>NC_135236.1:689541295-691030198 GCF_051348905.1 Ranitomeya variabilis | reverse complement strand
GGATTAGCTCGGCAAGACACTTGGAAACCAGGAAAACGTTCGTTCGGTCGCATCAAGACACTTGGAGACCGGGATTGGCGTCAGATTCCCTAACCCTAACCCTAACCCTAACCCTTGACCCTTGACCCCTGACCCCTGACCCCTAACCCCTGACCCCTAACCCCTTAACCCTTAACCCCAACCCCGCCCCCCCCCAGGGTTTTTATTGGTTTTTTGGCGTTTTTAAGACACTTCTCTAACCCCCCCCCCCAGGGGTCATTAAGACACTTGGAGACCGGGATAGCTCGGCAAGACACTAGGTCTTAGGGGAAAAAAACAGCAAATTCCTGGGATTAGGTTTAGGCAAGGGTTAGGTTTAGGCTGCAATCCCCAAGGGTTAGGGTAAGAGTAGGGAACAGAGGAGGGATAGCACGTTCGGTCGCATCAAGCACTTGGAGACCGGGATTAGCTCGGCAAGACACTTGGAAACCAGGAAAACGTTCGTTCGGTCGCATCAAGACACTTGGAGACCGGATTAGCTCGGCAAGACACTTGGGAAACCAGGAAAACGTTCGTTCGGTCGCATCAAGACACTTGGAGACCGGGATTGGCATCAGATTCCCCTAACCCTAACCCTAACCCTAACCCTAACCCTTGACCCCTGACCCCTGACCCCTAACCCCTGACCCCTAACCCCTTATCCCTTAACCCCAACCCCCCCCCCAGGGTTTTTATTGGTTTTTTGGCGTTTTTAAGACACTTCTCTAACCCCCCCCCCCCCAGGGGGTCATTAAGACACTTGGAGACCGGGATTAGCTCGGCAAGACACTAGGTTTAGGGGAAAAAAACGCAAATTCCTGGGTTAGGTTTAGGCAAGGGTTAGGTTTAGGCTGCAATCCCCAAGGGTTAGGGTAAGAGTAGGGAACAGGGGAGGGATAGCACGTTCGGTCGCATCAAGACACTTGGAGACCGGGATAGCTCGGCAAGACACTTGGAAACCAGGAAAACGTTCGTTCGGTCGCATCAAGACACTTGGAGACCGGGATTAGCTCGGCAAGACACTTGGAAACAGGAAAACCGTTCGTTCGGTCGCATCAAGACACTTGGAGACCGGATTGGCGTCAGATTCCCCTAACCCTAACCCTAACCCTAACCCTAACCCTAACCCTTGACCCCTGACCCCTGACCCCTAACCCCTGACCCCTAACCCCTTAACCCTTAACCCCACCCCAACCCCCCCCCCCCAGGGTTTTTATTGGTTTTTTGGCGTTTTTAAGACACTTCTCTAACCCCCCCAGGGGTCATTAAGACACTTGGAGACCGGGATTAGCTCGGCAAGACACTAGGTTTAGGGGAAAAAAACGCAAATTCCTGGGATTAGGTTAGGCAAGGGTAAGGTTAGGCTGCAATCCCCAAGGGTTAGGGTAAGAGTAGGGAACAGGGGAGGATAGCACGTTCGGTCGCATCAAGACACTTGGAGACCGGGATTAGCTCGGCAAGACACTTGGAAACCAGGAAAACGTTCGTTCGGTCGCATCAAGACACTTGGAGACCGGGATTAGCTCGGCAAGACACTTGGAAACCAGGAAAACGTTCGTTCGGTTGCATCAAGACACTTTGGAGACCGGGATTGGCGTCAGATTCCCTAACCCTAACCCTAACCCTAACCCTTGACCCTTGACCCCTGACCCCTAACCCCTGACCCCTAACCCCTTAACCCTTAACCCAACCCCAACCCCCCCCCCCCAGGGTTTTTATTGGTTTTTTGGCGTTTTTAAGACACTCTCTAACCCCCCCCCCCCCCAGGGGTCATTAAGACATTGGAGACCGGGATTAGCTCGGCAAGACACTAGGTTTAGGGGGAAAAACGCAAATTCCTGGGATTAGGTTTAGCAAGGGTTAGGTTTAGGCTGCAATCCCCAAGGGTTAGGGTAAGAGTAGGGAACAGGGGAGGGATAGCACGTTCGGTCGCATCCAAGACACTTGGAGACCGGGATTAGCTCGGCAAGACACTTGGAAACCAGGAAAACGTTCGTTCGGTCGCATCAAGACACTTGGAGACCGGGATTAGCTCGGCAAGACACTTGGAAACCAGGAAACGTTCGTTCGGTCGCATCAAGACACTTGGAGACCGGGATTGGCGTCAGATTCCCCTAACCCTAACCCTAACCCTAACCCTAACCCCTTGACCCCTGACCCCTGACCCCTGACCCCTAACCCCTTAACCCTTAACCCCACCCCCCCACCCCAGGGTTTTTATTGGTTTTTTGGCGTTTTTAAGACACTTCTCTAACCCCCCCCCCCCCCCCCTCCGGGGTCATTAAGACACTTGGAGACTGGGATTAGCTCGGCAAGACACTAGGTTTAGGGAAAAAAAACGCAAATTCCTGGGATTAGGTTTAGGCAAGGGTTAGGTTTAGGCTGCAATCCCCAAGGGTTAGGGTAAGAGTAGGGAACAGGGGAGGGATAGCACGTTCGGTCGCATCAAGACACTTGGAGACCGGGATTAGCTCGGCAAGACACTTGGAAACCAGGAAAACGTTCGTTCGGTCGCATCAAGACACTTGGAGACCGGGATTAGCTCGGCAAGACACTTGGAAACCAGGAAAACGTTCGTTCGGTCGCATCAAGACACTTGGAGACCGGGATTAGCTCGGCAAGACACTTGGAAACCAGGAAAACGTTCGTTCGGTCGCATCAAGACACTTGGAGACCGGGATTGGCGTCAGATTCCCCTAACCCTAACCCTAACCCTAACCCTAACCCTTGACCCCTGACCCTGACCCCTGACCCCTAACCCCTTAACCCTTAACCCCACCCCCCCACCCCAGGGTTTTTATTGGTTTTTTGGCGTTTTTAAGACACTTCTCTAACCCCCCCCCCCCCCCCCCCCGGGGTCATTAAGACACTTGGAGACCGGGATTAGCTCGGCAAGACACTAGGTTTAGGGGAAAAAAACGCAAATTCCTGGGATTAGGTTTAGGCAAGGGTTAGGTTTAGGCTGCAATCCCCAAGGGTTAGGGTAAGAGTAGGGAACAGGGGAGGGATAGCACGTTCGGTCGCATCAAGACACTTGGAGACCGGGATTAGCTCGGCAAGACACTTGGAAACCAGGAAAACGTTCGTTCGGTCGCATCAAGACACTTGGAGACCGGGATTAGCTCGGCAAGACACTTGGAAACCAGGAAAACGTTCGTTCGGTCGCATCAAGACACTTGGAGACCGGGATTGGCGTCAGATTCCCCTAACCCTAACCCTAACCCTAACCCTAACCCTTGACCCCTGACCCCTGACCCCTAACCCCTGACCCCTAACCCCTTAACCCTTAACCCCAAACCCCCCCCCCCCAGGGTTTTTATTGGTTTTTTGGCGTTTTTAAGACACTTCTCTAACCCCCCCCCCCCCAGGGGTCATTAAGACACTTGGAGACCGGGATTAGCTCGGCAAGACACTAGGTTTAGGGGGAAAAAACGCAAATTCCTGGGATTAGGTTTAGGCAAGGGTTAGGTTTAGGCTGCAATCCCCAAGGGTTAGGGTAAGAGTAGGGAACAGGGGAGGGATAGCACGTTCGGTCGCATCAAGACACTTGGAGACCGGGATTAGCTCGGCAAGACACTTGGAAACCAGGAAAACGTTCGTTCGGTCGCATCAAGACACTTGGAGACCGGGATTAGCTCGGCAAGACACTTGGAAACCAGGAAAACGTTCGTTCGGTCGCATCAAGACACTTGGAGACCGGGATTAGCTCGGCAAGACACTTGGAAACCAGGAAAACGTTCGTTCGGTCGCATCAAGACACTTGGAGACCGGGATTGGCGTCAGATTCCCCTAACCCTAACCCTAACCCTAACCCTAACCCTTGACCCCTGACCCCTGACCCCTAACCCCTGACCCCTAACCCCTTAACCCTTAACCCCAAACCCCCCCCCCCAGGGTTTTTATTGGTTTTTTGGCGTTTTTAAGACACTTCTCTAACCCCCCCCCCCCAGGGGTCATTAAGACACTTGGAGACCGGGATTAGCTCGGCAAGACACTAGGTTTAGGGGGAAAAAAACGCAAATTCCTGGGATTAGGTTTAGGCAAGGGTTAGGTTTAGGCTGCAATCCCCAAGGGTTAGGGTAAGAGTAGGGAACAGGGGAGGGATAGCACGTTCGGTCGCATCAAGACACTTGGAGACCGGGATTAGCTCGGCAAGACACTTGGAAACCAGGAAAACGTTCGTTCGGTCGCATCAAGACACTTGGAGACCGGGATTAGCTCGGCAAGACACTTGGAAACCAGGAAAACGTTCGTTCGGTCGCATCAAGACACTTGGAGACCGGGATTGGCGTCAGATTCCCCTAACCCTAACCCTAACCCTAACCCTTGACCCCTGACCCCTGACCCCTGACCCCTAACCCCTTAACCCTTAACCCCACCCCCCCACCCCAGGGTTTTTATTGGTTTTTTGGCGTTTTTAAGACACTTCTCTAACCCCCCCCCCCCCCCCCCCCCCCGGGGTCATTAAGACACTTGGAGACCGGGATTAGCTCGGCAAGACACTAGGTTTAGGGGAAAAAAACGCAAATTCCTGGGATTAGGTTTAGGCAAGGGTTAGGTTTAGGCTGCAATCCCCAAGGGTTAGGGTAAGAGTAGGGAACAGGGGAGGGATAGCACGTTCGGTCGCATCAAGACACTTGGAGACCGGGATTAGCTCGGCAAGACACTTGGAAACCAGGAAAACGTTCGTTCGGTCGCATCAAGACACTTGGAGACCGGGATTAGCTCGGCAAGACACTTGGAAACCAGGAAAACGTTCGTTCGGTCGCATCAAGACACTTGGAGACCGGGATTAGCTCGGCAAGACACTTGGAAACCAGGAAAACGTTCGTTCGGTCGCATCAAGACACTTGGAGACCGGGATTGGCGTCAGATTCCCCTAACCCTAACCCTAACCCTAACCCTAACCCTTGACCCCTGACCCCTGACCCCTGACCCCTAACCCCTTAACCCTTAACCCCACCCCCCCCACCCCAGGGTTTTTATTGGTTTTTTGGCGTTTTTAAGACACTTCTCTAACCCCCCCCCCCCCCCCAGGGGTCATTAAGACACTTGGAGACCGGGATTAGCTCGGCAAGACACAAGGTTTAGGGGAAAAAAACGCAAATTCCTGGGATTAGGTTTAGGCAAGGGTTAGGTTTAGGCTGCAATCCCCAAGGGTTAGGGTAAGAGTAGGGAACAGGGGAGGGATAGCACGTTCGGTCGCATCAAGACACTTGGAGACCGGGATTAGCTCGGCAAGACACTTGGAAACCAGGAAAACGTTCGTTCGGTCGCATCAAGACACTTGGAGACCGGGATTAGCTCGGCAAGACACTTGGAAACCAGGAAAACGTTCGTTCGGTCGCATCAAGACACTTGGAGACCGGGATTAGCTCGGCAAGACACTTGGAAACCAGGAAAACGTTCGTTCGGTCGCATCAAGACACTTGGAGACCGGGATTGGCGTCAGATTCCCCTAACCCTAACCCTAACCCTAACCCTAACCCTAACCCTTGACCCCTGACCCCTGACCCCTAACCCCTGACCCCTAACCCCTTAACCCTTAACCCCAACCCCCCCCCCAGGGTTTTTATTGTTTTTTTGGCGTTTTTAAGACACTTCTCTAACCCCCCCCCCCCCCCCAGGGGTCATTAAGACACTTGGAGACCGGGATTAGCTCGGCAAGACACTAGGTTTAGGGGAAAAAAACGCAAATTCCTGGGATTAGGTTTAGGCAAGGGTTAGGTTTAGGCTGCAATCCCCAAGGGTTAGGGTAAGAGTAGGGAACAGGGGAGGGATAGCACGTTCGGTCGCATCAAGACACTTGGAGACCGGGATTAGCTCGGCAAGACACTTGGAAACCAGGAAAACGTTCGTTCGGTCGCATCAAGACACTTGGAGACCGGGATTAGCTCGGCAAGACACTTGGAAACCAGGAAAACGTTCGTTCGGTCGCATCAAGACACTTGGAGACCGGGATTGGCGTCAGATTCCCCTAACCCTAACCCTAACCCTAACCCTAACCCTAACCCTTGACCCCTGACCCCTAACCCCTGACCCCTAACCCCTTAACCCTTAACCCCAACCCCCCCCCCCCCCAGGGTTTTTATTGGTTTTTTGGCGTTTTTAAGACACTTCTCTAACCCCCCCCCCCCCAGGGGTCATTAAGACACTTGGAGACCGGGATTAGCTCGGCAAGACACTAGGTTTAGGGGAAAAAAACGCAAATTCCTGGGATTAGGTTTAGGCAAGGGTTAGGTTTAGGCTGCAATCCCCAAGGGTTAGGGTAAGAGTAGGGAACAGGGGAGGGATAGCACGTTCGGTCGCATCAAGACACTTGGAGACCGGGATTAGCTCGGCAAGACACTTGGAAACCAGGAAAACGTTCGTTCGGTCGCATCAAGACACTTGGAGACCGGGATTAGCTCGGCAAGACACTTGGAAACCAGGAAAACGTTCGTTCGGTCGCATCAAGACACTTGGAGACCGGGATTGGCGTCAGATTCCCCTAACCCTAACCCTAACCCTAACCCTAACCCTAACCCTTGACCCTTGACCCCTGACCCCTGACCCCTAACCCCTGACCCCTAACCCCTTAACCCTTAACCCCAACCCCGCCCCCCCCCCCCCAGGGTTTTTATTGGTTTTTTGGCGTTTTTAAGACACTTCTCTAACCCCCCCCCCCCAGGGGTCATTAAGACACTTGGAGACCGGGATTAGCTCGGCAAGACACTAGGTTTAGGGGAAAAAAACGCAAATTCCTGGGATTAGGTTTAGGCAAGGGTTAGGTTTAGGCTGCAATCCCCAAGGGTTAGGGTAAGAGTAGGGAACAGGGGAGGGATAGCACGTTCGGTCGCATCAAGACACTTGGAGACCGGGATTAGCTCGGCAAGACACTTGGAAACCAGGAAAACGTTCGTTCGGTCGCATCAAGACACTTGGAGACCGGGATTAGCTCGGCAAGACACTTGGAAACCAGGAAAACGTTCGTTCGGTCGCATCAAGACACTTGGAGACCGGGATTGGCGTCAGATTCCCCTAACCCTAACCCTAACCCTAACCCTAACCCTTGACCCCTGACCCCTGACCCCTGACCCCTAACCCCTGACCCCTAACCCCTTAACCCTTAACCCCAACACCCCCCCCCCAGGGTTTTTATTGGTTTTTTGGCGTTTTTAAGACACTTCTCTAACCCCCCCCCCCCAGGGGTCATTAAGACACTTGGAGACCGGGATTAGCTCGTCAAGACACTAGGTTTAGGGGAAAAAAACGCAAATTCCTGGGATTAGGTTTAGGCAAGGGTTAGGTTTAGGCTGCAATCCCCAAGGGTTAGGGTAAGAGTAGGGAACAGGGGAGGGATAGCACGTTCGGTCGCATCAAGACACTTGGAGACCGGGATTAGCTCGGCAAGACACTTGGAAACCAGGAAAACGTTCGTTCGGTCGCATCAAGACACTTGGAGACCGGGATTAGCTCGGCAAGACACTTGGAAACCAGGAAAACGTTCGTTCGGTCGCATCAAGACACTTGGAGACCGGGATTGGCGTCAGATTCCCCTAACCCTAACCCTAACCCTAACCCTAACCCTTGACCCCTGACCCCTGACCCCTAACCCCTGACCCCTAACCCCTTAACCCTTAACCCCAACCCCCGCCCCCCCCCCCCCCAGGGTTTTTATTGGTTTTTTGGCGTTTTTAAGACACTTCTCTAACCCCCCCCCCCAGGGGTCATTAAGACACTTGGAGACCGGGATTAGCTCGGCAAGACACTAGGTTTAGGGGGAAAAAACGCAAATTCCTGGGATTAGGTTTAGGCAAGGGTTAGGTTTAGGCTGCAATCCCCAAGGGTTAGGGTAAGAGTAGGGAACAGGGGAGGGATAGCACGTTCGGTCGCATCAAGACACTTGGAGACCGGGATTAGCTCGGCAAGACACTTGGAAACCAGGAAAACGTTCGTTCGGTCGCATCAAGACACTTGGAGACCGGGATTAGCTCGGCAAGACACTTGGAAACCAGGAAAACGTTCGTTCGGTCGCATCAAGACACTTGGAGACCGGGATTGGCGTCAGATTCCCCTAACCCTAACCCTAACCCTAACCCTTGACCCTTGACCCCTGACCCCTGACCCCTAACCCCTGACCCCTAACCCCTTAACCCTTAACCCCAACCCCGCCCCCCCCCCAGGGTTTTTATTGGTTTTTTGGCGTTTTTAAGACACTTCTCTAACCCCCCCCCCCCAGGGGTCATTAAGACACTTGGAGACCGGGATTAGCTCGGCAAGACACTAGGTTTAGGGGGAAAAAACGCAAATTCCTGGGATTAGGTTTAGGCAAGGGTTAGGTTTAGGCTGCAATCCCCAAGGGTTAGGGTAAGAGTAGGGAACAGGGGAGGGATAGCACGTTCGGTCGCATCAAGACACTTGGAGACCGGGATTAGCTCGGCAAGACACTTGGAAACCAGGAAAACGTTCGTTCGGTCGCATCAAGACACTTGGAGACCGGGATTAGCTCGGCAAGACACTTGGAAACCAGGAAAACGTTCGTTCGGTCGCATCAAGACACTTGGAGACCGGGATTGGCGTCAGATTCCCCTAACCCTAACCCTAACCCTAACCCTAACCCTAACCCTTGACCCCTGACCCCTGACCCCTAACCCCTGACCCCTAACCCCTTAACCCTTAACCCCAAACCCCCCCCCCCCCAGGGTTTTTATTGGTTTTTTGGCGTTTTTAAGACACTTCTCTAACCCCCCCCCCAGGGGTCATTAAGACACTTGGAGACCGGGATTGGCTCGGCAAGACACTAGGTTTAGGGGAAAAAAACGCAAATTCCTGGGATTAGGTTTAGGCAAGGGTTAGGTTTAGGCTGCAATCCCCAAGGGTTAGGGTAAGAGTAGGGAACAGGGGAGGGATAGCACGTTCGGTCGCATCAAGACACTTGGAGACCGGGATTAGCTCGGCAAGACACTTGGAAACCAGGAAAACGTTCGTTCGGTCGCATCAAGACACTTGGAGACCGGGATTAGCTCGGCAAGACACTTGGAAACCAGGAAAACGTTCGTTCGGTCGCATCAAGACACTTGGAGACCGGGATTGGCGTCAGATTCCCCTAACCCTAACCCTAACCCTAACCCTAACCCTAACCCTTGACCCCTGACCCCTGACCCCTAACCCCTGACCCCTAACCCCTTAACCCTTAACCCCAACCCCGCCCCCCCAGGGTTTTTATTGGTTTTTTGGCGTTTTTAAGACACTTCTCTAACCCCCCCCCAGGGGTCATTAAGACACTTGGAGACCGGGATTAGCTCGGCAAGACACTAGGTTTAGGGGAAAAAAACGCAAATTCCTGGGATTAGGTTTAGGCAAGGGTTAGGTTTAGGCTGCAATCCCCAAGGGTTAGGGTAAGAGTAGGGAACAGGGGAGGGATAGCACGTTCGGTCGCATCAAGACACTTGGAGACCGGGATTAGCTCGGCAAGACACTTGGAAACCAGGAAAACGTTCGTTCGGTCGCATCAAGACACTTGGAGACCGGGATTAGCTCGGCAAGACACTTGGAAACCAGGAAAACGTTCGTTCGGTCGCATCAAGACACTTGGAGACCGGGATTGGCGTCAGATTCCCCTAACCCTAACCCTAACCCTAACCCTAACCCTTGACCCTTGACCCCTGACCCCTGACCCCTAACCCCTGACCCCTAACCCCTTAACCCTTAACCCCAACCCCGCCCCCCCCCCCAGGGTTTTTATTGTTTTTTTGGCGTTTTTAAGACACTTCTCTAACCCCCCCCCCCCCCCCCAGGGGTCATTAAGACACTTGGAGACCGGGATTAGCTCGGCAAGACACTAGGTTTAGGGGAAAAAAACGCAAATTCCTGGGATTAGGTTTAGGCAAGGGTTAGGTTTAGGCTGCAATCCCCAAGGGTTAGGGTAAGAGTAGGGAACAGGGGAGGGATAGCACGTTCGGTCGCATCAAGACACTTGGAGACCGGGATTAGCTCGGCAAGACACTTGGAAACCAGGAAAACGTTCGTTCGGTCGCATCAAGACACTTGGAGACCGGGATTAGCTCGGCAAGACACTTGGAAACCAGGAAAACGTTCGTTCGGTCGCATCAAGACACTTGGAGACCGGGATTGGCGTCAGATTCCCCTAACCCTAACCCTAACCCTAACCCTAACCCTAACCCTTGACCCCTGACCCCTGACCCCAAACCCCTGACCCCTAACCCCTTAACCCTTAACCCCAAACCCCCCCCCCCCAGGGTTTTTATTGGTTTTTTGGCGTTTTTAAGACACTTCTCTAACCCCCCCCCCCCAGGGGTCATTAAGACACTTGGAGACCGGGATTAGCTCGGCAAGACACTAGGTTTAGGGGAAAAAAACGCAAATTCCTGGGATTAGGTTTAGGCAAGGGTTAGGTTTAGGCTGCAATCCCCAAGGGTTAGGGTAAGAGTAGGGAACAGGGGAGGGATAGCACGTTCGGTCGCATCAAGACACTTGGAGACCGGGATTAGCTCGGCAAGACACTTGGAAACCAGGAAAACGTTCGTTCGGTCGCATCAAGACACTTGGAGACCGGGATTAGCTCGGCAAGACACTTGGAAACCAGGAAAACGTTCGTTCGGTCGCATCAAGACACTTGGAGACCGGGATTGGCGTCAGATTCCCCTAACCCTAACCCTAACCCTAACCCTAACCCTAACCCTTGACCCCTGACCCCTGACCCCTAACCCCTGACCCCTAACCCCTTAACCCTTAACCCCAACCCCCCCCCCCCAGGGTTTTTATTGGTTTTTTGGCGTTTTTAAGACACTTCTCTAACCCCCCCCCAGGGGTCATTAAGACACTTGGAGACCGGGATTAGCTCGGCAAGACACTAGGTTTAGGGGAAAAAAACGCAAATTCCTGGGATTAGGTTTAGGCAAGGGTTAGGTTTAGGCTGCAATCCCCAAGGGTTAGGGTAAGAGTAGGGAACAGGGGAGGGATAGCACGTTCGGTCGCATCAAGACACTTGGAGACCGGGATTAGCTCGGCAAGACACTTGGAAACCAGGAAAACGTTCGTTCGGTCGCATCAAGACACTTGGAGACCGGGATTAGCTCGGCAAGACACTTGGAAACCAGGAAAACGTTCGTTCGGTCGCATCAAGACACTTGGAGACCGGGATTGGCGTCAGATTCCCCTAACCCTAACCCTAACCCTAACCCTTGACCCTTGACCCCTGACCCCTGACCCCTAACCCCTGACCCCTAACCCCTTAACCCTTAACCCCAACCCCGCCCCCCCCCCCCAGGGTTTTTATTGTTTTTTTGGCGTTTTTAAGACACTTCTCTAACCCCCCCCCCCCCCCAGGGGTCATTAAGACACTTGGAGACCGGGATTAGCTCGGCAAGACACTAGGTTTAGGGGAAAAAAACGCAAATTCCTGGGATTAGGTTTAGGCAAGGGTTAGGTTTAGGCTGCAATCCCCAAGGGTTAGGGTAAGAGTAGGGAACAGGGGAGGGATAGCACGTTCGGTCGCATCAAGACACTTGGAGACCGGGATTAGCTCGGCAAGACACTTGGAAACCAGGAAAACGTTCGTTCGGTCGCATCAAGACACTTGGAGACCGGGATTAGCTCGGCAAGACACTTGGAAACCAGGAAAACGTTCGTTCGGTCGCATCAAGACACTTGGAGACCGGGATTGGCGTCAGATTCCCCTAACCCTAACCCTAACCCTAACCCTAACCCTTGACCCTTGACCCCTGACCCCTGACCCCTAACCCCTGACCCCTAACCCCTTAACCCTTAACCCCAAACCCCCCCCCCCCCCAGGGTTTTTATTGGTTTTTTGGCGTTTTTAAGACACTTCTCTAACCCCCCCCCCCCAGGGGTCATTAAGACACTTGGAGACCGGGATTAGCTCGGCAAGACACTAGGTTTAGGGGAAAAAAACGCAAATTCCTGGGATTAGGTTTAGGCAAGGGTTAGGTTTAGGCTGCAATCCCCAAGGGTTAGGGTAAGAGTAGGGAACAGGGGAGGGATAGCACGTTCGGTCGCATCAAGACACTTGGAGACCGGGATTAGCTCGGCAAGACACTTGGAAACCAGGAAAACGTTCGTTCGGTCGCATCAAGACACTTGGAGACCGGGATTAGCTCGGCAAGACACTTGGAAACCAGGAAAACGTTCGTTCGGTCGCATCAAGACACTTGGAGACCGGGATTGGCGTCAGATTCCCCTAACCCTAACCCTAACCCTAACCCTAACCCTAACCCTTGACCCCTGACCCCTGACCCCTAACCCCTGACCCCTAACCCCTTAACCCTTAACCCCAACCCCCCCCCCAGGGTTTTTATTGGTTTTTTGGCGTTTTTAAGACACTTCTCTAACCCCCCCCCAGGGGTCATTAAGACACTTGGAGACCGGGATTAGCTCGGCAAGACACTAGGTTTAGGGGAAAAAAACGCAAATTCCTGGGATTAGGTTTAGGCAAGGGTTAGGTTTAGGCTGCAATCCCCAAGGGTTAGGGTAAGAGTAGGGAACAGGGGAGGGATAGCACGTTCGGTCGCATCAAGACACTTGGAGACCGGGATTAGCTCGGCAAGACACTTGGAAACCAGGAAAACGTTCGTTCGGTCGCATCAAGACACTTGGAGACCGGGATTAGCTCGGCAAGACACTTGGAAACCAGGAAAACGTTCGTTCGGTCGCATCAAGACACTTGGAGACCGGGATTGGCGTCAGATTCCCCTAACCCTAACCCTAACCCTAACCCTTGACCCTTGACCCCTGACCCCTGACCCCTAACCCCTGACCCCTAACCCCTTAACCCTTAACCCCAACCCCGCCCCCCCCAGGGTTTTTATTGGTTTTTTGGCGTTTTTAAGACACTTCTCTAACCCCCCCCCCCCCCCCAGGGGTCATTAAGACACTTGGAGACCGGGATTAGCTCGGCAAGACACTAGGTTTAGGGGAAAAAAACGCAAATTCCTGGGATTAGGTTTAGGCAAGGGTTAGGTTTAGGCTGCAATCCCCAAGGGTTAGGGTAAGAGTAGGGAACAGGGGAGGGATAGCACGTTCGGTCGCATCAAGACACTTGGAGACCGGGATTAGCTCGGCAAGACACTTGGAAACCAGGAAAACGTTCGTTCGGTCGCATCAAGACACTTGGAGACCGGGATTAGCTCGGCAAGACACTTGGAAACCAGGAAAACGTTCGTTCGGTCGCATCAAGACACTTGGAGACCGGGATTAGCTCGGCAAGACACTTGGAAACCAGGAAAACGTTCGTTCGGTCGCATCAATACACTTGGAGACCGGGATTGGCGTCAGATTCCCCTAACCCTAACCCTAACCCTAACCCTAACCCTTGACCCCTGACCCCTGACCCCTAACCCCTGACCCCTAACCCCTTAACCCTTAACCCCAACCCCGCCCCCCCCCCAGGGTTTTTATTGGTTTTTTGGTGTTTTTAAGACACTTCTCTAACCCCCCCCCCCCCAGGGGTCATTAAGACACTTGGAGACCGGGATTAGCTCGGCAAGACACTAGGTTTAGGGGAAAAAAACGCAAATTCCTGGGATTAGGTTTAGGCAAGGGTTAGGTTTAGGCTGCAATCCCCAAGGGTTAGGGTAAGAGTAGGGAACAGGGGAGGGATAGCACGTTCGGTCGCATCAAGACACTTGGAGACCGGGATTAGCTCGGCAAGACACTTGGAAACCAGGAAAACGTTCGTTCGGTCGCATCAAGACACTTGGAGACCGGGATTAGCTCGGCAAGACACTTGGAAACCAGGAAAACGTTCGTTCGGTCGCATCAAGACACTTGGAGACCGGGATTGGCGTCAGAGTCCCCTAACCCTAACCCTAACCCTTGACCCTTGACCCCTGACCCCTGACCCCTAACCCCTGACCCCTAACCCCTTAACCCTTAACCCCAACCCCGCCCCCCCCCCCCAGGGTTTTTATTGGTTTTTTGGCGTTTTTAAGACACTTCTCTAACCCCCCCGCCCCCCCAGGGGTCATTAAGACACTTGGAGACCGGGATTAGCTCGGCAAGACACTAGGTTTAGGGGAAAAAAACGCAAATTCCTGGGATTAGGTTTAGGCAAGGGTTAGGTTTAGGCTGCAATCCCCAAGGGTTAGGGTAAGAGTAGGGAACAGGGGAGGGATAGCACGTTCGGTCGCATCAAGACACTTGGAGACCGGGATTAGCTCGGCAAGACACTTGGAAACCAGGAAAACGTTCGTTCGGTCGCATCAAGACACTTGGAGACCGGGATTAGCTCGGCAAGACACTTGGAAACCAGGAAAACGTTCGTTCGGTCGCATCAAGACACTTGGAGACCGGGATTGGCGTCAGATTCCCCTAACCCTAACCCTAACCCTAACCCTAACCCTTGACCCCTGACCCCTGACCCCTAACCCCTGACCCCTAACCCCTTAACCCTTAACCCCAAACCCCCCCCCCAGGGTTTTTATTGGTTTTTTGGCGTTTTTAAGACACTTCTCTAACCCCCCCCCCCCCAGGGGTCATTAAGACACTTGGAGACCGGGATTAGCTCGGCAAGACACTAGGTTTAGGGGAAAAAAACGCAAATTCCTGGGATTAGGTTTAGGCAAGGGTTAGGTTTAGGCTGCAATCCCCAAGGGTTAGGGTAAGAGTAGGGAACAGGGGAGGGATAGCACGTTCGGTCGCATCAAGACACTTGGAGACCGGGATTAGCTCGGCAAGACACTTGGAAACCAGGAAAACGTTCGTTCGGTCGCATCAAGACACTTGGAGACCGGGATTAGCTCGGCAAGACACTTGGAAACCAGGAAAACGTTCGTTCGGTCGCATCAAGACACTTGGAGACCGGGATTGGCGTCAGATTCCCCTAACCCTAACCCTAACCCTAACCCTAACCCTAACCCTAACCCTTGACCCCTGACCCCTGACCCCTAACCCCTTAACCCTTAACCCCAACCCCCCCCCCCCGGGTTTTTATTGGTTTTTTGGCGTTTTTAAGACACTTCTCTAACCCCCCCCCCAGGGGTCATTAAGACACTTGGAGACCGGGATTAGCTCGGCAAGACACTAGGTTTAGGGGAAAAAAACGCAAATTCCTGGGATTAGGTTTAGGCAAGGGTTAGGTTTAGGCTGCAATCCCCAAGGGTTAGGGTAAGAGTAGGGAACAGGGGAGGGATAGCACGTTCGGTCGCATCAAGACACTTGGAGACCGGGATTAGCTCGGCAAGACACTTGGAAACCAGGAAAACGTTCGTTCGGTCGCATCAAGACACTTGGAGACCGGGATTAGCTCGGCAAGACACTTGGAAACCAGGAAAACGTTCGTTCGGTCGCATCAAGACACTTGGAGACCGGGATTGGCGTCAGATTCCCCTAACCCTAACCCTAACCCTAACCCTTGACCCTTGACCCCTGACCCCTGACCCCTAACCCCTGACCCCTAACCCCTTAACCCTTAACCCCAACCCCGCCCCCCCCCCCCCAGGGTTTTTATTGGTTTTTTGGCGTTTTTAAGACACTTCTCTAACCCCCCCCCCCCCCCCCAGGGGTCATTAAGACACTTGGAGACCGGGATTAGCTCGGCAAGACACTAGGTTTAGGGGAAAAAAACGCAAATTCCTGGGATTAGGTTTAGGCAAGGGTTAGGTTTAGGCTGCAATCCCCAAGGGTTAGGGTAAGAGTAGGGAACAGGGGAGGGATAGCACGTTCGGTCGCATCAAGACACTTGGAGACCGGGATTAGCTCGGCAAGACACTTGGAAACCAGGAAAACGTTCGTTCGGTCGCATCAAGACACTTGGAGACCGGGATTAGCTCGGCAAGACACTTGGAAACCAGGAAAACGTTCGTTCGGTCGCATCAATACACTTGGAGACCGGGATTGGCGTCAGATTCCCCTAACCCTAACCCTAACCCTAACCCTAACCCTAACCCTTGACCCCTGACCCCTAACCCCTGACCCCTAACCCCTTAACCCTTAACCCCAACCCCCCCCCCAGGGTTTTTATTGGTTTTTTGGCGTTTTTAAGACACTTCTCTAACCCCCCCCCCCCCAGGGGTCATTAAGACACTTGGAGACCGGGATTAGCTCGGCAAGACACTAGGTTTAGGGGAAAAAAACGCAAATTCCTGGGATTAGGTTTAGGCAAGGGTTAGGTTTAGGCTGCAATCCCCAAGGGTTAGGGTAAGAGTAGGGAACAGGGGAGGGATAGCACGTTCGGTCGCATCAAGACACTTGGAGACCGGGATTAGCTCGGCAAGACACTTGGAAACCAGGAAAACGTTCGTTCGGTCGCATCAAGACACTTGGAGACCGGGATTAGCTCGGCAAGACACTTGGAAACCAGGAAAACGTTCGTTCGGTCGCATCAAGACACTTGGAGACCGGGATTGGCGTCAGATTCCCCTAACCCTAACCCTAACCCTAACCCTAACCCTAACCCTAACCCTTGACCCTTGACCCCTGACCCCTGACCCCTAACCCCTGACCCCTAACCCCTTAACCCTTAACCCCAACCCCGCCCCCCCCCCCCCAGGGTTTTTATTGGTTTTTTGGCGTTTTTAAGACACTTCTCTAACCCCCCCCCCCAGGGGTCATTAAGACACTTGGAGACCGGGATTAGCTCGGCAAGACACTAGGTTTAGGGGAAAAAAACGCAAATTCCTGGGATTAGGTTTAGGCAAGGGTTAGGTTTAGGCTGCAATCCCCAAGGGTTAGGGTAAGAGTAGGGAACAGGGGAGGGATAGCACGTTCGGTCGCATCAAGACACTTGGAGACCGGGATTAGCTCGGCAAGACACTTGGAAACCAGGAAAACGTTCGTTCGGTCGCATCAAGACACTTGGAGACCGGGATTAGCTCGGCAAGACACTTGGAAACCAGGAAAACGTTCGTTCGGTCGCATCAAGACACTTGGAGACCGGGATTGGCGTCAGATTCCCCTAACCCTAACCCTAACCCTAACCCTAACCCTAACCCTTGACCCCTGACCCCTGACCCCTAACCCCTGACCCCTAACCCCTTAACCCTTAACCCCAACACCCCCCCCCCCCCCCAGGGTTTTTATTGGTTTTTTGGCGTTTTTAAGACACTTCTCTAACCCCCCCCCCCAGGGGTCATTAAGACACTTGGAGACCGGGATTAGCTCGGCAAGACACTAGGTTTAGGGGAAAAAAACGCAAATTCCTGGGATTAGGTTTAGGCAAGGGTTAGGTTTAGGCTGCAATCCCCAAGGGTTAGGGTAAGAGTAGGGAACAGGGGAGGGATAGCACGTTCGGTCGCATCAAGACACTTGGAGACCGGGATTAGCTCGGCAAGACACTTGGAAACCAGGAAAACGTTCGTTCGGTCGCATCAAGACACTTGGAGACCGGGATTAGCTCGGCAAGACACTTGGAAACCAGGAAAACGTTCGTTCGGTCGCATCAAGACACTTGGAGACCGGGATTGGCGTCAGATTCCCCTAACCCTAACCCTAACCCTAACCCTTGACCCCTGACCCCTGACCCCTAACCCCTGACCCCTAACCCCTTAACCCTTAACCCCAACCCCGCCCCCCCCCCCCCCCAGGGTTTTTATTGGTTTTTTGGCGTTTTTAAGACACTTCTCTAACCCCCCCCCCCCAGGGGTCATTAAGACACTTGGAGACCGGGATTAGCTCGGCAAGACACTAGGTTTAGGGGAAAAAAACGCAAATTCCTGGGATTAGGTTTAGGCAAGGGTTAGGTTTAGGCTGCAATCCCCAAGGGTTAGGGTAAGAGTAGGGAACAGGGGAGGGATAGCACGTTCGGTCGCATCAAGACACTTGGAGACCGGGATTAGCTCGGCAAGACACTTGGAAACCAGGAAAACGTTCGTTCGGTCGCATCAAGACACTTGGAGACCGGGATTAGCTCGGCAAGACACTTGGAAACCAGGAAAACGTTCGTTCGGTCGCATCAAGACACTTGGAGACCGGGATTGGCGTCAGATTCCCCTAACCCTAACCCTAACCCTAACCCTAACCCTTGACCCTTGACCCCTGACCCCTGACCCCTAACCCCTGACCCCTAACCCCTTAACCCTTAACCCCAACCCCGCCCCCCCCCCCAGGGTTTTTATTGGTTTTTTGGCGTTTTTAAGACACTTCTCTAACCCCCCCCCCCCCCAGGGGTCATTAAGACACTTGGAGACCGGGATTAGCTCGGCAAGACACTAGGTTTAGGGGAAAAAAATGCAAATTCCTGGGATTAGGTTTAGGCAAGGGTTAGGTTTAGGCTGCAATCCCCAAGGGTTAGGGTAAGAGTAGGGAACAGGGGAGGGATAGCACGTTCGGTCGCATCAAGACACTTGGAGACCGGGATTAGCTTGGCAAGACACTTGGAAACCAGGAAAACGTTCGTTCGGTCGCATCAAGACACTTGGAGACCGGGATTAGCTCGGCAAGACACTTGGAAACCAGGAAAACGTTCGTTCGGTCGCATCAAGACACTTGGAGACCGGGATTGGCGTCAGATTCCCCTAACCCTAACCCTAACCCTAACCCTAACCCTTGACCCCTGACCCCTAACCCCTGACCCCTAACCCCTTAACCCTTAACCCCAACCCCCCCCCCAGGGTTTTTATTGGTTTTTTGGCGTTTTTAAGACACTTCTCTAACCCCCCCCCCAGGGGTCATTAAGACACTTGGAGACCGGGATTAGCTCGGCAAGACACTAGGTTTAGGGGAAAAAAACGCAAATTCCTGGGATTAGGTTTAGGCAAGGGTTAGGTTTAGGCTGCAATCCCCAAGGGTTAGGGTAAGAGTAGGGAACAGGGGAGGGATAGCACGTTCGGTCGCATCAAGACACTTGGAGACCGGGATTAGCTCGGCAAGACACTTGGAAACCAGGAAAACGTTCGTTCGGTCGCATCAAGACACTTGGAGACCGGGATTAGCTCGGCAAGACACTTGGAAACCAGGAAAACGTTCGTTCGGTCGCATCAAGACACTTGGAGACCGGGATTGGCGTCAGATTCCCCTAACCCTAACCCTAACCCTAACCCTAACCCTAACCCGAACCCGAACCCGAACCCTAACCCGATACGCCCGCCGTAATCACCTATACAGCATCACGGGGGATGACTCAGCCCCAGGGGTGGCACCTACACGGTTGTCGAGCAAGCCATGGCTGTAACGCATGGGTACTAACTGGATCCATCGATCCCAATCACAGCATGGTGGCTCACTTGTTAGCGCTGCGGCCTTGCCGAGCTGGCGTCACGGGTTCGAATCCTGTTGTGTCATACATTCAGAAATTGAAAAATCACAGGTGTTATGTCAAGGACACTTCCAGGAGCCTGGGGAAGGTTTGCAGGAAGGGTCCTTGACTCTTAGAAAAATTTTGAGACAATCCTGATTTTGTGAAAAATGACCCATTTCCCCTACTTCCACCCCAGGGGGGCGTCACTATGTTGTGGGGTACCCCAAGACAGTGACCTAAGTGTGGGTGAAGTTTGCGGTGCACGGGCAGCAAGTCGAATTTTGGATGAAAATCCATATTTTCATACTTAAAAAATTTCAGGCGTGTGTCAGACTTCCAGGCAGGGGAAGCCGCTGGAGGTGTGCCGAGGACGCTTCCAGAAGCCTGGGGAAGATTTTCTGGAAGAGTCCTTGACACTTAGAAAAATTTTGAGAAAATCCTGATTTTGTGAAAAATGACACATTTCCCCTACTTCCACCACAGGGGGGCGCTGTCACGATATGGTAGGAAATATCATATAAGTGGAGTTTCTCTTGTCAGCCCAGGATGTGGGCTAAGAAACCCCCCTTCTCTTTTACTTCAGAGTTGAGCTTGCCTTGCCAATGTATGTGAGAGGGGAGTTTTATTGAAGAAAGGTATTTACGACCGGCATTTCCTGCCGTGTAAGCTCTTGTCCAGCTATCACTGGACTAGAACCTTCTAGAATCATGAAAGTCCTTTGTTCTGTTTTTGTAAGATATTAGGCAAATCGTTTAAGTTAAGACCACGAAAACATATATTTGTAATCTCCATCGAAGGAGCTACCCATCACTCTAAACATGAGCTTTTAACTCCATCAGGTGAAGAAGTAGGGATTTCTCTGTAAATATACATCCCAAATAGGACATATTTGATCTCACTAGAATGCCAGCGATAATACGAGATGAATGCTGGGTATGGTACGATTATGACATGTTCTGGAGCGAAGTTACGGGCATCAGATATATTTCATGCCCTGTTAGTAAAAAGGAAGAGGTAGGAGGGATTGGAAAAGCCAGCCCTTTCTGTGAGGTCACAGGCTGTAGGTTATAAAGTTGCTGGCAGGCTTCCAGGGGGTTGTTGTGAGTTTTTCCTGGACAGACCTGATCAGCACGACCAATGAGCTGGGACGTATGGTTGCCTGCAATGCAATGATCTGAGAAATGTGAGTGTTATCTTTTCTTCATTTAATCCTGTTATTTTCATAATTACCTTGTACATATTTGCAATTGTCTCACTTGTAACATCTTTGTAAAATATTTTTATAAAGCACTGCCTACTCCTTGTGGGGTATATTATTTCATGCCAGTTCTTCCTCCCTGCTCTAAAAACGTACCCTAACTCTCTTGAAGGGGAATTACGCTACTGTTTTGGGTTAGCTCCGGACCCGTTTAATCGGAGCTGGTGGCAGCTTACCGTGTGCAGGCTTTTGGGGGTCACTGTAGCGACTGCGGCTTGATAATTATTGTTCCTGCCTGAGTGGGAGTAGTTATCGCGTCGCTGCAGCGCACCCAATAGCCAGTACATAGCAGGCAGCCTTTCTGGCGGCTAAATACCCTAGGTGCAGTACCTAATCTGACCTGAGAGTAAGGGGGGCGCCAGAGAGCTGCAAGGGTTGAGTGAAACTGTAAGCGGGATACACAAATCCCTGCAGTTCATGGTATATTGAAGAGCAGTGGGATACCTAAAATAAGCCCCTGCTGTAAACTAAGAGGTCAATAACCTTGTGTGTTTTTTTATCACATTGTGACAGTGGAGGGATAACGAGGATAAGCCCCCCTGCACATGTGATAGCCGTCTGCTGGTCTAAAGTCACCCCAATCCGTGACCTAATGGTGGCAGTGGTCAGGAATCCTTGTGGATTTTCGTGACAAACTGCGGGCCACGGCTAAGGGATCGTGACAATTGGAGACAGTCACGGTGGGAATCGTGACAGGCGTCAATATGTTGTAAGGTACCCCAGGACAGTGACCTCAATGTGGGTGAAGTTCGCGGTGCATGGGCCGAAAGTTGAATTTTGGATGAAAAACCATATTTTCATACTTAAAAAATTTGAGGCGTGTCAGAATTCCAGGCGGGGGAAGCCGCTGGAGGTGTACCGAGGACGCTTCCAGAAGCCTGGGGAAGATTTTCTGGAAGAGTTCTTGACACTTAGAAAATTTTTTGCAATTTTCAGATTTTTGTGCAAAAATCACATTTCCCCTTACCCCACCCAAGAGGGGCTTGAATATGTTGCTGAGTACCCCGAGAGTGTCCCCAAAGTGGGGGAGAAGTGATTTTGTACCCCCCCTGAGTCAAAGAGGCAAATATGAACATACATTTGAATAATTTTATTAATGACAGATCAAAATTGACAGATTCGCATGGGCTTTATTCGCCTGATTGGGACGAGTCGAATATTCTCGAGTCCATACTCCTCAGTAGACTCGGGTGACTCGGTATCACTTTCCGTGGTATCTACCACCTCGATATTCAATCCACTGGTTGATGCCATTACCGGTGACATAATCTCGGGTGACTCGGTAGCAGTTTCTGTGATATCTACCACCTCGATATCCAATCCACTGGTTGATGCCATTACCGGTGACATAATCTCGGCATCATCACGATTTCCTGCGTTGTACACCAGCTCTTGGGCACGACACATATTTGTCAGGGTCTTCTCCCGGTAAACTCTATCAGCCACATTGTTTATATGTGCCAAGTAGCGGGCAAACAAGCGCTGTTCGCTATCTGTGTATTGTGACAAAGTCCATGTCTCGCATACCCGCCGTACGAGGTGGCTGGTGACGTTTGGGAGGTTGTAGCTATGGAGGAAAGCACATTGTTATTACCGGTTGCTACTTATGGCTGTGGGTCACTTGACTTGTGACCACCTTACCTTGAATGGTATCGTCTGAGGCCCACGGATGGATTTTCTATGACCTTCCCGGTACACGTCACAAAAAAGTTTGTGATGTTCTTTCGGCCAGCGGTAAAGACCGGTCTGACATATTCCGCATACGCTTTGAACCACTGAAAAAGAAGAAAAAAATATGTTAATCTCCAGCCAGAGGGCACCCCTCCAAAGGTTTTACATGGGGGCGAGAGATGGTTTTGCTCCCCATAATGAGTGGAGTTGCCTGGGTTCCCTGGCTTTGAGAAAAACTTACCGATTCCTCTTCCTCTGAAAATACGAAAGTTGCTACCTGAGAGGTGGAACACTTGTGAGTCTTCACACCCACAATTGTCTTGCGTCTTCCGTGGTACGAGTGATGGATCCTCTCATTCCACTCTGAAACCTACGATGTGAAAAAAGGTGGAAAATTATTGAACCGGTTCAGCAAATACCGCTGACCCACAGGGCCCGATGACTTACAGTCATGTTACGAACAACACCCGGTCTTTGGAGATGTTTTAGAATCAGAAGGGCCTCGAGGTACAGTACGACTTGCCGGCGATCTTCTTCCGATCCGTCATCTTTCACCGCCTCGACGCTAGCATGAAATGTTGGCCTTGCCTCCTCCAGTATGATCTGGCAGTCCTTGGGTGACTTCGAGGGCTTCATCAACATATCGTACCTGCGGGTAAAAATGAAGGGAATTAACCAACATCTGAGGTTTGGTAACAATCCACTTAATATTGGATCTTTTGAACGGTGTACCTTTTACTTACAGACTCTCGGCGGGCTCCCTTGTACAATGTTTTCTGAAGGTCAGTTGTAAAATTCATGAATACTTCACATGCCTTATAAAGTTTAGGATTCTCTAGTCTCAGTTTGGTGGCCCTCATCTGATAGATTGTAAATCTCCGTATATGCTTCAACATTTTGAGGGAGGTCTGGCTCGATAGACGGAGTTTTCCAAGTTGTTCAAAAAAATTATTAACCTTGGTTGGTCTTACGAGGTACTCCAGAGTTACAAATCTTGGGTTCACAAAGAATAGAAACCGTGCTACGTTTGATACCTCCTGTTGACAGTTTGGGACCCCATGGGTAACTGTTAGGTATGAGTGGAACCCCTTTAACATGGGGTGATTCAATGAGTGACGCTTGTACAATCCGGCTGCCTTGGTAGCCGTGCGTTTTTTGTCTTTCCATTCCCTTTCCTGAATAGTGAAATCGCTGCCATCCATGACCTCATCGCCTACGGGGTCAGAAACACTCCCTGTGTGCTCAGGCTCATGGCACGGGTCTCCCTCCGGACTGTCTACCGGCCGTAAAGTGAAAGGCACGTCCATCTCATCCGAATCTAGCTCTGCCAGGGGCGGGGGGCACGGGTCTCCCTCCGGACTGTCTACCGGCCGTAAAAGGAAAGGCACGTCCATGAAATCTGAATCTACCTGTGACAGGGGCATGTCGCCTGGGCGGGGCTCCGTATTGTCGGTTGGTACCTGAGCGGGCCCTTCAGAGGTCATTGGCGTGTTTTGTGACTCAAACCTAGGCTTGTTTGCTATTAAAAAGCCGCGACCTTCTAAGAAGGCGACAGTCTCCTCCAAGGATTGGAGGGGCTTGAGGTCTCTGAATTGGATCGTTGTCCCCTTGCTAGCGATACAGCGAAGTTGATACTTGGCCGAAGCTATGGCGTTTTTTATCTCAGAATCACCGTGGGACCTCATGCATACCCTTCTCAGATGTGTGGATTTATATTTGGTTGCCCTGTGGCACACGGGGCATGTAAGCGGTGTCCGTGGGTGCCTGCGAGGACAAAAGCAATAAAACCGGTCACCTTGCCAGCAAGCGTACGACTCCGCTACAAGGTACATTCATATGTCTCTATGTGGCCGACGAATGTCTTCTACTCACCGGTCCATTGCGAAGGGTTCCCCGCAGTCAAACGGAGCGTTCCGTAATGGTTGATTAAAGCGCTGAGTTTCTCTGTGTCTTGAACGGTGGCAAACTGCTTTTTCTCCGCGTGAGTCACCCGCCCAGGTGAAAGACGCCAGCACAGGTGATTGGAATTGACCGGATGTGTTTTGCCGTACTCTGATATACGTCACCACGGGGGTTGAGTCGGCCCCAAGGGTGGCACCTACACGGCTGCTAAACATCCGTAGGGTTGCTGATATATCCCTAACACCCTAACACCCTAACCCTAACCCTAACACCCTAACACCCTAACTCTAACCCTAACCCTAACACCCTAACACCCTAACACCCTAACATCCTAACCCTAACCCTAACCCTAACCCTAACCCCCTAACCCCCTAACCCCAACACCCTAACCCTAACCCCCTAACCCTAACCCCCTAACCCCCTAACCTCCTAACCCTAACCCCCTAACCCCAACACCCTAACCCTAACACCCTAACCCTAGCCCGGACACATCTTCTATATACTACACCACACGGGACACATCCTCTATATACTACACCACACAGGACACACCCTCTAAATACTACACCACACAGGACATATGACGTGTCCCGTGTTGTGTAGTATATAGAGGATGTGTCCTGTGTGATGTAGTATATAGAGGATGTGTCCTGTGCGGTGTAGTATATAGAGGGTGTGTCCTGTGTGGTGTAGTATATAGAGGATGTGTCCCATGTGGTGTAGTATATAGAAGATGTGTCCCGTGTGGTGTAGTATATAGAGGATGTGTCCCGTGTGGTGTAGTATATAGAGGATGTGTGGTGTAGTATATAGAGGATGTGTCCCGTGTGGTGTAGTATATAGAGGATGTGTCCCGTGTGGTGTAGTATATATAGGATGTGTGGTGTAGTATATAGATGTGTCCCATGTGGTGTAGTATATAGAGGATGTGTCCCGTGTGGTGTAGTACATAGAGGACGTGTCCCATGTGGTGTAATATATAGAGGATGTATCCCATTTGGTGTAGTATATAGAGGATGTGTCCTGTGCGGTGTAGTATATAGAGGATGTGTCCTGTGTGGTGTAGTATATAGAGGATGTGTCCTGTGTGGTGTAGTATATAGAGGATGTGTCCTGTGTGGTGTAATATATAGAGGACGTGTCCCGTGTGGTGTAGTATATAGAGGATGTGTCCTGTGTGATGTAGTATATAGAGGATGTGTCCTGTGCGGTGTAGTATATAGAGGGTGTGTCCTGTGTGGTGTAGTATATAGAGGATGTTGCCCCGTGTGGTGTAGTATATAGAGGATGTGTCCCGTGCGGTGTAGTATATACAGGATGTGTCCCGTGTGGTGTAGTATATAGAGGATGTGTCCTGTGTGGTGTAGTATATAGAGGATGTATCCTATTTGGTGTAGTATATAGAGGATGTGTCCTGTGCGGTGTAGTATATAGAGGATGTGTCCTGTGTGGTGTAATATATAGAGCATGTATCCTGTGTGGTGTAGTATATAGAGGATGTGTCCTGTGTGATGTAGTATATAGAGGATGTGTCCTGTGCGGTGTAGTATATAGAGGGTGTGTCCTGTGTGGTGTAGTATATAGAGGATGTGTCCCATTTGGTGTAGTATATAGAGGATGTGTCCTGTGTGGTGTAGTATATAGAGGATGTGTCCCGTGTGATGTAGTATATAGAGGATGTATCCTGTGTGGTGTAGTATATAGAGGATGTGTCCTGTGTGGTGTAGTATATAGAGGATGTATCCTGTGTGGTGTAGTATATAGAGGATGTGTCCCGTGTGGTGTAGTATATAGAGGATGTGTCCCGTGTGGTGTAGTATATAGAGGATGTGTCCCGTGTGGTGTAGTATATAGAGGATGTGTCCCATGTGGTGTAGTATATAGAGGATGTGTCCCATTTGGTGTAGTATATAGAGGATGTGTCCCGTGTGATGTAGTATATAGAGGATGTGTCCCGTGTGGTGTAGTATATAGAGGGTGTATCCTGTGTGGCGTAGTATATAGAGGGTGTATCCTGTGTGGTGTAGTATATAGAGGGTGTATCCTGTGTGGTGTAGTATATAGAGGATGTGTCCTGTGTAATGTAGTTTATAGAGGATGTGTCCCATTTGGTGTAGTATATAGAGGATGTGTCCCGTGTGGTGTAGTATATAGAGGATGTATCCTGTGTGGTGTAGTATATAGAGGATGTATCATGTGTGGTGTAGTATATAGAGGATGTGTCCTGTGTGGTGTAGTATATAGAGGATGTGTCCCGTGTGGTGTGGTATATAGAGGATGTGTCCCATTTGGTGTAGTATATAGAGGATGTGTCCCGCGTGGTGTAGTATATAGAGGATGTGTCCTGTGCGGTGTAGTATATAGAGGATGTGTCCCGTGTGGTGTAGTATATAGAGGATGTGTCCCATTTGGTGTAGTATATAGAGGATGTGTCCCGCGTGGTGTAGTATATAGAGGATGTCTCCCGTGTGGTGTAGTATATAGAGGATGTGTCCTGTGTGATGTAGTATATAGAGGATGTGTCCTGTGTGGTGTAGTATATAGAGGATGTGTCCCATTTGGTGTAGTATATAGAGGATGTGTCCCGTGTGGTGTAGTATATAGAGGATGTGTCCCATTTGGTGTAGTATATAGAGGATGTGTCCCACGTGGTGTAGTATATAGAGGATGTCTCCCGTGTGGTGTAGTATATAGAGGATGTGTCCTGTGTGATGTAGTATATAGAGGATGTGTCCCGTGTGGTGTAGTATATAGAGGATGTGTCCCATTTGGTGTAGTATATAGAGGATGTGTCCCGTGTGGTGTAGTATATAGAGGATGTGTCCTGTGCGGTGTAGTATATAGAGGATGTGTCCCGTGTGGTGTAGTATATAGAGGATGTGTCCCATTTGGTGTAGTATATAGAGGATGTGTCCCGCGTGGTGTAGTATATAGAGGATGTCTCCCGTGTGGTGTAGTATATAGAGGATGTGTCCTGTGTGATGTAGTATATAGAGGATGTGTCCCGTGTGGTGTAGTATATAGAGGATGTGTCCCATTTGGTGTAGTATATAGAGGATGTGTCCCGTGTGGTGTAGTATATAGAAGATGTGTCCTGTGCGGTGTAGTATATAGAGGATGTGTCCCGTGTGGTGTAGTATATAGAGGATGTCACGATATGGTATGAAATATCATAAGTTTAGTTTCTCTGGTCAGCCCAGGATGTGGGCTAAGAAACCCCCCTTGTCTTTTACTTCAGAGTTGAGCTTGCCGTGCCAATGTATGTGAGGAGGGGAGTTTTATTGAAGAAAGGAATTTACGACCGGCATTTCCTGCCGGGTAAGCTCTTGTCCAGCATCACTGGAATGGAAACTTCTAGAACACATGGAAGTTCTTTGTTCCATTTGTGTAAGATATTAGGCGAACGATTTAAAATACGAACACCAAAATATATCGTCATAATCACACTCGGAGGATCTACGCATCACTCTAACTACGGGCGTCTAACTCCATCTAAAAAAGAAGCAGTGATTGCTCTGTACATAATAGGACATATTTGATCTCATTAGAAAGCCCACGATAATCTGAGATGAATGCTGGGTATGATATGATTCTGACATGTCCTGTAGCGAAGATACCAGCATTAGATATCTTTAGGGGACATTTAGTTACACTGAAGAAAGAGGCGGGCGATCTCAACACAGCCCTTTCTGTGAGGTCACAGGCTGTAGGTTATAAAGTTGCTGGCAGGCTTCCAGAGGGTAGTTGTGAGTTTTTACCTGAAGCGACCAGACTGCGAGTGCAAATGCACTGGGATAGATGGAAAGCTCTCCTAGCCTGTTGCCTGCAAATGCAATGATCTGAGAATATGTGAGTGTTACCTTTTCTTCATTTAATCCTTTTATTTTTATAATTACCTTGTACATATTTGCAATTGTCTCATTTGTAACATCTTTGTAAAATATTTTGATAAACACTGCATAAACTTTATGGGTATATTATTTCATGCCAGTTATTTCTCCATGCTCTAAAAACGTACCCTGTCTCTTGAAGGGAAAGTACGCTACTGTTTTGGGGTTTGCTTCGTACCCGTTTAATCGAGGCTGGTGGCAGTGATACCGTGTACTGTGCAGGCCTTTGGGTTTCACTGTAGCGACTGCGGCTTGATAATTATTGTTCCTGCCTGAGCGGGAGTAGTTATCGCGTCGCTGCAGCGCGCCCAATAGCCAGTACATAGCAGGCAGCCTTTCTGGCGACCAATTACCCTAGGTGCAGTACCTAATCTGACCTGAGAGTAAGGGGGGCGCCAGAGAGCTGCAAGTGTTAAGTGGAACTGTAAGCGGGATAGACACAAATCCCTGCAGTTCATGGTATATTGAAGAGCAGTGGGATACCTAAAATAAGCCCCTGCTGTAAACTAAGAGGTCAATAGCCTCGTGTGTGTTTTTTTCATCACATTGAGGCAGTGGAGGGATAACTAAGATAAGCCCCCTGCACATGTGATAGCCGTCTGTTGGTTTAAAGTCACCCCAATCCGTGACATATTGTGGGCAGCGGCTAAGGGATCTTGACAGTCACGGTGTGAATCGTGACAGAGGATGTGTCCCATTTGGTGTAGTATATAGAGGATGTGTCCCGCGTGGTGTAGTATATAGAGGATGTCTCCCATGTGGTGTAGTATATAGAGGATGTGTCCTGTGTGATGTAGTATATAGAGGATGTGTCCCGTGTGGTGTAGTATATAGAGGATGTGTCCCATTTGGTGTAGTATATAGAGGATGTGTCCCATGTGGTGTAGTATATATAGTTTATGTGTCCCATTTGGTGTAGTATATAGAGGATGTGTCCCGCGTGGTGTAGTATATAGAGGATGTGTCCCATTTGGTGTAGTATATAGAGGATGTCTTCGGTGTCGTGTAGCATACAGAGGATCTCTCCTGCTGCCACCCACGGTTCAC
Source organism: Ranitomeya variabilis (assembly GCF_051348905.1). Classification (NCBI taxonomy): domain Eukaryota; kingdom Metazoa; phylum Chordata; class Amphibia; order Anura; family Dendrobatidae; genus Ranitomeya; species Ranitomeya variabilis. The sequence goes on along the minus strand of NC_135236.1, from coordinate 691,001,217 downwards.
ATTGTTACAACTGATTAAGGCTATGTGCACATGTTCAGGAAAGTGTGCAGAATTTTCCTGAGCGAATGCAGACTACTTTTGCAGGAAATCCACACGCGTATTTTTCACGTTTTTATTGCTTTTTTTTGCGCGTTTTTTTCCGAACTTTTTGTGGATGCTTAATGTAAGCGTTTTTAAGCGTTTTTGCCTGGAAAACCTCAGAAAAAACGAGAAAAAATGCGAAAAATCCGGAACATGTGCACATAGCATTACATTGAAAAACCTGAAATAAAAGAGACATTATCAAGTGGAATTTCATCTAGCATTTATTAGTGATGATACATGGAGATATGGAGAATGTGCAATATTCAGTATAAAGATAAAGGGTGACAGCAAATATGTAAAGACTTAATAGAAAAACAGAGGAAGGCCACGATTACGCGCAGTATGCTTTGCCCAGCTGCGGGCAAAGCCGAAAAGCATTATTGCGCATGCGCCACCGCACTATGTCCCGGAAGTATTTCGCTGTGTTCCGGGACATAGTGCGGCGGCGCATGCGCACTAATGCTTTTCGGCTTTGCCCGCAGTTGGGCAAAGCATACTGCGCGTGCGCAAGGCAAGATTGCATTACGCACGCGTGTACTACGGAGGAAACCAACTCACATTCAAGAAAATCTTGCGGCCAGCGGGAAAGGAAGGGGTGAATGAAACAAGAGAAAACACCGCCCATCGGACCGAACACAGGGCCCGCCAAAATCAGGTGACAGAGTCCCTTTAATTAAATGTGACTCAATTATGGCAATGAGGAGAGAAACAAAGATAGCATCATCATCGTGTCCTGCGGTCAATGTGGGGTAGCAGAGTGGACAGAATGGCTGACACGCTAGCTTCTTACAATGGGTTTTATATTGGTGACAGAGGCCATTGCGCACAGCCTTACAAGTATACATATTTACAATGTACGGGGTTTACAGGCGGCAGCACTCATCATTATGCCAGATGCCGTCGTGGCTCTCCTGCCATCTCCCCTCTGTTTTCAGCTGCTGATTTTGGTTAACATTTTGTTGAGAGCTTGTTTGACATGAGTGGTAGAGCTTCTTCTTCTTGTCTTTCCTTGAATCATTTTCCTTCGTCTTATCTCACGACACAACTCATAAAATACCTCAGTGATGTTCCCTTCGCCAGTGCAGGCGGAACACTCATAGAAGGCACAAGCCAGTTCTGTGGCAAGCTTCTCACCATCCTCAGTGCGAACCTGACGAGAGTGATCCAGATCCGCTTTGTTTCCCACTAGGATAAATGTCACATTTTTTGGTTTCTTTACTTCATCTAAGAGGTTCTTAAATATCATGACGTCTTCAAAGCTTCCCCTATCAGTTATATCATACACAATTATAAAGCCTTCTCCCCAGCGGATGTGTCCTTCCCTCTGCAAAGGGTCTTCCTGAAAATAAATATGAAGAAAGAGAAATTAATAGAAGCTAATAACACACACACACAGTGAGTGCGGAAAGTATTCAGACCCCTTTAAATTTTTCACTCTTTGTTTCATTGCAGCCATTTGGTAAATTCAAAAAAAGTTCATTTTTTCTCATTAATGTACACTCTGCACCCCATCTTCACTGAAAAATAAAAAAAGAAAAGTAGAAATTTTTGCAAATCTACTATATAATTGTCTAAGGGTCACTTCCGTCTGTCCTTCTGTCTGTTATTCGTTCGCTGATTGGTCTCGCCAGCTGCCTGTCATGGCTGCCGCGACCAATCAGCGACACACACAGTCTGGAAGGAAATGGGCGCTCCTTACTCCCCGCACTCACTGCCCGGCGCCTGCATACACCCCTCCGCTCACCGCTCACACAGGGTTAATGCCGCAGTAACGGACGGCGTTATGCCGCGGGTAACGCACTCCGTTACCGCCGCTATTAACCCTGTGTAACCAAGTTTTTTACTATTGACGCAGCCTATGCAGCGCCAATAGTAAAAACATCTAATGTTAAAAATAATTAAAAAAATAAAAAATGATTATATACTCACCTACGCCGCCTTTCCCGCTCCTCGCGATGCAACCGGCACGTTCCGGTGGCACGGTAGTCTGGCAGAAGGACCAGCCATGACGTCACGGTCATGTGACCGCGACGTCATCACAAGTCCTGCGCGCCTGCACGGAAAGGACCTGCCGTGACGTCACGGTCAGGTGACCGCTACACGGTCATGTGACCGCGACGTCATGACAGGTCCTGCCCGACAAGGACCTGCCGTTACATCACGGTCATGTGACCGCGTCACGGTCACGTAACCGCGACGTCATCACCCTGGGACCGGAAGCTGCCGCCTGCACCCCACACAGGCGACAGTGCTACAACGCGCCTGTGGAAGGTGAGTATATGTTTATTTTTTATTTTTTTAACCTGTGTCATACGTGGCTGGGCAATATACTACATAGCTGGGCAATATGCTACATGGGCTGTGCAATATACTACGTGGCTCTGTGCTGTATACTACATCACTGGGCAATATACTACATGGCTGGGCAATATACTACATAGCTGGGCAATATACTACATGGGCTGTGCAATATACTACGTGGCTCTGTGCTGTATACTACATCACTCGGCAATATACTATGTGGCTGGGCAATATACTACATGGGCTGTGCAATATACTACGTGGCTCTGTGCTGTATACTACTCACTAGGCAATATACAATGTAACTGGGCAATATACTACGTCAATGGGCAATATACAATGTAACTGGGCAATATACTACATCAATGGGCAATATACTACGTGACTGGGCAATATACTACGTGGCTGGGCAATATACTACGTGGACATACATATTCTAGAATACCCGATGCGTTAGAATCCGGCAACCATCTAGTTTATTATAAAAGAAAAACTAAAATATCACATGGTCATAAGTATTCAGACCCTTTGCTCAGACACTCATATGTAAGTCGCATGCTGTCCATTTCCTTGTAATCCTTCTTGAGATGGTTCTACTCCTTCATTGGAGGCCAGCTGTGTGTAATTACACTGATAGGATGTGATTTGGAAAGGCACACACCTGTCTATATAAGACCTCACAGCTCACAGTGCATCTCAGACCAAATGAGAATCAAGAGGTCAAAGGAACTGGCCAAGGAGCTCAGAGACAGAATTGTGGCACAGATCTGGCCAAGGTTACAACAGAATTTCTGCAGTACTCAAGGTTCCTAAGAGCACAGTGGCCTCCATAATCCTTAAATGGAAGAAGTTTGGAACCACTAGAAGTCTTCCTAGACCTGGCCGTCCATCCAAACTGAGCAATCGTGGGTGAAGAGCCTTGGTGAGAGAGGTGAAGAAGAACCCCGAGATCACTGTGGCTGATGTCATGATCCATTCCAGGGTATAATCCCGTCTGCCCTTTTTCCGGGTGGATCATGTCAAGGGTTAACTTAACTCTGCCTCATTCTGGGTTCAGGTTTGCTATTTAGCTCCGATGCATCCTGCTGGTGGTGTCAGCTATAGTTCTGCGTTCGGCGTGTGTACCTGACTCTGGTAGCTCTTGATCTGTCCTGCTGTGATCCCTGACTTGCCCTGTGTCTGTTGACTTCCTCTGTCTGCCCTTTTCCCAGTGTTTCCCTGTTTGTTGGTTTGATTCTCTCGTTTTGGACTTGGCTCATATTTGGACTCACTTCTGCCTTCTGTCTTTGTCTTATCCGCTTCTGACCGTTGCTGAACCCCCTGGCTTGTTCCTGACCATGTATACTGCTGCTACTATTGGTACTTCTGCTTCTAATGTTTTTTTGACTCGGCTTGTCTGACCACTCTCTCGCCACTTGGTGGCGTCTGTGCTGCTGCTGTGTGTGCAGTCTCACTTCCCTCTCAAGCTCCCCCTGGTGGAGGTTGCGCTATTCTGCACTGCAGCAGCATGACAGCTGAGCTCCAGAGATGCAACAGGGAGATGGGAGAAAGTTCCACAAACTCAACTACCACTGCAGTCCTCCACCAGTCAGGCCTTTATAGCAGAGTGTCCCAACGGAAACCTCTCCTCAGTGCAAGACATATGAAAGCCCGCATAGAGTTTGCTAAAAAACAAATGAAGGACTCCCAGACTATAAAAAATAAGACTATCTGGTCTGATGAGATGAAGATAGACCTCTTTGGTGATAAGTCTAAGGGTATATGCACACGTTGCAGATTTGCCTGTGGAATTTTCTGCGCAGATTCTGCATCTCTTGGCAGAAAACGCAGGAAAAAATCCATGCAGAATTTATGCATTTTGTATGCGTTTTTGATGCAGATTTTCATGCTTTTTTTTCATGCAGATTTGTATGTGTTTTTGAAAGCTAAATAAAGATTTATTATTGAAAAAAAATGATTGTGATGTCATTTCTTGTCCAACCTCTTCATGTACATACTCCATTGAAGAATAATGTTTACACACAGATAGATCTACTATATAATTGTCTAAGGGCACTTCCGTCTGTCTGTCCTTCTGTCTATCTTTCTGTCTGTCACAGATATTCATTGGTTGCGGCCTCTGTCTGTCATGGAATCCAAGTCGCTGATTGGTCTCGCCAGCTGCCTGTCATGGCTGCCGCGACCAATCAGCGACGGCCACAGTCCAATTAGTCCCTCCCTACTCCCCTGCAGTCAGTGCCCGGCGCCCGCTCCATACTCCCCGCAGTCACCGCTCACACAGGGTTAATGCAGGCGGTAACGGACCGCGTTATGCTGTGGGTGACTCACTCCGTTACGGCCGCTATTAACCCTGTGTGACCAAGTTTTTACTATTGATGCTGCCTATGCAGCGTCAATAGTAAAAACATCTAATGTTAAAAATAATTTAAAAAATTAAAAATCATTATATACTCACCTTCCGCCGCCTTTCCCGCTCCTCGCGACGCTCCAGTGACCGCTCCATGCAAGCGGCAGGTTTCCGGTGGCAAGGATGGTCTGCAAGAAGGACCTGCCATGACGTCACGGTCATGTCACCATGACGTCATCACAGGTCCTGCGCGAGAAGGACCTGCCGTGACGTCACAGTCATGTGACCGCGACACGGTCATGTGACCGCGATGTCATCACAGGTCCTGCGCGCCTGCGCGAGAAGGAGGCGACAGGACTACAAGGGGCCCTCGGAAGGTGAGTATATGTTTATTTTTTATTTTTTAACCTGTGACATACGTGACTGGCCAATATACTACGTGAGTGGGCAATATACTACGTGGCTGGGCAATATACTACGTGGCTCAGTGCTGTATACTACGTCGCTGTGCAATATACTATGTGGCTCTGTGCTGTATACTACGTGGCTGGGCAATATACTATGTGGCTGGGCAATATAGTACGTCACTGGGCAATATACTGCGTCACTGGCTAATATACTACGTCACTGAGCAATATACTATGTAACTGGGCAATATACTACGTGGCTGGGCAATATACTACATGGACATGCATATTCTAGAATACCTGATGCGTTAGAATCGGGCCACCATCTAGTAGGTAGATAGATAATAGATAGATGGATAGATGATAGATAGATAGATCTATACATAGATAGATAATAGATAAAAAAAGAGTTAAGAAAACAGCACAGTTAGAGGGTAGGGTGCAAATGCCTCACAGGAACATACCAGTCCTTGTAAATAATTTCAAAAAATGTTGAGGCAGCACACCAAATCCAAAGTTATAAAGTGCTCTTTAATAGCCCATGTGGCAATGTTTCGGTCCTGGGTACAGACCTTTCTCAATAGATAGATAGATCTATAGATAGATAAATATATAGATAGATAGATAATAGATAGATGTATAGATAGAAGTGCAGCGCCCCAGAGTCCTGGTCACTGCAGGGGTGTCATTCTTCCACCAGGGGGAGTGATGTTACGTCTGAAGGCAATAAAGATCTCTTTGTCAGGTAACATAATGCATGCAACATGTTCACACTCCAGACCAGAAGGGGGAGCTCTAAGCCTGTTTTAGGTGAACTCCCCTATAAAACATCCTGATCTGGAGGGAAAAGGGATTCAGAGTTCAGTTCCTGTCAGGAAGACAGAAGGTCACGGAGCTGCGCCTGTCCCACGTGCGGCAGCATCCTAAGGAAGGACACGAAAGAGAATTGTTTTGTAGAGGGTGAGAAACAAAGTCATAGCACAAGGAGAGGAATCCAGAAGGAGTTCTGCCCTGCAAAAGGCTGCCTCCTTTCTGAGGCGCAGAATCCGGTAGCCAGAACACCGAGGGAGTAATAATCTCCAAGCCTTGCTCCAGAGACCGGCAGGACAGGTAATTCTATGTTACCTGCCCGACCCATACCCAGGAGGCACGGTGGCAACTTGTGGGGGCCAGGGCGTAATAAGAGTCCCTGTAAAAAGCCTCAGGCCACCAGTCATATGGGTTTGTCCTATCCATTCCATCAGGGGGACAGAGAGAAAGAGAAATAACATCTAGAACACCAACATCAGTTGTGAGGACCTTACCGAGAAGCTCAGCAGGGAGGTACTACAACACCCAGGCGCTGGAGGAAGGCTACTGATTTCCACCTGGATAAGGGGACTCAGGATTTGCCTTCAGACCGGCTGGACTCTGCCTACCCTGTGGTCGGTACCCTGGACTGTGGATGCTGAAGCCTTCAGTAAAAAGGTAAAGAGACTGCAACCTTGTGTCCTCGTTCTTCACTGCTCCTTACATAGTAACATAGTAACATAGTTAGTAAGGCCGAAAAAAGACATTTGTCCATCCAGTTCAGCCTATATTCCTATATTCCATCATAATAAATCCCCAGATCTACATCCTTCTACAGAACCTAATAATTGTATGATACAATATTGTTCTGCTCCAGGAAGACATCCAGGCCTCTCTTGAACCCCTCGACTGAGTTCGCCATCACCACCTCCTCAGGCAAGCAATTCCAGATTCTCACTGCCCTAACAGTAAAGAATCCTCTTCTATGTTGGTGGAAAAACCTTCTCTCCTCCAGACGCAAAGAATGCCCCCTTGTGCCCGTCACCTTCCTTGGTATAAACAGATCCTCAGCGAGATATTTGTATTGTCCCCTTACATACTTATACATGGTTATTAGATCGCCCCTCAGTCGTCTTTTTTCTAGACTAAATAATCCTAATTTCGCTAATCTATCTGGGCATTGTAGTTCTCCCATCCCCTTTATTAACTTTGTTGCCCTCCTTTGTACTCTCTCTAGTTCCATTATATCCTTCCTGAGCACCGGTGCCCAAAACTGGACACAGTACTCCATGTGCGGTCTAACTAGGGATTTGTACAGAGGCAGTATAATGCTCTCATCATGTGTATCCAGACCTCTTTTAATGCACCCCATGATCCTGTTTGCCTTGGCAGCTGCTGCCTGGCACTGGCTGCTCCAGGTAAGTTTATCATTAACTAGGATCCCCAAGTCCTTCTCCCTGTCAGATTTACCCAGTGGTTTCCCGTTCAGTGTGTAATGGTGATATTGATTCCTTCTTCCCATGTGTATAACCTTACATTTATCATTGTTAAACCTCATCTGCCACCTTTCAGCCCAAGTTTCCAACTTATCCAGATCCATCTGTAGCAGAATACACCACTCATCATCTACCATCTACACTCTGGGTAGCCCTGGGGATACACTTTACCTGTGGGAAGGTATACCATCTAGCTGCCATTGTGGCGCCACCACTGCCGCAGGGCCGAGGGGTACCCGGTACCGGGCCTCTGAGTCTCTGCTCTGGGGTTGTCACGGCGGCTAGGCCCCGGTCCGTGACCCTGCCGTGGGGCGCACAGTGAATAGTAGGTGTGGATGATGGTGGGGATGCTGTGGTGGTGCGGTGCAGTAAATAACGAGGACACCAGGTTGCAGTCTCTTTACCTCTTTACTGAAGATCTCTGGGTCCTCAGTCCGGAACACGGTTCACCAGGCTGCGCAAGTCCGGCCGGTCCAATGGCACCTCCAGAGTTCTCTTCACAGGTGGAAATCGGTGCCTTCCTACTAGCGCTATGTGTTGTGGTCCTTCCCTGCTGTGCTTACGGAAAGTACCCCACAACTGTTGTGTCTGTTTCTGATGTTCCCTCACAACTCGATTAGATGATGTTCTGCTAATCCTCCGTCCCTCCCTGATGTTCTGGTTGGGACGGCACCCGTTTGACGGGTAGGCTCGGAGCTCTTCCGGGACCCTAGAGTCGCCCCTCTCCACAAGTTGCCCCCCAAGACTGCATAGGTGATATGTGTTAGACAGCCCGCCTTAGACTGACTGTCCTGCCGCGGTTTGGAGTATTGCTTGAAGCTGAATATTATTCTACTCCCTCGGCGTTCCGGCCACCGGTAGTGCGCCTCAGTAGGATGTTGCTTCGGTCTTACAGCACGACTCCTACTGGTATTTCTCCTTTGCGTGATCTCGTTTCTCACTCAGCACAATCTATCTCGCTTCTAATCCTTTCTTGGGGACTGCCGCTACCCGGAGCAGGCACGGTCCCGTTACGTTCCTTCTTGTAGCCAGGCCTCTATCAGGATCCCACCCCTGACAGGGACCCTACCGAATCTTCTCCCACAACACCCTCTGCCACAAGGTGTTGCCTGGTTCCAACCCAGTCAGCTTTCTGATCTAACTTCCTGCCTGACCCCCAGTTTACCCACTATGGTGGGGAGTGGCCTAATGAATAGCACCCTTAGCTCCCCCCGGAGGCCCAGCTGTGAAATGAATTGGTGTCTATGATACCTGATCAGATGAACTCCTTCAGTGCCATCAGACGCACCATAGCTCCCAATAGTGGCGGAGCCACAGTACTGCAACGACCAGGACTCTGGGGCGCTGCACTCCCCCCTGGTTAAACACAGTACTCCGGGACTGGGAAGAAAACAACAATACAAGTTAGCAAAAAGACATACAGTTTTGTTGAGTGCAATAACAATAAGTATACTTGAACAGGCTTCCCTTTATGGGAGGTAAGGACACTTGAACGTTACAAACATGGTTAACATTATAAATTACAGGCTATAAATAACTCCTGTTACCCCACCGGGTATTCTACTAAGTGCAAAATTGTTGAACAATAATTTAACATTGCCTTTAAGGACATACACTCTGTATCCACTAAAGACCCTCCTATAATCACATTATAAGGTAGTTTAACTTTTTCATTCCCCTTCTTTAGATCTGCAGGACCGCCTGTCCTATCGGCACCAGACCTTCTGCCTCTCCTTTCAATTACAGGACCGCCCCGTTCAGCCAGGGCCTACTGCCTTTTCAACTACTATACACAGTATAGAACATAACATTACTTTCAGTTTAAGAGCACTGAGCCATCTCTACATGACTCCTATGAGGACTCAGGGTTTACCTTCTATCCTAACTATCTATCAACATTATCAAAACATTTTCTATTGAACATTAAGCCTTCTCATTATCTTTCTTTCTATCATGCATGCTGGACACCACGTCTATTCCTACGGGCCCACTGCATCCTTCTGCTATCTTTCACTTTTTCTTTTTAAAGAACATCATCAGTATTTCTTCACAATTAACTAATTAAATACATATAACTTTCTCATGTAAACATTATCATCTCTTTCTTTGGTCAAGACATTATTGCTTCCTATCTTAAGCAATATCACAGTTTAAGCGCAACAAATGAACATCCCCTTTAAGAGGGGACCAAGTTTCTATGAGGTAGCACGCCTTCTCAAGCTACCAGTCCATACTCAGCAAAGGTTCCAGTGTGGTATCTTCACAAAGAGTCCTTCTTTAAGTAAAACCAGTAGGGAGCGCCTTTAATAAGGTGCAAACTATATACAAGAAGTTCGGATCATGCACTGTTCATGATTTCAGCAGTTCTGTAAACTTTGTGCAAAACTTTAGAAAAACAAACAAAAGCAAAACAATAGGGATCCCAGGTCCACAGAAGGATCCCCTTAAGAGTTAACCCTGGACGGGTTCAGCAGCAAAATAAGAGAACAGTAACTATATACAGTTTCAGGTTTCCGAGGTTTATTCTTCTAAGTCTGGGGGTGGTCTCCCCCCCCCGGTGGAGGCAGCTCCCGAGCTGGTAGTTGGTCTCTCAGGTGCCCTCAGATCAGCCGGTGCCTGAATTTGAAGGCTAATCCTGCTTGCAAGTTCTGGAGCCGCTACGAGGCGTACGGTGGTGATAGGAATAAGATCTGGCAAATCGGGATCATTCATGATCGGGGCAACAGGGGGCGCTCTCTCAGGCTCACACCGTCGAACGTTCCGGGCACACCATCCTTGCGCACTCCGATGGCGGGTGTAGGTCACCTGATCCCCCCTTTGTAACGGATCACCATTTCAGCTGCAGCAGGGGGTCTTCACGTTATAGCTAGTAACAAAGACATCGGTTGGTAGCCCCAGTTCCTGTATGGAGCCCCATCCCCTCTTCGGGTGGTAGGCCAGCACGGTTCCCCGTTTTACCACGTCTTTCTTGCCGGGAGTAGACTTCCTACGTGGTGTGTCTGGCGGTGCGGTCTCGTCCCGATCTTTCCAGTGTTGTATTAGACATTGCTTATACTGTTCCCAGGTAAGCACCGCAAGGGTGAGGCCATCTTCCCGGGTCCCATCCGGCCCGGTCCAGGGGGTGTCCCACCGAAGGATCACTCCGTCTGGGCCCACATCTATGGGCTCTCCCATCTTGGTTGGTAGCGGGGGCACCAGCTTTCCCATCGCGTTAGAGGTGAGGATGACCCGCTCCACCAAGAAGGAACGATCATTGCTGGGGTGAGGAACGGTCACTGGAGCGGGATCGGTCAGGGGAGCCGGATCGGTCGGGAGAGCAGAATCGACCAGGGGAGTAGGGACGCCGTCCATACCTGCGCCTGATGTGATTCCACCGGTGTCGCTCCGGTCCGTTGACAAGGACACTGGAATCGGCTGCAGCCTGAACCGCGGCTCCTCCGGCGTCTCCTCTTGATGTAGCTCCGCCCTCCATGGTTCCGTGGCTGGGATAGGCAGGCTCAGCTCCTCCACTGGCAGCTCCAAGGGGTCCAGGTCCTTCACTGGCGGTGGACACGGGTCCGCCTCTAATGGGTGAGGGCAGGCCGGGATCACCTCGCCGTGGCTCGGGCACTTGCTGCTCATCGTCGCTGTCGGGCATTCGGCGACAACGCATGCACCTGGCTCTGCCATTTCTCCACGGTCGGCCTCCTTCTTCACTTCGTTCCTGCCGTTGGAAATCAGGGGGCTGTTCTCTGCTTTGAGGCAGGTCACCGCTTTGCAGCAAGAGATGCAGGGGGCGGTCGCCGTTTCTGGCGCCACCTTGATAGGCTCCTCCCATGGCACGCCCTCCTTCTTCTTTGGCGCAGCAATGGCGGCGATTTTGGCGGGAACTTCTAGCGGCAAGCGGCAATGCACAACTCTTCTAATAAAATACAGTAAATCACAGTTCCAAGGCACACATGACCTGATTCTTCAGGCTTAAGTAGATCCTGTTCGTGACGCCAAGTTGTGGCGCCCCCACTGCCGCAGGGCCGAGGGGTACCCGGTACCGGGCCTCTGAGTCTCTGCTCTGGGGTTGTCACGGCGGCTAGGCCCCGGTCCGTGACCCTGCCGTGGGGCGCACAGTGAATAGTAGGTGTGGATGATGGTGGGGATGCTGTGGTGGTGCGGTGCAGTAAATAACGAGGACACCAGGTTGCAGTCTCTTTACCTCTTTACTGAAGATCTCTGGGTCCTCAGTCCGGAACACGGTTCACCAGGCTGCGCAAGTCCGGCCGGTCCAATGGCACCTCCAGAGTTCTCTTCACAGGTGGAAATCGGTGCCTTCCTACTAGCGCTATGTGTTGTGGTCCTTCCCTGCTGTGCTTACGGAAAGTACCCCACAACTGTTGTGTCTGTTTCTGATGTTCCCTCACAACTCGATTAGATGATGTTCTGCTAATCCTCCGTCCCTCCCTGATGTTCTAGTTGGGACGGCACCCGTTTGACAGGTAGGCTCGGAGCTCTTCCGGGACCCTAGAGTCGCCCCTCTTCACAAGTTGCCCCCCAAGACTGCATAGGTGATATGTGTTAGACAGCCCGCCTTAGACTGACTGTCCTGCCGCGGTTTGGAGTATTGCTTGAAGCTGAATATTATTCTACTCCCTCGGCGTTCCGGCCACCGGTAGTGCGCCTCAGTAGGATGTTGCTTCGGTCTTACAGCACGACTCCTACTGGTATTTCTCCTTTGCGTGATCTCGTTTCTCACTCAGCACAATCTATCTCGCTTCTAATCCTTTCTTGGGGACTGCCGCTACCCGGAGCAGGCACGGTCCCGTTACGTTCCTTCTTGTAGCCAGGCCTCTGTCAGGATCCCACCCCTGACAGGGACCCTACCGAATCTTCTCCCACAACACCCTCTGCCACAAGGTGTTGCCTGGTTCCAACCCAGTCAGCTTTCTGATCTAACTTCCTGCCTGACCCCCAGTTTACCCACTATGGTGGGGAGTGGCCTAATGAATAGCACCCTTAGCTCCCCCCGGAGGCCCAGCTGTGAAATGTATTGGTGTCTGTGATACCTGATCAGATGAACTCCTTCAGTGCCATCAGACGCACCATAGCTCCCCATAGTGGCGGAGCCACAGTACTGCAACGACCAGGACTCTGGGGCGCTGCACCATCACATCACCCCAGCGGACCCCTAAGCAGCGTCGGTCACCCTGACCGAATACCACAGGTGGCTTCATGAACATTATCCCTTTAAAGACCTTCCCCCCATTTACAACGGATGTCCCTAGGGCCACGGACCGGGTCAGCTGTCATGATCTCCATGGCCAGAGAACTAGCATAAGCCTCTATAGGAACAAGCTCTTGGAAGATGGTAACTGTACTGACCATGAACTAAACCTACCGCATCATCTAGAAGTAGCCAGGTAGCATGTCCTACTTTTTATCCCTATATGCCCAGCGCCGGCCGGAGAACTAAATAATGCTAGCAGAGGGAAATATAAGACCTGACTCACCTCTAGAGAAATGCCCAAAAAAAAGGAGACAGAAGCCCCCCACATATATTGGCGGTGATATGAGATGAAACAACAAACGCAGCAGGAAAATAGTTTTAGCAAATTTGAGGTCCGCTTTCTAGATAGCAGAAGACAGAAAGCATACTTTCATGGTCAGTAGAAAACCCTAACAAAACACATCCAGAAATTACTTTAGGACTCTGGCATTAACTCATAATACCAGAGTGGCAATTCCTGATCAACAAGAGCTTTCCAGACACAGTAACGAAACTGCAGCTGTGAACTGGAACCAAAATACAAAAACAAAACATGGACGAATGTCCAACTTATCTAGTAGATGTCTGGGAGCAGGAACAAGCACAGAGAGGCTTCTGATAACATTGTTGACCGGCAAGCATCTAACAGAGAAGCCAGGTTATATAGCGACACCCAGATCAAATCAGAACAGGTGAACAGGGAAGATGATGTCACAAGTTCAATTCCACCAGTAGCCACCGGGGGAGCCCAGAATCCAAATTCACAACAGTACCCCCCCCTCAAGGAGGGGGCACCGAACCCTCACCAGAACCACCAGGGCGATCAGGATGGGCCCTATGAAAGGCACGAACCAGATCAGAGGCATGAACATCAGATGCAGTGACCCAAGAATTATCCTCCTGGCCATATCCCTTCCACTTGACCAGATACTGGAGTCTCCGTCTGGAAACACGGGAGTCTAGGATTTTTTCCACAACGTACTCCAACTCACCCTCAACCAACACCGGAGCAGGAGGCTCAACGGAAGGCACAACCGGTGCCTCATACCTGCGCAATAACGACCGATGAAAAACGTTATGAATAGAAAAGGATGCAGGGAGGTCCAAACGGAAGGAAACAGGGTTAAGAATCTCCAATATTTTATACGGACCGATGAACCGAGGCTTAAACTTAGGAGATGAGACCCTCATAGGGACAAAACGAGAAGACAACCACACCAAATCTCCAACACAAAGCCGAGGACCAACACGACGGTGACGGTTGGCAAAAAGCTGAGTCTTCTCCTGGGACAACTTTAAATTGTCCATCACCTGCCCCCAGATATGATGCAATCTCTCCACCACCGCATCCACTCCAGGACAATCCGAGGATTCCATCTGACCGGAGGAAAATCGAGGATGGAACCCCGAATTACAGAAAAACGGGGAAACCAAGGTGGCAGAGCTGGCCCGATTATTGAGGGCGAACTCCGCCAATGGCAAAAAAGCAACCCAATCATCCTGGTCAGCAGACACAAAACACCTCAGATATGTCTCCAGGGTCTGATTAGTCCGCTCGGTCTGGCCATTAGTCTGAGGGTGAAAAGCAGACGAAAAAGACAAATCTATGCCCATCCTAGCACAAAATGCCCGCCAAAATCTAGACACAAATTGGGTTCCTCTGTCAGAAACGATATTCTCAGGAATACCATGCAAACGAACAACATTTTGAAAAAACAGGGGCACCAACTCGGAAGAAGAAGGCAATTTGGGCAGGGGAACCAAATGAACCATCTTAGAAAAACGGTCACACACCACCCAGATGACAGACATCTTCTGAGAAACAGGCAGATCTGAAATAAAATCCATCGAGATGTGTGTCCAAGGCCTCTTAGGAATAGGCAAGGGCAACAATAATCCACTAGCCCGAGAACAACAAGGCTTGGCCCGAGCACAAACGTCACAAGACTGCACAAAGCCTCGCACATCTCGTGACAGGGAAGGCCACCAGAAGGATCTTGCCACCAAATCCCTGGTACCAAAAATTCCAGGATGACCTGCCAACGCAGAAGAATGCACCTCAGAGATGACTTTACTGGTCCAATCATCAGGAACAAACAGCCTATCAGGCGGACAACGATCCGGTCTATCCGCCTGAAACTCCTGCAAGGCCCGCCGCAGGTCTGGAGAAACGGCTGACAAGATAACTCCCTCCTTAAGAATACCTGTGGGGTCAGAGTTGCCGGGTGAATCAGGCTCAAAACTCCTAGAAAGGGCATCCGCCTTAACATTCTTAGAACCTGGTAGGTACGATACCACAAAATTAAACCGAGAAAAAAATAATGACCAGCGCGCCTGTCTAGGATTCAGGCGCCTGGCGGTCTCAAGATAAATCAAATTTTTGTGGTCAGTCAATACCACCACCTGATGTCTGGCCCCCTCGAGCCAATGGCGCCACTCCTCAAACGCCCACTTCATGGCCAAAAGCTCCCGATTCCCAACATCATAATTCCGCTCAGCGGGCGAAAATTTACGGGAAAAGAAGGCACAAGGCCTCATCACGGCGCAGTCAGAACTTTTCTGCGACAACACTGCCCCAGCTCCGATCTCAGAAGCGTCGACCTCAACCTGAAAAGGAAGAGTCACATCAGGCTGACGCAACACAGGGGCAGAAGAAAAACAGCGCTTAAGCTCCTGAAAGGCCTCCACAGCATCAGGGGACCAATTAGCAACATCAGCACCCTGTCTAGTCAAATCGGTCAATGGCTTAACGACATCCGAAAAACCAGAAATAAATCGACGATAAAAGTTGGCAAAGCCCAAAAATTTCTGAAGACTTTTAAGAGAAGAGGGCTGCGTCCAATCACAAATAGCTTGAACCTTGACAGGATCCATCTCAATGGAAGAGGGAGAAAAAATATATCCCAAAAAGGAAATTCTCTGAACCCCAAAAACGCACTTAGAACCCTTGACACACAGAGAATTAGACCGCAAAACCTGAAAAACCCTCTTAACTTGCCGGACATGAGAGTCCCAGTCATCCGAAAAAATCAGAATATCATCCAGATACACTATCATAAATTTATCCAAAAAATCGCGGAAAATATCATGCATAAAGGACTGGAAGACTGAAGGGGCATTAGAAAGACCAAAAGGCATCACCAAATACTCAAAGTGGCCCTCGGGCGTATTAAATGCGGTTTTCCACTCATCCCCCTGCCTGATCCGCACCAAATTATACGCCCCACGGAGATCAATCTTAGAGAACCACTTGGCCCCCTTTATGCGAGCAAACAAATCAGTCAGCAACGGCAATGGGTATTGATATTTAACCGTGATTTTATTCAAAAGCCGATAATCAATACATGGTCTCAAAGAGCCGTCTTTTTTTGACACAAAGAAAAAACCGGCTCCTAAGGGAGATGACGATGGACGAATATGTCCCTTTTCCAAGGACTCCTTTATATATTCTCGCATAGCAGTATGTTCAGGCACAGACAGATTAAATAAACGACCCTTTGGGTATTTACTACCCGGAATTAAATCTATAGCACAATCGCACTCACGGTGCGGAGGTAGTGAACCAAGCTTGGGTTCTTCAAAGACGTCACGATAGTCAGACAGGAACTCAGGGATTTCAGAGGGGATAGATGATGAAATGGACACCAAAGGTACGTCCCCATGAGTCCCCTTACATCCCCAGCTCAACACAGACATAGCTCTCCAGTCAAGGACTGGGTTGTGAGACTGCAGCCATGGCAATCCCAGCACCAAATCCTCATGTAGATTATACAGCACTAGAAAACGAATAGTCTCCTGGTGATCCGGATTAATACACATAGTCACTTGTGTCCAGTATTGTGGTTTATTATTAGCCAATGGGGTGGAGTCAATCCCCTTCAGAGGAATAAGAGTTTCCAAAGGCTCTAAATCATACCCACAACGATTGGCAAAGGACCAATCCATAAGACTCAAAGCGGCGCCAGAGTCGATATAGGCGTCAGTAGTAATAGATGACAAAGAGCAAATCAGGGTCACAGACAAAATAAATTTAGACTGTAAAGTGCCAATGGAAACAGATTTATCAAGCTTTTTAGTACGTTTAGAGCATGCTGATATAACATGAGTAGAATCCCCACAATAGAAACACAACCCATTTTTCCGTCTAAAATTCTGCCGCTCGCTTCTGGACAGAATTCTATCACACTGCATGCTTTCTGGCGTCTTCTCAGTGGACACCGCCAGATGGTGCACTGGTTTGCGCTCCCGCAGACGCCTATCGATCTGAATGGCCATTGTCATGGACTCATTCAGACCCGCAGGCACAGGGAACCCCACCATAACATCCTTAATGGCATCAGAGAGACCCTCTCTGAAAGTAGCCGCCAAGGCACACTCATTCCACTGAGTAAGCACAGACCATTTACGGAATCTTTGGCAGTAAATTTCAGCTTCATCTTGCCCCTGCGATAGGGACATCAAAGTTTTTTCTGCCTGAAGTTCCAAATGAGGTTCCTCATACAGCAAGCCCAAGGCCAAAAAAAACGCATCCACATTGCGCAACGCAGGATCCCCTGGTGCCAATGCAAAAGCCCAGTCTTGAGGGTCGCCCCGGAGCAAGGAAATCACAATCCCAACCTGCTGTGCAGGGTCTCCAGCAGAACGAGATTTCAGGGACAAAAATAACTTGCAATTATTTCTAAAATTCTGAAACCCAGATCTATTCCCTGAGAAGAATTCCGGCAAAGGAATTCTCGGCTCAGATACCGGAGCATGAATAATAAAATCTTGCAAATTTTGTACTTTCGTGGTGAGATTATTCAAACCTGCAGTTACACTCTGAAGATCCATTATTAACAGGTGAACACAAAGCCATTCAAAGATTATAAGGAGAGAGAAAAAAAAGAAAGACTGCAGCATAGACAGACTGGCAAGTGATCCAATTAAGAGCACAGAAAAAAAAAAAAAAAAAAAAAAAAAAAAACTCTCAGCAGACTTCTTATTTCTCTCCTTTCTCAGCCAAGGATTTTAACCCTTTAGTGGGCCGGTCAAACTGTCATGATCTCCATGGCCAGAGAACTAGCATAAGCCTCTATAGGAACAAGCTCTTGGAAGATGGTAACTGTACTGACCATGAACTAAACCTACCGCATCATCTAGAAGTAGCCAGGTAGCATGTCCTACTTTTTATCCCTATATGCCCAGCGCCGGCCGGAGAACTAAATAATGCTAGCAGAGGGAAATATAAGACCTGACTCACCTCTAGAGAAATGCCCAAAAAAAAGGAGACAGAAGCCCCCCACATATATTGGCGGTGATATGAGATGAAACAACAAACGCAGCAGGAAAATAGTTTTAGCAAATTTGAGGTCCGCTTTCTAGATAGCAGAAGACAGAAAGCATACTTTCATGGTCAGTAGAAAACCCTAACAAAACACATCCAGAAATTACTTTAGGACTCTGGCATTAACTCATAATACCAGAGTGGCAATTCCTGATCAACAAGAGCTTTCCAGACACAGTAACGAAACTGCAGCTGTGAACTGGAACCAAAATACAAAAACAAAACATGGACGAATGTCCAACTTATCTAGTAGATGTCTGGGAGCAGGAACAAGCACAGAGAGGCTTCTGATAACATTGTTGACCGGCAAGCATCTAACAGAGAAGCCAGGTTATATAGCGACACCCAGATCAAATCAGAACAGGTGAACAGGGAAGATGATGTCACAAGTTCAATTCCACCAGTAGCCACCGGGGGAGCCCAGAATCCAAATTCACAACAGTCAGCCACCGTGACATCCCCGCCGAGAACCGAAGGACCCGGTACCGAGTACCCCACGGCCCTACTGGGGGCGCTCCAGATAGATCTATGGATAGATAAATAGATAGATAGATCGATAGATCTATCTATCAATCTATCTATAGATCTATCTATCTATCTATAGATCTAACTTCCCAGGCTATGAATCTCAGCCCGCAGCTGTATATTTAGCCCTTACTGGCTATTAAAATAGAGGGACCCCCCAAAAAAACAACGTGGGGTCCCCCTATAATTGATAGCCAGAAAAGGCTATGTAGACAGCTGCGGTCTGATATTCATAGCCTAGGAAGGGGCCATGGATATGGCCCCCCCTGACTACAAACACCAGCACACAGCGGCCCCAGAAATGGTGCAACTCTAAGATGCAGCAATTCCAGCACTTAGCCTCTCTCTTCCCACTGCCCTATAGCAGTGGCATATGGGGTAATAGTTGGGGGTTGATGCCACCTTTGAATTGTAAGCTGACATCAAGCCGGCTTAGTAATGGAGAGGCGTCAATAAGACACCTATCCATTACTAATCCTATAGTTGTGAAAGGGTTAAATAAACACACATCCAGAAAAAAGTATTTTAATGAAAGAAAACACAACACAGTTTTGCCATCTTTATTGTTCTGCCAATCCATGCAACGCCCTAGATCTCCTGCAAAAAAAGAAAAAATAATAAACCAACACAAATACTCCCTGGTCTGACGCAGTCCATTTAATAACGAGTGTCCCACAACGATCTCCCCTATAGAGCAGTCACATCAGGAGATGTGAATGCTCTATCGGCCTCTCGTGATACACTGACAAGAGACAATGGCTCCTGCAGTACATCACTGAAGAAGTTACCTGAGTTCAGGCTCTCACTTTACGGCAACCCTGCATGAAAATTTTACCATGCAGCGGTGATGCAAGTGACAGCGACCTCTGACGGCGGAGTGATACAGTGCGGATGATTACCTCCTGTCACTGTATCACCGGAGCCCCTGGAAAGCAGTCACATCTGCTGATGTGACAGCTCTCCATGGGAGATTGTCATGGGACACTAAATTAAATGGATTAAATGGATTACATCGGATCAGGGAGTATACTGTTGTTTTTTTACTTTATTTTTTTAGAGGTGATCGAGGGCTTCAGGGACTAGGTGATTGGTGAATATGTACTGTATGTTGTATGTACTGAATGTCTATATGTGTTTATGTGTTTTGTTTTGTTTTTACACTTGAACACAGTAGCCGGATGATGGGACTACTACTGTCCCATCATCCGGCTAGCTGTTACTGTAGCAGGCATAGCCAAATGGGACTAGTACACACACAGCCGCACACACACACACACAGCCCCACACACCCATGCACACACACAGACACACACAGATACACACAAACATCCGCACACAGACACGCACATCTTCTAAGCACACACACAGTCTCCGCTCACACACTCTTCCCCCTCCCAATCTGCAGCGTTTTTTGGAGGCACATCAGCAGCAAATCTGCAGATCTTTTATAAACCTGCGGATTTGCTGCAAATTGGCCTGACACAATGGAAGTCAATAGGTACAGAAACGCTGCAGATCCGCAAAAAGAATTGACATGCTGCGGAAAATAAAACACTACAAATCCGCACATTTTTTTCCGCAGCATGTGCACACCAAATGTTAATTTAACATTGACTAACATTGCTTGTGCACTACACTGATGATTTGATGTAATTCCACGCATCCAAAAATGCTGCGTATCCGCATCAAAATCTGCAACGTGTCCACATAGCCTAAGCGGTATGTGTGGAGAAAACTAGGCACTGCTCATCACCTACCCAATACAATCCCAAAGGTGAAAGATGGTGGTGGCAGCATCATGCTATGGGGGTGTTTTTCAGCTGCAGGGACAGAACGACTGGTTGCCATTGAAGGAAACATGAATGTGGCCAAGTACAGAGAGATCCTGGATGAAAAATTCTTCCAGACTGCTCTGGACCTCAGACTTGGCCGAAGGTCCAACTTCCAACAAGACAATGACCCTAAGCACACAGCTAAAATAACAAAGGAGCGGCTTCAGAACAACTCTGTGACCATTCCTGACCGGCCCAGCCAGAGCCCTGACCTAAATCCAATGGAGCATCTCTGGAGAGATCTGAAAATGGAGTCCACCAACGTTCACCATCCAACCTGACGGAACTGAAGAGGATCTGCAAGGAAGAATGGCAGAGGATCCCCAAATCCATGGGTGAAAAACTTGTTGCATCATTCCCAAGAAGAATCATGGCTGTACTAGCTCATAAGGTGCTTCTACTCAATACTGGGCAAAAGGTCTGAATATTTATGACCATGTGATATTTCAGTTTTTCTGTTTTAATAAATTTGCAAAAATTTCTACTTTTCTTTTTTTTCAGTCAAGATGGGGTGCAGAGTGTACATTAATGAGAAAAAAATGAACTTATTTGAATTTACCAAATGGCTGCAATGAAAGAAAGAGTGAAAAACTTAAAGGGGTCTGAATACTTTCCGTACCCACTGTATATGTACAAATTACACACACATAAATAGTATACACAAGCTGATATAAATATACACATAACACAAGCATATAAATAGCACACACATACATATCACACATACAGTTGTGTTCAAAAGTTTACACACCCCGGCAGAATTTTTGCTTTCTTGGCCTTTTTTCAGAGATTAACCCCTTCCCGACCTTTGACGCCACGTAGGCGTCATGAAAGTCGGTGCCAATCCGACCTGTGATGCCTATGTGGCGTCATGGAATGATCGCGTCCCTGCAGATCGGGTGAAAGGGTTAACTCCAATTTCACCCGATCTGCAGGGACAGGGGGAGTGGTACTTCAGCCCAGGGGGGGTGGCTTCACCCCCCCGTGGCTACGATCGCTCTGATTGGCTGTTGAAAGTGAAACAGCCAATCAAAGCGATTTGTAATATTTCACCTAAAAAACTGGTGAGATATTACAATTCAGCCATGGCCGATGCTGCAATATCATCGGCCATGGCTGGAAACCCTTATGTGACCCCCACCCCACCGATCGCCCCCCCAAGCCACCGATCTGTGCTCCGCTCCCCTCCGTCTTGTGCTCCGCTCCCACGTCCTCCTGTCTGCTCCCCCCGTGCACCTATGCCACCCCCGTGCTCCGACGCCCCCCCCGTGCCCCGATCTCCCCCCCCTTATACTTACCGAGGTTCCCGGTGTGCATCCGTCTTCTCCATGGGCGCCGCCATCTTCCAAAATGGCGGGCGCAAGCGCAGTGCGCCCGCCGAATCTGCCGGCCGGCAGATTCGTTACAAGTACATTTTGATCGCTGTGATAGGTTCTATCACAGCGATCAAAATAAAAAAATAATAAATAACCCCCCCCCCTTTATCACCCCCATAGGTAGGGACAATAATAAAATAAAGAAAATATTTTTTTTTCTTTTTCCACTAGGGTTAGGGTTAGAACTAGGGTTAGAACTAGGGGTAGGGTTAGGGGTAGGGGTAGGGTTAGGGGTAGGGTTAGGGTTATGGCATGTGCACACAGTGCGGATTTGGCTGCGGATCCGCCGCAGATCCGCAGCGGATTGGCCGCGGATCCGCAGCAGACTGGCCGCGGATCCGTAGCGGATTGGCCGTTTCGAATTCGTAGCAGTTTTCCATCAGGTTTACAGTACCATGTAGACCTATGGAAAACCAAATCCGCTGTGTCCATGGTGCGGAAAATTCCGTGCAGAAACGCTGCGTTGTATTTTCCGCAGCATGTCAATTCTTTGTGCGGATTCCGCAGCGTTTTACACCTGTTCCTCAATAGGAATCCGCAGGTAAAATCCGCACAAAAAAACACTGGAAATCCGCTGTAAATCCGCAGGTAAAACGCAGTGCCTTTTACCTGCAGATTTTTCAAAAATCGTGCGGAAAAATCTCACACGAATCCGCAACGTGGGCACATAGCCTTACGGTTAGGGTTGGAATTAGAGTTAGGGTTGGAATTAGGGCTAGGGTTGGAAATAGTGTTAAGATTAGGCTTGTGGTTAGGGTTACGGATAGGGTTAGGGGTGTGTTGGGGTTACAGTTGTGGTTAGGGTTGGGATTAGGGTTAGGGTTGGGATTAGGGTTAGGATTAGGGTTAGGGTTGGAATTAGGGTTACGGGTGTGTTGGGGTTAGGGTTGTGGTTAGGGGTGTGTTGGGGTTAGGGTTGTGATTAGGGTTATGGCTACAGTTGGGATTAGGATTAGGGGTGTGTTGGGGTTAGTGCTGAAGTTAGAATTGAGGGGTTTCCACTGTTTAGGCACATCAGGGGTCTCCAAACGCAACATGGCGCCACCATTGATTCCAGCCAATCTTGCGTTCAAAAAGTCAAATGGTGCTCCCTCCCTTCCAAGCCCCGACGTGCGCCCAAACAGTGGTTTACCCCCACATATGGGGTACCAGCGTACTCAGGACAAACTGGGCAACAACTGTTGGGGTCCAATTTCTCCTGTTACCCTTGCAAAAATAAAAAATTACTTGCTAAAACATAATTTTTTGAGGAAAGAACAATTATTTTTTATTTTCACGGCTTCGTGTTATAAACTTCTGTGAAGCACTTGGGGGTTGAAAGTGCTCACCACACATCTAGATAAGTTCCTTGGGGGGTCTAGTTTCCAAAATGGAGTCACTTGTGGGGTGTTTTTACTGTTTAGGCACATCAGGGGCTCTGCAAATGCAACGTGATGCCCGCAGACCATTCCATCAAAGTCTGCATTTCAAATGTCACTACTTCCCTTCCGAGCCCTGACGTGTGCCCAAACAGTGGTTTACCCCCACATATGGGGTATCAGCGTACTCACAACAAACTGGGCAACAACTATTGGGGTCCAATTTCTCCTGTTACCCTTGTGAAAATAAAAAATTGCTTGCTAAAACATCTTTTTTGAGGAAAGAAAAATGATTTTTTATTTTCACGGCTCTGCGTTGTAAACTTCTGTGAAGCACTTGGGGGTTGAACGTGCTCACCACACATCTAGATAAGTTCCTTGGGGGGTCTAGTTTCCAAAATGGGGTCACTTGTGGGGGGTTTCTACTGTTTAGGCATATCAGGGGCTCTGCAAACGTAACATGATGCCCGCAGACCATTCCATCAAAGTCTGCATTCCAAAACGTCACTACTTCCCTTCCGAGCCCCGGCATGTGCCCAAACAGTGGTTTACCCCCACATATGGGGTATCAGCGTACTCAGGAGAAACTGGACAACAACTTTTGGGGTCAAATTTCTCCTGTTACCCTTGCAAAAATAAAAAATTCTGGGCTAAAAAAATATGTTTGAGGAAAGGAAACACATTTATTATTTTCACGGCTCTGTGTTATAAACTTCTGTGAAGCACTTGGGGGTTCAAAGTGCTCATCACACATCTAGATAAGTTCCCTTGGGGGTCTGCCTTCCAAAATGGAGTCAATTGTGGGGAGTTCCTACTGTTTAGGCACATCAGGGGCTCTGCAAACGCAACCTGACGCCCGCAGAGCATTCCATCAAAGTCTGCATTTCAAAACATCACTACTTCACTTCCGAACCCCAGCATGTGCCCAAACAGTGGTTTACCCCCACATATGGGGTATCAGCGTACTCAGGAGAAACTGGACAACAACTTTTGGGGTCCAATTTCTCCTGTTACCCTTGGGAAAATAAAAAATTGTAGGCTAAAAAATCATTTTTGAGAAAAGAAAAATTATTTTTTATTTTCATGGCTCTGCGTTATAAACTTCTGTGAAGCACTTGGGGGTTCAAAGTGCTCACCACACATCTAGATTAGTTCCTTGGGAGGTCTAGTTTCCAAAATGGGGTCACTTGTGTGGGAGCTCCAATGTTTAGGCACACAGGGGCTCTTCAAACGCGACATGGTGTCCGCTAATGATTGGAGCTAATTTTCCATTCAAAAAGCCAAATGGCATGCCTTCCATTCCGAGCCCTGCCGTGCGCCCAAAACAGTGGTTTACCCCCACATATGGGGTATCATCGTACTCAGGACAAACTGGACAACAACATTTGGGGTCCAATTTCTCCTATTACCCTTGGGAAAATAAAAAATTCTGTGCTAAAAATCATTTTTGAGGAAAGAAAAATTATTTTTTATTTTCACGGCTCTGCGTTATAAACTTCTGTGAAGCACCTGGGGGTTATAAGTGCTCACTATGCATCTAGATAAGTTCCTTGGGGGGTCTAGTTTCGAAAATGGGGTCACTTGTAGGGGAGCTCCAATGTTTAGGCACACAGGGGCTCTCCAAACGCGACATGGTGTCCGCTAACAATTGGAGCTAATTTTCCATTCAAAAAGTGAAATGGCACGCCTCCCCTTCCGAGCCTTGCCGTGCACCCAAACAGTGGTTTACCCCCACATATGAGGTATCGGCGTACTCAGGAGAAATTGCCCAACAAATTTTAGGATCCATTTTATCCTGTTGCCCATGTGAAAATGAAAAAATTGAGGCAAAAAGAAATTTTGTGTGAAAAAAAAGTACTTTTTCATTTTTACGGATCAATTTGTGAAGCACCTGAGGGTTTAAAGTGCTCACTATGCTTCTAGATAAGTTCCTTGGGGGGTCTAGTTTCCAAATTGGGGTCATTTGTGGGGGAGCTCCAATGTTTAGGCACACAGGGGCTCTCCAAACGTGACATGGTGTCCGCTAGCGATGGAGATAATTTTTCATTCAAAAAGTCAAATGGCGCTCCTTGCCTTCCGAGCCTTACCATGTGCCCAAACAGTGGTTTACCCCCACATGTGAGGTATCGCTGTACTCAGGAGAAATTGTACAACAAATTTTAGGATCCATTTTATCCTGTTGCCCATGTGAAAATGAAAAAATTGAGGCTAAAATAATTTTTTTGTGAAAAAAAAGTACTGTTTAATTTTTACGGATCAATTTGTGAAGCACCTGGGGGTTTAAAGTGCTCACTATGCTTCTAGATAAGTTCCTTGGGGGGTCTAGTTTCCAAAATGCGGTCACTTGTGGGGGAGCTCCAATGTTTAGGCACACGGGGGCTCTCCAAACGCGACATGGTGTCCGCTAAAGATTGGAGCCAATTTTTCATTCAAAAAGTCAAATGGCGCTCCTTCCCTTCCGAGCCCTGCCGTGCGCCCAAACAGTGGTTTACCCCCACATATGAGGTATCAGCGTACTCAGGACAAATTGGAAAACAACGTTCGTGGTCCAGTTTCTCCTTTTACCCTTGGGAAAATAAAAAAATTGTTGCTAAAAGATCATTTTTGTGACTAAAAAGTTAAATGTTCATTTTTTACTTCCATGTTGCTTCTGCTGCTGTGAAACACCTGAAGGGTTAATAAACTTCTTGAATGTGGTTTTGAGCACCTTGAGGGGTGCAGTTTTTAGAATGGTGTCACTTTTGGGTATTTTCAGCCATATAGAACCCTCAAACTGACTTCAAATGTGAGGTGGTCCCTAAAAAAAATGGTTTTGTAAATTTTGTTGTAAAAATGAGAAATCACTGGTCAAATTTTAACCCTTATAACTTCCTAGCAAAAAAAAAAAAATTGTTTCCAAAATTGTGCTGATGTAAAGTAGACATGTGGGAAATGTTATTTATTAACTATTTTGTGTCACATAACTCTCTGGTTTAACAGAATAAAAATTCAAAATGTGAAAATTGCGAAATTTTCAAAATTTTCGCCAAATTTCCATTTTTTCACAAATAAACTCAGAAATTATCGACCTAAATTTACCACTAACATGAAGCCCAATATGTCGCGAAAAAACAATCTCAGAATCGCTAGGATCCGTTGAAGCATTCCTGAGTTATTACCTCATAAAGGGACACTGGTCAGAATTGCAAAAAACGGCAAGGTCATTAAGGCCAAAATAGGCTGGGTCATGAAGGTGTTAATAATGATAATACCAAAACATTTTCTCCACTCTTGGTTAGTGAGTGGGTGAAGCCATTGCCAAACTACTGTGTTTTCTCTTTTTAAATCATAATGACAAACCAAAACATCCAAATAACCCTGATCAAAAGTTCACATACCTCTTTTCTTAATACTGTTTATTACCCCCTCTAACATCAATGACAGCTTGAAGTCTTTTGCGATAGTAGTGGATGAAGTTCTTTATTTTCTCAGATGGTAAAGCTGCCCACTCTTCTTGGCAAAAAGCCTCCAGTTCCTGTAAATTCCTGGGCGGTTTAGCATGAACTGCGTGCTTGAGATCTCCCCAGAGTGGCTCAATGATATTGAGGTTAGGAGACTGAGATGGCCACTCCAGAACCCTCACTTTATTCTGCTATAGTTAATGACAGGTCAACGTGGCCTTGTGTTTTGGATCATTGTAATGTTGTAATGTCCAAGTACGTCCCATGCGCAGCTTCCGGCCTAATGACTGCAAATTTGCCTCCAGTATTTGCTGATAATTTGCTGCATTCAACTTTCCTTCAACTTTGACCAAGTTTCCTATGCCTTTGTAGCTCACAGATCCCCAAAATATCAGCGATCCACCTCCGTGCTTTACAGTAGGAATGGTGTTCCTTTCATCATAGACCTCTCTCCAAATGTAATATTTATGGTTGTGGCCAAAAAGTTAAGTTTTGGTCTCATCACTCCAAATTACCTTCTTCCAGACACTTTGAGGCTTGTCTCTGTGTTGTTTTGCATATTATAGGTGAGATGCTTTGTGGCATTTGTGCAGTAATGGCTTTCTTCTGGCGACTCGACCATGCAGCCCATTTTTCTGCCTCCTTATTGTGCATATTGTGCATCTTGAAACAGCTACACAGCTAGTTTTCAGAGAGTCCTGTATTTCAGCTGATGTTATTTGGGGTTTTTTCTTTGCATCCCGAACAATTTTCCTGGCAGTTGTGGATGACATTTTTGTTGGTCTACCTGACTGTGGTTTTGTTGTTACAGAGCCCCTGATTTTCCATTTGTTAATCACAGTGTGAACGCTGCTGACTGGCATTATCAGTTCCTTGGATATCTTTTTGTATCCCTGTCCTGTTTTATATAGTTCAACTACCTTTTACTGTGGATCCGTTGACAATTATTTTGCTTTCCCCATGACTCACAATCCAGAAATGTCAGTGGCTGGATGAAAGATGCAAGAGTCTGTCTGGATCCCAGAAACTCACTCAGCTTTTATGCACACACTGATTACACGCAAACAGGTCACATGTGAGGACGTTATCTTTAGTAGCCATTCAAGCCCATTTGTATCAACTTCTGTGCATGTTATCAGGCCAAAATCACCAGGGGATGTGAACTTTTGATCAGGGTAATTTAGATGTTTTGGGTTGTCATTATGATTTAAAAAGAGAAAACACAGTAGTTTGACAATAAATGGCTTCACCCAACCACTAACCATGAGTGGAGAAAAAGTTTTGGTGTTATCATTCATATTCTCTGAAAAAAGGCCAAGAAAACAAAAATTCTGCTGGGGTATGTAAACTTTTGAGCACAACTCTATACATAGAACACACAAGCAGATATAAAATATGCACATACAAATTAGATAGGCACATAAATAGCACCCACATACATATTACACATATACATAGTACACACAATCAGATATAAAATATGCACATATACATACAGGCATATAAATAATACACACAAACATATCACACATATACATAGTACACACAAGTATATATAAAATATACACGTAACACAGGCATATAAATAGTATACACATACATTTTACACATATACATATTAACACCAGCAGATATAAAATATGCACATACACATTGCACAGGCATATGAATAGTACACACATACACTGTGAGCAGTGACCGGTGTTATATGCGAGGGACGCTATGTGTACCCCAGGATACGCACAGAAGCATATTGAGGCAGCGGTAGTGCATTGCAGTCACAGGTATAGGTGTGACTGCAATGCAAAACAAAATAAAAGTAAGTTGGTCTCGGGCAAGCTATTTGTCCAAGGTAAATTTAGGAAAATCTGCCATGGGCTTTTATTTTTTAAATGGACTACAGGATGGTAGTGGGGTGATCTGTTTCCTTCCCAGCCGGGCTTTCC
Organism: Ranitomeya variabilis; assembly: GCF_051348905.1. NCBI lineage: Eukaryota > Metazoa > Chordata > Amphibia > Anura > Dendrobatidae > Ranitomeya > Ranitomeya variabilis. The sequence goes on along the minus strand of NC_135236.1, from coordinate 690,972,757 downwards.
ATGTGGCATATGGCCACAGGTTCCTTGTAAAAAAGAAAAAAACCTGCACCAAAGGGTGGGGTGTGTCAGTGTGGAGTTTGCAAGGTGCAGAGCTGACGGCTCTGCAAAAGCTCAGCCTGTGTGATGGAACACAGAACCAAGCAGAGCAAATTCCTGCTACCCAGCACAGTAATATGGTGGTGCAGTCGCCCTCGGCAACCGGACGCATTTACGGACTGTCTTGTTTCCCGGCTGCGATCCGGAGGATACCGTTTGATTTGTTTGTAAGTTTTGGACATTAAAACTACATTTACTTTGAACTTTCCTGGGTCGCTGCTGCACTACAGCACAAACACAAAACACAGGCATACAAATAGTACACACATACCTATCACACATATACATAGTACACACAAGCACATATACAATACGCACACATACATTATTCAAGCATATTAATTGTACGCAAATACATATCACACATATATATAGTACACGCAAGTACATATAAAATACACACATACATGATACACAGGCATGTAAATAGTACACACATATATATCACATATATACTGTATAGTACACACAAGCAAATATAAAATATGCACATACACATTACACAGGCATATGATTAGTACACAAGTACATTTCACACATATACATAGTACACACAAGTATATATAAAATATACACATTACACAGGCATATAAATAGTACACACATATACTGTATATCACTCATATACATAGTACACACAAATATATATAAAATATACTTATACATAACGTAGACATTTAAATAGTACACATATACATTTCACACACATAGTACACACAAGTATATATAAAATATACACATTACAGAGGCATATAAATAGTACATACATACATATCACAAATATATATAATACACACAAGCACATAGAAAATATGCACATACACATGTATAAATAGTACACACATACATATCACACATATACAGAGTATACACAAGTACATATAAAATATGCACATATACATTAGACAAGCATACACATCACACACATATACTGTCACAGGTTTGCTGTGACAGAGGAGAGCCAGAAGACAGCAGGGTCTGATTTCTCCTACTCCTGCACTAATTAGAAGCACTTCACTTTCTTATTAACCCCTTAATCCCATATGACGTACTATCCGTCGAGGTGGCTTGGTGTTGTGAATTCCGTTCTGGAGCTCCCTCCTGTGGTTGCTAATGGTATTTTTGTGAGTTCTGCCCTTGGGCTCCCTCTGGTGGTTTCGAGTGGAACTGCTGCTCCTTTAGGTGGCTGTAGCAGCTGCCTTCACTAATCGCCTTGCCTGGGTTTGTTATTTAAACCTGCTCTGGGCTTTAGTTCATGCCAGCTGTCAATGTTCTTGGTTGGATTTGGTTCTCTCCTTGGATTTCTCATATGGCCTGTCCTTGTCAGCAAAAGATAAGTTTTTGCTAGTCCTTGTTTGTCCATTTGTTTTGGACTTTATTGCTCTGCAAATATGTCTCTTTTTGTCCAGCTTGTCACTATGTCATATTCAGGCTAGCTGGAAGCTCTGGGAAAGCAGATTTGCCCCTCCACACCGTGAGTCGGTGTGGAGTTCATTTTTGTAAACTCTGCGTGGATTTTGTAGTTTTTAATACTGTCCGCACAGTATCCTTTTCTCTCTGTCTATCAAGTTTAGTATTGGCCTCCTTTGCTGAAACCTGATTTCATTTCTGTGTACGTCATTTCCCTCTCCACTCACAGTCAATATTTGTGGGGGGCTATCTTTCCTTTTGGGGTTTTCTCTGAGGCAAGATAGCTTTCTATTTCCTTCTTTAGGGGTAGTTAGTTCTTAGGCTGTGAAGAGGTGTCTAGGGAGAGTCAGGAACATCCCACGGCTATTACTAGTGTTGTTGTTAGGATTAGGGACTGCGGTCAGTAGAGATACCACCTTCTCAGAGCTCGTCCCATGTTGCGTTTTAGCCACCAGGTCATATCAGTGCGGCCTCTTAACCACCAGGTCATAACAGTACAGCTGGCCCACAATGTGTTAAATGCATCTCAAAAGAGGGAAAAGAAAGTTCTGAGTCATTTTTATTTCCTTTGTAGCTTGTTTTGTCTTTTTTTTCCCCTTAATCTCTTAAGAAAGTTAGGTCTGGATTCTGCATGGCCAGGAAGTGCAGTTGGGCCCTTTGGTGACTGCACAGGAGCCCCTCAATGAACCGCTCTTTCAGGAGTTTATCCTCATCTTGCATGCTGTTTGGGTCACTCTGCTGTTGTGAATTTGGTTTCTGGGCTCCCCCGGTGGTTTCTGGTGGTACTGCACTTGTGTGCTTCATCTCCTCTGTTCACCTGTTTCCATCAGGATGTGGGAGTTGTCTATTTAGCCTTGCTCCTCAGTCATTTCGATGCCGGCCAACAATGTTACCAGAAGCCTTTCTGTTGCATGTTCCTGCTCCTAGACTACTATCAGCTAAGTTGGACTTGTAGTCCTAAGATTGTTTTGCATTTTTGTTCCAGTTCTCCGTGTTTGAATATTTCTGAGGCTGGAAGCTCTTGTGAGCTGAAATTGCCACTCTGGTGTCATGAGTTGATATTAGAGTCTTAAAGTAATTTCAGGATGGTGTTTTGAAAGGGTTTTCAGCTGACTGTGAAGTTCCCTTTTCTGTCTTCCTACTATCTAGTAAGCGGACCTCAATTTGCTAAACCTATCTTCATACTTCGTATGTCAATTTCCTCTAAAATCACCGACAATATATGTGGGGGCTACTGTCTGCCTTTTGGGGAAAATTTCTCTAGAGGTAAGCCAGGTCTGTATTTTCCTCTGCTAGGGTCAGTCAGTCCTCCGGCTGGCGCTGGGCGTCTAGGGATAAAACGTAGGCACGCTACCCGGCCACTGTTAGTTGTGCGGTAGGTTTAGCTCACAGTCAGCTCGAGTTACCATCTTCCAAGAGCTAGTCCTTTTGTATGCTTTACTACGGTCTCTTGCCATTGTGAACCATGACAGTTTGGCCGGCCAAGGGTTAAAATAATTGGCAGAAGAAAGGAGAGAAAAGAAGTCTGCAGAGAATTTTTTTTTTTTTTTTTGTGAGTTTGCTCATTAGTTGATTCACTTGCATCTCTGCTTACTGCAGCCTTCGTCTCTCTCTCCTTCTAATCCTTGAATGGTTCTGATTTCACCTGATTAAAATGGATCCACAGAGTTTAGCTATAGGTTTGGATAATCTCGCTATGAAGGTTCAAAGTTTACAGGATTTTGTAATTCATGCTCCTATATCTGAACCTAGAATTCCTTTACCTGAATTGTTCTCCGGGGATAGATCTCGCTTCCAGAATTTCAAACATAATTGTAAATTATTTTTGTCTCTGAGATCTCGCTCCGCTGGAGATCCTGCACAGCAGGTCAGGATTGTAATTTCCTTGCTCCGGGGCGACCCTCAGGATTGGGCATTTGCTTTGGCACCAGGGGATCCTGCGTTGCTCAATGTGGATGCGTTTTTCCTGGCTTTGGGGTTGCTTTATGAGGAACCTCATTTAGAGATTCAGGCTGAAAAAGCCTTGATGGCCCTGTCTCAAGGGCAAGATGAGGCTGAAATATACTGCCAAAAATTTCGTAAGTGGTCTGTGCTTACTCAGTGGAATGAGTGCGCCCTGGTGGCGAATTTCAGAGAGGGTCTCTCTGATGCCATTAAAGATGTTATGGTGGGGTTCCCTGTGCCTACAGGTCTGAATGAGTCCATGACAATGGCTATTCAGATTGATCGGCGTTTGCGGGAGCGCAAACATGTGCACCATTTGGCGGTGTCTACTGAGAAGGCGCCAGAGATTATGCAATGTGATAGAATTCTGTCCAGAAGCGAACGACAGAATTTTAGGTGGAAAAATGGGTTATGCTTCTATTGTGGTGATTCAACTCATGTTATATCAGCATGCTCTAAACGTACTAAGAAGGTTGATAAGTCTGTTTCAATTGGCACTTTACAGTCTAAGTTTATTCTATCTGTGACCCTGATTTGCTCTTTATCGTCTATTACCGCGGACGCCTATGTCGACTCTGGCGCCGCTTTGAGTCTTATGGATTGGTCCTTTGCCAAATGCTGTGGGTTTAATTTAGAGCCTCTGGAAGTTCCTATACCTCTGAAGGGTATTGACTCCACGCCATTGGCTAGTAATAAACCACAATACTGGACACAAGTAACTATGCGTATTAATCCGGATCACCAGGAGATTATTCGCTTCCTTGTGTTGTATAATCTACATGATGTGTTGGTGCTTGGATTGCCATGGCTGCAATCTCATAACCCAGTCCTCGACTGGAAAGCAATGTCTGTGTTAAGCTGGGGATGTCAGGGGACTCATGGGGACGTACCTTTGGTTTCCATTTCATCATCTATTCCCTCTGAGATTCCGGAATTTTTATCTGATTATCGTGACGTTTTTGAGGAGCCTAAACTTGGTTCACTACCTCCGCACAGAGATTGCGATTGTACTATAGATCTGATTCCGGGCAGTAAGTTTCCAAAGGGTCGTTTATTTAATCTATCTGTGCCTGAACATGCTGCTATGCGGGAATATATTAAGGAGTCCTTGGAAAAGGGACATATTCGTCCTTCGTCATCTCCCTTAGGAGCCGGTTTTTTCTTTGTATCTAAAAAAGATGGCTCTTTGAGGCCGTGTATTGATTATCGGCTTTTGAATAAAATCACGGTTAAATATCAGTATCCTTTGCCACTGCTTACTGATTTGTTTGCTCGAATAAAGGGGGCCAAGTGGTTCTCTAAGATTGATCTTCGTGGGGCGTATAATTTAGTGCGAATTAAGCAGGGGGATGAGTGGAAAACCGCATTTAATACGCCTGAGGGCCATTTTGAGTATTTAGTAATGCCTTTTGGTCTTTCAAATGCCCCTTCAGTCTTTCAGTCTTTTATGCATGACATTTTCCGTGAATATTTGGATACATTTATGATTGTGTATCTGGATGATATTTTGATTTTTTCGGATGACTGGGACTCTCATGTCCAACAGGTCAGGAGGGTTTTTCAGGTTTTGCGCTCTAATTCCTTGTGTGTAAAGGGTTCTAAGTGTGTTTTTGGGGTTCAAAAGATTTCGTTTTTGGGGTACATTTTTTCCCCCTCTTCCATTGAGATGGACCCTGTCAAGGTTCAGGCTATTTGTGATTGGACGCAACCCTCTTCTCTTAAGAGCCTTCAGAAGTTTTTGGGCTTTGCTAATTTTTATCGTCGATTTATAACTGGTTTTTCTGATGTTGCAAAGCCGTTGACTGATTTGACTAAGAAGGGTGCTGATGTTGCTGATTGGTCCCCTGCTGCTGTGGAGGCCTTTCGGGAGCTTAAGCGCCGCTTTTCTTCCGCCCCTGTATTGCGTCAGCCTGATGTTACTCTTCCTTTTCAGGTTGAGGTCGACGCTTCAGAAATCGGAGCTGGGGCGGTTTTGTCGCAGAAAAGTTCCGACTGCTCCGTGATGAGACCTTGCGCGTTCTTTTCTCGTAAATTTTCGCCCGCTGAGCGAAATTATGATATTGGTAATCGGGAGCTCTTGGCTATGAAGTGGGCTTTTGAGGAGTGGCGTCATTGGCTTGAGGGGGCTAGACATCAGGTGGTGGTATTGACCGACCACAAGAATTTGATTTATCTTGAGTCTGCCAGGCGCCTGAATCCTAGACAGGCGCGCTGGTCGTTATTTTTCTCTCGGTTTAATTTTGTGGTTTCTTACCTACCGGGTTCTAAAAATGTGAAGGCGGATGCCCTTTCTAGGAGTTTTGAGCCTGATTCCCCTGGTAATTCTGAACCTACAGGTATCCTTAAGGATGGAGTGATATTATCTGCTGTTTCCCCAGACTTGCGACGGGTCTTGCAGGAGTTTCAGGCGGATAGACCTGATCGTTGCCCGCCTGGTAGACTGTTTGTTCCGGATGATTGGACCAGTAGAGTCATCTCGGAGGTCCATTCTTCTGCGTTAGCTGGTCATCCTGGAATCTTTGGTACCAGGGATTTGGTGGCTAGGTCCTTCTGGTGGCCTTCCCTGTCGCGAGATGTGCGAGGTTTTGTGCAGTCTTGTGATGTTTGTGCTCGGGCCAAGCCTTGTTGTTCTCGGGCTAGTGGATTGTTGTTATCTTTGCCTATTCCGAAGAGGCCTTGGACTCACATCTCCATGGATTTTATTTCTGATCTCCCTGTTTCTCAGAAGATGTCTGTCATCTGGGTGGTGTGTGACCGTTTCTCTAAGATGGTCCATTTGGTCCCCTTGCCTAAATTGCCTTCCTCATCCGAGCTGGTTCCTCTGTTTTTTCAAAATGTGGTTCGCTTGCATGGTATTCCGGAGAATATCGTTTCTGACAGGGGAACCCAATTCGTGTCTAGATTTTGGCGAGCGTTCTGTGCTAGGATGGGCATTGATTTGTCTTTTTTGTCTGCTTTCCATCCTCAGACTAATGGCCAGACCGAGCGAACTAATCAGACCTTGGAGACTTATTTGAGGTGTTTTGTGTCTGCGGATCAGGATGATTGGGTTGCCTTTTTGCCCTTGGCGGAGTTTGCCCTCAATAACCGGGCTAGTTCTGCCACCTTGGTTTCTCCTTTCTTCTGTAATTCGGGGTTTCATCCTCGTTTCTCTTCCGGTCAGGTGGAGTCTTCGGATTGTCCTGGAGTGGATGCTGTGGTGGAGAGGTTGCATCAGATTTGGGGGCATGTGGTGGACAATTTGAAGTTGTCCCAGGAGAAGACTCAGCAGTTTGCCAACCGCCGTCGTCGTGCTGGTCCTCGTCTTTGTGTTGGGGACTTGGTGTGGTTGTCTTCTCGTTTTGTCCCTATGAAGGTTTCTTCTCCCAAGTTTAAGCCTCGGTTCATCGGCCCGTACAAGATATTGGAGATTCTTAACCCTGTGTCCTTTCGTTTGGACCTCCCTGCATCTTTTTCTATTCATAATGTCTTCCATCGGTCATTGTTGCGCAGGTATGAGGTACCGGTTGTGCCTTCCGTTGAGCCTCCTGCTCCGGTGTTGGTTGAGGGTGAGTTGGAGTACGTTGTCGAGAAGATCTTGGACTCCCGTGTTTCCAGATGGAGACTTCAGTATTTGGTCAAGTGGAAGGGCTACGGTCAGGAGGATAACTCTTGGGTGACTGCCTCTGATGTTCATGCCTCCGATTTGGTCCGTGCCTTTCATAGGGCTCATCCTGATCGCCCTGGTGGTTCTGGTGAGGGTTCGGTGCCCCCTCCTTGAGGGGGGGGTACTGTTGTGAATTTGGTTTCTGGGCTCCCCCGGTGGTTTCTGGTGGTACTGCACTTGTGTGCTTCATCTCCTCTGTTCACCTGTTTCCATCAGGATGTGGGAGTTGTCTATTTAGCCTTGCTCCTCAGTCATTTCGATGCCGGCCAACAATGTTACCAGAAGCCTTTCTGTTGCATGTTCCTGCTCCTAGACTACTATCAGCTAAGTTGGACTTGTAGTCCTAAGATTGTTTTGCATTTTTGTTCCAGTTCTCCGTGTTTGAATATTTCTGAGGCTGGAAGCTCTTGTGAGCTGAAATTGCCACTCTGGTGTCATGAGTTGATATTAGAGTCTTAAAGTAATTTCAGGATGGTGTTTTGAAAGGGTTTTCAGCTGACTGTGAAGTTCCCTTTTCTGTCTTCCTACTATCTAGTAAGCGGACCTCAATTTGCTAAACCTATCTTCATACTTCGTATGTCAATTTCCTCTAAAATCACCGACAATATATGTGGGGGCTACTGTCTGCCTTTTGGGGAAAATTTCTCTAGAGGTAAGCCAGGTCTGTATTTTCCTCTGCTAGGGTCAGTCAGTCCTCCGGCTGGCGCTGGGCGTCTAGGGATAAAACGTAGGCACGCTACCCTGCCACTGTTAGTTGTGCGGTAGGTTTAGCTCACAGTCAGCTCGAGTTACCATCTTCCAAGAGCTAGTCCTTTTGTATGCTTTACTACGGTCTCTTGCCATTGTGAACCATGACACTCTGCTTGATGGCCCGCAGTGCCTCCTGGAGATTAAATTGACGTTCTATGGGTGCAAGCAGAGGCCGCAGGATAGCTTACGGGACTATGCCCTTAATTTCTGTAGCGGTGCGGGTGTCAAAGGTGGCTTTAAGCTTTGCAAAGACCTGCTGCGCAGTGCTCTTATCCACGGTGGGCCAGGACTTCACTTCTCTCAGAGCTGCTCCAAAGAGTTGGCCTGTTATCATATGAACTTTCTGAGGCTCTGTCAGGGGATAAAACTCAAGCAGGCTGCAGATCCCCTCTTTAAAGTCAGTTAATGTATGTGATTCTCCAGAGTATCGCGGGAGCCAGGCTGCTCCAGGTAGGTACGGCATGGAGAAGGGCATTATGGCTGCTGTAGCCGCGGCAGTATAAGGCTGGCTGCTGGGGGCGGCGAGCTCTGCGGAAGCCGGCGGTGGTACAAGGCCCGCGGCTGCGCCTACTGCGGGGCCTGGAGGTGGCTGCGAGTCTGCAGCTGCGACCGCCGCCTCCGCTCCTCCTGGATCAGACATGGCCGTTCCTCCCCCCTGCTAACCTGGTGGAAGTCGGGGTTCCTCTTCCGGAATCGGCACCTCACCGCGTCTTCTTCCTCCGCGCTCTTTTCGGCCGGCTCTGCCCACGAAACTATGGCTCCTCCCCTCGTGCCCCACACGGCGCGGCGATGGCGGATTTTGGCGGCAAATAGCAATACACAGTCTTTGCAATAAATCACGATTCAGCACAATTCAGTCACAGTTCTAAGGCACACATGACCTGATTCCTCAGGCTTAAGTAGATCCTGTTCGTGACGCCAATTTGGAGCGGCCCCCAGACGCAGGGCAGCGGGGTACTCGGTACCGGGTCTCTCGGTTCTGAGGATGTCACGGTGGCCTGACCCGGTCCGTGGCCCTGCTAAGGGGCACCCAATAAAAGGTGGTAGGTGGTGGTGTAGGTTGCAGTAAATAACGAGGACACAGGGTTGCAGTCTCTTTACCTCTTTACTGAAGGCTTCGGCATCCGCAATCCAGAGCACTGCTAACTGGGCTGGCTGAGACCGGCCGGTCCGAAGGCACATCCAGAGTTCCCTTTGCAGGTGGAAATCAGTAGACTTCCTACCAGCGCCTGTGTGTTGTAGTACCTCCCAGCTGAGCACCACGGGATAGTCCTCACAACTGTCGTGTATGTTTCTGTTCTTTCTCTCCGTCCCCCAGATGATATGGATAGGACGCACCCGTATGACGGGGTAGGCCTGGAGTTATTTTATAGGGACCCTAGAGATGCCCCTCTCCCACAATTGCCTCCGCTGTCTTTGTTAGGTGTAAGGTGAGACACACAACCTAAAGTTAACTGTCCGGCCGTAGTTCAAAGTAATGCGTGGAGTCTCTTACTGTCTCGGCGTTCTGGCCGCCGGCTACGCGCCTCAGAAGGATGTTGCTGATCTTAAGGCACGACTCCTTCTGGTTCTATCCCCTTTGTGCTGTGATCCCGTTTCTCACTTCTCCACAATATGCTTCGCTTCGTGTCCTTTCTTAGGAGTCTGCCGCTATAAGGCACAGGCACGGCTCCGTAACAATCTGTCCTTTTCTAGGCCTCTGTCAGGATCCCACCCCTGACAGGTCCTCTCTGGAACTCTTCCAGGCTGCTTTCTCCCTAACTTCCTATCCAACCCCCAGTTTTTCCCATGTGTGAGGAGTGGCCTAGTAGATAGGACCTTTTGCTCCCCCTGGTGGCCGGAGGGTGAAGTGTAATGTGTGACTGTGATACCTGGCAAGGTGAACTCTTTTAGTACCATCAGACGTACCATCACTCCCCCTGGTGGAAGAGCGACGTTACTGCAACGACCAGACTCTGGGGCGCTGCATATGTATTGTATTAAACACTCTTTTGCTTCAGACTCACTGAGTGTGCTATGTATATTAGATACCATTCATTAGTTTATTAATCTGACCCTGCAACTGATATTGCGAAGACTCCAGGCTCTGGCAATCCTTAGCCAGATTCTAAGCCATCTGCATCAAATTCGCCACCTGGTCACACAGCATATGAAAAGGATCCATACTGGCGAAAAAGAAAAATGTATCGGTCAGACATAACGTAACACTAGTCACTTCCCACAGCCAATCCGTGAGTCAGAATGATCAATGAGTCCAAGATCAGAAGCCAGGAGGGAACAATATAAACAGATGGAAGAAACAAAAGCGTAGTCAGGTAACGTTCCGAGGTCAGAGTACCAGGAGAATAGCAGATAAGAGCAGAAGGTGTTAAATAAACAGTCAGAATGAGGTCCAAGGTCAGAGAACGAAAGATCAAGCATACAGAACTTAAGGCACAGGAAGCACAAACCTCACTTGTTGAATGTACATCTGACAGAGGTCTGGAGAAACAGCTCAGTTAAGTAGCATGGCAATCACCTGTTATAATGAACACTTGGAGACAGCTGTCACCTCCCAGTCTCAGATTGGATAGTCGAGCTGTCAATCAACACACTGATAGCTCAGCAAGCCCCTGTACCAGATTGCATGGCTAAGCTGTCAATCAAAGTACTGACAGCTTCAGCACACCCCTGTGCTGGATTGGATGGGCCGATGTTGTGAACTCTGTTTTTAGGCTCCCTCTAGTGGTCACAAGCGGTACTGTGTAGTGTTGTCTTCTGCAGGTTGGCTGCATCAGCTGGTTCGTTATCCTTGGTTCATTTCCTATTTAACTCACCTGGATACTCAGTTCCTTGCCTGCTATCAATGTATTCAGTGCTCTTCAGATTCCTTGTGATTACCTTGCTCCCAGCCTCTCCAAGATAAGCTAAGTTTTTGTCCGTTCATTTTTTGATTATCAGCATTCATCATGTTTCTTGTCCAGCTTGCTAAGATGTGATCTCCTCGCTTGCTGGTTGCTCTAGGGGACTGAGTTTCTCCCCCCACACCGTTAGTTGGTGCGGGGGTTCTTGAAATCTCAGTGTGGATATTTTGTTAGGGTTTTTACTGACCGCACAGACCCCTTACTATTTTCTGCTATCTAGTATTAGTGGGCCTCATTTGCTGAATCTGTTTTCACCCCTGTGTATGTGCCTTCCTCTTACCTCACCGTTATTATTTGTTGGGGGCTTCTATATCTTTGGGGATTATTTCTCTGGAGGCAAGAGAGGTCTTTCTTTCTCTCTAGGGGTAGTTAGTTCCTCAGGCTGGCTCGAGACGTCTAGGATTTTTTAGGCACGTTCACCGGCTACTTCTAGTGTGTTTGGATAGGTTCAGATTTGCGGTCAGTCCAGTTTGCCACCTCCCTAGAGCTTGTCCTATGTTTGTTACTTAGCTGGAGTAATTCGTGATCCTCAACCACTAAGGATCATAACAGGCCGAGCTGTCAGTAACTGCATCCCAGACACATTGAGGGGTGGAACCGTGACAATGTAGTGATAGATAGATGGAGAGAATTTGTTACACAGAGGTAAGGGTATAATTGTACAAAATATCAAAGCGTTTATCCCGATACCCTTGTGAAAACCAAGGAACAAAGTCTTTCTACACACTGTCTGCTATTTGAATCACAAGTGCTAAAGCAGGTGGACCTGTGCCCTGGTATGTGACAGTATGGTAGACAAAAATTAAAAAGGAACAATCTCACCCTTTGGTGTTCCTAAATTGGACCAGAACGTGTTCCAATGAAAATTGCAGAGTCCTAGTTATCCAGTTAGGGAGGAGAAAGCTGTAGATCCTTGCCACACATTACCCCACCAAAGGAAACTTCATAGGATCCATCAAATAAAGCCCCGAATTGCTCCTGACTAGTGTTGAGCATTCCGATACTGCAAGTATCGGGTATCGGCCGATATTTGCTGTATCGGAATTTCCGATACCGAGATCCGATACTTTTGTGGTATCGGGTATCGGGTATCGCAACAACATTAATGTAATAATGTGTAAAAGAGAGAATTAAAATAAAAAATATTGCTATACTCACCTCTCCGACGCAGCCTGGACCTCAGCGAGGGAACCGGCAGCGTTGTTTGTTTAAATTTCGCGCTTTTACTTGGTTACGTGAAGTCCCGGCTTGTGATTGGTCAGGGCGGCCATGTTGCCGGGACGCGGACCAATCACAGCAAGCCGTGACGAAATTACGTCACGGCTTGCTGTGATTGGTCCGCGTCCCGGCAACATGGCCGCCATTAACCAATCACAAGCCGTGACGTCACGGGAGGCTGGACATGCGCGTATTTTAAAAAGCGCGCGTGTCCAGCCTCCAGTGACGTCCCGGCTTATGATTGGTCACGGCGCCATGTTGCCGGGACGCGGACCAATCACAGCAAGCCGTGACGAAATTACGTCACGGCTTGCTGTGATTGGTCCGCGTCCCGGCAACATGGCCGCCATTAACCAATCACAAGCCGTGACGTCACGGGAGGCTGGACATGCGCGTATTTTAAAAAGCGCGCGTGTCCAGCCTCCCGTGACGTCACGGCTTGTGATTGGTTAATGGCGGCCATGTTGCCGGGACGCGGACCAATCACAGCAAGCCGTGACGTAATTTCGTCACGGCTTGCTGTGATTGGTCCGCGTCCCGGCAATATGGCCGCCCTGACCAATCACAAGCCGGGACTTCACGTAACCAAGTAAAAGCGCGAATTTTAAACAAACAACGCTGCCGGTTCCCTCGCTGAGGTCCAGGCTGCGTCGGACAGGTGAGTATAGCAATATTTTTTATTTTAATTCTTTATTTTACACATTTATATGGATCCCAGGGTCTGAAGGAGAGTTTCCTCTCCTTCAGACCCTGGGAACCATCAGGAATACCATCCGATACTTGAGTCCCATTGACTTGTATTGGTATCGGGTATCGGTATCAGATTGGATCCGATACTTTGCCGGTATCGGACGATACTTTCCGATACCGATACTTTCAAGTATCGGACGGTATCGCTCAACACTACTCCTGACACATTTCATTTGTCAAATTATCAGGGAAGATAGAGACTGAATACTTGGGACTTAAACAGATTAATGTGATGGGTACATGCCCATCTTATATGTAAAGAGAAGAGGTCTAGTTTCAATTCAGGAACACCACTGGGTGAGATTGTTCCTTTTTTATTTTTTGTCTGCCATACTGTCACATACCTGGACATAGGTCCACCTGCTCTAGCACTTGTGATTCAGATTGCAAACAGCGTGTACAAAGACTTTGTTCCTTGGTTTTCACAAGGGTATTGGGTTAAACACTAACTCATACGTGATTTGATATTACTTTATGCAATAATACCCTTACCTCTGTGTTGAAAATGCTAACCGTCTATCTGTCACTACATATTAGTGATGGTTTCTATGTGACCTTACATTGTTTTTGTGTTTGTTTGTTTTTTGTGATTTACTGTTTGTCTCATTAGTTTGAGGCCTTCTTATATTTTAATATACAAATTAAAAGTCAAATTTTATACAATACTCCTACCTTGCTTATTCTACAACTATTTTTATGTCATTTTGTACGAGATGAGTTGTTTGTTTTTTAGGCATCATTTATTTGGTCAGACACACATGTAAGCTTTGCATTTATATTCAATTTCAGTAACTCGATGTCCCTGCGGTCTGACTGTCCCATGTGACAGTATCAACAAGTGGAGAAGTTGTTTTCTCTTTTTCGTTATTCCAGATTACTTACACTCTTGCACAAGGCAAACAGGGCAAAAGAAAGAAACAATCCCACTGTGTCGTACCACGTAGAGTTGTGCTGTCCCCAGGGCCGGACTGGCCATAGGGCACTTCTGGCAAATGCCAGAAGGGCCGGTGCCAGTGGTGGGCCGCTCAATCCGCCGCCCCCGCCGTCGCATTCAACTATACCGGCGTATAGACGCCGGTACAGTTGAATGCAATGATGGAGGAGAGAGCGTCTACAGACGCTCCTCTCCCATCATTCCCCGCTCTGCCTCTGACACTGCGGGTGCGCGATGATGTCATATCATCGCGCACCTGCTGTGTCCCGGGCAGACTGCAGCTGCTGAGACAGGAGCAGGAACCAGGAAGCAACGCTGGGCACGAGGAGAGGTGAGGAGTTTTTTTTTTTTTTCTGGACTGTGGGGCCATTCTCGGAGGAGGTGAGGGGAGGAAGAGAAGAGATGTGGGCTGTATATAGTCCTCTGTGGGCTGTGCTCTGTGCTGTATACTGCTGTGGGCTGTATATAGTTCTCTGTGGGCTGTGCTCTGTGCTGTATACTGCTGTGGGCTGTATATAGTTCTCTGTGGGCTGTGCTCTGTGCTGTATACTACTGTGGGCTGTATATAGTTCTCTGTGGGCTGTGCTCTGTGCTGTATACTGCTGTGGGCTGTATATAGTTCTCTGTGGGCTGTGCTCTGTGCTGTATACTGCTGTGGGCTGTATATAGTTCTCTGTGGGCTGTGCTCTGTGCTGTATACTACTGTGGGCTGTATATAGTTCTCTGTGGGCTGTGCTCTGTGCTGTATACTGCTGTGGGCTGTATATAGTTCTCTGTGGGCTGTGCTCTGTGCTGTATACTACTGTGGGCTGTATATAGCTCTCTGTGGGCTGTGCTCTGTGCTGTATACTACTGTGGGCTGTATATAGTTCTCTGTGGGCTGTGCTCTGTGCTGTATACTGCTGTGGGCTGTATATAGTTCTCTGTGGGCTGTGCTCTGTGCTGTATACTACTGTGGGCTGTATATAGTTCTCTGTGGGCTGTGCTCTGTGCTGTATACTGCTGTGGGCTGTATATAGTACTCTGTGGGCTGTGCTCTGTGCTGTATACTGCTGTGGGCTGTATATAGCTCTCTGTGGGCTGTGCTCTGTGCTGTATACTGCTGTGGGCTGTATATAGTTCTCTGTGGGCTGTGCTCTGTGCTGTATACTGCTGTGGGCTGTATATAGCTCTCTGTGGGCTGTGCTCTGTGCTGTATACTACTGTGGGCTGTATATAGTTCTCTGTGGGCTGTGCTCTGTGCTGTATACTACTGTGGGCTGTATATAGTTATCTGTGGGCTGTGCTCTGTGCTGTATGCTACTGTGGGCTGTATATAGTTCTCTGTGGGCTGTGCTCTGTGCTGTATATAGTTATCTGTGGGCTGTGCTCTGTGCTGTATACTACTGTGGGCTGTATATAGTTCTCTGTGGGATGTGCTCTGTGCTGTATACTACTGTGTGCTGTATATAGTTCTCTGGGCTGTGCTGTATATAGTACTCTGTGGGCTGTGCTCTGTGCTGTATACTACTGTGTGCTGTATATAGTTCTCTGTGGGCTGTGCTCTGTGCTGTATACTACTGTGTGCTGTATATAGTTCTCTGTGGGCTGTGCTGTATATAGTACTCTGTGGGCTGTGCTGTATATAGTACTCTGTGGGCTGTGCTGTATATAGTACTCTGTGGGCTGTGCTGTATATAGTACTCTGTGGGCTGTGCTGTATATAGTACTCTGTGGGCTGTGCTGTATATAGTACACTCTGGGCTGTGCTGTATATAGTACTCTCTGTGCTGTGCTTTATATAGTACTCTGGGCTGTGCTGTATATAGTACTCTGGGCTGTGCTTTATATAGTTCTCTGTGGGCTGTGCTTTATATAGTTCTCTGTGGGCTGTGCTGTATATAGTTCTCTGTGGGCTGTGCTGTATATAGTTCTCTGTGGGCTGTGCTGTATATAGTACTCTGTGGGCTGTGCTGTATATAGTACTCTCTGGGCTGTGCTGTATATAGTACTCTCTGGGCTGTGCTTTATATAGTACTCTGGGCTGTGCTGTATATAGTACTCTGGGCTGTGCTTTATATAGTTCTCTGTGGGCTGTGCTGTATATAGTTCTCTGTGGGCTGTGCTGTATATAGTTCTCTGTGGGCTGTGCTGTATATATTACTTTGTGGGCTGTGCTGTATATATTACTTTGTGGGCTGTGCTGTATATATTACTCTGTGGGCTGTGCTGTATACTACTGTGTGGACTGTGCTGTATACTTCTACGTGGGCTGTGCTGTATACTACTGTGTGGTCTGTGCTGTATACTACTGTGTGGTCTGTGCTGAATACTGCTGTGTGGGCTGTGTTATCTACTACGCGAGCTGTGCTATAGTATGCAGGCTGTGCTGTATACTATGCGGTTTGTGCTATATAATATGCGGGCTTTGCTATATACTATGGGGAGTATATTATATTCTATGGGGGAGGCCATGTTATGTACTATGTGGCTGTGTTATATACTATTGTGGGGGTATATTATATTCTATGGGGGAGGCTGCGTTATATACTATGGGGGGCTGCATTATATTCTATGGGGGGCTACATTATATATTATGGGGAGGTGGGCTGTATTATATTCTATGGGGGTTACATACTCTGGGGTGGCTGCATTATACTCTGGGGTGGCTGCATTATACTCTGGGGTGGCTGCATTATACTATATGTGGGCTGCATTATACTGTATCGAGGACTATGGGGAATACGTTATACTATATGAAGAACTATGGGGTGCATTATACTATGGGAAGTGAATTGTACTACATGGATGACTGTGGCGGTGCATTATACTATATGGAGCACTATGAGGATTGTATTATGCTATATGGAGGACTATGAGGAGTGTATTATACTATGTGGAGGACTGAGCAGTGTATTTTAATATATGGAGGACTATAGGGAGTGTATTATACTATATGGAGGACTATGGAGCACATTATAATATATGGAGGACTATGGGGTGTATTTTACTAAACAAGTAAAATGCTGCATATTCGGATTGTTTTTGCTGGAACAAAAAGCCTTGTTGTCAGCAGCACATTGCCAGTGTAAACTGTAGATGTGCTGCTGAAAACATGATACTGTATGGTGATCTATTAGTGATCGTTCTGTCTCATCATTATTCCTCAGCTGGTGGAAAGAGGCCGGGAAACAAGCGTTGAACAACTTCAGTATTGTCGATCAAACTCGTTTAGCGGCCTAAACTCAGCGCACGTAAATACAACAGAAAGGCTTCTGTGTGATGTGCAATATGTTAGCATTTGGGGACCCATTTTAAACTTTACCTAGGGCCCCACTTTGCCTAAAACCGGCCCTGCCTACAAGTGTACAAAGATATTATACAGTCACCATGTGACAAGTGGGCCTGTGTAACTTCAAATGCCAGGGCTGAATTTTAGTCCCAGTCCGGCCCTGGCTGTCCCCAACAGACAAGGCCGGGACAAGGCATTTTGGTACCCGAGGCAGATTAAGCCGATGGTGTCCCCTCATCCCCGATGAACCGTCAGCAACCAATAAAGAAATGGGTCAGAGACTAAGGTAATAGGTCCCCGGCAATGTCCGGTATGGTAATCACACAGTCCTGACTCTGAAGTTTCTGAATTCTGCGGTCACATAACGGAGGTGGTCTATATTGCTCCTTCTGGAATATGCAGCCTTCCAGTATGGTCTTGGATGAGTCTTCAGCTGGGTATAACATTGGCTCAACCGGCTGGTGTCCCTCCTGGAGTTTATGGGTTATTGGGGATTTCTATTTCTGTGCCGTTCCAGCTGTTTCTTGCCTTCTGCAGTCACATAAAGGAGATTGCCTATGTCAGTCCTTCTGAATATGCAGCCTTCCAGTATGGTCTTGTTTGAGTCTTTAGCTAGGTATAACATTGGCTCATCCAAGCTGGGGCATTGTGTAGGCGCCATCAGCTGGTGTTCCTCCTGGAGTTTATGGGTAGTGGGGATTTCTATCTCTGCGCCCTTCCAGCTGTTTCTGGCCTTCTGTGGTCACATAATGTAGGTTGCCTATCTTGGTCCTTCTGAAATATGCAGCCTTCCAGTATGGTCTTGTATGAGCCTTCAGCTGGGTATAACACTGGCTCATCCAAGCTGGAACATTGTGCAGGCGCCATTGGCTGGTGTTCCTCCTGAAGTTTATGGGTAGTGGGGATTTCTATCTCTGCGCCCTTCCAGCTGTTTCTGGCCTTCTTCCACCTTCCTCTAACTTGTGGTTGGCATTTGATGAGACGTGTAATTAATCTCATGGCATTCTGTTGCCTATAATGTTAGTGTGGGAAGAACCGATGTTGCACTTTATCTCCTGCGAGATTTTCTGTTTTCTTGGTGAGTTGGTAGCAGATAACCCTACTATACCAGGTACTTGTACCAATTCTCTGTATTTTACTACCTCTCAGGATTCAGATTTGTCACTCCAAATTCTGCCACCAGTAATTGTGTCCACAGCTGTGATGATGGCGCCATATGTGTCACATAATTGTACCAGGTGATGAATAGATTCACATGTTCTCTACAGGCGAGGTATTTCTGGTTTCCATACCTTACAACCCACGTCTGCACTTTCCTCCATTACACGGAGACAGAACAAAATGTGCACTTTCCTGTAAAAAGCCATTGATTGTTCCCAAGGACACATGATGCTGACATTTCAATAGAAACCTGTGATTTCTGCGTGGGAGCAAAAGGGACGGAGATGCTGACAGGATGCGGCAGATTCATTCCTGCTACTAGTGACACATGAGAAACACTTCCACCATTTACTTATCACCATATATCATCGGATTGATGGGTTGCACGGGTTGTTACAGGTTCAGTTAAACCAAATGTCCGGATAATTTGCTGATTTGTGATTTTTATTTTTGAAAGTGCTATAAAAATAACATTATTATTGGTTTTCATTCTACTTTTGTAATAATTTTATAGGAAGAAAAAAATCTTACAGCTATTTTCCTTGTAGAATACAGGTATATATAAATACACTGGTGTACAGAGATGTAGCTCCATGTACCATTACATCCAATACAAGTACAGAATATTCTCCTAGGAATCTCAGTGCAGGATGCTACTGCCTGCAATGATGCAGGTTGGGTGTTCAAATCCCGGTGAGATCAGATCTCAAGAAAACATAAAACAATAGTATATTTAATAAAATATGTGTGCAGAGTAGAAAGATGCTTGTGTGACGCCCCAGGGTCCTGATTGTTAGTGTGGCATTGCTTTCCTCACAGGGAGAGTGATGTCATGCTTGGAAGTGATGGAGGATTCCTTTTAACAGGTAATCAGCACATACAACACCGTTCTGACTCCAGGCCAGAAGGGGGAGCTCTGCACCCGACTTCAGGCGAGCTGCTCTCTCTGGTTGGGAGGAGGAGTTAGTTGCTAGGCAGTAGCTAGGCAGTTAGGAAGAGTTAGACAGTTTGTGCAGGACAGCAGACTGGAGCAGTCTGAGGCAGAAGGATGGGTGAGGGGCCGTACAGCCTGAGTGCTGTAGCTCCTAGATAGGGAGATACAGAAGGAAGAACAGCCTTTAGCTAACATGCCGGAGAGCGAAGCACAAGAGAGTGACAACAAGGGAGAATAGCTACAACTGGGCTACATCCCTGATAGAGCGCAGATACTGGTAACCGGAAGACCGAGGTTGTGTCATACTCTAGGAGGCACAGCAGAAACTGGTAGGACAGCTAGACTACACGTAAGCTGTCCACCCTAATGCCCAGGAGACACAGTGACTCATAGAGCCCGGGTCATGATAGAGACCCTGTAAAAAGGCTCGAGTCACCTGTCATACGGGTTTGTGTCCCACTTCAATAAAGGACAGAGATAACTGAGAGGACCTTGCTAAGAAGCCATAGTCAGTAAGGGACTATAATACCACTGCGCTAAGAGAAAGGCTTTTAACATCACCTGGTAAAACTGGATTCTGAACTCGCTTCCAAGCCGGCCGGACCCTGCCTGTACCTGTGATCTGGTGCCCTAAACTGTGGCTGCCTGCTACCATCAGTAAACCATGTAAAAAGACTGCACAACTGCGTCCTTCGTTCTTTACTGCACCACTGCAATACCAAGACAGGTTATTACACTTGGGGCTATTTAGTTTGGAAAAACGAAGGCTAAGGGGTGATCTTATTTTAATGTATAAATATATGAGGGGACAAGACAAAGACCTTTCTGGTGATCTTTTTAATTATAGACCTGAGACAGAGACAAGGGGGCATCCTCTATGTCTGGAGGAAAGAAGGTTTAAGCATAATAACAGACGCGGAGTCTTTACTGTAAGAGCAGTGAGACTATGGAACTCTATGCCGTATGATGTTGTAATGAGTGATTCATTACTTAAATTTAAGAGGGGACTGGATGCCTTTCTGGAAAAGTATAATGTTACAGGGTATATACACTAGATTCCTTGATAGGGCGTTGATCCAGGGAACTAGTCTCACTGCCGTATGTGGAGTCGAGAAGGAACTTTTTTCCCCAATGTGGAGTTTACTCTTTGCCACATGGTTTTTTTTTTGCCTTCCTTTGGATCAACATGTTAGGGCATGTTAGGTTAGGCTATGGGTTGAACTAGATGGACTTAAAGTCTTCCTTCAAACTTGATAACTATAACTCACCATCTTCTATCTATTCACCGGGAGCCCTGGGGACCTACTTCACCTGTGGGAAGTTATAACATCTATCTGCCATAACATCACCCCAGAGGACAATTTAAGCAGTGTCGGTCCCTACTGTCCGAACACCACAGATGGTGTAACAAGCTTTCTTTATTTCAAAAACCCCTTTAAAGACCTTTCCTTTAACATGGGAGCCCAGGACCACGGAACGGGTCACCACCACCGTGACATCTCTCTTTAAGTACCGGACCCGGTACCGAATACCCCACCGCCCTGGCGGGTGTTTCACTGGCCCCACCCAAGAGGAGGAGCTACAGAGCAATAAAGACGGCAAAAGAGAAGACATTTATTAGAGTGAGTGGAAGGTATACTGGGTGTCCGGCGGTTGCTGGCCGGTGCTGCGGGTGTCTACGGTGCCCAGCGGTGCTGCGTGGGTGTCCAGCGCTGCCCGGGGCTCTGCCGACATTTTGCGACAGGCCACAGCCCCAGCATTTCCACGGTTCCATGCGCGGTGGTCTCTGGGAATATGGCCGCCGCGATCACCATCTGCGCATGCGCCGGCGGCGGCCATATTCCCGGAGACCATTGCACATGGAACTGTGGAAGTGCTAAAGCATGGTACCATTGTGTCGGCATGCGTTAGCAATGGAGGTCTATGCACACCGAACGCGTCTGTTCACTGTGCGTTAGACCTAACGTACCCAAAAACGTGGTAGACCGCGTTCGCGGGTGCGTCACAAAGTAACACATCATCATTAACGCATGCTGATTTTGACATGTGTTAGGGTGCGTTACGATTATGGATGGCAAGGGGTGCGTTAACGGAACCGTTACATAGCGTTAGTGCCGCTTAGTAACGGATCCGTTAAACGGACCGCCCTAACGCAATGTGAACCTAGCCTAAGACATTGCTTAACCACTTGTGCATCACTAGCTCCAGAGAACTGTTTTGCCTCTTGTGAAGAAACCAGATTGTATCTTGATTTCCCAGACAACCATGTTTTTGCAAACCAAAAGAACTGGCTTTTTATCTGTATATTGGCTTGTGAATTTAAGTGTTTATGTCTGGTGGATCAAGAAGACAGACTTGCCAACTGATATACTATCTAACATACTGTGTAAGTCTGTAATAGTGACTGTACATAGGGTGTGTTAAGCTTTGTTTATTGATGTGTGCTGATATGCTAATAGTGCTGCTGGATCCCATCACCATTGTTTACCTTATATTGATGTTGGACTGAAGGACCCTGGGTAATTCTAAAAATAGCTTACATGCCTTGGGTATAAAAAGACTCAGAGATCACATCCTGGGAGACTGAAGTAACACAAACTACCAGCCGGACATTCTGCAAACCACCCAACAGACAAGAAAAAGGACTGCAGCCAATTCATCATGGCACCATCACGAGGGACACTGATCTTTGATTCTATAGGAAACAAACTAGGGGTTTTCAGCTCCGGTTGGAAGGACACAGATCTGATCCAGTGACCATATCTGAATCATGGATGTGTTTGGAGAAAGCCAGGTTTAGGACCCGCTGGTCGCCTGGTTCCATGGAGATTGACAGATAAGCCAAGTGGTGTCTCTTGTGTCAACTGGCTTTGGACCTTGTATGGACTCTATGGACAGTTCTTGGTCATCCCCCTATGCTTGTTGTTACCTTTTCTCTGTGTGTATATCACAGGTGGAATAGCGACCCTGGGAGCTCTGACATCATGTCAACTGGCTTTTGACCTTGTACAGACTCTATGGACTGTTCGCTGTCATCTTCCTACGCTTGTCGATATCTCTTCTCTGTGTGTATATCACAGGTGGAATGATATAACATCTAACATTATCTCGGTGAGTCAGTGGAAGGGTGAGTCCCTGTAATGTGCACCATCTTGGGGTAATTGCTGAGATTGTTCTGTTTGCTATTGTGTGTTGTGGTTCAATAAAGTATTGCCACACTGTTTTACTTTAACCCTGTGTTGTCTGTGTAGTGTATTGCCCACCGGGAGATAGAGCGGGCATTCAGTGGTATGAGCCTTGGTCTATGCAGTCTTGCTAAAGACAGCCGGGCCAGCGGACGAGAGTACCCACTGACCCCGTTCCTCCACACCTCTGAAAGACACATCATTCCAATTTACAAGGCCGAGAGACAGCCCAGGTGGTAAAAACAATCCATCGCCTTCCTGGAGTAGTGGAGTTGTGGTTTCTAGAGTCATGACACACCACTCACTATTTAGGGTTGTGATGCATCATGCTGGGGATGACGACTGCAAAATGTGATTGGGTTTCAAAGTCTTATATTGGTAGTATTAGGCTGCTCAGAAAAACACGAGGTTGGCAGCTGCAGATCTATGTAGGAAAATACCATCCATCACGCTGAGTCTTACCTCCCATTGTTTTTATCTCGATGGTCAGCTTTCAATCATTTCTTGTTTAAAACAAACATAGAAAATATAATGGATTTCTACATAAAGTTGTTAGGTAAAACTTTAGGCTTTCAGGCAATAAATTTAGTTGATAAGACAGATGATAGATATTTTACCTGACCAGCAGTGTCCAGCAGCTCCATAGTAACTGCTTCATCGTCTATAGTTGTCTGATGTCGGTACGTAGACTCTGATGAGGAGAAAATGCTGTGAATAACAGGCAGCTCCCAAGTATGAGGCCACAAGCTGATCATATATGTGACTGAGGGCACCATCAAATGACTCTTAGAACTACTCATCCCACAGAAAACGGACATCACCCTGCAATCACGGTGCAAACACTGCAGAAATGAGTATAATTTACAGTATGTCTCTCTATTATCCATACTTATAAAGTGATCATGGCTTTAGTTGCAGACTGTGACGCCAGCTGATTTTATTACACAATGTTACAGGACAAATCGATCTAATGTGCTGTATCAATGGGACCAGCATGAAACCGAGTCATGCCTTAAGGATATTAATAACCTGTCCAGACTCCAGCTCTGGGCTCTGACTCTTCCTTTCCTTACGGCTGGCTCCCTCCATACTAGTGCACGCTGGGTTAGCATGATAACCTAGCATGCTCTTCTGCTGTCATCATCCAAGGGTTTAGAAGGGTGGCTCAGGTTACTATCCATCAGCTGCATATTCAGGTAGTAGTACACACTGCTGTGATGTGTTTGTCAGGAGTTAACCACACTTTTCAATAGACTCTGCTTCAGCCAGGTGCCCAATCGTCTGTTTGGCTGCTCATAAGTGCTACACAGCAACCAGATCCAGAAAAGAAACCTGCTGTTTTTATGTGCTGTCTACTCTAATGAGGTGCCTAAATGCTTAATCAACTCTGCTATTCCTGTGCACTAGCCACACTCTAAAAACAAGGTACCTGATTTCCAACTTTACAGGTACATACGGACCATCTGACTTACATAGTTACATAGTTACATAGTTATTAAGGTTGAAGGAAGACTGTAAGTCCATCTAGTTCAACCCATAGCCTAACCTAACATGCCCTAACATGTTGATCCAGAGGAAGGCAAAAAAAACCCATGTGGCAAAGAGTAACTCCACCATGGGGAAAAAAATTCCTTCCCGACTCCACATACGGCAATCAGACTAGTTCCCTGGATCAACGCCTTATCAAGGAATCTAGTGTATATACCCTGTAACATTATACTTTTCCAGAAAGGTATCCAGTCCCCTCTTAAATTTAATTAATGAATCACTCATTACAACATCATATGGCAGAGAGTTCCATAGTCTCACTGCTCTTACAGTAAAGAATCCGCGTCTGTTATTATGCTTAAACCTTCTTTCCTCCAGACGTAGAGGATGCCCCCTTGTCCCTGTCTCAGGTCTATGATTAAAAAGATCATCAGAAAGGTCTTTGTACTGTCCCCTCATATATTTATAAATTAAAATAAGATCACCCCTTAGTCTTCGTTTTTCCAAACTAAATAGCCCCAAGTGTAATAACCTATCTTGGTATTGCAGACCCCCCAGTCCTCTAATAACCTTGGTCGCTCTTCTCTGCACCCGCTCCAGTTCAGCTATGTCTTTCTTATACACCGGAGACCAGAACTGTGCACAGTATTCTAAGTGTGGTCGCACTAGTGACTTGTATAGAGGTAAAATTATGTTCTCCTCATGAGCATCTATGCCTCTTTTAATACATCCCATTATTTTATTTGCCTTAGTAGCAGCTGCCTGACACTGGCCACTGAATATGAGTTTGTCATCCACCCATATACCCAGGTCTTTTTCATTGACGGTTTTGCCCAGAGTTTTAGAATTAAGCACATAGTTATACATCTTATTACTTCTACCCAAGTGCATGACCTTACATTTATCCCCATTAAAGCTCATTTGCTCACTTCTACTGCTACGCTGCCTTCAGGTTGTGTGGTTTACTTTGACCTTAGCGAATCAACCTCCCTAGATTAGCCCCTAACAAATGACATCACAACAGAACCGTGCCCTGCCTTAATGAGATTAGCACAGTACCATGCACTGCCTCAGATCAGTACAGTACCTTGTCCTGCCTCAATGAGATCAGTACAGTACTGGTCTTCACCCGTTTCTGCTCCCTGTCTAACTTCACAACCTCCCCTCTCCCTCTATCTGATCACCATCTACTCACTTTCTCATCCCTGTCCTCCTCACCTGTCACCCATGTCCTGCAACATGCACACCCCCGCAGAAACATCGCACACCTAGACCCTCGCACACTCTCTGACTCTATTCAGCCACTGTCCTTCATAGCTTCACTCCATGACACAGACACTGCCACTAGTTTCTACAATGCCACTCTGGCATCAGCCATCGACTCGGTCGTCCCTGTCATGCATAGCAGAGTGTGACAAATCAATAGACAACCCTGGCACAATAACATCACTAAAAAGCTTTGGCAAGTATGCAGAATTGCAGAACGGCATTGCAAGAGAACGCATTCGCAAGATGATTTCACTGCACTCAAACAAGCAACACTCGCATTCAAATCAGCTCTCACCTCTGCTAAACAGGCCTACTTTACATCCCTGTATCTTCCCTATCCCACAACCCCAAACAGTTGTTCACCAACTTTAACTCCCTCCTACGCCCACCACTGCCCTCTCCGACTTCCCTAATCTCTGCTGAGGACTTTGCCACGCACTTCAAAAATAAGATAGACCAAACAAGACAAGTCTTTGTTGTCCAACTACCACAAGCCCTTAGTATGCCAGACTAATGCCCTAACCCCATAACTTCCCTCTCCAAAATCACTGAAGGACAGTTCATCTTCTCTCAAAATCACACCTCACCACTTGTGCACTTGACCCCATCCCATCCCACCTCCTCCCAAACCTCACCACTACACTAATCCCATCCCTAACCCATCCCTTCCATCTATCACTAACTTCTGGTACCTTCCCCTCTGCTTTCAAACATGCCACAATCACACCTATTCTCAAAAAGCCACCCCTTAACCCAAGCGCTATGTCCAGCTACCACCCCATATCTTTGCTCCCATTTGCTTCCAAACTACTTGAGCAGCATGTCCACACTGATATTTCCTCTCACCTTGCATCTAACTCTCTCTTCGACAACCTACAATCTGGATTCCGTCCCCACCATTCCACTGAGACTGCCCTGACCAAACTTACGAACGACTTACTTACAGCCAAAGCTAACAGACAATTCTCTATACTCCTCCTTCTAGATCTGTCCTCTGCTTTCGACACAGTTCACCACTGCCTCCTACTACAGATCCTCTCTTCCTTTGGTGTCAAAGACCTTGCCCTATCCTGGATCTCCTCATACCTTACTGTCACGGATCCCTCCTCCGTGGTGTCACTAATTCGTCACGTGCCCGCTCTCACACGTGACTTGGGGTTGTGCCTGCAATGGTTAATCTATCTCCCCACTCTCAGTCCAGCATTCAACCTCTGTCCTATGCTGTAATGGGAGCATAAATCACACACCGACACAGGCCACACACCCGCTCATACACGCTGCCACCACTCATTGAATACACGGGCGATGAGTCCCGGAAAATAATAATAATACTAATAAAAATATGTCTATCACTCATAAGGCTCACGCACCTTAGGCTATGGATTCTTTTAGAACATTCAAGGTTTAACTTGTTAAAGTTTTATACTTTAATAACAAAAGGGTCAATGCTTACAATAAGAAAAAGGTATAAAAATATGATAATAAAAAGACATACAACTTATGCAAAACAGTATCAAAATAAACAGGAGAAACTTACAGAAATCATCTAACTGGTAGTTTGCTTTCTGCTCCCTGAGGGGGGGGGTGAATGGATTTGGTGGAACACATCAGCTTCTCAGGCTGCCCTCACATGTGAACACAATTCTTTGTCTGCAGCCTAAATTTATAACTTTGGTCTGGAGGTCAGGTTTCTGGACCGGCCCCTCAGGTCAATATCATAACTACTGCCTGTTTGATTGGGCCACGGCCGCGCCCCCAATGATTACATTATTTTCTCTTGAGATACATGTGAAAAGGTTCTCAGGAACAGCTGCCCTCCGGCCGCAATTAGCATCTCCCCTCCAAGACCTAGAAGGTGCCAAATGTTCCTTTTCTTCTTGGCCTTAGCTAGACCTCCTGGTGAGATATGGAGACACAATTCCTACTCGTCCCAAGGAAGTACCTATTAACACCTAGGTGCGACTAGCCTTCAGGACAGATGTTACATTATCACTAGGCACACATATAACCCTAGACATAGGCCACTACACACATATAGATATATATACACATATTTTACCACACCTCCCTCCTTATGGACGTGCATGGGGGTTGACTTACAGGTCAGCTCCCGAGCACATATCTGGTTCTGCCCCATCTTGGCAAGAAAGACCATTAGCATTGCCATGATCAACGCCCTTCTTATGCTGAATTGTGAAATCATATTGCTGAAGTATCAAACTCCATCTCAGCAATTTCCCATTGTCCCCAACTACTCTGTTGAGCCAACTCAATGGGTTATGATCTGTGATCACGGTGAAGTTGCGCCCATAGAGGTATGGTTGCAGCTTGTGCAGAGCCCACACAATTGCCAAACATTCTTTTCCAATGGTGGCATAAGCCACTTCTCTGGGCAGGAGTTTCCTGCTTAGGTACAGACCTCTACTTAGTCCCATGATGGTGGGGTACGATGCTTTAGCTAGCTGCTCTAACAGCTCATCTATCCTCGGCATGGGGTAGACCTCACATTTAGTCAGTACATTTAATTTCCTATAGTCTGCACAGAACCGGGTAGTACGGTCTTTTTTTGGGACAAGAACCACAGGCGAGGCCCAAGCACTCTGGGATTTTTGTATCACGTTGAGTTTCAGCATCTCCTCTACCTGTTCCCTCATGTGTGCCCTCACCTCTACTGACACACGGTATGCAGACTGCCGTACTGGGGGATTAGTACCAGTGTCCACATGGTGAACTGCTAAGTGTGTCCTCCCAGGCTCCCCTGTGAAGACTTCGGTGAACTCGCTGAGCGCCCCCATCAGCTCAGACCTCTGACTGTGGGATAGCTCAGGGTTAAACTGTGCTGACTCCAGGGACTCTATGTACTGAGTCCCGGCCCCCACATCCAGTAACAGATCAGCCTCCCCCTCTTCAGGCAGGCTACAGACAGGTAAGACACAGGCCTCCCTGGCATGATGTGCCTTCAACATATTTACATGGAACATTTTCTGATGCTTTGCATGCTCATCTAGTGTCACCACATAATTAACATCATTCAGTCACTTATGTACAGTATATGGTCCCTCCCATGCAGCCTGCAATTTATTCTGTAACATAGGGACCAACACCCAAACCTTCTGTCCTTCCTCGTAGGCCCTCAGTCTGGCAACACGGTCGTACCAGACCTTCTGGTTGATTTGGGCCTGGGTCACGTTCTCATGAGCCAGGTTGCTCAGTTTTTGCATTCTCTCTCTGAGCCGCAGTACATATTCGACCACTGAGACTCCAGTAGTTCTGGGGTCATCCTCCCAACAGTTCTTAATCAAATCAAGTGGCCCCCTGACCCTCCACCCATAAACCAGTTCAAAGGGGGAGAATCCAGTAGACGCCTGGGGTACCTCTCTGTAGGCAAACAACAGATGGGGGAGATACCGCTCCCAGTCTCTTCCTTCAGTCTCCACCAGCATTTTGAGCATTTGCTTTAATGTTCCATTAAAACGCTCACAGAGTCCGTTGGTTTGGGGCTGATAGGCGCTGGCCACAACATGCTGTACTTGTATTCTTTCACAGAGGCTTTCCATCAGATCGGACATGAACTGGGTTCCCTGATCGGTCAACATTTCCCTGGGGAAACCCACACGAGAGAACACAGTCAGTAAAGCATCCGCCACTTTGTCTGCTCGGATGGAGGACAGTGCCACAGCTTCCGGGTACCGTGTAGCATAGTCCACCACTGGGAGGAAGTACTTTTGCCAGAGCTGCTAGGGATTGCAAGAGGCCCTATGATATCCACAGCCACTCTCTGGAAAGGTTCATCGATCACAGGCAGTGGTATCGATGGAGCTTTCTGTATATTCCCGGACTTCCCAACTCTCTGACAAACTACACACGATCGGCAGTAATTGGGAATATCTGTCCCCATCTTGGGCCAATAGAAGTTATGTGTCAGGCGAGCTTTAGTCTTTTGTATTCCAAGGTGTCCGGCCAAAGGAATTTCATGGGCAATCCTCAATAATTGTTCCCTAAATGGATAAGGGACGATCAGCCGCCGTTCATAGTCCCAAGATTCTGCAGTATCCATGGGGATAGTCTCTGTATACAGTCTGCCCTGGTCCCAGTATACTCTTTCTTTGTCAGAAGCAGCAGGTGGTCGGTCTGCAAGACATCGGAGCTCCTCCAGACTGATATCTGTCCACAGGGCCTCCTGGAAGCTCTGATGGTCAGCCTGCAGGCCCTGGCCTAGTGTGACTGCCAGGCCCTGGTCTGAAGCTGAGTTTTCAGTGTCTGTTATCAGGGACCTTGGTGGGTCTGCCATGTATGGAGGCTCCGGGACCACAGTATGGGCCTCCTGTCCTAGCAGCCTGACTCCGGGTCACAGCTGCCACATAATTACAGTCCTGTGCATTGGGACATTTTCCCTCCTCGCACGGGATCTCAGGTGGGTCTCCTTCTTCCACCTTCTCTGCATCATTTACTTGCAAGGGAGGGACATAGTGGGACACCATCCTCCCCAGGTCCGTGCCTAGCAACACATTGGTGGGAATAGCCTCTGATACTCCCACTTCCCTCAGTCCTTTCCCTGCTCCTCAGTCCAGGTACACGGCAGGGCTTACCCCTCCAATCCCGGTTATAGACATAGTCTTTCCTGGTATGATATCGGCAGGGGTTATCATGGCTGGACGCACTAGGGTCACCTCTGCCCCAGTGTCTCTGAGACCAATGGTGACTTTATTGTCAACAGTGACAGATTGGCAGTTCTCATTCGCCCTCGCATTAGAGCCGGCTACAAAGAGGACAGACGGTGGGAGCACAGACGGCTTTGTGGTGGTAGTTGGGCGTTTCTCCCTATCAGGGCAGACAGCGCTAACATGTCCACACTTTGTTGCAGGAGAAGCACCGGCGTGCATCGCCTAGAGAATGTCTATTCTCCGGGGCCCCATAGAAAGTGGGCTTGGACAGCACTGGTGATCGGCCGGCAGAGGGAGAAGGGTCCCCGTTTGGCTTACCTCCCCTCCAGCTGAATCCCGATGGCTTCTGCACCTCCGGCATCCTGTTAGCCACATAGCTGTCCTCAATTCTTGCAGCCTGATCCGCAGTTTATGGCTCCCGATCACACACAAATTGTCGTACATCCGTAGGGCACATGTGAAGAAACTGATCCTTGACCATAAGATCCTTTAAGTCCTCAAAACTGTTAACAGAAAGTCCCCTAATCCATTGGTGGAACGTGGTCCTCAAGGTGCTCACAACATCAGCATAGCTGTCAGTTGATCCACGTTGTAGGTTCCGGAACTTTCTCCGATACACTTCTGGTGTCAGGTTGTATTTCCTGATCAGGGCCTCTTTTAAGGCCTCATAGTTCGCATCTAGCTCTGGTGGGAGGCCATCAAAAACTTCCAGGGCTTTGCCTCTCAGCCCTGTGGTTAGATACTGTGCCCACTGCTCACGGGGTAGATGGTATTGCCTGCAAGTTTTTTCAAATCCCCGCAGGAAAGTATCTAAGTCCGTATGCTTCTCCATCACAGGGAAGTTTTCTAGACGTGGTCTCCTTAGATTTATGTCCTGGGAGGGCGTTATCTGAGGACTGATACCCCGCTCTATTTGAGCCATCTGAAGCTGGAAAGTTCTGTCATCCCGGCGTTCTGCAGCCTCTCTCTCAGCCCGGTCCCAGCGTTCTGCAGCAGCAGCCTGGCATTCTGCAGCCTCTCTCTCAGCCTGGCGTTCTGCAGCCTGTCGGTACTGTAGAATAAGCTGCATGCACAGATTGTGATCACTTGTTCCCAGCCGTTGTAAGTCCATTTGTAAAGTACAGTCCATAGGCTCCTCAGCACTGGCATTTCCAGCAGGTGTCTCCGGTGCAAGAGCTGGCATTGCTGGGTCTCTCTGAGGTGGGCTCTCTCCTTGCCCAGATGTTCCACCACTTTGCTCTATGTCCTGCTCAACCAAGGCGCGTATCAGCAGCTCCTTGGATCTGTCGGCCGTCTCTATTCCTCTCTGCTCACAGAGGTCGGTCAGAGCTTCTTTGCTCTGCTTCTTGTACTGGGCTGCCATATCGATGAACAGCCTTTGCCAAATAAAAGATAGAAAAGAAAATACGGGGAGGGGAAACTGTTTGCAAGTATGTCTAAGTAAGCACTGAGTTGAACCTTGAAGGACTGGTGCACTCCTCGCAAGGATACCAATTCTTTAGTACAGGGAATAATTGCTTAAACCATGCACTAATGCTCTAATAGAAATAATTCTATCCCACCGCTCGCCACCAATTGTCACGGATCCCTCCTCCATGGTGTCACTAATTCTTCACGTGCCCGCTCTCACATGTGACTTGGGGTTGTGCCTGCAAGGGTTAATCTATCTCCCCACTCTCAGTCCAGCATTCAACCTCTGTCCTATGCTGTAATGGGAGCATAAATCACACACTGACCCGGGCCACACACCCGCTCATACACGCTGCCACCACTCATCGAATACACGGGCGATGAGTCCCGGAAAATAATAATAATACTAATAAAAATATGTCTATCACTCATAAGGCTCACGCACCTTAGGCTATGGATCTTTGACAACCTATAATTTGGATTCCGTCCCCACCATTCCACTGAGACTGCCCTGACCAAACTTACGAACGACTTACTTACAGCCAAAGCTAACAGACAATTCTCTATACTCCTCCTTCTAGATCTGTCCTCTGCTTTCGACACAGTTGACCACTGCCTCCTACTACAGATCCTCTCTTCCTTTGGTGTCAAAGACCTTCCCCTATCCTGGATCTCCTCATACCGTACCAACCGCACATTTAGCGTTTCCTACTCCCATACTACCTCTTCATCTCACCTCCTCTCTCTTGGAGTCCCTCAAGGCTCTGTCCTAGGACCCCTTCTCTTCTCAATCTATACCATTGGCCTGGGACAACTCATAAAGTCCTATGGCTTCCAGGACCATCTGTATGCCGATGAAACTCAGATCTACCTCTCTGGCCCAGATGTCACCTCTCTGCCCTCCAGAATCCCAGAGTGTCTATCAGCCATATCCTCCTTCTTCTCCTCTCGCTTCCTCAAACTCAATGTGGACAAATCTGAACTAATTATCTTTCCTCCATCTCGCACACCTTCTCTACCTGATCTATCTATCACAATAAATGAATTCATACTTCCCCTGTCCCGGTAATCCGCTGCCTCGGAGTAACCTTTGACTCCGCCCTGTCTTTTAAACCTCACATCCAAGCTCTCGCCACCTCCTGTCGCCTCCAGCTCAAAAATATTTCCAGAACCGGTCCTTTCCTCAACCCTCACTCTACCAAAATGCTTGAGCATGCCCTAATCATCTCCCGCCTCGCCTACTACAACATCCACCTCTGTGGCCTACCTTCTAACACTCTCGCACCCCTCCAGTCCGTCCTTAACTCTGCTGACCAACTAATTAATCTCTCTCCTCGCTACACTCCTGCTTCCCCTTTTTGCAAATCTCTTCATTGGCTCCCAATTTCCCAGCGTATTCAGTTTAAACATCTGTAATGCATCTTGATGTGTCACCCTTCCCCTGAGCCGCATGGTCAGCCATGATATGAAAGAACCAAAAGTCTATTTTCTTCTGTTAATCCCTTTCTATTTGTAATCATTCTGTATATAAATAATTCTCTCCTTTTATAATATCTTTTTACACTTTTGTAAACACGGCCTACCTTTTGGAGTAAAATATATAAAATTACTAGCTTCGTTTCTCCTTGCTCTATAACGTACTGCCACGTCCTCTGAAGTGAATTGCACTACTAATTGGGTTGGCTTCGGACCCATTATTAATTAAGAAAATGGAGCTGGTGGCAGCGGATTTGTCCTGCGTCTTTGGGAAACCTGGTAGCGATGGACGGAATTGTAATTATTGTTCCTGCCTGAGTGGGAGTAGTTATATCGCCCTCGCTGCATTGTGCCCATTAGCCAGTACAAAGTAAGGCAGCCTTTCTAGTGACTAATTATCCTAGGTACAGTACCCTGTCTGACCTGAGGGTAAGGGGGGCGCCAGAGAGCGGCAAGTTCCAAACCGTAACTGGTTAGTGAGATATAGAGAAATCCTCTTCAGAAAAGAACCAGGGCAACCAAACAACCCCGGTTCATGACATATTGGTGTGATCGGTGGGGATGATAAAGATATCCCCCCTGTGATTCGTGACAGTCTACCTCAGTGATATCAGCTGTTATGAACCGGTGGTAGGATCTCAAAACTGACCTGACACATATGACCAGAATATAGGACAAGTTCTGGGGATGTGGAAGCTATACTGACCGCAATCCTGATCCTATCCACAAACACTAAAGGCAGCTGTGGAGCGTTCCTAAAATCCTAGACGCCTCGTTCACAGCCTGAGAAACTGACTACCCCTAGAGAGAAAGCAAAGACCTCACTTGCCTCAGAGAAATAACCCCAAAGTTATAGTCAGCCCCCCACAAATAATAAAGGTGAGTTAAGGGGAAAAGACAAACGTAGAAATGAAACAGGTTCAGCAAATGAGGCCCGCTAACACTAGATAGACTGAAAATAGATAGGAGTCTGTGCGGTCAGTACAAAACTATCAAAAATAAACCACGCAGAGAATACAAGAACCCCCACACCGACTCACGATGTGAGGGGCGCACTCTGCACCCCAGAACTAACCAGCAAGCGAAAAATCACATATAAGCAAGCTGGACTGAACTCATCATATACAGAGAAACGTTTTCAAGGAAACAATGAGCAAAATGAACAAACAAACCCAACTTCTCCAGCAGGAGACTGGTCACAAGGAATATCCAGGAGCTCTCAGAAACAGGACTGAATACACCGACAGCAGGCAACAAATGGAGGTCCAGGTGAGTTAAATAGGCCCAGCATAGAAGGAAATGAAGCAGCTGAGCCCAGCCATATCGCTAAAGGCCACCAGAGGGAGCCCAAGAATAAACTCACACAGTACCACTCATGACCACAGGAGGGAGCCCGAGAACGGAATTCACAACAGTATCCCCCCTTGAGAAGGGGTCACCGAACCCTCACCAGAGCTCCCAGGCCGATCAGGATGAGCCGAATGAAAGGCACGAACCAAATCGGCCGCATGGACATCGGAGGCGACAACCCAGGAATTATCCTCCTGACCATAGCCCTTCCATTTAACTAAGTACTGAAGCTTCCGTCTCGAAATACGAGAATCCAAGATCTTCTCCACCACATACTCCAACTCCCCCTCGACCAAGACCGGAGCAGGAGGATCAACAGAAGGGACCACAGGCACCACGTATCTCCGCAACAATGACCTATGGAACACATTATGAATGGCAAACGATGTTGGGAGGTCCAACCGAAATGACACAGGGTTGAGGATTTCCAAAATCTTATAAGGACCGATGAAACGAGGCTTGAACTTAGGAGAGGAAACCTTCATCGGGACATAACGAGAAGACAACCATACCAAATCCCCCACACGAAGTCGGGGACCCACACAGCGACGGCGGTTAGAAAAGCGCTGAGCCTTCTCCTGGGACAACGTCAAATTGTCTACCACATGGTTCCAAATCTGCTGCAACCTATCCACCACAGAATCCACCCCAGGACAGTCAGAGGGCTCAACCTGACCCGAGGAAAAACGAGGATGAAACCCAGAATTGCAAAAGAACGGTGAAACCAAAGTAGCAGAACTAGCCCGATTATTGAGGGCGAACTCAGCCAATGGCAGAAAAGTCACCCAATCATCCTGATCAGCAGAAACAAAACATCTCAAATAAGTTTCCAAGGTCTGATTAGTTCGTTCGGTTTGGCCATTCGTCTGAGGATGGAAAGCCGATGAAAAAGACAATTCAATGCCCATCTTAGCACAAAAGGACCGCCAAAATCTGGACACAAACTGGGATCCTCTGTCAGACACAATGTTCTCCGGAATACCATGTAAACGAACCACATTCTGAAAAAATAGTGGCACCAAATCGGAAGAGGAAGGCAGCTTAGGCAAGGGTACCAAATGGACCATTTTAGAAAAACGATCACAAACCACCCAGATGACAGACATCCTCTGAGAGACAGGAAGATCCGAAATAAAATCCATGGAAATATGTGTCCAAGGCCTCTTCGGGACAGGCAAAGGCAAAAGCAATCCACTGGCACGAGAACAGCAAGGCTTAGCCCAAGCACAAATCCCACAGGACTGCACAAAGGAACGCACATCCCGCGACAAGGAAGGCCACCAAAAGGACCTCGCCACCAAATCCCTGGTACCAAAAATCCCAGGATGACCCGCCAACACTGAAGAATGAACCTCGGAAATAACTCTACTGGTCCATCTGTCCGGGACAAACAGTCTCTCCGGAGGACAACGGTCAGGTCTATTGGCCTGAAACTCCTGCAACACCCGTCGCAGATCAGGAGAGATGGCAGACAAAATCACCCCCTCTTTGAGGACACCAGTCGGTTCAGAAACCTCCGGGGAGTCAGGTACAAAACTCCTAGAAAGGGCATCAGCCTTCACGTTTTTCGAACCCGGAAGATATGAAACCACGAAATCGAAACGAGAGAAAAACAGCGACCATCGAGCCTGTCTCGGATTCAACCGTTTGGCAGACTCGAGATAAGTCAAATTCTTGTGATCAGTCAAGACCACCACACGATGCTTGGCTCCCTCAAGCCAATGACGCCACTCCTCAAATGCCCACTTCATTGCCAACAACTCACGATTACCGACATCATAATTCCGCTCGGCAGGCGAAAACTTTCTTGAAAAGAAAGCACATGGTCTCATCACAGAGCCATCAGAGCTTCTCTGCGACAAGACAGCCCCTGCTCCAATCTCAGAAGCATCAACCTCGACCTGAAAGAGAAGAGAGACATCGGGCTGGCGCAAGACAGGAGCCGAAGAAAACCTACGTTTCAGCTCCTGAAAGGCCTCCACGGCCGCAGGAGACCAATTCGTCACATCAGAACTCTTCTTGGTCAAATCCGTCAAAGGCTTAACCACGCCAGAAAAATTATTGATGAAGCGACGGTAAAAATTAGCAAAACCCAAGAACTTCTGAAGACTCTTCACAGATGTAGGTTGAGTCCAGTCATGAATAGCCTGGACCTTAACTGGATCCATCTCAATAGTAGAAGGAGAAAAAATAAAGCCCAAAAAGGAAATTTTCTGGACTCCGAAGAGACATTTAGAGCCCTTCACAAACAAGGCATTGGCACGCAGGACCTGAAATACCATCCTGACCTGCTTCACATGAGACTCCCAATCATCAGAAAAGACCAAAATATCATCCAGGTACACAATCATAAATCTATCCAGATACTCTCGGAAGATGTCGTGCATGAAGGACTGAAACACAGAGGGGGCATTAGAAAGCCCAAAAGGCATCACCAAGTACTCAAAATGGCCTTCGGGCGTATTAAATGCTGTTTTCCATTCATCGCCCTGCTTTATGCGCACAAGATTATACGCTCCTCGAAGATCTATCTTGGTGAACCAACTGGCCCCCCTAATCCGGGCAAACAGATCAGACAACAGTGGCAAGGGGTACTGAAATTTGACCGTGATGTTATTTAGAAGGCGATAATCTATACAGGGTCTCAGAGAACCATCCTTCTTGGCCACAAAAAAGAACCCCGCACCTAAAGGGGATGAGGACGGGCGAATATGCCCCTTCTCCAAGGACTCCTTTATATAACTCCGCATAGCGGCATGTTCTGGTACAGATAAATTAAAAAGTCGTCCCTTAGGGAACTTACTACCAGGAATCAGATTTCTAGCACAATCACAATCCCTATGAGGAGGTAGAGCACTAGATTTGGGCTCATCAAATACATCCTGGTAGTCCGACAAAAATTCAGGGACTTCAGAAGGAGTAGAAGAAGCAATTGACACCAAAGGAGCATCGCCATGAATTCCCTGGCAACCCCAACTTGACACAGACATCGCTTTCCAATCCAGGACTGGATTATGAGCCTGCAGCCATGGCAGACCCAACACGACAACATCATGCAAATTATGTAGCACAAGAAAGCGAATCACCTCCTGATGTGCAGGAGCCATGCACATGGTCACTTGGGTCCAGTACTGAGGTTTATTCTTGGCCAATGGCGTAGCATCAATTCCCTTTAGTGGGATAGGGAACTGTAAAGGCTCCAAGATAAAACCACAGCGCCTGGCAAATGACAAATCCATCAAATTCAGGGCGGCACCTGAATCCACAAAAGCCATAACTGAGTAGGATGACAGAGAGCAAATCAAAGTAACAGACAAAATGAATTTAGGTTGTACAGTACCAATGGTGACAGACTTGGCGAACCTTTTTGTGCGCTTAGAACACTCTGAGATAACATGAGTAGAATCACCACAGTAAAAGCACAACCCATTCTGACGTCTGTGGTTTTGCCGTTCAACTCTGGTCAGAATCCTGTCGCATTGCATAGGCTCAGGTTTCTGCTCAGAAAATACCGCCAGATGGTGCACAGGTTTGCGCTCCCGCAGACGCCGATCTATCTGAATGGCCAAAGACATAGACTCATTCAGACCCACAGGCGTGGGGAACCCCACCATAACATCTTTAAGGGCTTCCGAAAGACCCTTTCTGAAAATCGCCGCCAGGGCGCACTCATTCTATTGAGTGAGCACAGACCACTTCCTAAACTTCTGACAGTAAACCTCTGCTTCATCTTGACCCTGAGAGAGAGCCAGCAAAACCTTCTCTGCTTGGTCTACCAGATTAGGTTCCTCATAAAGCACTCCAAGCGCCAGAGGAAACGCATCCACATTTAGCAATGCAGGATCTCCTGGTGCCAGAGAGAATGCCCAATCTTGAGGGTCACCGCGTAACAAAGAAATAACTATTTTAACTTGCTGAACAGAATCACCAGAGGAGCGAGGTCTCAGAGAAAGGAATAACTTACAATTATTCTTAAAGTTCAAAAACCTAGATCTATCTCCGGAAAACAGCTCAGGAATTGGTATTTTAGGCTCTGACATAGGACTGCGGATTACATAATCCTGAATGCCCTGTACCCTGGCAGTGAGATGATCCACACTAGAAGACAGACTCTGAATGTCCATATCTGCAGCTGAGTTCAGAACCACCCAGAGATTAAGGGGAGGAGAGAAACTAAACACAGTGCAGAGGAAAAAAAAAAAAATGACTTCAGGATTTCTCTTCTCCCTCTTCTGCTGCATTAACACTTTTGGGCCTGCTGTACTGTTATGATCCGGTGGTAGGATCTCAAAACTGACCTGACACATATGACCAGAATATAGGACAAGTTCTGGGGATGTGGAAGCTATACTGACCGCAATCCTGATCCTATCCACAAACACTAAAGGCAGCTGTGGAGCGTTCCTAAAATCCTAGACGCCTCGTTCACAGCCTGAGAAACTGACTACCCCTAGAGAGAAAGCAAAGACCTCACTTGCCTCAGAGAAATAACCCCAAAGTTATAGTCAGCCCCCCACAAATAACGGTGAGTTAAGGGGAAAAGACAAACGTAGAAATGAAACAGGTTCAGCAAATGAGGCCCGCTAACACTAGATAGACTGAAAATAGATAGGAGTCTGTGCGGTCAGTACAAAACTATCAAAAATAAACCACGCAGAGAATACAAGAACCCCCACACCGACTCACGATGTGAGGGGCACACTCTGCACCCCAGAACTAACCAGCAAGCGAAAAATCACATATAAGCAAGCTGGACTGAACTCATCATATACAGAGAAACGTTTTCAAGGAAACAATGAGCAAAATGAACAAACAAACCCAACTTCTCCAGCAGGAGACTGGTCACAAGGAATATCCAGGAGCTCTCAGAAACAGGACTGAATACACCGACAGCAGGCAACAAATGAAGGTCCAGGTGAGTTAAATAGGCCCAGCATAGAAGGAAATGAAGCAGCTGAGCCCAGCCATATCGCTAAAGGCCACCAGAGGGAGCCCAAGAACAAACTCACACAGTACCACTCATGACCACAGGAGGGAGCCCGAGAACGGAATTCACAACAATCAGCACAGAATCGTGTCCTGCCTCAATGTCATCAGCACAAAATCATGTCCTACCTCAATGTCATCAGCACAGAAACGTGTACTGCCTAAATGACATGACAGTGCTGAATTATACTCCTTCCTTGCAGATGTTTGCACCTGTCTCCGATGTGATCATGCAGGAGCCCTAAATATCGCTCTATAAGATATTGATCCTGGTCTCAGTGTTTGTGTCCTTGCTTTGCCTTGTTTTGGTCTGTCTGCCGCCCAGGAGGCAGAATATCCTGGTCCCTGTGTTTGTTCTTGTACCTTGTCTTGTTCCATTACCTTGTCTGAACTTTGTCCTACCTGTTGTGAATTTGCGTTTTGCTCCCTCTAGTGGTCATTAGTGATTTGACACTGGAGCTTCTGTCTTCTCCTATATGCTCACCTGGGCCGTTAGTTCAGGGGCGTTGCTATATAAGCTCTCTGGACCTTCAGTTCAATGCCTGGCATCGTTGAAATCAGAGCTAATCTGTTGTGCTCTTGTGTACTGATCCTGGTTCCTGCTTGTTAAAGCTAAGTCTCTTCCTTGCTTTTTGCTTTTGTTTTGTTTTGTATTTTTGTCCAGCTTGTTCCAATCTGTATCCTGACCTTTGCTGGAAGCTCTAGGGGGCTGGTGTTCTCCCCCCGGACCGTTAGACGGTTCGGGGGTTCTTGAATCTCCAGCGTGGATTTTTATAGGGTTTTTGTTGACCAAATAAGTTATCTTGCTTTATTCTGCTATTAGTAAGCTGGCCTCTCTTTGCTGAACCTGGTTCATTTCTGTGTTTGTCATTTCCTCTTACCTCACCGTTATTATTTGTGGGGGGCTTGTATCCTGCTTTGGGGTCCCTTTCTCTGGAGGCAAGAGAGGTCTTTGTTTTCTTCTCCTAGGGGTAGTTAGATTCTCCGGCTGGCGCGAGTCATCTAGCGATCACCGTAGGCATGATCCCCGGCTACTTCTAGTGTTGGTGTTAGGAGTAGATATTTGGTCAACCCAGTTACCACTGCCCTATGAGCTGGATTTTTGTATCTCGCAGACTTACACGTACCTCTGAGACCCTGTCCACTGGGGTCATAACAGTATGCCAGGCCTATATTGAATGTTTGATGCATTGCAGAAGTGGGATTATAAGAAAGAAAATTTTGAGGTTTTTTTTTTTTTCCTCTCTCATTTTTTTTTTTCTTTTCCCCTTTACCTCAGAGTGGCTTAAGCTTGCTGCAGACATGAATGTCCAGACCTTGATTACAAGTGTGGACCAGCTTGCTGCTCGTGTGCAGGGTATACAAGATTATGTTATCAGAAATCCTAGGTCTGAACCCAAGATACCGATTCCTGAACCGTTTTCAGGAGACCGATTTAAGTTTAGGAATTTCAGGGATAATTGTAAATTGTTTTTGTCCCTGAGACC
Source organism: Ranitomeya variabilis (assembly GCF_051348905.1). Taxonomy (NCBI): domain Eukaryota; kingdom Metazoa; phylum Chordata; class Amphibia; order Anura; family Dendrobatidae; genus Ranitomeya; species Ranitomeya variabilis. The sequence goes on along the minus strand of NC_135236.1, from coordinate 690,932,425 downwards.
CTGTTCGTCTGGAGACTCTGCTCAACAAGTAAAAATTGTTATTTCATTCTTACGGGGTGACCCTCAAGATTGGGCTTTTTCGTTGGCGCCAGGAGATCCGGCATTGGCTGATATTGATGCGTTTTTTCTGGCGCTCGGTTTACTTTATGAGGAACCCAATCTTGAGATTCAGGCAGAAAAAGCCTTGCTGGCTATGTCTCAGGGCCAGGACGAGGCTGAAGTGTATTGCCAAAAATTTTGGAAATGGTCCGTGCTGACACATTGGAACAAGTGTGCACTGGCTGCTAATTTTAGAAATGGCCTTTCTGAAGCCATTAAGAATGTTATGGTGGGTTTTCCTATTCCCACAGGTCTGAATGATACCATGGCCCTGGCTATTCAAATTGACCGGCGGTTGCGGGAGCGCAAAACCGCAAATTCCCTCATGGTGTTGTCTGAACGGACACCTGATTTGATGCAATGTGATAGAAAAACCGCAAATTCCCTCATGGTGTTGTCTGAACAGACACCTGATTTAATGCAATGTGATAGAATCCTGACTAGAAATGAGAGGAAAATTCATAGACGCCGGAATGGCTTGTGCTACTACTGTGGTGATTCTACACATGTTATCTCAGCATGCTCTAAACGTATAACTAAGGTTGTTAGTCCTGTCACCGTTGGTAATTTGCATCCTAAGTTTATTCTGTCTGTAACTTTGATTTGCTCACTGTCATCTTATCCTGTCATGGCGTTTGTAGATTCAGGTGCTGCCCTGAGTCTTATGGATCTCTCATTTGCTAAGCGCTGTGGTTTTATTCTTGAACCATTAGAAAATCCTATCCCTCTTAGGGGTATTGATGCTACGCCATTAGCAGAAAATAAACCGCAGTATTGGACACAGGTTACCATGTGCATGACTCCTGAACACCGCGAGGTGATACGTTTTCTTGTTTTGCATAAAATGCATGATGTGGTTGTTTTGGGGCTGCCATGGTTACAGACCCATAATCCAGTCCTGGACTGGAAGGCTATGTCAGTGTCAAGTTGGGGCTGTCGTGGTATTCATGAGGATTCCCTGCCTGTGTCTATTGCTTCTTCTACGCCTTCGGAAGTTCCGGAGTATTTGTCTGATTATCAGGATGTCTTTAGCGAGTCCAGGTCCAGTGCATTGCCTCCTCATAGGGAATGTGACTGTGCAATAGATTTGATTCCAGGCAGTAAATTTCCTAAGGGAAGACTGTTTAATCTGTCGGTACCTGAACATACCGCTATGCGTTCATATATCAAGGAGTCTCTGGAGAAAGGACACATCCGTCCGTCTTCTTCCCCTCTTGGTGCGGGATTCTTTTTTGTGGCTAAAAAGGACGGATCTTTGAGGCCTTGTATTGACTATCGGCTTTTAAATAAGATCACTGTCAAATTTCAGTATCCTTTGCCGCTGTTGTCTGACTTGTTTGCCCAGATTAAAGGTGCCAAGTGGTTTACCAAGATAGACCTTCGTGGTGCGTACAACCTTGTGCGCATTAAGCAAGGGGATGAATGGAAAACCGCATTCAATACGCCCGAAAGTCATTTTGAGTACTTGGTGATGCCTTTTGGGCTCTCTAATGCCCCTTCAGTTTTTCAGTCCTTTATGCATGACATTTTTCGGAACTATCTGGATAAATTTTTGATCATTTATCTGGATGATATTCTGTTTTTTTCTGATAATTGGGACTCGCATGTGGAGCAGGTCAGGATGGTCTTTAAAATTTTGCGTGAAAATTCTTTGTTTGTCAAGGGCTCAAAGTGTCTTTTTGGTGTACAGAAGGTTCCCTTTTTGGGGTTCATTTTTTCCCCTTCTGCTGTGGAGATGGACCCAGTCAAGGTCCGAGCTATTCTTGATTGGACTCAGCCCTCGTCAGTTAAGAGTCTTCAGAAGTTCTTAGGTTTCGCTAACTTCTACCGTCGTTTTATCGCTAATTTTTCTAGCATTGTCAAACCTTTGACGGATATGACCAAGAAGGGCTCCGATGTGGCTAATTGGGCTCCTGCTGCCGTGGAGGCTTTCTAGGAGTTGAAACGTCGGTTTACTTCGGCGCCTGTTTTGTGCCAGCCTGATGTCTCGCTTCCCTTTCAGGTTGAGGTGGATGCTTCAGAGATTGGAGCAGGGGCCGTTTTGCCGCAGAGAGGCCCTGGTTGCTCTGCTATGAGACCTTGCGCCTTTTTCTCTAGGAAGTTTTCGCCTGCTGAGCGAAATTATGATGTGGGCAATCGGGAGTTGTTGGCCATGAAATGGGCATTTGAGGAGTGGCGGCATTGGCTCGAGGGTGCTAAGCATCGTGTGGTGGTCTTGACTGATCACAAAAATCTGATGTATCTCGAGTCTGCTAAACGCCTGAATCCTAGACAGGCCCGCTGGTCATTGTTTTTCTCCCGTTTTGACTTCGTTGTCTCGTATTTACCAGGTTCAAAGAATGTGAAGGCCGATGCTCTTTCCAGGAGCTTTGTGCCTGATGCTCCTGGAGTCGCTGAACCTGTTGGTATTCTTAAGGATGGAGTTATCTTGTCAGCTATTTCTCCAGATCTGCGACGTGTGTTGCAGAGATTTCAGGCTGATAGGCCTGATTCTTGTCCACCTGACCGACTGTTTGTGCCTGATAAGTGGACCAGCAGAGTCATTTCCGAGGTTCATTCCTCGGTAGAGTTGAGCGACTTTCATTTTTTTAAGATCGAGTCGGGTTTTGTGAAACCCGATTTTGTCCAGAGTCGAGTCGAGTGCAGTCGGCCGATTATCGCTAAAAGTCGGGGATCGACCGAAACACGAAACCCAATGCAAGTCAATGGGGAAGCATAGTCGGCAGTGAGTGGAGGCCAGGAAAACACCTACAGTGCCCATTTTAATGCCAAAAACATCCATTCTTGTTTCTGAAGCTTGTCAATCTTAATTAACTTTATAATAATAGTTGGGCATAGGGAATTGGGGGTCATTTGGCAAAAGTTGTGGGGGGAGTAGGGCCGGCTCAAGTTTTTCGTGGGCCCAGGAAATGCGGACTACGTCACGGCGGTGTTGCAGGGAAAGGTAAGTATTTCAACGTTGCAAGTGCTGTGATCCTGAGCAAGCAGGGGGGGCCCACTCGTTCGCATTGGCACTGGCACAGGGCCCCTCAAAGTACAGTGATGTGTGTTTGCATGGCGGGGGCGCCTCCCACCAGCAGCGACACTTTTGCGTACTCTGAGGGGCCCTGTGCCAGTGACGTCGCCAACGAGTATGCCCCCCCACCTGATGAAGGAACCTGCACTTTCATCTGCACCTTCCTCTCTGTCCCTGTGTAAGGTGGTATAACATGCGGGAAGGGGAACCTTACTTTCAGCAGGGTCAGATTCTGGCTGTGTAGAGTATAAGGGGAATGTAGTGGTCTAGGTCAATGTACCAGCAGACTCATCTAGCAGTGGCTGGGCAATGGGCAGGATGAGGAGGAAACAGATATAGGGCCAAAGAATAAAGTAGGCTAAATGCAGTTCAAAATTGGTAACAGGACTAAACAGGCGGCATTGCTTTGTTCAGTGGAGTAGCAAACCCAAGAGCAGCAGACACTGTTTCAAGGGCCTAACCACACTAGTAGGCCAAATGCAGTTTAATATCTGATAGTATAGGGCGAAAGCCAGAATGTGGAAGCTCAGCTTTGTTCAGTTGAGGACAACACCAGGCAGGGGCAGACAGACGCCTATAGTAGGCCGGAACAGCCAATTTTTTAAAAAAACAGCAGTTAGTAAGAGGCAGAAGGTAGAAGCTCAGCTTTATTCAGTTGAGGACAACACCAGGCAGGGGCAGACAGACACCTTTAGTAGGCCGGAACAGCCAATTGCATTTTTAAAAATGGTAATTTGGAACTGAAGGTTGAAGCTCAGCTTTATTCAGTTGAGGACAACACCAGGCAGGGGCAGACAGACACCTTTAGTAGGCCGGAACAGCCAATGGCATTTTTAAAAATGGTAATTTGGAACAGAAGGTAGAAGCTCAGCTTTATTCAGTTGAGGACAACACCAGGCAGGGGCAGACATTCACCTTTAGTAGGCCGGAACAGCCAATTGCATTTTTAAAAATGGTAATTTGGAACTGAAGGTTGAAGCTCAGCTTTATTCAGTTGAGGACAACACCAGGCAGGGGCAGACAGACACCTTTAGTAGGCCGGAACAGCCAATGGCATTTTTAAAAATGGTAATTTGGAACAGAAGGTAGAAGCTCAGCTTTATTCAGTTGAGGACAACACCAGGCAGGGGCAGACATTCACCTTTAGTAGGCCGGAACAGCCAATTGCATTTTTAAAAATGGTAATTTGGAACAGAAGGTAGAAGCTCAGCTTTATTCAGTTGAGGACAACACCAGGCAGGGGCAGACAGACACCTTTAGTAGGCCGGAACAGCCAATTGCATTTTTAAAAATGGTAATTTGGAACTGAAGGTTGAAGCTCAGCTTTATTCAGTTGAGGACAACACCAGGCAGGGGCAGACAGACACCTTTAGTAGGCCGGAACAGCCAATGGCATTTTTAAAAATGGTAATTTGGAACAGAAGGTAGAAGCTCAGCTTTATTCAGTTGAGGACAACACCAGGCAGGGGCAGACATTCACCTTTAGTAGGCCGGAACAGCCAATTTTTAAAAAAAACAGCAGTTAGTAAGAGGCAGAAGGTAGAAGCTCAGCTTTATTCAGTTGAGGACAACACCAGGCAGGGGCAGACAGACACCTTTAGTAGGCCGGAACAGCCAATTGCATTTTTAAAAATGGTAATTTGGAACTGAAGGTTGAAGCTCAGCTTTATTCAGTTGAGGACAACACCAGGCAGGGGCAGACAGACACCTTTAGTAGGCCGGAACAGCCAATTGCATTTTTAAAAATGGTAATTTGGAACTGAAGGTTGAAGCTCAGCTTTATTCAGTTGAGGACAACACCAGGCAGGGGCAGACAGACACCTTTAGTAGGCCGGAACAGCCAATTGCATTTTTAAAAATGGTAATTTGGAACTGAAGGTTGAAGCTCAGCTTTATTCAGTTGAGGACAACACCAGGCAGGGGCAGACAGACACCTTTAGTAGGCCGGAACAGCCAATTTTATAAAAAAAAAGCAGTTAATAAGAGGCAGAAGGTAGAAGCTCAGCTTTATTCAGTTGCAGCTTCTTGGCAATAATATAAAGAAGACGCGACAGGACAACACTCGGTGGATGCCATATCTGTGTTTTCAATGGAAAAAAACCTTTCAGTTAACTACTTGCAGGAGAAAGTTTTTGTAGCTGGTGGCCAATTTTTGTACTGTACCAGTTTTTTGTTGTATGTGTTTTTGTTTTTAATGTTAAAATGTCTGCATTTGATATCTCTCCAGTATTTTCTTTTTTATAAGCAAAATACTGCAGTTTTACATCGGTTACATGGATACACAGGCAGCTTGGTGGTGAGTGGAGGAGTATTTAAAGTAGGGACCGCAGACAGGCTATCAAAGGCCTAAAATAACAAACAATAGGCTCATGGCAGTTTTACAGCGGTTACATGGATACACGGGCAGGCAGCTGGTGATGAGTGGAGGAGTATTTAAAGTAGGGACCGCAGACAGGCTATCAAAGGCCTAAAATAACAAACAATAGGCTTATGGCAGTTTTACATCGGTTACATGGATACACGGGCAGGCAGCTTGGTGGTCAGTGGAGGAGTATTTAAAGTAGGGACCGCAGACAGGCTATCAAAGGCCTAAAATAACAAACAATAGGCTCATGGCAGTTTTACAGCGGTTACATGGATACACGGGCAGGCAGCTGGTGATGAGTGGAGGACTATTTAAAGTAGGGACCGCAGACAGGCTATCAAAGGCCTAAAATAACAAACAATAGGCTCATGGCAGTTTTACATCGGTTACATGGATACACAGGCAGCTTGGTGGTCAGTGGAGGAGTATTTAAAGTAGGGACCGCAGACAGGCTATCAAAGGCCTAAAATAACAAACAATAGGCTCATGGCTGTTTTACATTGGTTACATGGATACACGGGCAGGCAGCTTGGTGGTCAGTGGAGGAGTATTTAAAGTAGGGACCGCAGACAGGCTATCAAAGGCCTAAAATAACAAACAATAGGCTTATGGCAGTTTTACATCGGTTACATGGATACACGGGCAGGCAGCTTGGTGGTCAGTGGAGGAGTATTTAAAGTAGGGACCGCAGACAGGCTATCAAAGGCCTAAAATAACAAACAATAGGCTCATGGCAGTTTTACAGCGGTTACATGGATACACAGGCAGCTTGGTGGTGAGTGGAGGAGTATTTAAAGTAGGGACCGCAGACAGGCTATCAAAGGCCTAAAATAACAAACAATAGGCTCATGGCAGTTTTACATCGGTTACATGGATACACAGGCAGCTTGGTGGTCAGTGGAGGAGTATTTAAAGTAGGGACCGCAGACAGGCTATCAAAGGCCTAAAATAACAAACAATAGGCTCATGGCTGTTTTACATTGGTTACATGGATACACGGGCAGGCAGCTTGGTGGTCAGTGGAGGAGTATTTAAAGTAGGGACCGCAGACAGGCTATCAAAGGCCTAAAATAACAAACAATAGGCTTATGGCAGTTTTACATCGGTTACATGGATACACGGGCAGGCAGCTTGGTGGTCAGTGGAGGAGTATTTAAAGTAGGGACCGCAGACAGGCTATCAAAGGCCTAAAATAACAAACAATAGGCTCATGGCAGTTTTACAGCGGTTACATGGATACACAGGCAGCTTGGTGGTGAGTGGAGGAGTATTTAAAGTAGGGACCGCAGACAGGCTATCAAAGGCCTAAAATAACAAACAATAGGCTCATGGCAGTTTTACAGCGGTTACATGGATACACGGGCAGGCAGCTGGTGATGAGTGGAGGAGTATTTAAAGTAGGGACCGCAGACAGGCTATCAAAGGCCTAAAATAACAAACAATAGGCTCATGGCAGTTTTACAGCGGTTACATGGATACACGGGCAGGCAGCTGGTGATGAGTGGAGGAGTATTTAAAGTAGGGACCGCAGACAGGCTATCAAAGGCCTAAAATAACAAACAATAGGCTCATGGCAGCTTTACAGCGGTTACTGTTATGACCCCAATGGCGAGGGTCTCAGAGGAACGTGGAAGTCTGCAGAATACAAAAATCCAGCTCATAGGGCTGTGGTAACTGGGTTGACCATATATCTACTCCTAACGCCAACACTAGAAGTAGCCGGGGATCATTCCTACGTTGATTCTAGATGACACGCGCCAGCCGGAGAATCTAGCTACCCCTAGTAGAGGAAAACAAAGACCTTTCTTGCCTCCAGAGAAGGGGACCCCAAAGCTGGATAGAAGCCCCCCACAAATAATGACGGTGAGGTAAGAGGAAATGACAAACACAGAAATGAACCAGGTTTAGCACAGAGAGGCCCGCTTACTGATAGCAGAATAAAGAAAGGTAACTTATATGGTCAACAAAAACCCTATCAAAATCCACACTGGAAATTCAAGAACCCCCGAACCGTCTAACGGTCCGGGGGGAGAACACCAGCCCCCCTAGAGCTTCCAGCAAAGGTCAGGATATAGATTTGGAACAAGCTGGACAAAAATACAAAACCAAAACAAAGAGCAAAATGCAAAAGGCAGACTTAGCTGATATAACTGGAACCAGGATCAGTAGACAAGAGCACAGCAGACTAGCTCTGATAACTACGTTGCCAGGCATTGAACTGAAGGTCCAGGGAGCTTATATAGCAACACCCCTAACTAACGACCCAGGTGCGGATAAAAGGAATGACAGAAAAACCAGAGTCAAAAAACTAGTAACCACTAGAGGGAGCAAAAAGCAAATTCACAACAGTACCCCCCCCTTAGTGAGGGGTCACCGAACCCTCACCACGACCACCAGGGCGATCAGGATGAGCGGCATGAAAGGCACGAACTAAATCGGCCGCATGAACATCAGAGGCGACCACCCAGGAATTATCCTCCTGACCATAGCCCTTCCACTTAACCAGGTACTGAAGCCTCCGCCTGGAGAGGCGAGAATCCAAGATCTTCTCCAGCACGTACTCCAACTCGCCCTCAACCAACACCGGAGCAGGAGGCTCAGCAGAAGGAACTACAGGCACAATGTACCGCCGCAACAAGGACCTATGAAATACATTGTGAATAGCAAACGACACAGGAAGATCCAGACGAAAAGATACAGGATTAAGGATTTCCAATATCTTGTAAGGCCCAATAAAACGAGGTTTAAATTTGGGAGAGGAGACCTTCATAGGAACAAAGCGGGAAGAAAGCCATACCAAATCCCCAACGCGTAGTCGGGGACCCACACCGCGGCGGCGGTTGGCAAAGCGCTGAGCCTTCTCCTGTGACAACTTCAAGTTGTCCACCACATGATTCCAGATCTGCTGCAACCTATCCACCACAGAATCCACCCCAGGACAGTCAGAAGGCTCCACATGAGCCGAAGAAAAGCGAGGATGGAAACCAGAGTTGCAGAAAAAAGGCGAAACCAAGGTGGCGGAACTAGCCCGATTATTAAGGGCAAACTCAGCCAACGGCAAGAATGTCACCCAATCGTCCTGATCAGCAGAGACAAAACACCTCAAATAAGCCTCCAAAGTCTGATTGGTTCGCTCCGTCTGTCCATTAGTCTGAGGATGGAAAGCAGACGAAAACGACAAATCAATGCCCATCCTACTACAAAAGGATCGCCAGAACCTGGAAACGAACTGGGATCCTCTGTCTGACACAATATTCTCAGGGATGCCGTGCAAACGAACCACGTTCTGGAAAAACACAGGAACCAGATCGGAAGAGGAAGGCAGCTTAGGCAAAGGAACCAAATGGACCATCTTGGAGAAGCGATCACATATCACCCAGATAACGGACATGCCCTGAGATAGCGGAAGATCAGAAATGAAATCCATGGAGATATGTGTCCAAGGTCTCTTCGGGACAGGCAAGGGCAAGAGCAAACCGCTGGCACGAGAACAGCAAGGCTTAGCTCGAGCACAAGTCCCACAGGACTGCACAAATGACCGCACATCCCTTGACAAGGAAGGCCACCAAAAGGACCTGGCCACCAGATCTCTGGTGCCAAAAATTCCCGGGTGACCTGCCAACACCGAGGAATGAACCTCGGAAATGACTCTGCTGGTCCACTTATCCGGGACAAACAGTCTGTCAGGTGGACAAGACTCAGGCCTATCAGCCTGAAATCTCTGCAACACACGTCGCAGATCCGGAGAAATAGCTGACAAGATAACTCCATCTTTAAGAATACCAACAGGATCAGCGACTCCAGGAGCATCAGGCACAAAGCTCCTAGAAAGAGCATCGGCCTTCACATTCTTTGAACCTGGTAAATACGAGACAACAAAATCAAAGCGGGAGAAAAACAATGACCAGCGGGCCTGTCTCGGATTAAGGCGTTTAGCAGACTCGAGATACATCAGATTTTTGTGATCAGTCAAGACCACCACACGATGCTTAGCACCCTCGAGCCAATGACGCCACTCCTCAAATGCCCATTTCATGGCCAACAACTCCCGATTGCCCACATCATAATTTCGCTCGGCAGGCGAAAACTTCCTAGAGAAAAAGGCACAAGGTTTCAAAACAGAGCAACCAGGGCCTCTCTGCGACAAAACGGCCCCTGCCCCAATCTCCGAAGCATCCACCTCAACCTGAAAGGGAAGTGAGACGTCAGGCTGGCACAAAACAGGCGCCGAAGTAAACCGGCGTTTCAACTCCTGGAAAGCCTCCACGGCAGCAGGAGCCCAGTTAGCTACATCGGAGCCCTTCTTGGTCATATCCGTCAAAGGTTTCACAATGCTAGAAAAATTAGCGATAAAACGACGGTAGAAGTTAGCGAAGCCCAAGAACTTCTGAAGACTCTTAACTGACGAGGGCTGAGTCCAATCAAGAATAGCTCGGACCTTGACTGGGTCCATCTCCACAGCAGAAGGGGAAAAAATGAACCCCAAAAAGGGAACCTTCTGTACACCAAAGAGACACTTTGAGCCCTTGACAAACAAAGAATTTTCACGCAAAATTTTAAAGACCAACCTGACCTGCTCCACATGCGAATCCCAATTATCAGAAAAAACCAAAATATCATCCAGATAAACAATCAAAAATTTATCCAGATACTTCCGGAAAATGTCATGCATAAAGGACTGAAAAACTGAAGGCGCATTGGAGAGCCCAAAAGGCATCACCAAGTACTCAAAATGACCTTCGGGCGTATTGAATGCGGTTTTCCATTCATCACCTTGCTTAATGCGCACAAGGTTGTACGCACCACGAAGGTCTATCTTGGTGAACCACTTGGCACCCTTAATCCGGGCAAACAAGTCAGACAACAGCGGCAAAGGATACTGAAATTTGACAGTGATCTTATTTAAAAGCCGATAATCAATACAAGGTCTCAAAGATCCGTCCTTTTTTGCCACAAAAAAGAATCCCGCACCAAGAGGGGAAGAAGACGGACGAATATGTCCTTTCTCCAGAGACTCCTTGATATATGAACGCATAGCGGTATGTTCAGGTACCGACAGATTAAACAGTCTTCCCTTAGGAAATTTACTGCCTGGGATCAAATCTATCGCACAGTCACAGTCCCTATGAGGAGGCAGTGCACTGGACTCAGACTCACTGAAGACATCCTGATAATCAGACAAATACTCTGGAACTTCCGAAGGCGTAGAAGAAGCAATAGACACAGGCAGGGAATCCCCATGAATACCACGACAGCCCCAACTTGAGACTGACATAGCCTTCCAGTCCAGGACTGGATTATGGGTCTGTAACCATGGCAGCCCTAAAACAACCAAATCATGCATTTTATGTAAAACCAGGAAACGTATCACCTCGCGGTGTTCAGGAGTCATGCACATGGTAACCTGTGTCCAATACTGCGGTTTATTTGCTGCCAATGGTGTAGCATCAATACCCCTAAGAGGAATAGGATTTTCTAATGGTTCAAGAGTAAAACCACAGCGCTTAGCAAATGAGAGATCCATGAGACTCAGGGCAGCACCTGAATCTACAAACGCCATGACAGGATAAGACGACAGTGAGCAAATCAAAGTTACAGACAGAATAAACTTAGGATGCAAATTACCAACGGTGACAGGACTAACAACCTTAGATATACGTTTAGAGCATGCTGAGATAACATGTGTAGAATCACCACAGTAGTAGCACAAGCCATTCCGGCGTCTATGAATTTTCCGCTCATTTCTAGTCAGGATTCTATCACATTGCATTAAATCAGGTGTCTGTTCAGACAACACCATGAGGGAATTTGCGGTTTTTCTATCACATTGCACCGAATTAGGTGTCTGTTCAGACAACACCATGAGGGAATTTGCGGTTTTGCGCTCCCGCAACCGCCGGTCAATTTGAATAGCCAGTGCCATAGTATCATTCAGACCTGTGGGAATGGGAAAACCCACCATAACATTCTTAATGGCTTCAGAAAGGCCATTTCTAAAATTAGCGGCCAGTGCACACTCGTTCCAATGTGTCAGCACGGACCATTTCCGAAATTTTTGGCAATACACTTCAGCCTCGTCCTGCCCCTGAGACATAGCCAGCAAGGCCTTTTCTGCCTGAATCTCAAGATTGGGTTCCTCATAAAGTAAACCGAGCGCCAGAAAAAACGCATCAAGATCAGCCAATGCCGGATCTCCTGGCGCCAGCGAAAAAGCCCAATCCTGAGGGTCGCCCCGTAAGAACGAAATAACAATTTTTACTTGCTGAGCAGAATCTCCAGATGAACAGGGTCTCAGGGACAAAAACAATTTACAATTATTCACGAAATTCCTAAACTTAAACCTGTCTCCGGAAAACAGTTCAGGAATCGGTATTTTAGGTTCTGACCTAGGATTTCTGATAACATAGTCTTGTATGCCCTGCACACGAGTAGCCAGCTGGTCCACACTTGTAATCAAGGTCTGGACATTCATGTCTGCAGCAAGCATAGCCACTCTGAGGTAAAGGGGAAGAAGAAAAAAAAAAACTCAGAATCTTCTTTCTTATAATCCCTCTTCTGCAATGCATTAAACATTTAATACAGGCCTGGCAAACTGTTATGACCCCAATGGCGAGGGTCTCAGAGGAACGTGGAAGTCTGCAGAATACAAAAATCCAGCTCATAGGGCTGTGGTAACTGGGTTGACCATATATCTACTCCTAACGCCAACACTAGAAGTAGCCGGGGATCATTCCTACGTTGATTCTAGATGACACGCGCCAGCCGGAGAATCTAGCTACCCCTAGTAGAGGAAAACAAAGACCTTTCTTGCCTCCAGAGAAGGGGACCCCAAAGCTGGATAGAAGCCCCCCACAAATAATGACGGTGAGGTAAGAGGAAATGACAAACACAGAAATGAACCAGGTTTAGCACAGAGAGGCCCGCTTACTGATAGCAGAATAAAGAAAGGTAACTTATATGGTCAACAAAAACCCTATCAAAATCCACACTGGAAATTCAAGAACCCCCGAACCGTCTAACGGTCCGGGGGGAGAACACCAGCCCCCCTAGAGCTTCCAGCAAAGGTCAGGATATAGATTTGGAACAAGCTGGACAAAAATACAAAACCAAAACAAATAGCAAAAAGCAAAAGGCAGACTTAGCTGATATAACTGGAACCAGGATCAGTAGACAAGAGCACAGCAGACTAGCTCTGATAACTACGTTGCCAGGCATTGAACTGAAGGTCCAGGGAGCTTATATAGCAACACCCCTAACTAACGACCCAGGTGCGGATAAAAGGAATGACAGAAAAACCAGAGTCAAAAAACTAGTAACCACTAGAGGGAGCAAAAAGCAAATTCACAACAGGTTACATGGATACACAGGCAGCTTGGTGGTGAGTGGAGGAGTATTTAAAGTAGGGACCGCAGACAGGCTATCAAAGGCCTAAAATAACAAACAATAGGCTCATGGCAGCTTTACAGCGGTTACATGGATACACAGGCAGCTTGGTGGTGAGTGGAGGAGTAGTGCAAGGAGTGTCTGTCCCAGTACTCCCAAAATATAAATAGATGTTAATGTCTCGCAAAACAACCAAAACAAAAAAAAAGGTGGCATACTTAGGTACAGGGGTGGGCTCATCTACTGAGTTTCTGACATAGTAATTTGGCAGTAACTATTTAATGGTGCCAATATAGGACACAGACACAGACTACTTTAAGTTGCATCATAGATGTCTACAAATTTGTATTGTCAGTGCCAGACATTGAATGATGTCAGCGAATAGACTAAAGATTGGTGGAGCTGTGCGACATAATTTTGCACGGGGTAGAGCACATTTTGAGCTGGGGTAGGGGGGAACTCTCTTGAGGCCGGCGGGACCGCCCCAGGGCCCCTCATGTTACAACGGTGTGTCTGACGTTGGGTGCGCACCACCACCGCCAGAGACACTACATTGTACTATGAGGGACCCAGTAGCAATGCCGTCAACCAAAAGCGAGCACACCCACCTCTTCAGACAAACAGCAGTCTCACGGGTGCTTGCGCCAAGTCGCGATACCACGGCCCCGTGTGGGGAGTTTTGCCATTTAGGGAGGTGTAAACATGTCGTATGCTGTACAATCAGCTGCAGCAAATTAGACATTAGAAAAGTAATTCACAGGCAAGAGCTTTTCATAGGAAAGCTAGGTGTCGGCCGGGCAAGGTGGGGCAAAAGATTTCGAAATCCAGTTGTGGTTCATTTTAATGAATGTTAGATCGTCAACATTTTGGGTAGCCAGACGAGTCCTTTTTTCGGTTAATATTGAACCTGCAGCACTGAATACTCTTTCTGATAGGACACTTGCTGCCGGGCAAGCAAGCTCCTGCAATGCATATTCTGCCAATTCTGGCCAGGTGTCTAATTTGGAGGCCCAGCAATCAAATGGGAATGACGGTTGAGGGAGAACATCGATAAGGGATGAAAAATAGTTAGTAACCATACTGGACAAATGTTGTCTCCTGTCACTTTCAATTGATGCAGCAGTACCTGTCCTGTCTGCGGTCATAGCAAAATCACTCCACAACCTGGTCAGAAAACCCCTCTGTCCAACGCCACTTCTGATGTGTGCACCCCTAACACTCCTAGTCTGCTGCCCCCTGGAGCTCGTGTGAGAACGATCACGTGCGCTGTGTGCTGGGAATGCCTGAAGCAAACGGTCAACAAGAGTTGATTGTTTGGTTGCTAATATTAGTTCCAAGTTCTCATGTGGCATAATATTTTGCAATTTGCCTTTATAGCGTGGATCAAGGAGGCAGGCCAACCAGTAATCGTCATCGTTCATCATTTTCGTAATGCGTGTGTCCCTTTTTAGGATACGTAAGGCATAATCCGCCATGTGGGCCAAAGTTCCAGTTGTCAAATCTCCGGTTGTGATTGGTTGAGGGGCAGTTGCAGGCAAATCTACGTCACTTGTGTCCCTCAAAAAAACAGAACCCGGCCGTGACACGCAACCAATTTCCTGTGCCCCCGGGAAAGGTTAGGCATTAAAAATATACTCATCCCCATCATCCTCCTCGTCCTCCACCTCCTCTTCGCCTGCTACCTCGTCCTGTACACTGCCCTGACCAGACAATGGCTGACTGTCATCAAGGCTTTCCTCTTCCTCTGGTGCAGACGCCTGCTCCTTTATGTGCGTCAAACTTTGCATCAGCAGACGCATTAGGGGGATGCTCATGCTTATTACGGCGTTGTCTGCACTAACCAGCCGTGTGCATTCCTCAAAACACTGAAGGACTTGACACATGTCTTGTATCTTAGACCACTGCACACCTGACAACTCCATGTCTGCCATCCTACTGCCTGCCCGTGTATCCTCCCACAAATAAATAACAGCACGCCTCTGTTCGCACAGTCTCTGAAGCATGTGCAGTGTTGAGTTCCACCTTGTTGCAACGTCTATGATTAGGCGATGCTGGGGAAGGTTCAAAGACCGCTGATAGGTCTGCATACGGCTGGCGTGTACAGGCGAACGTCGGATATGTGAGCAAAGTGCACGCACTTTGAGGAGCAGGTCGGAGAACCCAGGATAAGTTTTCAATAAGCACTGCACCACCAGGTTTAAGGTGTGAGCCAGGCAAGGAATGTGTTTCAGTTGGGAAAGGGAGATGGCAGCCATGAAATTCCTTCCGTTATCACTCACTACCTTGCCTGCCTCAAGATCTACTGTGCCCAGCCACGACTGCGTTTCTTGTTGCAAGAACTCGGATAGAACTTCCGCGGTGTGTCTGTTGTCGCCCAAACACTTCATAGCCAATACAGCCTGCTGACGCTTGGCAGTAGCTGGCCCATAATGGGACAACTGGTGTGCAACAGTGTCATCTGCCGATGGAGTGGTTGGCAGACTGCGTTCTGTGGAAGAGCTGTAGCTTCTGCAGGAGGACGAGGAGGAGGAGGAGGAGGGGGTGCGAACGCCTACAGCCAACTGTTTCCTAGACCGTGGGCTAGGCACAACTGTCCCTAAATTGATGTCGCCTGTGGACCCTGCATCCACCACATTCACCCAGTGTGCCGTGATGGACACATAACGTCCCTGGCCATGCCTACTGGTCCATGCATCTGTAGTCAGGTGCACCTTTGTACTCACAGATTGCCTGAGTGCATGGACGATGCGCTGTTTAACATGCTGGTGCAGGGCTGGGATGGCTTTTCTGGAAAAAAAGTGTCGACTGGGTAGCTCGTATCGTGGTTCAGCGTACTCCATCAGGGCTTTGAAAGCTTCGCTTTCAACTAACCGGTAGGGCATCATCTCTAACGAGATTAGTCTAGCTATGTGGGCGTTAAAACACTGTGTACGCGGATGCGAGGATAAGTACTTCCTTTTTCTAACCAGAGTCTCATGTAGGGTGAGCTGGACTGGAGAGCTGGAGATCGTGGAACTTTCGGGTGTGCCGGTGTACATGGCAGACTGAGAGACGGTTGGAGACGGTATTGTTTCCGCCGGTGCCCTAGATGCAATATTTCCTCCTACAAAACTGGTGGTTCCCTGACCCTGACTGCTTTTGGCTGGCAAAGAAACCTGCACAGATACTGCCGGTGGTGCGGAAAATGGTGGCCTTACAGTGACGGAAGGGATGTTGCGTTGCTGACTAGCTTCATTGGCCGAGGGTGCTACAACCTTAAGGGACGTTTGGTAGTTAGTCCAGGCTTGAAAATGCATGGTGGTTAAGTGTCTATGCATGCAACTAGTATTTAGACTTTTCAGATTCTGACCTCTGCTTAAGCTAGTTGAACATTTTTGACAGATGACTTTGCGCTGATCAGTTGGATGTTGTTTAAAAAAATGCCAGACTGCACTCTTCCTAGACTCGGATCCCTTTTCAGGGATTGCAGACTGAGCTTTAACCGGATGGCCACGCTGTCCTCCAACAGGTTTTGGCTTTGACACGCGTTTTGGGCCAGATACGGGCCCGGCAGATGGAACCTGTTGCGATGTTGATGCCTGCTGCGGCCCCTCCTCCACCTCCGCTTCTGAACTACTGCCGCCTGCACCCTGTTCTCCCAATGGCTGCCAATCGGGGTCAATAACTGGGTCATCTATTACCTCCTCTTCGAGCTCGTGTGCAACTTCGTCTGTGTCACTGTGTCGGTCGGTGGTATAGCGTTCGTGGCGGGGCAACATAGTCTCATCAGGGTCTGATTGTGGATCTGTACCCTGAGAGGGCAATGTGGTGGTCTGAGTCAAAGGAGCAGCATAGTACTCTGGCTGTGGCTGTGCATCAGTGCACTCCATGTCAGAATCTACTTGTAATGGGCATGGCCTGTTAAATGTTTCACTTTCTAAGCCAGGGACGGTATGTGTAAAGAGCTCCATGGAGTGACCCGTTGTGTCGCCTGCTGCATCCTTCTCTCTTGTTGTAGTTTTTGCTGAGGAGGACAAGGAAGCGACTTGTCCCTGACCGTGAACATCCACAAGCGACGCGCTGCTTTTACATTTACCAGTTTCGGAAGAGGAGGCAAAAGAGCTAGAGGCTGAGTCTGCAATGTAAGCCAAAACTTGCTGTTGCTGCTCCGCCTTTAAAAGCGGTTTTCCTACTCCCAGAAAAGAGAGCGTTCGAGGCCTTGTGTAGCCTGACGACGAAACTGGCTCCACAGCTCCAGACTTAGGTGGAATATTTTTATCCCCACGACCACCTGATGCTCCACTACCACTACCATCATTACCAGCTGACAATGAACGCCCACGACGACCTCTTGCACCAGACTTCCTCATTGTTTTAAAATCTTAACCAAAGTAACTTTATTTGTTGCTGTCAAACAACTTACACGGTGAGCTATAACTTCAGTATGATTTCAATATCCCTTAACAGGTTGGTGAGACCACAAGGAAAATCAGGCACAATGTTACACACTCTGTTTTCTGTGGCACAAAATCACAGAGATGACACACACGCAGGACTGTCACTCAAGCACTAATGTCAATATTAATCTCCCACCTAATTTATTTTTTTTTTTTTCTCAGGGAGACTTTAGAAACCAAATAATATTAAAAAAAAAAAAAAAAAAAAGGCTTTCTATGGCCCACAATTAGAGAGAGAGAGGTGGCACACCCAGGAGTCAAGACTGGCGCACAAGCTGAAAGGGCAATATTACTCTCCCACTGTTTTTTTAAGTTTTTTTTCTTTTATTTTCAGGGAGACTTTAGAAACCAAATAATATTAAAAAAACCAAAAAAATAAATAGGCTTTCTATGGCCCACTGAATGAGAGACAGAGGTGGCACACCCAGGAGTCAAGACTGGCACACAAGCTGAAAGGGCAATATTACTCTCCCACTGTTTTTTTATGTATTTTTTGTTTTTTAAGGGAGACTTTAGAAACCAAATAATATTAAACAAACCAAAAAAATAAATAGCCTTTCTATGGCCCACTGAATGAGAGAGAGAGGTGGCACACCCAGGAGTCAAGACTGGCACACAAGCTGAAAGGGCAATATTACTCTCCCACTGTTTTTTTATGTATTTTTTGTTTTTTAAGGGAGACTTTAGAAACCCAATAATATTTAAAAAAAAAAAAAAATAGGCTTTCTATGGCCCACTGAATGAGAGAGGTGGCACACCCAGGAGTCAAGACTGGCACACAAGCTGAAAGGGCAATATTACTCTCCCACTGTTTTTTTATGTTTTTTTTTTTTTCAGGGAGACTTTAGAAACCAAATAATATTAAAAAAACCAAAAAAATAAATAGGCTTTCTATGGCCCACTGAATGAGAGAGAGAGGTGGCACACCCAGGAGTCAAGACTGGCACACAAGCTGAAAGGGCAATATTACTCTCCCACTGTTTTTTTTTTTTTTTCAGGGAGACTTTAGAAACCAAATAATAAGAAAAAAAATAAATAAATAAATAGGCTTTCTATAGCCCACTGAATGAGAGATAGCACACACAGCAGTGGCACACAAGCCCTGACTGAGGCCAATATTTTTCTCCCACTGATTGATGTAGTGTTTTTGTGTTGAGGTAGATTTTAGAACACAAATCAAGGAAAAAAAAAAATGCTTTCTATGGCCCACTGAATGAGAGAGGTGGCACACCCAGGAGTCAAGACTGGCACACAAGCTGAAAGGGCAATATTACTCTCCCACTGTTTTTTTTATGTATTTTTTGTTTTTTAAGGGAGACTTTAGAAACCCAATAATATTTAAAAAAATAAATAAATAGGCTTTCTATGGCCCACTGAATGAGAGGGAGAGAGGTGGCACACCCAGGAGTCAAGACTGGCACACAAGCTGAAAGGGCAATATTACTCTCCCACTGTTTTTTTATGTTTTTTTTTTTTTCAGGGAGACTTTAGAAACCAAATAATATTAAAAAAACCAAAAAAATAAATAGGCTTTCTATGGCCCACTGAATGAGAGAGAGAGGTGGCACACCCAGGAGTCAAGACTGGCACACAAGCTGAAAGGGCAATATTACTCTCCCACTGTTTTTTTATGTATTTTTTGTTTTTTAAGGGAGACTTTAGAAACCAAATAATATTTAAAAAAAAACAAAAAAAAAAAGGCTTTCTATGGCCCACAATTAGAGAGAGAGAGGTGGCACACCCAGGAGTCAAGACTGGCGCACAAGCTGAAAGGGCAATATTACTCTCCCACTGTTTTTTTAAGTTTTTTTTCTTTTATTTTCAGGGAGACTTTAGAAACCAAATAATATTAAAAAAACCAAAAAAATAAATAGCCTTTCTATGGCCCACTGAATGAGAGAGAGGTGGCACACCCAGGAGTCAAGACTGGCACACAAGCTGAAAGGGCAATATTACTCTCCCACTGTTTTTTTTTTTTTTTTTTTTTTTTCAGGGAGACTTTAGAAACCAAATAATAAGAAAAAAAAATAAATAAATAAATAGGCTTTCTATAGCCCACTGAATGAGAGATAGCACACACAGCAGTGGCACACAAGCCCTGACTGAGGCCAATATTTTTCTCCCACTGATTGATGTAGTGTTTTTGTGTTGAGGTAGAATTTAGAACACAAATCACGGAAAAAATAAATAGGCTTTCTATGGCCCACTCAGTGAGAGATGGCACACACAGGGATGGCACTGTAGCAGAAATGCCAATCTTAATCTCCCACAAAAAAACAAAAAAACAAAACAGGGACTGTCCTACAATTACTATCTCCCTGCAGTAATCTAAGCCAGGTATGGCAGGCAGCAATAGGAGTGGACTGATGCACAAATTAAATAAAAAGTGTGGACAAACAAAAAAGATAGCTGTGCAGAAAGGAACAAGAGGATATGTGCTTTGAAAAAAGCAGTTGGTTTCCACAGTGGCGTACACACAGCAATACAGCTATCACGGAGCCTTCTAGGGCAGCCCAATGAGCTACAGCGCTGAGGAAAAAAAAAAAAAAAATAGCTTCCACTGTTCCTGCACACCGAAGGTGGTGTTGGACAGTGGAAATCGCTACAGCACAAGCGGTTTGGTGGTTAGTGGACCCTGCCTAACGCTATCCCTGCTTCTGACGAAGCGGCAGCAACCTCTCCCTAAGCTCAGATCAGCAGCAGTAAGATGGCGGTCGGCGGGAACGCCCCTTTATAGCCCCTGTGACGCCGCAGACAGCAAGCCAATCACTGCAATGCCCTTCTCTAAGATGGTGGGGACCAGGATCTATGTCATCACGCTGCCCACACTCTGCGTTCACCTTCATTGGCTGAGAAATGGCGCTTTTCGCGTCATTGAAACGCGACTTTGGCGCGAAAGTCGCGTACCGCATGGCCGACAAGCACAGGGGTCGGATCGGGTTTCATGAGACGCCGACTTAGCCAAAAGTCGGCGACTTTTGAAAATGATCGACCCGTTTCGCTCAACCCTATTCCTCGGTGTTGGCAGGTCACCCAGGAATTTTTGGCACCAGAGATCTGGTGGCCAGATCCTTTTGGTGGCCTTCCTTGTCAAGGGATGTGCGGTCATTTGTACAGTCCTGTGGGACTTGTGCTCGAGCTAAGCCTTGCTGTTCTCGTGCCAGCGGGTTGCTCTTGCCCTTGCCTGTCCCTAAGAGACCTTGGACACATATCTCCATGGATTTCATTTCTGATCTTCCAGTGTCTCAAGGCATGTCTGTTATCTGGGTGATATGTGATCGCTTCTCCAAGATGGTCCATTTGGTTCCTTTGCCTAAGCTGCCTTCCTCTTCCGATCTGGTTCCTGTGTTTTTCCAGAACGTGGTTCGTTTGCACGGCATCCCTGAGAATATTGTGTCAGACAGAGGATCCCAGTTCGTTTCCAGATTCTGGCGATCCTTTTGTAGTAGGATGGGCATTGATTTGTCGTTTTCGTCTGCTTTCCATCCTCAGACTAATGGACAGACGGAGCGAACTAATCAGACTTTGGAGGCTTATTTGAGGTGTTTTGTCTCTGCTGATCAGGACGATTGGGTGGCCTTCTTGCCGTTGGCTGAGTTTGCCCTTAATAATCGGGCTAGTTCCGCCACTTTGGTTTCGCCGTTTTTCTGCAACTCTGGTTTCCACCCTCGTTTTTCTTCAGGTCATGTGGAACCTTCTGACTGTCCTGGGGTGGATTCTGTGGTGGATAGGTTGCAGCGGATCTGGAATCTTGTGGTGGACAACTTGAAGTTGTCACAGGAGAGGGCTCAGCGCTTTGCCAACCGCCGCCGCGGTGTGGGTCCCCGACTACGTGTTGGGGATTTGGTGTGGCTTTCTTCCCGCTTTGTTCCTATGAAGGTTTCCTCTCCCAAATTTAAACCTCGTTTTATTGGTCCTTACAAGATATTGGAAATCCTTAATCCTGTATCCTTTCGTCTGGATCTTCCTGTGTCGTTTGCTATCCACAACGTGTTTCATAGGTCCTTGTTGCGGCGGTACGTTGTGCCTGTAGTTCCTTCTGCTGAGCCTCCTGCTCCGGTGCTGGTTGAGGGCGAGTTGGAGTACGTGGTGGAGAAGATCTTGGATTCTCGTCTCTCCAGGCGGAGGCTTCAGTACCTGGTCAAGTGGAAGGGCTATGGTCAGGAAGATAATTCCTGGGTGGTCGCCTCTGATGTTCATGCGGCCGATTTAGTTCGTGCCTTTCACGCCGCTCATCCTGATCGCCCTGGTGGTCGTGGTGAGGGTTCGGTGACCCCTCACTAAGGGGGGGGTACTGTTGTGAATTTGCGTTTTGCTCCCTCTAGTGGTCATTAGTGATTTGACACTGGAGCTTCTGTCTTCTCCTATATGCTCACCTGGGCCGTTAGTTCAGGGGCGTTGCTATATAAGCTCTCTGGACCTTCAGTTTAATGCCTGGCATCGTTGAAATCAGAGCTAATCTGTTGTGCTCTTGTGTACTGATCCTGGTTCCTGCTTGTTAAAGCTAAGTCTCTTCCTTGCTTTTTGCTTTTGTTTTGTTTTGTATTTTTGTCCAGCTTGTTCCAATCTGTATCCTGACCTTTGCTGGAAGCTCTAGGGGGCTGGTGTTCTCCCCCCGGACCGTTAGACGGTTCGGGGGTTCTTGAATCTCCAGCGTGGATTTTTATAGGGTTTTTGTTGACCAAATAAGTTATCTTGCTTTATTCTGCTATTAGTAAGCTGGCCTCTCTTTGCTGAACCTGGTTCATTTCTGTGTTTGTCATTTCCTCTTACCTCACCGTTATTATTTGTGGGGGGCTTGTATCCTGCTTTGGGGTCCCTTTCTCTGGAGGCAAGAGAGGTCTTTGTTTTCTTCTCCTAGGGGTAGTTAGATTCTCCGGCTGGAGCGAGTCATCTAGCGATCACCGTAGGCATGATCCCCGGCTACTTCTAGTGTTGGTGTTAGGAGTAGATATTTGTCAACCCAGTTACCACTGCCCTATGAGCTGGATTTTTGTATCTCGCAGACTTACACGTACCTCTGAGACCCTGTCCACTGGGGTCATAACACCTACCTCTATCTCCTTGTCTGTGGCTTCTTTCCCTGCTGTGTCTTTCCTTGTGTCCTCTCTGTCTGCTTATGCTCCCCACTCTTGCGGCTCTTGTTCCTTTACCTCTGCTCTGCACTCTTGCAGCTCTTGTTCCTTTATCTCTGCTGCACACTCCTGCGGTTCTGCTCCGATCTACTCTGCTCTGCTCCTGCTGCTGCAGAGATCTCTTGCTGCAGCTTCTCTCCACATTCCTTGCGGTTCCACTTTGCTTAGCTTCTGCTGCTGCAGAAATCTCTTGCTGCAGCTTCTCTCCGCATTCCTTGCGGTTCTGCTTTGCTTAGTTTCTGCTGCTGCATAAATCTCTTGCTGCAGCTACTCTCTGTATTCCTTGCGGTTTTGCTCTGCTTAGCTTCTGCAGAAATCTCTTGCTGCAGCTTCTCTCCGCATTCCTTGCAGTTCCATTCTGCTTAGCTTCTGCTGCTGCAGAAATCTCTTGCTGCAGCTTCTCTCTGCATTCCTTGCGGTTCTGCTCTGCTTAGCTTCTGCTGCTGCAGAAATCTCTTGCTGCAACTCTTCTCCATATTCCTTGCGGTTCCCCTCTGCTTAGCTTCTGTTGCTGCTCTATCTCTTGCTGCTCTACCGCTCTTATCTGCAGGCTTGCAGTTCTCTTCCTGTGTGAACAGGTCCCAACCTGTTCCTTCATACTTCATATCCGTACCTGCACCTCCTGTGTGAACAGGTCCCAACCTGTTCCTTCATACTTCATATCCGTACCTGCACCTCCTGTGTGAACAGGTCCCTACCTGTTCCTTCATGCACCACACTAACCTGCCCTGTGTCTCAGCCGTGCCTGCTTGCCCTGTGTCTCAGCCGTGTCTGCCAGCCCTGTGTCTCTGCCATGCCTGCCAGCCCTGTGTCTCTGCCGTGCCTGCCAGCCCTGTGTCTCTGCCGTGCCTGCCAGCCCTGTGTCTGTGCCATTCCTGCCAGCCCTGTGTCTCTGCTGTACCTGCCAGCCCTATGTCTCTGCCGTTCCTGCCAGCCCTGTGTCTCTGCCATTCCTGCCAGCCCTGTGTCTCAGCCGTGCCAGCCTACTCGTCTGAGTTTCAGCCATGCTCATCTGCCAGTGCTACCTGATGCCCGCACCTGTTCTAGTGTTCCTGTTCTCCAAGTGGGATCAGCAGCCACAGCCAGACACCACCCTGGAGTAGCACCTGGCAGCTGCCTGCCGCACAAGTCTGACCTCACCATCAGAGGCTCCTGTTGTGAATTGACTTTTTGGCTCCCTCTTGTGGTCACTAGTGGTATGACTCTGGGATTGTCTTTCTTCAGTTTGGAACTCACCTGGGTCGTTAGTCCAGGGGTGTCGCTATATTAACTTCCTGGATCCTTAGTCCAGTGCCTGGCATTGTGTTAATCAGATCCTTCTGTTGCTCCTGTCTGCTGTCCTGGCTCTTGCAAAATTAAGCTAAGTCCTGCTTCTTTGTTTTTTCAGTTATTTGCTTTGCTCCTATTTTTGTCCAGCTTGTACTAAATGTGATTTCTGACCTTGCTGGAAGCTCTAGGGGGCTGGTGTTCTCCCCCCGGCCGTTAGTCGGTTCGGGGGTTCTTGAATATCCAGCGTGGATATTTTAATAGGGTTTTTGCTGACCATATAAGTCATCTTACTATATTCTGCTATTAGCTAGTGGGCCTCTCTTTGCTAAATTCCTAGCTCATGCTTGTGTTTGTCTTTTCCTCTTACCTCACCGTTATTATTTGTTGGGGGCTTGTATCCAACTTTTGGGGTCTTTTCTCTGGAGGCAAGAAAGGTCTTTCTTTTCCCTTCTAGGGTTAGTTAGTTCTCCGGCTGGCGCGAGACGTCTAGAACCAACGTAGGCACGTTCCCCGGCTGCTTCTATTTGTGGTGCTAGGATTAGATATATGGTCAGCCCAGTTACCACTGCCCTATGAGCTGGTTTTTTGTGTTTGCAGACTTGGTATTTATTCCTGAGACCCTCTGCCATTGGGGTCATAACAGGCTCCAGAGGAGACCAAGGCAGCTGTCATAGTCACACCCCTTCCAGGGTAGTTTGGTTTGTGGCACAGTGGGGTCACAAACCCCCTGGCTCATGCCCACCAGTCAGGGCGTGAGCGTGCCACCTACGCCGTGTTTATACTTAAACGAACACCCCTGACGTGGTGAGCCTCATTATCCTTGTGTTGTTTTTCTATGAGGTTCATACAGAGAGTTATGTATAGAAATGGCTTGTCATAACTCTAAGAAAGGGGAGTATTCAGCCTCTGAGTGAGGTAACCACAGGGAGAGTGCCTTGGGAATGGAGATAACTGAGAGAGACCTCAGTCTTCACTAGTCTTTTGTCCTGGGTCTATCTGCAAGACAAATCTGTAATGCATCTGAATATATGTTCACCCATCCCCCACAGCACATTGTCAGCCATGAGATGAAATGATATGAACGAAATGTAAGTGTTTTTCAACTTTAATCCCATTTTATTTGTAATTGTACTGTACATACGCTACTTGTCTACTTTTAAAATACCTTTTTATACTTCTGTAAACGCTGCATACCTTTTTTTTTATTAAAATATATAAAATTACTAGCTTTGTTTCTCCTTGCTCTATAACATACTGCTGCATTTGTCCTGTGCATTTGGGAGACTTTGTAGTGACGGACGGCATTGATAATTATTGTTCCTGCCTGAGTGGGAGTAGTTATATCGCCCTCGTTGCAGTGTGCCCATTAGCCAGTACAAAGTAAGGCAGCCTTTTTGGTGACTAATTATCCTAGGTGCAGTACCCTGTCTGACCTGAGGGTAAGGGGAGCGCCAGAGAGCTGCAAGTTCCAAACCAGAACTAGGAAGTGGGATATAGATAAATCCCCTTCAGAAAAGAACTGGGCAACCAAACAACCCAGGTTCACGGCATATTAGTGTGAGCGGCGGGAATGATAAAAGTAACCTCCCTGGGATCCGTGACACCCTGTTGTTCGGCCAGCCAGGAAGAGAGTTTACTGAATTGTAGTGATGAGCGAATAGAATATACTCATTACTCGAGATTTTCCGAGCACGCTCGGGTGTCCTCCGAGTATTTTTTAGTGCTCGGAGATTTCGTTTTCATCGCCACAGCTGAATGATTTACATCTGTTAGCCAGCTTGATTACATATGGGGATTCCCTAGCAACCAGGCAACCCCTACATGTACATATGCCAGCTACCAGCTGTAAATCATGCAGCTTCGTCAACAAAAACTAAATCTCCAAGCACTTACAAATACTCGGAGACCCCTGAGCATGCTCGGGAAATCTCAAGCAGCGAGTATACTCACTCATCACTACTGAGTTGGAGTTGGATCCAGAGGAGGACTACCCACGGACAGGGGTGTCTACCTGGGTCCGGGAACATCGTCATCGCTTGCAGACACTACATCGCCCGGTGCAGACTGAGTTTCGGGAACTTGAGCACTCAGCGACAGCTCCATTGGTCCGAGATAAACGTCCTCGGTACAAGCTGGAATATCTATGGGAGAAGACTCTGTATCGAATAAAGCGACAAATCAGTCCCGAAGGTCCTGTCTATGAAGTTCAACCTGAAGGAAAAGAAGATGCTTCAAATCGAGTAGTTAACCAAAATATTTTACACCCTTGCTTGTCAAAAGATCCTGATCAAGTGGAAGAGATGACAAATGCTCCTGAAATACTGCGTCCAGCAGTTGTTGATTATGAGGATGAAGAGTCTCCTGATTTTTTGCCAGTAGACCCAGGGGAGGCACGGGAACCTGAAATTCCTGAGGGGGATGTTGCCTTTGAAACGGGCACTTCCCCGTCCTCGCCTGTCCAGCCTGACTCAACTACTCAACCTGACTCGATTACTCCTTCTGACTTACAACGCACAGAATGAGCAACAGCCGGGAGACCCTCCCAATAGATACAACCAAGACCAATTAGTTTGGCAGCAAATCGTCCAAGGGATAGGAAAGCGTCAACATTTACTACAGGAACTCTCGCCCATGGAATGGTGAGCAAAAGGAGAGGGGAAGTGTAAGAAGAGGGACCGGACCGGAGATGCCTCTCTTGCACTGGATCCGGAACTGTCGGGGCTATCTCCTCTGTTCCTGTTTCCTCAGGGGGAAGCTTAAAAACCCGAACTGGCCTTTGTACTTGACAGCAAGGGGTGTGACTAAGCTAAATAGGCCAGAGTGGGTGCGGAAGCAGTCAGTCCTGGCGGGAACAAGCAGCGAGCAGCAGGGATCAGTTGGTGCTCAGTCCTGTGAGTACCGTGACAGCGCAGGCCTGCTCATTATACTCCCTGCGACCAGATACAGAGACGGTGATGAGATACGTGCCTTGTGCCCGGTGGCTCCTCCAGCTGAAGGTGCCAAATGTTCCAGGCCAGTAGCTTCTGCACACACACCGCCTAAGAGAGACAGGGTGACTTACCGTGAACTGTGCCTCATCTCACCCGTTTATCTCTGCTGAGCGAGATATCGGTATCGGGCGAGATCCGATACTTTGCCGGTATCGGCCGATACTTTCCGATACCGATACTTTCAAGTATCGGACGGTATCGCTCAACACTACTCTCCACTAGGGTTGAGCGAAACGGATCATTCATTTTCATAAGTCGCCGACTTTTGGCAAAGTCGGCGTCTCATGAAACCGAGCCAATCCCTGTGTGGGGTCTGCCATGCGGTACGCGACTTTCGCGCCAAAGTCGCGTTTCAATTACGCTAAAAGCGCCATTTCTCAGCCAGTGAAGGTGGACGCAGAGTGTGGGCAGCGTGATGACATAGATCTCAGTCCCCACCATCTTAGAGAAGGGCATTGCAGTGATTGGCTTGCTTTCTGCGGCGTCACAGGGGCTATAAAGGGGCGTTCCCGCTGACCGCCATCTTACTGCTGCTGATCTGAGCGTAGGGAGAGGTTGCTGCAGCTTCTTCGGAAGCAGGGATAGTGATAGGCAGGGTACATAAAGCTACAAACCGCTTGTGCTGTAGCGATTTCCACTGTCCAACACCACCTTTTGATTGCAGGGACAGTGGAAGCTACTTTTTTTTTCCCTCAGCGCTGTAGCTCTTTGGGCTGCACTAGAAGGCTCCCTGACCCTGATAGCTGCGTTGCTGTGCCTGTGTGTACGCCGCTGTGCAAACCAACTGCTTTTTTCAAAGCACAAATCCTGTTTTTCCTTCCTTTCTGCACAGCTATCTTGTGTGTTTGTCCACACTTTTGTGTGCAGCAGTCCTTTTTATAGCTGCCTGCCATACTTTCCTGAGATAACTGCAGGGAGATAAATATTGGCAAGTCTGCCTCCGTGCCATTGCTGTGTGTGGCATCTGTCTCTCATTGTGTGGCACCGAAAACACTGTGTAATACTTGGCCATTTTTTTTTTTTTTTGGGGTACATTCTCCCTTTTCCAAAAAAAAAATTATTGGGAGATAAATATTGGCAAGTCTGCCTCCGTGCCATTGCTGTGTCTGGTATCTGTCTCTCATTGTGTGCCACCGAAAACACTGTGTAATACTTGGCCTTTTTTTTTTTTGCTAAATTCTCCCTTTTCCAAAAAAAAAATTAGTGGGAGATAAATATTGGCAAGTCTGCCTCCGTGCCATTGCTGTGTGTGGCATCTGTCTCTCATTGTGTGGCACCGAAAACACTGTGTAATACTTGCCCATTTTTTTTGGGGGGGGGGGTACATTCTCCCTTTTCCCCCAAAAAAATTAGTGTGAGATAAATATTGGCAATTCTGCCTCCGTGCCATTGCTGTGTGTGGCATCTGTCTCTCATTGTGTGGCACCAAAAACACTGTGTAATACTTGGCCATTTTTTTTTTTTTTGGGTACATTCTCCCTTTTCCAAAAAAAAAATTAGTGGGAGATAAATATTGGCAAGTCTGCCTCCGTGCCATTGCTGTGTGTGGTATCTGTCTCTCATTGTGTGCCACCGAAAACACTGTGTAATACTGGGCCTTTTTTTTTTTTTTAGGGTAAATTCTCCCAGAAAAAAAAAAAAAATAGTGGGAGATTAAGATTGGCATTTCTGCTTGAGTGCTGGTCCTGTGTGTGCCATCTGTCTCAAATTATTGGGGCACAGAAAACCCAGTGTGTAACATTGGGCCTGATTTTCCTTTCAGTGTCAGGCACCTATAAAGGTATATATAAATCCTACAGAAGTTTGAGTTCACCTTATAAGTTGTTTTACAGTAACAAATAGCGTTACTTTGGTTACGTTTTGCAAACAATGAGGAAGTCTAGTGGAAGAGGTCGTGGCCGTGGGCGGTCATTGTCAGCTGGTAATGATGGTAGTGGTGGTGGAGCATCAGGTGGTCGTGGTAAAAGCAGTACAGCACCTAAGTCTCGAGTTGTTTAGCCAGGTTCGTTGTCTGGCTACACAAGGCCTCGAACGCTCTCTTTTCTGGGAGTAGGAAAACCACTTTTGAAGCCGGAGCAGGAGGAACAAGTATTGGCTTTCATTGCTGACTCTGCCTCTAACTCTTTCGCCTCCTCCTCGGAAAGTGCCAAATGTCAGAGCAGTGCATCGTCAGTGGATGCTCCCGGTCAGGAACAAGTCGCTTCCTTGTGTCCTTCACTAAAAACAACAGTTAAGGATGCGTCAGTCGACACAACAGGTTACTCCATGGAGCTCTTTACACATACCGTTCCTGGGTTAGACAGTGAAACAGTTAACAGGCCATGCCCATTAGAAGTTGAATCGGACATGGAGTGCACAGATGCACAGCCACAGCCAGATTACTATGCTGTTCCTTTGACTCAGACCAGAACATTGCCCTCGCAGTGTACTGAGGCAGAATCAAACCCAGCGGAGACTATGGTGCCCCGTCACGAACGCTATACCACCGGCTTACACGGTGACACAGACGAAATTGCACACGACATAGAAGAGGAGGTCATAGATGACCCAGTTGTGGACCCCGATTGGCAGCCATTGGGGGAACAGGGTGCAGGCGGCAGTAGTTCTGAAGCGGAGGAGGAGGAGCCGCAGCAGGCATCAACATCACAACAGGTTCCATCTACCGGGCCCGTATCTGGCCAAAAACGAGTGGCAAAAACAAAACCAGTTGGAGGACAGCGTGGCCATCCGGTTAAAGAAGCTCAGTCTGCAATGCCTGAAAAGGTATCCGATAGTAGAAAGAGTGCAGTCTTGCATTTTTTTAAACAACATCCAAATGATCAGCGCAAAGTCATCTGTCAAAAATGTTCAACTACCTTAAGCAGAGGTCAGAATCTTAAAAGTCTAAATACAAGTTGCATGCATAGACATTTATCCACCATGCATTTGCAAGCCTGGACTAACTACCAAACATCCCTAAAGGTTGCAGCACCCCCAGCCAATGAAGCTAGTCAGCAACGCTACATCCCTTCCCTCCCTATAAGCCCACCATTTCCTGCGCCACCTGCAGTATCTGTGCAGCTTTTGTCGCCAGGCCAAAGCAGTCAGGGAATCACCAGGTTAGTAGTAGGAAACACTGCATGTAGGGCACCGGCAAGAATACCATCTCCAACCCTCTCTCACTCACCCATGTCCACCGGCACCACCGCTAGTTCCATGATCTCCAGCTCTCCAGTCCAGCTCACCCTACATGAGACTCTTGTTAGGAAAAGGAAGTACTCATTCTCGCATCCGCGTACACAGGGTTTGAACGCCCACATTGCTAGACTAATCTCATTAGAGATGATGCCCTACCGGTTAGTTGAAAGCGAAGCTTTCAAAGCGCTGATGGACTACGCTGTACCACGCTACGAGCTACCCAGTCGGCACTTCTTTTCTAGAAAAGCCATCCCAGCCCTCCAACAGCATGTTAAAGACCGCATCGTCCATGCACTCAGGCAGTCTGTGACTACAAAGGTGCACCTGACAACAGATGCATGGACCAGTAGGCATGGCCAGGGACATTACGTGTCCATCACGGCACACTGGGTGAATGTGGTAGATGCAGGGTCCACAGGGGGCAGCAATATTGGGACAGTTCTGCCTAGCCCACGGTCAAGGAAAGAGTTGGCTGTAGGCGTTCGCCCCCCCCCTCCTCCTCTTCCTCCTCCTTCTCCTGCAGAAGCGAGAGCTTGTCCACAGACCGCAGTCGCACATCCACTCCATCCGCAGCTGCCACTGTTGCACACCAGGTGTGCCATTATGGGACAGCTAGTGGCAAGCGTCAGCAGGCTGTATTGGCAATGAAGTGTTTGGGCGACAACAGACACACCGCGGAAGTTCTGTCCGAGTTCTTGCAGAAAGAAACTCAGTCATGGCTGGGCACTGTACATCTTGAGGCAGGCAAGGTAGTGAGTGATAACGGAAGGAATTTCATGGCTGCCATAGCCCTTTCCCAACTGAAACACATTCCTTGCCTGGCTCACACCTTAAACCTGGTGGTGCAGTGCTTCCTGAAAAGTTATCCGGGGTTACCCGACCTGCTCCTCAAAGTGCGCAGACTTTGCTCGCATATCCGCCGTTCGCCTGTACACTCCAGCCGTATGCAGAACTATCAGCGTTCTTTGAACCTTCCTCAGCATCGCCTAATCATCGACGTTGCAACAAGGTGGAACTCCACACTGCACATGCTTCAGAGAGTGTGCGAACAGAGGCGTGCTGTTATGTATTTGTGGGAGGATACACGGGCAGGCAGTTGGATGGCAGACATGGAGTTGTCAGGTGTGCAGTGGTCGAAGCTACAAGACCTGTGTCAAGTCCTTCAGTGTTTTGAGGAATGCACACGGCTGGTTAGTGCAGACAACGCCAAAATAAGCATGAGCATCCCCCTAATGCGTCTGCTGATGCAAAGTTTGACGCACATAAAGGAGCAGGCGTCTGCAGCCGAGGAAGAGGAAAGCCTTGATGACAGTCAGCCATTGTCTGGTCAGGGCCGTGTAGAGGACGCGGTAGCGGGCGAAGAGGAGGAGGAGGAGGATGATGGGGATGAGTACTTTTTTAATGAGGAAGCTTCTCCTGGGCCAACAGAAATTAGTGGCGTTGCAAGGCCGGGTTCTGTTTTTGTAAGGGAGACAAGTGACGTAGATTTTCCTGTAACTGCCCCTCAAACCAGCACAACCGCAGATTTGCCAACTGGAACTTTGGCCCACATGGCGGATTATGCCTTACGTATCCTCAAAAAGGACCCACGCATTATTAAAATGATGAGCGATGACGATTACTGGTTGGCCTGCATCCTTGACCCTCGCTATAAAGGCAAATTGCAAAATATTATGCCACATGAGAACCTCGAACAAATATTAGCAACCAAACAAGCTACTCTTGTAGACCGTTTGATTCAGGCATTCCCAGCACACAGCGCCGGTGATGGTTCTCACACGAGCTGCAGGGGGCTACAGGGCAGAGGTGTTAGAGGTGCACAGATCAGAAGTGGCGTTGGACAGAGGGGTTTTCTGACCAGGTTGTGGAGTGATTTCGCAATGACCGCAGACAGGACAGGTACTGCAGCATCTATTCAAAGTGACAGGAGACAACATTTGTCCAGTATGGTTACTAACTATTTTTCAGCCCTTATTGATGTTCTCCCTCAACCGTCATTCCCATTTGATTACTGGGCATCCAAATTAGACACCTGGCCTGAATTGACAGAATATGCGTTGCAGGAGCTTGCTTGCCCAGCAGCTAGTGTGCTATCAGAAAGAGTATTCAGTGCTGCTGGTTCAATATTAACCGAAAAAGGACTCGTCTGGCTACCCAAAATGTGGATGATCTCACCTTCATTAAAATGAACCACTCCTGGATTTCAAATTATTTTGCCCCACCTTTCCCAGCTGACACCTAGCTTTCCTATAAAAAGGTCTTGCTTGTGGACTGGTCTTACTGAGTGTTCAAATCTCTTAATTTGCAGCAGCTGTTTGACCAGCATACGACATGTTTACACATCCCCCAATGGGAAAACTCCCCCCACGGGGCCGTTGTCTCACTCTCGACACTTGGCGCAAGCACCCGTTAGTTACAGTGCTGTTTGTCAGAAGAGGTGGGTGTGCTCGCTTTTGGTCGACGGCACTGCCACTGGGTCCCTCATAGTACAATGTAGTGTCTCTGGCGGTGGTGGTGCGCACCCAACGTCAGACACACCGTTGTAACATGAGGGGCCCTGGGGCGGTACCGCCGGCCACAAGAGAGTTCCCCCCCCCCAGCTCAAACTGTGCTCTACCATGTGCAAAATTATCTCGCACAGCTCCACCAATGTTTAGTCTATGCGCTGACATCATTCAATGCCTGGCACTGACAAACAATACCAATTTGTTGACATCTATGATGCTAGTTAAAGTAGTCTGGGTCAGTGTCCTATATTGACACCAGTAAATACTAATTTACTGCAAAATTACTTTGTCATAAACTCTGCAGATGAGCCCACCCCTGTACCTAAGCATGCCACCCTTTTTTTTATTTATAGTTGTTTTGCGAGACATTAACATCTATTTATTTTTTGGGAGTACTAACTGTGTCAGACACTTCTTGCAATACTCCTCCACTGACCACAATGCTGCCTGCCTGTGTATCCATGTAACCGATTTAAAACTGCCATGCCTGCCTATTGTTTGTTATTTTAGGCCTTTGGTAGCCTGTCTGCGGCCCCTACTTGCAATACTCCTCCACTGACCACAATGCTGCCTGGAGTGCCTGCCTGTGTATCCATGTAACCGATTTAAAACTGCCATGCCTGCCTATTGTTTGTTATTTTAGGCCTTTGTTAGCCTGTCTGCGGCCCCTACTTGCAATACTCCTCCACTGACCACACCAATGCTGCCCGTGTACCCCTGGAACCTATTTAAAAGTTCATAGAGCCTAGTTATATATTTTATTTACTATTAATAAGGCCATGATGGACTACGCTGTACCACGCTACAAGCTAACCAGTCGACACTTCTTTTGCGAGAAAAGCCATCCCAACCCTCCACCAGCATGTAAAAGACCGCATTGTCCATGCACTCTGGCAATCTGTGAGTACAAAGGTGCACCTGACAACAGACGCATGGACCTGTAGGCATGGCCACGGAAGATTACGTGTCCATTACGGCGCAATGGGTTAATGTGGTGGATGCATGGTCCACAGGGGACAGCCTACTAAGTCTGTCTGCAGTCCCTAATTCAAATTGTCCTCCACTGTCTAAATCGGAGCTTCCACCTTCTGGCTTTCGGCCTATAGTATCAGAAATTAAACTGCATTTGGCCTTCAACTTTGGTTACGGCCTACTAACGGTGTCTGCCCCTGCCTGGTGTTTGCCCTCAACTGAATAAAGCTGAGCTTCCACCTTCTGGCTTTCGGCCTATAGTATCAGATATTAAACTGCATTTGGCCTTCAACTTTGGTTACGGCCTACTAACGGTGTCTGCCGCTGCCTGGTGTTTGCCCTCAACTGAATAAAGCTGAGCTTCCACCTTCTGGCTTTCGGCCTATAGTATCAGATATTAAACTGCATTTGGCCTTCAACTTTGGTTACGGCCTACTAACGGTGTCTGCCCCTGCCTGGTGTTTTTCCTCAACTGAATAAAGCTGAGCTTCAACCTTCTGGCTCTCATTAAGTGCTGTGTTTATAAAAATTGGTGGTTAGGGCCTACTAACGGTGTCTGCCCCTCCCTGGTGTTTGCCCTCAACTGAATAAAGCTGAGCTTCCACCTTCTGGCTTTCGGCCTATAGTATCAGATATTAAACTGCATTTGGCCTTCAACTTTGGTTACGGCCTACTAACGGTGTCTGCCCCTGCCTGGTGTTTTTCCTCAACTGAATAAAGCTGAGCTTCAACATTCTGGCTCTCATTAAGTGCTGTGTTTTTAAAAATTGGTGGTTAGGGCCTACTAACGGTGTCTGCCCCTCCCTGGTGTTTGCCCTCAACTGAATAAAGTTGAGCTTCCACCTTCTGGCTTTCGGCCTATAGTATCAGATATTAAACTGCATTTGGCCTTCAACTTTGGTTACGGCCTACTAACGGTGTCTGCCCCTGCCTGGTGTTTTTCCTCAACTGAATAAAGCTGAGCTTCAACCTTCTGGCTCTCATTAAGTGCTGTGTTTATAAAAATTGGTGGTTAGGGCCTACTAACGGTGTCTGCCCCTCCCTGGTGTTTGCCCTCAACTGAATAAAGCTGAGCTTCCACCTTCTGGCTTTCGGCCTATAGTATCAGATATTAAACTGCATTTGGCCTTCAACTTTGGTTACGGCCTACTAACGGTGTCTGCCCCTGCCTGGTGTTTTTCCTCAACTGAATAAAGCTGAGCTTCAACATTCTGGCTCTCATTAAGTGCTGTGTTTTTAAAAATTGGTGGTTAGGGCCTACTAACGGTGTCTGCCCCTCCCTGGTGTTTGCCCTCAACTGAATAAAGTTGAGCTTCCACCTTCTGGCTTTCGGCCTATAGTATCAGATATTAAACTGCATTTGGCCTTCAACTTTGGTTACGGCCTACTAACGGTGTCTGCCCCTGCCTGGTGTTTTTCCTCAACTGAATAAAGCTGAGCTTCAACCTTCTGGCTCTCATTAAGTGCTGTGTTTTAAAAAATTGGTGGTTAGGACCTACTAACGGTGTCTGCCCCTCCCTGGTGTTTGCCCTCAACTGAATAAAGCTGAGCTTCCACCATCTGGCTTTCGGCCTATAGTATCAGATATTAAACTGCATTTGGCCTTCAACTTTGGTTACGGCCTACTAACGGTGTCTGCCCCTGCCTGGTGTTTTTCCTCAACTGAATAAAGCTGAGCTTCAACCTTCTGGCTCTCATTAAGTGCTGTGTTTTTAAAAATTGGTGGTTAGGGCCTACTAACGGTGTCTGCCCCTCCCTGGTGTTTGCCCTCAACTGAATAAAGCTGAGCTTCAGTCTTTAGGCTTTTGGCCTAAAGTATCAGATATTAAACTGCATTTGGCCTATTAGTGTGTTTGGGCCCTTAAAACAGTGTCTGCTGCTCCTGGGTTTGCTACTCCACTGAACAAAGCAATGCCGCCTGTTTAGTCCTGTTACCAATTTTGAACTGCATTTAGCCTACTTTATTCTTTGGCCCTATATCTGTTTCCTCCTCATCCTGCCCATTGCCCAGCCACTGCTAGATGAGTCTGCTGGTACATTGACCTAGACCACTACATTCCCCTTGCACTCTACACAGCCAGAATCTGACCCTGCTGAAAGTAAGGTTCCCCTTCCCGCATGTTATACCACCTTACACAGGGACAAAGAGGAAGGTGCAGATGAAAGTGCAGGTTCCTTCATCAGGTGGGGGGGGCATACTCGTTGGCGACGTCACTGGCACAGGGCCCCTCAGAGTACGCAAAAGTGTCGCTGCTGGTGGGAGGCGCCCCCGCCGTGCAAACACACCGCTGTACTTTGAGGGGCCCTATGCCAGTGCCAATGCGAACGAGTGTGCCCCCCTGCTTGCTCAGGATCACAGCACTTGCAACATTGAAATACTTACCTCTCCCTGCTCCACCGCCGTGACGTAGTCCACGATTCCTGGGCCCACTAAAACCTTGGACCAGCCCTACCCCCCACAACTTTTGCCAAATGACCCCCAAGTTCCATTGAACAACTATTATTATAAAGTTAATTAAGATTGACAAGCTTCAGAAACAAGAATGGATGTTTTTGGCATTAAAATGGGCACTGTAGGTGTTTTCCTGGCCTCCACTCACTGCCGACTATGCTTCCCCATTGACTTGCATTGGGTTTCGTGTTTCGGTCGATCCCCGACTTTTAGCGATAATCGGCCGACTGCACTCGACTCGACTCTGGACAAAGTCAGGTTTCACAAAACCCTACTCGATCTTTAAAAAATGAAAGTCGCTCAACCCTACTCTCCACCTGAAATAGGGACGCTCCCATTCTGCAGTATTAAAATATGTTTGAAGACAATCTTGACAGTGGTTTTCCCAAGACAGCAGTGATGCACACAGTTTGCATCACAGTGATAGGCTTCCAACCACAGAAACGTTGAGTCATCAGCGCAAAAAGACTAGCAGCCTTGCAGTGCTGGATTCCTGTGTTCCAACCCCACCAAGTACAGCATCTGAAAAGAGTTTGTAAGTTTGTATGCAAGGGTTTCCTCCCAGTACTTATATTTTTACCCGCACTGCAAAGATATGAATTTTTGATTGTGAGATCCCATGGTGACAGTTGCAGTAATGTCTGTGAATGTCTGTGAAGCGAATATTGAATTATTGCCGCTATATAAGTTATACAAAAATGTGAAATTGATGCTCAGCCACACTCAGGTGGCACAAATATCAGTTTAGTTGATTACTATTGTCAGAAAAATGTAAGAATAGTAACACCGGTAGTCGACAGGTAACCCCCGCAGCGTAAATTTCCTATTGACTATCATTAGATGCGGTAAAACCGAATCTAATTAATAGTCACATGCGTAATTACTGCAGAAACACAGCTTACTACAAATGCAAACTCATTTAAATAATCTCTAACCTTGTGACTGCCGGACGTCCACTACAGTTCTCGCGATCAATGAGCTCACTGCGAGAACTGCCGTGCACGTTACTGCTGGGGTTACCTCCGGTCACAAGGCTGGTTCTCATGGTCAGCTGATCAGCTGATCGAGGGAACTGCAATGCAGGTGAGCGCCGGAGAGTTATCCCTGGCGGTCATCTACAAGCTCTGCTACATCTGGATGTCAGGCATGCATTTGTGTTGGTTTATTATTTTATTTTTTTGCAGGAGAGTGAGGGAGTCAGGGAATTAGGAGTAACAATAGAGATGGGAAACTTGTGTTTTATTTCATTAAAGCACTTTATTCTGGCTGTGTCTTTATTTAACATGTAACAACTATAGGATTAGTAATGGATATGTGTCTTATTGACACTCCGTATTGTAAATAGACATGCTGTGGTCTGGAAAGATGCGCCCCATGTCCTTTTACGCAAGTCTGCGTCTATTGTTATGGACTGGTGATTTAGGAACGACATGCGACTAGCTCTGAGCAGGTGGTAACTATACGGACCGCAGTTCCTGATCTTAACACAACACTAGAAGTAGCCGTGGGTAGGGTTGAGCGACTTTCATTTTTTTAAGATCGAGTAGGGTTTTGGGAAACCCGATTTTGTCCAGAGTCGAGTCGAGTGCAGTCGGCCGATTATCGCTAAAAGTCGGGGATCGACCGAAACACGAAACCCAATGCAAGTCAATGGGGAAGCATAGTCGGCAGTGAGTGGAGGCCAGGAAAACACCTACAGTGCCCATTTTAATGCCAAAAACATCCATTCTTGTTTCTGAAGCTTGCCAATCTTAATTAACTGTATAATAATAGTTGGGCATAGGGAATTGGGGGAAAGTTGTGGGGGGAGTAGGGCTGGCTCAAGTTTTTCGTGGGCCCAGGAAATGCGGACTACGTCACGGCGGTGTTGCAGGGAAAGGTAAGTATTTAAAAGTTGCAAGTGCTGTGATCCTGAGCAAGCAGGGGGGGGCCCACTCGTTCGCATTGCCACTGGCACAGGGCCCCTCAAAGTACGGCGGTGTGTTTGCATGGCGGGGGCGCCTCCCACCAGCAGCGACACTTTTGCGTACTCTGAGGGGCCCTGTGCCAGTGACGTCGCCAACGAGTATGCCCCCCCACCTGATGAAGGAACCTGCACTTTCATCTGCACCTTCCTCTTTGTCCCTGTGTAAGGTGGTATAACATGCGGGAAGGGGAACCTTACTTTCAGCAGGGTCAGATTCTGGCTGTGTAGAGTACAAGGGGAATGTAGTGGTCTAGGTCAATGTACCAGCAGACTCATTTAGCAGTGGCTGGGCAATGGGCAGGATGAGGAGGAAACAGATATAGGCCCAAAGAATAAAGTAGGCTAAATGCAGTTCAAAATTGGTAACAGGACTAAACAGGCGGCATTGCTTTGTTCAGTGGAGTAGCAAACCCAAGAGCAGCAGACACTGTTTCAAGGGCCTAACCACACTAGTAGGCCAAATGCAGTTTAATATCTGATAGTATAGGGCGAAAGCCAGAATGTGGAAGCTCAGCTTTGTTCAGTTGTGGACAACACCAGGGAGGGGCAGACACCTTTAGTAGGCTGGAAAAGCCTATTGCATTTTTTAAAATGGTAATTTGGAGCAGAAGGTTGAAGCTCAGCTTTATTTAGTTGAGGGCAACACCAGGGAGGGGCAGAAGCCGTTAGTAGGCCCTAACCACCATTTTTTTTTTTTTAAACCACTTAATGAGAGCCGGAAGGTTGAAGCTCAGCTTTATTTAGTTGAGGACAACACCAGGCAGGGGCACACAGACAGACACCTTTAGTAGGCCGGAAAAGCCTATTGCATTTTTTAAAATGGTAATTTGGAGCAGAAGGTTGAAGCTCAGCTTTATTTAGTTGAGGGCAACACCAGGGAGGGGCAGAAGCCGTTAGTAGGCCCTAACCACCATTTTTTTTTTTTTAAAACCACTTAATGAGAGCCGGAAGGTTGAAGCTCAGCTTTATTTAGTTGAGGACAACACCAGGCAGGGGCACACAGACAGACACCTTTAGTAGGCCGGAAAAGCCTATTGCATTTTTTAAAATGGTAATTTGGAGCAGAAGGTTGAAGCTCAGCTTTATTTAGTTGAGGGCAACACCAGGGAGGGGCAGAAGCCGTTAGTAGGCCCTAACCACCATTTTTTTTTTTTAAAACCACTTAATGAGAGCCGGAAGGTTGAAGCTCAGCTTTATTTAGTTGAGGACAACACCAGGCAGGGGCACACAGACAGACACCTTTAGTAGGCCGGAAAAGCCTATTGCATTTTTTAAAATGGTAATTTGGAGCAGAAGGTTGAAGCTCAGCTTTATTTAGTTGAGGGCAACACCAGGGAGGGGCAGAAGCCGTTAGTAGGCCCTAACCACCATTTTTTTTTTTTAAAACCACTTAATGAGAGCCGGAAGGTTGAAGCTCAGCTTTATTTAGTTGAGGACAACACCAGGCAGGGGCACACAGACAGACACCTTTAGTAGGCCGGAAAAGCCTATTGCATTTTTTAAAATGGTAATTTGGAGCAGAAGGTTGAAGCTCAGCTTTATTTAGTTGAGGGCAACACCAGGCAGGGGCACACAGACAGACACCTTTAGTAGGCCGGAAAAGCCTATTGCATTTTTTAAAATGGTAATTTGGAGCAGAAGGTTGAAGCTCAGCTTTATTTAGTTGAGGACAACACCAGGCAGGGGCACACAGACAGACACCTTTAGTAGGCCGGAAAAGCCTATTGCATTTTTTAAAATGGTAATTTGGAGCAGAAGGTTGAAGCTCAGCTTTATTTAGTTGAGGACAACACCAGGCAGGGGCACACAGACAGACACCTTTAGTAGGCCGGAAAAGCCTATTGCATTTTTTAAAATGGTAATTTGGAGCAGAAGGTTGAAGCTCAGCTTTATTTAGTTGAGGGCAACACCAGGGAGGGGCAGAAGCCGTTAGTAGGCCCTAACCACCATTTTTTTTTTTTAAAACCACTTAATGAGAGCCGGAAGGTTGAAGCTCAGCTTTATTTAGTTGAGGACAACACCAGGCAGGGGCACACAGACAGACACCTTTAGTAGGCCGGAAAAGCCTATTGCATTTTTTAAAATGGTAATTTGGAGCAGAAGGTTGAAGCTCAGCTTTATTTAGTTGAGGGCAACACCAGGGAGGGGCAGAAGCCGTTAGTAGGCCCTAACCACCATTTTTTTTTTTTAAAACCACTTAATGAGAGCCGGAAGGTTGAAGCTCAGCTTTATTTAGTTGAGGACAACACCAGGCAGGGGCACACAGACAGACACCTTTAGTAGGCCGGAAAAGCCTATTGCATTTTTTAAAATGGTAATTTGGAGCAGAAGGTTGAAGCTCAGCTTTATTTAGTTGAGGACAACACCAGGCAGGGGCACACAGACAGACACCTTTAGTAGGCCGGAAAAGCCTATTGCATTTTTTAAAATGGTAATTTGGAGCAGAAGGTTGAAGCTCAGCTTTATTTAGTTGAGGACAACACCAGGCAGGGGCACACAGACAGACACCTTTAGTAGGCCGGAAAAGCCTATTGCATTTTTTAAAATGGTAATTTGGAGCAGAAGGTTGAAGCTCAGCTTTATTTAGTTGAGGGCAACACCAGGGAGGGGCAGAAGCCGTTAGTAGGCCCTAACCACCATTTTTTTTTTTTAAAACCACTTAATGAGAGCCGGAAGGTTGAAGCTCAGCTTTATTTAGTTGAGGACAACACCAGGCAGGGGCACACAGACAGACACCTTTAGTAGGCCGGAAAAGCCTATTGCATTTTTTAAAATGGTAATTTGGAGCAGAAGGTTGAAGCTCAGCTTTATTTAGTTGAGGGCAACACCAGGGAGGGGCAGAAGCCGTTAGTAGGCCCTAACCACCATTTTTTTTTTTTAAAACCACTTAATGAGAGCCGGAAGGTTGAAGCTCAGCTTTATTTAGTTGAGGACAACACCAGGCAGGGGCACACAGACAGACACCTTTAGTAGGCCGGAAAAGCCTATTGCATTTTTTAAAATGGTAATTTGGAGCAGAAGGTTGAAGCTCAGCTTTATTTAGTTGAGGGCAACACCAGGCAGGGGCACACAGACAGACACCTTTAGTAGGCCGGAAAAGCCTATTGCATTTTTTAAAATGGTAATTTGGAGCAGAAGGTTGAAGCTCAGCTTTATTTAGTTGAGGGCAACACCAGGGAGGGGCAGAAGCCGTTAGTAGGCCCTAACCACCATTTTTTTTTTTTAAAACCACTTAATGAGAGCCGGAAGGTTGAAGCTCAGCTTTATTTAGTTGAGGGCAACACCAGGGAGGGGCAGAAGCCGTTAGTAGGCCCTAACCAAAGTTGAAGGCCAAATGCAGTTTAATTTCTGATACTATAGGCCGAAAGCCAGAAGGTGGAAGCTCCGATTTAGACAGTGGAGGACAATTTGAATTAGGGACTGCAGACAGACTTAGTAGGCTGTCCCCTGTGGACCATGCATCCACCACATTAACCCATTGCGCCGTAATGGACACGTAATCTTCCGTGGCCATGCCTACAGGTCCATGCGTCTGTTGTCAGGTGCACCTTTGTACTCACAGATTGCCAGAGTGCATGGACAATGCGGTCTTCTACATGCTGGTGGAGGGTTGGGATGGCTTTTCTCGCAAAAGAAGTGTCGACTGGTTAGCTTGTAGCGTGGTACAGCGTAGTCCATCATGGCCTTATTAATAGTAAATAAAATATATAACTAGGCTCTATGAACTTTTAAATAGGTTCCAGGGGTACACGGGCAGCATTGGTGTGGTCAGTGGAGGAGTATTGCAAGTAGGGGCTGCAGACAGGCTATCAAAGGCCTAAAATAACAAACAGTAGGCAGTCATGGCAGTTTTACATCGGTTACATGGATACACAGGCAGGCACTCCAGGCAGCATTGTGGTCAGTGGAGGAGTATTGCAAGTAGGGGCCGCAGACAGGCTATCAAAGGCCTAAAATAACAAACAATAGGCTCATTGCAGTTTTACAGCGGTTACATGGATAGACGGGCAGGCAGCTTGGTGGTGAGTGGAGGAGTATTTAAAGTAGGGACCGCAGACAGGCTATCAAAGGCCTAACATAACAAACAATAGGCTCATGGCAGTTTTACAGCGGTTACATGGATACACGGGCAGGCAGCTTGGTGGTCAGTGGAGGAGTATTTAAAGTAGGGACCGCAGACAGGCTTCAAAGGCCTAACATAAGAAAATGGGCTGGCTGTAGGCACTTTATAATTGGTTCCAGGGGTACACGGGCAGCAGTGGTCTGGCCAGTGGAGGACTAGTGGAAGGAGGGACCGCAGACAGGCTTCAAAGGCCTAACATAAAAAAATGGGCTGGCTGTAGGCACTTTATAATTGGTTCCAGGGGTACACGGGCAGCAGTGGTCTGGTCAGTGGAGGACTAGTGGAAGGAGGGACCGCAGACAGGCTTCAAAGGCCTAAAATAACAAACAATAGGCTCATGGCAGTTTTACAGCGGTTACATGGATACACGGGCAGGCAGCTTGGTGGTCAGTGGAGGAGTATTTAAAGTAGGGACCGCAGACAGGCTTCAAAGGCCTAACATAACAAACAATAGGCTCATGGCAGTTTTACAGCGGTTACATGGATACACGGGCAGGCAGCTTGGTGGTCAGTGGAGGAGTATTTAAAGTAGGGACCGCAGACAGGCTTCAAAGGCCTAACATAAGAAAATGGGCTGGCTGTAGGCACTTTATAATTGGTTCCAGGGGTACACGGGCAGCAGTGGTCTGGCCAGTGGAGGACTAGTGGAAGGAGGGACCGCAGACAGGCTTCAAAGGCCTAAAATAACAATCAATAGGCTCATGGCAGTTTTACAGCGGTTACATGGATACACGGGCAGGCAGCTTGGTGGTCAGTGGAGGAGTATTTAAAGTAGGGACCGCAGACAGGCTTCAAAGGCCTAACATAAGAAAATGGGCTGGCTGTAGGCACTTTATAATTGGTTCCAGGGGTACACGGGCAGCAGTGGTCTGGTCAGTGGAGGACTAGTGGAAGGAGGGACCGCAGACAGGCTTCAAAGGCCTAACATAAAAAAATGGGCTGGCTGTAGGCACTTTATAATTGGTTCCAGGGGTACACGGGCAGCAGTGGTCTGGTCAGTGGAGGACTAGTGGAAGGAGGGACCGCAGACAGGCTTCAAAGGCCTAAAATAACAAACAATAGGCTCATGGCAGTTTTACAGCGGTTACATGGATACACGGGCAGGCAGCTTGGTGGTCAGTGGAGGAGTATTTAAAGTAGGGACCGCAGACAGGCTTCAAAGGCCTAACATAAGAAAATGGGCTGGCTGTAGGCACTTTATAATTGGTTCCAGGGGTACACGGGCAGCAGTGGTCTGGCCAGTGGAGGACTAGTGGAAGGAGGGACCGCAGACAGGCTTCAAAGGCCTAAAATAACAAACAATAGGCTCATGGCAGTTTTACAGCGGTTACATGGATACACGGGCAGGCAGCTTGGTGGTCAGTGGAGGAGTATTTAAAGTAGGGACCGCAGACAGGCTTCAAAGGCCTAACATAAGAAAATGGGCTGGCTGTAGGCACTTTATAATTGGTTCCAGGGGTACACGGGCAGCAGTGGTCTGGTCAGTGGAGGACTAGTGGAAGGAGGGACCGCAGACAGGCTTCAAAGGCCTAACATAAAAAAATGGGCTGGCTGTAGGCACTTTATAATTGGTTCCAGGGGTACACGGGCAGCAGTGGTCTGGTCAGTGGAGGACTAGTGGAAGGAGGGACCGCAGACAGGCTTCAAAGGCCTAAAATAACAAACAATAGGCTCATGGCAGTTTTACAGCGGTTACATGGATACACGGGCAGGCAGCTTGGTGGTCAGTGGAGGAGTATTTAAAGTAGGGACCGCAGACAGGCTTCAAAGGCCTAACATAAGAAAATGGGCTGGCTGTAGGCACTTTATAATTGGTTCCAGGGGTACACGGGCAGCAGTGGTCTGGCCAGTGGAGGACTAGTGGAAGGAGGGACCGCAGACAGGCTTCAAAGGCCTAACATAAGAAAATGGGCTGGCTGTAGGCACTTTATAATTGGTTCCAGGGGTACACGGGCAGCAGTGGTCTGGCCAGTGGAGGACTAGTGGAAGGAGGGACCGCAGACAGGCTTCAAAGGCCTAACATAAAAAAATGGGCTGGCTGTAGGCACTTTATAATTGGTTCCAGGGGTACACGGGCAGCAGTGGTCTGGCCAGTGGAGGACTAGTGGAAGGAGGGACCGCAGACAGGCTTCAAAGGCCTAACATAAAAAAATGGGCTGGCTGTAGGCACTTTATAATTGGTTCCAGGGGTACACGGGCAGCAGTGGTCTGGCCAGTGGAGGACTAGTGGAAGGAGGGACCGCAGACAGGCTTCAAAGGCCTAACATAAAAAAATGGGCTGGCTGTAGGCACTTTATAATTGGTTCCAGGGGTACACGGGCAGCAGTGGTCTGGCCAGTGGAGGACTAGTGGAAGGAGGGACCGCAGACAGGCTTCAAAGGCCTAACATAAAAAAATGGGCTGGCTGTAGGCACTTTATAATTGGTTCCAGGGGTACACGGGCAGCAGTGGTCTGGTCAGTGGAGGACT
The DNA here is from genome assembly GCF_051348905.1 of Ranitomeya variabilis. NCBI lineage: Eukaryota > Metazoa > Chordata > Amphibia > Anura > Dendrobatidae > Ranitomeya > Ranitomeya variabilis. Next base: position 690,888,066 of record NC_135236.1, on the reverse strand, counting down.
AGTGGAAGGAGGGACCGCAGACAGGCTTCAAAGGCCTAAAATAACAAACAATAGGCTCATGGCAGTTTTACAGCGGTTACATGGATACACGGGCAGCTTGGTGGTGAGTGGAGGAGTAGTGCAAGGAGTGTCTGTCCCAGTACTCCCAAAATATAAATAGATGTTAATGTCTCGCAAAACAACCAAAACAAAAAAAAAAGTGGCATACTTAGGTACAGGGGTGGGCTCATCTGCTGAGTTTCTGACATAGTAATTTGGCAGTAACTATTTAATGGTGCCAATATAGGACACAGACACAGACTACTTTAAGTTGCATCGTAGATGTCTACAAATTTGTATTGTCAGTGCCAGACATTGAATGATGTCAGCGAATAGACTAAAGATTGGTGGAGCTGTGCAACATAATTTTGCATGTGGTAGAGCACATTTTGAGCTGGGGTAGGGGGGAACTCTCTAGAGGCCGGCGGGACCGCCCCAGGGCCCCTCATGTTACAACGGTGTGTCTGACGTTGGGTGTGCACCACCACCGCCAGAGACACTACATTGTACTATGAGGGACCCAGTAGCAATGCCGTCAACCAAAAGCGAGCACACCCACCTCTTCAGACAAACAGCAGTCTCATGGGTGCTTGCGCCAAGTCGCGATACCACGGCCCCGTGTGGGGAGTTTGGCCATTTAGGGAGGTGTAAACATGTCGTATGCTGTACAATCAGCTGCAGCAAATTAGACATTAGAAAAGTAATTCACAGGCAAGAGCCTTTCATAGGAAAGCTAGGTGTCGGCCGGGCAAGGTGGGGCAAAAGATTTCGAAATCCAGTTGTGGTTCATTTTAATGAATGTTAGATCGTCAACATTTTGGGTAGCCAGACGAGTCCTTTTTTCGGTTAATATTGAACCTGCAGCACTGAATACTCTTTCTGATAGGACACTTGCTGCCGGGCAAGCAAGCTCCTGCAATGCATATTCTGCCAATTCTGGCCAGGTGTCTAATTTGGAGGCCCAGTAATCAAATGGGAATGACGGTTGAGGGAGAACATCGATAAGGGATGAAAAATAGTTAGTAACCATACTGGACAAATGTTGTCTCCTGTCACTTTCAATTGATGCAGCAGTACCTGTCCTGTCTGCGGTCATAGCAAAATCACTCCACAACCTGGTCAGAAAACCCCTCTGTCCAACGCCACTTCTGATGTGTGCACCCCTAACACTCCTAGTCTGCTGCCCCCTGGAGCTCGTGTGAGAACGATCACGTGCGCTGTGTGCTGGGAATGCCTGAAGCAAACGGTCAACAAGAGTTGATTGTTTGGTTGCTAATATTAGTTCCAAGTTCTCATGTGGCATAATATTTTGCAATTTGCCTTTATAGCGTGGATCAAGGAGGCAGGCCAACCAGTAATCGTCATCGTTCATCATTTTCGTAATGCGTGTGTCCCTTTTTAGGATACGTAAGGCATAATCCGCCATGTGGGCCAAAGTTCCAGTTGTCAAATCTCCGGTTGTGATTGGTTGAGGGGCAGTTGCAGGCAAATCTACGTCACTTGTGTCCCTCAAAAAACCAGAACCCGGCCGTGACACGCAACCAATTTCCTGTGCCCCCGGGAAAGGTTCGGCATTAAAAATATACTCATCCCCATCATCCTCCTCGTCCTCCACCTCCTCTTCGCCCGCTACCTCGTCCTGTACACTGCCCTGACCAGACAATGGCTGACTGTCATCAAGGCTTTCCTCTTCCTCTGGTGCAGACGCCTGCTCCTTTATGTGCGTCAAACTTTGCATCAGCAGACGCATTAGGGGGATGCTCATGCTTATTACGGCGTTGTCTGCACTAACCAGCCGTGTGCATTCCTCAAAACACTGAAGGACTTGACACATGTCTTGTATCTTAGACCACTGCACACCTGACAACTCCATGTCTGCCATCCTACTGCCTGCCCGTGTATCCTCCCACAAATAAATAACAGCACGCCTCTGTTCGCACAGTCTCTGAAGCATGTGCAGTGTTGAGTTCCACCTTGTTGCAACGTCTATGATTAGGCGATGCTGGGGAAGGTTCAAAGACCGCTGATAGGTCTGCATACGGCTGGCGTGTACAGGCGAACGTCGGATATGTGAGCAAAGTGCACGCACTTTGAGGAGCAGGTCGGAGAACCCAGGATAAGTTTTCAATAAGCACTGCACCACCAGGTTTAAGGTGTGAGCCAGGCAAGGAATGTGTTTCAGTTGGGAAAGGGAGATGGCAGCCATGAAATTCCTTCCGTTATCACTCACTACCTTGCCTGCCTCAAGATCTACTGTGCCCAGCCACGACTGTGTTTCTTGTTGCAAGAACTCGGACAGAACTTCCGCGGTGTGTCTGTTGTCGCCCAAGCACTTCATAGCCAATACAGCCTGCTGACGCTTGGCAGTAGCTGGCCCATAATGGGACAACTGGTGTGCAACAGTGTCATCTGCCGATGGAGTGGTTGGCAGACTGCGTTCTGTGGAAGAGCTGTAGCTTCTGCAGGAGGACGAGGAGGAGGAGGAGGAGGGGGTGCGAACGCCTACAGCCAACTGTTTCCTAGACCGTGGGCTAGGCACAACTGTCCCTAAATTGATGTCGCCTGTGGACCCTGCATCCACCACATTCACCCAGTGTGCCGTGATGGACACATAACGTCCCTGGCCATGCCTACTGGTCCATGCATCTGTAGTCAGGTGCACCTTTGTACTCACAGATTGCCTGAGTGCATGGACGATGCGCTGTTTAACATGCTGGTGCAGGGCTGGGATGGCTTTTCTGGAAAAAAAGTGTCGACTGGGTAGCTCGTATCGTGGTTCAGCGTACTCCATCAGGGCTTTGAAAGCTTCGCTTTCAACTAACCGGTAGGGCATCATCTCTAACGAGATTAGTCTAGCTATGTGGGCGTTAAAACACTGTGTACGCGGATGCGAGGATAAGTACTTCCTTTTTCTAACCAGAGTCTCATGTAGGGTGAGCTGGACTGGAGAGCTGGAGATCGTGGAACTTTCGGGTGTGCCGGTGTACATGGCAGACTGAGAGACGGTTGGAGACGGTATTGTTTCCGCCGGTGCCCTAGATGCAATATTTCCTCCTACAAAACTGGTGATTCCCTGACCCTGACTGCTTTTGGCTGGCAAAGAAACCTGCACAGATACTGCCGGTGGTGCGGAAAATGGTGGCCTTACAGTGACGGAAGGGATGTTGCGTTGCTGACTAGCTTCATTGGCCGAGGGTGCTACAACCTTGAGGGACGTTTGGTAGTTAGTCCAGGCTTGAAAATGCATGGTGGTTAAGTGTCTATGCATGCAACTAGTATTTAGACTTTTCAGATTCTGACCTCTGCTTAAGCTAGTTGAACATTTTTGACAGATGACTTTGCGCTGATCAGTTGGATGTTGTTTAAAAAAATGCCAGACTGCACTCTTCCTAGACTCGGATCCCTTTTCAGGGATTGCAGACTGAGCTTTAACCGGATGGCAACGCTGTGCTCCAACAGGTTTTGGCTTTGACACGCGTTTTGGGCCAGATACGGGCCCGGCAGATGGAACCTGTTGCGATGTTGATGCCTGCTGCGGCCCCTCCTCCACCTCCGCTTCTGAACTACTGCCGCCTGCACCCTGTTCCCCCAATGGCTGCCAATCGGGGTCAATAACTGGGTCATCTATTACCTCCTCTTCGAGCTCGTGTGCAACTTCGTCTGTGTCACTGTGTCGGTCGGTGGTATAGCGTTCGTGGCGGGGCAACATAGTCTCATCAGGGTCTGATTGTGGATCTGTACCCTGAGAGGGCAATGTGGTGGTCTGAGTCAAAGGAGCAGCATAGTACTCTGGCTGTGGCTGTGCATCAGTGCACTCCATGTCAGAATATACTTGTAATGGGCATGGCCTGTTAAATGTTTCACTTTCTAAGCCAGGGACGGTATGTGTAAAGAGCTCCATGGAGTGACCCGTTGTGTCGCCTGCTGCATCCTTCTCTCTTGTTGTAGTTTTTGCTGAGGAGGACAAGGAAGCGACTTGTCCCTGACCGTGAACATCCACAAGCGACGCGCTGCTTTTACATTTACCAGTTTCGGAAGAGGAGGCAAAAGAGCTAGAGGCTGAGTCTGCAATGTAAGCCAAAACTTGCTGTTGCTGCTCCGCCTTTAAAAGCGGTTTTCCTACTCCCAGAAAAGAGAGCGTTCGAGGCCTTGTGTAGCCTGACGACGAAACTGGCTCCACAGCTCCAGACTTAGGTGGAATATTTTTATCCCCACGACCACCTGATGCTCCACTACCACTACCATCATTACCAGCTGACAATGAACGGCCACGACGACCTCTTGCACCAGACTTCCTCATTGTTTTAAAATCTTAACCAAAGTAACTTTATTTGTTGCTGTCAAACAACTTACACGGTGAGCTATAACTTCAGTATGATTTCAATATCCCTTAACAGGTTGGTGAGACCACAAGGAAAATCAGGCACAATGTTACACACTCTGTTTTCTGTGGCACAAAATCACAGAGATGACACACACGCAGGACTGTCACTCAAGCACTAATGTCAATATTAATCTCCCACCTAATTTTTTTTTTTTTTTTTCTCAGGGAGACTTTAGAAACCAAATAATATTAAAAAAAAAAAAAAAAAAAGGCTTTCTATGGCCCACAATTAGAGGGAGAGAGGTGGCACACCCAGGAGTCAAGACTGGCGCACAAGCTGAAAGGGCAATATTACTCTCCCACTGTTTTTTTAAGTTTTTTTTTTATTTCAGGGAGACTTTAGAAACCAAATAATATTAAAAAAACCAAAAAAAAAAATAGCCTTTCTATGGCCCACTGAATGAGAGACAGAGGTGGCACACCCAGGAGTCAAGACTGGCACACAAGCTGAAAGGGCAATATTACTCTCCCACTGTTTTTTTATGTATTTTTTGTTTTTTAAGGGAGACTTTAGAAACCCAATAATATTTAAAAAAAAAAATAAATAGGCTTTCTATGGCCCACTGAATGAGAGGGAGAGAGGTGGCACACCCAGGAGTCAAGACTGGCACACAAGCTGAAAGGGCAATATTACTCTCCCACTGTTTTTTTATGTATTTTTTTTTTTTTCAGGGAGACTTTAGAAACCCAATAATATTTAAAAAAATAAATAAATAGGCTTTCTATGGCCCACTGAATGAGAGGGAGAGAGGTGGCACACCCAGGAGTCAAGACTGGCACACAAGCTGAAAGGGCAATATTACTCTCCCACTGTTTTTTTATGTATTTTTTTTTTTTCAGGGAGACTTTAGAAACCCAATAATATTTAAAAAAAAAAATAAATAGGCTTTCTATGGCCCACTGAATGAGAGGGAGAGAGGTGGCACACCCAGGAGTCAAGCCTGGCACACAAGCTGAAAGGGCAATATTACTCTCCCACTGTTTTTTTATGTATTTTTTGTTTTTTAAGGGAGACTTTAGAAACCCAATAATATTTAAAAAAAAAAATAAATAGGCTTTCTATGGCCCACTGAATGAGAGGGAGAGAGGTGGCACACCCAGGAGTCAAGACTGGCACACAAGCTGAAAGGGCAATATTACTCTCCCACTGTTTTTTTATGTTTTTTTTTTTTTTTTTCAGGGAGACTTTAGAAACCAAATAATAAGAAAAAAAATAAATAAATAAATAGGCTTTCTATAGCCCACTGAATGAGAGATAGCACACACAGCAGTGGCACACAAGCCCTGACTGAGGCCAATATTTTTCTCCCACTGATTGATGTAGTGTTTTTGTGTTGAGGTAGATTTTAGAACACAAATCAAGGAAAAAAAAAAAAATGCTTTCTATGGCCCACTGAATGAGAGAGAGGTGGCACACCCAGGAGTCAAGACTGGCACACAAGCTGAAAGGGCAATATTACTCTCCCACTGTTTTTTTTATGTATTTTTTGTTTTTTAAGGGAGACTTTAGAAACCCAATAATATTTAAAAAAAAAAATTAATAGGCTTTCTATGGCCCACTGAATGAGAGGGAGAGAGGTGGCACACCCAGGAGTCAAGCCTGGCACACAAGCTGAAAGGGCAATATTACTCTCCCACTGTTTTTTTATGTATTTTTTGTTTTTTAAGGGAGACTTTAGAAACCCAATAATATTTAAAAAAAAAAATAAATAGGCTTTCTATGGCCCACTGAATGAGAGGGAGAGAGGTGGCACACCCAGGAGTCAAGACTGGCACACAAGCTGAAAGGGCAATATTACTCTCCCACTGTTTTTTTATGCATTTTTTGTTTTTTAAGGGAGACTTTAGAAACCCAATAATATTTAAAAAAAAAAATAAATAGGCTTTCTATGGCCCACTGAATGAGAGGGAGAGAGGTGGCACACCCAGGAGTCAAGACTGGCACACAAGCTGAAAGGGCAATATTACTCTCCCACTGTTTTTTTAGGTATTTTTTTTTTTTTCAGGGAGACTTTAGAAACCAAATAATATTAAAAAAAAAAAAAAAAAAAAAAAAAATAGGCTTGCTATAGCCCACTGAATGAGAGATAGCACACACAGCAGTGGCACACAAGCCCTGACTGAGGCCAATATTTTTCTCCCACTGATTGATGTAGTGTTTTTGTGTTGAGGTAGAATTTAGAACACAAATCACGGAAAAAATAAATAGGCTTTCTATGGCCCACTCAGTGAGAGATGGCACACACAGGGATGGCACTGTAGCAGAAATGCCAATCTTAATCTCCCACAAAAAAAACAAAAAAAAAACAGGGACTGTCCTACAATTACTATCTCCCTGCAGTAATGTAAGCCAGGTATGGCAGGCAGCAATAGGAGTGGACTGATGCACAAATTAAATAAAAAGTGTGGACAAACAAAAAAGATAGCTGTGCAGAAAGGAAGGAACAAGAGGATATGTGCTTTGAAAAAAGCAGTTGGTTTCCACAGTGGCGTACACACAGCAATACAGCTATCACGGAGCCTTCTAGGGCAGCCCAATGAGCTACAGCGCTGAGGGGAAAAAAAAAAAAAAATAGCTTCCACAGTCCCTGCACACCGAAGGTGGTGTTGGACAGTGGAAATCGCTGCAGCACAAGCGGTTTGGTGGTTAGTGGACCCTGCCTAACGCTCTCCCTGCTTCTGACGAAGCGGCAGCAACCTCTCCCTAAGCTCAGATCAGCAGCAGTAAGATGGCGGTCGGCGGGAACGCCCCTTTATAGCCCCTGTGACGCCGCAGACAGCAAGCCAATCACTGCAATGCCCTTCTCTAAGATGGTGGGGACCAGGATCTATGTCATCACGCTGCCCACACTCTGCGTTCACCTTCATTGGCTGAGAAATGGCGCTTTTCGCGTCATTGAAACGCGACTTTGGCGCGAAAGTCGCGTACCGCATGGCCGACAAGCACAGGGGTCGGATCGGGTTTCATGAGACGCCGACTTAGCCAAAAGTCGGCGACTTTTGAAAATGATCGACCCGTTTCGCTCAACCCTAGCCGTGGGATGTTCCTGTCACTCCCTGGACACCTCGTCACAGCCGGACAACTAGCTACCCCTAAAGGTAGAAACAGGAAAGCTATCTTGCCTCAGAGAGAATCCCCAAAGGATAGACAGCCCCCCACAAATAATGACTGTGAGTGGAGAAGGAAATGACATACATAGAATGAAACAAGATTTAGCAAAGGAGGCCACTTCTAGCTAGATAGATAGTACAGGATAGAACACTGTGCGGTCAGTAATAAAAACTAGAAAAAGTCCACCGCAGAGAAATGCAAAAATCTCCACACCTGACTAAAGGTGTGGAGGGCAAAATCTGCTGCCCAGAGCTTCCAGCTTAGCTGAATAGATCCATACTGATAAGCTGGACAAATGAGCAAAACATAGAATGTGCTGAACAATAAAGTCCACAACAAGAGGACTGCAAAAGGACAAAAGGACAAGCAAGGACTTATCTTTGCTGAACAGGTCAGAGTGTCAGGGAAATCCAAAAGAGCCGTGACTCCAAGCAGGAACAATTGACAACTGGCATTGATTGAGGGATAAGGCCAGACTAAATAGCCGAGCCAGAAAGACGATCAGTGGAAGCAGCTGCTGATGCTAAATCCAAGAAGCAGCCATACCACTCAAAACCACCGGAGGGAGCCCAAGAGCAGAACTCACAAAAGTGCTACTTACAACCACCGGAGGGAGCCCAAGAGCGGAATTCACAACAGTCAATTTCTTGAAATCCCATCTACTATGCTGTAACATCTGGCTGCTGTGGGTTTGACACTACAGATGTACGCAGCGTGAAACCTGCAGCATTTACCGACTGTGTCCACTTACCCTATCTGCAAACAGGAATTTACTTTTTTTCCTTCCCAGAAGCCAACTTTCAATAAGCTTTATTTCAAGTGACAAAAAACACATGTAATGAAAAAATGCATCAAAAACGTAGGTGACCTGCCAGTGACCTCAGATGCAGATTTCACCTGTGTCAAATCCTGAGCAAATGCTGAGCCAATCCTGTCCGTGGAAACATAATAATAATAATAATAATTTTTATTTATATAGCGCCAACATATGCCGCAGCACTTTACATTAGAGAGAGGACTTGTACAGACAATAGACATTACAGCATAACAATAAACACAGATCAAAACAGATAATAATAATTTTATTTATATAACGCCAACATATTCCGCAGCACTTAGATACCAAGAGGAAGGAGGGCCCTGCTCGCAAGCTTACAAACTATGAGATACCCTTAGGGTATGTTTCCACCAGCGTCTCCGCAAGATAGACATGCTGCGGTCTAGAAAGTTGCGCCGCATGTCTGGTTACGCATAGTGCGCATGGTTACATGTCTTTGTACGCATAGTGGAGATGGGATTTCATAAAATCCCCTCCACTATGCTGTAACATCTAGATGCTGCGACTGTATGCAGTGTCCAATCCGCAGCAAATACTGAAAGAATACGCCCCGTGGAAACATACCCTTAGACCTTGAACACCGAGCCTAATCCCCCTTCCACCACGACCTTGCTTTTTCCCAGTCATGTTGCTCAGATAATGTGCTATGAGTACAGTATCAGCAACTACAAATTAGATTTTTACATGCTGCACCACCTCTGCACAGCTGAATTTCAGTGGCACTGAATGATAAGGTGAAATATGGAGTGCTGAATCGAGTTAGTCACAGAAAAAATATTTTTTTCAGTCTGGATGACTCCTGCATGACAAAGATGATGTGTTTCAAACAATTTAAAAGTGACATGTCCCCTGCTGTATGACATTGGTAACAGAAGAATTTATTTGGGCCTGTCGATAAGGCCTGTATAAGATTCACTGGATGCTCAAAACAATTTAGAAGTGACATGTACCCTACTGTATGATATTAGTAACAGAAGATTTTTGGGGGGCATATCAAAAAGGCCTGTATAAGATTCAGTGGATGCTCAAAACAGTTTAAAAGTGACATGTCCCCTAATGTATGACGTTAGTAACAGAAGAATTTATTTGGGCCTGTCGATAAGGCCTGTATAAGATTCACTGGATGCTCAAAACAATTTAGAAGTGACATGTACCCTACTGTATGACATTAGTAACAGAAAATTTTTGGGGGGCCTATCAAAAAGGCCTGTATAAGATTCAGTGGATGCTCAAAACAGTTTAAAAGTGACATGTCCCCTAATGTATGATGTTAATAACAGAAGAATTTATTTGGGGCGGGAATGGGAATGAGCAACAGGATCAATAACAGGGCGGCTATGGAAAGTACAAGATCCAGGATCCAGCCTACAGCTACTAGTCATCTACCCAACACCAATTACCAGAGAGCCTTTGATGCTCGTCAGAAGATAGGTGTAACAGATGTGTGTCTCAAGCTAGGTATAAAAGATGCCCATGAGAAATTGGATGCTAAAGAAGCACATAATCTCTAGAAGAGAGGCTCAAAACAATTTCAAACTCAGATCTCGCCTGCTGTATTACATTTGTAAAAGAAAAAAAATATTAATGTGCAACAGCTCTGCACACAGAAGAATTTCAATGGCACTAAATGAAAAGGTTGGATATAGCAGGCTGTATCACAATTATCAACAGAAAAAAATATAATATTTTTTTTAATGCACGTTAGGTCTGCAGACAGGTACATATCACCGCCACAACATGACAATGAATGATACGGCGGGCTGTACCATATTCAGCAAGAAAATAAATTATATTTTTTTTTAATGCGCGTTAGGTCTGAAGACAAGTTCATATCACCGCCACAACATGACAATGTGTGATATGGAGGCTGTATCACATTCAGCAAGAGAAAAAAATTATAATTTTTTTGTAATGCGCATTAGGTCTGAAGACAGGCTCATATCACTGCCACAACATGACAATGTGTGATACGGCGGGCTGTATCATATTCAGCAAGAGAAAAAAATATAATTATTTTTAATGCGCGGTAGGTCTGCAGACAGGTTCATATCACCGCCATAACATGACAATGTATGATATGACGGGCTGTATCATATTCATCAACAGAAAAAAATCTTCTTTTTGTAATGTGCCTTAGATCTGAACACAGTTTCATATCACCCTCGTGCTGACTTAAGGACCTACTAAGGCCGGGTTCACATTTGCGTCTGTGTGCACAGCGTACGATCAGCATGCGTCATCCGTACATATCTTTTAACATGGTGTAAGCAGTGACATGCGTTCACTAGCGGATGCGTAAGCATGCATCGTTTTGAGGTGTGCGGCGGGGTCTGGCGAACGCAACATGTTGCATTTTTTGAGGCGTCAAAAATATTGCAAAATCATCCACATGCGGACGATTGAGGATGATTGCGTCAAAAAACACATTACTGTCTTCGAGAACGCATTGAAACGCAAGGTCATGTGCAGGGCAGTTTCTAGCCCAAAAATGACACAGGGCGAGAGTAGGAAATTTCTCCCCCCCCCCCCCCCCCCCCGGCACCGAAAATAATAAACATTATTTTTGTGGGCTTGAGTAATAAAAAAAAAGCTGGGTGAGGATGCCACCAGACTGCCAAAGATGAGGTAAGTCAGCTGGGCCCCCTCCCGGGTTTCATGCTGTGGGGCATGCCAAATCAGCATGCCCCAAGGGTGGTTGGGGGGGGGGCAGGTGTGGGGGTCCCCATCCAAAAAAAAAGGCTAGCCCAACCCATCCCATCCCTCAGACCCCCTCACCTGTTCAGTGTGTCAGTGCCCTCTGCCCTCTGAGTCTGAGCGCGCTCAGACTGCTAAATGGGGCTGCTGGGAAGGGAAGGACTAATCCATAGGCAGGGGGTGGGCATTTTTGCTATACTGCTACCACTGTCAGACTAGACTGCAGCCTGTCCTGTCCAGCATTGAAATTGGCAACAGCCAGGCAGCCTAGTCTGACAGTGATAGTGTGTGTGCTTAGCTCTTTGATCACTGTCTCAGGGAGCGCCCGTGCTCAGCCGAGAGCGCGGCGCCCCTGCTATCAGTGTGGGAGTGGCCGAGCTGCCTCATCCTGGCTGTTCATTCTCGCTGTTCATCCAGCGCGGAGCGGAGGTGAGTGGCGGCGCCGAGGTGGCCGCAACCATTATGTGCGGTGCGGGGGGGGGGGCGCGGCGACGCGAGGCGATGATCTGACCGCTCAGCTGTCAGATTTGCAGCTGAGTTCGGGCAGGGCGCGCCCGCGCTCAGCACTGAGCGCGGCATCCGCGCCCCTGACAGCCCTTAAACAGCAGCAGCAGCGGGCAGGGGACCACCGGGGCCCGAGGCCTCTCCTGCGCCCCCCGGCCCCACGGCGCCCCGTGTGGCCGCCCTGCCCGCCCTGTTGAAGAAACGGCCCTGGTCATGTGTACGCCTGCGTTCGATAAACATGCGTACTTCTGACTAATTTTGGAAATGATGTAACCACCTGAAAATAGCCAGCTGTATAAAAGGGGGTCTGGAGACAGGAAGTCCATTACTCTCAAGACTCATGATGCGGGCACAGGAAATTGGATGAAGGCAGAAGACTCTGGATGTAAGTATAGAAGCTTTGAAAATGTCTATCTGTCTCTCACTGCATTATGTACTCTGTACTTATGTTTTTTTTCTGTTGCTTCTAGACTGTTGCTGCCATCCCGGTGCTGCTGTCTTGGTCCCAGTGTTGCAGTCTTTATGTAAGTATAGAAGCTTTGAAAATGTCTTTCTGTCTTTGCACTCTGTACATATTTTTTTCCCATTCCTTGTAGATTAGGTGCTGCTGTCTTGGTCCCAGTGCTGCTGTCTTGGTCCTAGTGCTCTTTCTTGGTCCCAGTGCTGCTGTCGTGGTCCCAGTGCTGCTGTTTTGGTCCCAGTGCTGCTGTCTTGGTCCCAGTGCTGCCATCTATATGTAAGTATAGAAGCTTTGATAATGTCTGTCTTTGCACTGTGTACAGATTTGTTTTCCATTCCTTGTAGATTAAGTGCTGCTGTCCTGGTCCTGGTGCTGCTGTCTTGCTTGGTCCCAGTGCTCTTTCTTGGTCCCAGTGCTGCCGTCTATGTAAGTATAGAAATTTTGAAAATGTCTTTCTGTCTTTGCACTCTGTACTCTGTACAGTTTTTTTTTCCATTCCTTGAAGATTAATTGCTGCTGTCCCGGTGCTGCTGTCTTGGTCCCGGTGCTGCTGTCTTGGTCCCAGTGCTGCTGTCTTGGTCCCAGTGCTGCTGTCCATGTAAGTATAGAAGCTTTGAAAATGTCTTTCTGTCTTTGCACTCTTTACTCTGTACAGATTATTTTCCATTCCTTGTAGATTAGGTGCTGCTGTCCTGGTCCTGGTGCTGCTGCCTTGGTCCCGGTGCTGCTGCCTTGGTCCCGATGCTGCTGACTGGGTCCCAGTGCTGCTGTCTATTTAAGTATAGAAGCTTTGAAAATGTCTTTCTGTCTTTGCACTCTTTACTCTGTACAGATTATTTTCCATTCCTTGTAGATTAGGTGCAGCTGTCCTGGTCCTGGTGCTGCTGCCTTGGTCCCGATGCTGCTGCCTTGATCCCGGTGCTGCTGCCTTGGTCCTGGTGCTGCTGCCTTGGTCCCAGTGCTGCTGTCTATGTAAGTATAGAAGCTTTGAAAATGTCTATCTGTCTCTCACTGCATTATGTACTCTGTACTTATGTTTTTTTTCTGTTGCTTCTCAGGATATCGTCCCAGTTAATTGCACCAAGATCCTCTCTCATCCGTTGGAAATTTGCCCTCCTGAAGTTTAGTGTCCTTGTCACCCCCCTACTACCCATCTTATTAAAGGAGACATGAAAACTTATTATTTTGTGATCACTATTCCCCAAGTGACCCCCAACCCTTATATTTGATATGCGGTCTGGCCTGTTGGTTAATATTAGGTCTAGCAGTGCCCCCCTCCTTGTTGGGTCCTGAACCAGTTGTGAAAGGTAATTGTCTCTCATAGTTGTCAAAAACCGATTACCTTTGCTGGAACTGCAGGTTTCTGTTCCCCAATCTATTTCAGGGTAGTTGAAGTCCCCCATAATAATGACTTCTCCTTGAGTCGCAGCTTCATCTATTTGCTTTACGAGGATATTCTCCATTGCTTCCATTAGTTTTGGAGATTTATAACAAACCCCTATCAGTAATTTATTATTTTTTCCCCCTCCCCTTATCTCCACCCACAGAGACTCTACATTTTCATTAGATTCACCTATATTATCACGCAGGATGGGTTTTAAGGTCGATTTTACATACAGACACACCCCACCCCCTCGCTTATCTGTACGGTCATTTCTGAAAAGGCTATAGCCCTGCAAGTTAACAGCCCAGTCATGGCTCTCATCCAGCCACGTCTCAGATATCCCCACCATGTCATAATTATGCTCCAACAACATTAGTTCTAATTCATCCATTTTGTTGGCGAGGCTTCTGGCATTAGTATACATGCACTTGATGTTACTCTCTGTACCTCTATTCTTTCTTAAATTACTAACTATTCTAACCCCACCCCCCATGCCACCGCCACCCCCAACTTCCTTATTTGTGCCCAGGTCTCTATCTGCACTATCTTCCCCTCCTATAAAATGAATACCCTCCCCCCCAATCCCTAGTTTAAACACTCCTCCAACCTTCTAACCATTTTCTCCCCCAGCACAGCTGCACCTTCCCCATTGAGGTGCAGCCCGTCCCTAGCGTAGAGCCTGTAGCCAACTGAGAAGTCGGCCCAGTTCTGCAGGAACCCAAACCCCTCCTTCCTACACCAATTCTTGAGCCACTTATTAACCTCCCTAATCTCCCGTTGCCTCTCTGGCGTGGCACGTGGTACAGGCAGTATTTCGGAAAATACCACGTTGGAGGTCCTTGCTTTCAGCTTGCAGCCTAATTCCCTGAAATCATCTTTAAGGACCTTCCACCTACCTCTAACTTTGTCATTTGTGCCAATGTGCACCATGACCGCTGGGTCCTCACCAGCCCCTCCCAGTAATCTGTCCACCCGATCAGCGATGTGTCGGACTCGAGCGCCAGGTAGGCAGCACACCGTCCGACGATCCCTGTCTTTGTGACAGATTGCCCTATCTGTTCCCCTAAGAATTGAGTCCCCCACTACCAGCACCTGTCTGGCCTGCCCTGCTCTCCTTTTTCCCTCCTTACTGGAGCAGTCACTCCTCCGGCTTTCAGAGGACATGCCTGGCTGCAGCAGTGCTACCCCTGTACTGGCACCCCCCTCATCTGCCAACTTAGCAAACTTATTGGGGTGTGCCAGATCAGGACTAGCCTCCCTGGCACTCTTCCCTCTACCCGGCCTTCTATCTGTCACCCAGCTAACTGCCACACTGTCCTGCAGCTCCATCCTACCATCCCCCTCCTCATCTATCCCATTGAGCGTCTGCTCAGTGAGCAGAAGACTCCTCTCCATATTGTCTATGGATCTCAGTGTTGCCAGCTGCACATTTAGATCCAGTATCTGGGTTTCCAAATGCACAACGTGCTCACATCTCGCACAGCAGTATGCACCCTCGATCGGCTGATCAAGGACTGCAGACATGTGGCAAGATGTACACTGGATGGCATTAACAATTGTGGAGCACATTTCCTAATGGGGATTGCACCACACAGAAACGTTAATTAAAAATAAATACAAAGTATTAATTAAACCAAAAAAAAAACAGAAGCAATTCCTCCCTTGGAAACTCCCTGATTCCAAAGTCACTGAATCACAAGTCACACACTTACCGCCGTTCACACTTACGCTCAGGTCACACTCAGCTCGCTCACACTCGCTGTGCTGAAGATTTATAGATTTTTTTTTTTTTTTCTCTCTATCTCCCCTCAACAGCAATCCACCTTGCTGTTCAGATGCACTTCCAAAAAGGTCCCAGTGTTGCAGTCTTTATGTAAGTATAGAAGCTTTGAAAATGTCTTTCTGTCTTTGCACTCTGTACATATTTTTTTCCCATTCCTTGTAGATTAGGTGCTGCTGTCTTGGTCCCAGTGCTGCTGTCTTGGTCCTAGTGCTCTTTCTTGGTCCCAGTGCTGCTGTCGTGGTCCCAGTGCTGCTGTTTTGGTCCCAGTGCTGCTGTCTTGGTCCCAGTGCTGCCATCTATATGTAAGTATAGAAGCTTTGATAATGTCTGTCTTTGCACTGTTTACAGATTTTTTTTCCATTCCTTGTAGATTAAGTGCTGCTGTCCTGGTCCTGGTGCTGCTGTCTTGCTTGGTCCCAGTGCTCTTTCTTGGTCCCAGTGCTGCCGTCTATGTAAGTATAGAAATTTTGAAAATGTCTTTCTGTCTTTGCACTCTGTACTCTGTACAGTTTTTTTTTCCATTCCTTGAAGATTAATTGCTGCTGTCCCGGTGCTGCTGTCTTGGTCCCGGTGCTGCTGTCTTGGTCCCAGTGCTGCTGTCTTGGTCCCAGTGCTGCTGTCCATGTAAGTATAGAAGCTTTGAAAATGTCTTTCTGTCTTTGCACTCTTTACTCTGTACAGATTATTTTCCATTCCTTGTAGATTAGGTGCTGCTGTCCTGGTCCTGGTGCTGCTGCCTTGGTCCCGGTGCTGCTGCCTTGGTCCTGGTGCTGCTGCCTTGGTCCCAGTGCTGCTGTCTATGTAAGTATAGAAGCTTTGAAAATGTCTTTCTGTCTTTGCACTCTTTACTCTGTACAGATTATTTTCCATTCCTTGTAGATTAGGTGCAGCTGTCCTGGTCCTGGTGCTGCTGCCTTGGTCCCGATGCTGCTGCCTTGATCCCGGTGCTGCTGCTTTGGTCCTGGTGCTGCTGCCTTGGTCCCAGTGCTGCTGTCTATGTAAGTATAGAAGCTTTGAAAATGTCTTTCTGTCTTTGCACTCTTTACTCTGTACAGATTATTTTCCATTCCTTGTAGATTAGGTGCAGCTGTCCTGGTCCTGGTGCTGCTGCCTTGGTCCCGATGCTGCTGCCTTGATCCCGGTGCTGCTGCCTTGGTCCTGGTGCTGCTGCCTTGGTCCCAGTGCTGCTGTCTATGTAAGTATAGAAGCTTTGAAAATGTCTTTCTGTCTTTGCACTCTTTACTCTGTACAGATTATTTTCCATTCCTTGTAGATTAGGTGCTGCTGTCCTGGTCCTGGTGCTGCTGCCTTGGTCCTGGTGCTGCTGCCTTGGTCCTGGTGCTGCTGCCTTGGTCCCGATGCTGCTGACTGGGTCCCAGTGCTGCTGTCTATTTAAGTATAGAAGCTTTGAAAATGCCTTTCTGTCTTTGCAATCTGTACTCTGTACTGATTTTTTTCCATTCCTTGTAGATTAGGTGCTGCTGTCCTGCTCCCGAAGCTGCTGTCCTGCTGCTGTTCTTCAGTCCGTCCTGGTGCTGTGCTGCGGTTCCTGCTGTGTGGTGCCTGCCTGCTGTGTGGTTGGACTACTGTCTGCAATGTAAGTATCTGAGTCCCTTTTTGTTTTTGGCCTACATTGTGTGTGTTCTAAAACAAGTTTATTTTTTCTTTTCTCTAGTGTTTCACTAAACTGCTGCCTGCGATTCCAAGATGTCCTCCAGTGAGGCTTCATAGACTGGACATGACACAGATTATGTAATCACATTTGATATACTGATTGGTATGTATTGACTTGCAATACTATACATGTGTTAAATCATGTATTTTCTTTGCAGGTTCTATCCAGTGAGGAAAAGCAGGAGCAGAAATGATTCTTCCCAGGGTCGTCGGCCTCAAGTTGCTGAGGAGGAAAGACGGGGTGTAAGTATCCTTTATCAGAGTTGTAACTGAATTTGTTTTAATTTTTACTAACAAATTCTTGTTTTGTATTTCATCTGTAGGTTCCACAACGTGACATAGATAATAATTTACTTATTCAAGCTGTGCAAGACCGGGCAGCATTGTGGGACCGCCGTTATCGTAATCATTCCGACCCAGTCTTGATCCGACGATTCTGGGAAGAAATGGCCAGATTGTGACCATGCAACGCCAAAAGTCAGAAAGGATTTTGGTAAGTATTGCAATTTTGGACACGTCTGTACTTCTGTAAATTTTGCTGTCTTTTAACAATTTTTTTTTCTTCCCCTTTCACAGAAAAGAGAGTAAAGGTTCATTGGCGTTCGATGAAGGATTACTTCAATAAGGACATGAGAGAGGAGATTTGGGTTCGAAGTGGTGCAGCTCGAAAAATCAGAAAATACAAGTACCATATCCAGCTTTCTTTTCTGAAGCCAGCGGTTGCTCAGCGAACGTGAGTATCTTTTGTGTTGTCTTTTACTATTATTTATTCATTTTTTTAATAATTCTTTTTATTTCATTTTCACACAGACCGGCGCAACATTATTTTTCCACTATAGAACGGGGCGTGACGGAAAACCTTAGTCCTGATCTCCACCTGTTTATGATGAAGGCCTGTCAGGATGCTTATACTGAGACCATGCAGTGGTCCCAATATCAACAGCAGGCACAAAGTTCATTCCCAAGGGACTTATCTACCACCACCACCACCGTTGGACATTACGACATTGCCAAGAATACCCAGCTTCACCATGCAGCTGAGTGCAGGAGCCCAGCCATCCACATTCACCACCACGTAGCCGAGTGCAGCAGCCCAGCCGTCCTGTTCCACCATCAAGCCGAGTGCAGCAGCCCACACTTCTACTACACCATCACAGCACCAGGAACAAAAAGCAGCAAAACTAAAGTCCTGGAGGAGAAAACCCAGGAAAAAAATAAACACCCCCTCAACCCTCACCTCCTAATGTGTCTTTGTTTTCTAGTCTGTCCACACCTTCCCTTCGTTCTTTCCCTTCCAATGTGTCAATCCCTTCCAACTTGTTCTCCATTCCTAATGAATCCTCTTCCCTCAATGTGTCTGACCCAATCTTCCAATTGTCTTCCACTTCCCCTCTAACAACTTCCAAAACCACTCCTAACCTACAATCACAGCCCGACACCCCCCTGGTCCACCATGTTACTCCCTCCCACAGACCCCAAAAGTAAATAATCATTCAATCATTTTTCCTTTTTTTTATAAAAATTGGGCATTTTTTATTTTTGTTGCTTTGATTCACAATACTGGTCTGACTGTGTTTTCTTTATCTCTTTATTTAACCATGTGCATATTGTTGAGTGAAGTATGAACGGGTGTAACAGTTAATGTGTTTATTATACAAGTTACATTCAAGGTGTTAATATTAGAGTCAGAAAACATTACAGGTACATAACATTACAGGTTAAACCATTTCATCTTGCCATGCCATATGTCCAATATCAGAAACAAAATAGGCTGCAAATGTATCCCTCATTTGGGCTACTTCTACTGTAGTCCTCAGAAAGTGATGTTGGGAATCCTGCAATGTGGTTCTAACAGTTTCCTCAAGTTCAAAGTGGTGCTGCTCTTTTGACAGGATGTAGTAATGCAGAACAACATATGCTTTCACAACCTCTATTTTTAGATTGATGGCTGTTCCCAAAATGCGCCATTTGGATGCCAGCAAAACAAAGGCACACTCCACAGTTCTTTGTGCCCTTGTCAGTCTGTAGTTGAAAATCCTTTTTGTGTGACTCAAGTTCTGACTTGAGTACGGTTTTATTAGGTTGGCACACATTTGAAAGGCCTCATCCCCAACAATAACAAATGGCATTGGCGGTCCTTCAGTGTTAGGAAGACGTTGTGGCGGTGGAAAATTAAAATCATTCCCATACAATTGTTGTCACATGTCAGTTTTTGCAATTCTATGAGTCATTTCCTCGTCCAAATGAGCCAACGTTAATGGGGACAAATCGGCAATCTGCATCTGCAATCGCCATGAAAACAATTGAAAAGTATTTTTTATAATTGAAGTACTCGGATCCACTTCCTGCAGGTTTCAGAATCCGAACATGTTTGCAGTCCATAGCCCCCACACAGTTAGGAAAATTACAAACTTCATTGAATTTTGCTGCATTTAGCATTCACAGTTCAGCTGTGGGTTGGGGGAGGAATTCTGCATGCAAAACGTCACACAATTCATGGCAGGTGTCTCCAACAATCCCAGAAAGTGTGGACAGTCCAATCCGAAACTGAAAATGTAGAGATCTTAAGGTCTCTCCGGTAGCCAGGAATCTGCGGAACAGACAGAGGAACAAATAAATCAGTACATGGCTTTTCTAACAATAATAGTAACGACAGGTGTTTGTTGTTCAAAATTACGTACCTTAGGGACACCAACAGACGTTCCGCAGCAAAAATTGCTCTACGTAGTTGGGTGTCCAGCCTGCTGATGGATCCTCTGACACATTGCAGGAAGTCATCGAAGCTCTGTTCCAACATCCTCGTGTAGTCAAAAAACTTCGGGTTTTCACGAAGCTCTGTGGACAATGAGTGGTAGGCTCCACGGCTCTGTCGAAGTTCAACAATAGGGTGTTGCTAATAGCGACGACAACGTCTTCTCTGTCTTTCTCTTCTCCATTCTTCCTCACAAGTCACAGTAAAAGCAAAAGCCAGTTTCAATGACAAATCCAGATTTTGATTGAAGCTCTCCACGCTATCCATCTTGCAGCCGCATCCAGTATCCAAAGAAACGGATTTCAGCTGTGCAGTGTCTATATATATAGAAAACCCCTAAGCCTCGCCCATTGGGAAATAACGTACGCACGCGCATAAACAACGCAAATGCATGCAAAAACTCATACAAACGTATGCAATCGTAGCTTTTTTTATGTCATGTGTAAGAGCATGTGTCTAAAAACGCTGCATACACATGTGTTATTAGCTCTCACTCACCTAGTCTCCCCGTGACATTATAATCGGCCCAACAACAACAACAAAAAAAAAAGGGGTTTCTTTTTTTTTCTTTTGTCATGGATCCCATGACTTCCATAACCCGCCAGTTGGAGGCGCTGTCCCTACAGGTCACTGAGTTGAGGGGGACAGTTCAGCAACAGGGACTAGCAGTATCTAATGTGCAAGCTGGAGCGACAGGAAGAGTTGCTGAGCCTAAATTCCCTTTGCCTGAAAAATTTGCTGGGGAACGCAGTAAATTTGTTTCTTTTCGTGAAGCTTGCAAACTATATTTCCGTATGCGCCCGATCTCCTTGGGTAATGAGGCTCAGCGTGTGGGCCTGGTGTTGTCATTGTTAAGCGGGGATCCCCAAGCATGGGCGTTTTCTTTGCCATCTGATTCTGCTGCATTTGACTCTGTGGAGAGTTTTTTTTCCTTTCTTGGAAATATTTACGATGAACCTGACAGAATGGCTCTAGCAGAATCTAAGATACGCACTATTCACCAGGGGGAGCGAGTAGCAGAGGATTACTGTTCTGAATTTCATCGCTGGGCGATCGATACACAATGGAATGATCCAGCGTTGTGGAGTTAGTTTATTCATGGGGTTTCTGGAAGGGTTAAAAAAGCCCTTCTGATGTACGAGACTCCTGCTTCTCTAGATTCCGCTATGAGTCTGGTTGTCCGCATTGATCGCCGTTTGCGTCAGGGGGAGCATGAGACATCGCCTATGGGAGAGGGTTTAGGTTCACGTGAGGTTGCTGCAGGTGAGCCCACGGAGCCTATGCAAATCGCAGGGGTGTCACATGTGAAGCGTCGAGCCCCTGAGCTCAGGAAGCAAGGAACCTGTTTTTACTGTGGTAAAACTGGTCATTTTATTAACATCTGTCCTCTGCTGTCTAAGAAAAACGCAACGGCGGAAAACTTCTAAGCTCAGAGGGTGTGGAGGAGACCAATCTGAGCTTATGTATATCCTCCATGGTGGTTTCTCAATGCATGCTCCCTGCTAAGGTTTTTATCGCTGGCAGTGAGCTGCCAATTACTGTTTTTGTGGATAGTGGTTCAGCCACAAATCTTATTGATGAGGAGTTTGCGTGCACAGCAGGTTTTAGGATTGAAAAACTGTCTCATCCTATCCGCGTGGTCACCATCAATGCTGCGCCTCTCTCTCAGGGGGAGATTACTGAATTTGTGGCTGAGGTGAAACTCCACATTGGGGTTCTACATTCCGAGCGGGTTACATGTAAGGTGCTCAGGAATCTTCCTGCAGGTGGTTTTGGGTTTTCCTTGGTTGTCCATGCACAACCCGGTAATTGACTGGAAAACTCAGGACATAATTCAGTGGAGCGAGTTCTGCCAGGAGAACTGCCTGGCCACATGTGTGGCTGCGGTGACTTCAAGCGTTCCGGAGTCACTTCTGGATTTTGTGGATGTGTTCTCTGAAAAGGGTTGTTCAGAGTTGCCGCCACATCGTCCCTATGACTGTTCTATCAGGTTTAAACCAGGGGCCAAGTTGCCTAAAGCAAGGATGTTTAACATCTCCGGTCCGGAGAGACAAGCGTTAAAAGATTATATTGCTGAAAGCTTGAGCAAAGGGCACATCAGGCCGTCATCCTCGCCGGTGGCAGCAGGGTTCTTCTTCGTGAAGAAGAAAGATGGCGGATTACGCCCGTGTTTGGATTTCAGGGAGTTGAACCAGATTACGGTTCGTGATCCATACCCGATGCCACTGATACCAGATTAGATCAACCAGGTGGCAGGTGCTAAGTGGTTTACCAAGCTTGACCTCAGGGGGGCGTACAACCTCATAAGAGTCCGTCAAGGTGATGAGTGGAAGACGGCTTTTAATACCCCTGAGGGTCATTTTGAAAATTTGGTGATGCCTTTTGGGTTGACTAACGCACCTGCAGTGTTCCAACATTTCATCAATGATGTGTTCTCGCATGTTTTGGGGAAATTCGTTATCGTGTACCTAGATGACATTCTCATATATTCTTGCGACCGTGATGCTCATTTAGATCATGTCAGGCAGGTGTTACAGCTTCTCAGAGAGAATAAGCTGTATGCTAAACTTGAGAAATGTGTATTTTCTGTTCAAGAGTTGCCTTTCTTGGGTTATATTGTGTCTGCTTCTGGTTTTAAAATGGACACCGCTAAGGTGCAAGCGGTGCTGCATTGGGAACGTCCTGATAACCTGAAAGCACTTCAGCGGTGCCTTGGGTTTTCTAACTACTATAGGAAATGTATCAAGGATTTTTCCATCATTGCTAAACCGCTAACTGACATGACTAAAAAGGGTACCAATTTCTCCCTTTGGCCTGAGGCTGCTGTGCGCGCATTTGAATTTCTTAAGAACAGTTTTGTTTCAGCCCCCATTCTTGTGCAGCCAGACGTATCAAAACCCTTTGTTGTGGAAGTCGATGCGTCTGAAGTTGGTGTGGGGGTGGTACTATCTCAAGGCTCATCTTTGAGTGGTTTGCGTCCATGCGCCTATTTCTCCAAGAAACTGTCGTCCGCCGAACGTAACTACGATATCGACAACAGGGAGTTGTTGGGCAATCAAGTGGGCCTTTGAGGAATGGCGACACTTCTTGGAGGGGTCGGTACATCAGATTACTGTTATTACTGATCTTAAGAATCTGCTGTATTTGGAGTCAGCCAAACGTCTGTCCCCCAGGCAGGCTCGCTGGGCATTGTTTTTCACGCGGTTCAATTTTGTTGTCACTTACAGACCGGGGTCTAAAAACACTAAGGCGGATGCTCTGTCCAGGTGTTTTCCGGAGGGTGAACCTCGGGAAGATCCAGTACCCATCCTCCAAAAGGGTGTTGTGGTTTCGGCTCTCACTACCGAGGTTGAGGCTGAGATTGCCGAGGCTCAGGAGGAGGTACCATCTGAGCTTCCCATCAACAAATCTTTTGTACCGCTTCATCTCCGCTTAAAGGTTTTGGCGGAGCATCATGATGCTGTCCTGGCTGGCCACCCAGGGGTTAGAGGTACCTTGGAGTTGGTGTCACGTCGGTTTTGGTGGCCCAAGATCCGACAGGACGTGGTCTCATACGTGTCAGCTTGTACCAGGTGCGCTAGGGCTAAGACGCCCCGCTCCCGTCCTGTTGGCACACTACTTCCTCTTGAAGTACCTAGTAAGCCATGGACGGAAATCTCCATGGATTTCATCACGGATTTGCCCTCATCAGCTGGGAACACGGTCATCTTGGTGATTGTTGATCGATTTTCTAAAATGTCGCACTTTGTGTCTTTGCCTTCGTTGCCTAACGCTAAGACTCTGGCTCAGGTATTTGTGCAGGAGGTGGTCAGACTTCATGGGGTTCCGTCTGACATTGTGTCTGATAGGGGGTCTCAGTTTGTGGCTAAATTTTGGAAAGCATTTTGCTCACGGCTGGGGATCAAGTTGTCTCATTCTTCGGCGTTCCATCCTCAGTCAAATGGTCAGACTGAGCGTATGAACCAAAATTTGGAACAGTACCTACGCTGCTTTGTCTCTGATAACCAGGAGGAGTGGTCTACCTTTCTTCCTTTGGCTGAGTTTGCCATCAATAATCACCGCCAGAAGTCGTCTGGGGAGTCTCCGTTTTTTTGTGTTTACGGGCCACATCCTCAATTTTGTACCTTGAGTCAGAGGGGTTCTTCCGGCGTTCCGGAGGAGGATCAGTTGGGAGCACGGTTGTCGTCAGTCTGGAGGAGAGTTAAACAGCGCCTGTTGAGAGTGGGTGCTAGGTACAAACGTGTGTCTGACAGTAGGCGTGTGCCAGGTCCGGACCTGAGTGTGGATGACTGGGTGTGGTTATCCACAAAAAACATAAGACTCAAAATACCGTCCCTTAAATTGGGTCCACAGTTTATTGGTCCATTTAGGGTCACCGCCGTCATTAACCCAGTAGCGTACCGATTGGAGCTCCCTACGGTGTATAAGATACACAACGTGTTCCACAGGTCTCTTCTAAAGAAGGTGGTGGGTTCTGTGGACGCGGCGCCTATGCCACCTCCAGTCTTGGTGGATGGTAATTTGGAGTTTGAAGTCTCCAAGGTGGTTGACTCTCGTGTAGTGCGTCGCACTTTACAGTACTTGGTACACTGGCGTGGTTATGGGCCTGAGGAGAGGTCCTGGGTACCAGCCACGGATATTCATGCGGATCGGCTGGTCAGGTTTTTTCATCGTTGCCATCCAGACAAGCCGGGTCCTATAAGCCGTGAGGGCCCTGGGGTCCCTCGTAGAAGGCGGGGTACTGTCATGTCGGACGCTGTTCAGACCAGGTCGTTCGACAGACAGCGGTAATTCCGCTTTTGACCACTATTTGCTCATTGGTAGTGTTGAGCGATACCGTCCGATACTTGAAAGTATCGGTATCGGAAAGTATCGGCCGATACCGGCAAAATATCGGATCCAATCCGATACCGATACCCGATACCAATACAAGTCAATGGGACTCAGGTATCGGACGGTATTCCTGATGGTTCCCAGGGTCTGAAGGAGAGGAAACTCTCCTTCAGGCCCTGGGAACCATATAAATGTGTAAAATAAAGAATTAAAATAAAAAATATCGCTATACTCACCTGTCCGACGCAGCCGGGACCTCGGCGATTGTAAGCGGCAGCGTTGTTTCTTTAAAATTCGCGCTTTTACTTGCTTACGTGAATTCCCGGCTTCTGATTGGTCAGGGCGGCCATGTTGCCGGGACTCGGACCAATCACAGCAAGCCGTGACGAAATTACGTCACGGCTTGCTGTGATTGGTCCGCGTCCCGGCAATATGGCGCCGTGACCAATCACAAGCCGTGACGTCACGGGAGGCTGGACACGCGCGCTTTTCAAAATAAGCGCGTGTCCAGCCTCCCGTGACGTCACGGCTTGTGATTGGTTAATGGCGGCCATGTTCCTGGGACGCGGACCAATCACAGCAAGCCGTGACGTAATTTCGTCACGGCTTGCTGTGATTGGTCCGCATCCCGGCAATATGGCGCCGTGACCAATCACAAGCCGTGACGTCACGGGAGGCTGGACACGCGCGCTTTTCAAAATAAGCGCGTGTCCAGCCTCCCGTGACGTCACGGCTTGTGATTGGTTAATGGCGGCCATGTTGCCGGGACGCGGACCAATCACAGCAAGCCGTGACGTAATTTCGTCACGGCTTGCTGTGATTGGTCCGAGTCCCGGCAACATGGCCGCCCTGACCAATCAGAAGCCGGGAATTCACGTAAGCAAGTAAAAGCGCGAATTTTAAAGAAACAACGCTGCCGCTTACAATCGCCGAGGTCCCGGCTGCGTCGGACAGGTGAGTATAGCGATTTTTTTTATTTTAATTCTTTCTTTTACACCTTTTTACATTAATGTTGTTTCGATACCGATATCCGATATTACAAAAATATCGGATCTCGGTATCGGAAATTCCGATACAGCAAGTATCGGCCGATACCCGATACTTGCAGCATCGGAATGCTCAACACTACTCATTGGCATTGGCTAGATTTTATCTAGCTGTTCCGGGGCTAATTTACCTGATCCTCGGATTGGAAGCTGGGCCATGCCCATTGCCTTTAAATAGTTCTCCTGATCATTGGGCGTCGCCGATTATAGCTTCTGTCTTGTGCGTTGTTATCTCGGTCTGGAGTGGAGAGCTGGTTGTTGGAGATTCGTTGCTGGTGGTGTATTTTCCTTAGTCTTATTTACTCCTTCCTATATTTGTATTTATTTTGCCCTGCACATTTATAGTGTATTCCTGGGTGACTGCGGCGTGGTGTATATTTTCCTTTATCCTTGTCTGTGCTAACTGTGGGAATTGGTGTATTACCTCTTCACTGGGTGGTGGGCGAAGGTTTCAGCCTAGGGTTGAAACAGGAGACAGGGTGAGGTTCGAGGCCTGGACACGCACACCATCAGTGTAAACTTCAGGTAGAGGGTCAGTCAGGATTTCCCTAGTCTGAGGGAAATTGCAGGGGCCCGGGTTATTAGCTCTCGCTCACCTAGTCTCCCTGTGACAGTGGTTTATTGCATCATAAACAAAAAACAAACCAGATACCAGATAAACAGCCTGTCTGGCTCAAAAAGAAATAAACAGTTCACACACAGTCCTGCCCAGGTCCTCTGGGACAACACATACGGCAGCTCTCTCAGGAGCTAGCAATCAGGAGGGTTGCTTTCCTCCAGACAGACAAAAAAAACTGGCTGGACATTTAACCCCCTCCTTCCATACGCTGGAGGTGGAGATATGCCCATCTCTGACCCACCCACCATAAAAGCCATGCCCATGTAGCGACTGGATTGCTCTCAGCACATATCAAGCTGGAGAAAACACTTATGGATTTTACATCACGCAGGAAAGCAACCTTTGTGACACATGTCTTCCCTCATGTATGTGTGAGAGAGTGCCAGTGCCGCAGTCATGGCCGAGGACAGGGCCGGACTGGCCATCGGGCAGTTCTGGCAAATGCCAGAAGGGCCGGTGGCAGTAGTGGGCCGCTCGAGTGTGCCGCTGTCGGCACACTCTCCCCGCTGTCGGCACACTCTCCCCGCTGTCGGCGCACTCCCGGCCCCGCATTCAACTATACCGGCGTCATAGACGCCGGTACAGTTGAATGCAATGATGGAGGAGAGAGCGTCTGCTGACGCCCCCTCTCCCATCATTCCCCGCTCTGCCTGCCGCTGACACTGCGTGTGCGCGATGACATCATATCATCGCGCACCTGCTGTGTGACCGGGCGGGCAGACTGCGACTGCTGAGAGTGAGACCAGAGCCAGAGCAGCGCGGGGCAGGAGGAAAGGTGAGTAGAGTGTTTTTGTTTTGTTTTTATCAATGAGTGATGACTGGATTGTGGAGCTATTGAGGGGGGGGGGGGCTGTGCTGCATTCCATTCTATGGGCCTGTGCTGCATTGTATTCTATGGGGCTGGCTGCAATCCATTCTATGGGCCTGTGCTGCATTATATTCTATGGGGCTGGCTGCATTCCATTCTATGGGGCTGGCTGCATTATATTCTATGGGGCTGTGCTGCATTCCATTCTATGGGCCTCTGCTGCATTATATTCTATGGGGCTGGCTGCATTCCATTCTATGGGCCTCTGCTGCATTATATTCTATGGGGCTGGCTGCATTCCATTCTATGGGCCTCTGCTGCATTATATTCTATGGGGCTGGCTGCATTCCATTCTATGGGCCTCTGCTGCATTATATTCTATGGGGCTGGCTGCATTCCATTCTATGGGCCTCTGCTGCATTATATTCTATGGGGCTGGCTGCATTCCATTCTATGGGCCTGTGCTGCATTATATTTTATGGGCCTGTGCTGCATTATATTCTATGGGCCTGTGCTGCATTGTATTCTATGGGCCTGTGCTGCATTCCATTCTATGGGCCTCTGCTGCATTATATTCTATGGGGCTGTGCTGCATTCCATTCTATGGGCCTGTGCTGCATTCCATTCTATGGGCCTGTGCTGCATTCCATTCTATGGGCCTCTGCTGCATTATATTCTATGGGGCTGGCTGCATTCCATTCTATGGGCCTCTGCTGCATTATATTCTATGGGGCTGGCTGCATTCCATTCTATGGGCCTCTGCTGCATTATATTCTATGGGGCTGGCTGCATTCCATTCTATGGGCCTCTGCTGCATTATATTCTATGGGCCTGTGCTGCATTGTATTCTATGGGCCTGTGCTGCATTGTATTCTATGGGCCTGTGCTGCATTCCATTCTATGGGCCTGTGCTGCTTTATATTCTATGGGCCTGTGCTGCATTATATTCTATGGGCCTGTGCTGCATTATATTCTATGGGGCTGTGCTGCATTCCATTCTATGGGCCTGTGCTGCATTATATTCTATGGGCCTGTGCTGCATTATATTGTATGGGGCTGTGCTGCATTACATTCTATGGGGCTGTGCTGCATTACATTCTATGGGGCTGTGCTGCATTATATTGTATGGGGGCTGTGCTGCATTACATTCTATGGGGCTGTGCTGCATTATATTGTATGGTGGCTGGCTGCATTACATTCTATGGTGGCTGGCTGCATTACATTTTATGGGGGCTGTGCTGCATTACATTCTATGGGGGCTGGCTGTATTACATTCTATGGGGGCTGGCTGTATTACATTTAATGGGGCTGTGCTGCATTACATTCCATGGGGGCTGTGCTGCATTACATTCTATGGGGGCTGTGCAGCATTACATTCTATGGGGCTGTGCTGTATTATAGTCTATGGGGGCTGGCTGTATTACATTCTATGGGGGCTGTGCTGTATTACATTCTATGGGGGCTGTGCAGCATTACATTCTATGGGGCTGTGCTGTATTACATTCTATGGGGGCTGGCTGTATTACATTCTATGGGGGCTGGCTGCATTACATTCATTCTATGGGGGCTGTGCTGCATTACACTCTATGGGGGCTGTGCTGCATTACATTCTATGGGGGCTGGCTGTATTACATTCTATGGGGGCTGGCTGTATTACATTCTATGGGGCTGTGCTGCATTACATTCTATGGGGGCTGTGCTGCATTACATTCTATGGGGGCTGTGCTGCATTACATTCTATGGGGCTGTGCTGTATTATAGTGTATGGGGGCTGTGCTGCATTACATTCTATGGGGCTGTGCTGTATTATAGTCTATGGGGGCTGGCTGTATTACATTCTATGGGGGCTGGCTGCATTACATTCTATGGGGGCTGAGCTGTAATGCTGGATACAGCTGTAATTATATGTTATATAGTCGTGTTACACTCCCCTCACTTCTTGTAGCCTACAAGTGTACAAAGATATTATACAGTCACCATGTGACAAGTGGGCCTGTGTGACTTCAAATGCCAGGGCTGAATTTTAGTCCCAGTCCGGCCCTGGCCGAGGATACCGGGGCATCTGTGCCCTGCCCTCTCCTCACATGAAAATAATGTCCATTACTTTGCATACCTGTGGCTCCACTTTCGGCGCCGTCAGATTCCCCTATACTCTGCTTTAGAATCCCTTTAGACGATGTTGCACAGATTGAGACAGAGTTCTCTTCAACTTTCAAATAAACAACTTTACTATTTTCTTTAAGAAGCACATACATATTTTTCACAGCATTTACAACAGGTTTCACTTTGCTCATTTCTTCCTCTTTCCCAGCACTTTCCTTTCTGTCACACAGCACGTACCCAGGTCGGACCATACCACACAGTTCCTCAGCATCCTACCAATTCAGCTCTGCTACGGTTAGACCCGCTGTAGTGTGTTTTGCCCCAGACATGAGAATATCAGCCTCCGAATTCAATTGCCACATGGCAAGTGACCTGCCCATCTGTGCTGTCACTTGCTGTGACACAGTGTACTCCAGGTCCAAACTCACTGCAGTTGAGAGAGTTCCCTCAGCCGTTGCGCACCAGATCTGAGTTCATCATCCAATGCTATAAGTTGCCAAATAATGGAGTCACCTGAGTCTCCGTACTGCCACTGCTTCCATCTTATGTCTCCTTTCCTGCTGCTGTACTGGTCCACTGCTGTTCAGGCCCGATGCTGCGGATGGCTGGCCTTCTCCCTTGATAAATGTTACGTGGTCTCTGCTAACATTCCGGGCACTTAAGCCCATGCAGGCCGTCTGGGCACCCTGACTCAACTGACTCAAATCAGGAAATCCTCCCTGTCTTAGATGCAGCTGACCCCTCCTATGTTGAACTGTTTTCTAACTGGTTTACCTGTACAATATTACTCCTACTATAATGCCCCATTTAGTGGCCAGAAACGTGTACTATGCTTTCCCTAATTAACAGGTACACACAATAGCAAATATATACGGTACATTACGTTATGCTCATAGAAGTATTGTAAAATATTCACAGTAGGGGAAAGCAACGTACACAAACTTCACATTGATTACAACCGTACAAAGGTATCAACACAAGGGAAGGGAGTGGAGTATTACACGGTCCCGGTACACCCCTTATATACGACACTAGTGATCCTGTCACAGATGGGATTGAGGGATTTATAGATTGTGCCATTGGTTGTTTCTGTGACCAGAGTTCATATCAGATATTCCTGTTCTGCAGAGTGTTCTCTCCTAGAGTCAGGATGAGATGCAGTAGTATATACTGTATGTCATACACAGATGTAACACAGAAACTAATACTGCTCATTGACCATCATGCACATGATATCGGGGATCTTACCTAAAGTAGGGTCATACTCCCAAATGAATCGTTTTGTTAGAAACCTCACCAAGAGAGCTAAGAAAAGAAGAAAACATGTTCATGGTTAAGTTAATGGCGATTAAGGCTGGAGAAGACACAATTTACAATGTTGTTATTGTACATGGAGGTCATCTATAGGCTGTGAGTGCACAACCAGCTATTCATGTACTGATAATAGTTCTGGTGCTGTATTCATGTACTGATGCTGGTTCTGGTGATGCAGTCATGTAAAGGTGATGGGTGTTGTGCTGTATTTCTGTACTGATGTTGGTGCTGTATTCCTGTACCAGTACACATACAGCCGGTGAAACAAGTATTGAACATACCACCAATTTTCTACCTATATCTATTTCTAAAGGTGCTGTTCACATGAAATTATCATCACGTCAGTAACAACCCCTGCAATCCACAAAGGTAAAGAAATCAAACCGCCTAAAGAAGGTATCATTGAAACACATATCAGGGTGGGCGCATCATAAGGGAGTTCCTGCTGCCTTTCCAGTATATAAAAACTATATTCGATTCTTTTGCACTCATGCTGACTATTGCAAGTGTGATAAACATACCTAAACACCTGTGCTAACTACCTACTTATATATTCAATTGCATTATTATCTACATCATATATCACATGCATTGTATTTATACTAAGCCATATCTGTATTTACTTGACTTTGGTTATATATTAAATATGCACCATTGTTCATGCCATCCCCACTTATTGCCACATCACTTTTATTACCTAATCTGTCTTTTATGCCCTTCTCCTTATGTTTGTGTGTCCTCAACAATTTTTATACTTGATCAATAAATCTATTTTTTATATATTCACGTACTGTCCTGCTGACTTTAGAGTTTTTTATTGTGTCTGGCTGATCTCTATTGTACGGATTAGTCTTCTGGCATTTATATTCAGGACGTATGCACACATCTATTCATATAATCCCTCCTAGCCCTGTATACTCATGTGCACATAGACTCTTCTGGTCCCTTGCAGTCTTTCTGCTCATTGAAAGACTCAGGACGAGCTGCTCATCGGCACGTGACCATATTCAGGACGAACAGCTCATTGGCACGTGACAGTACTAAGGACAAGCTGCTGGTCGGCACATGACTGTACTCAGGATAAGCTGCTCGTTGGCATGTGACCATACTCAAGACGAGCTGCTCGTTGGCACGTAATCGTACTCCGGACAAGCAGCTTGTCAGCAAGTCACCATACTCAGGACGAGCTGCTCGTCAGGACATGACTGTACTCAGGACAAGTTGCTAGTCGGCACATGACCATACTCAGAACAAGCTGCTTATCGGCACGTGATCATACTCAGGATAAGCTGCTCGTCACAAGTGCCTGTACTCAGGACAAGCAGCTGGTCGGCACATGACCGTACTCAGGATGAGCAGCTAATTGGTACATGACCGTACTCAGAACGAGCTGCTTGTCAGCACATGACTGTACTCAGGACAAGTTGCTAGTCGGCACGTGATCATACTCAGGATGAGTAGCTCATCACAAGTGCCTGTACCCAGGACAAGCTGCTGGTCGGCACATGACCGTACTCAGGATGAGCTGCTGGTCGGAATGTGACCATCCTCAGGATGAGCAGCTGGTTGGTACATGACCGTACTCAGAACGAGCTGCTCATCAGCACATGATGGTCGTTGCAGTACTGTGGCTCCGCCACTAAGGGGAGCTCTGGTACGTCTGATGGCACTGAAGGAGTTCACCTGACCAGGTATCACAGACACCAATACATTTCACAGCCGGGCCTCCAGGGGGAGCTAAGGGTTCTATTCATTAGGCCACTCCTCACATACTGGTAAAACTGGGGGTCAGGCAGGAAGTTAGGGAGAAAGCTGACTGGGTTGGAACCAGGCAACACCTTGTGGCAGAGGGTGTTGTGGGGGAAGATTCGGTAGGGCCCCTGTCGGGGGTGGGATCCTGACAGAGGCCTGGCAACTTGAGAGAACGTCACGGGACCGTGCCTGCTCAGCATAGCGGCGGTGCCCAAGGAAGGATTAGAAGCGAGATAGATTGTGCTGAGTGAGAAACGAGATCAAAGCAACAAGGAGAATACCAGTAGGAGTCGTGCTGTGAGACAGAGGCAACATTCTACTGAGACGCACAACCGGCGGCCGGAACGCCGAGGAAGTATTCATACATCTAGCTTCAAGCAATACTTCAAACCAACGGCAGGACAGTCAGTCATAGGCGGGCTGTCTCACCTAAATCACCTACGAAGACATAGGGGGCAACTTAATCGAGTTGTGAGGGAACTTAAGAAACAGACACAACAGTTGTGGGGACTTTCCGTAAGCACAGCAGGGAAGGACCACAACACATAGCGCTAGCAGGAAGGCACAGATTTCCACCTGCAAAGAGAACTCTGGAGGTGCCATTGGACCGGCCGCACTTGCGCAGCCTGGTTAACCGTATTCCGGATTGAGGACCCAGAGATCTCCAGTAAAGAGGTAAAGAGACTGCAACCTGGTGTCCTCGTTATTTACTGCACCGCACCACCACCACTATCCACATCCATCATATCATTTACTATGCGCCCCTCAGCAGGGTCACGGACCGGGCCTAGCCACCGTGACAACCCCAGAGCAGAGACTCAGAGGCCCGGTACCGGGTACCCCTCGGCCCTGCGGCAGTGGGGGCGCTACAACTTGGCGTCACGAACAGGATCTACTTAAGCCTGAAGAATCAGGTCATGTGTGCCTTGGAACTGTGATTTATCGTGCTTGGACTGTACTTTATTGCAAAGACTGTACTGTGCCACTTGCCGCCAAAATCCGCCGCCATTATAGCGCTGAGGAGAGCACAGGAGAAGAAGAAGGGCGTGGAGTGGGCGTAGACAAGCTGAAGAGCGCGAAAGACAATGGCCGCCCAGTCTAAATATTTCTGCACTGTGAGGACGTGTCCGTCAGCAGCGGAGATCCGCCTCCTGATCCTCAATGGAGGGCGGAGACCGAGAAAACGACACCGCCCACGAAGGAGAGAGCGGGAAACAGACCAGGAAGCGACCCACGTGGAGGACACCATGGCCAGCAGCTCTGAACCCGAAAGTGGGGTTGAAGCGGAAGTCTCCCCCAACTACCCGGATGAGCACAGCAGCCCGTTCTCCGTGGACAGCACCAAACTCCTGCAGGTCGAGATGGAGAGCTTGCTCGACCAGCTCCTTCAGCTGAATGTGAAGGCCCAGGCTCCGCACCAGGCGGCGCCGGACAGCAGTCTTCCAGCATCAGATCCGATACTGCTGCCGAGGTCCTCGCTGACACCGCCAGAGGAACCCGCCACGGAGGAGGAGCCTGCATCGGCTGGTGAGTCCGCCGACCCAGTCCCGCCGGCCGAGGGCTTACTAGTAGGCCCCATTGCGGCACCCCCTCTCCCTGGGACCCATAGACTTCAGCGCCTGTTGCCATGGGAAGAGCCCACGGGTATGGAACACCGCCTGAAAGCCCCGCTTCGACCCACTGCTCTGCTGTGTGAAGTCCGTGCAGAGCGCACAGTGTGCCGCTGGGAGAACCCAGGGTCCAACCTTATGGGGTTCCCCGGGGTGAAGACCCAGGAGGGAGAGATGGTACAGGCCCTAAGCTGGGAGGCATACCAGGTCCAGCTAGAGCAGCAATGGGAGGAGAAACAGAAAGAATATCAGGCCGGGCTAGAGGCCTACCACCAGAAAGATTTGGCAGTCAAAGATCGGGCCCGCAAGGACCCCACCGCTAACCAGGCCCCACGCAGGCAGGGCACCATCGTCACCTTCAGGCTCCGCGGAGGTTGGGGCTTCATCAAAGAACCGGGCCTGTATGCGGAAGTGTTTGATAATCGGAGGGATGTTGAATCTCACTTGAGGGAGGGTCACCCGGACCGGGACTTCCACCCAGGGGATGAAGTTACCTACACCCGGCACTTTGGGGAGAAGGGATGGTTCGCGTTAAATGTCCACAAGAAGAAGCTGGTGGAACCCTCGACTAAGGTGCCGGAGAAGATCTCTCCCGTAGCCAAGGTGCCCCCTTGTGGTCAACCCACGATCACCACCGAGACCACCATGGTCACCCCAACGGGCACGATCGTGAAGACTACGACTTGCCGCGTTATAACCTCCACCGCTGTCGTGGCCACGCAGATGCCTCCTCATGTGACCCGCGTGACTACTGCCCCGGAACTGAAGACTGTGGGTATGCAGACCCCCAGCTGGGATAGCAGACCCCCTTATGCAGTACCGGGCGGTTCGCAATACCCACAGGGGTTGCCTCCGCCGGTGCTGCCTCCTGATTGGTTCAAATAAATGTTTTAGTATTCTGAACATGTACATAGTTCTTTAAACTGTTTGTTTCCTGATTTTGCTGCTAAACCCGTCTAGGGTTAACTCTTAAAGGGATCCCTTTGTTGACCCTGGATCCCTACTGCTGTTTGGTTATTTTTTTATTTTCTTCTTCGTTATCAAGAACTGCCGCAATCATGAACAGTGCATGATACAAACTGCTTGTAAATAGTTTGCACCTTCTTAAAGGTGCTCCCTACTGGTTTTACTTAAAGAAGGACTCTTTGTGAAGATACCGCACCGGAGCCTTTGCTGAGTACGGACTGGTAGCTTGAGAAGATGTGCTACCTCATACAGACTGGATCCCCTCTTAAAGGGGATGTTCACTTGTTACACTTAAAGAATGGTATTGCTTTAAGACAGATAGATGGCAATAATGTCTTGACAAAAAAGAAAGTGATGATGATGCTTACATGTAAAAGTTATATGTATCCAACTAGTTGATTGTAAGAAATGATTGGTAACGTTGATAGGAAAATGAGGACAGAGAGTGAACCCGTACGGGGTTAGTCAGTGAGTCCTCTTAGGAGCCATGTAAGGATGGCTCAGTGATTTCAAACCAAAAGTAAATGTTATGTTCTATACTGTGTATAGTAGTTGTAAAGGCAGTAGGCCCGGGCTGAAAGGGGCGGTCCTGTAAAGAAAGGAGAGGCAGTAGGCCTGGAGCAGTTAGGACAGGCGGTCCTGCAGATTTAACGAAGGAGAATGAAAGAGAAAGAGTTAATTAATATTATAATGTTCAGAATAATTCTTTAGTGGGTTAGCTTGCACGCCATTAAAGAAGAAGTCAGTTTCATAATGTTTTATAAGTAAGTCTTTAGTAGATAGGGAGTATACGTCCTTAAAGGCAATGTCAACTTGTTATTCAAAAGTTTGCACTGAGTAGAATACCCGGTTGGGTAACAGGAGTTATTTATAGCCTGTAATTTATAATGTTTAACCATGTTTGTAACGTTCAAGTGTCCTCACCTCCCATAAAGGGAAGCTCTGTTCAAGCTTACTTGTTGTTATTGCATTTTCGAAATTGTATGTCTTTTTGCTAACCTGTATTGTTGTTTTCTTCCCAGTCCAGGAGTACTGGATTTAACCGGGGGGGAGTGCAGCGCCCCAGAGTCCTGGTCGTTGCAGTACTGTGGCTCCGCCACTAAGGGGAGCTATGGTACGTCTGATGGCACTGAAGGAGTTCACCTGACCAGGTATCACAGACACCAATACATTTCACAGCCGGGCCTCCAGGGGGAGCTAAGGGTTCTATTCATTAGGCCACTCCTCACATACTGGTAAAACTGGGGGTCAGGCAGGAAGTTAGAGAGAAAGCACCTTGTGGCAGAGGGTGTTGTGGGGGAAGATTCGGTAGGGCCCCTGTCGGGGGTGGGATCCTGATAGAGGCCTGGCAACTTGAGAGAACGTCACGGGACCGTGCCTGCTCAGCATAGCGGCGGTGCCCAAGGAAGGATTAGAAGCGAGATAGATTGTGCTGAGTGAGAAACGAGATCAAAGCAACAAGGAGAATACCAGTAGGAGTCGTGCTGTGAGACAGAGGCAACATTCTACTGAGGCGCACAACCGGCGGCCGGAACGCCGAGGAAGTATTCATACATCTAGCTTCAAGCAATACTTCAAACCAACGGCAGGACAGTCAGTCATAGGCGGGCTGTCTCACCTAAATCACCTACGAAGACATAGGGGGCAACTTGTGGAGAGGGGCGACTCTAGGGTCCCGGAAGAGCTCCGAGCCTACCCGTCATACGGGTGCCGTCCTAACAGTAACATCAGGGAGGGACGGAAGATTAGCAGAAGATCATCTAATCGAGTTGTGAGGGAACTTAAGAAACAGACACAACAGTTGTGGGGACTTTCCGTAAGCACAGCAGGGAAGGACCACAACACATAGCGCTAGCAGGAAGGCACAGATTTCCACCTGCAAAGAGAACTCTGGAGGTGCCATTGGACCGGCCGGACTTGCGCAGCCTGGTTAACCGTATTCCGGATTGAGGACCCAGAGATCTCCAGTAAAGAGGTAAAGAGACTGCAACCTGGTGTCCTCGTTATTTACTGCACCGCACCACCACCACTATCCACATCCATCATATCATTTACTGTGCGCCCCTCAGCAGGGTCACGGACCGGGCCTAGCCACCGTGACAACCCCAGAGCAGAGACTCAGAGGCCCAGTACCGGGTACCCATCGGCCCTGCGGCAGTGGGGGCGCTACAACTGTACTCAGGATAAACTGCTCGTTGGCATGTGACCATACTCAAAACAAACTGCTCATTGGCACATGATCGTACTCAGGACAAGCAGCTTGTCAGCAAGTGACCATACTCAGGACGAGCTGCTCGTCAGGACATGACTGTACTCAGGATAAGTTGCTGGTCAGAACGTGACCGTACTCAGGTTGAGCAGCTAGTCGGCATTTGACGGACTTAGAAAAAGCTGCTCGTCGGCACATTACAGTACTCAAGACAAGTTGCTAGTCAGCACATCACCGCACTCAGGACAAGCTGCTGGTTGGCAAATGACCGTACTCAGGACGAGCTGTTGGTTGGCACATGACCGTACTCAGGACGAGCTGCTGGTCGGCACATGACCGTACTTAAGACGAGCTACTGGTCGGAATGTGACCATACTCAGGAAGAGCAGCTGGTCGGAACCTGACCATACTCAGGATGAGCTTCTTGTCGGCACATGACCGTACTGAAAAAAAGCTGCTAGTCGGCACGTGACCATAAGTAGAAGTGACTGTAAGTATGCAAATCACATATAAGCAGCTGCATGACAACCGCTCCAAGTGCTCAAACTGTGTATAGGAGGTGGCGCCAAACTGAAGCTGCAGGAAAACCTATTATCTCCTCTGTTGAGGGTTTGCTATAAAGGAGACCTCTACTTGGAGTGATTCCTGTGGGTGGAAGCACTGATATCTGGAAAAACCTTAGTGGAAGCATCTGGTGTGTACAGACCCAATCATGTTCTGCTCAATATACATGATGGACATATAACGTGGAACATCCTGTACCATGCCCTGGAATATCAGCAATGCCAACAACCATGTTTCTACGTGCAGTCTTCACATCTTCCGCACCATAAAAAGAGAAATTTTCTGATCATTATACTAAAAAGTAGACCAAATAAGTCACTTGGAAGCTTCGTAAAAAGTCGTTGCTGCCAGCAGTGACGCAAAACTTTATGTAAGCAAAGAGCAATTTATGAAGTGTGCTTCCATTATGGAGAATATTCCTCTAGCTGCACGTGTCACCAATAATCCAACACTTATTTCTGCTGTGTACACAGAATGTCCTTTTCAAACAGCTTTAGGGTAAGTTCACACAGGACGTTTTTGCTGTGTATATTTGCTGCGTTTTTTTATGCTAATTTTCAGCTGCTTTTTACAGTTCCAGCAAAGCCTCTGAGATTTCAGAAATCTCATGCACACACACTGGTTTTTTGTTTGATCAGTATTTTGTGATTTGCTGCGTTTTTTTGACATAGAGCATGTCACTTCTTTCAGCGTTTTTGCTGCGTTTTTTCACCCATTGACTTGAATGGGTGTTGAAAAAAAAGGCAGCAAAAACACAGTAAAAAAGCAGGTATCATTATTTGCTGCTGAAAATCCAAGGACATTAGCATGGACACAGAGAACAAAAAAATGCAACAAAAATGCACCTACACCTGCGTTTTTGAACCAGCTTCTTTCCTGCCAAGATGATCAGGTTTTGCTGCAGAAAAAAAGCAGCAAAAACACCCTGTGTGAACTTACCCTTAATGAAAAGCAGGGGTATAAGGATCAAAGTCTTCTAGGGTGCAACAGTGACCATGGAGTCAAAAGGGCAGCCAACGACGGCATCATTTTCAACTGAATGAATGTGTTGCCTATACACAACGCTGGCCAAACAATGGCAGCAGTTGATATCCGAGTGCCCATCGAAAGCAGCACAGACCGGCACTGTCATGACCCACCTGCCCCCTGCAGCCGCTATGGAGCAGTAACACGATGCTGTCTGTCATGGAAACACGGACAGGAAAGAAGAATAGTTACTTTTTTTTAAATGTATTATAGAAGAGAGGCAGGACAAGGCACAGTGTTACAAGAAGGGTCCCAGAATGGGGGACATTATTACAGTAAGAGTCCCAGGATGGGGGGCAATATTACTAGAAGGGTCATAACAGGGGAACAATATCACAAGTAGAGGTCCAGGGGACATTATTACAGTATAGGGGGTCAGGACGGAGGACATTATTTTAGGATGTGGGCCATGAATGTTACAGGATATGGCCAGGTTAGGGGACATTACTACAGAATGAAGAACATTATTATAGGAAGGGTTACATTATTACAATATAGAAGTTAGGACAGATATTGTTATAGGGGCCAGTACATCTGACCAGCATGTTGGTGGGGGCCTAGGTCCAAATTATGCACTGGGACACCTAGGACTCTAGATAGTCCACTGATGAATAGTCCCCCAAACTAGCCGAAGGCATTGGCTGCCATTAGTGTCCAAACTTCGAGGCACCACGGCTGAAGCAAACAATGGCTTAAAACTGATGGGCAGGAATTTACTGAAGCACCTAAAAGCAACTGATGCATTTCAAGACTCACAATGGCCATCACATTTTTCCAAAAGAGTCCAGTGAAGCACATCATTTTGTACTTGTTTTAACAGAAGTCACGACGACTTATCCCAGAATTATAAAAGTAAATGTTGGCGTTGGAGAGAGCCATGGTTGCCCCATTTCTGAACAAAATTTCAGGAAAGAGGGAGGGGAATCCCTGCCAATGGTTATCATTTCTCTGCTTTTCTCCTATCAGGCCACAGACTTTCAGGCCTCAGGAGATTTTCTTGAATAATCTGAGCTTCCTTGTCTTTTAAAATAACAAATCCTTGATGGGAAACCCCATCCCAGCAGCACAGCCATGTCCGAACCTGGACAATCATCATCTGTATACCAAAAGGTTTAGAAAATACCACACAAAATGAAACCCTTCCAGGACCTGTGTGGATATCCATGTTCTTCACTATTTGCTCATACAATTTTTTACAAAAAAGTGAACTTAAACAATTGATTCCTATATTCCAAGCATATACAGTACATATGGCCAATGAAATCCTCATTACATGTAAAAGCACTGAACGCTCTTGTGTTCTCTAAGTGAAAGCTGCCGGATGAGGACCTTAAGACCTCCAGTCTTATTCAAGAGAATGGCGTAGCTTCCCAGTGCACATGCTTATAGGCATCTGTCCTATCATTCTAGAGAGAGGGTGGAGCTCCCCACTGCACATGCTCATAGGCATCTGTCCTATCATTCTAGAGGGCGGAAATTCCCACTGCACATGCTCAGAGGCAGCTGTCTTATAATTCTAGAGAGATGGCAGAGCTTCCCACTGCACATGCTCACAGGAAGATGTCATTGTATTATTCTAGAGAGGGTCAGGGCTTCCAACTTCACATGTTCACAAGCACCTATCAAATTAATATTCTAGAGATGCAGCAAAGCGCCCACTGCAAATGCTCACAGGCTCCAGAGCTATCAATCTACAGAAGGGGCAGAATTTTCAAATGTTCAGGCTCACAGTCACCTGTCCTTTCATTCTAGAGGGGGTAGAGTATCCTACTGCAGATGCTAACAGGCACCTGTCACTTTTTTGTTATTCTAGAGAGAATAGAGCTTCCCATTGGCCATGGTCCCAGGCACATGTCCTATCACTCAGAAAGGGATGTGGAGCTTCCCACTGTGCATACTCAAAGGAACTTGCTTTATCTTTCTACAGAAGAGCTGGAGAGTCCTACTTTGCATGCTCATTAGCACCTATCCTATCATTCTAGAGACTGGGCTGAGCTTCCCAATGCACATTCTCACAGTCAGCTATCCAATTAACAGTCTATAGATGAGGCAGAGCTTCCCGCTGCACATGCCCACAAGCATCTGCCCTACTAATATTTTAGAAAGGAGAAACTTCCCACTGAGCATGATCATACTCTCTTGTCCTATTATTCTAGAGAGAGGACTAAGCTTCCCACTGTGCAAGCTCACAGGCACCCGTCCTATTATTATTTGAGAGCGGTAGGTATTTCCCACTGCACATGCTCACAGGCACTTGTCCTATTATTTGAAAGAGGGAGGAGCTTCGCATTGCACATGCTCACAGGCACCCATCCTATTACTATTTGAAAAAGGGAGGAGCTTCCCTCTGCACATGTTCACAGGCACCTGTCCTACTATTGAGAGTGAGGAGATTAATACTGCACATGTTCACAGACACCTGTCCTATATTAATCAAGAGAAGGAGGAGCTTCACACTGCACATTCTCATAGGCACCCATCCTATTATTATTCAAGAGAGGGAGGAGCTTCATATTGCACATGCTCACAGGCACCCATCCTATTACTATTTGAGAAAGGGAGGAGCTTCCCTCTGCACATGTTCACAGGCGCCTGTCCTGCTATTATTTGAGAGTGAGGAGATTAATACTGCACATGTTCACAGACACCTGTCCTATATTACTCAAGAGAAGGAGGAGCTTCACACTGCACATTCTCATAGGCACCCATCCTATTATTATTCAAGAGAGGGAGGAGCTTCATATTGCACATGCTCACAGGCACCCATCCTATTACTATTTGAGAAAGGGAGGAGCTTCCCTCTGCACATGTTCACAGGCACCTGTCCTACTATTGAGAGTGAGGAGATTAATACTGCACATGTTCACAGGCACCTGTCCTATTATTATGTGGGAGAGGGAGGAGCCTCACACTGTACATGCTCACAGACACCTGTCCTATTATTATTCAAGAGAGGAGGAGCTTCACACTGCACATTCTCATAGGTACCCATCCTATTATTCAAGAGAGGGAGGAGCTTCACACTGTACATGCTCACAGGCAACTGTCCTATTAATATTCAAGAGAGGGAGGAACTTCACACTGCACAGGCTCACAGGCGCCCACTATATTATTATTATTTGAGCGCGGGAGGCGCTTCCCACTGCACATGCTCACAGGCACCCATCCTAATATTGAGAGAGGGAGGTGCTTCCCACTGCACATGCTCACAGGCACCCATCCTAATATTGAGAGAGGGAGGTGCTTCCCACTGCACATGCTCACATGCACCTGTCCTATTATTATTCGAGAGAGGATGGAGTATCATATTGCACATGCTCACAGGCACCTGTCCTATTATTATTCAAGAATATGCACATGCTCACAGGCACTCATTATATTATCAATTGAGAGCGGGAGGTGATTCCCACTGCACATGCTCACAGTCACCCATCCTATTACTATTTGATAGAGGGAGGAGTTTCATACTGCACAAGCTCACAGGCACCTGTCCTATAATTATTCGAGGGAGGGAGAAGCTTCACACTGTACATGCTCACAGGCCTTTGAATATTCTCACCAACATCTGTCCTATTAACCCCTTACTGACATCGGATGGTATAGTACGTCCGATGTCAGCTCCCCTGCTTTGATGCCCGCATCAAAGCCGGGACATGTCAGCTGTTTTGAACAGCTGACATGTGCCCGCAATAGCGGCGGGTGAAATCACGATTCACCCGCCGCTATTAACTAGTTAAATGCCGCTGTCAAATGCAGACAGCGGCATTTAACTACCGCATCCGGCCGGGCGGCCGGAAATGACGTCATCGCTGACCCCCGTCACATGATCGGGGGTCGGCGATGTGTCAGGACAGTAACCATAGAGGTCCTTGAGACCTCTATGGTTACTGATCGCCGGTAGCTGTGAGCACCCCCCTGTGGTCGGCGCTCACAGCACACCTGCATTTTCTGCTACATAGCAGCGAACAGCAGATCGCTGCTATGTAGCAGAGGCGATCGTGCTGTGCCTGCTTCTAGCCTCCCATGGAGGCTATCGAAGCATGGCAAAAGTTTAAAAAAAAAGTTTAAAAAAATGTGAAAAAAAATAAAAAATATATAAAAGTTTAAATCACCCCCCTTTCGCCCCAATCAAAATAAATCAATAAAAAAAAAATCAAACCTACACATATTTGGTATTGCCACGTTCAGAATCGCCCGATCTATATAAAAAAAAAAGCATTAACCTGATCGCTAAACGGCGTAATGAGAAAAAAATCAAAACGCCAGAATTACGTTTTTTTGGTCGCCATGACATTGCATTAAAATGCAATAATGGGAGATCAAAATTATGTATCTGCACCGAAATGGTATCATTAAAAACGACAGCTCGGAACGCAAAAAATAAGCCCTTAACCGACCCCAGATCATGAAAAATGGAGACGCTACGAGTATCGGAAAATGGCGCAATTTTTTTTTTTTTTTAGCAAAGTTTGGAATTTTTTTTCACTACTTAGGTAAAAAATAACCTAGTCATGTTAGGTGTCTATGAACTCGTAATGACCTGGAGAATCATAATGGCAGGTTAGTTTTAGCATTTAGTGAACCTAGCAAAAAAGCCAAGCAAAAAACAAGTGTGGGATTGCACTTTTTTTGCAATTTCACCGCACTTGGAATTTTTTTCCTGTTTTCTAGTACACGACATGGTAAAACCAATGATGTCATTCAAAAGTACAACTTATCCCGCAAAAAATAAGCCCTCACATGGCCAAATTGACGGGAAAATAAAAAAGTTATGGCTCTGGGAAGTAGGGGAGTGAAAAACAAACACGGAAAAACGAAAAATCCCATGGTCATGAAGGGGTTAATATGTTAGATAGTGTGAGGATAATATATAATATAAGTTTTAGTTTCTCTTGCCTGTTAGTGCCATGCTGTGGGCAACCCCCCCCCCCCTTCTCTTTGTGTTCCTGAAGTGTGTGTGTAGAGGAGGTTTTATTGCTTCTAGTTCCGGGAGCAAAGGAATTTTTACGACCGGTATAGCTGCATGGACAATGGTACCAGCTGAAACTGGTCTGATCTCTCTTTTAAAATATGAGGCTCTTTGTTCCAATATTGTAAGATATTAGGCCAATGATTTTGGCTAGGAAAATAATAAATACATATTGCTAATCTCCATCGGCGGATTTATCAGCCACTATAAGCATGAGTCTCTATTTCCAACAGGGACAGAGTACAGATTTCTCCAGAACCAGGCATCCGAACGAGCCCGAATTTAGTACCAATAGAAAGCCAATGGTAAAAGAAGATGAATGAGGGGTGTGCTGGGATTCTGACATGCTCTGGAGTGGAGATACGAGCCTTATACAAATTTGTGTTAAATTTGGTAAGACTGAGGAGAGAGGAGGGTCTGGGTAAACCAGCCCTGTTGTGATGTCACCAGGCTGTGGGTATAAGTGACTCCACTCAACCTAGCCTTCAGTTTTAGTGTGAGTCTTACCTGAAAAGCTCTTACTGCAGCCCTGATGAATTGGGACATTTGGGAACTCCGCCCACCAGCATGGTTTTGCTAGACATGAACTGAGAACATGTGAGTTTTACCTTTCTTATTTAATCCCTGTTATTTTTATAATTACCCTTGTACATATTTTCAATTGTCTCTTATTGTAACATCCTTGTAATATTTTTATAAACACTGCCTTTTTCTTTCGGAGTAAAATATCTAAATTACTAGTTTGTTCTTCATGCTCTAAAACGTACCCTAAGTCTTCTGAAGGGAATTACGCTACTGTTTTGGGTTAGCTTTGGAGCCGTTTAATCGAAGCTGGTGGCAGCATACCATGTTCTGGGTAGTTGGGAGTCTTGGTAGCAATGGCGGCGTTGATAATTATTGTTCCTGCCTGAGTGGGAGTAGTTATATCGCCTCGCTGCAGCG
The DNA here is from genome assembly GCF_051348905.1 of Ranitomeya variabilis. Classification (NCBI taxonomy): domain Eukaryota; kingdom Metazoa; phylum Chordata; class Amphibia; order Anura; family Dendrobatidae; genus Ranitomeya; species Ranitomeya variabilis. The sequence goes on along the minus strand of NC_135236.1, from coordinate 690,843,681 downwards.
TGCCCAATAGCCAGTACATAGCAGGCAGCCTTTCTGGCGACTAATTACCCTAGGTGCAGTACCTAATCTGACCTGAGGGTAAGGGGGCGCAATAGAGCTGCAAGTTCAAGCGGAACTGTAAAGCGGGATATACATAAATCCCTGCAGTTCGTGGTATATTGAAGAGCAGTGGGATAGCTAAAATAAGCCCCTGCTGTAAACTAAGAGGTCAATAGCCTTGTGTTGTTTTTCATCACATTGTTAGCAGTGGAGGGATAACTAAGATAAGCCCCCCTGCACATGTGATAGCCGTCTGTTGGCCTAAAGTCACCCCGATCTGTGACGTAGGGGTGACGGTCACGGTGTGAATCCGTGACATATTGGTGGCAGCGTTGTGGACCCGTGACAGATAGGCTTCTGTCAGTGTAACAGGATGCAGACATTGTAATTCTATAGTATTTATCTCCTTAGACAAAAGAGCATTTTTTTTACTACTTCCGGAGAACCATTTAAGGGTCGAACTAGCTTCTTTTTATCAGTGCTATTCTAAAGCAAATTATTAAGCAAAAAATGACTAAAATATATTTAGGCTTAATAAATTTTTTCTGCTCAGACTGCAGCAAAAAATTGTGTATGTAGATTCCCATTGATTTAAACGTCCTCACTGCAGCACATAATCTAGCAAGATATCTTGAATAATGCTGAGCTAAAAGTCTATAACTTGTATTCTCTGAAGCTCTCTCAGAAAAGAAATACTGTAGGTGACATTATGGAACATGCACAAACCCACCAGACTTGCCAACTCCAGCTCGGCCAAAAACAGCAATTTTCACTTCTGTGCTTTTCGCCATGTTGACGCTGTTGATCTTCTTAGAGGTTTCCGTCTTAATGACTCATTGTTAATCCTGACAAGTCTTCAAATCTACAAAAAGAAGAGACGAACATAATCCAGACAATGGAGCCCATGTTACCAGGGCATTTATTAGACAAGGCAACTATTAGGAAAACTATTCCTGATGTTACGAAAACCCTACCTACATATATCAGACACATGCGCTACATAAACAAGAAGAACTAGAAGACAAGAGCGTGGGCATCACACGTCAGACTCAAAGACACAGTATGTGACACTGGATTATAGCAGAAAAACAGCTGACAAGAGCCAAATTGTGGCCTTTTCATGCTCGCCACCAAGCAGCCAGTCTCATGCAGGTCTTCTGTGGACTACAGCCACCCACATCATCAGCCTTAGCCCTCTACACCAGCTCTTTGGTCTACAGCAGATGACTCCTCATCTTCTGTGACACAGTATTTTTATTAGTAGGGGATAGCTTGCTGTCGATCCTGACATCACATATTTGAACATATTATTTAATTAGATGCTTGACTTGTTTAGAAGAAGTTGACAAGCTCAGCAATTAATAAATGTAAAATGTGCCTCCAGCTCTAGCCACCATCATACAGTCTTACTATAATACTATGTGCACATGGAGTTTATTGGAGCAGGTCCTTGTCAAAAAACTCTGGTGGCTTATAAATGCCTGAGAACTTTTCCTATTCATTTCTATTGTAAAACACTTTATTGTTCATATCTTCACACTTTTCAGCATTTTTCTCTAGTTCAGGATTTGAAAAAAAGCTGTCTCTTGATGGAAAATGCTCCAATCTAAGGACTGTCCTATCAGAAAAACTGTTTGAAAATGTTTCAGGAAACAAAATAATTAACCAAATCTTCCACACGAAAGGAGCATATCCTGAAAATATAACCACTAGAAAATTTGTCATTTTTAACCATCTCAAAAAAAGTCCATTTGCGCATGGTCTAAATCATGCTGATGGCAATATCGACTGTGATTCTGCAAAAAAAAAAGAAAATTTCCATCTTAGAAAGAATATTATGGGCGTTACAGACCTGAAGGTTATTCCTTTAACATTAATGTAAATGAAGATTCAGGCGAAGACTTAGAAGTTTAGAAATGGTTTTGGGCTCCTGTTCTCTGTGATCGGCTATATAAAAGACGTCTGTAAATGTCCTTAATGTATGTAGAAGACGTCTGTAAGGTTCTTACTTGCTACCATGGCCATGACGACTTGGCTGGTCATCAGGGAGAGTGCAGGAATGGAAAGAATGTGCTAATGTAAATTCTCTAGACAGACAATCGGTGTATAGATCTCAGCTCTGAAAACCGCCAGGGAAGATGTATCCAACTCTTCTAAACATTCAAAGAAGGTCCAACAATCTTAGGATCAGAGACCTCGGCAGTCCCCCAAATATACACAACTCATTTATAGTTAGAGGCATCCTTCAAGGAAAAGTCTAAGACTCTACAAGAGACAGAACACAAAACCAATAATGCAGCTCGAGAGACATAAGAATGGCAATCTGTGAAATGTTCCTACAGACTGGGTTAAATATTGGGTCATTTAGCACGATGGATATCATAAAAGTGAACAAAGCCACTTATGATGGCTGCACAGATTTCAGTGCACGAGGCACTCAGATGAGGAGTCGCAGAAGATTTGTGGACAGCGGCTCAAGAGATTACCTGGATCACAAGACTTGACAATGTCATGGAAAGTGGGACCAGCCCTGTCTCAGAGCAGCAGATCTCAGCCTTTCCGGCACTGGTACACCCTAGTCAAAGAAATAAAGCCCCCAAAGCTATGGTCGGTGGCAATAGAACGCACCTGTCCTCAGATAGCAGCATATTACACTGCAATATTACAGGGAGGACAACTCATGAACAAATAAGTTAAGGACGGTTCAACTAAACTCTGGCCAACCTTCAATCTTAAAAATCATAAAATATACTGTATGCCTCATCTAACACTAATCAAGGTCCACTTAGGACTGCAGTGTAGTACTCAACCCTAACCCTATCCATGAAGGTGTTAATTAATGCTACCATGCAGTGTTCACTGATACCAAAGGCTGCCATAATGCCTTCATATACATCTGCTATCCACCCCAGTATAATTATTGCTATCACCCACCCCAGTATAATTGATGCTTCCACCCACACAAGTACAAATATTGTTATCACCCATCCTAGTATAATTGATGCTTCCACCCACACAAGTACAATTATTGCTACAATTACAGATTATATTTTCAAATAATATAATCTTATCTGCAATTCATGTAGGGTTAGCTGGCGGAGTAGGGATAGTGTCTTAGAGGCATTTAGACAGGGTTCATTATGTTACAGTTCTTATTGCTTCCATGTACAATCAAAAGTACTTTCAAGCCAATTGAAGTAGATTATATTCTCTCATAATACCGCACTTAGCTGAAAGTATTTTAGGGTTAGCTGCTGGAGTAGGGATAGATTAGAGGCTTCCAGTCAGTGATTATTGCATTACAGTGCCTCCTGATGCACCCTAAAACCAACAGTCCTTATCAATGTTATATCTATTCTATTCCCTATTAAAACCGCTGTTAGCTGCATTTAGTGTAGGGCTAGGTGCTGGAGGAGGAATACGTTTGGATTAGAGGAAGAGGAGGACAAGAGAAAGAATCATGAGGGACAGGCGTAGAGGGACAGTTCATGCCATGTGTGTAGCTTGGATATCCAATACTTGTACGGAACAGAGGAATGGAACGGTTGGGTATGTGCTCCTTCACCATCTTCAAAAACTTTTCCCTTCTTGTCAGACTGTCCCAGGCATCAGGGATGGGCGCTAGGATGGTTTAATGAAATTGTTGCAGACCTTTGATTGTGTTCCCCTGCCTCTCTTGGCCCTGAGTGTGCCTCCCTCAGCTCTCCTCCTTGGTTTCCCAAGGATCTATGAACTCTGCCACCAGGATTGTCAGATGGGATTTTTTGTACTAATTCTTCAACTAGAGCTTTCTGGTATTGCATCATTTTACTAGCCTTCTCTGTCTGAAGGAAAGATGGAAAGTTCTCCTTGTAACATGGGTCAAGAAGGGTGAGAAACCAGTAATCAGTGTATAATATGCATATAATGTTAAGGTCAGGAGAAAGGCAGCGGGACATACAGTCAGTCATGTGTGCCTGACTCCCAACAGGCAAGACTTCCCTGTCCCCACCAAGAGGGCGACTGTCCATCTTCTCCTCCCCCTCTTCAGCCAATCCACATTGAACAGACAGGATGGAACAGGTGTGGGAGCAGGCAACCATCTCTTGCACCTCCTCAGCCTTTTCCACCTCATTATCACCCAACACGCACTGAGAAGATGAAATGGGTCTAGGTATTATCACCCTGTGTACTTTTTTCCTCCATCTCCACTTGGTCCACATGCAAAGCTTCCTATTAAATTGTGAACAGCGAGAGTTTGAGTAGACACAGAAGCAGGATGGTTAAGCTGATTATGGAGATATTATTATTATTTATTATTTTAGTGCCATTTATTTCTTAGCATTTAACATGTGAAAAGATTATATATAATAAAAATGAGTACAGTAATCTTAAATTATAAAAGTCACGATTGGTACAGGAGGAGAGAGGACTCTGCCTGCGAGGGCTAACAATCTACAACGTATGGGTGAGGATACAATAGGTGAGGGTAGAGTTGGTTGCGCAGCGGTTTGGTGGATCTGTGGTTACTGCAGGTTGGAGGCTTGCTGAAAGAGGTAGATCTTCAGGTTCCTTTTGAAGGTTTCCATGGTAGGCGAGAGTCTGATATGTTGAGGTAGCATGGGGGGGGGATGTGTGGGAGAAATCTTGTATGCCATTGTGGGAAGAGGAGATAAGAGGGTAGTAGAGAAGGACATCTTGTAAGGATTGGAGGTTGCAAGCAGGTAAGTATCGGGAGATTAAAGGGAATCTGTCACCCCCAAAATCAACGGTGAGCTAAGCCCACCAGCATCAGGGGCTTATCTACAGTATTCTGTAATGCTGTAGATAAGCCCCTGATGTATCCTGAAAGATGAGAAAAAGAGGTTAGATTATACTCACCCAGGGGCGGTCCGATCCGATGGGTGTCGCGGTCCGGTCCGGGGCCTCCCATCTTCTTATAATGACGTCCTCTTCTTGTCTTCAGGCTGCAGCTCCAGCGCAGGCGTACTTTGTCTGCCCTGTTGAGGGCAGATCAAAGTACTGCAGAGCGCAGGCGCCGGGCCTCTCTGACCTTTCCCAGCGCCTGCGCACTGAAGTACTTTGCTCTGCCCTCAACAGGGCAGACAAAGTATGCCTGCGCTGGAGACGCAGCGTGAAGACAAGAAGAGGACGTCATCGTAAGAAGATAGGAGGCTCCGGACAGGACCGCGACGCCCATTGGACCAGACCGCAGTGGGATCGCCCCTGGGTGAGTATAATCTAACCTCTTTTTCTCATCTTTAAGGATACATTGGGGGCTTCTCTACAGCATTACAGAATGCTGTAGATAAGCCCCTGATGCCGGTGGGCTTAGCTCACCTTCGATTTTGGGGGTGACAGGTTCCCTTTAAGTCACAGATGTATGAAGGAGACAGGTTGTAGATAGCTTTGTAAGCCATGGTTAGGATTTTGAACTGGAGTCTCTGGGTATTGGGTAGCCAGTGAAGGGATTGAAAGAGGGGAGAGGCCGGGAAATAGTGGGGGGATAAGTGGATTAGTCAGGCAGCAAAGTTTATAACAGATTGGAGTATTAGAAGGGAGGCCACAAAACAGTAGGTTGCAGTAGTCAAGGCTGGAGACGATGAGTTCATGGACTAGAGTTTCTGCAGGTTCTTGGTTGAGGAATGTACAGATCCGGGAAATATTTTTGGGTTAAGTCATCAAGAAGTGGAAAGGCCTTGGATATGTGATTTGAAAAAGAGATCAGAGTCAAGGATTATCCCACAGCAGCTAGTTTGTGGGACTGGGAGAGTGAGCAGCCATTTACTTTAACCCCTTCAAGACGCAGCCCTTTTTCATTTTTGCGTCAATATGGCCATGTGAGGTGTTACACCCGGTCCTGTCATGGTTCCCAATGGCAGGGGAACGTCAGGACACATAAATAACGAACGAGCTCTTGGGTGATGGAATCTCGAGCTGACCGTGAGCTAAACCTACCACACAACTAATAGTGGCCGGGGGGCGTGCCTAAGTTTTATCCCTAGACGTCTCTCGCCAGCCGGAGAACTAACTTACCCTAGTAGAGGAAAAAACAGACCTGGCTTACCTCTAGGGAAATTCCCCCAAAAAGGAGACAGAAGCCCCCCACATATATTGACGGTGAGTTCAGAGGAAAAGACATACGCAGTATGAAGGTAGGTTCAGCAAAGCGAGGTCCGCTTACTAGATAGTAGAAAGATACAAAAGGGAACTGCACGGTCAGCTGAAAACCCTTTTAAAATACCATCCTGAAATTACTTTAAAACTCATGTGTCAACTCATGACACCGGAGTGGTAATTTCAGCCCACAAGAGCTTCCAGCTACAGAGAAAGACTTAACTGTAAACTGGAACAAAAATGCAAACAAACTTAGGACTAAGAGTCCAACTTAGCTGATCAGTAGTCTAGGAGCAGGAACATGCAACAGAAAGGCTCTGGTTACATTGATGGCCGGCAAGGCAATGACTGAAGAGCAGGATTAAATAGGAACTCCCCACTACTGATGAAAACAGGTGAACTGAGAAAGAAAACACACCCGAGTCACCAGTACCACCAGCCACCACCAGAAGGAGCCCAAAAGCAGATTCACAACACGGTCCGGTCTCTGTACCTTTGTGGGGTCCCCGTCGGGACTACCGCTCTGTGCTGGCTCCACGCTGTCAGGATACAGCTTCCCTTCCTCCTCCCTCTCCTGCTTCCTGGCGTGCTGCCAGCAGGTTCTCGGGCAGAGTGCTTAGGGCACGCACACGCTCGTTCCCGGTCTCTTAAAGAGACAGCGCGCATTTTTTTAAAATATGCTTCTAGCCAATGGCGTGCTATTCATTGCTATTTCTAGCTCCTCCACCATAGGGAGGGCGCCGGAGCAACAAGTATCCTCTGTTGCTTACTTCCGGATCCTGTCTGCATGTGCTCCTGTTTCTGTAGTGCTTTCGCTAGTACTCTGCTTATACTGTCTGTTTCCACAGATCATCAGCTACCAGTTACCCGGCTATCCTGGATGACGACTGTTCTATCTACGCAATCCCGTCTCGTCCCGCCAATCTGCCATCATCATCTCCGGACAACTCCAGTACCATTGGAACCAGCTTCTACCCATACACTCGGTATCACCTCGTTAGCTCCACGTCTCCCGCTAACCCCGCTTGTCCGATTGTCCCACTTGGACAGCTGCCACGAGTTCGGGGTCTAACTGGAGTTAGCACCCGTGTCCCCCAGGCTTCCCACTCTGTCCCTGTTCGAGGGGACTTACCACGGGTGTCTTGGGCTCACGTAGTCACGCCCCCTTCGGAGACCCCCAGACCGTGGTCCCGTGGTTCCACATTAAACCTAAATAAAAACAAATGTGAACTTCAACTTCTGTGCCTCCATTTCCATTCGTTACACGAGGGCTTATTTTTTGCGGGAAGAGTTGTACTTTTGAACGACACCATTGGTTTTACTATGTCTTGCACTAGAAAACTGTTTGGCTTTTTTGCTAGGTTCACTAAATGCTAAAACTGACCTGGCATTGTGATTCTCCACGTCATTACAAGTTCATAGACACAAAACATGTCTAGGTTATTTTTTATCTAAGTGGTGAAAAAAAATTCCAAACTTTCCAAAAAAAAAACCATTGTGCAATTTTCCGATACCCGTAGCGTTTCCTTTTTTCCATTTTTCTAATTTTCTCTTTAAATGAGAAGGTGTGTCCAAACTTTTTGTCTGTACTGTATGCTTTTCGTATTTTTTAAAACATTTTTTTTTATTTTTGCCATGCTTCAATAGCCTCCATGGGAGGCTAGAAGCTGGCATAGCCTGATCGTCTCTGCTACATAGAAGCGATGCTCAGATCGCTCCTATGTAGCTAAATTCCTGCATTGCTATGAGCGCCAACCACAGGGTGGCGCTCACAGCCATCCGGCATCAACAACCATAGACGTCTCAAGGAGACCTCTGGTTGTCATGCCGACACATCGCTGACCCTCGATCATATGACTGGGTTCAGCGATGCGCGCATTTCCGGCCCGATGGCCAGAAGCGGTAGTTAAATCGTTTGACAGCGGCATTTAACTAGTTAATAGCGGCGGGTGGATCGCGATTCCACCTGTCGCTATTGCGCACATGTCAGCTGTTTAAAACAGCTGACATGGCGGGGCTTTGATGTGGGCTCACCACCGGAGCCCACATCAAAGGGGGAGACACGACATGCGCAGTACTAGTGCGGCGCATGTCGTGAAGGGGTTAATGGACAGGTCCACTAGGGGATCTAGTGAGATGGCGGATAGTTAATGAATTTTGTTTTGTCCACATTAAGTTTTAGAAGCTTAGCAGAGAAGGATGAAATAGCAGACAGACATCGTGGGATTCTGGTTAGTAGGGTGGTGATATCTGGTCCAGAGATGTAGATCTGTGTGTCATCAGCATAGAGGTGATACTGCAAGCCATGAAATTCTATGAGCTGTCCCAGGCCGAAGGTGTAAATGGAGAAGAGCGGGGGCCCTAGGACTGAAACTTGCGGGATATTGACAGATATGGGGCGAGGTGAGGAGGTGGTGTGTGAGTGAGAGACGCTGAAAGACTGGTCTGTTAGGTATGAAGAGATCCAAGATAGGGCCATGTCTGTGATGCCAACAGATGAGAGGGTCTGTAATAATAAGGAATAGTTCGCTGTGTCAAAGGCAGAGGACAGGTCCAAGAACAGGAGAACAGAGTAGTGTCGCTTGGCTTGGCGGTGAGTAGGTCATTGGTGACTTTAGTCATGGCAGTTTCAGTGTAGGGATTTGGTAGGAAGCCAGATTGTAATCAGTTGAAGAGAGAGCAGGAGGAGAGGTGGGAGGACAGTTCAAAATGGACGTGTTATTCCAGTAGTTTTGAGGCATAGGGGAGAAGTGAAAAGAGGTGATAGCTAGATACAGAGAATGGGTCAAGAAAGGGCTTTTTGAGGATGTGTGTAATTGAGGCATGTTTAATGCATGAGGGGAAAACACCAGTTGTTAGTGATAGGTTGAAGAGATGGGTTAGGGTTGGGATGAAGACTGTGGTGAGGTTTTGGATGAGGTGGGATGGGTGTTGTGAATTTGGATTCTGGGCTCCCCCGGTGGCCGCTTGTGGAATTGGACTGGTCATCCTCTTTCCTGTTTCACCTGGTTCCATCAGTAGTGGGTGTCGCTATTTAAGCTCATTTCTCTGGTGGTTTCTTGCCGGTCAACAATGTTATCTGATGCCTCTCAGTGCTTGTTCCTGCTTCTAGACTACTACTAGATAAGTTGGACTTTTGTCCATGTTTTGTTTTGCCTATTTGTTCCAGTTCACAGCTGAAGTTTTGTTACTGTGTCTGGAAAGCTCTCGTTGATCAGGGATTGCTACTCTGGCGTTATGAGTTAATGCCAGAGTTTAAGGTAATCTCTGGATGGTGTTTTGTTAGTGTTTTTCTGCTGACCATGAAAGTATACTATCTGTCTTCTGCTATCTAGTAAGCGGACCTCAAATTTGCTAAGACTATTTTCCTGCTGCGTTTGTTGTTTCATCTGAACTCACCGTCATTATATGTGGGGGGCTACTGTCTTCTTTGGAATATTTCTCTAGAGGTGAGCCAGGTCTTATATTTCCCTCTGCTAGCTATTTAGGTCTTAGGCCAGAGCTGGGCATCTAGCGATAAATAGGAAATGCTACCTGGCTATTTCTAGTTGCGCGGCAGGCTTAGTTCATGGTCAGTATAGTTCCATCTTCCGAGAGCTTGTCCCTCTATAGGCTTGCTATGATCTCTGCCTGCAGAGATCATGACAGTTTGACCGGCCACTAAAGTGTTAAAGACCCAGGTTGAGAAAGGAGAGTTATAAGAAGTCTGCTGGAATTTTTTTTTTTTTTTTCTCCTCCAGTCTGCCTTGCTGCAGTCTTTTTTCTCTCTCTCCTCCTAATCTCTGTATGGCTCTGTGTGCACCTGACAATAATGGATCTCCAGAGTGTAACTGCGGGTTTGAATAATCTCATCACGAAAGTACAAAATTTACAAGATTTTGTGGTACATGCTCCGGTATCTGAGCCGAGAATTCCTTTGCCGGAGTTCTTCACAGGGAATAGAGCTAGCTTCCAGAATTTCCGAAATAATTGTAAGCTTTATTTGTCCCTGAAGTCTCGTTCAGCTGGAGACCCTGCTCAGCAGGTTAGGATTGTGATTTCCTTGCTCAGGGGTGACCCTCAAGATTGGGCCTTCTCATTGCCAGCAGGGGATCCTGCGTTACGCGATGTGGATGCGTTTTTTCTGGCCTTGGGCTTGCTTTATGAGGAACCTCATTTGGAACTTCAGGCAGAAAAAACTTTGATGGCACTATCTCAGGGGCAAGACGAAGCTGAAGTTTTCTGCCAAAAATTCCGTAAATGGTCTGTGCTTACTCAGTGGAATGAGTGCGCCTTGGCGGCAACTTTCAGAGAAGGTCTCTCTGATGCCGTTAAGGATGTTTGTGGGGATTCTACTCATGTTATATCAGCATGCTCTAGGCGTACAAAGAAGCTTGATAAGTCTGTTTCCATTGGCACCATTCAGTCTAAGTTTATTTTGTCTGTAACCCTGATTTGCTCTCTGTCATCCATTGCCACGGACGCCTATGTTGACTCTGGCGCCGCTCTGAGTCTTATGGATTGGTCCTTTGCCAATCGTTGTGGTTTTGATTTAGAGCCTTTGGAGACTCTTATTCCTCTGAAGGGGATTGACTCCACCCCATTGGCTAATAATAAACCACAATACTGGACACAAGTAACCATGCGTATCAATCCGGATCACCAGGAGATTATTCGTTTCCTGGTGCTGTATAATTTACATGACGATTTGGTACTGGGATTGCCATGGTTGCAGTCTCACAACCCAGTCTTGGACTGGAGAGCAATGTCTGTGTTGAGCTGGGGATGTAAGGGTATTCATGGGGACTTACCTTTGGTTTCTATTTCGTCGTCCATTCCCTCTGAAGTCCCTGAGTTCCTCTCTGATTATCAAGATGTCTTTGACGAACCCAAGCTTGGGTCGTTACCTCCGCACCGTGAGTGCGATTGTGCCATAGATTTGATACCGGGTTGTAAATATCCCAAGGGTCGTTTGTTTAATCTGTCTGTGCCGGAACATGCTGCTATGCGGGAATATATAAAGGAGTCTTTGGAAAAGGGACATATTCGTCCATCTTCTTCTCCCTTGGGAGCTGGGTTTTTCTTTGTCTCAAAAAAAGACGGCTCTTTGAGACCATGTATTGATTATCGGCTTCTGAATAAGATCACTGTTAAGTATCAATACCCATTGCCATTGCTTACTGATTTGTTTGCTCGTATAGAGGGTGCTAAGTGGTTCTCTAAAATTGATCTTCGTGGGGCGTATAATTTGGTGCGGATCAGGCAGGGGGATGAGTGGAAGACCGCATTTAATACGCCCGAGGGCCACTTTGAGTATTTGGTCATGCCTTTCGTTCTTTCTAATGCCCCTTCAGTTTTCCAGTCTTTTATGCATGATATTTTCCGCGATTTTCTGGATAGATTTATGATAATATATCTGGATGATATTCTGATTTTTTCTGATGACTGGGACTCTCATGTCCAGCAGGTCAGGAGAGTTTTTCAGGTTCTGCGGTCTAATTCTTTATGTGTGAAGGGGTCTAAGTGCGTTTTTGGGGTCCAGAAAATTTCCTTTTTGGGGTATATTTTTTCTCCCTCTTCCATTGAGATGGATCCCGTCAAGGTGCAAGCTATTTGTGACTGGACTCAGCCCTCCTCTCTTAAGGGTCTTCAGAGATTTTTGGGCTTTGCCAACTTTTACCGCCGATTTATTGCTGGTTTTTCGGATGTCGTTAAACCACTGACTGATTTGACCAGACAAGGCGCTGATGTTGCTAATTGGTCCCCTCATGCTGTAGAGGCCTTTCAGGAGCTTAAGCGCCGTTTTGCCTCTGCCCCTGTGTTGCGTCAGCCTGATGTGAATCTGCCTTTTCAGGTTGAGGTTGACGCTTCGGAGATCGGAGCTGGGGCAGTGTTGTCGCAGAAAGGTTCCGACTGCTCCGTCATTAGGCCTTGTGCCTTCTTTTCTCGCAAATTTTCGCCCGCAGAGCGGAATTATGATGTTGGGAATCGGGAGCTTTTGGCCATGAAGTGGGCGTTTGAGGAGTGGCGCCATTGGCTCGAGGGGGCTAGGCATCAGGTGGTGGTATTGACTGACCACAAAAATTTGATTTATCTTGAGACTGCCAGACGCCTGAATCCTAGACAGGCGCGCTGGTCTTTATTTTTTTCTCGCTTTAATTTTGTGGTGTCATACCTACCGGGTTCTAAGAATGTTAAGGCAGATGCCCTTTCTAGGAGTTTTGACCCGGACTCTCCTGGTAATTCTGAACCCACAGGTATCCTTAGGGAGGGAGTAATTTTGTCGGCCGTTTCTCCTGATCTGCGGCGGTCCTTGCAAGAGTTTCAGGCGGATAGACCGGATCGTTGTCCGCCTGATAGACTGTTTGTTCCGGATGATTGGACCAGCAGAGTCATCTCTGAGGTACATTCTTCTGCATTGGCAGGTCATCCCGGAATTTTTGGTACCAGGGATTTGGTGGCAAGATCCTTCTGGTGGCCTTCCCTGTCACGAGATGTGCGAGTCTTTGTGCAGTCATGTGACGTTTGTGCTCGGGCCAAGTCTTGTAGTTCTCGGGCTAGCGGACTGCTGTTGCCCTTGCCTATTCCTAAGAGGCCTTGGACACACATCTCGATGGATTTTATTTCAGATCTGCCTGTTTCCCAGAAGATGTCTGTCATCTGGGTGGTCTGTGACCGTTTCTCTAAAATGGTCCATTTGGTTCCTCTGCCCAAGTTGCCTTCTTCTTCTGAGTTGGTTCCTCTGTTTTTTCAGAATGTTGTCCGATTGCACGGTATTCCTGAGAATATTGTTTCTGACAGAGGTACCCAATTTGTGTCTAGATTTTGGCGGGCATTCTGTGCTAGGATGGGCATAGATTTGTCTTTTTCATCTGCTTTTCACCCTCAGACTAATGGCCAGACCGAGCGGACTAATCAGACCCTGGAGACATATCTGAGGTGTTTTGTCTCTGCTGACCAGGATGATTGGGTTGCTTTTTTGCCATTGGCAGAGTTCGCCCTCAATAATCGGGCCAGCTCTTCCACCTTGGTGTCCCCGTTTTTCTGTAATTCGGGGTTTCACCCTCGATTTTCCTCCGGTCAGGTGGAATCCTCGGATTGTCCTGGAGTGGATGCGGTGGTGGAGAGATTGCATCACATCTGGGGGCAGGTTATGGACAATTTGAAGTTGTCCCAGGAGAAGACTCAGCGTTTTGCCAACCGTCATCGTCGTGCTGGTTCTCGGCTTTGTGTTGGAGATTTGGTGTGGTTGTCTTCTCGTTTTGTCCCTATGAGGGTCTCTTCTCTTAAGTTTAAACCTCGGTTCATCGGCCCTTATAGAATATTGGAGATTCTTAATCCTGTTTCTTTCCGTTTGGACCTCCCTGCGTCCTTTTCCATTCATAACGTTTTTCATCGGTCGTTATTGCGCAGGTATGAGGTACCTGTGGTACCTTCAGTTGAGCCTCCTGCTCCGGTGTTGGTTGAGGGTGAGTTGGAGTACGTTGTGGAGAAAATTTTGGACTCTCGTGTTTCCAGACGGAGACTCCAGTATCTGGTCAACTGGAAGGGTTACGGCCAGGAGGATAATTCTTGGGTCAATGCATCTGATGTTCATGCTTCTGATCTTGTTCGTGCCTTCCATAGGGCTCATCCTGGTCGCCCTGGTGGATCTGGTGAGGGTTCGGTGCCCCCTCCTTGAGGGGGGGGTACTGTTGTGAATTTGGATTCTGGGCTCCCCCGGTGGCCGCTTGTGGAATTGGACTGGTCATCCTCTTTCCTGTTTCACCTGGTTCCATCAGTAGTGGGTGTCGCTATTTAAGCTCATTTCTCTGGTGGTTTCTTGCCGGTCAACAATGTTATCTGATGCCTCTCAGTGCTTGTTCCTGCTTCTAGACTACTACTAGATAAGTTGGACTTTTGTCCATGTTTTGTTTTGCCTATTTGTTCCAGTTCACAGCTGAAGTTTTGTTACTGTGTCTGGAAAGCTCTCGTTGATCAGGGATTGCTACTCTGGCGTTATGAGTTAATGCCAGAGTTTAAGGTAATCTCTGGATGGTGTTTTGTTAGTGTTTTTCTGCTGACCATGAAAGTATACTATCTGTCTTCTGCTATCTAGTAAGCGGACCTCAAATTTGCTAAGACTATTTTCCTGCTGCGTTTGTTGTTTCATCTGAACTCACCGTCATTATATGTGGGGGGCTACTGTCTTCTTTGGAATATTTCTCTAGAGGTGAGCCAGGTCTTATATTTCCCTCTGCTAGCTATTTAGGTCTTAGGCCAGAGCTGGGCATCTAGCGATAAATAGGAAATGCTACCTGGCTATTTCTAGTTGCGCGGCAGGCTTAGTTCATGGTCAGTATAGTTCCATCTTCCGAGAGCTTGTCCCTCTATAGGCTTGCTATGATCTCTGCCTGCAGAGATCATGACAGATGGGATAGGATCAAGTGCACCGGTTGTGAAATGTGATCTTGAGAGTAGAGTGGAAGGTAATGGTGGAGAAGTTGGTTTTGGAGGAGGAGGGGCTGTGGGGGTTGTAGGCCAAAGCTTTCTCTGATGTTATCAATCTTCTGCTTGAAGAATGAGGCAAAGTCTTCAGTTGAGATGAGTTGAGAAGGAGGAGGTGCTGAGGGATGGAGGAGTGAATTGAAGGTGTTGAAAATCTGTTTAGGGTTGTAAGACAGGGAGGATATGAGAGATGAGAAGTAGGTTTGTTCTGCTGCAGCGAGTGTTGCCTTGAAAGTAGTGAGGGACTGTTTGAATGCAATGAAGTGCTAGTTGGAGTGGGATCTTTTCCATTTCAACTTAGCAACCCTGGAAGCTCGGCATAGAGGTAACACCAAATGTCCTCCAACAGCACCAGAGAGGAAGTAAGCAGACTGCTATAGCTCAAAGCCTTCACAAAGAGAAAATGTGAATATCACCGTCGACTCCCTGAAGGTGACTGGGAGTCTATAAACACCCAGGTTCAGGTGTGTCAATTAGAGCCGGAGGGAGGTTGTCACTGGATCCAAAAGTCAGAAAGATTAAGAAGGTGTCTGCAATGCCAAACTCAGAGACCTTCTGCCGCCAGATGCAGAGCGACTGTCTGTTGCATCTGACACACCATGACATCACACACAACGATGCCTGGTTGTATGTTCAACAGCGAGAGCCACAGATCTGTCTGGTCTGTTATACCTTTCCAAAACTGTGCGGCGGTGTGCTGTTTGTTACCTAAGCAAATTTGTTTCAGCAGAGCCTGTTACCGATTCATCGAGACAGTGCTTGCAGTTTGCAACTGATACTGTTAACGTGCTCCGAGATGACAATTCAGATAGAAGATGAGGAGGAGGAGGGGGTGCAGGAACTGTTGTAGAAGGTGGAGGAAACCCTGATGGAACTAGCATCCGCAGTCCTCGGCGTCAGTAGCATGTGTGATGTCCCAGGGTCCAGGTTAGTCCTGGCCTCCACAAGTTTTACCCAGTGGTGTGCCATCAGGGAAATATAGTGCCCCTGGCCACAAGCACTTGTCTTAATGTCACTCGTTAAGTGGACCTTCCCAGTAACAGCATTGGTCAGGGAATGATATTGGACATGTGCTGGGACGGCACATCGGGAAAAAGAGTGGTGGCTGGGGACCTAGTATGAGGATACGGAAAGCCTCAGTGTCCATAAGCCGAAACGAAAACATTTCTAGTACATGCAGTCTGGAAATTAATTTAGCATGAGGGCAACCTGCTGGCCTTCCAAAATTAATGACTAAGGGCTGCCTGATGGCCTTTCAAAATTTATGTCAGGGCCGCCTGATGGCCCTTCAAAATCTACGAGTGAGGGCTGACTGATGGCCCCCAAAAATTTATGGCTGAGGGAAAGAGGGCCACATGATAACCCTGTTGATATGGTGTAGTAGGAGAAGTACAAGAAAAATAATAAACCATGAACTATATACTCTGTTTGGAGTGGGAAGGGGTGTATGGGAATACACCAGAAAAAAAAATTGAATTGCCTTAATATTCGCTGTTGTCATCCCGTGGGGTTGAGAAGCCTTGGCCAATCCAGGATTTGTTCATTTTGAGAACAGTCATCTTGTCAGGATTTTCAGTAGACAGGAGGCAATAAAACCCACAGAATCAACTTAAGAAGTGAGGCCTGTGAGCCTTAGATTTGCCTCAACTCCATGGGAGAAAGACCCAAATACACCTCTTGTGTGAATAAATGGACAAATAACTTGGGGATTTCTTTCCCCAGATCGGGTTGGAGAAGTTTCCCTTACATGGTTCATTAATTTTCATTGGCAAAGGTCTCCAAGGAGATTAAAAAAATGTTTTGAATCCCCTGCTTCAATCTATTTGAAGCCCAGGGGTTGCCTGATGCCCTGAACTGGTACAGAAGGAACTGCGGCCCACCTTAGCTGGAGCAAAGTCTGAGTCGGTTGCATGACTATAATTAGGTGGACAGATAGGTTTATCTGCCGCCGAAACGTGAATATGACCTCTCTTATATTACTCAGGTTGAAGGCCTCTCCTATATTACACGGTGTGGATAGACAGGGGGTCAGTGGGTGCTCTTGTCTGCTGGCCCGAGACAGTGTCGACCAGGGCTCATTCCACTGAATGCCCGCTCTCCTTTCCAGTGAGCATAATACTAAGACAACACAGAGTGAGGGTAAAGCAGTGTAGCAATACTTTATTGAACCACCAACAAACAATAACATATAGAACAGTCCTCACAAAATTACGAAGGTAGTGCAAAATTACAGATTCTCACCCCTATATTGGCTCGCAGAAATTAGAGCAACTGTGACTTTGGGGCTTCCAGGGCTAACTACCCCCACCCCACTTTTGGCAGGCCCCCAAAGAGAAGAGGTAGCGACAAGCTTAGGAAGCTGACAGTCTATTGACATACGTGGCCAGGTGACCTGATTGTCCCAACGTGGATTCTCTAAATGTTTTTGAAGGTTCAATGATGGTCAATGGAGCAGATCTGTATTCTTCATGCCAAAGCCGTGGTTCTTGAGCTGGCATCCTGCAGAATGTCAAATCTGTATCCTTCTTGGTGGAGCAATGCTGTTCTGGCAGATGTACAGTAGACTGTTCCTGGCTGTGGTTTTGTAAAGTCCTCTGAAATTTTTCATGCAGAATGATGGACATCTAATTTCATCATCCACAGGTCATGGGGTAGATGTAAATATAATTGCCTATGTCTCCTGGCCTACTGAAAATAGAAGTCTGAATAATTAAGATTGAATGCTGTATTGTCACACGCACGGGATGGAGGCCTCCCACATGATGAAAGGTTGGAAAAGTTGGTCTTGTTTAGCTTAGAAAAAACGATACCTCAGAGGAGATCTCATTTACATGTATAAATATATGTGTGGCCAATACAAAAGACGGCACATGACTTATTCCTTCCAAAGACCATACTAAAGACCAGGGGGCACTCATTACGGGTGAAAGAAAAGCAATTCCGGCAGCAAAATAGGAAAGGGTTCTTTACAGTTAGATTAGTCAGACTATGGACACCAACCACAAGTGGTAGTAATGACCGACACTATAACAGCTGTTATACAAGGATGGATGAGTCCTCAGTACAAATAATTTACTGACAAAACGTACAATTGATGGAGAAAGGTTGAACTTGATGGACGGAGGCTTTTTTCAGCCCATGCAACTATGAAGGTCCTTGTGAGAGTTGTATCCTGAGTAGTGGCCTTGAATCCGGAACTCCTTGCTGTTGATCACAGAAGTCTCACTCCTTCTAAATGTAAATGTTTTCTGAAGATGTTCTCTATGTGTTTTCCAGGGTATATCGCAGTGCCTCCTTCTAATTTTTGACAGTACTTGCACTTAGTGCATAGGCTTTACCAGTCTAGGAGTCCCACTGCTTCCAAATGGGGAAAAAATTCTGAGGCCATACTCTACATACATTCCAGGGTGTATTGCAATCCCTCCTTTCAATTTTTGATAGGTCTTGCACATAGGCTTCACCAGTCTAAGAATCCTACTCCTTACAAATGGGAAAAAATGTCACATCTCATGAACACGATTTTTTCCTGAAATGGAAAACTGCTGCATTTTTTAAAGAAGCAGAACAGCAATTCTTTTAGCATTTTTGCAGCGTTTTTTCACCATTGAAAGCAATGAGAAAGTGCAATGTGTGAACATAGCCTAAGAGGTGAAGGAGGCTTTTTTCTCTCTTTTTAATTTTGCCTTATATACAAGTCATTATACAAGATATAATGTTTCCTAACTTTTTTTTCATGTAAAATCCATTTTATCTTCGGTTTTGTATGTTTTTTTGTCAGTCCGTAAAAGTGGTGTAATCCTGTGACACCATTGTTCCCAGCAGCGACATGGAAGTCAGAGATGGGTCCAGGCGTCTTCCCCATGTTTGGAAACTCAGTACGAAATAATCCCTGAGCCCAGAGAAGAGAACCACAATATGCTATTAAAATATCCCAATTTATTTCCAAAATATTAAAAACAAAACAGGTGTAGTACATATAATACAAAAAAGTACCCAGGGGACCAGTGTAACTCCCACGCTACTATTATGGAATATATATCCCTTTTAAACCGCAGTCAAAGTAAGAATTTATAAAGCTTGGTAAATATCAATCATCACTGATTATAGCCATGACTGCCCTATGCATGAAATAGAGATTTAATCCTTCAGTAATACCAAGACAGGAAACAACTCAACAGTCACATTCATATACAGGCATAGGACCACAAAGGCTATATTACCTGACAGCGGAGGCAAGTGGGTGTTATAGATAGTAAGTCCTGTAGCACCGGGCGATTCTGTGTTCCCGTCGCCCCGACGCGTGTTTCGCCCTTGGCTTCTTCACGCCCCTGGAAGAAGCCAAGAAGCCATGGCTATAATCAGTGATGATTGATATTTACCAAGCTTTATAAATTCTTACTTTGACTGCGGTTTAAAAGGGATATACAGTATATTCCATAATAGTAGCGTGGGAGTTACACTGGTCCCCTGGGTACTTTTTTGTATTATATGTACTACACCTGTTTTGTTTTTAATATTTTGGAAATAAATTGGGATATTTTAATAGCATATTGTGGTTCTCTTCTCTGGGCTCAGGGATTATTTCGTACTGAGTTTCCAAATTGTTGATTTATATATGCTGGAAGTGCCATGTAACATTTTTGGGACATTTTGTTGAATGGTCTTCCCCATGTTGTTCCCAGTCCATTTGAGTGCTGTTTCCATCCAATTCAAAAATTTTACTGCCCCCCAGCCCTCCTGTTAGGGTCTGCCAGAAAAATGCTCCAGTTTACTATTGACTTCCATTACACTAGTTATTCAAGTCGAGCCTGTCCGAGTGTCCGACCTGCTGGACTCGAGGACCGAGCACCCGAACATTTTTGTGCTCGAGCACCACTAACTGTACTGTTCTATTTGGGACCCCTGCTTTGAGGATGGGGGGCTAATCACTGCTCTTGGAGATAAGCGATAAATGCTGCTTGTATGATAGCTCCTTTAGATACCTGTGATTTAAAACCCTTTACCAGGATAATGATGGAATGAAACATTTTACAACTTTTTATTTGAAGTAAACTTCGCTAGATAAGATTTAGGTTTTTTTTGCAGACCCTAAATACAAGTGTCTGGCAATGTATGCTGCCCAAAGCACCAGATCCAGCCAGATCTTCACAGAGAGATGATGTGCATTACTGAACCATCATCACATAAATAATCATAGACTTATCCTTACGGAATAATGCTGCAACATTTACTATTTAGTCAGAGGGGACTTCACCTCTGACGGAACACTGAAGGCTGCAGCCAATCAATGGCTGCTGATTTCCTGCAGCATTCACGTGACCCAAAAGGAGATACAATACTGACATCAGGGGAATGGTGCTGCTGCGTTACATCAGTATACGCTAAATAATTATCTTATAATGGACAGTTTAGCCTGTGACATTCTATCATGGGTTTACTACTGGAAAAACAATTGTTCCATTTTTACTAGGAATCAGCCACCATATACACTCACTGGCCACTTTATTAGGTACACCTGTCCAACTTCTTGTTAACACTTAATTTCTAATCAGCCAATCACATGGCGGCAACTCAGTGCATTTAGGCATGTAGACATGGTCAAGACAATCTCCTGCAGTTCAAACCGAGCATCAGTATGGGGAAGAAAGGTGATTTGAGCGCCTTTGAACGTGGCATGGTTGTTGGTGCCAGAAGGGCTGGTCTGAGTATTTCAGAAACTGCTGATCTACTGGGATTTTCACGCACAACCATCTCTAGGGTTTACAGAGAATGGTCCGAAAAAGAAAAAAAATCCAGTGAGCGGCAGTTCTGTGGGCGGAAATGCCTTGTTGATGCCAGAGGTCAGAGGAGAATGGGCAGACTGGTTCGAGCTGATAGAAAGGCAACAGTGACTCAAATCGCCACCCGTTACAACCAAGGTAGGCCTAAGAGCATCTCTGAACGCACAGTGCGTCGAACTTTGAGGCAGATGGGCTACAGCAGCAGAAGACCACACCGGGTACCACTCCTTTCAGCTAAGAACAGGAAACTGAGGCTACAATTTGTACAAACTCATCGAAATTGGACAGTAGAAGATTGGAAAAACGTTGCTTGGTCTGATGAGTCTCGATTTCTGCTGCGACATTCGGATGGTAGGGTCAGAATTTGGCGTAAACAACATGAAAGCATGGATCCATCCTGCCTTGTATGGAGCATCTTTGGGATGTGCAGCCGACAAATCTGCGGCAACTGTGTGATGCCATCATGTCAATATGGACCAAAATCTCTGAGGAATGCTTCCAGCACCTTGTTGAATCTATGCCACGAAGAATTGAGGCAGTTCTGAAGGCAAAAGGGGGTCCAACCCGTTACTAGCATGGTGTACCTAATAAAGTGGCCGGTGAGTGTACATGTAAACGTTTGGGCACCCCTGGCCTGCATTACAGTTATTGTGAACAGTTAGACAAGTTACAGACTAAATGATCTCTAAAATGTCTAAAGTTAAAGATGACACATTTCCTTTATATTTTAGGCAATATATATATATATATATATATATATATATATATATATATATATACACATACATATATTGTAGTATAGTAACATAGTAACATAGTTAGTAAGGCCGAAAAAAGACTTTTGTCCATTCAGTTCAGCCTATATTCCATCATAAAAAATCCCCAGATCTACGTCCTTCTACAGAACCTAATAATTGTATGATACAATATTGTTCTGCTCCAGGAAGACATCCAGGCCTCTCTTGAACCCCTCGACTGAGTTCGCCATCACCACCTCCTCAGGCAAGCAATTCCAGATTCTCACTGCCCAAACAGTAAAGAATCCTCTATGGTGTAGTTGTAAGGGAGATTTACTAGGCTAGTTGTGTGAGATGGGCGGGACAAACTAGCCACACATACACACTCCCATCTAGGGGAGTGGTTAGTACTACATAATGTGACTGAGGTTTGGTCACATGGGCTCTGGGTGTGGACATGAATGGTCTATGCCGGAAGGTCCTGGAAGCCTGTGCTGGAAGGTCCTGGAGAGAGCCCCATGTGTTGGGAGTGACGGCTCCCTGAAGAGCACATGGCAGGGGCTCTGGACCTCGCACAGACCAGGGTGTGGAACGGATGGAGATCCGTGTTGTACTGACCGGGGTCAGAGTGAGAATGTCGGAAGGATGCCTCTGGTGAAGAGAGTTATCCGAGAACCTGTGCGGCAATGGCAGGTAACGAATGCAGATTCGTGTTGTACTGACCGGGGTCAGAGAAAAAGGAAAGACTGAGTGTGAACGTCTGAAGGATGCCTCTGGTGAAGAGAGGTATCCGAGACCCTGTGCGGCACCCACAGGTAACGAGAAGGAATCGTGTTGTACTGACCGGGGTCAGAGTGAGAGACATTGTGTATGGGGCACCTCAGAGGCCAAGAGGTGTCCAGGAACCCGTGAAGGTTGCCAACGGGTAACGGTCTTGAAAACCGTGTGTAATGCTGACCGGGGTCAGAGACGAACTGTGGTAAAGTTGAATATGTCCAGATACTGTTCAAGCTGTTACTAAGTTCCTGTGGATGTGGTTTATGTTGTGCGAAATTAACCTAAGAGACTGTGTTTTTGATAGAAAACCATGCCCGAGTGCTTTAATCCCATGCCGAGTGTCCCCCAAGACACGTAGTAGGCGCTATGCTACAATATATAGTCACTTTTTACATGTTATATATTATAAAAAGGAAAATTGGCAAATGCAAAAGATTGGGCACCCTTGGAGATTTGTGTGCTTAGTTAACTTTGACCAAGGTTTCAGACCTTAATTAACAAGATAGAATTATGGCTTGTTCACTATTGTCATTCGGAAAGGTCCGGGGGATGCTAATTTCCTACCTTTATAAAAACCCAGCCTCCTCTAACCTAGCACCAAAAACAGCTACCATGGGATCTTCAAAGCAACTGCCAAGCACTCTGATAATGAAAATGGTGGAGGCCACAAAGCAGGAGAAGACTAAGAAGACAGCAAAGCATTTTCATGTTGTCCTTTTCTCAGTTCGAAATTTAATTAAGAAATTCCAGTTAACAGGATCAGTGGAGGTCAAGGTAAGGTCTGGGACACCAAGCAACACATCAGTGAGCACTGCTCTTAGCTTTCCTAGAGATGCAAATCAGAACCCCATCCCCACTTGACTGCAAAAGACCTTCAGAAACATTTATCAGACTCTGGAATTGTGGTACATTGTTCTACTGTTCAGAGATACCTGCAAAAACATGATCTTCATGGAAGAGTCATCAGAAGAAAACCTCTCCTGCCTCCTAACCATAAAATTCAGCAGCAGAGGTATTCAAAAAACATTAAACAAGCCTCAACACTCAGTTTAGACTAATGAAAGTCAAGCATTGAAGAGATCTATTAAAATAACTTTTACTGAATAACAAGTTTAAAAATTCTTATAAAAGCAAAAATTCACGTCCGATTATCCACCACCCTTGAAAACCCATCTATTCAGGAAAGCCTACAGCCTGCAATAACCATTCTGCCACCTCACCAACAAAAGAGCTGCTGCACCCCCGACCTTCTGTCTCTTCCCCATTATCCCGTAGAATGTAAGTCCACAAGGACAGGGTCCTCTCCCCTCTGTACAAGTCTGTCATTTTAAATTTGTTTACTGTAAACGATATCTATAATTCTGTATGTAACCCCTTCTCATGTACAGCACTATGGAATTAATGGTGCTATATAAATAAATAATAATAATAATCCCATGAGACCCCTCAACAAAGGATATAAGTGGCCATCAGCCATTCAAGCAGGAGTATCCTGCTACTCAGCAGAAACCCCACCAGGACAAAGGTTTACAAACAGGGCCCATGATTTGGCCTACCCACTACACTTGTACACATGCGGTCAACTTGAACACATGCCCAAAGATTATCTACAGGGTCAGGGCCCATGCCTGGAGCCTGTCTGCTGGCCCATCCAGTCAATGTCTGCCAAGATCAGCCATCAGGGTCTGAGAGGCACTATCCCCGGGATAAACCAGCAAGGGATGAAATTATAAACTCTGTTCACACTATTTGGCAGATTGACCATCTTACACCAGCCAACCAGCCACCAGCTATTGTCCCACCATCCATCACCCTAGCCAGACCAGATATTGTCCCACCAGATCACCATTTACCAGGCTGCTAAGTGTCCTTCTCCAGGGTTGGGAGTCAGCGCTTGGAGAATGGGCGCATTGAGGGTTAGGGTATGTATAGGAGAAGGAGCTGGAGTTGTTCCATCAGTATGGGAGGATCCGTACCATCGAGCTGAAGAATCATGGAGGAGGCGGTGCCACACCATTCACCTTCATCAGCTTCCAGGATCCGTGGGATACGGAAAACACCATGAGTGGAAGCAATGGATATGAGTTTGATTCTCGTTGATTACGTGTGGAGTTTCCCAGGATGAGCCAGAGACCAGGGGCAGGTTATGGAGGACTCTGCTGGAGGAATGGATCACCTTTCCGACAAACTGAATACAGAGTCCTCATCTCAGAGATTCTTCCCTTGGGAAGTTGGCAGTATCTAAAAGATCATATGAGAGAAGCTGAAGATGTCTGCTGTGCAAGAATGGCATGGGGATTGTGGAGTTTATTCGCAAGGAAGACATGGAATATGCTATGAGGAAACTGGATGCTAACGGATTGTCCCCAATGAGTGGGGAAGGATGATTTTAAGCCTATCACATCTGACTAATTAAGATGTGGGAAGTATGTGGCAACACAGCACTTAATCTGAATTATCCAGATGCAGGGGCGCAGCTGGAGCTTTTGCCGCCCGGGGCTGTTCCCGAGTTGTTTGGCGCCCTCCTCCCCCACCCGGCTCAATACACACAAAGGTTACCAAAAATGGTCAGGACAACACGCACAGAAACAAAACTCTTTATTGTTTAACTGAAACTTTAAATTGTCACTTTGGGAGTAAAGTTGATTTCAAATGTTGTAGACACAGTCCCGCCCTCCCACCAAATGACCAATCGGCCCGGCAGCGGAGTACTTGGTAAAGCCTGTACGCTGAATTTGAATTCTCTATGATGCATTTTTTAGAATAAAAAACAATGCAGCAGGAATAAGACCTCAGATGGACAAGTTAAATTCTTTCGCCGGTGAATGTTACCATCACATGATCGGGACTGCTTACCTGACCGCGCTCCTGCTATCTCCACGCAGCTGAAGCGTGCACTCGCCGACGACTGACAATGACGTTAGACGCCGGCGACATGCACGCTGGGACTGACATCAGCTGCCAGCCTCAGATTGGCTGGCGGCTGTTAACTATTGACATGCGGGAGCAGGCCCGCACGTCAATACCGTTAAACAGCTGCAGCCTGCAGCGTGACCCACCCCCGCATTGTGCTGCCCGGGGCGACCGCCCCCCCCCCCCCCCCGCACCCCCCTTCCTACGCCACTGTCCAGATGTATTATTTCAGTAGGCCCGGGGACATGAGCTCGAGTTCAAGTGAGATTAAATGTTTACTCTTATTGTCACTGAATTAATGTTCAATAGCTGCCATTTGTTGACAGGCTGCTGATTAGCTATTGAACCTGTCCTAGTATTGCAGCCCTAGTATTGTTCTACTATCTTTGGGAAACAAAGGCACAATGATTGTTAATATGCTGATGACCCATTGAAGCTCTGAAAATGTGAAGCACAATCTATGCATGTTGTTTGAACACTCCATCAGTGAGGGATGGCCTCCTACCACCTTCCCCCAAGCCCGTGGAGGAATGCCGGAATGAGAAATTGTGACCTATAAAAAGAAGGATCTGTCTGTGTTTAGTGAGACTCTACATTACAGTAGTCATGACATCATGGCTCCAACTGAAGAAATACAGAGCTGCTTCTTTGATCATCACTGAATCCTCAAAGACGTTTAGAGAATCCAGGTTGGGACAATCAAGTCACCTGGCCTTGTTCTTCAATGGACTGTCAGCTTCCTAAGCTTGTCGTTGCCTCCTCTCTCAGGAAGCCTGCTAAAAGCAGTCTTCACTGGTGAAGGGAGTCATCCCTGGAAGCAGCTCTAATCCCGGTGAGTCAGCGGAAGGGTAAGACTCTGTAATTTGAACCATCTTGGGTATTTGCTGGGACTGCTCTATATGCTATTGTGTGTCGGTGGTTCAATAAATTATTGCCACACTGTTTTACCCTCACCCTGTATTGTCTGAGTAGTGTTCTGCCCATGGGGAGAAAGAGCGGGCGTTCAGTGGTATGAGCCCTCATCCAAGCAGTCTTTCTGAAGACAGCCGGGCCAGTGGACGAGAGCACCCACCAAATCTGTGTCTCCACAGTCATCAAGATAGATCACAACAAATCTACCACTCACGTGACTAAAGATGTAATTTACAAAGTGCTGAAAGACGGGAGGGAGTGGAGCGCCCCCACACCCGCAGGGCCGAGGGGTACCCGGTACCGGGTCTCTGGGAGTCTCTGTTCAGTTCTGGGGTTGTCACGGTGGCTAGACCCGGTGTTATGGTTCTCAATGGCAAGAGAACATAGCCCAGCAAACATAAGAACTAGCTCTTGGAAGGATGGAAACTAAACTGACCATGAACTAAACCTGCCGCACAACTAACAGTAGCCGGGTAGCGTAGCCTGCGTTTTATCCCTAGACGCCCAGCGCCGGCCGGAGGACTAACTAATCCTGGCAGAGGAAAATATAGTCCTGGCTCACCTCTAGAGAAATTTCCCCGTAAGGCAGACAGAGGCCCCCACAAATATTGGCGGTGATTTTAGATGAAATGACAAACGTAGTATGAAAATAGGTTTAGCAAAATTGAGGTCCGCTTACTAGATAGCAGGAAGACAGAAA
Organism: Ranitomeya variabilis; assembly: GCF_051348905.1. Taxonomy (NCBI): domain Eukaryota; kingdom Metazoa; phylum Chordata; class Amphibia; order Anura; family Dendrobatidae; genus Ranitomeya; species Ranitomeya variabilis. The sequence continues at coordinate 690,817,261 of NC_135236.1, read as the reverse complement.
GGGCACTTTCATGGTCAGCTGAAAACCCTATCAAAACACCATCCTGAAATTACTTTAAGACTCTAGTATTAACTCATAACATCAGAGTGGCAATTTCAGATCACAAGAGCTTTCCAGACACAGAAACGAAACTACAGCTGTGAACTGGAACAAAATGCAAAAACAAACAAGGACTAAAGTCCAACTTAGCTGGGAGTTGTCTAGCAGCAGGAACATGCACAGAAAGGCTTCTGATTACAATGGTGACCGGCATGGAAGTGACAGAGGAGCAAGGCTAAATAGCGACTCCCACATCCTGATGGAAACAGGTGAACAGAGAGGATGATGCACACCAGTTCAATTCCACCAGTGGCCACCGGGGGAGCCCAAAATCCAATTTCACAACAGTACCCCCCCCTCAAGGAGGGGGCACCGAACCCTCACCAGAACCACCAGGGCGATCAGGATGAGCCCTATGAAAGGCACGGACCAAATCGGAGGCATGAACATCAGAGGCAGTCACCCAAGAATTATCCTCCTGACCGTATCCCTTCCATTTGACCAGATACTGGAGTTTCCGTCTGGAAACACGGGAGTCCAAGATTTTTTCCACAACGTACTCCAACTCGCCCTCAACCAACACCGGAGCAGGAGGCTCAACGGAAGGCACAACCGGTACCTCATACCTGCGCAATAATGACCGATGAAAAACATTATGAATAGAAAAAGATGCAGGGAGGTCCAAACGGAAGGACACAGGGTTAAGAATCTCCAATATCTTGTACGGGCCGATGAACCGAGGCTTAAACTTGGGAGAAGAAACCCTCATAGGGACAAAACGAGAAGACAACCACACCAAGTCCCCAACACAAAGCCGAGGACCAACCCGACGCCGGCGGTTGGCAAAAAGCTGAGTCTTCTCCTGGGACAACTTCAAATTGTCCACTACCTGCCCCCAAATCTGATGCAACCTCTCCACCACAGCATCCACTCCAGGACAATCCGAAGATTCCACCTGACCAGAAGAAAATCGAGGATGAAACCCCGAATTACAGAAAAAGGGAGACACCAAGGTGGCAGAGCTGGCCCGATTATTGAGGGCAAACTCCGCTAAAGGCAAAAAAGCAACCCAATCATCCTGATCTGCAGACACAAAACACCTCAAATATGTCTCCAAGGTCTGATTCGTCCGCTCGGTCTGGCCATTAGTCTGAGGATGGAAAGCAGACGAGAAAGACAAATCTATGCCCATCCTAGCACAGAATGCTCGCCAAAATCTAGACACGAATTGGGTACCTCTGTCAGAAACGATATTCTCCGGAATACCATGCAAACGGACCACATTTTGAAAAAACAGAGGAACCAACTCGGAAGAAGAAGGCAACTTAGGCAGGGGAACCAAATGGACCATCTTAGAGAAACGATCACACACCACCCAGATGACAGACATCTTCTGAGAAACAGGAAGATCCGAAATAAAATCCATCGAGATGTGCGTCCAGGGCCTCTTCGGGATAGGCAAGGGCAACAACAATCCACTAGCCCGAGAACAACAAGGCTTGGCCCGAGCACAAACGTCACAAGACTGCACGAAGCCTCGCACATCTCGAGACAGGGAAGGCCACCAGAAGGACCTTGCCACCAAATCCCTGGTACCAAAGATTCCAGGATGACCTGCCAACGCAGAAGAATGAACCTCAGAAATGACTTTACTGGTCCAATCATCAGGAACAAACAGTCTACCAGGTGGGCAACGATCAGGTCTATCCGCCTGAAACTCCTGCAAGGCCCGCCGCAGGTCTGGAGAAACGGCAGACAATATCACTCCATCCTTAAGGATACCTGTAGGTTCAGAATTACCAGGGGAGTCAGGCTCAAAACTCCTAGAAAGGGCATCCGCCTTAACATTCTTAGAACCCGGCAGGTAGGACACCACAAAATTAAACCGAGAGAAAAACAACGACCAGCGCGCCTGTCTAGGATTCAGGCGTCTGGCGGACTCAAGATAAATTAGATTTTTATGGTCAGTCAATACCACCACCTGATGTCTAGCCCCCTCAAGCCAATGACGCCACTCCTCAAGAGCCCACTTCATGGCCAAAAGCTCCCGATTCCCAACATCATAATTCCGCTCGGCGGGCGAAAATTTACGCGAGAAAAAAGCACAAGGTCTCATCACGGAGCAATCGGAACTTCTCTGCGACAAAACCGCCCCAGCTCCGATCTCAGAAGCGTCGACCTCAACCTGAAAAGGAAGAGCAACATCAGGCTGACGCAACACAGGGGCGGAAGAAAAGCGGCGCTTAAGCTCCCGAAAGGCCTCCACAGCAGCAGGGGACCAATCAGCAACATCAGCACCCTTCTTAGTCAAATCAGTCAATGGTTTAACAACATCAGAAAAACCAGCAATAAATCGACGATAAAAGTTAGCAAAGCCCAAAAATTTCTGAAGACTCTTAAGAGAAGAGGGTTGCGTCCAATCACAAATAGCCTGAACCTTGACAGGATCCATCTCGATGGAAGAGGGGGAAAAAATATATCCCAAAAAGGAAATCTTTTGAACCCCAAAAACGCACTTAGAACCCTTCACACACAAGGAATTAGACCGCAAAACCTGAAAAACCCTCCTGACCTGCTGGACATGAGAGTCCCAGTCATCCGAAAAAATCAAAATATCATCCAGATACACAATCATAAATTTATCCAAACAATCACGGAAAATGTCATGCATAAAGGACTGAAAGACTGAAGGGGCATTCGAAAGACCAAAAGGCATCACCAAATACTCAAAGTGGCCCTCGGGCGTATTAAATGCGGTTTTCCACTCATCCCCCTGCTTAATTCGCACCAAATTATACGCCCCACGGAGATCTATCTTAGAGAACCACTTGGCCCCCTTTATGCGAGCAAACAAATCAGTCAACAGTGGCAACGGATATTGGTATTTAACCGTGATTTTATTCAAAAGCCGATAATCAATGCACGGCCTCAAAGAGCCATCTTTCTTAGCCACAAAGAAAAAACCGGCTTCTAAGGGAGATGACGAAGGACGAATATGTCCCTTTTCCAAGGACTCCTTTATATATTCTCGCATAGCAGCATGTTCAGGCACAGACAGATTAAATAAACGACCCTTAGGGTATTTACTACCCGGAATCAAATCTATGGCACAATCGCACTCCCGGTGCGGAGGTAATGAACCAAGCTTAGGTTCTTCAAAAACGTCATGATATTCAGTCAAGAATTCAGGAATCTCAGAGGGAATAGATGATGAAATGGAAACCACAGGTACGTCCCCATGCGTCCCCTTACATCCCCAGCTTAACACAGACATAGCTTTCCAGTCAAGGACTGGGTTATGAGATTGCAGCCATGGCAATCCAAGCACCAACACATCATGTAGGTTATACAGCACAAGAAAGCGAATAATCTCCTGGTGATCCGGATTAATCCGCATAGTTACTTGTGTCCAGTATTGTGGTTTATTGCTAGCCAATGGGGTGGAGTCAATCCCCTTCAGGGGTATAGGAGTTTCAAGAGGCTCCAAATCATACCCACAGCGTTTGGCAAAGGACCAATCCATAAGACTCAAAGCGGCGCCAGAGTCGACATAGGCATCCGCGGTAATAGATGATAAAGAACAAATCAGGGTCACAGATAGAATAAACTTAGACTGTAAAGTGCCAATTGAAACAGATTTATCAAGCTTCTTAGTACGCTTAGAGCATGCTGAAATAACATGAGTTGAATCACCGCAATAGAAGCACAACCCATTTTTTCGTCTAAAATTCTGCCGTTCACTTCTGGACAGAATTCTATCACATTGCATATTCTCTGGCGTCTTCTCAGTAGACACCGCCAAATGGTGCACAAGTTTGCGCTCCCGCAGACGCCTATCGATCTGGATAGCCATTGTCATGGACTCATTCAGACCCGCAGGCACAGGGAACCCCACCATAACATCCTTAATGGCATCAGAGAGACCCTCTCTGAAATTCGCCGCCAGGGCGCACTCATTCCACTGAGTAAGCACAGCCCATTTACGGAATTTCTGGCAGTATATTTCAGCTTCGTCTTGCCCCTGAGATAGGGACATCAAGGCCTTTTCCGCCTGAAGTTCTAACTGAGGTTCCTCATAAAGCAACCCCAAGGCCAGAAAAAACGCATCCACATTGAGCAACGCAGGATCCCCTGGAGCCAATGCAAAAGCCCAATCCTGAGGGTCGCCCCGGAGCAAGGAAATCACAATCCTGACCTGCTGAGCAGGATCTCCAGCAGAGCGAGATTTCAGGGACAAAAACAACTTGCAATTATTTTTGAAATTTTGAAAGCAAGCTCTATTCCCCGAGAAAAATTCAGGCAAAGGAATTCTAGGTTCAGATATAGGAACCTGAACAACAAAATCTTGTAAATTTTGAACTTTCGTGGTGAGATTATTCAAACCTGCAGCTAAACTCTGAATATCCATTTTAAACAGGTGAACACAGAGCCATTCCAGGATTAGAAGGAGAGAGAGAGAGAAAGGCTGCAATATAGGCAGACTTGCAAGAGATTCAATTACAAGCACACTCAGAACTGAAGGAAAAAAAAAAAAAAAAAATCTTCAGCAGACTTCTCTTTTCTCTCCTTTCTCTGTCAATTAATTTAACCCTTTTTGGCCGGTCAAACTGTTATGGTTCTCAATGGCAAGAGAACATAGCCCAGCAAACATAAGAACTAGCTCTTGGAAGGATGGAAACTAAACTGACCATGAACTAAACCTGCCGCACAACTAACAGTAGCCGGGTAGCGTAGCCTGCGTTTTATCCCTAGACGCCCAGCGCCGGCCGGAGGACTAACTAATCCTGGCAGAGGAAAATATAGTCCTGGCTCACCTCTAGAGAAATTTCCCCGTAAGGCAGACAGAGGCCCCCACAAATATTGGCGGTGATTTTAGATGAAATGACAAACGTAGTATGAAAATAGGTTTAGCAAAATTGAGGTCCGCTTACTAGATAGCAGGAAGACAGAAAGGGCACTTTCATGGTCAGCTGAAAACCCTATCAAAACACCATCCTGAAATTACTTTAAGACTCTAGTATTAACTCATAACATCAGAGTGGCAATTTCAGATCACAAGAGCTTTCCAGACACAGAAACGAAACTACAGCTGTGAACTGGAACAAAATGCAAAAACAAACAAGGACTAAAGTCCAACTTAGCTGGGAGTTGTCTAGCAGCAGGAACATGCACAGAAAGGCTTCTGATTGCAATGGTGACCGGCATGGAAGTGACAGAGGAGCAAGGCTAAATAGCGACTCCCACATCCTGATGGAAACAGGTGAACAGAGAGGATGATGCACACCAGTTCAATTCCACCAGTGGCCACCGGGGGAGCCCAAAATCCAATTTCACAACACCCGGTCCGTGGCCCTGTCTGTCAGTGGGGGACGTCCGGTGCAATAAGTGGTGTTGTAACGGTGCAGTTGTGGGGTGCAGGTCGCGATAAATAATGAGGACACCAGGTTGCAGTCTCTTTACCTCTTTACTGAAGATCTCTGGGTCCTCAATCCAGAATACGGCTCACCAGGCTGCGCAAGTCCGGCCGGTCCAATGACACTTCCAGAGTTCTCTTCACAGGAGGAAATCTGTGCCTTCCCCCTAGCGCTATGTGTTGTAGTCCTTCCCTGCTGTGCTTACGAAAAGTACCCCACAACTGTTGTGTCTGTTTCTGATGTTCCCTCACAACTCGACTAGATGATGTTCTGCTAATCCTCCGTCCCTCCCTGAGGTTCGGGTAGGAACGGCACCCGTTTGACGGGTAGGCCTGGAGTTCTTCCGGGACCCTAGAGACGCCCCTCTCCCACAATTGCCTCCCAAGACTTCATAGGTGATTTGAGTTAGACAGCCCGCCTGAGACTGACTGTTCTGCCGCTGTTTGGAGTATTGCTTGAAGCTGAATGTTGTTCTACTCCCTCGGCGTTCCGGCCACCGGTATTGCGCCTCAGTAGGATGTTGCTTCGGTCTTACAGCACGACTCCTACTGGTATTTCTCCTTTGCATGATCCCGTTTCTCACTCAGCACAATCTATCTCTCTTCTAATCCTTTCTTGGGCACCGCCGCTACCCGGAGCAGGCACGGTCCCGTTACGTTCGTTCTCGTTGCCAAGCCTCTGTCAGGATCCCACCCCTGACAGAGACCCTACTGTATCTTCCCCTACAACACCCTCTGCCACAAGGTGTTGCCTGGTTCCAACCCAGTCAGCTTTCTGATCTAACTTCCTGCCTGACCCCCAGTTTACCCACTATGGTGGGGAGTGGCCTAATGAATAGAACCCTTAGCTCCCCCCGGAGGCCCAGCTGTGAAATGTATTGGTGTCTGTGATACCTGATCAGATGAACTCCTTCAGTGCCATCGGACGCACCATGGCTCCCCATAGTGGCGGAGCCACAGTACTGCAACGACCAGGACTCTGGGGCGCTGCTCTCCCCCCTGGTTAAACACAGTACTCCGGGACTGGGAAGAAAAACAACAATACAAGTTTAGCAAAAAGACATACAGTTTGGTTGAGTGCAATAACAATAAGTATACTTGAACAAGCTTCCCTTTATGGGAGGTGAGAACACTTGAACGTTACAAACATGGTTAACATTATAAATTACAGGCTATAAATAACTCCTGTTACCCAACCGGGTATTCTACTAAGTGCAAAATTGTTGAACAATAATTTAACATTGCCTTTAAGGACTCACACTCTAAATCCACTAAAGACCTTCCTATAATCACATTATAAGGCACTTTAACTTTCTCATTCTCCTTCTTTAAATCTGCAGGACCGCCTGTCCTATCGGCACCAGACCTACTGCCTCTCCTTTCTGTTACAGGACCGCCCCATTCAGCCAGGGCCTACTGCCTTTTCAACTACTATACACAGTATAGAACATAACATTACTTTCAGTTTAAGAGCACTGAGCCATCTCTACATGACTCCTGTTGTGAATTCGGTTTGTGGGCTCCCCCGGTGGTCTGTTATGGTAGTGTCTCTTATGTGCCTTCCTCCATCTCTGATTACCTGTCGCCACCCTCTAGGGGAGTTTCCTATTTAAGGCTGCTTGGCTGTTAGTCACATGCCGGCCAGCAATGTGCTAGTAGCATTCTGTTGCATTCACCTGCCTTAAGTTCCAGTTCAGCTAAGTTGAATTTTGTTTCTTGTTTTGCTATTTTTGTCCAGCTATCTGCAATGTGACTCTTCAGTGCTGGAAGCTCTTGTGGACAGAAAATTACTACTCCAGTGGCATGAGTTGTCACTGGAGTTTAAAGTAATTTCTGGATGGTGTTTTTGTATAGTGATTTTTAGGTCGACCGTGAAGTAACTCTTTCCTGTCCTTCTGCTATCTAGTAAGCGGACCTCACTGTGCTAAATCTGCTGTTCATCCTACGTATGTCATTTCCTCTGAACTCACCGTCAATATCTGTGGGGGTCTACTATCATCTTTTGGGGTTCCTCACTGGAGGTAAGGCAGGCCTGTATATTCCTCTTGTAGGGGTAGTTAGATCTCCGGCTGGCGCGTGGTGTCTAGGGCATCGTAGGTACATCCCCCGGCTACTGTAAGTGTTGGGTCAGGTTCAGGTCACGGTCGACCTTAGTTTCCATCACCCGAGAGCTAGTCCGTTTTGTATTTTTGTTTCCCATGGTCATTGGGGTAACCATAACAGTTTGGCCGGCCTGTAAAAAATCTATGTGTTAAAATATGCACTAAAGTAGGAAGGAGAAGAAAAGGTTTTTTTTTTCTGTGTTTGAAAGTGCACCTTAGTTTGATCATTTGTATTTCTTGCTTAAACTGCAGTCTTCAGCCTTTTTTTTTTCTCCTCTCCTCTTAACATCTGAATGCTTGGGTTACACCCATTTGAAACATGGATCCACAGAGTTTAGTTGCAGGTTTGAATAACCTTGCGACAAAAGTACAGAACCTACAAGATTTTGTTATACGTGCTCCAATGTCTGAACCTAAGATTCCTCTGCCTGAATACTTTACCGGAGACAGATCCCGGTTTTTGAGTTTCAGAGAAAATTGCAAATTGTTTTTGTCTCTGAGATCTCACTCTGCTGGTGATCAGACTCAACAAGTTAAAATTGTTATCTCTCTACTGCGCGGCGACCCACAAAGTTGGGCATTTGCATTATCGCCAGGGGATCCTGCGTTGTTAAATGTAGATGCGTTTTTTCAGGCTTTGGGGTTGCTTTATGAAGAACCTAATTTGGAGATTTTGGCTGAGAAAGCCTTGATAGCTCTTTCCCAAGGGCAAGATGAAGCTGAGATATACTGCCAGAAATTCCGTAAATGGTCGGTGCTTACTAAATGGAATGAGTGCGCTTTAGCAGCTAATTTCAGAGAAGGTCTCTCTGATGCCGTGAAGGATGTCATGGTGGGGTTCCCTGTGCCTACAGGTCTGAATGATGCCATGAAATTGGCTATCCAGATTGATCGGCGTTTGCGGGAGCGCAAATCTGTGCACCATATGGCGGGGTCTTCTGAGGAAAAATCTGTGCACCATATGGCGGTATCTTCTGAGCAAAAACCTGTGCACCATATGGCGGTGTCTTCTGAGCAAAGACCTGTGCACCATTTGGCGGTGACCTCTGAAAAGGCATTAGAGCATATGCAATGCGATCGTGTTTTGTCTAGAGGCGAACGTCAAAATTACAGGCGCAAAAATGGATTGTGCTTCTACTGTGGAGATCCAGCTCATGTTATATCAGCATGCTCTAAACGTATAAATAAGGTTGATAAAAAGGTTGATAAATCTTTTTCTACAGGTACCTTGCAGTCAAAATTTCTTTTGTCCGTGACATTGATTTGTACTTTATCATCTGTGACTGTGAATGCTTATGTGGATTCTGGCGCCGCTCTGAGTCTCATGGATTGGTCCTTTGCCAAGCGTTGTGGGTTTGATTTGGAGCCGTTGGAAGTTTCTATTCCCCTGAAGGGTATTGATTCTACACCTTTGGCTAGCAATAAACCACAATATTGGACACAAGTGACTATGCGTCTTACCCCAGACCATCAGGAGATTATTCGTTTCCTTGTATTATATAACCTACATGATGTCTTAGTGCTTGGATTACCATGGTTACAGATTCATAATCCCGTCTTGGACTGGAAATCTATGTCTGTGTTGAGCTGGGGATGTCGGGGTATTCATGGGGATGCACCTTTGGTTTCTATTTCTTCATCTACTCCCTCTGAGATCCCAGCATTTCTGTCAGATTTTTATGATGTCTTTCAAGAGCCTAAAGTTGATTCTCTCCCTCCCCACAGAGAGTGTGACTGCGCTATTGAATTGATCCCCGGTAGTAAGTTTCCTAAGGGTCGCTTGTTTAATTTGTCTGTACCTGAACATACTGCTATGCGGGAGTATATCAGAGAATCCTTGGAAAAGGGTCATATTCGCCCCTCGTTGTCTCCACTAGGGGCAGGATTTTTCTTTGTAGGTAAAAAGGATGGTTCATTGAGACCTTGTATCGACTATCGACTTTTGAATAAGATTACAGTTAAATACCAGTACCCGTTACCTTTACTGACTGATCTGTTTGCTCGTATAAAGGGGGCTAAGTGGTTCACTAAGATCGATCTACGTGGTGCGTATAATTTGGTGCGGATTAAGCAGGGGGATGAGTGGAAGACCGCATTTAATACGCCTGAAGGCCATTTTGAGTATTTGGTAATGCCTTTCGGTCTCGCAAATGCCCCTTCCGTTTTTCAGTCCTTTATGCACGATATTTTCCGTGAATATCTGGATAAGTTTATGATTGTGTATTTGGATGATATTCTTGTTTTTTCGGAGGACTGGGAGTCTCACGTTCAACAGGTCAGGAGAGTTTTTCAGGTTTTGCGAGCTAATTCTCTTTTTGTAAAGGGCTCAAAGTGTAGTTTTGGAGTTCAGAGAATTTCCTTTTTGGGATATATTTTTTCCCCTTCGTCTATGGAGATGGACCCTGTCAATGTCCAGGCTATTTGTGATTGGATACAACCTACTTCTTTGAAGAGTCTGCAAAAGTTCTTGGGTTTTGCTAATTTCTATCGCCGATTTATAGCGGGTTTTTCTGCCATTGCTAAACCTTTGACTGATTTGACCAAAAAAGGTGCTGATGTTGCTAATTGGTCCTCTGCGGCTGTGGAGGCCTTTCAAGAGCTTAAGCGCCGCTTTTCTTCCGCTCCTGTGTTGCGCCAACCTGATGTGTTACTTCCGTTCCAGGTTGAGGTGGATGCTTCGGAGATCGGAGCAGGTGCAGTTTTGTCGCAGAAAGATCCTGACTGCTCAGCAATGAGACCATGTGCGTTTTTCTCCCGAAAGTTTTCGCCCGCTGAGCGAAATTATGATGTGGGAAATCGGGAACTTCTGGCCATGAAGTGGGCGTTTGAGGAGTGGCGTCATTGGCTTCAGGGTGCTAGACATCAGGTGGTGGTCCTCACTGACCACAAGAATCTAATTTATCTTGAGTCGGCCAGGCGTCTGAATCCTAGACAGGCGCGCTGGTCGTTGTTTTTCTCCCGATTTAACTTTGTGGTGTCATATCTGCCTGGGTCCAAGAATGTGAAGGCGGATGCCCTCTCTAGGAGTTTTGAGCCTGACTCGCCTGGTGATTCCGAACCTACCGGCATCCTGAAGGATGGGGTGATATTGTCAGCTGTCTCCCCAGACCTGCGGCGTTCTTTGCAGGAGTTTCAGGTGGATAAGCCTGATCGCTGTCCGCCTGGTAGACTGTTTGTCCCTGATGATTGGACCAGTAGAGTTATCTCGGAGGTTCATTCTTCCGCGTTGACAGGTCATCCTGGAATTTTTGGCACCAGGGATTTGGTGTCTAGGTCCTTCTGGTGGCCTTCTTTGTCTCGAGATGTGCGCATGTTTGTGCAGTCTTGTGATGTTTGTGCTCGGGCCAAGCCCTGCTGTTCTAGGGCCAGTGGGTTGTTGTTGCCCTTGCCTATTCCTAAGAGGCCTTGGACGCACATCTCTATGGACTTTATTTCTGACCTTCCGGTTTCTCGTAGGATGTCTGTCATCTGGGTGATTTGTGACCGTTTTTCCAAGATGGTTCATTTGGTACCTTTACCCAAATTGCCCTCCTCCTCTGAGTTGGTTCCTCTATTTTTTCAGAATGTGGTGCGTTTGCATGGTATTCCTGAGAATATAGTGTCTGACAGGGGTACTCAGTTTGTGTCTAGATTTTGGCGGACGTTCTGTGCCAGGATGGGTATCGATTTGTCTTTTTCGTCTGCATTCCATCCTCAGACTAATGGCCAGACTGAGCGTACTAATCAGACCTTGGAGACTTACTTGAGGTGTTTTGTGTCCGCTGATCAGGATGATTGGCTTGACTTTTTGCCATTGGCAGAGTTTGCCCTTAACAATCGGGCTAGTTCTGCCACTTTGGTTTCTCCATTTTTTTGTAATTCGGGGTTTCACCCTCGGTTTTCGTCCGGTCAATTGGAGTCTTCGGATTGTCCTGGAGTGGATGCTGTGGTTGATAGGATGCATCAGATTTGGGGACAGGTTGTGGACAATCTGAAGTTGTCCCAGGAGAAGACTCAACAGTTCACTAATCGTCATCGGCGTATTGGTCCTCGTCTTTGTGTTGGGGACCTGGTGTGGCTGTCTTCTCGATTTGTTCCTATGAAGGTCTCGTCTCCTAAGTTTAAGCCTCGGTTTATCGGCCCTTATAGGATTCTGGAGGTTCTTAATCCTGTGTCCTTTCGTTTGGACCTCCCAGCATCTTTTAATATCCATAATGTTTTCCATCGGTCATTATTGCGGAGGTATGAGGTACCGGTTGTTCCTTCTGCTGATCCACCTGCTCCTGTGTTGGTTGAGGGTGAATTGGAGTATGTGGTGGAAAAGATCTTGGACTCCCGTGTTTCCAGACGGAAACTTCAGTATCTGGTTAAGTGGAAAGGTTATGGCCAGGAGGATAATTCTTGGGTGACAGCATCCGATGTTCATGCTCCCGATTTGGTTCGTGCATTTTATAGTGCTCATCCAGGTCGCCCTGGTGGTTCTGGTGAGGGTTCGGTGCCCCCTCCTTAAGGGGGGGGTACTGTTGTGAATTCGGTTTGTGGGCTCCCCCGGTGGTCTGTTATGGTAGTGTCTCTTATGTGCCTTCCTCCATCTCTGATTACCTGTCGCCACCCTCTAGGGGAGTTTCCTATTTAAGGCTGCTTGGCTGTTAGTCACATGCCGGCCAGCAATGTGCTAGTAGCATTCTGTTGCATTCACCTGCCTTAAGTTCCAGTTCAGCTAAGTTGAATTTTGTTTCTTGTTTTGCTATTTTTGTCCAGCTATCTGCAATGTGACTCTTCAGTGCTGGAAGCTCTTGTGGACAGAAAATTACTACTCCAGTGGCATGAGTTGTCACTGGAGTTTAAAGTAATTTCTGGATGGTGTTTTTGTATAGTGATTTTTAGGTCGACCGTGAAGTAACTCTTTCCTGTCCTTCTGCTATCTAGTAAGCGGACCTCACTGTGCTAAATCTGCTGTTCATCCTACGTATGTCATTTCCTCTGAACTCACCGTCAATATCTGTGGGGGCCTACTATCATCTTTTGGGGTTCCTCACTGGAGGTAAGGCAGGCCTGTATATTCCTCTTGTAGGGGTAGTTAGATCTCCGGCTGGCGCGTGGTGTCTAGGGCATCGTAGGTACATCCCCCGGCTACTGTAAGTGTTGGGTCAGGTTCAGGTCACGGTCGACCTTAGTTTCCATCACCCGAGAGCTAGTCCGTTTTGTATTTTTGTTTCCCATGGTCATTGGGGTAACCATAACAGACTCCTATGAGGACTCAGGGTTTACCTTCTATCCTAACTATCTATCAACATTATCAAGCATTTTCTTCTGAACATTAAGCCTTCTCATTATCTTTCTTTCTTTCATGCATGCTGGACACCACGTCTATCCCTACGGGTCTCTCATCAACATTATTGCTACTTGTCTTAAGCAATATTTCTATCGAAATGCGGCAAATGAACATCCCCTTTAAGAGAGGACCAAGTCTCTGTGAGGTAGCGTATTTTCTCAAGCTACCAGTCCATACTCAGCAAAGGTTCCAGTGCGGTATCTTCGCAAAGAGTCCTTCTTTAAGTAAAACCAGTAGGGAGCGCCTTTAATAAGGTGCAAACTATGTACAAGAAGTTCGGATCATGCACTGTTCATGATTTCAGCAGTTTTTAAATAACATAGAAAAAATAGAAAATAACCAAAAACAATAGGGATCCCGGGTCAACAAAGAGATCCCTTTTAGAGTTAACCCTGGACGGGTTTTAGCAGCAACATAAAAGCAATAAAACAGTAACTATTTACAGATTCATGGTATCGAGGTTTATTCTTCTAAGTCTGGGGGCGGTCTTTGTCCCCCAGCCAACGTGGCACCCGTACTGGTAGTTGGTCTCTCAGATGCCATCAGATCAGCCGGTGCCTGGATTTGAAGGCTAATCCGGCTTGCGAGTTCGGTAGCCGCTACAAGACGTACCGTGGTGATGGGAACGAGGTCCGGCAAATCGGGATCAGTCATGATCGGGACAACAGGGGGCACTCTCTCAGGCTCACACCGTCGAACGTTCCGGGCACACCATCCTTGTGCACTCCGATGGCGGGTGTAAGTCACCTGATCCCCTCTTTGCAACGGGTCACCATTTCGACTGCAGCAGGGGGTCTTCACATTATAGCTAGTGACAAAGACATCAGTTGGTAGCCCCGGTTCCTGTATGGAGCCCCATCCCCTCTTCGGGTGGTAGGCCAGTACAGTTCCCCGCTTTACCACGTCTTTCCTGCCGGGAGCAGACTTCCTACGTTGCGTGTCAGGTGGTTCGGTCTCGTCCCGATCTTTCCAGTGTTGGATCAGACATTGCTTATACTGCTCCCAGGTAAGTACCGCAAGGGTGAGGCCATCCTCCCGGGTCCCATCCGGCCCTGTCCAGGGGGTGTCCCACCGAAGGAGCATAACACTAGTCAACCCAAATGGCATCACAAGGTTCTCAGGGGAAGAGTCCTGAGGAGAGAATTTGCACATTCCCAGTGCCTTCTGGGATTAGTGAAGAGTCTCCGCAAGCTCAAAGAACACTGGATTTTGGCCGTTGCAGCATAAAGGAGGACATCAGTACTTGGCACATTTCTCACCGTTTTCAAATCTTTTTTAACAATAAGAACATGGAAGAGGCCAGGAGCCATTTTGCGAGCTGCATTTCTTGCTACATGTTCACAGACTTACCAGTGGAGAAGCCAAACTTCAAATGCCAGAAATGCAAGCTTGTGTCCCTGTTGGAGGAAAAGTTGCAAAATCTAGAAGAAAGGTTAGCTACATTGAAAATCACTAAGGAAGGTGAAGAGTTCTTAGACAGAGCAGAATTATCTCTTCATGTTACAGAAAGAGAAGAAGTTCGAAGTGCACCTGAAGAAACAGAGGAATTGAAGCATGTGACCGAGAGAAGCAGGAGAATCAAGAGGCAGTCAGCACCCATACTGCTCAGGAACCAGTACCAGGTTCTCACACAGGAGAACGATGAGGAGATATATGAAGTTAAGACTTTGCCCGCAAAGAACAACCTTGGACGCCAACAGAGTCCTCCTGGATGGAGAAAGAAAAATGTTGTGAAGAAATGGAGAGTTGTGGTTATGGGGGATTCCCTGTTGATAGGAACAGAGACTGCAATCTGCAGACCGGATAAAACCTCAAGAGAAATGTGCTGTCTTCCAGGAGCAAAAATTGAAGATGTGTCTGACAGGATATCAGGACTCTTCAGACCTACAGATGACTGCTACCCATTCCTGCTAATACATGTGGGGACAAATGACACTGCAAGAAACAACCTGGAAACCATCTGCAGTGACTTTGAAAACTTAGGTAAAAAAGTGAAAGAACTGGGAGCGCAGGTGGTCTTCTCTTCCATTCTTCCAGTGGATGACGATGGAACAAGGAGGTGAAATAAGATTTGGCAGGCAAACAACTAGCTACGTCGATGGTACCGTCAGCAAGGATTTGGATTTCTGGATCACGGAGTGAATTACCTATACGATGGACTTGCTAGAGATGGGGTGCACCTACCGAAGACTGGAAAACATGGATTTGGAAGTCGCCTTGCTACACTCATCAGGAGAGCTTTAAACTAGAACAATGTGGGAAGGGAAGCAAAAGGCCAGAAAAAGCCATACACATGTGTAGCGCCCCCACTGCCGCAGGGCCGAGGGGTACCCGGTACCGGGCCTCTGAGTCTCTGCTCTGGGGTTGTCACGGTGGCTAAGCCCGGTCCGTGACCCTGCCGAGGGGCGTACAGTAAATAAGTACGACGGATGATGGTGGTGAAGCTGTAGTGGTGCGATGCAGTAAATAACGAGGACACCAGGTTGCAGTCTCTTTACCTCTTTACTGAAGATCTCCGGGTCCTCAGTCCGGAATCCGGATAACCAGGCTACGCAAGTCCGGCCGGTCCAATGGCACCTCCAGATTCTCTTAGCAGGTGGAAATCTGTGCCTTCCTTCTAGCGCTATGTGTTGCGGTCCTTCCCTGCTGTGCTTACAGAAAGTCCCCACAACTGTTGTGTCTGTTTCTTAAGTTCCCTCACAACTCGATTAGATGATGTTCTGCTAATCCTCCGTCCCTCCCTGGTGTTATGGTTGGGACGGCACCCGTTTGACGGGTAGGCTCGGAGCTCTTCCGGGACCCTAGAGTCGCCCCTCTCCACAAGTTGCCCCCCAAGACTGCATAGGTGATTTAAGTTAGACAGCCCGCCTTAGACTGACTGTCCTGCCGCTGTTTAGAGTATTGCTTGAAGCTGGATGTTGTAATACTCCCTCGGCGTTTCGGCCACCAGTAGTGCGCCTCAGTAGGGTGTTGCCTCGGTCTTACAGCACGACCCCTACTGGTATTCTCCTTATTGCCTTGATCTCGTTTCTCACTCAGCACAATCTATCTCGCCTCTGGTCCTTCCTTGGGCACCGCCGCTATCCTGAGCAGGCACGGTCCCGTTACGTTCGTTCAAGTTGCCAAGCCTCTGTCAGGATCCCACCCCTGACAGAGACCCTACTGTATCTTCCCCCACAACACCCTCTGCCACAAGGTGTTGCCTGGTTCCAACCCAGTCAGCTTTCTGATCTAACTTCCTGCCTGACCCCCAGTTTACCCACTATGGAGGGGAGTGGCCTAGTGAATAGAACCCTTAGCTCCCCCCGGAGGCCCGGCTGTGAAATGTATTGGTGTCTGTGATACCTGATCAGATGAACTCCTTCAATGCCATCAGACGCACCATAGCTCCCCATAGTGGCGGAGCCACAGTACTGCAACGACCAGGACTCTGGGGCGCTGCACTCCCCCCTGGTTAAACACAGTACTCCGGGACTGAGAAGAAAACAACAATACAAGTTAGCAAAAAGACATACAGTTTTGTTGAGTGCAATAACAATAAGTATATTTAAACAGAGCTTCCCTTTATGGGAGGTGAGGACACTTGAACGTTACAAACATGGTAAAATATCATAGCAACATGCCATAATTAGCTTCTCTTACCCAACCGGGTATTCTACTTAATACAAATTCTGGAACAATAATTTAACATTGCCTTTAAGGATGTACACTCTGAATCCACTAAAGACCTTCTTATAATCACATTATAAGGCAATCTAACTTTTACATTCTCCTTCTTTAAATCTGCAGGACCGCCTGTCCTAATGCACCAGACCTACTGCCTCTCCTTTCTTACAGGACCGCTCCTTTCAGCCCGAGCCTTCTGTCTTTTCAACTACTATACACAGTATAGAACATAACATTACTTTCAGTTTAAGAGCACTGAGCCATCTCTATATGGCTCCTAGGAGGACTCAGGGTTCACCTTCTATCCTCGTTGTCTATCAACATTATCAAACATTTTCTATATAACATTAAACCTTCTCATTATCTTCTGACATGTATGCTGGACACTACGTCTACCCCTACGGGCCTACTGCATCCCTCATCTAGCTCTTACTTTCTTTCAGGGAACATTATCAGCATTTCTTTACAATTAACTAGTCGGACACATATAACTTTCTCATGTAAACATTATCATCACTTTCTTTCGTCAAAACATTATTGCCACCTGTCTTAAAGCAATATCACCATTTAAGTGCAACAAATGAACATCCCCTTTAAGAGGGGACCAAGTCTCTATGAGGTAGCATATCTTCTCAAGCTACCAGTCCATGCTCATCAAAGGTTCCAGTATGGTATCTTCACAAAGAGTCCTTTTTGAAGTAAAACCAGTAGGGAGCACCTTTAATAAGGTGCAAACTATTTACAAAAAGTTTGTATCATGCACTGTTCATGATTGCGGCAGTTCTGGAAACTTTGTGCAAAACTTTTAGAAAAATCAAACAAAAACAATAGGGATCCCGGGTCAACAAAGGGATCCCTTTAAGAGTAACCCTAGACGGGTTTTAGCAGCAAAACAGTAGAAACAGTTAACTATTTACAGTTTCAGGTTTCCGAGGTTTAGTTAGACGGCTTCCAGGGCTGCACCTGGCACTTAACCCCTCTTGGCCCGGGAAGGGTGAAGTCCAGGGTTGCACCCAGTGCTGGACAAACGCCGTTAATCCGTCTTTCATGTACGGTTAGGTCATGCACCGCGATGGAGGTCTGCGCAGCTTGAGTAGGGGCATTTGCTGCAGCAGAGGTAGCGGCTGCTGCAAGATCAGTCACTGGAACGGAGTCAGCAGGTGTGGCACTAGCAGTCGCGGGAGTGGTGTCAGTCATCAGGGCAGGGTCGTCCTTCATACCTGCTTCAGATGCGGTCCCTCCGGTGCCGGTCTGCTCCGTCTCTGCTGGGGTCTGGAACGCTGGTTGCGGGGCCTTGTGCTGCGACGTTGTCATCTCTGCTTGCAGCATCCCGCTTTCCGGCAGGGCCTTGCTTTCCAGCATCGGAGCGCTGGAACTTCTTTCTTGCTCCGGACCAGACGAGGCTGCCGACAGATGTCTGGTGAGGCTACCGATGATGGTCTTCTTCCACCCGGCCTCAGTGCTCCGCTGCGTCCGCAGGAGTTGGTGGATCAGCTCGCCCGCTCCGGTCTGCAGGAGGTCAGCGTCAACTGTGGAGGTCTGGCTGCGGTGCCTCTCCGGGTAGCTGGGGGAGTCCTCGGCTCCGACCCCACGCTCCGGCTCCGGGCAGCTGGCCATGGCGTCCTCCATGTGGCTCGCTTCTTCTTCCTGGTCCTTTTCCCGCTCTCTCCTTCGTGGGCGGTGTCGTTTTCTCGATCTCCGCCCTCCATTGAGGATCAGGAGGCGGATCTCCGCTGCTGACGGACACGTCCTCACAGTGCAGAAATATTTAGACTGGGCGGCCATTGTCTTTCGCGCTCTCCAGCTGGCCTACGCCCACTCCACGCCCCTCTTCTTCTCCTGCGCTCTCCTCAGCGCTGTAATGGCGGCGGATTTTGGCGGCAAGTGGCACAGCACAGTCTTTGCAATAAAGTACAGTTCTAAGCACAATAAATCACAGTTCCAAGGCACACATGACCTGATTCTTCAGGCTTAAGTAGATCCTGTTCGTGACGCCAAGTTGTAGCGCCCCCACTGCCGCAGGGCGGAGGGGTACCCGGTACCGGGCCTCTGAGTCTCTGCTCTGGGGTTGTCACGGTGGCTAAGCCCGGTCCGTGACCCTGCCGAGGGGCGTACAGTAAATAAGTACGACGGATGATGGTGGTGAAGCTGTAGTGGTGCGGTGCAGTAAATAACGAGGACACCAGGTTGCAGTCTCTTTACCTCTTTACTGAAGATCTCCGGGTCCTCAGTCCGGAATCCGGATAACCAGGCTACGCAAGTCCGGCCGGTCCAATGGCACCTCCAGATTCTCTTAGCAGGTGGAAATCTGTGCCTTCCTTCTAGCGCTATGTGTTGCGGTCCTTCCCTGCTGTGCTTACAGAAAGTCCCCACAATTGTTGTGTCTGTTTCTTAAGTTCCCTCACAACTCGATTAGATGATGTTCTGCTAATCCTCCGTCCCTCCCTGGTGTTATGGTTGGGACGGCACCCGTTTGACGGGTAGGCTCGGAGCTCTTCCGGGACCCTAGAGTCGCCCCTCTCCACAAGTTGCCCCCCAAGACTGCATAGGTGATTTAAGTTAGACAGCCCGCCTTAGACTGACTGTCCTGCCGCTGTTTAGAGTATTGCTTGAAGCTGGATGTTGTAATACTCCCTCGGCGTTCCGGCCACCGGTAGTGCGCCTCAGTAGGGTGTTGCCTCGGTCTTACAGCACGACCCCTACTGGTATTCTCCTTATTGCCTTGATCTCGTTTCTCACTCAGCATAATCTATCTCGCCTCTGGTCCTTCCTTGGGCACCGCCGCTATCCTGAGCAGGCACGGTCCCGTTACGTTCGTTCAAGTTGCCAAGCCTCTGTCAGGATCCCACCCCTGACAGAGACCCTACTGTATCTTCCCCCACAACACCCTCTGCCACAAGGTGTTGCCTGGTTCCAACCCAGTCAGCTTTCTGATCTAACTTCCTGCCTGACCCCCAGTTTACCCACTATGGTGGGGAGTGGCCTAGTGAATAGAACCCTTAGCTCCCCCCGGAGGCCCGGCTGTGAAATGTATTGGTGTCTGTGATACCTGATCAGATGAACTCCTTCAGTGCCATCAGACGCACCATAGCTCCCCATAGTGGCGGAGCCACAGTACTGCAACGACCAGGACTCTGGGGCGCTGCACATGACAATACTATTCACATGATAAATACTATTGAGAACTCTTTCCATTAGAAGTGGAAGGGAATAATAATAATCTTTATTTTTATATAGAGCTAACATATTCCGCAGCACTTTACAGTTTGCACATTATCACCGCTGTCACCGATGGGGCTCACAATCTAAATTCCCTATCAATATGTCTTTGGAATGGGAAGAACAAAGACAAAAAAATCTAAATAATAAAAATATTGGAGAAAGAGAAACCAATCACAAACTAAAATGTTTCTATACGAATGCACAAAGCATGGGCAACAAACAAGGAGAATTGGAACGACTAACGCAGGAAAAGAAATATGATGTAATTGGAATCACTGAAACTTGGTGGGACGATACACATGATTGGAATACAAGGCTAGAAGGATACAATTTATTTGCAAGAAACAGACTTGATAAACGAGGAGAGGTGTCGCACTGTATGTTAGAAAAGCATATATCTGCACAGAGATTGAAGCTTCAGACTGGGAGTTCTGTGGAAACTGGGTAAGAATACAAGGAGAGAACAACGGAAAGGACACCATTGTAGGCATTTACTACAGGCCGCCTGTGCAGGCTGAATATATGGATGAACTCTTTATGCATCAAATGGCCACGTTCTCCAAAAAATAAGACATACAGTAGTTGTCATTGGAGAATTCAACTATTCAGACATTTGTTGGGAATCTCTCTCAGGCAAAACTAACAGGTCAAACAAATTCTTATCCTCTTTTGCTGACAATTTTATCTTCCAAAAGGTAGGAGAGAAAGGTAGGAGAGAAAACAAGAGGATCTGCTACCTTGGATCTAAACCTTATGAACAGGGAGGAAATGATTGAGGAGGTAAGAGTGGCTGGGTAACTAGAGGAGGAAGACCTGTGAAGACTCAGACGTCAAGGTTAGATTTCAGAAAGGCAGATTTTAAGGGACTCAGGAAGAGAATTGGAGGGATCCAATGGCTGGATATCCTTAAGGACAAAATTGTCCAGGAAGGTTGGGAAATCTTGAAAAATGAGATTCTCAATGCACAATCGTTAACAATTCCGAAAAGAGGGAAGAATAGGAAGCATTTAAGGAAACCAAGATGGATGAACATAGAACTTAAACACATGCTAAAAAGGAAGAACTTTTTTTTATCAAATGGAAAGAGGGAGGCATATCTAAAGAAGAATATAATGCTGTTTACAGAACCTGCAGGGCACAAATGAGATTATCTAAAGTTGACAATGAATTAAGGCTTGTAAGAGATGTCAAAAGCAATCAAAAAGGATTTTGGGGATATGTCAAAAGTAAAAGAAAAGTCAAAGATGCTATAGGATTTTCACAGGACGAAAATGATAAAATGGTAAGTGTTAGGGGTCGAGTTCCTGCCTCTGCACAGGAGGAATCTCAGGCCTTCTCTGCTGCGGTCTCCCATTTTTCTCCTGCCGCAGTGGAGGCTGCTTAGCAGAGAAGTCAGTCCCAGCGTCTCGCTCAATCTGACTCTGTGAAGAGGATTACTGCTGCTTTTCCAGCTTCTGCCTTTGAAGTCAGTACTGGGCAGCGGCAAGCAGACGCTTTTGGGACTAAATCCTGCTTTTTTTCCTTCTGAGCATGCCCAGGGTAAGATCTCTCATTGGAGATCGAGGGTCACATGCTTGGATACTGCAGCAAAGCCCATTGGTCCTCCAGGAAGGTCCTGAATGTGCTCAGGCTTTGTGGCAGCTTCTCATTGGTCCTTCTAGGAAGGTCTTGTTCTGGCTGCAGCTATAAAAGGCTCGCATGGCCGCACGGCCATGCGCTAGTATCTTTCTAAGTTATGTGCTTTGTGCCAGTGTGGTCATGTAAGATTGTGTTCAGGGACCCGGCTGAAATAAGCCCCTAGAATGCTGGCACCTCCGGCGAGGAGTTTGTGTGTTTGTGTGTATTCAGGGACCTGGCTGAAATAAGCCCCTAGAATGCTGGCACCTCCTGCGAGGAGTTCTGTGTGCATGCATGACCACTGACTGCTCTCTGTTGGGCAGTTAGCCTGTGCTCCTGTGAAGTCTAACAGGGCGCAGTGCTTTGCTTTCACGGCTGTTCTGTGACTTAACAGAGCTAGCCAATACCGCCATATAGTGCTGCCATTGCTAGCAGCAGGTATTCCTGCACGGTGGACCCTGGGCTGCGAACGCATCAATAACAATAAAAAACTATATTTTCTCGGTGCGTTCCGCTAGCCCTAACAGTATACTAGCGCCAGTGTCTGGCTAGTAAATGGCGGACGATCAGCGTCTACAGCGGTACATCCAGCAGCTGGAGGGTAGGTTGGCGGCTCTAGAGCGTACAACCTCAGCTGTGGACGTCACTGCTGTTGCTGTTCAGGCTGCAAGTGCAGCTGCAGCCAGTTTGTCCGCAGCCACCCCTGCTCCGACTATATCCCGTCTCCGCAGGGCAGGGCGTTGGAGTGGGCAACGCCGCTTTGGGAGCGCAATGATCGTGTGGTGCAGAGTGCTCCTCTCTTCCTGGACGCTCTGAGGCAGGTCTTTTTGGGACCTCGTGTCACTCACGATACCGCGCTCCAATTGTTGACAATTACTCAGGGTTTGTCCATGGTCAGCCAGTTTCCCGTTCAATTCCGGACTCTAGCCTCTGAGCTAGAATGGCCAGATAAAGTCTTTATTCCGGTGTTCTGGAAAGGACTGGCAGACCATGTGAAGGACGCCTTGGCCACCAGGGAGATTCCCGCCACACTGGAGGAGCTAGTGCAGCGCCCCAGAGTCCTGGTCGTTGCAGTACTGTCGCTCCGCCACTAAGGGGAGTGATAATACATCTGATGGCACTTAAGGAGTTCACCTGACCAGGTATCACAGTCACACATTACATTTCACACTCTGGCCACCAGGGGGAGCAAAGGGTTCTATGATTAGGCCACTCCTCACAATCTGGTAAAACTGGGGGTTGGCTAGGAAGTTAGAGAGAAGCTGACTGGGTTTTGCCCAGGCAACACCTAGTGAGAGAAGAGGTTGCTTGGGAAGATTCAGGGGGGTCCCTGTCAGGGGTGGGATCCTGACAGAGGCCTAGCAAAAAGGACAGATCGTTACGGAACCGCGCCTGCACTTCATTGCGGCGGTATCTTAGAAAGGATAAGAAGCGAGGTTTATTGTGGAGAAGTGAGAAACGAGATCACAGCACAAAGGAGAATAGAACCAGTAGGAGTCGTGCCCCGAGATCGGCAACATCCTACTGAGGCACGTAGCCGGTGGCCGGAACGCCGAGGAAGTATTGGGCTCCACGCATTACTTCAAACAGCGGCAGGGCAGTTGGCTTTAGGTTGGCTGTCTCACCTAAATCACCTAAGCAGACAACGGAGGCAATTGTGGGAGAGGGGTGTCTCTAGGGTCCCAGAATAACTCCAGGCCTACCCCGTCATACGAGTGCGTCCTAGCAAAATCATCTGGGGGACGGAGAGAGAAAGAACATCAGAAACAGATACAACAGTTGTGAGGACTATCCTGTGGTGCTCAGCAGGGAGGTACTACAACACCCAGGCGCTAGAAGGTAGGCACTGATTTCCACCTGCAAAGGGAACTCTGGATGTGCCTTCGGACCGGCCAGTCTCAGCCAGCCATGTTAGCAGTGCTCTGGATTGCGGATCCTGAAGCCTTCAGTAAAGAGATAAAGAGACTGCAACCCTGTGTCCTCGTTATTCATCGTGCCTCGCACCACGCACCAGCATCACACCTTTCATTGGACGCCCCTTAGCAGGGTCACGGACCAGGTCTAGCCACCGTGACAACCCCAGGACCGAGACAGAGAGGCCCGGTACCGAGTACCCCGCGGCCCTGCGTCTGGGGGCGCTCCACTTATTTCAGTATCTACCCGCATCGACCTCCGTTTTAACAAGCGGAGGTTGGAGCGGACCCAGTGTAGGCAGAGGTTTCGGCTGGCTCCCACCTTCGCCAAACCTCTAGAATCTCCTGTTCAGGCGTCCGACTCCCATGAGGAGGTTTCTCGAGCGGGACCTATGTCTCAGACCGCTCGAGTACCTGTGGTGTGTAAAAATTGTCAACTGGGACATTACGCTAATAAGTGTCCACAGCGGACGGGAAAACGACCGCGTCTAGTGACCATAGGAGGAGGTTCACTAGACACAGCGGCCTTTTCCTCCAAGCTGTCCTTTAAAGAGACAATTCTGTTGGGCTCATCCACTCTTGCAGTAGAGCTTTGTGTGGATTCAGGTGCAGAGGGAAATTTCATGTCCTCTGCTTTTGCTCTGCGCCACGCAGTACCTCTGGTGATGCTCACCAAACCAGTAACTGTTAGAGTGGTGAATGGGTCGACACTTCCGTTACAAATCACAAACCAGACTGTCCCTTTCACATTAGCCATGTCCCCATCCCACCAGGAGATTATTTCCCTTCTTGTCCTTCCCGAGGGAATGGATGAGATTCTGCTGGGAATACCCTGGCTCCGTTTCCACTCTCCACATATTGAGTGGACCTCAGGGAGGATATTGGGTCGGAGTGAATCTTGTAAGGGCAGATGTGTGAAAGAGTGCGTTCAGGTTTCCACCACGGAGATACCTGCAGATCTCTCTTCTCTTCCCGAATGCTATTGGTCCTATGCAGATGTTTTCTCCACAAAGGCTGCGGAGACCCTTCCGCCTCACCGTCCCTATGACTGTCCTATAGATCTCTTGCCTGGAGCAGAACCTCCTCGGGGACGTGTCTATCCCCTCTCTCTCCCGGAAACGGAGGCTATGTCCCAATACATCCAGGAGAATTTGGCAAGAAGGTTCATTAGGAAGTCAGTGTCACCTGCAGGGGCGGGGTTCTATTTCGTTCAGAAAAAGAACGGAGAGTTACGTCCTTGCATAGATTACAGGGGTCTTAACGCCATCACCGTTAAGAATAAGTACCCGCTGCCCCTGATTTCTGAGCTTTTTGATAGGCTATGGGGAGCAAGGGTATTTACCAAATTAGATCTGCGGGGTGCTTATAACCTGATTCGCATCCGTGAGGGGGACGAATGGAAGACGGCGTTTAACACCAGAGATGGGCACTATGAGTATCTGGTGATGCCCTTCAGGCTCTGTAATGCCCCAGCCGTTTTCCAAGACTTTGTCAACGACATCTTCCGAGATATGCTCTCCACCTCGGTCGTAATCTATCTGGATGATATTCGCATCTTTTCTCCAGATATTGACTCCCACCGGAGAGATGTTGGCAGAGTCTTCGACCTCTTACGGGCAAATTCTCTCTATGCAAAGTTGGAGAAGTGTGTGTTTGAGCAGGAGTCTTTACCTTTCCTGGGCTATATCATCTCAGCCCAGAGATTGGCTATGGATCCTGCCAAACTACAGGCTGTGATGGAGTGGCAAGAACCCCATTCTCTCAAAGCGGTGCAGCGCTTTATGGGGTTCATTAATTATTACCGCCAGTTCATTCCCCACTTCTCAACTTTGATGGCTCTCTTGGTAGCCCTCACCAAGAAGGGAGCAAATCCAAAATTGTGGTCTGAAGAGGTCTCCAGGGCCTTCTCTTCTATTAAGTCTCATTTTGCTAGTGCTCCCGTTCTACATCGCCCCAATGTAGATAAGCCGTTTATAATGGAGGTGGATGCCTCATCCGTTGGTGCAGGAGCAGTCCTCTTCCAAAAGCATGCTCAAGGTCGGAAGCATCCTTGCTTCTTCTTCTCCAAGAACTTCACACCAGCGGAGAGGAATTATTCCATCGGGGACAGGGAGTTGTTAGCAATGAAGTTGGCTTTCTCTGAGTGGAGACATCTCTTGGAGGGGGCTCGTTTTCCCTTTCAAGTCTTTACGGACCACAAAAATTTATTATATTTGCAAACAGCTCAGCGGCTAAATTCTCGCCAGGCCAGATGGTCCTTGTTCTTCTCCTGGTTTCATTTCACCCTCCATTATCTCGCTGGGGAGAAGAACATTCGTGCTGACGCCCTCTCTCGCTCTGTTGTGTCATCTGAGGAGGAGGAAGGAGAGCCTCGGCTTATTGTCCCTTCCGAGAGTCTGAGAACCGTAGCTCCGGTTTCGCTAGAGTCTGTGCCTCCGGGCAAGACTTTTGTACCCATCAATTTGTGACCAGAGGTTCTCTCTTGGGCTCATTCATCCAGGGTGGGTGGACACTTTGGGACAAAGAGGACATCTGAGCTGTTGGCGAGGACGTACTGGTGGCCACATATGGTCCGTGATGTCAGAGATTATATTCAGGCGTGTGTCTCCTGCGCCAAAAATAAGTCTCCTCGACAATGGCCAGCTGGGTTACTCTATCCCTTGCCGGTGGCAGACAGGCCCTGGGAAATGGTCGGGATGGATTTTGTGGTGGGTTTGCCCAAGTCTCGTGGCTGTACCATCATTTGGGTTATCACTGATCATTTTTCCAAAATGGTGCATTTGGTGCCGCTTCCACGGTTACCTTCTGCACGGGCCTTGGCTGCGTTGTTCATAAAACACATCTTCCGCCTACACGGTATGCCAGACAAAATTGTCAGTGACCGGGGTCCCCAGTTTGCGTCTCGGTTCTGGAGAGAGCTTTGTCGTCTTCTCAGCATTGAGTTAAATCTCTCTTCCGCATATCATCCCGAGACGAATGGGTTGGTAGAGAGGGCCAATCAGACCTTGGTCACAAATCTGCGACATTTTGTCTCAGCCAGGCAGGATGACTGGGCATCCTTGCTACCGTGGGTGGAGTTTGCGCTGAACAACGCCGTAGCCACCTCCACTGGACAAACCCCTTTCCTCCTCAACTATGGTCAGCATCCGCGGGTACCTGTGCCTATGCCCGTGTCTTCCGCCGACTCCAGGGTGGCAGACTGGGCTGTGGAAGCATGGGATATTTGGGACCGCACTCAGGATGCCATTCGGGCCTCCAAAGAGAGAATGAGGTCCTCCGCCGATGCACATCGGCGCCCCGCTCCGACATTTGCTCCTGGTGACTTGGTGTGGCTCTTCGCCCGTAACATCAGGCTGCGAGTTGAGTCCACTAAGTTTGCACCTCGCTACTTAGGTCCTTTCAAGGTACTCGAACAGGTTAACCCTGTGGTCTATCGTTTAGCCCTTCTGCCACGCCTGGGTATCACCGACACCTTTCATGTGTCCCTCTTGAAACCCGTATACATGTCCCGGTTTTCCGAGTCATCTGCTGGGACATCGGGTTCGTGTACGGACGATTACGAGGTGAACGCTATTTTGGGGTACAAGGTGGTATGTGGCAAAAAATTTTTTGGGTGGACTGGAAGGGTTATGGTCCTGAGGACAGGTCTTGGGAGCCTGCTGAGCACATTCAGGCTCCGAAGCTCATTGCTGCCTTCGAGCATAGTGAGGTCCAAGGAGGGGGGATAATGTTAGGGGTCGAGTTCCCGCATCTGCACAGGGGGAATCTCGGGCCATCTCCGCTGCGGTCTCCCATTCTTCTCCTGCCGCAGTGGAGGCTGCTCAGCGGAGATGTCGGTCCCAGCGTCTCGCTCAATCTGACTCTGTGAAGAGGATTACTGCTGTTTTTCCAGCTTCTGCCATTGAAGTCAGTACTGGGCAGCGGCGAGCAGATGCTTTTGGGACTAAGTCCTGCTTTTCTCCTTCTGAGCATGCCCAGGGTAAGATCTCTCATTGGAGATCGAGGGTCACATGCTTGGATACTGCAGCAAAGCCCATTGGTCCTCCAGGAAGGTCCTGAAGGTGCTCAGGCTTTGTGGCAGCTTCTCATTGGTCCTTCTAGGAAGGTCTTGTTCTGGCTGCAGCTATAATAGGCTTGCATGGCCGCACGGCCATGCGCTAGTATCTTTCTAAGTTATGTGCTTTGCGCCAGTGTGGTCATGTAAGATTGTGTTCAGGGACCCGGCTGAAATAAGCCCCTAGAATGCTGGCACCTCCGGCGAGGAGTTTGTGTGTTTGTGTGTATTCAGGGACCTGGCTGAAATAAGCCCCTAGAACGCTGGCACCTCCGGCGAGGAGTTTTGTGTGCATGCATGACCACTGACTGCTCTCTGTTGGGCAGTTAGCCTGTGCTCCTGTGAAGTCTAACAGGGTGCAGTGCTTTGCTTTCACGGCTGTTCTGTGAGTTAACAGAGCTAGCCAATACCGCCATATAGTGCTGCCATTTGCTAGCAGCAGGTTTTCCTGCAGGGTGGACCCCCGGGCTGCGAACGCATCAATAACAATAAAAAACTATTTTCTCGGTGCGTTCCGCTAGCCCTAACAGTAAGAAAGGATGTTGAGAAGGCTCACCTTTTAAATTCCTATTTTGCATGTTTTTTCTCAGAAAGAAAATCTAACATCAACTGATTTTCACTGTCCTATTAAGGGAATAGAAGAATACAGGATATCTATAAACAAAAAGATAGTGAGGAAACACTTAGCTAACATAAACAAATTTAAGTCTCAGGGTCCAGATGAATTACACCCCAGAGTACTGAAGGAGATAGCAGAAGAACTTTTTGAATCACTCTCCATAATCTTTGAAAGTTCTTGGAGAACAGGAGAAGTCCCAGAAGACTGGAGAAGAACAAATGTTATTCCTATCTTCAAAAAGGGGAAGAAGGTGGACCCAAGGAACTATAGGCCGTTGAGTCTGACATCTATACCACGAAAGATCTTTGAACAAATTATTAAGCAACATGTATGTAAGTACCTGGATAAGAATGAAGTGATTAAATAGCATGGGTTTGTAACTAATAAGTCATGTTAGACTAACTTAATTTCCTTCTATGACAGAATCACTGACTGGGTGGATCAGGGAAATGCTGTAGATAAAGTATATCTTGACTTCAGCAAAGCATTTGACAAAATATCTCACACAATCCTTATTGAAAAAAATGACTAAGTATGGAATGGACAAGGCAACTGTTAGCTGGATTCCTAACTGGCTTAGTGATCGGACCCAAAGAATGGTTGTAAATGGCTGCACATCCAGTTGGAAGAATGTCTCAAGTGGGGTACCACAGGGCTCTGTCCTGGGCCCTGTATTATTCAACATCTTTATCAATGATTTAGATGAAGGAATTGAGGGTAAACTGATTAAATTTGCTGATGACACAAAGCTAGGAGGGATAGCTAATACTAGAGAAGATAGAGGATTCAAAAAGATATAAATAAACTAGAGAGTTGGCAGCAACTAACAATGATTTTTAACAGGGAAAAATGCAAAGTACTACATCTGGGCAATAAAAATGACAAAAGCATATACAGAATGGGAGGAATAGGGCTAAGCAACAGCACATGTGAAAAAGACTTGGGTATACTAATAGATCACAGACTGAACATGAGTCAACAGTGTGATGCAGCAGCAAAAAGGGCAAATACAATTCTGGGATGTATTAACAGAAGCATATAGTCTAGATCACATGAAGTCATTATTGCCCTCTACTCCTCTTTGGTCCGACCTCATCTGGAATACTGTGTCCAGTTTTGGGCACCACATTTAAAAAGACATCAACAAACTGGAGCAAGTTCAGAGAAGAGCAACCAGAATGGTCTGCAAACCATGTCCTATGAGCAACGGTTACAGGATTTGGGAATGTTTAGCTTGCAAAAAAGAAGACTTAGAGGAGACTTAATAGCTGTCTACAAATATATCAAGGGCTGTCACATTGTAGAAGGATCATCTTTATTCTCATTTGCACAAGGAAAGACTAGAAGCAATGGAATGAAACTGAATGGGAGGAGACACAGATTAGATATTAGAAAACATTTTTTGCCAGTGAGGGTGATCAATGAGTGGAACAGGCTGCCACGAGAGGTTGGGATCTCTCCTTCAATGGAAGTCTTCAAACAGAGGCTGGACAGACATCTGTCTGGGATGATTTAGCGACTCCTGCTTTGAGCAGGGGGGTTGGACCAGAAGACCCAGGAGATCCCTTCCAACTCTAACATTCTATGATTCTATGATTCATAGTGTCCCTTAGGAGTATTGAAAGCTGTCTTCCACTCATCCCCCTCTTTAATATGAATGAGATTATACACCCCTGAGATCCAGTTTAAAAAACCATCTTGCTCCTACAATCTGATTAAAGAGATCCGGGATGAGAGGGAGCGGACATGGATCCCGGATTGTGATCTGATGGAGTTTGAGGAAATCTAGGCAGGGGTGTAACCTCCATCTTTCTTCTTTACAAAGAAAACCCCGCAACAGTGGGGGATGAGGATGGTCTGATCTGACCCTTTGCCAAACTTTCCGTGATATAGTCCTATATGGCCTGCCTCTATGGACCAGAGATATTATATAATCTGCTCTTTGGCAGCTTGGCCCCAGGGACAAGATTAACGGGGCAGTCATAAGGATGATGGGGAGGAATTTCTTGGGACCCCTGCTCCGAGAACACATCTCCAAAGTCAGACAGGTAGTTAGGCACAAGACTGGGTATCCATGATTGCAAGTTGGGTGCTCAAGCAGTGTCTTTGATATTACTCACTCCACTTTATCACCTCCTGAGTCTGACAATCTACCACAGGGTTATGCAGCATGAGACAAAGTAGTCCAAAAACCACAGGAGAGGGCAAAAACTCCAGCAGATAACAGTCAATACCTTTATTGAGTGTATGGCTCCTACTTGTAGATGTAACCCTTGGATGACTTGAGTAAAATACCCCTATCTCAAGGGTGTGGAGTCAATGGAGATTATGAGTATACGTCTGGATAGTGTATGTGATTTGAGGTTAAAACACGCCCCACTGTCCAGAAAGGCACAAATAACCACATTATAGCCACCCAGATACTTCAGCAGGAAGAAAAAATTGCGTCCTACCCACGGAGGAGGTATGTACACTCAAGTTGCTAATCTTCCCACAACCCAGGCTCCTTAGTTTTCTGGTGGGTGTTTACAGTTATCTAGGGAAGGACATGTGCCCATGAAATGGCTCTTTCTACCACAGTAAAAACATACTTCCCTTTGCGCCGAACAACAGACTGCTTTCCAGAACGAGTTGCCCCATCCAACTGCATAGTTTCCTCAGATAACTCAGGCCAGGTTTTCCTTGGCCTCAGATCTTCCGCACATTGGGGTGTTTCTTTATATCTCTGGTGAAGACGGTAATCCACCCGGATAGCCAGAGACATGGCTGCCTCAAGGGAAACTGGAGTCTCAATCAGGGCTTAGGCATTCTTCTCTCTTACTGATAGCCCTTGATAGAACTGTCTACAGAGCGCGAGGTAATTCCCCTTAGTGTCAGTGAACCACCTCTGAAAATCAGAGCAATACTCCTCCACTGGCCGATTCCCCTGCTGAAGCAGAAATGTGTGGACTCAGTCAGGAAGAAGGGGTTGGGATTGTCATCTGGAAGTCAGATGGTAGAGAGAATGCCCATGCTTTGGGGTCACCCTGAAGAAGAGAGATTATTATCCCTCCACGTTGCTCCTCGGTTCCTGATAATGTCACAACTCTGTTTTCAGGTGACCCCGGACCTTGGACTCCTTCCATGTCCCTAACGCTAGGGGCGCCCTAGCTCATCTGTTCTCCAGATTACTTCTGATGGTGAAGACGCCTGGGCCACATACCTTGCCTCAGATCCTGAATCCCCCCTCAATCAGTAACCTTCACCCATCCAAGGAAGAGGAGAGCAGTAGTGTACCGTAATACATCAACCAGACTAACAAGGTAATACGAACAGGAATAACAAGCAATACCAAACATGCAAATATACATACATAAACAACATAGGTAAACACTGGGGAGTGGAGGATGGGATTAAACCAAAGTAGGAGAAGAAGGGGAATTATCACACACCCAAAACCTAGCAACAGTCACAGATAAATCCACCAAAATGCCTTCTACAATAATAAACACCAACAACTTCCAGCCATGCAGCAAAAGCTATGTCTGACAATGAGTGCCACCCAGGACCCAGATTATATAGGAGATAGGAGTGGCTACCAGTGCATAGCCTTAATGACACCTGCACCATTTAATATGAAGGTGAAGTGCTTCTAATAAGTGCAGGAGTAAGGGAAATCAGATGCTGCGGTCTTCTGGCTCCTCTCTTTCACAGTAAACCCATGACAGACAGGATATTTTTGAAATTTGTAACACATTATTTTATATAAATAAAGAGAAGAAAACCTCAGCCAGTAATCATGTTGATCTTTACTTCACCTACAAGGCAGCCATCCACATGAAATGGCGGCCTGAAAATAAGACTCTGAAAACACATGTGAGCTCCTCGCTCGGGAAAAATATCAGTGAGGACAGAGGAGGAAAATGGTGCCAGACTTTTCTGTCTGTGGCTCAAGTCACCTAAGAACAAAAGGATTAGCACACACCTCATACAGAGTGCACACACAGACACACTACTCAAACCGTTCACACACAACTTGTACATTACACACACCAATCATACAATACGTACACACAAGCATAACACCACATACACTGCACACACGCAGCTCATACAGTACACTCACAGCTCAAACAGTACAGACTTCACACAGCACATCCTACACAGTTTACACACCTCATACAGAGTGCACACACAGACACACTACTCAAACCGTTCACACACAACTTGTACATTACATACACCAATCATACAATACGTACACACAAGCATAACACCACATACACTGCACACACGCAGCTCAAACAGTACACTCACAGCTCAAACAGTACACATAGACTTCACACAGCACATCCTACACAGTTTACACACCTCATACAGAGTGCACACACAGACACACTACTCAAACCGTTCACACACAACTTGTACATTACACACACCAATCATACAATACGTACACACAAGCATAACACCACATACACTGCACACACGCAGCTCAAACAGTACACTCACAGCTCAAACAGTACACATAGACTTCACACAGCACATCCTACACAGTTTACACACCTCATACAGAGTGCACACACAGACACACTACTCAAACCGTTCACACACAACTTGAACATTACACACACCAATCATACAATACGTACACACAAGCATAACACCACATACACTGCACACACGCAGCTCAAACAGTACACTCACAGCTCAAACAGTACACATAGACTTCACACAGCACATCCTACACAGTTTACACACCTCATACAGTGCACACACATTGCAGTGCACATATACAGCACATACAGTTGTAAGATGGCTGCTGGACAGGTCCTTGTGGAGAGATATGTATCATTGTGGTTGGTAGCTTCGGTGATGTAAGCTTGGGAAAGCATGTTCCAGCACATATAGTACTGAAAGAGTTATTAGGCCATTCCAGGGCCGGGTTTTACGAGCAGTCAAAAGAGATGGGTGGAAATGACTGCTCACATATCCCCACTCCAGGGGAGTGGTTTGGCAGAAAAGTGTCTCATTCAGTGTCTGGAGATGTGTGGGTCTCCTGTGTGCTGGGCTGTGCTAAGGCCTTAAGAACCCCTGGACCCTAACCCTAAGAACCCATAATATTACTTTGTGGTTCCACTTTGTGCCGGAAAAGGCTTTGATTTTGTTTGGTTCCCTGAGCGGTTTATGCAGTCTTAATAAACCTGCTTGGACGTCTTAACGAAACCGCTTCCTGTGCCTACCTCAACCGCAGCTAAGTGAGTAAAACCTTTCACAGTGCACACATACAGCTCAAACAGTAGACTCATAGCTTATAGAATACACATACAACTTAGGCCTCTTTCACACTTCCGTATTTACAATCTTCCCAGGATCCGTCAAATTGTTGAAAAGACGGATCCTGAGCTGATTGTAAAAAATGGATTCACTGGAGCCGTTTTTTTTGACGGTTCCAGTGCATCCTAGAAGGCTATGTGCACACGTTATGTATGCGTCTTCGCTGCGGTTTTTCGCTGCAAAAACGCATACGCAACACAACCCATGATAAAAATAATTAAAAAATCATGATATTCTTACCTTCTGGCGTCCCGCACAGCCCCTGCAGCTTTCCCGATGCTTGCGATACTGCCGGCAGCTCCGGTTCCCAGTGATGAATAGCGAGACAATGACCTGTGATGACGTAGCAGTCTCGCAAGACCGCTACATCATTTCGCTATGCATCACTGGGAACCGGAGCTGCCGGCAGCATCACGAGCATCGGGGGGGCCTCCAGAAGGTAAGAATATCACAATTTTTTATTTTTTTAATTATTTTTAACATTATATCTTTTTACTACTGATGCTGCATAGGCATAGTAAAAAAGAGAGAGCGAGAGAGAATTTCCCTGATGGGAAATTCTTCCGCTCATGCTCAGTTTGAAAAGACGGCATCCATCACTGGATTCCTGCTTTTCACAGTCAGCGACGAATCCTGTACCCAGACTTCCATTATAGCCAACGACAGGCAGCGCAGGATCCGTCACTGAGCGATTTTCCGATGTGCAAAAAAAGTTCCTCTGTACGTTTTCTCCGCCCGACGCACAGCAATTTTATGACGGTTCCAGCGCACGACGAGTGAAACGTATGGCCATCCGTCACAATCCGTCGCTAATACAAGTCTATGAGAAAAAAATGGATCCAGCAGCACCATTTGCTGGATCTGTTTTTTTCACAAAACAACGGATTGTGATGGAAAAAGAAAGACGGAAGTGTGAAAGAGGCCTTACAGAGCACACCACACACAGTGTACAAACACCTCATACAGTGCACACACATTGCAATGCACATATACAGCACACACCTCATACAATATATACATACAGCACACATCTCATACACATCATAGATACAGCACACACCTCATAAACTGCCTACATACAGCACACACCTCATACACTGCACGCATATAGCACACACCTCATACACTGCATACATACAGCATGTCAGGAAAATCTGAATTATTTTCTATTGTTTGGGGTACACAGCCAGAGCTTCCTGCTACTCCTTCCACCAATGGTTTCTGTATAGCCAAAATCCTTCTTGCAGCCCCTTTCCCCCTCTCTGTGAATTTCCACTCTTCACCCCTCCCTTCCACCAAATGGTCATTGTGGAATGTGAGTTTATGGCTTTGTCAGCTAGCAGAGAGCAGAATGTATTTGTCCACCAAAATCCTTTAGTCTGCTAGGCATAACACATAAAGTCAAAGTTCAATATCACTCATTAATCCTAAAAACATGAAAATTAGATTTCCAGGATCTGGGCAATTAGGGCTACGCACGGCAGCGTTTTGCGGCATTTAGGGCCATTGGAATCCTGGGAAAAGAATTTCTACCCACCAGTAAATCACAGACATACTGTGTTTGGACTCTAAAGAACAGTAAAATCACAGGGGAAAAAATAATGCCAATATCGCAGGCCTGTGAGTAGGGTTATCTCCCGGAAAACAGCCTACATGTGAGGTTAGCCAAAGTGTGAGTCTCTAAGTTTATGGCCTAACCATAAAACAAGAATGTCCATTTTGGGAGGCATTCAGAGTTGGAGAGACAGCTGAGAACACCATGCTGGGGTGCTGAATCATTCCTTTGGGAACTCTCCTCCCCTTTATCGACACATCATACCTGTGACTGAGATTTAGTAAGTTTTGTACCTTTATCCCTTTTATTTTATAACTATTTGTACATATTTGTATTTGTCACTTTTGTAATATCTTTTCTAATTTTTATAAACACTGCCAATTTTTTCTCGAGTAAACTTATACATTTGCTAGCTTCATTCTTTTGGCTCTATGATTGAACCAACACATACTCCACGCAAGTTCACACTACCTGGGGTTGGTTTCTGACCCGATATAAGCTTGGTAACATACCGGCTTATATCTAACGAGGAATTGGTGGCAGCATAGCGTTCTGATATTATTGGGGGATCCTGGAATTGACAGATCGGAGGTTTATATATACTTCCGGCCTGGGGATATATACTGCCCTCACTGCAGAGCGCCCCGATAACCAGCACGTGACATGGCAGCCTCTCCGGCAACTATTAATCCTAGGTGCAGTACCCTGACTGACCTGAGGGTAAGGTGGGTGCCAGAGAGCTGCAAGTTCTTGACTAAATTTAAAAGAGGTTTTCCTGACACAGCACACACCTCATACACTGTATATAGCACACAACTCATACACAGCATACAGGACACAGACAAACCTCATACACTAAATACATACAGCACACACCTCATATACTGCATAAATACAGCACACACCTCATATACTGCATACATAGAATCATAGAATCTTAGAATGTTGCAGTTCAAGGGTCATTGTGTTCAATCCCCTGCTCAATGCAGGATTCACTAAACCATCTCAGGCAAATGTCTGTCCAGCCTCTGTTTGAAGACTTCCATTGAGGAACAACTCACCACATCTCATGGCAGCCTGTTCTACTCATTCTTCACCCTCGCTGTCAAAAAGTTTTTTATAAACTCTAATCTGTGTCTTCTCCCTTTCAGTTTTATCCCATTGCTTCTTGTGCTTCTATGTGCAAATGAAAATAATGATGATTCCTCTACACTGTGGTAGCCCTTCAGATATTTGTAGACAGGTATTAAGTGTACTCTTAGCCTTCTTTTTTACAAGCTAAATATTCCCAGACCCTTTAACCGTTCCTCATAGGATATATTTTGCCGTCCGCTCACCATTCTGGTCGCTCTTCTCTGCACTTGCTCCAGTTTTTCGATGTCTTTTTAAAAATGTGGTGCACAGAACTGGACACAGTATTTCAGATGATTCCTGACCAAGGAGGAGTAGAGAAGGACAATTACTTCATGTGATTTAGACTCTAGGCTTCTCTTAATACCTCCTAGAACTGTGTTTGCCTTTTTTGCTGCTGCATCACACTGTTGACTCCTGTACAGTCTGTGATCTATTAGTATACCCAAGTCTTTTTCACATGTGTTGTTACTTAGTTCTATTCCTCCCATCCTATAGATGTAATTTTCATTTTTCTTGCCCAGATGTAGAATCTTGCATTTTTCCCTGTTAAATACCATTCTATTAGTCGCTGCCCACTGTTTAAACTTATCTAGATCCTTCTGAATCCTTTCTCTCTTTTCTCTAGTGTTAGCTATCCCTTCTAGCTTTGCATCGTCTGCAAATTTCATTAGATTACTTTCAGTTTCCTTATCTAAATCATTTATAAAAATGTTAACACTGGGGCCAGGACAGAGCCTTGTGGTACCCCACTTTAAACAATTTTTCAATTGGATGTGCAACCATTTATTACCACTCTTTGCATACGATCACTGAGCCAGTTACGAATCCACCTAACCGTAGACTTGTCAATCACATACTTGGTCATTTTTTCAATATGGATAGTATGAGATACTGTATCAAATATTTTGCTGAAGTCCAGATACACTATATCTACCACATTTTCCTGATTCATCCAGTCAGTGATTCCATCATAGAAGGAAATTAGATTAATCAGGCATGACTTGCTTGCTACAAACCCATGCTGGCTCTGGTTAATTACTGTATTCTTATCCAAGTGCTTACTACTTGCTGTTTAATAATTTGTTCAAATATATTTCCTGGTATAGAAGTAAGGCTCACTGGCCTATAATTTACTGGCTCCGTGTTCCTTCCTTTTTTGAAGACAGGGACATTTGCCCTTCTCCAATCTTCTGGGACACATCCTGTTTTCCAGGATTTTTCAAAGATTCTGGCTATTGTTCTGCAATTTCCTCTGCTAACTCTTTCAGTACCCTAGGATGTAATTCATCTGGACTAGGAGGTTTAAATTCATGTAAATTAGCTCAGTGTTCCCTCACCATCTCTCTGGTTACAGATAGTGTGGACTTTTCTATTCCTTCGATGGCACGGTGAAGATCAGTTGATGTTACATTTGCTTTATTAGAGAACACAGATGCAACATAGAAATGTAAAAGTTCGACTTCTCAACATTTCTGACCACTTAACCCTTTTCATTTTGTAAAAATCCTATAGCATCTTTAACTTTTCTTTTGATTTTGACATACCCCCAAAATCCTTTTTTACTGCTTTTGGTCTCCCTTTAACCCCTTTCTGCCAGCTGACGGAATAGTACGTCAGCTGGCAGATCCCCTGCTTTAAGGTGGGCTCCGGCGGTGAGCCCACCTTAAACCCGCGACGTCAGCTGTTTTGTACAGCTGTCATGTGCACGCAATGAGCGCGAGCGGAATCGCGATCCGCCCGTGCCCATTGACTAGTTAAATGCCGCCGTCAAGCGCTGACAGCGGCATTTAACTAGCGCTCCCGGCCACGCGGCCGGAACTGCTCGCACCGCTGACCCCCGTCACATGATCAGGGGTCAGCGGTGCATTGCCATAACAACCAGAGGTCTCCTTGAGACCTCTATGGTTGTTGATGGCCGATTGCTTTAAGCGCCACCCTGTGGTCGGCGCTCAAAGTACACCACCATTTCTACTACATAAAGGTGATCTGTGCTTCACCTCTATGTAGCAGAGGCGATCGTGTAGTGCATGCTTCTAGCCTCCTATGGAGGCTATTGAAGCATGCCAAAATTAAGAAAAAAAAGTGTTTAAAAATATAAAAAAAATAAAAAATATATAAAAGTTCAAATCACCCCCCTTTCGCCCCAATCAAAATAAAACAATAAAAAAAAAATTAAACATACACATATTTGGTATCGCCACGTTCAGAATCTATCAATAAAAACAAAGGATTAACCTGACCGCTAAATGGCGTAGCGAGAAAAAAAATCAAAACGCCAAAATTACGCTTTTTTGGTCGCCGTGACATTGCATTAAAATGCAGTAACAGGCGATCAAAAGAATATATCTACACCAAAATGGTATCATTAAAAACACCAGCTCGGCACGCAAAAAATAAGCCCTCACCCGACCGCAGATCATGAAAATTGGAGACGCTACGGGTATCGGAAAATCGCACAATTTTTTTTTTTTTTTAGCAAATTTTGGAATTTTTTTTCACCACTTAGATAAAAAAATAACCTAGACATGTTAGGT
Source organism: Ranitomeya variabilis (assembly GCF_051348905.1). Lineage (NCBI taxonomy): Eukaryota > Metazoa > Chordata > Amphibia > Anura > Dendrobatidae > Ranitomeya > Ranitomeya variabilis. The sequence continues at coordinate 690,778,763 of NC_135236.1, read as the reverse complement.
GTCTATGAACTCGTAATGACCTGGAGAATCATAATGGCAGGTTAGTTTTAGCATTTGGTGAACCTAGCAAAAAAGCCAAACAAAAAACAAGTGTGAGATTGCACTTTTTTTGCAATTTCATCACACTTGGAATTTTTTTCCCGTTTTCTGTTACATGGCATGGTAAAACCAATGGTATCGTTCAAAAGTACATCTCGTCCCGCAAAAAATAAGCCCTCACATGGCCATATTGACGGAAAAATAAAAAAGTTATGGCTCTGGGAAGGAGGGGAGCGAAAAACAAAAACGAAAAAACGGAAAAAGCTCCGGGGGTGAAGGGGTTAAAGTCTTACTTCATTACTGGCTTTAGCCCTCCTAACTCTTGCCCTCTATTCCCTGCAAACAGCATTATATTCTTCTGTAGATATGCCCCAACTTTCCATTTGATATACATTTTTTTTCCTTTTTAAGGCTACGTTCACATTTGCGGTCCTCGCCGCAGCGTCGGGCGCCGCAGCGGCGCCGCATGCGTCATGCGCCCCTATATTTAACATGGGGGCGCATGGACATGCGGCGCACTTGCGTTTTGCGCCGCATGCGTCGCTGCGGCGCCAGCGTCGGTGCGCAGAGGACGCAGCAAGTTGCATTTTTGCTGCGTCCAAATTCAATGAAAAAAACGACGCATGCGGCGCAAAACGCAGCGTTGTGCATGCGTTTTGCTGCGTTTTTATTTGCGTTGTGCGTTGCGGCGCCGACGCTGCGGCGCACAACGCAAATGTGAACGTAGCCTAACAAGTGATTCATTTCTGTGTTCATCCACCCTGGTCTCTTTAAATGCTTCCAATTCTTCCTTCTTTTCATATTATTCTTACCGATTGTGCAGTGAGAATTTCATTTAGCAAAATCTCCCATTTTTCTTGGACATTTCCATCCTTTAGAACATCCGGCTACTGGACCTTTCCTACCCTCTTTCTGAGTCCATTAAAATTTGCCTTTCTGAAGTCCAACCTTAAAGTCTGAGCCCCCCTGGTCTTCTTCTCTTCTTGTAATCATAAAATTCGAGGACAGCATGATCTCTACCTCCTAAATTCCCAGAGACCTTTACTTCCACAACCATATCCTCCCTGTTGATAAGAATGGGTCCAAAAATGCAGATCTTCTTGTTCTCCCTTCTACCTTTTGAAAGATAAAGTTGTCAGCAAGAGGAGATAAGAATTTTCTGGACCCATTACTTTTGCCTAAAGGTACCGTCACATTAAGCGACGCTGCAGCGATAGCGACAGAGATGCCGATCGCTGCAGCATCGCTGTTTGGTCGCTGGAGAGCTGTCACACAGACCGCTCTCCAGCGACCAACGATGCCGAGGTCCCCGGGTAACCAGGGTAAGCATCGGGTTGCTAAGCGCAGGGCCGCGCTTAGTAACCCGATGTTTACCCTGGTTACCAGCGTAAAAGTTAAAAAAACAAACAGCACATACTCACCAGCGCGTCCCCCAGCCTCTGCTTCCTGACACTGACTGAGCTCCGGCCCTAACAGCAGAGCGGTGACGTCACCGCTGTGCTTTCACTTTCAGTTTAGGGCCGGCGCTCAGTAAGTGTCAGGAAGCAGAGGCTGGGGGACGCGCAGGTGAGCATGTGCTGTTTGTTTTTTTAACTTTTACGCTGGTAACCAGGGTAAACATCGGGTTACTAAGCGCGGCCCTGCGCTTAGTAACCCGATGTTTACCCTGGTTACCAGTGTAAAATATCGCTGGTATCCTTGCTTTTGCTGTCAAACACGGCGATACACGGCGACCTAGCGACCAAATAAAGTGCAGACCTTCTAGCAGCGACCAGCAATTTCACAGCGGGATCCAGATCGCTGCTGCGTGTCAAATACAGCGATATCGCTATCCAGGTCGCTGCAACGTCACGGATCGCTGGCGATATCGCCTAGTGTGACGGTACCTTAAGAGAGTTTCTGAACAAATTATTGGAAAGTTAAAATCTCTCGAGAACATTATGTTGCATTTTGTACATCTCATACATTACATACAGCACAACCTCATACAGTGTATACATACAGCACACACCTCATACACTGCATACATACAGCACACACCTCATATACTGCATACATAGAGCACACACCTCATATAATGTGTACATACAGCACACACCTCATATACTGCATACATACAGCACACACCTCATACACTGCATACATACAGCACACACCTCATACACTGCATACATACAGCACACACCTCATATACTGCATACATAGAGCACACACCTCATATAATGTGTACATACAGCACACACCTCATACAGTGCATACATATAGCACACACCTCATACAGTGCATACATACAGCACACACCTCATACAGTGCATACATAGAGCACACACCTCATACAGTGCATACATACAGCACACACCTCATACAGTGCATACATAGAGCACACACCTCATATAATGTGTACATACAGCACACACCTCATATACTGCATACATACAGCACACACCTCATACACTGCATACATACAGCACACACCTCATACAGTGCATACATATAGCACACACCTCATACAGTGCATACATACAGCACACACCTCATACAGTGCATACATATAGCACACACCTCATACAGTGCATACATAGAGCACACACCTCATACACTGCATACATACAGCACACACCTCATATACTGCATACATAGAGCACACACCTCATATAATGTGTACATACAGCACACACCTCATATACTGCATACATACAGCACACACCTCATACACTGCATACATACAGCACACACCTCATACAGTGCATACATATAGCACACACCTCATACAGTGCATACATACAGCACACACCTCATACACTGCATACATAGAGCACACACCTCATACAGTGCATACATAGAGCACACCTCATACAGTGCATACATAGAGCACACACCTCATACACTGCATACATACAGCACACACCTCATACAGTGCATACATAGAGCACACACCTCATACAGTGCATACATAGAGCACACCTCATACAGTGCATACATACAGCACACACCTCATACAGTGTATACATACAGCACACACCTCATACACTGCATACATACAGCACACACCTCATACACTGCATACATAGAGCACACACCTCATACAGTGCATACATAGAGCACACCTCATACAGTGCATACATACAGCACACACCTCATATACTGCATACATACAGCACACACCTCATACAGTGCATACATAGAGCACACACCTCATATAATGTGTACATACAGCACACACCTCATACAGTAATTACATACAACACACACCTCATACACTGCATACATACAGCACATACCTCATACACTGCATACATAGAGCACACCTCATACAGTGCATAGATACAGCATACACCTCATACAGTGCATACATAGAGCACACACCTCATACAGTGCATACATACAGCACACACCTCATACACTGCATACATACAGCACACACCTCATACACTGCATACATAGAGCACACCTCATACAGTGCATAGATACAGCATACACCTCATACAGTGCATACATAGAGCACACACCTCATATAATGTGTACATACAGCACACACCTCATACACTGCATACATAGAGCACACACCTCATATACTGCATACATACAGCACACACCTCATATACTGCATACATACAGCACACACCTCATATACTGCATACATACAGCACACACCTCATACAGTGCATACATAGAGCACACACCTCATACAGTGCATACATAGAGCACACACCTCATACACTGCATACATACAGCACACACCTCATACACTGCATACATACAGCACACACCTCATACACTGCATACATACAGCACACACCTCATACAGTGCATACATATAGCACACACCTCATATACTGCATTCATAGAGCACACACCTCATATACTGCATACATACAGCACACACCTCATATACTGCATACATACAGCACACACCTCATATACTGCATACATACAGCACACACCTCATACAGTGCATACATAGAGCACACACCTCATACACTGCATACATACAGCACACACCTCATACACTGCATACATACAGCACACACCTCATACACTGCATACATACAGCACACACCTCATACAGTGCATACATACAGCACACACCTCATATACTGCATACATACAGCACACACCTCATATACTGCATACATACAGCACACACCTCATATACTGCATACATACAGCACACACCTCATATACTGCATACATACAGCACACACCTCATACAGTGCATACATAGAGCACACACCTCATACAGTACATACATAGAGCACACACCTCATACAGTGCATACATAGAGCACACACCTCATACACTGCATACATACAGCACACACCTCATACACTGCATACATACAGCACACACCTCATACAGTGCATACATACAGCACACACCTCATATACTGCATACATACAGCACACACCTCATACACTGCATACATACAGCACACACCTCATACAGTGCATACATAGAGCACACCTCATACAGTGCATACATACAGCACACACCTCATACAGTGCATACATAGAGCACACACCTCATATAATGTGTACATACAGCACACACCTCATATACTGCATACATACAGCACACACCTCATACACTGCATACATACAGCACACACCTCATACACTGCATACATATAGCACACACCTCATACAGTGCATACATACAGCACACACCTCATACACTGCATACATAGAGCACACACCTCATACACTGCATACATACAGCACACATCTAATACACTGCATAGATACAGCACACACCTCATACAGTGCATACATAGAGCACACACCTCATATAATGTGTACATACAGCACACACCTCATACAGTAATTACATACAACACACACCTCATACACTGCATACATAAAGCCATACATCACACTTCTCGTATACTGCATACATACACAACACACCTCATACAGTAATTACATACAGCACACACCTCATACAGTGCATACATAGAGCACACACCTCATATAATGTGTACATACAGCACACACCTCATACAGTAATTACATACAACACACACCTCATATACTGCATACATACAGCACACACCTCATATACTGCATACATACAGCACACACCTCATACAGTGCATACATAGAGCACACACCTCATACAGTGCATACATACAGCACACACCTCATACAGTGCATACATAGAGCACACCTCATACAGTGCATACATACAGCACACACCTCATACAGTGCATACATAGAGCACACACCTCATATAATGTGTACATACAGCACACACCTCATACACTGCATACATAGAGCACACACCTCATACAGTGCATACATACAGCACACACCTCATACACTGCATACATACAGCACACACCTCATACACTGCATACATAGAGCACACACCTCATATACTGCATACATACAGCACACACCTCATACACTGCATACATACAGCACACACCTCATACAGTGCATACATAGAGCACACCTCATACAGTGCATACATACAGCACACACCTCATACAGTGCATACATAGAGCACACACCTCATATAATGTGTACATACAGCACACACCTCATACACTGCATACATAGAGCACACACCTCATACAGTGCATACATACAGCACACACCTCATACACTGCATACATACAGCACACACCTCATACACTGCATACATAGAGCACACACCTCATATAATGTGTACATACAGCACACACCTCATATACTGCATACATACAGCACACACCTCATACAGTGCATACATAGAGCACACACCTCATATAATGTGTACATACAGCACACACCTCATACAGTAATTACATACAACACACACCTCATACACTGCATACATAAAGCCATACATCACACTTCTCGTATACTGCATACATACACAACACACCTCATACAGTAATTACATACAGCACACACCTCATACAGTGCATACATAGAGCACACACCTCATATAATGTGTACATACAGCACACACCTCATACAGTAATTACATACAACACACACCTCATATACTGCATACATACAGCACACACCTCATATACTGCATACATACAGCACACACCTCATACAGTGCATACATAGAGCACACACCTCATACAGTGCATACATACAGCACACACCTCATACACTGCATACATACAGCACACACCTCATACACTGCATACATACAGCACACACGTCATACAGTGCATACATATAGCACACACCTCATATACTGCATACATAGAGCACACACCTCATATACTGCATACATACAGCACACACCTCATATACTGCATACATACAGCACACACCTCATATACTGCATACATACAGCACACACCTCATACAGTGCATACATAGAGCACACACCTCATACACTGCATACATACAGCACACACCTCATACACTGCATACATACAGCACACACCTCATACACTGCATACATACAGCACACACCTCATACACTGCATACATACAGCACACACGTCATACAGTGCATACATATAGCACACACCTCATATACTGCATACATAGAGCACACACCTCATATACTGCATACATACAGCACACACCTCATATACTGCATACATACAGCACACACCTCATATACTGCATACATACAGCACACACCTCATACAGTGCATACATAGAGCACACACCTCATACAGTGCATACATAGAGCACACACCTCATACACTGCATACATACAGCACACACCTCATACACTGCATACATACAGCACACACCTCATACAGTGCAGACATACAGCACACACCTCATATACTGCATACATACAGCACACACCTCATACACTGCATACATACAGCACACACCTCATACAGTGCATACATAGAGCACACCTCATACAGTGCATACATACAGCACACACCTCATACAGTGCATACATAGAGCACACACCTCATATAATGTGTACATACAGCACACACCTCATACACTGCATACATAGAGCACACACCTCATACAGTGCATACATACAGCACACATCTAATACACTGCATAGATACAGCACACACCTCATACACTGCATACATACAGCACACACCTCATATAATGTGTACATACAGCACACACCTCATATACTGCATACATACAGCACACACCTCATACAGTGCATACATAGAGCACACACCTCATATAATGTGTACATACAGCACACACCTCATACAGTAATTACATACAACACACACCTCATACACTGCATACATACAGCCATACATCACACTTCTCGTATACTGCATACATACACAACACACCTCATACAGTAATTACATACAGCACACACCTCATACAGTGCATACATAGAGCACACACCTCATATAATGTGTACATACAGCACACACCTCATACAGTAATTACATACAACACACACCTCATACACTGCATACATACAGCCATACATCACACTTCTCATACACTGCATACATACAGCACACACCTCATATACTGCATACATACAGCACACACCTCATACACTGCATACATAGAGCACACACCTCATACACTGCATACATACAGCACACACCTCATACACTGCATACATACAGCACACACCTCATATACTGCATACATACAGCACACACCTGATACAGTGCATACATAGAGCACACCTCATACAGTGCATACATACAGCACACACCTCATACAGTGCATACATAGAGCACACACCTCATATAATGTGTACATACAGCACACACCTCATACAGCGCATACATAGAGCACACACCTCATATAATGTGTACATACAGCACACACCTCATACACTGCATAGATACAGCACACACCTCATACAGTGCATACATAGAGCACACACCTCATATAATGTGTACATACAGCACACACCTCATATACTGCATACATACAGCACACACCTCATACAGTGCATACATAGAGCACACACCTCATATAATGTGTACATACAGCACACACCTCATACAGTAATTACATACAACACACACCTCATACACTGCATACATACAGCACACACCTCATACAGTAATTACATACAACACACACCTCATACACTGCATACATACAGCCATACATCACACTTCTCATATTCTGCATACATACACAACACACCTCATACAGTAATTACATACAGCACACACCTCATACAGTGCATACATAGAGCACACACCTCATATAATGTGTACATACAGCACACACCTCATACACTGCATACATACAGCACACACCTCATATACTGCATACATACAGCACACACCTCATACAGTGCATACATACAGCACACACCTCATACAGTGCATACATAGAGCACACACCTCATATAATGTGTACATACAGCACACACCTCATACAGTAATTACATACAACACACACCTCATACACTGCATACATACAGCCATACATCACACTTCTCATACACTGCATACATACAGCACACACCTCATATACTGCATACATACAGCACACACCTCATACACTGCATACATAGAGCACACACCTCATACACTGCATACATAGAGCACACACCTCATACACTGCATACATACAGCACACACCTCATACACTGCATACATACAGCACACACCTCATATACTGCATACATACAGCACACACCTCATACACTGCATACATACAGCACACACCTCATATACTGCATACATACAGCACACACCTCATACAGTGCATACATAGAGCACACCTCATACAGTGCATACATACAGCACACACCTCATACAGTGCATACATAGAGCACACACCTCATATAATGTGTACATACAGCACACACCTCATACAGCGCATACATAGAGCACACACCTCATATAATGTGTACATACAGCACACACCTCATACACTGCATACATAGAGCACACACCTCATACAGTGCATACATACAGCACACACCTCATACACTGCATACATACAGCACACACCTCATACACTGCATACATAGAGCACACACCTCATACACTGCATACATACAGCACACATCTAATACACTGCATAGATACAGCACACACCTCATACAGTGCATACATAGAGCACACACCTCATATAATGTGTACATACAGCACACACCTCATATACTGCATACATACAGCACACACCTCATATAATGTGTACATACAGCACACACCTCATACACTGCATACATACAGCACACACCTCATATGTGTACATACAGCACACACCTCATACACTGCATACAAACAGCACACACCTCATACACTGCATACATACAGCACACACCTCATATACTGCATACATACAGCACACACCTCATACAGTGCATACATAGAGCACACACCTCATATAATGTGTACATACAGCACACACCTCATACAGTAATTACATACAACACACACCTCATACACTGCATACATACAGCCATACATCACACTTCTCATACACTGCATACATACAGAACACGCCTTATAAAGTGCATATATACAACATACACCTCATATACTGCATACATACAGCACACATTTAATACACTCCATAGATACAGCACACATCTAATACACTGCATAGATACAGCACACATCTAATACACTGCATAGATACAGCACACACCTCATACAGTGCATACATAGAGCACACACCTCATATAATGTGTACATACAGCACATATCTCGTACACTGAATACATACAGCACAACCTCATACACTGCATACATACAGCACACACCTCATACACTGCATACATACAGCACACTTCTCATACACTGCATACATACAGAACACGCCTTATAAAGTGCATATACAGTATACAACATAGACCTCATATACTGCATACATACATCACACACCTCATACAGTAATTACATACAACACACACCTCATACACTGCATACAAACAGCACACACCTCATACACTGCATACAAACAGCACATGCCTCATACATTGCATGCATACAGCATGCACTTCAAACACTGCATACATACAGAACACACTTGGTACACTGCATACATATAGCAGATGACTTGTACACTGCATACATACAGTACACACATAATACATAGAGTGCACAATTCATACAGTGCTTATTTATAGCACACATCTCATGCACTACATACAGCGCACACCTCATGTGCTGCATAAATACAGAGCACACCTCATGCAAAGCATAAAAACAGCACACACTTCATACATACAGCACACACCTCATACACAGCATCCAAATAGCACACATCTCATACACTGCATACATACAGCACACACCTCATACACAGTGCACATACAGCATACACTTCATACACTGCATACATATACACCTCATACAGTGCATACATACAGCACACACCTCATACACAGTGCACATACAGCACACACCTCATACACTGCATACATACAGCACACACCTCATACACTGCATACATATACACCTCATACACTGCATACATACAGCATACACTTCATACATACAGCACACACCTCATACCCAGTGCACATACAGCACACACCTCATACACTGCATGCATACAGCACACACCTCATACACTGCATACATACAGCACACACCTCATATACTGCATACATATACACCTCATACAGTGCATACATACAGCACACACCTCATACAGTGCATACATACAGCACACACCTCATACACAGTGCACATACAGCACACACCTCATACACTGCATACATATACACCTCATACACTGCATACATACAGCACACACCTCATACACTGCATACATATACACCTCATACACTGCATACATACAGCACACACCTCATACAGTGCATACATACAGCACACACCTCATACACAGTGCACATACAGCACACACCTCATACACTGCATACATACAGCACACACCTCATACAGTGCATACATACAGCACACACCTCATACACAGTGCACATACAGCACACACCTCATACACTGCATACATATACACCTCATACACTGCATACATACAGCACACACCTCATACACTGCATACATACAGCACACACCTCATACACTGCATACATATACACCTCATACACTGCATACATACAGCACACACCTCATACCCAGTGCACATACAGCACACACCTCATACACTGCATACATACAGCACACACTAAATACATACAACACACTGCATACATCACATGCCTCATACACTGCATAGATATAACACACCTCATACACTGCATACATACAGGACGCACTTCATACACTGCATACGTACAGTGCACAACCCATACACTGCATGCGTACTGAACAAAACTCATACACAGCATACATATAGCACATATCTCGTACACTGCATACATACAGTACACGCTTCATACACTGCATACAAGCAGCATACACTACATACACAATGCGCACAAGCCATACACTACGTACAAATAGCATACACTGCACACATAAAACACACAGTTCATACACTGAACATGTATCTTATATAACCTTCTCAATTCACAGCTACAATCCTCTCATTCAAGACCGCACACGATGCAGAACTCTGTCCCGACACAGGGAGGTGAAATGTCAATCTATACCTGAAACTCAGCGCGATCGTCATCCTGATTATCAGCCCTGCATCCCTCACCTCCTCCGGCTGCAGCTGCTCTGATGTCAGTGCTGCAAGGAGAACCTGGTGAGTGGGAGGCTGCGCCGCCCGTACCCGGCGAGTGATCGCCACCTGCTGGTGAGCACGGAGATGGCAGCGAACGTGCAGAGATCACTGTCAGCGCCACAAAGCAGCAGTGCAAAGTACGTGTCCCCGGTATGTAATATACACACTCACTGTATAGGGAAAAGTATGTGCCCCCTGTATGTAATATACACACTATATACAGTAGAGAAAAGTATGTGCCCCCTGTATGTAATATACACACTATATACAGTAGAGAAAAGTATGTGCCCCCTGTATGTAATATACACACTATATACAGTAGAGAAAAGTATGTGCCCCCTGTATGTAATATACACACTATATACAGTAGAGAAAAGTATGTGCCCCCTGTATGTAATATACACACTCACTGTATAGGGAAAAGTATGTGCCCCCTGTATGTAATATACACACTATATACAGTAGAGAAAAGTATGTGCCCCCTGTATGTAATATACACACTGTATACAGTAGAGAAAAGTATGTGCCCCCGGCAGGGCCGGACTGGGACTAAAATTCAGCCCTGGCATTTGAAGTTACACAGGCCCACTTGTCACATGGTGACTGTATAATATCTTTGTACACTTGTAGGCAGGGCCGGTTTTAGGCAAAGTGGGGCCCTAGGTAAAGTTTAAAATGGGTCCCCAAATGCTAACATATTGCACATCACACAGAAGCCTTTCTGTTGTATTTACGTGCGCTGAGTTTAGGCCGCTAAACGAGTTTGATCGACAATACTGAAGTTGTTCAACGCTTGTTTCCCGGCCTCTTTCCACCAGCTGAGGAATAATGATGAGACAGAACGATCACTAATAGATCACCATACAGTATCATGTTTTCAGCAGCACATCTACAGTTTACACTGGCAATGTGCTGCTGACAACAAGGCTTTTTGTTCCAGCAAAAACAATCCGAATATGCAGCATTTTACTTGTTTAGTAAAATACACCCAATAGTCCTCCATATATTATAATGTGCTCCATAGTCCTCCATATAGTATAATACACTCCCTATAGTCCTCCATATATTAAAATACACTGCTCAGTCCTCCACATAGTATAATACACTCCTCATAGTCCTCCATATAGCATAATACAATCCTCATAGTGCTCCATATAGTATAATGCACCGCCACAGTCATCCATGTAGTACAATTCACTTCCCATAGTATAATGCACCCCATAGTTCTTCATATAGTATAACGTATTCCCCATAGTCCTCGATACAGTATAATGCAGCCCACATATAGTATAATGCAGCCACCCCAGAGTATAATGCAGCCACCCCAGAGTATAATGCAGCCACCCCAGAGTATAATGCAGCCACCCCAGAGTATAATGCAGCCACCCCAGAGTATGTAACCCCCATAGAATATAATACAGCCCACCTCCCCATAATATATAATGTAGCCCCCCATAGAATATAATGCAGCCCCCCATAGTATATAACGCAGCCTCCCCCATAGAATATAATATACCCCCACAATAGTATATAACACAGCCACATAGTACATAACATGGCCTCCCCCATAGAATATAATATACTCCCCATAGTATATAGCAAAGCCCGCATATTATATAGCACAAACCGCATAGTATACAGCACAGCCTGCATACTATAGCACAGCTCGCGTAGTAGATAACACAGCCCACACAGCAGTATTCAGCACAGACCACACAGTAGTATACAGCACAGACCACACAGTAGTATACAGCACAGCCCACGTAGAAGTATACAGCACAGTCCACACAGTAGTATACAGCACAGCCCACAGAGTAATATATACAGCACAGCCCACAAAGTAATATATACAGCACAGCCCACAAAGTAATATATACAGCACAGCCCACAGAGAACTATATACAGCACAGCCCACAGAGAACTATATACAGCACAGCCCACAGAGAACTATATAAAGCACAGCCCACAGAGAACTATATAAAGCACAGCCCAGAGTACTATATACAGCACAGCCCAGAGTACTATATAAAGCACAGCACAGAGAGTACTATATACAGCACAGCCCAGAGTACTATATACAGCACAGCCCAGAGAGTACTATATACAGCACAGCCCACAGAGAACTATATACAGCACAGCCCACAGAGAACTATATAAAGCACAGCCCACAGAGAACTATATAAAGCACAGCCCAGAGTACTATATACAGCACAGCCCAGAGTACTATATAAAGCACAGCACAGAGAGTACTATATACAGCACAGCCCAGAGTGTACTATATACAGCGCAGCCCACAGAGTACTATATACAGCACAGCCCACAGAGTACTATATACAGCACAGCCCAGAGAGTACTATATACAGCACAGCCCACAGAGTACTATATACAGCACAGCCCACAGAGAACTATATACAGCACAGCCCAAAGAGAACTATATACAGCACAGCCCACAGAGAACTATATAAAGCACAGCCCACAGAGAACTATATAAAGCACAGCCCACAGAGAACTATATAAAGCACAGCCCAGAGTACTATATACAGCACAGCCCAGAGTACTATATAAAGCACAGCACAGAGAGTACTATATACAGCACAGCCCAGAGTGTACTATATACAGCACAGCCCACAGAGTACTATATACAGCACAGCCCACAGAGTACTATATACAGCACAGCCCACAGAGTACTATATACAGCACAGCCCACAGAGTACTATATACAGCACAGCCCACAGAGTACTATATACAGCACAGCCCACAGAGTACTATATACAGCACAGCCCACAGAGAACTATATACAGCACACAGTAGTATACAGCACAGAGCACAGCCCACAGAGAACTATATACAGCACACAGTAGTATACAGCACAGAGCACAGCCCACAGAGTACTATATACAGCACAGCCCAGAGAACTATATACAGCACACAGTAGTATACAGCACAGAGCACAGCCCACAGAGAACTATATACAGCCCACAGTAGTATACAGAACAGAGCACAGCCCACAGAGAACTATATACAGCACAGAGCACAGCCCACAGAGAACTATATACAGCCCACAGTAGCATACAGCACAGAGCACAGCCCACAGATAACTATATACAGCCCACAGTAGTATACAGCACAGAGCACAGCCCACTGAGAACTATATACAGCACAGAGCACAGCCCACAGAGAACTATATACAGCCCACAGTAGCATACAGCACAGAGCACAGCCCACAGATAACTATATACAGCCCACAGTAGTATACAGCACAGAGCACAGCCCACAGAGAACTATATACAGCACAGAGCACAGCCCAGAGAACTATATACAGCCCACAGTAGCATACAGCAGAGCACAGCCCACAGATAACTATATACAGCCCACAGTAGTATACAGCACAGAGCACAGCCCACAGAGAGCTATATACAGCCCACAGTAGTATACAGCACAGAGCACAGCCCACAGAGAACTATATACAGTCCACAGCAGTATACAGCACAGAGCACAGCCCACAGAGAGCTATATACAGCCCACAGCAGTATACAGCACAGAGCACAGCCCACAGAGAACTATATACAGCCCACAGCAGTATACAGCACAGAGCACAGCCCACAGAGAACTATATATAGCACAGAGCACACAGTAGTATACAGCACAGAGCACAGCCCACAGAGAGCTATATACAGCCCACAGCAGTATACAGCACAGAGCACAGCCCACAGAGAACTATATACAGCCCACAGTAGTATACAGCACAGAGCACAGCCCACAGAGAGCTATATACAGCCCACAGTAGTATACAGCACAGAGCACAGCCCACAGAGAACTATATACAGCCCACAGCAGTATACAGCACAGAGCACAGCCCACAGAGAACTATATACAGCCCACAGCAGTATACAGCACAGAGCACAGCCCACAGAGAGCTATATACAGCCCACAGTAGTATACAGCACAGAGCACAGCCCACAGAGAACTATATACAGCCCACAGTAGTATACAGCACAGAGCACAGCCCACAGAGAGCTATATACAGCCCACAGTAGTATACAGCACAGAGCACAGCCCACAGAGAACTATATACAGCCCACAGCAGTATACAGCACAGAGCACAGCCCACAGAGAACTATATACAGCCCACAGCAGTATACAGCACAGAGCACAGCCCACAGAGAACTATATATAGCACAGAGCACACAGTAGTATACAGCACAGAGCACAGCCCACAGAGAGCTATATACAGCCCACAGCAGTATACAGCACAGAGCACAGCCCACAGAGAACTATATACAGCCCACAGCAGTATACAGCACAGAGCACAGCCCACAGAGAACTATATACAGCCCACAGCAGTATACAGCACAGAGCACAGCCCACAGAGAACTATATACAGCCCACAGTAGTATACAGCACAGAGCACAGCCCACAGAGAACTATATACAGCCCACAGCAGTATACAGCACAGAGCACAGCCCACAGAGAACTATATACAGCCCACAGTAGTATACAGCACAGAGCACAGCCCACAGAGAACTATATACAGCCCACAGCAGTATACAGCACAGAGCACAGCCCACAGAGAACTATATACAGCCCACAGTGGTATACAGCACAGAGCACAGCCCAGAGAACTATATACAGCCCACAGCAGTATACAGCACAGAGCACAGCCCACAGAGAGCTATATACAGCCCACAGCAGTATACAGCACAGAGCACAGCCCAGAGAGAACTATATACAGCCCACAGTAGTATACAGCACAGAGCACAGCCCACAGAGAACTATATACAGCCCACAGCAGTATACAGCACAGAGCACAGCCCACAGAGAACTATATACAGCCCACAGCAGTATACAGCACAGAGCACAGCCCACAGAGAACTATATACAGCCCACAGCAGTATACAGCACAGAGCACAGCCCAGAGAGAACTATATACAGCCCACAGTAGTATACAGCACAGAGCACAGCCCACAGAGAACTATATACAGCCCACAGCAGTATACAGCACAGAGCACAGCCCACAGAGAACTATATACAGCCCACAGCAGTATACAGCACAGAGCACAGCCCACAGAGAACTATATACAGCCCACAGTAGTATACAGCACAGAGCACAGCCCACAGAGAGCTATATACAGCCCACAACAGTATACAGCACAGAGCACAGCCCACAGAGAACTATATACAGCCCACAGCAGTATACAGCACAGAGCACAGCCCACAGAGGACTATATACAGCCCACATCTCTTCTCTTCCTCCCCTCACCTCCTCCGAGAATGGCCCCACAGTCCAGAAAAAAAAAAAACTCTCCTCACCTCTCCTCGTGCCCAGCGTTGCTTCCTGGTTCCTGCTCCTGTCTCAGCAGCTGCAGTCTGCCCGGGACACAGCAGGTGCGCGATGATATGACGTCATCGCGCACCCGCAGTGTCAGAGGCAGAGCGGGGAATGATGGGAGAGGAGCGTCTGTAGACGCTCTCTCCTCCATCATTGCATTCAACTGTACCGGCGTCTATACGCCGGTATAGTTGAATGCGACGGCGGGGGCGGCGGATTGAGCGGCCCACCACTGGCACCGGCCCTTCTGGCATTTGCCAGAAGTGCCCTATGGCCAGTCCGGCCCTGGCCCCCGGTATGTAATATACACACTCACTGTATAGGGAAAAGTATGTGCCCCCTGTATGTAATATACACACTATATACAGTAGAGAAAAGTATGTGCCCCCTGTATGTAATATACACACTATATACAGTAGAGAAAAGTATGTGCCCCCGGTATGTAATATACACACTATATACAGTAGAGAAAAGTATGTGCCCCCGGTATGTAATATACACACTATATACAGTAGAGAAAAGTATGTGCCCCCGGTATGTAATATACACACTCACTGTATAGGGAAAAGTATGTGCCCCCGGTATGTAATATACACACTCACTGTATAGGGAAAAGTATGTGCCCCCTGTATGTAATATACACACTATATACAGTAGAGAAAAGTATGTGCCCCCTGTATGTAATATACACACTATATACAGTAGAGAAAAGTATGTGCCCCCTGTATGTAAGAAAAGTATGTGCCCCCTGTATGTAATATACACACTATATACAGTAGAGAAAAGTATGTGCCCCCTGTATGTAATATACACACTATATACAGTAGAGAAAAGTATGTGCCCCCTGTATGTAATATACACACTGTATAGAGAAAAGTATGTGCCCCCTGTATGTAATATACACACTATATACAGTAGAGAAAAGTACGTGTCCCCGGTATGTAATATACACACTCACTGTATAGGGAAAAGTATGTGCCCCCTGTATGTAATATACACACTATATACAGTAGAGAAAAGTATCTGCCCCCGGTATGTAATATACACACTATATACAGTAGAGAAAAGTATGTGCCCCCTGTATGTAATGTTCCCACTGTATAGAGAAAAGTATGTGCCCCGGTATGTAATGTACACACTGTATACAGTAGAGAAAAGTATGTGCCCCCTGTATGTAATATACACACTGTATACAGTAGAGAAAAGTATGTGCCCCCTGTATGTAATATACACACTGTATACAGTAGAGAAAAGTATGTGCCCCCGGTATGTAATATACACACTATATACAGTAGAGAAAAGTATGTGCCCCCTGTATGTAATATACACACTGTATACAGTAGAGAAAAGTATGTGCCCCCGGTATGTAATATACACACTATATACAGTAGAGAAAAGTATGTGCCCCCGGTATGTAATATACACACTATATACAGTAGAGAAAAGTATGTGCCCCCTGTATGTAATGTACACACTGTATACAGTAGAGAAAAGTATGTGCCCCCTGTATGTAATATACACACTGTATACAGTAGAGAAAAGTATGTGCCCCCTGTATGTAATGTACACACTGTATACAGTAGAGAAAAGTATGTGCCCCCTGTATGTAATATACACACTGTATACAGTAGAGAAAAGTATGTGCCCCCTGTATGTAATATACACACTATATACAGTAGAGAAAAGTATGTGCCCCGGTATGTAATATACACACTGTATACAGTAGAGAAAAGTATGTGCCCCGGTATGTAATATACACACTGTATACAGTAGAGAAAAGTATGTGCCCCCTGTATGTAATATACACACTATATACAGTAGAGAAAAGTATGTGCCCCCTGTATGTAATATACACACTGTATAGAGAAAAGTATGTGCCCCCTGTATGTAATATACACACTATATACAGTAGAGAAAAGTATGTGCCCCCTGTATGTAATATACACACTGTATACAGTAGAGAAAAGTATGTGCCCCCTGTATGTAATATACACTCTATATACAGTAGAGAAAAGTATGTGCCCCCGGTATGTAATGTACACACTATATACAGTAGAGAAAAGTATGTGCCCCCCTGTATGTAATATACACACTATATACAGTAGAGAAAAGTATGTGCCCCCTGTATGTAATATACACACTGTATACAGTAGAGAAAAGTATGTGCCCCCTGTATGTAATATACACACTATATACAGTAGAGAAAAGTATGTGCCCCCTGTATGTAATATACACACTGTATACAGTAGAGAAAAGTATGTGCCCCCTGTATGTAATATACACTCTATATACAGTAGAGAAAAGTATGTGCCCCCTGTATGTAATATACACACTATATACAGTAGAGAAAAGTATGTGCCCCCTGTATGTAATGTACACACTATATACAGTAGAGAAAAGTATGTGCCCCCTGTATGTAATATACACACTGTATACAGTAGAGAAAAGTATGTGCCCCCTGTATGTAATGTACACACTATATACAGTAGAGAAAAGTATGTGCCCCCTGTATGTAATATACACACTATATACAGTAGAGAAAAGTATGTGCCCCCTGTATGTAATATACACACTGTATACAGTAGAGAAAAGTATGTGCCCCCTGTATGTAATATACACACTATATACAGTAGAGAAAAGTATGTGCCCCCTGTATGTAATGTACACACTATATACAGTAGAGAAAAGTATGTGCCCCCTGTATGTAATATACACTCTATATACAGTAGAGAAAAGTATGTGCCCCCGGTATGTAATATACACACTGTATACAGTAGAGAAAAGTATGTGCCTCCTGTATGTAATATACACACTATATACAGTAGAGAAAAGTATGTGCCCCCGGTATGTAATATACACACTGTATACAGTAGAGAAAAGTACGTGTCCCCGGTATGTAATATACACACTCACTGTATAGGGAAAAGTATGTGCCCCCTGTATGTAATATACACACTATATACAGTAGAGAAAAGTATGTGCCCCCTGTATGTAATATACACACTGTATACAGTAGAGAAAAGTATGTGCCCCCGGTATGTAATATACACACTCACTGTATAGGGAAAAGTATGTGCCCCCTGTATGTAATATACACACTATATACAGTAGAGAAAAGTATGTGCCCCCTGTATGTAATATACACACTATATACAGTAGAGAAAAGTATGTGCCCCCGGTATGTAATATACACACTATATACAGTAGAGAAAAGTATGTGCCCCCGGTATGTAATATACACACTGTATACAGTAGAGAAAAGTATGTGCCTCCTGTATGTAATATACACACTATATACAGTAGAGAAAAGTATGTGCCCCCGGTATGTAATATACACACTGTATACAGTAGAGAAAAGTACGTGTCCCCGGTATGTAATATACACACTCACTGTATAGGGAAAAGTATGTGCCCCCTGTATGTAATATACACACTATATACAGTAGAGAAAAGTATGTGCCCCCTGTATGTAATATACACACTGTATACAGTAGAGAAAAGTATGTGCCCCCGGTATGTAATATACACACTCACTGTATAGGGAAAAGTATGTGCCCCCTGTATGTAATATACACACTATATACAGTAGAGAAAAGTATGTGCCCCCTGTATGTAATATACACACTATATACAGTAGAGAAAAGTATGTGCCCCCGGTATGTAATATACACACTATATACAGTAGAGAAAAGTATGTGCCCCCGGTATGTAATATACACACTCACTGTATAGGGAAAAGTATGTGCCCCCTGTATGTAATATACACACTATATACAGTAGAGAAAAGTATGTGCCCCCTGTATGTAATATACACACTATATACAGTAGAGAAAAGTATGTGCCCCCTGTATGTAATATACACACTGTATACAGTAGAGAAAAGTATGTGCCCCCGGTATGTAATATACACACTGTATACAGTAGAGAAAAGTATGTGCCCCCTGTATGTAATATACACACTATATACAGTAGAGAAAAGTATGTGCCCCCTGTATGTAATATACACACTATATACAGTAGAGAAAAGTACGTGTCCCCGGTATGTAATATACACACTCACTGTATAGGGAAAAGTATGTGCCCCCTGTATGTAATATACACACTATATACAGTAGAGAAAAGTATCTGCCCCCGGTATGTAATGTTCCCACTGTATAGAGAAAAGTATGTGCCCCGGTATGTAATGTACACACTGTATACAGTAGAGAAAAGTATGTGCCCCCTGTATGTAATATACACACTGTATACAGTAGAGAAAAGTATGTGCCCCGGTATGTAATATACACACTATATACAGTAGAGAAAAGTATGTGCCCCCTGTATGTAATGTACACACTGTATACAGTAGAGAAAAGTATGTGCCCCCTGTATGTAATATACACACTGTATACAGTAGAGAAAAGTATGTGCCCCCTGTATGTAATGTACACACTGTATACAGTAGAGAAAAGTATGTGCCCCCTGTATGTAATATACACACTGTATACAGTAGAGAAAAGTATGTGCCCCCTGTATGTAATATACACACTATATACAGTAGAGAAAAGTATGTGCCCCGGTATGTAATATACACACTGTATACAGTAGAGAAAAGTATGTGCCCCGGTATGTAATATACACACTGTATACAGTAGAGAAAAGTATGTGCCCCCTGTATGTAATATACACACTATATACAGTAGAGAAAAGTATGTGCCCCCTGTATGTAATATACACACTGTATAGAGAAAAGTATGTGCCCCCTGTATGTAATATACACACTGTATAGAGAAAAGTATGTGCCCCCTGTATGTAATATACACACTATATACAGTAGAGAAAAGTATGTGCCCCCTGTATGTAATATACACACTGTATACAGTAGAGAAAAGTATGTGCCCCCTGTATGTAATATACACTCTATATACAGTAGAGAAAAGTATGTGCCCCCGGTATGTAATGTACACACTATATACAGTAGAGAAAAGTATGTGCCCCCCTGTATGTAATATACACACTATATACAGTAGAGAAAAGTATGTGCCCCCTGTATGTAATATACACACTGTATACAGTAGAGAAAAGTATGTGCCCCCTGTATGTAATATACACACTATATACAGTAGAGAAAAGTATGTGCCCCCTGTATGTAATATACACACTGTATACAGTAGAGAAAAGTATGTGCCCCCTGTATGTAATGTACACACTATATACAGTAGAGAAAAGTATGTGCCCCCTGTATGTAATATACACACTATATACAGTAGAGAAAAGTATGTGCCCCCTGTATGTAATGTACACACTATATACAGTAGAGAAAAGTATGTGCCCCCTGTATGTAATATACACACTGTATACAGTAGAGAAAAGTATGTGCCTCCTGTATGTAATATACACACTATATACAGTAGAGAAAAGTATGTGCCCCCGGTATGTAATATACACACTGTATACAGTAGAGAAAAGTATGTACCCCCTGTATGTAATATACACACTGTATAGAGAAAAGTATGTGCCCCCTGTATGTAATATACACACTATATACAGTAGAGAAAAGTATGTGCCCCCTGTATGTAATGTACACACTATATACAGTAGAGAAAAGTATGTGCCCCCTGTATGTAATGTACACACTATATACAGTAGAGAAAAGTATGTGCCCCCTGTATGTAATATACACACTATATACAGTAGAGAAAAGTATGTGCCCCCTGTATGTAATATACACACTATATACAGTAGAGAAAAGTATGTGCCCCCTGTATGTAATGTACACACTATATACAGTAGAGAAAAGTATGTGCCCCCTGTATGTAATATACACACTATATACAGTAGAGAAAAGTATGTGCCCCCTGTATGTAATATACACACTATATACAGTAGAGAAAAGTATGTGCCCCCGGTATGTAATATACACACTATATACAGTAGAGAAAAGTATGTGCCCCCTGTATGTAATATACACACTATATACAGTAGAGAAAAGTATGTGCCCCCGGTATGTAATATACACACTATATACAGTAGAGAAAAGTATGTGCCCCCTGTATGTAATATACACACTATATACAGTAGAGAAAAGTATGTGCCCCCTGTATGTAATATACACACTATATACAGTAGAGAAAAGTATGTGCCCCCTGTATGTAATGCACACACTATATACAGTAGAGAAAAGTATGTGCCCCCTGTATGTAATGTACACACTATATACAGTAGAGAAAAGTATGTGCCCCCTGTATGTAATATACACACTATATACAGTAGAGAAAAGTATGTGCCCCCTGTATGTAATATACACACTATATACAGTAGAGAAAAGTATGTGCCCCCTGTATGTAATATACACACTATATACAGTAGAGAAAAGTATGTGCCCCCTGTATGTAATATACACACTATATACAGTAGAGAAAAGTATGTGCCCCCTGTATGTAATGTACACACTATATACAGTAGAGAAAAGTATGTGCCCCCTGTATGTAATATACACACTATATACAGTAGAGAAAAGTATGTGCCCCCTGTATGTAATATACACACTATATACAGTAGAGAAAAGTATGTGCCCCCTGTATGTAATATACACACTATATACAGTAGAGAAAAGTATGTGCCCCCTGTATGTAATATACACACTATATACAGTAGAGAAAAGTATGTGCCCCCTGTATGTAATATACACACTATATACAGTAGAGAAAAGTATGTGCCCCCTGTATGTAATATACACACTGTAAAGAGAAAAGTATGTGCCCCCTGTATGTAATATACACACTATATACAGTAGAGAAAAGTATGTGCCCCCTGTATGTAATATACACACTATACACAGTAGAGAAAAGTATGTGCCCCCTGTATGTAATATACACACTGTATACAGTAGAGAAAAGTATGTGCCCCCGGTATGTAATATACACACTGTATAGAGAAAAGTATGTGCCCCCGGTATGTAATATACACACTGTATAGAGAAAAGTATGTGCCCCCGGTATGTAATATACACACTGTATAGAGAAAAGTATGTGCCCCCGGTATGTAATATACACACTATATACAGTAGAGAAAAGTATGTGCCCCCTGTATGTAATATACACACTATATACAGTAGAGAAAAGTATGTGCCCCCTGTATGTAATATACACACTGTATAGGGAAAAGTATGTGCCCCCTGTATGTAATATACACACTGTATACAGTAGAGAAAAGTATGTGCCCCCTATATGTAATATACACACTATATACAGTAGAGAAAAGTATGTGCCCCCTGTATGTAATGTACACACTGTATACAGTAGAGAAAAGTATGTGCCCCCTGTATGTAATATACACACTGTATACAGTAGAGAAAAGTATGTGCCCCCTGTATGTAATGTACACACTGTATACAGTAGAGAAAAGTATGTGCCCCCTGTATGTAATATACACACTATATACAGTAGAGAAAAGTATGTACCCCCTGTATGTAATATACACACTGTATAGAGAAAAGTATGTGCCCCCTGTATGTAATATACACACTATATACAGTAGAGAAAAGTATGTGCCCCCGGTATGTAATATACACACTGTATAGAGAAAAGTATGTGCCCCCGGTATGTAATGTACACACTGTATAGAGAAAAGTATGTGCCCCCGGTATGTAATATACACACTGTATAGAGAAAAGTATGTGCCCCGGTATGTAATATACACACTGTATACAGTAGAGAAAAGTATGTACCCCCTGTATGTAATATACACACTATATACAGTAGAGAAAAGTATGTACCCCCTGTATGTAATATACACACTGTATAGAGAAAAGTATGTGCCCCCTGTATGTAATATACACACTATATACAGTAGAGAAAAGTATGTGCCCCCGGTATGTAATATACACACTATATACAGTAGAGAAAAGTATGTGCCCCCGGTATGTAATATACACACTATATACAGTAGAGAAAAGTATGTGCCCCGGTATGTAATATACACACTGTATACAGTAGAGAAAAGTATGTGCCCCCGGTATGTAATATACACACTGTATAGAGAAAAGTATGTGCCCCCGGTATGTAATGTACACACTGTATAGAGAAAAGTATGTGCCCCCGGTATGTAATATACACACTGTATAGAGAAAAGTATGTGCCCCCTGTATGTAATATACACACTATATACAGTAGAGAAAAGTATGTGCCCCCTGTATGTAATATACACACTATATACAGTAGAGAAAAGTATGTGCCCCCTGTATGTAATATACACACTGTATAGAGAAAAGTATGTGCCCCCGGTATGTAATATACACACTGTATAGAGAAAAGTATGTGCCCCCTGTATGTAATGTACACACTGTTTTTATATACAACTATGTTGTTGTGGATATTTCTGCTCCGTTTTTTTGTATACATCTCTGCTTGGAGCTATCCTGTGTGGCCTAAAGGGCATGAAGAGGGAGTCTTTGTGACTTGTTTCCCTCTAATATCTATTACAGCGGTGCTTCAGTTTCCTTCTAATAAATATTGCTTTTCTGTGTTTTCCACAGCCAATAATCTGAAGCCGATGGATTTTCGGACACGAGACCAAACTTGGTTGTCTCGGTTACAGGAGGTTTTCAGAGAGGGGTCCGATGGTGTTTTAATTACGAATGGTGATGACTCCAGAGAGAGAATTGTTAAGTTGAAGTCTCTGCTACACAGGCGCACGAGACTATGGTGGAATAAGGCCACCCTGGGACAGTATCTGGCCCGTGGCCTGATCCCAAGGGGATTGCGCATACAGATATTCCCATCCTTCCCTGTGGAAGATGAACTATTTAGATCTGAGTGGGAGGAAGTAGCTACAAAATGTTCGAGGGGATTCATTGAACTGCTCATACAATTGGATACAAAAAAACTGAGTTGGAGAAAGAAATTGATATCATCCAAAATACTATAAAAGATGACCTGACTACGGAGGCACTAGAAAAATTAAATAGTGATTTGGATAAAGATTTTGTTAAATGGGAACAGGAGATCAGCATGGTTAAAACCAAAAAATTACAGAGAGACAATGGAGACTATCGGGAGAATCGGGTGTACCGTTGGAGGATGGGCAAAAATAAAACCCGCCCTGCATCACAAATTAGATCGGGTTCTATCTCATCCGCAACATCAGTGGATGAAATTAGTATAATTTCAGATCGATCCAATACATCTGGTGGAGGTAGGGAGCGGAAGATACAACCGAATAGAGCTGCCAAGGTGAAATACAACGGCAAAAGAAGGAAACTTACCCCTCCGGAAAGTTAAGAATACAGGTTTAGAGGTGATTAATTTGTCCTCCCATCATCTATCTAGTACACAAATTGAGGTCTTAAAATTGGGGCTTAATTTTGTTCCATCTAACCAATTTGATTTATTTACAGTCGTAAAAGACACCCATTTATTTTGCCGCAAATTACTCCTCAAAAAACTACATGGCCAAAAAAATCTTGGAGATATTCCATTGAGTGAGGCGGAGGCCGACGCTTTATCAGCATTAGAGGATCTTCTCAAGGAACAACAACCAGACTTTTTAGGTAAATTTCCTTCCACACTTTTGCCTAGGTCAACCACATTCCCTCCCTTGTCTTTATGTCCACAGGTGGACATATTTTGTAGATTGGTCATTGAAGATCTGGCCAAGATATCGAGGGGTCTGTACAAGGATAATTTGACAGTGGGTCATAGGAAAGCCCTGAGAGAATTACAGGAACTTG
Organism: Ranitomeya variabilis; assembly: GCF_051348905.1. Taxonomy (NCBI): domain Eukaryota; kingdom Metazoa; phylum Chordata; class Amphibia; order Anura; family Dendrobatidae; genus Ranitomeya; species Ranitomeya variabilis. Next base: position 690,752,155 of record NC_135236.1, on the reverse strand, counting down.
ATTCCGTAGTAATAAAACCAGCGGACAAGGGGGGGAATGTGGTTATATGGCCAACTGAGAAATATGAAAGGGAGATTATGCGGCAATTGAGGAACAAGGACACATATCGGGTATTACCCCAAGATCCCACTCAGATTTTTATGAATAAACTGACGCGCATCCTGGATCTGGCGGACGGGCTGGACGCTGTTCCCAGGAAGGTACTTGAGGGACTCATACCTAAGTTCCCCAGAACTGCCACATTCTATGCCCTGCCCAAGGTGCATAAGGATGCTGTGAACCCGCCTGGGCGACCGATTGTCTCTGGCATAGGGGGGTTATGTGAGAATGTCTGCAGATTTGTTGACTTTTACTTAAAACCATTAGTCGAGACGCTTCCCTCCTATGTCAGAGACACCACGGATGTACTAAGGAGGGTGGATGGACTGACTCTCGAGGCGGGTATGTGTTGTGAAATTGGATTCTGGGCTCCCCCGGTGGCCACTTGTGGAATTTAACTTGTGTGCATCATCCCCTCTGTTCACCTGCTCCTATCAGGATGTGGGAGTCGCTATATAACCTTGCTCCTCTGTCAGTTTCATGCCGGTCAACAATGTAATCAGTAGCCTTTCTGTGCATGTTCCTGCTACTAGACAACTCCCAGCTAAGTTGGACTTTTGTCCTTGTGTGTTTTTGCATTTTGTTCCTGTTCACAGCTGCTGTTTCGTTACTGTGTCTGGAAAGCTCTTGTGAGCGGAAATTGCCACTCTGGTGTTATGAGTTAATGCTAGAGTCTTAAAGTAATTTCTGGATGGTGTTTTGATAGGGTTTTCTGCTGACCATGAAAGTGCCCTTTCTGTCTTCATGCTATCTAGTAAGCGGACCTCGATTTTGCTAAACCTATTTTCATACTACGTTTGTCATTTCATCTTAAATCACCGCCAATATATGTGGGGGCCTCTGTCTGCCTTTTGGGAAAATTTCTCTAGAGGTGAGCCAGGACTGTCTTTTCCTCTGCTAGGATTAGGTAGTTCTCCGGCTGGCGCTGGGCATCTAGGGATAAAAAAACGTAGGCATGCTACCCGGCCACTTCTAGTTGTGCGGCAGGTTTAGTTCATGGTCAGTATAGTTTCCATCTTCCAAGAGCTAGTTCTCATATATGCTGGGCTATGTTCTCTCGCCATTGAGAATCATGACAGTTTGACCGGCCCAAAAAAGGGTTAAATTACTGGCTGAGAAAGGAGAGAAAAAAGAAGTCTGCTACAATTTTTTTTTTTTTTTTTTTTCCCTCTAGTTCTGAGTGTGCTCTTAATTGAATCACTTGCTAGTCTGCCTATACTGCAGCCTTCCTCTCTTCCTCTCCTTCTAATCCTTGAATGGCTCTGTGTTCACCTGTTTCAAATGGATCTTCAGAGTGTAGCTACAGGTTTGAATAATCTCGCCACAAAGGTACAAGATTTGCAAGATTTTGTTGTTCATGCACCTATGTCTGAGCCTAGAATTCCTTTGCCTGAATTCTTCTCGGGGAATAGATCTCACTTTCAAAATTTTAAAAATAATTGCAAATTGTTTTTGTCCCTGAAGTCTCGCTCTGCCGGAGACCCTGCACAGCAGGTCAGGATTGTAATTTCCTTGCTCCGGGGCGACCCTCAAGACTGGGCTTTTGCATTGGCACCAGGGGATCCTGCGTTGCTCAATGTGGATGCGTTTTTTCTGGCCTTGGGGTTGCTTTATGAGGAACCTCATTTAGAGCTTCAGGCGGAAAAGGCCTTGATGTCCTTGTCTCAGGGGCAAGATGAAGCTGAAATATACTGCCAAAAATTCCGCAAATGGTCTGTGCTTACTCAGTGGAATGAGTGCGCCCTGGCGGCGATTTTCAGAGAAGGTCTCTCTGATGCCATTAAGGATGTTATGGTGGGGTTCCCTGTGCCTGCGAGTCTGAATGAGTCCATGACGATGGCTATTCAGATCGATAGGCGTCTGCGGGAGCGCAAACCTGTGCACCATTTGGCGGTGTCTACTGAGAAAACGCCAGAAAATATGCAATGTGATAGAATTCTGTCCAGAAGCGAGCGGCAGAATTTTAGACGAAAAAATGGGTTGTGCTTCTATTGTGGTGATTCAACTCATGTTATATCAGCATGCTTTAAGCGTACTAAGAAGCCTGACAAGTCTGTTTCAATTAGCACTTTACAGTCTAAGTTTATTCTATCTGTGACCCTGATTTGTTCTTTGTCATCTATTACCGCGGACGCCTATGTCGACTCTGGCGCTGCTTTGAGTCTTATGGATTGGTCCTTTGCCAAACACTGTGGGTATGATTTGGAGCCATTGGAGGCTCCGATACCTCTGAAAGGGATTGACTCCACCCCATTGGCTAGTAATAAACCACAATACTGGACACAAGTGACTATGCGTGTTAATCCGGATCACCAGGAGGTTATTCGCTTTCTGGTGCTGTATAATCTACATGATGTTTTGGTGCTGGGATTGCCATGGCTGCAATCTCATAACCCAGTCCTCGACTGGAGAGCTATGTCTGTGTTAAGCTGGGGATGTAAAGGAACTCATGGGGACGTACCTTTGGTTTCCATTTCATCATCTATTCCCTCTGAGATTCCTGAATTCTTGTCTGACTTTCGTGACGTTTTTGAAGAACCCAAGGTTGGTTCACTACCTCCGCACCGGGAGTGCGATTGTGCCATAGACTTGATCCCGGGTAGTAAATACCCTAAGGGTCGTTTATTTAATCTGTCTGTGCCTGAACACGCTGCTATGCGAGAATATATAAAGGAGTCCTTGGAAAAGGGACATATTCGTCCTTCGTCATCTCCCTTAGGAGCCGGTTTTTTCTTTGTGTCTAAGAAAGACGGCTCTTTGAGGCCGTGTATTGATTATCGACTTTTGAATAAAATCACGGTTAAATATCAATATCCGTTACCACTGCTTACTGATTTGTTTGCTCGTATAAAGGGGGCCAAGTGGTTCTCTAAGATTGATCTCCGTGGGGCGTATAATTTGGTGCGAATCAAGCAGGGGGATGAGTGGAAAACCGCATTTAATACGCCCGAGGGCCATTTTGAGTATTTGGTGATGCCTTTTGGTCTTTCAAATGCCCCTTCAGTCTTCCAGTCCTTTATGCATGACATTTTCCGCGATTATTTGGATAAATTTATGATTGTGTATCTGGATGATATTCTGATTTTTTTGGATGACTGGGACTCTCATGTCCAGCAGGTCAGGAGGGTTTTTCAGGTTTTGCGGTCTAATTCCTTGTGTGTGAAGGGTTCTAAGTGTGTGTTTGGGGTTCAGAAGATTTCCTTCTTGGGATACATTTTTTCCCCCTCTTCCATCGAGATGGATCCTGTCAAGGTTCAGGCTATTGGTGATTGGACGCAACCCTCTTCTCTTAAGAGTCTTCAGAAATTTTTGGGCTTTGCTAACTTTTATCGTCGATTTATTGCTGGTTTTTCTGATGTTGTAAAACCATTGACTGATTTGACTAAGAAGGGTGCTGATGTTGCTGATTGGTCCCCTGATGCTGTGGAGGCCTTTCGGGAGCTCAAGCGCCGCTTTTCTTCCGCCCCAGTGTTGCGTCAGCCTGATGTTGCTCTTCCTTTTCAGGTTGAGGTCGACGCTTCTGAAATCGGAGCTGGGGCGGTGTTGTCGCAGAGAAGTTCCGACTGCTCCGTGATGAGACCTTGTGCTTTTTTTTCCCGTAAATTTTCGCCCGCCGAGCGGAATTATGATATTGGGAATCGGGAGCTTTTGGCCATGAAGTGGGCTTTTGAGGAGTGGCGTCACTGGCTTGAGGGGGCCAGACATCAGGTGGTGGTATTGACTGACCACAAAAATTTAATTTACCTTGAGTCTGCCAGGCGCCTGAATCCTAGACAAGCGCGCTGGTCGTTGTTTTTCTCTCGGTTTAATTTTGTGGTGTCTTACCTACCGGGTTCTAAGAATGTTAAGGCGGATGCCCTTTCTAGGAGTTTTGAGCCTGACTCCCCTGGTAATTCTGAGCCCACAGGTATCCTTAAAGATGGAGTGATATTGTCTGCCGTTTCTCCAGACCTGCGGCGGGCCTTGCAGGAGTTTCAGGCGGATAGACCTGATCGTTGCCCACCTGGTAGACTGTTTGTTCCTGATGATTGGACCAGTAGAGTCATCTCTGAGGTTCATTCTTCTGCGTTGGCAGGTCATCCTGGAATCTTTGGTACCAGGGATTTGGTGGCAAGGTCCTTCTGGTGGCCTTCCCTGTCACGAGATGTGCGAGGCTTTGTGCAGTCTTGTGACGTTTGTGCTCGGGCCAAGCCTTGTTGTTCTCGGGCTAGTGGATTGTTGTTACCCTTGCCTATCCCGAAGAGGCCTTGGACGCACATCTCGATGGATTTTATTTCGGATCTGCCTGTTTCTCAGAAGATGTCTGTCATCTGGGTGGTGTGTGACCGTTTCTCTAAGATGGTCCATCTGGTTCCCTTGCCTAAGTTGCCTTCTTCTTCCGAGTTGGTTCCTCTGTTTTTTCAAAATGTTGTTCGTTTGCATGGTATTCCGGAGAATATCGTCTCTGACAGAGGGACCCAATTCGTGTCTAGATTTTGGCGGGCATTCTGTGCTAGGATGGGCATAGATTTGTCTTTTTCGTCTGCTTTCCATCCTCAGACTAATGGCCAGACCGAGCGGACTAATCAGACCTTGGAGACATATTTGAGGTGTTTTGTGTCTGCGGATCAGGATGATTGGGTTGCTTTTTTGCCTTTGGCGGAGTTCGCCCTCAATAATCGGGCCAGCTCTGCCACCTTGGTGTCCCCGTTTTTCTGTAATTCGGGGTTTCATCCTCGATTTTCCTCCGGTCAAGTGGAATCTTCGGATTGTCCTGGAGTGGATGCTGTGGTGGAGAGGTTGCATCAGATTTGGGGGCAGGTGGTGGACAATTTGAAGTTGTCCCAGGAGAAGACTCAGCTTTTTGCCAACCGCCGTCGTCGTGTTGGTCCTCGGCTTTGTGTTGGGGACTTGGTGTGGTTGTCTTCTCGTTTTGTCCCTATGAGGGTTTCTTCTCCTAAGTTTAAGCCTCGGTTCATCGGCCCGTACAAGATATTGGAGATTCTTAACCCTGTGTCCTTCCGTTTGGACCTCCCTGCATCCTTTTCGATTCATAATGTTTTTCATCGGTCATTGTTGCGCAGGTATGAGGTACCAGCTGTGCCTTCCGTTGAGCCTCCTGCTCCGGTGTTGGTTGAGGGTGAGTTGGAGTACGTTGTGGAAAAGATCTTGGACTCTCGTGTTTCCAGACGGAAACTCCAGTATCTGGTCAAATGGAAGGGATACGGTCAGGAGGATAATTCTTGGGTCACTGCCTCTGATGTTCATGCCTCCGATCTTGTCCGTGCCTTTCATAGGGCTCATCCTGATCGCCCTGGTGGTTCTGGTGAGGGTTCGGTGCCCCCTCCTTGAAGGGGGGGTACTGTTGTGAAATTGGATTCTGGGCTCCCCCGGTGGCCACTTGTGGAATTTAACTTGTGTGCATCATCCCCTCTGTTCACCTGCTCCTATCAGGATGTGGGAGTCGCTATATAACCTTGCTCCTCTGTCAGTTTCATGCCGGTCAACAATGTAATCAGTAGCCTTTCTGTGCATGTTCCTGCTACTAGACAACTCCCAGCTAAGTTGGACTTTTGTCCTTGTGTGTTTTTGCATTTTGTTCCTGTTCACAGCTGCTGTTTCGTTACTGTGTCTGGAAAGCTCTTGTGAGCGGAAATTGCCACTCTGGTGTTATGAGTTAATGCTAGAGTCTTAAAGTAATTTCTGGATGGTGTTTTGATAGGGTTTTCTGCTGACCATGAAAGTGCCCTTTCTGTCTTCATGCTATCTAGTAAGCGGACCTCGATTTTGCTAAACCTATTTTCATACTACGTTTGTCATTTCATCTTAAATCACCGCCAATATATGTGGGGGCCTCTGTCTGCCTTTTTGGAAAATTTCTCTAGAGGTGAGCCAGGACTGTCTTTTCCTCTGCTAGGATTAGGTAGTTCTCCGGCTGGCGCTGGGCATCTAGGGATAAAAAAACGTAGGCATGCTACCCGGCCACTTCTAGTTGTGCGGCAGGTTTAGTTCATGGTCAGTATAGTTTCCATCTTCCAAGAGCTAGTTCTCATATATGCTGGGCTATGTTCTCTCGCCATTGAGAATCATGACAGGTATGATTCTCGTCACCATTGACATCGAATCATTGTATACATCTATTAGACATGTGGACGGACTTAGGGCCGCCCGTTTCTTCCTTGAAGGTACCAACTGGGATGGCCATTTAGTTGAATTTATTTTGGAGTTACTTGAGTTTATTTTAACTCACAATTATTTTGTTTTCAAGGATAGGTTTTATTTACAGTTACAGGGTACTGCAATGGGCGCGGCATGTGCCCCGTCTTATGCAAACCTCTTTCTGGGATTCTGGGAGAGGTACATTTTCCAGGGAGACGGGACACATGCCGCCGACCCAGTGGTGGGCTGGTTTCGCTACATCGATGATGTTCTGATGGTTTGGAACGGTAGCGAAGCCAGCCTATCCAATTTTATGCAGGAATTAAACCTTAACAATTTGAAATTCACTTATTCTTGGCATAAAACTACTATTGATTTTTTAGATATTACTTTGTGTGTGGCCGGGGATGGATCCATTGAAACGGATCTTTATAGAAAAGAAACATCCGTTAATTCGTTATTGCACGCATCCTCGGCACACAATTATTCTGTTATTAAGGCCATCCCAGTTGGGCAATTTTTGAGGAACAGACGGGTGTGCTCTACGAAAGCCCGCTTCGAGAGGCAGTCCGCCATCCTATCGGAACACTTCCAGGCAAGGGGGTACAGTCGCCGGAGCATCAGGGCAGGGTATGGAAGGGCTAAGTCCACACGGAGGGAGGATTTGTTGGCACAAGGGGGCAAACCGAGATCTGACGGCGGGTCTGGGATCAGGTTTATATCAACTTCAAACTGCCAGTGGCACCGCATCCGAGAAATATTGAAGAGGCACTGGTCTATATTACAGACCGATACAGTGTTAGCCTCACATTTAACAGAGTCCCCTCTCATGACTCAACGGAGGGGTAGGAATCTAAGAGATAACCTGGTGAGGAGTCATTATGTGGCCAAAAATAGTAATAACAAAAATTTCTTGGGTGCGGTGAGCCCGAGACAGGGGTGTTACCCATGCGGTTCATGTGTCGCGTGTCCGAATATCCTTAGGTGTGGGACCTTTAAGACCTCAGACGGGAGCAGGGAGTTCAAAATAAGGGAATTTATCTCATGTAGTACAGATTGTGTTGTATATTATGCAACGTGCCCCTGCTCCCTTATTTATGTGGGTCTCACATCTAGGGAATTAAGAATTCGGACGCGCGAACATGTACGCGACATCATTGCCGCAAAAAAGGCAGTGGATGTGGCCAGTTTAAAAACCTTACCTAGACACTTCCGGAAGTTTCATGGATGTGACCCCAGAGGCCTGAAAATAAGGGGCATAGAGAGGATACATGGAGGGGTCAGGGGTGGCAATACCACCAAGACTCTTGCACAACGTGAGTGCAGGTGGATTGTCACCCTTGACACCATGGCTCCAAAGGGGCTAAACGAAAAATTATGTTTCGCCCCTTTCCTCTGATGTGCCTGGTATTTGGTGCCTGTCCCTCTCTTTGCGCCTGTGTGGCATTGGACACCTTGAAATTTGAGATTAAACAAATGGGCTTTGTTTGCCCATATATTCTCTACTTTTGAGTGAATTCACCATTCTGTTTTTCTTTTCTTTTAATAATAATTGTTCTTGTGTTTGTTTCACTTTTAGTATACACTTGCACGTTTATGGCCGTGGATGATGTTGGGGCTGCCTAATATTCCTTCCCTCCATGTAACAACACTATTTGTCATCTTGTGACGCCACAGAGAGAAAAAGGAGAAAAAGTCGGCATTAATGAATAATTTGAGTGCCGATCTTATGTGTAATGTCTTATGATCTTATGTATGTATGTTTATTAATGTATTCACCATATGCACTTGTCACTTTATGTATTTCTCCTTATATGTCTTAATGCAGCTTTTTATATAGTTGGAGTTTTCTGATATATGTATACAACTCTGTTGGTTATATTGGATATTTTTATCCTCTTATGCAATGGATTGTTGTATTATAATAGATTCTATGCACTTATTAATCTCACTCTTTTCACCTACACGGTAGGCAGGAGTATACAGCCCCTTAGTCTTCCTAAATATGGCCGCTTCTGCGGTCTTCTCAAATATGGACGCCAGGTGTGCGCATGCCCACTGCCGCCCGGATAATGCGTCCTCTGCTGAGTTTGTCTGCAATAGCAGGGGGGCGTCACATGACGTCTATGGGAGGATTCTTCCCCCTACGCCCGCCCTGCTATGACAACCCGGCTGATGACGCGACCCGGGTGCCACTGCGCATGCGCCGATATGCCGGCGCTACTTCCGGTCATTTTAGTACTTTAAGAACATGGGAACGGTTACACACTAGCCCTGTTGAAAAAGCGACAACGCGAAACGCGCGTCCAGGGGTGCCACACCAGGAGGAGAGACCCTTTCTAGGACCTCAGTATGGGTAAGCCCGATTGAACATAGCACATTGCTTTTCTATGCATCAGCTGTTTACTGATTGTGAGCAGGGGATACCGCAGGACCCTGTATGCTATTGAGATGGCTTTGAGCTGGGCACCTTATTGAGATAGGGGGGTTTCTAAGGGCACATTGCTTTGTGCCGCTCCCCCTTGTGGTTGGCTACCATTCTTTTCCCCTTTTCTGTGTTACCTCCCTGTATCTGTGGGTTGCATACAGCGCCCGCGGTAGTAAGTGTATATATACATATTAATGTTTATGAGTTATATTTAATAAACTTTTCTGCTTTTATATACAACTATGTTGTTGTGGATATTTCTGCTCCGTTTTTTTGTATACATCTCTGCTTGAAGCTATCCTGTGTGGCCTAAAGGGCATGAAGAGGGAGTCTTTGTGACTTGTTTCCCTCTAATATCTATTACAGTGGTGCTTCAGTTTCCTTCTAATAAATATACACACTGTATAGAGAAAAGTATGTGCCCCCTGTATGTAATATACACACTATATACAGTAGAGAAAAGTATGTGCCCCCGGTATGTAATATACACACTGTATAGAGAAAAGTACGTGTCCCCAGTGTTATGACCCCAATGGCGAGGGTCTCAGAGAAATAGGTAAGTCTGCGAAGTACAAAAATCCAGCTCATAGGGCAGTGGTAACTGGGTTGACCATATATCTACTCCTAACGCCAACACTAGAAGTAGCCGGGGAACATGCCTACGTTGGTCGCTAGATGTCTCGCGCCAGCCGGAGAACTAACTACCCCTAGAAGAGGAAAACAAAGACCTCTCTTGCCTCCAGAGAAAGGACCCCAAAAGTAGGATACAAGCCCCCCACAAATAATAACGGTGAGGTGAGAGGAAATGACAAACATAGAAATGAACTAGGTTTAGCAAAGAGAGGCCCGCTTACTAATAGCAGAATGTAGTAAGATAACTTATATGGTCAACAAAAACCCTATCAAACATCCACGCTGGAAATTCAAGAACCCCCGAACCGTCTAACGGCCCGGGGGGAGAACACCAGCTCCCTAGAGCTTCCAGCAAGGACAGGATACAGATTAAGTACAAGCTGGACAAAAATGCAAACAAAAACAAATAACAAAAAGCAAGAAAGCAGACTTAGCTTAATCTAGCAGGAACCAGGATCAGTAGACAAGAGCACAACAGATTAGCTCTGATTACAACGTTGCCAGGCATTGAACTGAAGGTCCAGGGAGCTTATATAGCAACACCCCTGAACTAACGGCCCAGGTGAGCATACAAGGGATGACTGACATATCCAGAGTCAAATCACTAGTAACCACTAGAGGGAGCCAAAAAGCAAATTCACAACAGTACCCCCTCCTTAGTGAGGGGTCACCGAACCCTCACCAAGACCACCAGGGCGATCAGGATGAGCGGCGTGAAAGGCCCGAACTAAATCGGCCGCATGCACATCAGAGGCGGCCACCCAGGAATTATCCTCCTGACCATAGCCCTTCCACTTGACCAGGTACTGAAGCCTCCGCCTGGAGAGACGAGAATCTAAGATCTTCTCCACCACGTACTCCAACTCGCCCTCAACCAACACCGGAGCAGGAGGCTCAGCAGAAGGAACCACAGGCACAACGTACCGCCGCAACAAGGACCTATGAAATACGTTGTGAATGGCAAACGACACCGGAAGATCCAGGCGAAAGGACACAGGATTAAGGATTTCCAATATCTTGTACGGACCAATGAAGCGAGGCTTAAATTTGGGAGAGGAGACCTTCATAGGAACAAATCGAGAAGACAGCCATACCAAATCCCCAACACGAAGTCGGGGACCCACACCGCGGCGGCGGTTGGCAAAACGCTGAGCCTTCTCCTGTGACAACTTCAAGTTGTCCACCACATGATTCCAGATCTGCTGCAACCTATCTACCACAGAATCCACCCCAGGACAGTCAGAAGGCTCCACATGTCCCGAGGAAAAACGAGGATGGAAACCAGAGTTGCAGAAAAATGGCGAAACCAAGGTGGCGGAACTAGCCCGATTATTAAGGGCAAATTCAGCCAACGGCAAGAAGGTCACCCAATCATCCTGATCAGAAGAGACAAAACACCTCAAATAAGCCTCCAGAGTCTGATTAGTTCGCTCCGTTTGTCCATTAGTCTGTGGATGAAAAGCGGACGAAAACGACAAATCAATGCCCATCCTACCACAAAAGGATCGCCAGAACCTGGAAACAAACTGGGATCCTCTGTCCGACACAATATTCTCAGGAATGCCGTGTAAACGGACCACGTTCTGGAAGAACACAGGAACCAGATCGGAAGAGGAAGGCAGCTTAGGCAAAGGAACCAAATGGACCATCTTGGAGAAACGATCACATATCACCCAGATGACAGACATGCCCCGAGACACCGGAAGATCAGAAATGAAATCCATAGAGATGTGTGTCCAAGGTCTCTTCGGGACAGGCAAGGGCAAGAGCAACCCGCTGGCACGAGAACAGCAAGGCTTAGCTCGAGCACAAGTCCCACAGGACTGCACAAAAGACCGCACATCCCTAGACAAGGACGGCCACCAAAAGGACCTGGCCACCAGATCCCTGGTGCCAAAAATTCCCGGGTGCCCTGCCAACACCGAGGAATGAACCTCGGAAATGACTCTACTGGTCCACCTAGCAGGCACAAACAATCTGTCAGGTGGACAAGAGTCAGGCCTACCAGCCTGAAATCTCTGCAACACACGTCGCAGATCCGGAGAAATAGCTGACAAGATAACTCCTTCCTTAAGAATACCCACAGGTTCAGCGACTCCAGGAGCATCAGGCACAAAGCTCCTAGACAGAGCATCGGCCTTCACATTCTTCGAACCTGGTAAATACGAGACCACAAAGTCAAAACGGGAGAAAAACAATGACCAGCGGGCCTGTCTAGGATTCAGGCGTTTAGCAGACTCGAGATACATCAGATTTTTGTGATCAGTCAAAACCACCACACGATGCTTAGCACCCTCGAGCCAATGACGCCACTCCTCAAATGCCCACTTCATGGCCAACAACTCCCGATTGCCCACATCATAATTTCGCTCTGCAGGCGAAAACTTCCTAGAGAAAAAGGCACAAGGTCTCATAGTAGAGCAACCAGGACCTCTCTGAGACAAAACGGCCCCTGCCCCAATCTCCGAAGCATCCACCTCAACCTGAAAGGGCAGTGAGACATCAGGCTGGCACAAAACAGGCGCCGAAGTAAACCGGCGTTTCAACTCCTGGAAAGCCTCCACGGCAGCAGGAGCCCAATTAACCACATCGGAGCCCTTCTTGGTCATATCCGTCAAAGGTTTCACAATGCTAGAAAAGTTAGCGATAAAACGACGGTAGAAGTTAGCGAAACCCAAGAACTTCTGAAGACTCTTAACTGACGAGGGCTGAGTCCAATCATGAATAGCTCGGACCTTGACTGGGTCCATCTCCACATCAGAAGGGGAAAAAATAAACCCCAAAAAGGGAACCTTCTGTACACCAAAGAGACACTTTGAGCCTTTAACAAACAAAGAATTTTCACGCAAAATCTTGAAAACCATCCTGACCTGCTCCACATGCGAGTCCCAATCATCAGAAAAAACCAGAATATCGTCCAGATAAACGATCAAAAATTTATCCAGATACTTCCGGAAAATGTCATGCATAAAGGACTGAAAAACTGAAGGCGCATTAGAGAGCCCAAAAGGCATCACCAAGTACTCAAAATGACCTTCGGGCGTATTGAATGCGGTTTTCCATTCATCTCCTTGCTTAATGCGCACAAGGTTGTACGCACCACGAAGATCTATCTTGGTGAACCACTTGGCACCTTTAATCCGGGCAAACAAGTCTGACAACAGCGGCAAAGGATACTGAAATTTGACAGTGATCTTATTTAAGAGCCGATAGTCAATACAAGGCCTCAAAGATCCGTCCTTTTTGGCCACAAAAAAGAATCCCGCACCAAGAGGGGAAGAAGAAGGACGGATATGCCCCTTCTCCAGAGACTCTCTAATATATGAACGCATAGCGGTATGTTCAGGTACCGACAGGTTAAATAATCTTCCCTTAGGAAACTTACTGCCTGGAATCAACTCTATTGCGCAGTCACACTCCCTATGAGGAGGCAGTGCACTGGATCTGGACTCGCTGAAAACATCCTGATAATCAGACAAATACTCCGGAACTTCCGAAGGCGTAGAAGAAGCAATAGACACAGGCAGGGAATCCCCATGAATACCACGGCATCCCCAACTTGACACTGACATGGCCTTCCAATCCAAGACTGGATTATGGGTCTGTAACCATGGCAACCCCAAAACAACCAAATCATGCATTTTATGCAAAACAAGAAAACGTATAACCTCCCGATGTTCAGGAGTCATACACATGGTAACCTGTGTCCAAAACTGCGGTTTATTTTCTGCCAACGGCGTAGCATCAATACCCCTAAGAGGGATAGGATTTTCTAATGGCTCAAGAACAAAACCACAGCGCTTGGCAAATGACAGATCCATAAGACTCAGGGCAGCACCTGAATCTACAAACGCCATGGCAGGATAAGATGACAGTGAACAAATCAAAGTTACAGATAGAATAAATTTAGATTGCAAATTACCAACGGTGACAGGACTAACAACCTTAGTTAGACGTTTAGAGCATGCTGAGATAACATGTGTAGAATCACCACAGTAGTAACACAAGCCATTCTGGCGTCTATGAATTTTCCGCTCATTTCTAGTCAGGATTCTATCACATTGCATTAAATCAGGTGTTTGTTCAGACAGCACCATAAGGGAATTTGCGGTTTTGCGCTCCCGCAACCGCCGGTCAATTTGAATAGCCAGGGCCATGGAATCATTTAGACCTGTGGGAATAGGGAAACCCACCATCACATTCTTAATGGCTTCAGAAAGGCCATTTCTAAAATTTGCGGCCAGTGCACACTCGTTCCACTGAGTCAGCACGGACCATTTCCGAAATTTTTGGCAATACACTTCAGCCTCGACCTGCCCCTGAGACATAGCCAGCAAGTAACCACTAGAGGGAGCCAAAAAGCAAATTCACAACACCCCAGTATGTAATATACACACTATATACAGTAGAGAAAAGTATGTGCCCCCTGTATGTAATATACACACTATATACAGTAGAAAAAAGTATGTGCCCCCGGTATGTAATATACACACTGTATACAGTAGAGAAAAGTATGTGCCCCCTGTATGTAATATACACACTCACTGTATAGGGAAAAGTATGTGCCCCCTGTATGTAATATACACACTGTATAGAGAAAAGTATGTGCCCCCGGTATGTAATATACACACTATATACAGTAGAGAAAAGTATGTGCCCCCTGTATGTAATGTACACACTGTATACAGTAGAGAAAAGTATGTGCCCCCTGTATGTAATATACACACTCACTGTATAGGGAAAAGTATGTGCCCCCTGTATGTAATATACACACTGTATAGAGAAAAGTATGTGCCCCCGGTATGTAATATACACACTGTATAGAGAAAAGTATGTGCCCCCGGTATGTAATATACACACTGTATAGAGAAAAGTATGTGCCCCCGGTATGTAATATACACACTATATACAGTAGAGAAAAGTATGTGCCCCCTGTATGTAATATACACACTGTATAGAGAAAAGTATGTGCCCCCGGTATGTAATATACACACTATATACAGTAGAGAAAAGTATGTGCCCCCGGTATGTAATATACACACTGTATAGAGAAAAGTATGTGCCCCCGGTATGTAATATACACACTATATACAGTAGAGAAAAGTATGTGCCCCCGGTATGTAATATACACACTGTATAGAGAAAAGTATGTGCCCCCGGTATGTAATATACACACTATATACAGTAGAGAAAAGTATGTGCCCCCTGTATGTAATGTACACACTGTATAGAGAAAAGTATGTGCCCCCGGTATGTAATATACACACTGTATAGAGAAAAGTATGTGCCACCGGTATGTAATATACACACTGTATAGAGAAAAGTATGTGCCCCCGGTATGTAATATACACACTATATACAGTAGAGAAAAGAATGTGCCCCCTGTATGTAATATACACACTATATACAGTAGAGAAAAGTATGTGCCCCCTGTATGTAATATACACACTATATACAGTAGAGAAAAGTATGTACCCCCTGTATGTAATATACACACTATATACAGTAGAGAAAAGTATGTGCCCCCGGTATGTAATATACACACTGTATAGAGAAAAGTATGTGCCCCCGGTATGTAATATACACACTGTATAGAGAAAAGTATGTGCCCCCGGTATGTAATATACACACTATATACATTAGAGAAAAGTATGTGCCCCCTGTATGTAATATACACACTATATACAGTAGAGAAAAGTATGTGCCCCCTGTATGTAATATACACACTATATACAGTAGAGAAAAGTATGTGCCCCCGGTATGTAATATACACACTATATACAGTAGAGAAAAGTATGTGCCCCCGGTATGTAATATACACACTGTATAGAGAAAAGTATGTGCCCCCGGTATGTAATATACACACTATATACAGTAGAGAAAAGTATGTGCCCCCTGTATGTAATGTACACACTGTATAGAGAAAAGTATGTGCCCCCGGTATGTAATATTCACACTATATACAGTAGAGAAAAGTATGTGCCCCCGGTATGTATTATACACACTATATAGAGAAAAGTATGTGCCCCCTGTATGTAATATACACACTGTATAGAGAAAAGTATGTGCCCCCGGTATGTAATATACACACTATATAGAGAAAAGTATGTGCCCCCTGTATGTAATATACACACTGTATAGAGAAAAGTATGTGCCCCCGGTATGTAATATACACACTGTATAGAGAAAAGTATGTGCCCCCTGTATGTAATATACACACTGTATAGAGAAAAGTATGTGCCCCCGGTATGTAATATACACACTATATACATTAGAGAAAAGTATGTGCCCCCTGTATGTAATATACACACTATATACAGTAGAGAAAAGTATGTGCCCCCGGTATGTAATATTCACACTATATACAGTAGAGAAAAGTATGTGCCCCCTGTATGTAATATACACACTATATACAGTAGAGAAAAGTATGTGCCCCCTGTATGTAATATACACACTGTATACAGTAGAGAAAAGTATGTGCCCCCGGTATGTAATATACACACTATATACAGTAGAGAAAAGTATGTGCCCCCTGTATGTAATATACACACTGTATACAGTAGAGAAAAGTATGTGCCCCCGGTATGTAATATACACACTGTATACAGTAGAGATAAGTATGTGCCCCCGGTATGTAATATACACACTATATACAGTAGAGAAAAGTATGTGCCCCCTGTATGTAATATACACACTATATACAGTAGAGAAAAGTATGTGCCCCCTGTATGTAATATACACACTATATACAGTAGAGAAAAGTATGTGCCCCCTGTATGTAATATACACACTCACTGTATAGGGAAAAGTATGTGCCCCCTGTATGTAATATACACACTATATACAGTAGAGAAAAGTATGTGCCCCCTGTATGTAATATACACACTATATACAGTAGAGAAAAGTATGTGCCCCCTGTATGTAATATACACACTGTATACAGTAGAGAAAAGTATGTGCCCCCGGTATGTAATATACACACTATATAGAGAAAAGTATGTGCCCCCTGTATGTAATATACACACTATATAGAGAAAAGTATGTGCCCCCTGTATGTAATATACACACTATATACAGTAGAGAAAAGTATGTGCCCCTTGTATGTAATATACACACTGTATACAGTAGAGAAAAGTATGTGCCCCCGGTATGTAATATACACACTGTATACAGTAGAGAAAAGTATGTGCCCCCTGTATGTAATATACACACTGTATACAGTAGAGAAAAGTATGTGCCCCCTGTATGTAATATACACACTATATAGAGAAAAGTATGTGCCCCCTGTATGTAATATACACTCTATATACAGTAGAGAAAAGTATGTGCCCCCTGTATGTAATGTACACACTGTATACAGTAGAGAAAAGTATGTGCCCCCGGTATGTAATATACACACTATATAGAGAAAAGTATGTGCCCCCTGTATGTAATATACACACTATATAGAGAAAAGTATGTGCCCCCTGTATGTAATATACACTCTATATACAGTAGAGAAAAGTATGTGCCCCCTGTATGTAATGTACACACTGTATAGAGAAAAGTATGTGCCCCCTGTATGTAATATACACACTATATACAGTAGAGAAAAGTATGTGCCCCCTGTATGTAATATACACACTGTATACAGTAGAGATAAGTATGTGCCCCCTGTATGTAATGTACACACTATGTACAGTAGGGAAAAGTATGTGCCCCCGGTATGTAATATACACACTCACTGTATAGGGAAAAGTATGTGCCCCCTGTATGTAATATACACACTGTATAGAGAAAAGTATGTGCCCCCGGTATGTAATATACACACTATATACAGTAGAGAAAAGTATGTGCCCCTGTATGTAATGTACACACTGTATACAGTAGAGAAAAGTATGTGCCCCCTGTATGTAATATACACACTCACTGTATAGGGAAAAGTATGTGCCCCCTGTATGTAATATACACACTGTATAGAGAAAAGTATGTGCCCCCGGTATGTAATATACACACTGTATAGAGAAAAGTATGTGCCCCCGGTATGTAATATACACACTGTATAGAGAAAAGTATGTGCCCCCGGTATGTAATATACACACTATATACAGTAGAGAAAAGTATGTGCCCCCTGTATGTAATATACACACTGTATAGAGAAAAGTATGTGCCCCCGGTATGTAATATACACACTATATACAGTAGAGAAAAGTATGTGCCCCCGGTATGTAATATACACACTGTATAGAGAAAAGTATGTGCCCCCGGTATGTAATATACACACTATATACAGTAGAGAAAAGTATGTGCCCCCGGTATGTAATATACACACTGTATAGAGAAAAGTATGTGCCCCCGGTATGTAATATACACACTATATACAGTAGAGAAAAGTATGTGCCCCCTGTATGTAATGTACACACTGTATAGAGAAAAGTATGTGCCCCCGGTATGTAATATACACACTGTATAGAGAAAAGTATGTGCCACCGGTATGTAATATACACACTGTATAGAGAAAAGTATGTGCCCCCGGTATGTAATATACACACTATATACAGTAGAGAAAAGAATGTGCCCCCTGTATGTAATATACACACTATATACAGTAGAGAAAAGTATGTGCCCCCTGTATGTAATATACACACTATATACAGTAGAGAAAAGTATGTACCCCCTGTATGTAATATACACACTATATACAGTAGAGAAAAGTATGTGCCCCCGGTATGTAATATACACACTGTATAGAGAAAAGTATGTGCCCCCGGTATGTAATATACACACTGTATAGAGAAAAGTATGTGCCCCCGGTATGTAATATACACACTGTATAGAGAAAAGTATGTGCCCCCGGTATGTAATATACACACTATATACAGTAGAGAAAAGAATGTGCCCCCTGTATGTAATATACACACTATATACAGTAGAGAAAAGTATGTGCCCCCTGTATGTAATATACACACTATATACAGTAGAGAAAAGTATGTGCCCCCTGTATGTAATATACACACTATATACAGTAGAGAAAAGTATGTGCCCCCTGTATGTAATATACACACTCACTGTATAGGGAAAAGTATGTGCACCCTGTATGTAATATACACACTATATACAGTAGAGAAAAGTATGTGCCCCCTGTATGTAATATACACACTATATACAGTAGAGAAAAGTATGTGCCCCCTGTATGTAATATACACACTCACTGTATAGGGAAAAGTATGTGCCCCCTGTATGTAATATACACACTATATACAGTAGAGAAAAGTATGTGCCCCCTGTATGTAATATACACACTATATACAGTAGAGAAAAGTATGTGCCCCCTGTATGTAATATACACACTGTATACAGTAGAGAAAAGTATGTGCCCCCGGTATGTAATATACACACTATATAGAGAAAAGTATGTGCCCCCTGTATGTAATATACACACTATATAGAGAAAAGTATGTGCCCCCTGTATGTAATATACACACTATATACAGTAGAGAAAAGTATGTGCCCCTTGTATGTAATGAACACACTATATACAGTAGAGAAAAGTATGTGCCCCCTGTATGTAATATACACTCTATATACAGTAGAGAAAAGTATGTGCCCCCTGTATGTAATGTACACACTGTATAGAGAAAAGTATGTGCCCCCTGTATGTAATATACACACTATATACAGTAGAGAAAAGTATGTGCCCCCTGTATGTAATATACACACTGTATACAGTAGAGATAAGTATGTGCCCCTTGTATGTAATGTACACACTATGTACAGTAGGGAAAAGTATGTGCCCCCGGTATGTAATATACACACTATATACAGTAGAGAAAAGTATGTGCCCCATGTATGTAATATACACACTGTATAGAGAAAAGTATGTGCCCCCGGTATGTAATATACACACTATATACAGTAGAGAAAAGTATGTGCCCCCTGTATGTAATATACACACTATATACAGTAGAGAAAAGTATGTGCCCCCTGTATGTAATATACACACTATATACAGTAGCGAAAAGTATGTGCCCCCGGTATGTAATATACACACTGTATAGGGAAAAGTATGTGCCCCCTGTATGTAATATACACACTATATACAGTAGAGAAAAGTATGTGCCCCCGGTATGTAATATACACACTGTATAGAGAAAAGTATGTGCCCCCGGTATGTAATATACACACTATATACAGTAGAGAAAAGTATGTGCCCCCGGTATGTAATATACACACTGTATAGAGAAAAGTATGTGCCCCCTGTATGTAATATACACACTATATACAGTAGAGAAAAGTATGTGCCCCCGGTATGTAATATACACACTGTATACAGTAGAGAAAGGTATGTGCCCCCGGTATGTAATATACACTCTATATACAGTAGAGAAAAGTATGTGCCCCCTGTATGTAATATACACACTGTATACAGTAGAGAAAAGTATGTGCCCCCTGTATGTAATATACACACTGTATACAGTAGAGAAAAGTATGTGCACCCTGTATGTAATATACACTCTATATACAGTAGAGAAAAGTATGTGCCCCCTGTATGTAATATACACTCTATATACAGTAGAGAAAAGTATGTGCCCCCTGCAGGGATGGACTGAAATTAAAATTTCATCCCAGGCATTTGAAATCACACAGGTCCATGCTGTCCGCACCCCATATGTGGCTATCTTATGCTAATATTACCCAGCCTGGAGGAAATCAAGATGTCCTACAAGACCAGTATTTCTAATAATGCCAATAACACAGCTATATAAGATTGAATAATAATACCGCAAAAATAATATTTCAATATAACAGATAACTCACTGCTGTGTATCCATGCTGGGGCCACAGGAGATGTTATATGGTGCAAGGTGTTACAGCATATGGATGTAGCCAGGCCCAGTGCCTTTGATCATCTAATCTCTCCTGGTGTGTTGGCCAATTGCTAATTTATCTCATGTAGCTCCACAGAAGAAAAAAGTGTCAGCACTTACCGATCTTGAGGTTGGATATACCTTTTATTCAAACATGTAGCAAAACCTTCACGGTCCGGGAGGGTGGGATGGTGGCAGGAGTGTGCGGGGAGAGACGACGGCCGTTTCGTGCTACACACAGCGCTTCTACGGGTCCATATCCAAAAGGAAATGACGCCAGGAGAAAAAGGTGAGTCCATTCGAAACTCCTCCTGCGCCCTATTCCAATTGGAACAACAGAAAGTGCACGTGCATAATAATAAAAACATTTAAAAACAATAAACAATCGGCACACTCCTGCCACCATCCCACCCTCCCGGACCATGAAGGTTTTGCTACATGTTTGAATAAAAGGTATATCCAACCTCAAGATCGGTGAGTGCTGACGCTTTTTTCTTCTGTGGAGCTACATGTCATCATTATCTCTTTCTTCAAGCGAGCACCGCCGATCAGCCTTCAGGGGTTTAACTGTTTGAGCATACGCTCACCTCTCCCTGTATGGGCTGTGCTGCTCTACTATTGTTTTTCTATTTTTACGCTAATTTATCTCAAATCAGGTCCTACAATCCCCTTCACCTGATCCTCTACTTAGCCCTATAAATTTAGAAGCATTCTAGGGGGGAATAAGTGAGGGTCCGGCAGCAAAGTATCACGGAAGCTAAGTATCGTGAAGTGCAGCTATTTCAATGGCAGGAGTCAGGACCCCACTCTATGTCACTGTCTCTTTTGGGTATGGCGGCTCAGTGGATAGCACTAAAGCCTTGGAGCTCTGGAGTCCTGGGTTCTAATCCCACCTTGGACTACATCTGCAAGGAGTTTGTATGTTCTCACCGTATTTGCATGGGTTTCCTACGGGGACTCTGGTTTCCTCCCACATTCCAAAGACATACTGATAGGGAATTTAGATTGTGAGCCCCATTGGGACAGTTATGATAATGTGTGCAAAACTGTAAAGCGCTGCAGAATATGTTAGCGCTATATAAAAAATAAAGATTATTATGTCTGCTGAGTAAGCACTTCTTATTACTTGTATCTAGCTCTTCTATTAACCCATCTTACTCCTTCACCATGTTTATGCAGCGCCCCCACTGCCGCAGGGCCGAGGGGTACCCAGTACCGGGCCTGTGAGTCTCTGCTCTGGGGTTGTCACGGTGGCTAGGCCCCGGTCCGTGACCCTGCCGAGGGGCGCACAGTGAATTAAGTGGTGTGGATTGTGGTTAGATGAACCTTAGTGGTGCAGTGCAGGTCGCAGGAAATAACGAGGACACCAGGTTGCAGTCTCTTTACCTCTTTACTGAAGATCTCTGGGTCCTCAGTCCAGAATACGGTTTACCAGGCTGCGCAAGTCCGGCCGGTCCGATGGCACCTCCAGAGCTCTCTTCACAGGTGGAAATCTGTGCCTTCCCTCTAGCGCTATGTGTTGCGGTCCTTCCCTGCTGTGCTTACAGAAAGTCCCCACAACTGTTGTGTCTGTTTCTTAAGTTCCCTCACAACTCGATTAGATGATGTTCTGCTAATCCTCCGTCCCTCCCTGATGTTCTGGTTGGGACGGCACCCGTTTGACGGGTAGGCTCGGAGCTCTTCCGGGACCCTAGAGTCGCCCCTCTCCACAAGTTGCCCCCCAAGACTGCATAGGTGATTTAAGTGAGACAGCCCGCCTTAGACTAACTGTCCTGCCGCTGTTTAGAGTATTGCTTGAAGCTGAATGTTATAATACTCTCTCGGCGTTCCGGCCACCGGTAGTGCGCCTCAGTAGGATGTTGCCTCGGTCTCACAGCACGACTCCTACTGGTATATTCTCCTTATTGCTTTGATCTCATTTCTCACTCAGCACAATCTATCTCGCCTCTGATCCTTCCTTGGGCACCGCCGCTATCCTGAGCAGGCACGGTCCCGTTACGTTCGCTCAAGTTGCCAAGCCTCTGTCAGGATCCCACCCCTGACAGAGACCCTACTGTATCTTCCCCCACAACACCCTCTGCCACAAGGTGTTGCCTGGTTCCAACCCAGTCAGCTTTCTGATCTAACTTCCTGCCTGACCCCCAGTTTACCCACTATGGTGGGGAGTGGCCTTGTGAATAGAACCCTTAGCTCCCCCCGGAGGCCCGGCTGTGAAATGTATTGGTGTCTGTGATACCTGATCAGATGAACTCCTTCAGTGCCATCAGACGTACCATAGCTCCCCTTAGTGGCGGAGCCACAGTACTGCAACGACCAGGACTCTGGGGCGCTGCACTTACATATGCCCTTACAGTGTTTGCTCCACTAATCCTCTCTCTCGTTCGCTATCCACAAGCCCCAGCACCCTCTAACCAAATAATCATCTCCCCTTCCCTCTTTGCTCCCCACCTGACCTCCCCTGCTGCACTGTGTTATGGCGGCCTCCACTTCACCCACACTCCTCACCCCGGCAAAAGACACAGTGGAGGAGTGGGTCTTCTCCTTTCTTCTAACTGCCCCTTTAACCCAATCCCACCTCTACCCTCCCTTATCCTCCCCTCTTTTGAAGTCCACTCTGTCCGCATCTACTCTCCCTCCAACCTCCAAGTGGCTGTCATATACAGACCTCCGGGCCCGGCCACTGCCTTTATTGACCAATTCTCCACCTGGCTTCTTCACTTTCTCTCTGATGACATTCCCACCATCATCATGGGTGACTTCAACATCCAGTCAACAGCCTCCAAACTTCTGTCCCTTACTTCATCTTTTGGACTTACTCAGTGGTCCTCTGTAGCCACCCACACAGACGGACATACATTAGACCTGGTTTTCACCTGTCTCTGCTCTCTATCTAACTTCACCACCTCCCTTCTCCCTCTATCCGACCACCATCTGCTCACTTTCTCATCCCTGTCCTTCTCACCGGTCACCCATGTCCAGCATGGACCATTTACGATGGTAACCAGGGTAAACATCGGGTTACTAAGCACAGCCCTGCGCTTAGTAACCCGATGTTTACCCTGGTTACAAGCGAACACATCGCTGGATCGCTGTCACACACACCGATCCAACGATGACAGCGGGAGATCCAGCGACGAAAGAAAGTTCCAAACGATCTGCTACGACGTACGATTCTCAGCAGGGTCCCTGATCGCTGCTGCGTGTCAGACACTGCGATATCGTATGGATATCGCTGGAACGTCACGGATCGTACCGTCGTAGCGACAAAAGTGCCACTGTGAGACAGTACCCCAACCCTAACCCACCTCTTCAACCTACCACTAACTTCTGGCACCTTCCCTTCTGCTTTCAAACATGCCACAATCACGCCTATCCTTTAAAAGCCAACCCTCGATCCAACTGCTATGTCCAGCTATCGCCCAATATCGCTGCTCCCATTCGCTTACAAACTCCTGGGGCAGCACGTCCACGCTGAACTTTCCTTACACCTCTCATCTAACGTGCTCTTTGATAATCTACAATCTGGTTTCCCCCCATCACTCAACTGAGACAGCCCTGACTAAAATTACTAACGAACTACTTACAGCCAAAGCTAACACAATACTCTGTACTCTTCCTTCTAGACCTGTCCTCTGTTTTCAACACAGTTGACCACTGCCTTCTACTACAGATCCTCTCCTCCTTTGGCATCAAAGACCTCGCCCTATCCTGGATCTCCTCGTACCTTTCCAACCACACATTCAGCGTCTCCCACTCCCACACTACCTCCTCATCCCACCTTCTCTGTTGGAGTCCCCCAAGGCTCTGTTCTAAAGGTACCTTCACACTAAACAATATCGCTAGCGATCCGTGACGTTGCAGCGTCCTGGATAGCGATATCGTTGTGTTTGACACGCAGTAGCGATCAGGATCTCGCTGTGAGATCGCTGGTCGTTGCTGAAAGTCCAGAACTTTATTTCGTCGCTGGATCTCCCGCTGACATCGCTGAATCGGTGTGTGTGACACCGATCCAGTGATGTCTTCACTGGTAACCAGGGTAAACATCGGGTTACTAAGCGCAGGGCCGCGCTTAGTAACCCGATGTTTACCCTGGTTACCATTGTAAAAGTTAAAAAAAAAAAACACATACTCACATTCCGGTGCCCGGCGTCCGCTTCCCTGCACTCCTCCTGCATCCTGTGTAAGTGCCGGCCGTAAAGCAGAGCGGTGACGTCACCGCTCTGCTCTGTGGGAGATGCCGGAGATGTTCGGCGCTGACACAGGATGCAGGAGGAGTGCAGGGAAGCGGACGCCGGGCACCGGAATGTGAGTATGTGTGTTTTTTTTTTTACTTTTACAATGGTAACCAGGGTAAACATCGGGTTACTAAGCGCGGCCCTGCGCTTAGTAACCCGATGTTTACCCTGGTTACCAGGGGACTTCGGCATCGTTGGTCGCTGGAGAGCCGTCTGTGTGACAGCTCTCCAGCGACCACACAACGACTAAACAGCGACGCTGCAGCGATCGGCATCGTTGTCTGTATCGCTGCAGCGTCGCTTAGTGTGAAGTTACCTTAAGACACCTACTCTTCTCAATCTATACACTTGGCCTGGGACAACTCATAAAGTCCCATGGATTCCAGTACCACATGTATGCCGACGACACTCAGATCTACCTCTCTGGCCCAGATGTCACCTCTCTGCTGTCCAGAATACCAGAGTGTCTGTCAGCCATATCCTCCTTCTCCTCCTCTCGCTTTCTCAAACTCAATGTGGACAAATCTGAACTCATCATCTTTCATCCATCTCATAGATCTTCCTTACCTGACCTATCTATTACAATTAACGACATCACGCTCTCTCCCGTACCAGAAGTCCGCTGCCTCGGAGTAACCCTTGACTCTGCCCTATCCTTCAAACCGCACATCCAAGCTCTTTCCACCTCCTATCGCCTCCAGCTCAAAAATATCTCCAGAATCCGTCTGTAACAGGGTCTGCTGTGCTGGAGTACCTCTTTCAGTACCACCCCGTGTTTTAGGAGGTCCACTCTGCTTTGGCTGGATTCTGAATGAAGGACGCTGACTGGAATGGCTTCTTTGCATGGGCGCATATAAAATATCACTGCTTCTCCATGTATTTCCAGTGTGTCAACTCTTTACTCACAGGACACAGAATATATCTCACAACAGATACAGAGGGCAGGCCAATTGAAAAGCGGCAGGCCAGACATACATTACAATAGCCGCAGGTGGCCGGAGCCTGCCAATATTTACTGTGGGAATTACAAAGGTGGGGAAGGAAAGAAGGGGATATCTTGTCCCCTCTGCCCAGGGGCACAGCCTGTGGACTGATGCATCTCACATGGAACCTATTATACATACATATAACTGCATAACATATTCTGGGTGCTGGGGGTTCTGTAACACGGCTCCCCCTGATGTGGGGGATTGGCAATGAAGCCATATGCCCCATACAATAATAGACGCATTGCATTATATATCGGTATCTTGTATAACTGATAATACATTTTAGAGGCTCTGCGTATTAGCCTACCCGGGAGCGCAGGCGCATTATAGATCGCTGTGCTCCAAAGGAGGCGCGGCACGCAGCTGGCCGAATGTCCGGTCAGCTGATGCGTTCCAATGATCTCCCATCCGGTCAGGTGATCGGCAATGTGTGTCACACAGACTGGATGCCGGTACACAAGGCGCAATTTCAAAAGGCTGACTTACATACTATCAACTACGCACATGGATGTCAGCGTCGGCTGGACAGCAGTCATGAGATAACCCCAACGCTATCCCCTGATGAGGAATACCGAAACGCATCGGGAGAGGAGGGGAAGAGGTCTGCTGCCATGAGTGGAACTGAATGATAGTATACTACATGGTTCCGGGCGGGTGAGACCGTTCTTTATTTGTTCCAGTCATAAAGATGGATTCGCATATATGCTAAGCAATACATAATTCTGGTGGTCTCAGTACCCAAGGTATGGGTCTCTGATGTTACTCTGGGGAATAATAACCCTCTAGTGGTCCGATACGGATTGGGGTGACAGGCCCGTTGCTAGAAGTAAACCATACCCACTAGGTTTCTCCTTGATATGTATTTATAGATACCTAGATTGTGAGTGGTACTTCAGTGGTCGTTGTGCTTTACCTTGGAGGTGCTATAATAGCAATAGATCCATAGCGCTACCTACATCTGTTTGTTTGTCTGTTTTTGGTCTGCACCTTGCACTTTTTGTATATTGTTTTAATTATATCCAGTAAAAGTTACATTTTAATCCTTTACGTGTTGATACAAGAATTTCTGGGGATTATGCCATGGCTGAATATATAGGCTACTGATTTCCACCGGGATAAGGAGACTCTGGATTTGCCTTCTGACCGGCCGGACTCTGCTTACCCTGTGGTCTGCACCCTGGACTGTGGATGTTGAAGCTTCCAGTAAAAGGTAAAGAGACTGCAACCTTGTGTCCTCGTTATTCTCCGCGCCTTACATCACCCACCATCACCGCCTACCCATCTGGGAAGCCCTGGGGACATACTTCACCTGTGGGAAGGTATACTGTTGTGGATTCTGTTTGCGGGCTCCCTCTGGTGGTTACTGCTGGTACTGGGTGACTTTGGTGGGTTGCGGCCTTTGGTTTCCATCTGTCCATCAGAGGCTGGGTGTTTCCTATTTTACCTGGCCTTTCTGTCATTTCCCTTGCCGGCTATCAATGTGTTCAGATGTGCTCTGTTTGGTTCCTGCCTACCTGCTCCCAGATCTTTCAGGATAAGCTAAGTGCTGATTTTCAGTTGTTTGGTTTTTTTGTCCAGCTTGCTTAGAATGTCTCTTGTTAGCTGGTTGCTCTAGTGGACTGAGGTTCTCCCCATGTGCCATGAGTTGGCACATGGGTTCTTGTAATCTCAGGATGGTTTTTTTGATTAGGGTTTTTTGCTGACCGCTCAGTTCCCTTTTGTGTCATTCTGCTTTCTAGTTTTCAGCGGGCCTCTATTTGCTAAAGCTATATACATCATCTCTATGTGTGTGCCTTCCTCTCATTTCACCGTCAATACATGTGGGGGGCAACTATATCTTTGGGGTTAATTCCTCTGGAGGCAAGTGAGGTCTTTGTTTTCTCTGCAGTACTAGTTAGCTCTTAGGCTGGTGCGTGGCGTCTAGAACCAACGTAGGCACGCTCCCTGGCTATCTCTAGTTGCGTTTGTCAGGCGTAGGGCAGCGGTCAGCCCAGGTTCCATCACCCTAGAGCTCGTCCGATATTTATTATCTTTGCTTATCCTGTGCTATCCCTAGCCATTGGGGATTCATGACAGTATAGCCGGCCCACAAAGTGTTAATGGTTTGGGCTGAAGCAGGAGAAAAAGAAGTGTTCAAGGGAAATTTTTTTTTTTTTTTTTTTTTTCCTTCAGAGTTTTGCTGCCTAGCCCTTAATTGCTGTCTAGCTGCTTCTTACCTCCTCTTAACCCTTGAATGGCTCTGATCTTAGCTGTTTATCATGGATGTCCAGAGTTTGGCTTCCAGCCTGAGTAATCTCGCGGCAAAGGTTCAAAACATACAGGATTTCATTGTTCACACTCCCATGTCTGAACCTAGAATTCCTATTCCAGAGTTTTTTTCTGGAGATAGATCTACCTTCCTGAATTTCAGGAACAATTGTAAATTGTTTCTCTCTTTGAAATCTCGCTCCTCTGGAGACCCTGCTCAACAGGTCAAGATTGTTATATCGTTCCTACGGGGCGACCCTCAGAATTGGGCATTTGCATTGGCACCAGGGGATCCTGCATTGCTCAGTGTGGATGCGTTTTTTCTGGCATTGGGATTGCTCTATGAGGAACCTAACCTAGAGATTCAGGCTGAAAAGGCTTTATTAGCCCTCTCTCAGGGGCATGATGAAGCGGAAATATATTGTCAGAAATTTCGGAAATGGTCGGTGCTTACTCAGTGGAATGAGTGCGCTCTGGCTGCAAACTTCAGAAATGGTCTTTCTGAGGCCATTAAGGATATTATGGTGGGGTTCCCTGCGCCTACAGGTCTGAATGAGTCTATGGTTATGGCCATTCAGATTGATCGGCATTTACAGGAGCGCAAACCTGTGCACCAGTTGGCGGTGTCTTCTGAACAGGCACCTGAGACTATGCAATGTGATAGAATTCAGTCCAGAAGTGAACGGCAAAGTTATAGGCGGAAAAATGGTTTGTGTTTTTATTGTGGTGATTCAGCTCATGTTATATCAGCATGCTCTAAACGCACAAAAAGGGTTGATAAATCTTTTGCCATTGATACTCTGCAGTCTAAGTTCATTTTGTCTGTGACTCTGATTTTTTCACTGTCTTCCATTTCCGTCGATGCCTATGTGGATTCAGGCGCTGCCCTGAGTCTTATGGATTGGTCATTTGCTAAACGCTGCGGTTTTAGTCTAGAGCCTCTGGAAGTTCCTATTCCTCTGAAAGGAATTGATTCTACACCATTGGCTATGAATAAACCGCAGTATTGGACACAAGTGACCATGCGCATGACTCCCGTTCATCAGGAGGTGATTCGCTTCCTTGTACTGTATAATTTACATGATGTACTAGTGCTTGGTCTGCCATGGTTACAAACTCATAATCCTGTCCTGGACTGGAAAACAATGTCTGTGTTAAGCTGGGGATGTCAAGGGGTTCATGATGATGCACCTCTGATTTCAATCGCTTCATCTACTCCTTCTGAGGTCCCTGCGTTTTTGTCTGACTATCGGGATGTTTTTGAGGAGCCTAAGCTCAATTCGCTCCCTCCTCATAGGGAGTGTGACTGTGCTATAGAATTAATTCCTGGCAGTAAGTTCCCTAAGGGTCGTTTATTTAATCTGTCAGTGCCAGAGCATACTGCTATGCGGAATTATATTAAGGAGTCCTTGGAAAAGGGACATATTCGTCCATCTTCGTCCCCTCTGGGAGCAGGTTTTTTTTTTCGTGGCAAAAAAAGATGGTTCCCTGAGGCCTTGTATAGATTATCGCCTTCTAAATAAGATTACAGTCAAATATCAGTATCCATTGCCATTATTTACTGATTTGTTTGCTCGCATTAAGGGGGCTAGGTGGTTCACTAAAATAGATCTTCGTGGTGCGTATAATCTGGTGCGGATAAAACAGGGTGATGAGTGGAAAACCGCATTTAATACGCCTGAGGGCCATTTTGAGTATTTGGTAATGCCTTTTGGACTCTCCAATGCTCCGTCAGTCTTTCAGTCCTTTATGCACAATATTTTCCGTGAATATCTGGATAAGTTTACGATTGTGTATTTGGATGATATTTTGGTGTTTTCTGATGACTGGGAGTCTCATGTTCTACAGGTCAGGAAGGTGTTTCAGGTTTTGCGGGCCAATTCTCTGTTTGTGAAGGGCTCAAAGTGTCTCTTCGGAGTCCAGAAGATTTCTTTTTTGGGGTACATTTTTTCTCCTTCTACTATTGAGATGGATCCCGTTAAGGTTCAGGCTATTTGTGACTGGACACAACCTACATCTGTTAAGAGCCTTCAGAAGTTCTTGGGGTTTGCTAATTTTTATCGTCGGTTCATTGCTAATTTTTCCAGTATTGTTAAACCTTTGACTGATTTGACTAAAAAGGGTGCTGATGTTGCTGATTGGTCTCCTGCGGCCGTGGAGGCCTTTCGGGAACTTAAGCGCCGGTTTTCTTCTGCTCCTGTGTTGTGCCAACCAGATGTTTCACTTCCTTTCCAGGTGGAGGTTGATGCTTCCGAGATTGGAGCGGGGGCGGTTTTGTCACAGAGAAGTTCTAATGGCTCGGTGATGAAGCCATGTGCTTTCTTCTCTAGAAAATTCTCGCCCGCCGAGCGCAATTATGATGTGGGTAATCGGGAGCTTTTGGCCATGAAGTGGGCATTTGAGGAGTGGCGTCATTGGCTTGAGGGTGCTAAACATCGCGTGGTGGTCTTGACTGATCACAAGAATCTCATTTACCTTGAGTCTGCCAGGCGTTTGAATCCTAGACAGGCTCGTTGGTCGTTATTTTTTTCTCGTTTCAATTTCGTGGTTTCATACCTGCCAGGTTCAAAGAATGTGAAGGCAGATGCTCTTTCCAGGAGTTTTGTGCCTGACTCTCCTGGAGACACTGGGCCTGCTGGTATCCTTAGGGATGGGGTAATATTGTCCGCCGTATCCCCAGACTTGCGACGCGCATTGCAGGAGTTTCAGGTGGATAAACCGGATCGATGTCCACCAGAAAGACTGTTTGTTCCGGATGATTGGACCAGTAGAGTCATCTCCGAGGTCCATTCTTCTGTGTTGGCTGGTCATCCTGGAATATTTGGTACAAGAGACTTGGTGGCCAGGTCTTTTTGGTGGCCTTCCTTGTCTAGGGATGTGCGTACTTTTGTGCAGTCTTGTGAAGTGTGTGCTCGAGCTAAGCCTTGCTGTTCACGGGCTAGTGGGTTGTTGTTATCCTTGCCCATCCCGAAGAGGCCTTGGACGCACATTTCCATGGATTTTATTTCTGATCTCCCGGTTTCACAGAAAATGTCCGTTATC
The DNA here is from genome assembly GCF_051348905.1 of Ranitomeya variabilis. Taxonomy (NCBI): domain Eukaryota; kingdom Metazoa; phylum Chordata; class Amphibia; order Anura; family Dendrobatidae; genus Ranitomeya; species Ranitomeya variabilis. The sequence continues at coordinate 690,721,497 of NC_135236.1, read as the reverse complement.
TGGGTTGTGTGTGACCGCTTTTCTAAGATGGTTCATTTGGTGCCCTTGCCTAAGTTGCCCTCCTCCTCTGAGTTGGTTCCTTTGTTTTTTCAGAACGTGGTTCGTTTGCATGGGATTCCGGAGAATATCGTTTCTGACAGGGGATCCCAGTTTGTGTCTAGATTTTGGTGGACGTTTTGTGCCAAGATGGGCATTGATTTGTCTTTCTCGTCTGCATTCCATCCTCAGACGAATGGCCAGACGGAGCGAACTAATCAGACCTTGGAAACTTATTTGAGGTGTTTTGTTTCTGCTGATCAGGATGACTGGGTTGCTTTTTTGCCACTGGCCGAATTTGCTCTTAATAATCACGCTAGTTCGGCCACGTTGGTCTCTCCTTTTTTTTGTAATTCGGGGTTTCATCCTCGTTTTTCCTCTGGTCAGGTGGAGTCTTCGGATTGTCCTGGAGTGGACGTGGTGGTGGACAGGCTACATCACATTTGGAATCAGGTGGTGGACAATTTGAAGTTATCTCAGGAGAAGACTCAGCAGTTTGCTAATCACCGTCGCCGCGTGGGTCCCCGACTTCTTGTTGGGGACTTGGTGTGGTTGTCTTCTCGTTTTGTCCCTATGAAGGTCTCTTCTCCTAAGTTCAAGCCTTGGTTCATCGGTCCTTATAGGATCTTGGAGATTCTTAACCCTGTATCCTTCTGTTTGGATCTCCCAGCATCGTTCGCTATTCATAATGTGTTCCATCGGTCGTTGTTGCGGAGGTATGAGGTGCCTGTTGTTCCTTCGGTCGAGCCTCCTGCTCCGGTGCTGGTGGAGGGAGAATTGGAGTATGTTGTTGAAAAGATCTTGGATTCTCGTGTTTCCAGACGCAAACTCCAGTATTTGGTTAAGTGGAAGGGTTATGGTCAGGAGGACAATTCCTGGGTGGTCGCCTCCGATGTTCATGCGACTGATTTGGTCCGCGCCTTCCATAGAGCTCACCCTGATCGCCCTGGGGGTTCTCGTGAGGGTTCGGTGACCCCTCCTCAAGGGGGGGGGTACTGTTGTGGATTCTGTTTGCGGGCTCCCTCTGGTGGTTACTGCTGGTACTGGGTGACTTTGGTGGGTTGCGGCCTTTGGTTTCCATCTGTCCATCAGAGGCTGGGTGTTTCCTATTTTACCTGGCCTTTCTGTCATTTCCCTTGCCGGCTATCAATGTGTTCAGATGTGCTCTGTTTGGTTCCTGCCTACCTGCTCCCAGATCTTTCAGGATAAGCTAAGTGCTGATTTTCAGTTGTTTGGTTTTTTTGTCCAGCTTGCTTAGAATGTCTCTTGTTAGCTGGTTGCTCTAGTGGACTGAGGTTCTCCCCATGTGCCATGAGTTGGCACATGGGTTCTTGTAATCTCAGGATAGTTTTTTTGATTAGGGTTTTTTGCTGACCGCTCAGTTCCCTTTTGTGTCATTCTGCTTTCTAGTTTTCAGCGGGCCTCTATTTGCTAAAGCTATATACATCATCTGTTGTGAATTTGGATTCTGGGCTCCCCCGGTGGCTACTGGTGGAATTGAACTGGTGTCTTCATCTTCTCTGTTCACCTGTTCCCATCAAGATGTGGGAGTCGCTATATAACCTTGCTTCTCTGTTAGTTGCTTGCCGGTCAACAATGTTATCAGAAGCCTCTCTGTGCTTGTTCCTGCTCCTAGACAACTACTAGATAAGTTGGACTCTTGTCCATGTTTGTTTTTGCATTTTTGTTCCAGTTCACAGCTGTAGTTTCGTTACTGTGTCTGGAAAGCTCTTGTGAACAGGAATTGCCACTCTGGTGTTATGAGTTAAGGCCAGAGTCTTAAAGTAATTTCTGGATGGTGTTTTGATAGGGTTTTCAGCTGACCATGAAAGTGTCCTTTCTGTCTTCTGCTATGTAGTAAGTGGACCTCAAATTTGCTAAACCTATTTTCATACTACGTTTGTTATTTCATCTTAACTCACCGCCAATACATGTGGGGGGCCTCTGTCTCCTTTCGGGGTATTTCTCTAGAGGTGAGCTAGGACTGATATTTTCCTCTGCTAGCATTATTTAGTCCTCCGGCTGGTGCTGGGCATCTAGAATCAACGTAGGCATGCTACCCGGCCACTGCTAGTTGTGCGTTAGGTTTAGTTCATGGTCAGCTCAGTTCCCATCTTCCAAGAGCTAGTTCCTATATATGCTGATGCTATGTTCTCCTGCCATTGAGATCATGACAGTTTGACCGGCCCACTAAAGGGTTAAAATCCTTGGCTGAGAAAGGAGAGAAATAAGAAGTCTGCTGAAATTTTTTTTTTTTTTTTTTTTTTCTCTCTCTCCTAATCTTTGAATGGCTCTGTGTCCACCTGTTTGTAATGGATCTTCAGAGTGTAACTGCAGGTTTGAATAATCTCGCCACGAAGGTACAAAATTTGCAAGACTTTGTTTGTCATGCACCTGTATCTGAGCCGAGAATTCCTTTGCCGGAATTTTTCTCGGGGAATAGATCTGGGTTTCAGAATTTTCGAAATAATTGCAAATTATTTTTGTCCTTGAAATTTCGCTCTGCCGGAGACCCTGCACAGCAGGTCAGGATTGTGATTTCCTTGCTCCGGGGCGACCCTCAAGACTGGGCTTTTTCATTGACACCAGGGGATCCTGCGTTGCTCAATGTGGATGCGTTTTTTCTGGCCTTGGGGTTGCTTTATGACGAACCTCATTTAGAGCTTCAGGCAGAAAAAACTTTGATGTCCCTATCTCAGGGGCAAGATGAAGCGGAAATTTACTGCCAAAGATTCCGTAAATGGTCTGTGCTTACTCAGTGGAATGAGTGCGCCCTGGCGGCGACTTTCAGAGAGGGTCTCTCTGATGCCATTAAGGATGTTATGGTGGGGTTCCCTGTGCCTGCGGGTCTGAATGAGTCCATGACAATGGCTATTCAGATCGATAGGCGTTTGCGGGAGCGCAAACCAGTGCACCATCTGGCGGTGTCCACTGAGAAGTCGCCAGAGAGTATGCAGTGTGATAGAATTCTGTCCCGAAGCGAGCGGCAGAATTTTAGACGGAAAAATGGGTTGTGTTTCTATTGTGGTGATTCTACTCATGTTATATCAGCATGCTCTAAGCGCACTAAAAAGCTTGATAAATCTGTTTCCATTTGCACCTTACCGTCTAAGTTTATTCTATCTGTAACCCTGATTTGCTCTTTGTCATCTATTACCACGGACGCCTATGTCGACTCTGGCGCCGCTTTGAGTCTTATGGATTGGTCCTTTGCCAAACGCTGTGGGTATGATTTAGAGCCTTTGGAGACTTCTATTCCTCTGAAGGGGATTGACTCCACCCCATTGGCTAATAATAAACCACAATACTGGACACAAGTAACTATGCGTATTAATCCGGATCACCAGGAGATTATTCGCTTTCTGGTGCTGTATAATCTACATGATGATTTGGTGCTAGGATTGCCTTGGCTGCAATCTCACAACCCAGTCCTCGACTGGAGAGCTATGTCTGTGTTGAGCTGGGGATGTAAGGGGGCTCATGGGGATGTACCTATGGTTTCCATTTCATCATCTATTCCCTCTGAAATTCCTGAGTTCCTGTCTGACTATCGTGACGTCTTTGAAGAATCCAAGCTTGGTTCGTTACCTCCGCACCGAGAGTGCGATTGTGCCATAGATTTAATCCCGGGTAGTAAATACCCAAAGGGTCGTTTATTTAATCTGTCTGTGCCTGAACATGCTGCTATGCGAGAATATATAAAGGAGTCCTTGGAAAAGGGACATATTCGTCCATCGTCATCTCCCTTAGGAGCCGGTTTTTTCTTTGTGTCAAAAAAAGACGGCTCTTTGAGACCATGTATTGATTATCGGCTTTTGAATAAGATCACTGTTAAATACCAATACCCATTGCCGTTGCTGACTGATTTGTTTGCTCGCATAAAGGGGGCCAAGTGGTTCTCTAAGATTGACCTTCGTGGGGCGTATAATTTGGTGCGAATCAGGCAGGGGGATGAGTGGAAAACCGCATTTAATACGCCCGAGGGTCACTTTGAGTATTTAGTGATGCCTTTTGGTCTTTCAAATGCTCCGTCAGTTTTCCAGTCCTTTATGCATGATATTTTTCGCGATTATTTGGATAAATTTATGATTGTGTATCTGGATGATATTCTGATTTTTTCGAATGACTGGGACTCTCATGTCCAACAAGTCAGGAGGGTTTTTCAGGTTTTGCGGTCTAATTCTTTGTGTGTGAAGGGTTCTAAGTGTGTTTTTGGGGTACAGAGGATTTCCTTTTTGGGATATATTTTTTCTCCCTCTTCCATTGAAATGGATCCTGTCAAGGTTCAAGCTATTTTTGATTGGACGCAGCCCTCTTCTCTTAAGAGTCTTCAGAAATTTTTGGGCTTTGCTAACTTTTATCGTCGATTTATTGCTGGTTTTTCGGATATTGCTAAGCCATTGACCGATTTGACTAAGAAGGGTGCTGATGTTGCTGATTGGTCCCCTGATGCTGTGGAGGCCTTTCGGGAGCTTAAGCGCCGTTTTTCCTCTGCCCCTGTGTTGCGTCAGCCTGATGTTGCTCTACCTTTTCAGGTTGAGGTCGACGCTTCTGAGATCGGAGCTGGGGCAGTGTTGTCGCAGAAAAGTTCTGACTGCTCCGTGATGAGGCCTTGTGCCTTCTTTTCCCGTAAATTTTCGCCCGCTGAGCGGAATTATGATGTTGGGAATCGGGAGCTTTTGGCCATGAAGTGGGCTTTTGAGGAGTGGCGCCATTGGCTGGAGGGGGCCAGACATCAGGTGGTGGTATTGACTGACCACAAAAATTTGATTTATCTTGAGACCGCCAGGCGCCTGAATCCTAGACAGGCGCGCTGGTCATTATTTTTCTCTCGGTTTAATTTTGTGGTGTCATACCTACCGGGTTCTAAGAATGTTAAGGCGGATGCCCTTTCTAGGAGTTTTGAGCCTGACTCGCCTGGTAACTCTGAGCCCACAGGTATCCTTAAGGATGGAGTGGTATTGTCAGCCGTTTCTCCAGACCTGCGGCGGGCCTTGCAGGAGTTTCAGGCGGATAGACCGGATCGTTGCCCACCTGATAAACTGTTTGTTCCTGATGATTGGACCAGTAGAGTCATCTCTGAGGTTCATTCTTCTGCGTTGGCAGGTCATCCTGGCATTTTTGGTACCAGGGATTTGGTGGCAAGGTCCTTCTGGTGGCCTTCCCTGTCACGAGATGTACGAGGCTTTGTGCAGTCTTGTGACGTTTGTGCTCGGGCCAAGCCTTGTTGTTCTCGGGCTAGTGGATTATTGTTGCCCTTGCCTATTCCTAAGAGGCCTTGGACGCACATCTCGATGGATTTTATTTCAGATCTGCCTGTTTCTCAGAAGATGTCTGTCATCTGGGTGGTGTGTGACCGTTTCTCTAAGATGGTCCATTTGGTTCCTCTGCCCAAGTTGCCTTCTTCTTCCGAGTTGGTTCCTCTGTTTTTTCAAAATGTTGTTCGTTTGCATGGTATTCCTGAGAATATCATTTCTGACAGAGGGACCCAATTCGTGTCTAGATTTTGGCGGGCATTCTGTGCTAGGATGGGCATAGATTTATCTTTTTCGTCCGCTTTCCATCCTCAGACGAATGGCCAGACCGAGCGGACTAATCAGACCCTGGAGACATATCTGAGGTGTTTTGTGTCTGCTGACCAGGATGATTGGGTTGCTTTTTTGCCATTGGCGGAGTTCGCTCTCAATAATCGGGCCAGCTCTGCCACTTTGGTGTCCCCGTTTTTCTGTAATTCGGGGTTTCATCCTCGATTTTCCTCTGGTCAGGTGGAATCTTCGGATTGTCCTGGAGTGGATGCTGTGGTGGAGAGATTGCATCAGATCTGGGGGCAGGTGGTGGACAATTTGAGGTTGTCCCAGGAGAAGACTCAGCTTTTTGCCAACCGCCACCGTCGTGTTGGTCCTCGGCTTTGTGTTGGGGATTTGGTGTGGTTGTCTTCTCGTTTTGTCCCTATGAGGGTCTCTTCTCCTAAGTTTAAGCCTCGGTTCATCGGCCCGTATAAGATATTGGAGATCCTTAACCCTGTTTCCTTCCGTTTGGACCTCCCTGCATCCTTTTCTATTCATAACGTTTTTCATCGGTCATTATTGCGCAGGTATGAGGTACCGGTTGTGCCTTCCGTTGAGCCTCCTGCTCCGGTGTTGGTTGAGGGTGAGTTGGAGTACGTTGTGGAGAAAATCTTAGACTCCCGTGTTTCCAGACGGAGACTCCAGTATCTGGTCAAGTGGAAGGGATACGGCCAGGAGGATAATTCTTGGGTGAATGCATCTGATGTTCATGCCTCTGATCTGGTTCGTGCCTTTCATAGGGCCCATCCTGATCGCCCTGGTGGTTCTGGTGAGGGTTCGGTGCCCCCTCCTTGAGGGGGGGGGTACTGTTGTGAATTTGGATTCTGGGCTCCCCCGGTGGCTACTGGTGGAATTGAACTGGTGTCTTCATCTTCTCTGTTCACCTGTTCCCATCAAGATGTGGGAGTCGCTATATAACCTTGCTTCTCTGTTAGTTGCTTGCCGGTCAACAATGTTATCAGAAGCCTCTCTGTGCTTGTTCCTGCTCCTAGACAACTACTAGATAAGTTGGACTCTTGTCCATGTTTGTTTTTGCATTTTTGTTCCAGTTCACAGCTGTAGTTTCGTTACTGTGTCTGGAAAGCTCTTGTGAACAGGAATTGCCACTCTGGTGTTATGAGTTAAGGCCAGAGTCTTAAAGTAATTTCTGGATGGTGTTTTGATAGGGTTTTCAGCTGACCATGAAAGTGTCCTTTCTGTCTTCTGCTATGTAGTAAGTGGACCTCAAATTTGCTAAACCTATTTTCATACTACGTTTGTTATTTCATCTTAACTCACCGCCAATACATGTGGGGGGCCTCTGTCTCCTTTCGGGGTATTTCTCTAGAGGTGAGCTAGGACTGATATTTTCCTCTGCTAGCATTATTTAGTCCTCCGGCTGGTGCTGGGCATCTAGAATCAACGTAGGCATGCTACCCGGCCACTGCTAGTTGTGCGTTAGGTTTAGTTCATGGTCAGCTCAGTTCCCATCTTCCAAGAGCTAGTTCCTATATATGCTGATGCTATGTTCTCCTGCCATTGAGATCATGACAATCATCTCTATGTGTGTGCCTTCCTCTCATTTCACCGTCAATACATGTGGGGGGCAACTATATCTTTGGGGTTAATTCCTCTGGAGGCAAGTGAGGTCTTTGTTTTCTCTGCAGTACTAGTTAGCTCTTAGGCTGGTGCGTGGCGTCTAGAACCAACGTAGGCACGCTCCCTGGCTATCTCTAGTTGCGTTTGTCAGGCGTAGGGCAGCGGTCAGCCCAGGTTCCATCACCCTAGAGCTCGTCCGATATTTATTAGCTTTGCTTATCCTGTGCTATCCCTAGCCATTGGGGATTCATGGCAGTCTTCGTTTGCAACTGTGAAACCAAACGTAAAGAGTAGCAGCGCATGGCAATTGCTTTGTGTAGCTACAGTGGTCTTTTATGACCAAATATATCAAAACAGGATATTAACAGAAATAGACTGTTCATATTTCCGGAAACCACAGGGTCAGGGCTCCTAACTGGTGGGTTTCGGGAGCCCAGCGCTTAGCCGAAAGTGACAAACGCATTACTAGTTAACTGGGGCTCTTAGCCAAGATGTGTTTCAACCTAAATTAACCTTCAGGACTTGCTGAGCTTAGTGATACCTTTGTCTGTCTGCTACGAGGTTCATATGCCAAAATATGTGTAAAAATTGCTTTTCATAATGTTAAGAAAGAGAGTATTCAGCCTCAGTGTGAGGTCACCACAGGGGGAGTGTGTTATGATCCCAATGGCAAGGATCTCAGAGATTACAGCAGTCTGCAAACATAAATACCAGCTCATAGGGACGTGGTAACTAGGCTGACCATATACCTGATCCTAGCACAAACACTAACAGCAGCCGGGGAACGTGCCTACGTTGATCCTAGACGTCTCGCGCCAGCCGGAGAACTAACTAACCCTATAAGGGAAAATAAGACCTCTCTTGCCTCCAGAGAAATGACCCCAAAGTAATACAAGCCCCCAACAAATAATAACGGTGAGGTAAGAAGAAAAGACAAACGTAAGAATGAACTAGATTTTAGCAAAGAGAGGCCCACTGACTAATAGCAGAAAATAGTAAGATGACTTATATGGTCAGCAAAAAACCCTGCAAAATATCCACGCTGAATATCCAAGAACCCCCAACCGACTAACGGTGAGGGGGGAGAATATCAGCCCCCTAGAGCTTCCAGCAATATCAGGAATCACATTTAGTACAAGCTGGACAAAAATATGAACAAAGCAAATAACAAAAAATAAGAAAGCAGGACTTAGCTTATCTTGCAAAGAACCAGGACCTGAAGACAGGAGCAAACAGAAATGAACTGATTACAACGATGCCAGGCACTGGACTGAGAATCCAGGAAGTTTAAATAGCAACACCCCAGGCCTAACGAAGCAGGTGAGTACCAACCTGGTAAAAGACAATCCAAGTGCCAAATCACTAGTGACCACAAGAGGGAGCCAAGAAGTATAGTTCACAACAGGAGTGCCTTGGATTTGGGCACAAAGATAAGTGAGTGAGACAACATTTTTCACTAGTCTTTGGTCTAGGGTCTAGCTTAGCATCGAATCTGTCATGCACTAGGATATATGCCCTTCCCCCGAGCCACATGTTCAGCCATGATATGAAAGAACCATAAGTCGATTTTCTTCTATTAATCCCTTTTTATTTGTAATTGTTTGTACATACGATACTTGTCTACTCTTATAATATCTTTTTATACTTTTGTAAACACTGCCTACCTTTTTGGAGTAAAATATATAAAATTACTAGCCTCGTTTCTCCTTGCTCTATAATGTATTGTCACGTCCTCTGCAGTGAATTATGCTAATTTGGGTTGGCTTCGGACCCGTTATAAATTAATAAATCGGAGCTGGTGGCAGTTGATTTGTCCTGCGCGTTTGGGAAACCTGGTAGCGACGGACGGCATTGATATTTATTATTACTGTGTGGGAGTAGTTATTTCGCCCTTGCTGCAGTGTGCCCATTAGCCAGTACAAAGTAAGGCAGCCTTTCTGGCGACTAATTATCCTAGGTGCAGTACCCTGTCTGACCTGAGGGTAAGGGGGGGCGCCAGAGAGCTGCAAATTCCAAACCGGAACTGGGAAGTGGGATATAGATAAATCCTCTTCAGAAAAGAACTGGGCAACCAAACAACCCCGGTTCATGACATATTAGTGTGAGTAGTGGGGATGATAAAGTTATCCCCCTGTAATTCGTGACAGGGATGTAGGGTGGCATGCAGTGTACGCTACACAGTGCAGTGTGATGCATGCAGGGTGGTGTGCAGTGTACTGTATACAGTTCAGGGTGGTGGATGTAGGGTGGTGTGCAGTGTAGTGTATACAGTGCAGGGTGATGGCTGCAGAGCAGTGTGCTTTAACAGTGCAGTGTGATGGATGCAGGGTGGTGTGCAGTGTAGTGTATAGTGCGCAGGGTGATGGGTGAGGGATGTAGGGTGGCGTGCAGTGTACTCTATACAGTGCAGCGTGATGAATGCAGGGTGGTGTACAGTGTACCGAATACAGTGCAGGGTGATGGATGTAGGGTGGTGTGCAGTGTACTCTATACAGTGCAGCGGGATGGATGCAGTGTGACATGCAGTGTACTGTATACAATGCAGGCTGATGGGTGCGGGGCAGTGTACAGTGTACCACATACAGTACAGGGTGATGGATGTAAGATGGTGTGCAGTCTACTGTATACAGTGCAGTGTGATGGATGCAGAGTGGTGTGCAGTGTACTATATACAGTACAGGGTGATGGATGTAGGGTGGTGTGCAGTGTACCATATACAGAGCAGGGTGATGGATTCATGATGATGTGCATTTTACTGTATACAGTGCAGGGTGATGGATTCAGGGCGCTCTGCAGTGTATAGTATACAGTGCAGGGTGATGGATGCAGGGTGGTGTGCAGTGTAGCATATACAGTGCAGGGTGGTTTTTCGTTTACCGAATACAGTGCAAGGTGATGGATGCAGGGTGGTGTGCAGTGTGCCTTATACTGTGAAGGGTGATGGGTGGTGTGCAGTGTAGCATATACAGTGCAGGGTGATGGTTGCAGGGTGGTGTACAGTGTACTGTATTGTTGAGTCCTTATCTGTCCCTGGCTTCCTAACTGTAGGAATCCAAGTAATGACACGCAGCACAGAGGTTGTGTGATCATATACAGGGAAAGCCCAGGAGCACGTCTCTGACTCACTGGACTTTACCCCTCCTTTATATAGAAAAAAAACATACATTTACAGACATGCGTACAAGCGCTCATATTACACATCCTTTTACAATAACAGTCTATACAAGAGATAAGGCACGGCTTCTTGTATGTAGGTAAAGGTTACAATACAGGAAAGGAATGCGTCCATAAAAGGAAATGTCAACTTTGCTCTACTTTCTTGCTGATAAGCCAGACGTCTCAGCAGAAAGACATAATGGATTCTTTCAGTCTAATCTCTACAATTCCCCCCTTTGACATATTCCTTTTATTTATTACCATAGGGCCAAAGACAAAGCCTTTATTTTTGGTATTACACATACACACACTTATATTATTAATAAGAGAATCAAATCTAGTATTAATTCTTCTATTGCAAATTATTTTCTTCTTTAGCAGTATACTAAAATATAAAAACAAAAATTAGTACGGTAATATTAATTTATACTCTTGCATCTATTACACAAAGTTTATCTGTGCATACTGAGATACCCTTGAGCACAATCTGGAATAGTACGTATATGACTACAATAATCATAACTATATGTATTATGCTCTGCATAATCCCAGCAACCCACCCACCGATTCCTCTGAACCAGTTGGCTGGGTTAAGAAAAGAAAAGGTATCTGACCACCAGTTATCCTTATTCTGGTCATTATCTTTGTCATACTGATCTCTGAGTCGTTGTACGTCCTTTAATTTAAATGTCATACTCATAGTACTATTCGGGTCTATATAATGACAGCAGGTGGGTCCGATGATTTGACACATACCTCCTTGTGAGGCAGTTAGGTAATCCAATACCAGAGTATGTTGGTTGATGACTATTATAAGCTGATTCTGTACTGCTATACTAGTGTTTAGTATATCCAATATATCCCAAATCTGATCATCTAGATAATCCGTGGCTCTAACTAATTTATCCCACATCTGTGTTAACATTATTAACATCAATATCATGAGTTTTGTACTGCTTTTTTGCAGTGGCTTGCATGTATCCATGATGCCTTTCCTTCAAGCTTGACTGATGTAGGTGTTGTCAACAGGACTTGGAAGGGTCCGTCAAATCTTGGTTCAAGAGCCTTTCTGGTGTGTCTTTTTACATAGACTTGATCACCTGGTTCCAACTTGTGACTTCCTTCAGTGTTGTCAGGATCTGGAAGGGAAGCAAAAACTTGTGCATGCACCTTAGTTAATTGTTTCTGAAGATTTTGCACATAAGAAGTCAATGACTCAATATTTAACACAAGTTGTTGTGGAAAATAACATCCTAAATTGGCAGTCCTGCCAAACAAAATTTCATATGGAGACAGTTTAGTCTTACCCCTTGGGGTATTGCGTATTGAGTAAAGGGCCAGTGGAAGGCATTCTGTCCAAGGCTTTCCTGTTTCAGCCATGGCTTTCTGTATTTTTAATTTTAAAGTTCCATTCATGCGTTCCACCTTACCAGAACTTTGAGGATGGTATGGAGTGTGCAACTGACTTTCAACACCCAACATTTTCAGTACATTTTGAAATATTTCTCCAGTGAAATGAGTACCCCTATCTGACTCGATCACTTCAGGGAGACCGTAACGGGGTATCAGTTCGGCAACTAGCTTTACAGCAGTGTTTTTAGCTGAAGCCTTCCAAACTGGATAGGCCTCTGGCCACCCTGAGAACATGTCCACACACACCAACACATACTCATACCCATTACTTTTTGGCAGCTGGATAAAGTCTATTTGTAATCGCTGAAACGGATAGAGAGGTCGGACGTGGTGCTTCATAGGGGTCTTTGTCGTCTGTCCGGGATTATGTGCCAGGCATATAACGCATGCAGCACAATAGTCTCTTGCGTAGTTGCCAAAACCTGGAGCCAACCAGACTTGCTTTGCCAGTAGTGTCATTGCATTTGCAGACACATGAGTAGGGTGGTGTAGTCCACCAACTACGATCGGGTACCAGGCTCTAGGTAGACATATTAGTCCATCTTTCTTCCAAATTCCTGCTTGTTCTTCTGCCCCTTCCTTTTTCCACCTGTCCCTCTCCTCTTCTCCTGCATCTTCCTGTGCTTGTCTCAGTCTATCTTCAGTATTTTCTGTGAGGTTTACAGTATGAACCTGTCGTAAGGGTTTGACTGCCGCTGCTTTGGCTGCTTTGTCAGCCCTATCATTTCCCCTAGATTCCCTAGTGTCGAGTCTCACATGTGCAGCTACCTTAATTACTGCTACTTCTTTTGTTTCTTGTGCAGCCTCTAAGATCTGTTTGATCAAAGAAGCATGTTTTACAGGTTGTCCTGATGCTGTCATGTAACCTCTAGCTCTCCAGATTACTCCAAAGTCAAACACAATACCATGTGCATACCTAGAATCAGTGTATATATTAGCTGTCTGATTCTCAGCTATTTTTAGCGCTTCGATCAATGCTGTTAGTTCTGCTTCTTGTGCAGACTGTTTTGGTGGAAGTGGTTCTGCTTTGAGAGTTTCAGATTCTGACACAACTGCATACCCTGTATGGAAGTTACCTGTGTCATCTGCAAACCTACTACCATCTATAAACAGCTCTAAATCTGGATTTTGAAGTGGTGTTTCGGATACATTGGGTAAGCCTACCGTCTCTTGTAAAATGAGCTCTGTACAATCATGTGTGTCTGTAGGGAAAAAATTTGCGTGTGGATCAGTGTCCTTATTCCCCCCTTCAGACTCGAGAGGTAGCAGTGTAGCTAAATTGAGAGTCTGAAGCCTTGCAAATGTGATAGTAGAGGGAAGCAGCAAAGAACACTGTAGCCGCAAATGTCTGGCCATGGAAATGTGTTTTGGTTGGACCTGGTTTAATATCCCATAAACATCATGTGTAGTTTGAACTGTGAGTGGATGCTCTAGGACAATTTCTGATGCTTTGTCCAACAATAGCGAGACAGCAACAACCACACGTACACAGGTTGGCGCTGCCTTAGCCACTGGATCTAACCTTGCTGAAAGATATGCAATTGGTCTTTGTTTCCCTGCATGCTTCTGGGTAAGAACTCCTGTAGCATGGGAATCAACTTCTGCAGCCATAAGCTGAAATGGTTTGGTGTAGTCTGGTAGCCCTAACGCTGGAGCTGAAACAAGGGCATCTTTTAATTGTTGGAACGAAATCTGACCTTCTTTTGTCAACAAATAAGGTTCACTTTTTACACAGTCATACAGTGGTTGCATTAGTTGACTGGCATGTATAATCCATTGTCTACAATGAGACACTATTCCTAAAAATGCTCGTAGCTGTTTATGATTTCTAGGCTCATTCATCTGTCTTATTGCTTCAGTTCTTTGAGGTGTAAGATGCTTTTTACCTTGAGAAATGCAATGACCTAGAAAGACCACTTTGATCTGACAAACTTGTAGCTTTTGTCTATTCACTTTACACCCTTCTTTTTCTAGAAAACATAGTAAACTCACAGTGGACCTTTCTGCAGTTTCTAAATCTGGGCAGCAAAGTAGTAGGTCATCCACATACTGCAAAATTACTACCTGTGATTCAGGTTCAAACCTTTGAAGAACTGTTTGTAGGGCATTTGAATAAAGAGTAGGGGAGTGTATCATTCCCTGTGGAAGGCGTGTCCACGCCAACTGTTTGCCCTTAAATGTAAATGCAAACAAATGCCAACTATCTTGGTGTAAAGGAACCGAGAAAAATGCATTTGAAAGATCTATTACAGTAAACACTTGAGAACTGGCTGGTATCTGTGATAGTAACGTATGAGGATTGGGTACAACTGGGGTGATTGGATCTAGAACTTTATTTATTTCTCTTAGATCATGTACCATACGATATTTGGGCATGGAACCCTTATCAAGAGTTCTCTTCTTGACTGGATACAGAGGAGTGTTAGCAGGTGATTGTATCTCTACCAGAACTCCTTTCTCTCTATATCCCTCTATCTGTTTTGTAATTGCTAATTCCTGCTGGGCACTCACAGGGTATTGTCTGAGCTGTGGGAGAACAGCTCCTGGTTGCACAGATAATTTTACAGGAGAAATATGCAATAATCCCACATCAGTGTCACCCTGTGCCCACAGTGTTTCTGGGATCATTGAGAGGTCTAGATCTGTGATGTACTCTTTTTCTTCAGTATAATCCTCAAAAGCCTGAATTCTGACATATTGTTCTAATGATTCTGCATCATCAGGGATAGTCAGCATAACTGTGCCATCTTCCCTAAAATTGATGTTAGCTTCTAATTTCTTTAGTACATCAGTTCCTAACAGACATGTTGGGGCACCTCTGGCATACAAAAATCTGGATGCAAAACATTTAGGTCCTAATGAGACCTCTAGGGGCACAGTATATGGCAGTGTTCGAATTACCCCATCATAACCCTCAGCAAAAGTTGTTTGTTCTGAAATATCTTCCGGATTCGGAAGAAAATCTTGATTCAAAATTGAGGAAGTTGCACCTGTATCTATCAAAAATGGAATCTCTCTCCCCCCCACATTCACCTGTATCATAGGTCTTCTAGCTGGTAGGGAAGTTTGTAACACATCGAGTCAATCTGAATCTGGTATGGGACCATCTATGATGGTAGATTTCTGCTGGTTGTCCGTTTGGGGAGGGTTATTTCTGGGAACAAATTTGCCTGACTTTATATCTGCCAACTTCTTCCTGCACTCTCTTTGGAAATGACCTGGCTTTTTACAGTAGTGGCAAAGAAAATTGTGTCTCACTCTTCCTCCTGTATTAGCTTGTGCTATTCTAACAGGCTTACGATTCTCTCTCATATCCATGACTATTCCTAAACATCGTTGTTTCACAATATTTGGTTGTTCAATTGTTCTCCAATCTGGAGTAGAGGATTTAAATTTTTCTCTGATTTTCGGATCTAGCCCCTCTATCAATTGTTTTGTAAAAAGTCTCCTTACTGAAGCATCAGTCAAATCCAATCCTTCATCCCTAAAGTTATTTTCTAGTTCTTGACTATATTCTTCAATACTTTGCCCAAATTTCTGCATAATCACACCTGTAGACCCCCTTTCCCTCTGTTTTCCTCTCATGAAAATTATTAATGCCTCTGTGAACTGGGTACCTGATGCTTCTGTCTGTAAGGCACCCCCTTCTGCCACTGGTCTATTGGGCTGTAGGTGTATCAATAATTCCTGAAAAAGTCCGGGGGACATTTTCATTCTACATAATTCTTCCCCGTCCGCCCAGACCCCAGCATGAGTCTGCATGATTTGTTGTATATACTGCGCAAACCTTATGGGGTATTGAGTGGGATCCGGTGCATTATGTAGGAGGGACATACCCTCGGCAGGGGACCAAGGAAAGTATTGTCTGGTCTGATGATATCTGGTGTTCATTACCCCGTCAGCACCAGCTTCTCTAAAAGGTGTTGGTACTACCCTAACAGGGGCAAGTACAGCGCCATATCTAGGTGTACCACAGGCTAGGCAATCATTTCTCCAATCTGGATTTTGTTGTCCACAGTGTGAACATTCCCATCCTCCTACCCCACCAAGATTGGGATACAAGGCTGGAAATTGTTTTCCTCCTTCTGCTCTTCCAGATGGTACAAATGATTGGGCTTTTGGATCTAGGTAAGGTGGCGGGATTATGTCACAACTTTTTCCCTTCCCCATGATCCATTTGGAAGTGTCTGGATCGTACTTCCAATTCTCCTCTTTAGCTGTTTTTGAGACCTCTATCATACAATGTATGATTTCTTCCCACCCATTGTCTTTGATAATTCCACCTCGTTCTTTACTCAGTTTTTCCCATTCTGTACTGAACATAAGTGCTTCTGAAATTCCCAATTTTTCTCTTACCCTCCTAATCTGCCTTCTGACTATCTTTCCACATCTTTCCTGTATGATATCTGCTGCTTCCACTTGTCCTAAGACGGTTTTGGCCTGTTTATTTCCCATTTTTCTTTTCAATATTAGCTATGACTACCCTAGGTGACGTTTGGACAACCACTTCCTCTGTTGGTGGCGTCTCGTTGCCTTCTCTCCTAGGGAGCTAAAATATTGAAGGGCTCGTCTGCTCCGTTTCTTCTAATATGCAGGACGTACTTAAGTGCTATTATGCACACAAACAGACCCAGCAACACCATACAGATCACAAAACTTTCTGTGTCAGTTAGCATACTTGTCCCAGGCTCATGAAAACCCGCGTCCTGGGCTCATTCTATCAAACCTTATCCAGAAATGAAGGAGGTTAAGCACTTAATGAATAGTCAAGCATGGGCGGAGGTCTCCCAGAAGGACGCAACCACATGACCCAGTTAGGCTGACTTCCGTGTATAAGGCTTATACCCCAACTATTTCGGCTTATTTTTCTATGCACTTTTGCTCTTCTTTCACAACATACCACAACCTTCACACTGTTCACACACTGCCAGGGACAGGACTCATAAGTCTATACAATATGGTAACCCGAGTTTTATAGGTATCTACTCACTACTAGACTAACCCAGCGTGACACGGCTCATAGAGATCTTTCGGATAATACAGGGCAGATAAAAGAGAACTAATAATGTCTCTTACCTGGCCAGGTTTTTCAGTTCATTTGCCGTCCATTATCCCAGATCTCCGTTGTCCGTATCCGCAGGTAAATCTCGAGCAAATACTCTTATCTCAGGTCCCTGTTCGGGCGCCAGAGAAATGTTGAGTCTTTATCTGTCCCTGTTCGGGCGCCAGAGAAATGTTGAGTCCTTATCTGTCCCTGGCTTCCTAACTGTAGGAATCCAAGTAATGACACGCAGCACAGAGGTTGTGTGATCATATACAGGGAAAGCCCAGGAGCACGTCTCTGACTCACTGGACTTTACCCCTCCTTTATATAGAAAAAAAACATACATTTACAGACATGCGTACAAGCGCTCATATTACACATCCTTTTACAATAACAGTCTATACAAGAGATAAGGCACGGCTTCTTGTATGTAGGTAAAGGTTACAATACAGGAAAGGAATGCGTCCATAAAAGGAAATGTCAACTTTGCTCTACTTTCTTGCTGATAAGCCAGACGTCTCAGCAGAAAGACATAATGGATTCTTTCAGTCTAATCTCTACAGTATACAGTGCAGAGTGATGGATGCAGGGTTGTGTGCAGTGTACCGTATACTGTGAAGGGTGATGGGTGCAGAGTGGTTTTCAGTGTACTGTAAACAGTGCAGGGTGATGGGTGCAGGGTGGTGTGCTGTGTACTGTATACAGTGCAGAGTGATGGATGCAGGGTGGCATGCAGTGTACTGTATACAGTGCAGGGTGATGGGTGCAGGGTGGTGTGCAGTGTGCTAAATACAGTGCAGGGTGATGGGTGCAGGGTGGTGTACAGTGTAGCATATACAGTGCAGGGTGATGGTTGCAGGGTGGTGTACAGTGTACTGTATACAGTGCAGAGTGATGGATGCAGGGTGGTGTGCAGTGTACTTAGTACAGTGCAGGGTGATGGGTGCACGGTGGTGTGCAGTGTACCGTATACTGTGAAGTGTGATGGGTGCAGAGTGGTGTACAGTGTAGCATATACAGTGCAGGGTGATGGGTGCAGGGTGGTGTTCAGTGTACTAAATACAGTGCAGGGTGATGGGTGCAGGGTGGTGTACAGTGTACTGTATACAGTGCAGAGTGGTGGATGCAGGGTGGTGTGCAGTGTACTGTATACAGTGCAGGGTGATGGGTGCAGGGTGGTGTACAGTGTACTGTATACAGTGCAGGGTGCAGGGTGGTGTGCAGTGTACTAAATACAGTGCGGGGTGATGGGTGCAGGGTGGTGTGCAGTGTACTGTATACAGTGCAGGGTGATGGGTGCAGGGTGGTGTACAGTGTACTAAATACAGTGCAGGGTGGTGTGCAGTGTACTGTATACAGTGCAGGGTGGTGTGCAGTGTACCAAATACAGTGCAGGGTGATGGGTGCAGGGTGGTGTACAGTGTACTGTATACAGTGCAGGGTGGTGTGCGGTGTACTGTATACAGTGCAGGGTGATGGGTGCAGGGTTGTGTACAGTGTACTGTATACAGTGCAGGGTGGTGTGCAGTGTACTGTATACAGTGCAGGGTGATGGGTGCAGGGTGGCATGCAGTGTACTGTATACAGTGCAGGGTGATGGGTGCAGGGTGGTGTGCAGTGTGCTAAATACAGTGCAGGGTGATGGGTGCAGGGTGGTGTACAGTGTAGCATATACAGTGCAGGGTGATGGGTGCACGGTGGTGTGCAGTGTACCGTATACTGTGAAGGGTGATGGGTACAGAGTGGTGTACAGTGTAGCATATACAGTGCAGGGTGATGGGTGCAGGGTGGTGTACAGTGTACTAAATACAGTGCAGGGTGATGGGTGCAGGGTGGTGTACAGTGTACTGTATACAGTGCAGAGTGGTGGATGCAGGGTAGTGTGCAGTGTACTGTATACAGTGCAGGGTGATGGGTGCAGGGTGGTGTACAGTGTACTGTATACAGTGCAGGGTGGTGTGCAGTGTACTAAATACAGTGCAGGGTGATGGGTGCAGGGTGGTGTACAGTGTACTGTATACAGTGCAGAGTGGTGGATGCAGGGTGGTGTGCAGTGTGCTGTATACAGTGCAGAGTGATGGATGCAGGGTGGTGTGCAGTGTACTTAGTACAGTGCAGGGTGATGGGTGCACGGTGGTGTGCAGTGTACCGTATACTGTGAAGTGTGATGGGTGCAGAGTGGTGTACAGTGTAGCATATACAGTGCAGGGTGATGGGTGCAGGGTGGTGTTCAGTGTACTAAATACAGTGCAGGGTGATGGGTGCAGGGTGGTGTACAGTGTACTGTATACAGTGCAGAGTGGTGGATGCAGGGTGGTGTGCAGTGTACTGTATACAGTGCAGGGTGATGGGTGCAGGGTGGTGTACAGTGTACTGTATACAGTGCAGGGTGCAGGGTGGTGTGCAGTGTACTAAATACAGTGCGGGGTGATGGGTGCAGGGTGGTGTGCAGTGTACTGTATACAGTGCAGGGTGATGGGTGCAGGGTGGTGTACAGTGTACTAAATACAGTGCAGGGTGGTGTGCAGTGTACTGTATACAGTGCAGGGTGGTGTGCAGTGTACCAAATACAGTGCAGGGTGATGGGTGCAGGGTGGTGTACAGTGTACTGTATACAGTGCAGGGTGGTGTGCGGTGTACTGTATACAGTGCAGGGTGATGGGTGCAGGGTTGTGTACAGTGTACTGTATACAGTGCAGGGTGGTGTGCAGTGTACTGTATACAGTGCAGGGTGATGGGTGCAGGGTGGCATGCAGTGTACTGTATACAGTGCAGGGTGATGGGTGCAGGGTGGTGTGCAGTGTGCTAAATACAGTGCAGGGTGATGGGTGCAGGGTGGTGTACAGTGTAGCATATACAGTGCAGGGTGATGGGTGCACGGTGGTGTGCAGTGTACCGTATACTGTGAAGGGTGATGGGTACAGAGTGGTGTACAGTGTAGCATATACAGTGCAGGGTGATGGGTGCAGGGTGGTGTACAGTGTACTAAATACAGTGCAGGGTGATGGGTGCAGGGTGGTGTACAGTGTACTGTATACAGTGCAGAGTGGTGGATGCAGGGTAGTGTGCAGTGTACTGTATACAGTGCAGGGTGATGGGTGCAGGGTGGTGTACAGTGTACTGTATACAGTGCAGGGTGGTGTGCAGTGTACTAAATACAGTGCAGGGTGATGGGTGCAGGGTGGTGTACAGTGTACTGTATACAGTGCAGAGTGGTGGATGCAGGGTGGTGTGCAGTGTGCTGTATACAGTGCAGGGTGATGGGTGCAGGGTGGTGTACAGTGTACTAAATACAGTGCAGGGTGGTGTGCAGTGTACTGTATACAGTGCAGGGTGATGTGCAGTGTACTAAATACAGTGCAGGGTGATGGGTGCAGGGTGGTGTACAGTGTACTGTATACAGTGCAGGGTGATGGGTGCAGGGTGGTGTGCAGTGTACTGTATACAGTGCAGGGTGATGGGTGCAGGGTGGTGTGCAGTGTACTGTATACAGTGCAGGGTGATGGGTGCAGGGTGGCATGCAGTGTACTGTATACAGTGCAGGGTGGTGTGCGGTGTACTGTATACAGTGCAGGGTGATGGGTGCAGGGTAGTGTGCAGTGTACTGTATACAGTGCAGGGTGATGGGTGCAGGGTGGTGTGCAGTGTGCTAAATACAGTGCAGGGTGATGGGTGCAGGGTGGTGTACAGTGTAGCATATACAGTGCAGGGTGATGGTTGCAGGGTGGTGTGCAGTGTACTTAGTACAGTGCAGGGTGATGGGTGCACGGTGGTATGCAGTGTACCGTATACTGTGAAGGGTGCAGAGTGGTGTACAGTGTAGCATATACAGTGCAGGGTGATGGGTGCAGGGTGGTGTACAGTGTACTAAATACAGTGCAGGGTGATGGGTGCAGGGTGGTGTACAGTGTACTGTATACAGTGCAGAGTGGTGGATGCAGGGTGGTGTGCAGTGTACTATATACAGTGCAGGGTGATGGGTGCAGGGTGGTGTCCAGTGTACTGTATACGGTGCAGGGTGGTGTGCAGTGTACTAAATACACTGCAGGGTGATGGGTGCAGGGTGGTGTACAGTGTACTGTATACAGTGCAGAGTGGTGGATGCAGGGTGGTGTGCAGTGTACTGTATACAGTACAGGGTGATGGGTGCAGGGTGGTGTACAGTGTACTAAATACAGTGCAGGGTGGTGTGCAGTGTACTAAATACAGTGCAGGGTGATGGGTGCAGGGTGGTGTACAGTGTACTGTATACAGTGCAGGGTGGTGTGCGGTGTACTGTATACAGTGCAGGGTGATGGGTGCAGGGTGGTGTGCAGTGTACTGTATACAGTGCAGGGTGATGGGTGCAGGGTGGTGTACAGTGTACTGTATACAGTGCAGGGTGATGGTTGCAGAGTGGTGTACAGTGTACTGTATACAGTGCAGAGTGATGGGTGCACGGTGGTGTGCAGTGTACCGTATACTGTGAAGGGTGATGGGTACAGAGTGGTGTACAGTGTAGCATATACAGTGCAGGGTGATGGGTGCAGGGTGGTGTACAGTGTACTGTATACAGTGCAGAGTGGTGGATGCAGGGTGGTGTGCAGTGTACTGTATACAGTGCAGGGTGATGGGTGCAGGGTGGTGTACAGTGTACTGTATACAGTGCAGGGTGCAGGGTGGTGTGCAGTGTACTAAATACAGTGCAGGGTGATGGGTGCAGGGTGGTGTACAGTGTACTGTATACAGTGCAGAGTGGTGGATGCAGGGTGGTGTACAGTGTACTCAATACAGTGCAGGGTGGTGTGCAGTGTACTGTATACAGTGCAGGGTGGTGTGCAGTGTACTAAATACAGTGCAGGGTGATGGGTGCAGGGTGGTGTGCAGTGTACTGTATACAGTGCAGGGTGGTGTGCAGTGCACTGTATACAGTGCAGGGTGATGGGTGCAGGGTGGTGTGCAGTGTACTGTATACAGTGCAGGGTGGTGTGCAGTGTACTGTATACAGTGCAGGGTGATGGGTGCAGGGTGGTGTACAGTGTACTAAATACAGTGCAGGGTGGTGTGCAGTGTACTAAATATAGTGCAGGGTGATGGGTGCAGGGTGGTGTACAGTGTACTGTATACAGTGCAGGGTGGTGTGCGGTGTACTGTATACAGTGCAGGGTGATGGGTGCAGGGTGGTGTGCAGTGTACTGTATACAGTGCAGGGTGATGGGTGCAGGGTGGTGTACAGTGTACTGTATACAGTGCAGAGTGGTGGATGCAGGGTGGTGTGCAGTGTACTGTATACAGTGCAGGGTGATGGGTGCAGGGTGGTGTACAGTGTACTGTATACAGTGCAGGGTGCAGGGTGGTGTGCAGTGTACTAAATACAGTGCAGGGTGATGGGTGCAGGGTGGTGTACAGTGTACTGTATACAGTGCAGAGTGGTGGATGCAGGGTGGTGTACAGTGTACTAAATACAGTGCAGGGTGGTGTGCAGTGTACTGTATACAGTGCAGGGTGGTGTGCAGTGTACTAAATACAGTGCAGGGTGATGGGTGCAGGGTGGTGTGCAGTGTACTGTATACAGTGCAGGGTGGTGTGCAGTGCACTGTATACAGTGCAGGGTGATGGGTGCAGGGTGGTGTGCAGTGTACTGCATACAGTGCAGGGTGGTGTGCAGTGTACTGTATACAGTGCAGGGTGATGGGTGCAGGGTGGTGTACAGTGTACTGTATACAGTGCAGAGTGGTGGATGCAGGGTGGTGTGCAGTGTACTGTATACAGTGCAGGGTGATGGGTGCAGGGTGGTGTACAGTGTACTGTATACAGTGCAGGGTGCAGGGTGGTGTGCAGTGTACTAAATACAGTGCAGGGTGATGGGTGCAGGGTGGTGTACAGTGTACTGTATACAGTGCAGAGTGGTGGATGCAGGGTGGTGTACAGTGTACTAAATACAGTGCAGGGTGGTGTGCAGTGTACTGTATACAGTGCAGGGTGGTGTGCAGTGTACTAAATACAGTGCAGGGTGATGGGTGCAGGGTGGTGTGCAGTGTACTGTATACAG
Source organism: Ranitomeya variabilis (assembly GCF_051348905.1). Classification (NCBI taxonomy): domain Eukaryota; kingdom Metazoa; phylum Chordata; class Amphibia; order Anura; family Dendrobatidae; genus Ranitomeya; species Ranitomeya variabilis. The sequence continues at coordinate 690,698,672 of NC_135236.1, read as the reverse complement.
TGCAGGGTGGTGTGCAGTGCACTGTATACAGTGCAGGGTGATGGGTGCAGGGTGGTGTGCAGTGTACTGCATACAGTGCAGGGTGGTGTGCAGTGTACTGTATACAGTGCAGGGTGATGGGTGCAGGGTGGTGTACAGTGTACTAAATACAGTGCAGGGTGGTGTGCAGTGTACTAAATACAGTGCAGGGTGATGGGTGCAGGGTGGTGTACAGTGTACTGTATACAGTGCAGGGTGGTGTGCGGTGTACTGTATACAGTGCAGGGTGATGGATGCAGGGTGGTGTACAGTGTACTAAATACAGTGCAGGGTGGTGTGCAGTGTACTAAATACAGTGCAGGGTGATGGGTGCAGGGTGGTGTACAGTGTACTGTATACAGTGCAGGGTGGTGTGCGGTGTACTGTGTACTGTATACAGTGCAGGGTGATGGGTGCAGGGTGGTGTGCAGTGTACTGTATACAGTGCAGGGTGATGGGTGCAGGGTGGTGTACAGTGTACTAAATACAGTGCAGGGTGGTGTGCAGTGTACTAAATACAGTGCAGGGTGATGGGTGCAGGGTGGTGTACAGTGTACTGTATACAGTGCAGGGTGGTGTGCGGTGTACTGTGTACTGTATACAGTGCAGGGTGATGGGTGCAGGGTGGTGTGCAGTGTACTGTATACAGTGCAGGGTGATGGGTGCAGGGTGGTGTACAGTGTACTAAATACAGTGCAGGGTGGTGTGCAGTGTACTAAATACAGTGCAGGGTGATGGGTGCAGGGTGGTGTACAGTGTACTGTACACAGTGCAGGGTGGTGTGCGGTGTACTGTATACAGTGCAGGGTGATGGGTGCAGGGTGGTGTGCAGTGTACTGTATACAGTGCAGGGTGATGGGTGCAGGGTGGTGTACAGTGTACTGTATACAGTGCAGGGTGATGGTTGCAGAGTGGTGTACAGTGTACTGTATACAGTGCAGAGTGATGGGTGCACGGTGGTGTGCAGTGTACCGTATACTGTGAAGGGTGATGGGTACAGAGTGGTGTACAGTGTAGCATATACAGTGCAGGGTGATGGGTGCAGGGTGGTGTGCAGTGTACTGTATACAGTGCAGGGTGATGGGTGCAGGGTGGTGTGCAGTGTACTGTATACAGTGCAGGGTGATGTGCAGTGTACTGTATACAGTGCAGTGTGATGGGTGCAGGGTGGTGTGCAGTGTACTGTATACAGTGCAGGGTGATGTGCAGTGTACTGTATACAGTGCAGGGTGATGGGTGCAGGGTGGTGTGCAGTGTACTGTATACAGTGATGGGTGCAGGGTGGTGTGCAGTGTACTAAATACAGTGCAGGGTGATGGGTGCAGGGTGGTGTGCAGTGTACTGTATACAGTGCAGGGTGGTGTGCAGTGTACTGTATGCAGTGCAGGGTGATGTGCAGTGTACTGTATACAGTGCAGGGTGATGGGTGCAGGGTGGTGTGCAGTGTACTGTATACAGTGATGGGTGCAGGGTGGTGTGCAGTGTACTAAATACAGTGCAGGGTGATGGGTGCAGGGTGGTGTGCAGTGTACTGTATACAGTGCAGGGTGATGGGTGCAGGGTGGTGTGCAGTGCACTGTATACAGTGCAGGGTGATGGGTGCAGGGTGGTGTGCAGTGCAGGGTGATTGGCAGTCACACTAATTTGGTGCCTTCGCCTGGCACAGAATGATGTCATTATGGGGAGGGTCTCTGTGTGCTCCTCACATTGATGTCTGTAGGGCGGAGGGAGGAGGCGCTGATCTGGATTTTCACATTCATCTCTTGCTTCTGGAATGAGGCTTTTTGTAGACATTTATCTGTAACATCTGAGACTGGGATAATCCCTGCAGCCCCCGTCCTCAGCCTGCACAGACCCCCGATGCCCCCATGTGACTCCCTGACTGACAGCTGCTCACATCTTTGGTCCTGCTATTGTCTGCTGACATTTCTCTTCCATGGATTCCGGCAGCTCAATGCCTCCTGTGCTCCTGTGCCTGTTCCTCCTGCTACGGGTAAGACAACCCCCATCATCCAGCGTGTGGGGAGTGGGCTCGGGGCATTGCCTGGTGCTTTGGGTGCAGATGTAGATTCATCCAAATAATGAATAATGGGGCAGAAAATAATACATCTGTTACTGGCCCTCAGCAGAATCCTCCGGTGGGCCCCTGTGCAGGAGTGGACCACCATCCTCTTATATGAGCAGTACTTGGCACTGTATTCTTGAATCACTACGTACAGACATAGGCGGCATCGTATTCATTTAACAATGTATCCAGTTCATTGTAAGATACATTTGTGATTGAGGATATTATCACATTTGCATGTAGCTGAAAAGTGGGGCCATGGAGTTGGTTACTGGTGGGCCCTTGGCACCCCAGTCCGACGCTGTACATAGTGGGTGCAGAATGTATTCAGACTCCTTTACATTTTTCACTCTTTGTTTCATTGCAGCCATTTGGTAAATTCAAAAAAGTAAAAAAAAAATTTCTCATTAATGTACACTCTGCACCCCATCTTGACTGAAAAAAAAACAGAAATGTAGAAATGTTTGCAAATGTATTAAACAAGAAAAACTGAAATCTCCCATGGTCCTAAGTCTTCAGCCCCTTTGCCCAGTATTGAGGAGAAGCCCCTTTGAGCTAGATCAGCTATGAGTCTTCTTGGGAATGATTCAACAAGTTTTTCACCCCTGGATTTGGGGATCCTCGGCCATTCTTCCTTGCAGATCCTCTCCAGTTCTTCAGGTTGGATGGTGAACGTTGGTGGACGCCATTTTCAGGTCTCCAGAGATGCTCCATTGGGTTTAGGTCAGGGCTCTGGCTGGGCCGGTCAAGAATGGTCACAGAGTTGTTCTGAAGCTGCTCCTTTGTTATTTTAGCTGTGTGTGTGTCTGGTCATTGTCTGGTTGGAAGGTGAACCTTCGGCCAAGTCTGAGGTCCAGAGCCTCTGGAAGAGGTTTTCATCCAGAATATCTCTGTACTTGGCTGCAGCGCAGTACAGAACGTAGAGGACAGGCAGGGGACGTTCAGCTGCGTGGGACCAGTTCTGGCAGTGGGTGCAGCAGTACAGTGTAGAAAATAGCGGACAGGCAGACAGAAGCTACATCTAATCATTAGCATCAAGTGTAGATGAATAAACATGTCCACAGATCTTTGCCTGATTCATTTTAAAAACTGTTTTCTATACTTATGGGGTCCGCTCAGCCACTGTAACATCTGTGCCATCTCCTGTCCCCTCCGTCACTGCTTCAGCCACCAGAGAGACATGTGACAGCATCAGTCCTGCTTTATTCCCAGGACTTCTGGTGCCTCTAGATCAGGAAGCTACGGTATTAATTGTATGGCTTGATTACTCCTTTCTGATAGCCTGGAAGGGTGGGGTTGTCTGCAATTTAAACTCCTGATTACATCTCCTCAGTACACAGACAGCAGAGCGCATGAAAAAAAGATCCGGTACTTAGGTAAATGCGGGATCCATCCTGCCCCCCACGGTGACCGTAACTGGGGCAGTCCTGACTCTAATACTGAAATCTTACCGTTTGTCAAGTGACATCATGTGGATAAGGGCTGCACACCAATACAAGGAAAGGCGGCCGCCCCTTTATAGGAAAAAAATGCAAACGGACTGAAAAAATTATATATACAGCAGTCTACAGGTTGGGGCTCGGAGCAGTGACTGGAGGTCTAGAAAGAACATTATTAGTAGTATTATATTGCACTACTATATGGCGGTAGTATGGCAGATTTATATGGCACATCTGTATGACACATCTATATGGCACATCTGTATGGCACATCTGTATGGCACATCTATATGGCACATCTATATGGCACATCTGTATGACACATCTATATGGCACATCTGTATGGCACATCTATATGGCACATTTATATGACACATCTACACTCACCGGCCACTTTATTAGGTACACCATGCTAGTAACGGGTTGGACCCCTTTTGCCTTCAGAACTGCCTCAATTCTTCGTGGCATAGATTCAACAAGGTGCTGGAAGCATTCCTCAGAGATTTTGGTCCATATTGACATGATGGCATCACACAGTTGCCGCAGATTTGTCGGCTGCACATCCCAAAGATGCTCCATACAAGGCAGGATGGATCCATGCTTTCATGTTGTTTACGCCAAATTCTGACCCTACCATCCGAATGTCGCAGCAGAAATCGAGACTCATCAGACCAAGCAACGTTTTTCCAATCTTCTACTGTCCAATTTCGATGAGCTTGTACAAATTGTAGCCTCAGTTTCCTGTTCTTAGCTGAAAGGAGTGGTACCCGGTGTGGTCTTCTGCTGCTGTAGCCCATCTGCCTCAAAGTTCGACGCACTGTGCGTTCAGAGATGCTCTTAGGCCTACCTTGGTTGTAACGGGTGGCGATTTGAGTCACTGTTGCCTTTCTATCAGCTCGAACCAGTCTGCCCATTCTCCTCTGACCTCTGGCATCAACAAGGCATTTCCGCCCACAGAACTGCCGCTCACTGGATTTTTTTTCTTTTTCGGACCATTCTCTGTAAACCCTAGAGATGGTTGTGCGTGAAAATCCCAGTAGATCAGCAGTTTCTGAAATACTCAGACCAGCCCTTCTGGCACCAACAACCATGCCACGTTCAAAGGCACTCAAATCACCTTTCTTCCCCATACTGATGCTCGGTTTGAACTGCAGGAGATTGTCTTGACCATGTCTACATGCCTAAATGCACTGAGTTGCCGCCATGTGATTGGCTGATTAGAAATTAAGTGTTAACAAGAAGTTGGACAGGTGTACCTAATAAAGTGGCCGGTGAGTGTATATGGCACATTTATATGGCACATCTATATGACACATTTATATGGCAGATTTATATGGCACATCTATATGGCACATTTATATGACACATCTGTATGGCACATCTATATGGCACATCTGTATGGCACATTTATATGGCACATTTATATGGCACATCTATATGGCACATCTGTATGGCACATTTATATGGCACATTTATATGGCACATCTATATGGCACATTTATATGGCACATCTGTATGGCACATCTGTATGGCACATCTGTATGGCACATCTATATGGCACATCTGTATGGCACATTTATATGGCACATCTATATGGCACATCTATATGGCACATTTATATGGCACATCTATATGGCACATTTGTATGGCACATCTGTATGGCACATCTATATGGCACATTTATATGGCACATTTATATGGCACATCTGTATGGCACATCTGTATGGCACATCTGTATGGCACATCTATATGGCACATCTATATGGCACATTTATATGGCACATTTATAAGGCACATTTATATGGCACATCTATATGGCACATCTGTATGGCACATCTATATGGCACATCTGTATGGCACATCTGTATGGCACATCTGTATGGCACATTTATATGGCACATCTGTATGGCACATCTGTATGGCACATCTATATGGCACATCTATATGGCACATTTATATGGCACATTTATATGACACATCTATATGGCACATTTATATGGCACATTTATATGACACATCTATATGGCACATCTGTATGGCACATCTATATGGCACATCTGTATGGCACATTTATATGGCACATTTATATGACACATCTATATGGCACATCTATATGGCACATCTGTATGGCACATCTATATGGCACATCTGTATGGCACATCTATATGGCACATCTGTATGGCACATCTATATGGCACATTTATATGGCACATCTGTATGGCACATTTATATGGCACATCTGTATGGCACATCTATATGGCACATCTATATGACACATCTGTATGGCACATCTGTATGGCACATCTATATGGCACATTTATATGGCACATCTATATGGCACATTTATATGATACATCTATATGATACATTTATAAGGCACATCTGTATGACACATCTATATGGCACATCTGTATGGCACATCTATATGGCACATCTGTATGGCACATTTATATGATACATTTATATGGCACATCTATATGGCACATCTGTATGGCACATCTATATGGCACATTTATATGGCACATCTGTATGGCACATTTATATGATACATTTATATGGCACATCTATATGGCACATCTGTATGGCACATCTATATGGCACATCTATATGGCACATCTATATGGCACATCTGTATGGCACATCTGTATGGCACATTTATATGGCACATTTATATGACACATCTGTATGGCACATTTATATGGCACATTTATATGGCACATCTATATGACACATCTACACTCACTGGCCACTTTATTAGGTACACCTGTCCAACTTCTTGTTAACACTTAATTTCTAATCAGCCAATCACATGTTGGCAACTCAGTGCATTTAGGCATGTAGACATGGTCAAGACAATCTCCTGCAGTTCAAACCGAGCATCAGTATGGGGAAGAAAGGTGATTTGAGCGCCTTTGAACGTGGCATGGTTGTTGGTGCCAGAAGGGCTGGTCTGAGTATTTCAGAAACTGCTGATCTACTGGGATTTTCACGCACAACCATCTCTAGGGTTTACAGAGAATGGTCCGAAAAAGAAAAAAAATCCAGTGAGCGGCAGTTCTGTGGGCGGAAATGCCTTGTTGATGCCAGAGGTCAGAGGAGAATGGGCAGACTGGTTCGAGCTGATAGAAAGGCAACAGTGACTCAAATCGCCACCCGTTACAACCAAGGTAGGCCTAAGAGCATCTCTGAACGCACAGTGCGTCGAACTTTGAGGCAGATGGGCTACAGCAGCAGAAGACCACACCGGGTACCACTCCTTTCAGCTAAGAACAGGAAACTGAGGCTACAATTTGTACAAGCTCATCGAAATTGGACAGTAGAAGATTGGAAAAACGTTGCTTGGTCTGATGAGTCTCGATTTCTGCTGCGACATTCGGATGGTAGGGTCAGAATTTGGCGTAAACAACATGAAAGCATGGATCCATCCTGCCTTGTATGGAGCATCTTTGGGATGTGCAGCCGACAAATCTGCGGCAACTGTGTGATGCCATCATGTCAATATGGACCAAAATCTCTGAGGAATGCTTCCAGCACCTTGTTGAATCTATGCCACGAAGAATTGAGGCAGTTCTGAAGGCAAAAGGGGGTCCAACCCGTTACTAGCATGGTGTACCTAATAAAGTGGCCGGTGAGTGTATATGGCACATTTATAAGGCACATTTATATGACACATCTGTATGGCACATCTATATGGCACATCTATATGGCACATCTATATGACACATTTATATGGCACATTTATATGGCACATCTGTATGGCACATTTATATGGCACATTTATATGGCACATCTGTATGACACATCTGTATGACACATCTATATGGCACATCTATATGGCACATCTGTATGGCACATCTATATGGCACATTTATATGGCACATCTATATGGCACATTTGTATGGTATATTTATATGGCACATCTGTATGGCACATTTATATGGCACATCTGTATGGCACATCTATATGGCACATTTATATGGCACATTTATATGGCACATCTGTATGGCACATTTATATGGCACATTTATATGGCACATCTGTATGACACATCTGTATGACACATCTATATGGCACATCTATATGGCACATCTGTATGGCACATCTATATGGCACATTTATATGGCACATCTATATGGCACATTTATATGGCACATCTATATGGCACATTTGTATGGTATATTTATATGGCACATCTGTATGGCACATTTATATGGCACATCTATATGGCACATCTATATGGCACATTTATATGGCACATCTATATGGTACATTTATATGGCACATCTGTATGGCACATTTATATGGCACATCTGTATGGCACATCTATATGGCACATCTATATGGCACATCTGTATGGCACATTTATATAGCACATTTATATGGCACATCTATATGGCACATTTATATGGCACATCTATATGACACATCTATATGGCACATTTATATGGCACATCTATATGGCACATTTATATGGCACATCTATATGGCACATCTATATGGCACATTTATATGGCACATTTATATGGCACATCTATATGGCACATTTATATGGCACATCTGTATGGCACATTTATATGGCACATTTATATGATACATCTATATGGCACATTTGTATGGTACATTTATATGGCACATCTGTATGGCACATTTATATGATACATTTATAAGGCACATTTCTATGGTACATTTATATGGCACATTTATAAGGCACATTTGTATGGTACATTTATAAGGCACATTTCTATGGTACATTTATATGGCACATTTATAAGGCACATTTGTATGGTACATTTATAAGGCACATTTACGTGGTGCTGTACTTGCACAATTATCTGCATTTCATTAAGGAGTGAGTGGGAAACAAAGTGGCAAATTCTGCTGATGATCCTGAACCTTCACCCTTGAGTTTTCTTTAATAATGTGGAATACAGAGTGCGGGGGAGGACAGACAGCAAGCGGGAAAGCAGATGTAAAAAGGGCAGGGTCAGATGGCGCCGATTCTCTCATCTGACACTGATCATAATGTGATCCACTTCTCTCAGATTAAGAGAAGCTTCTCCATTCTGTCAGGAAAATAATTTATCTATTTTACTCACTGATATAGCGCTATTAATTCCACAGCACTTTGCAGCAAGATGTTGTCCTTGGTGGGATTTGCACCCAGGATCCCAGCGCTGTAGTTGGACTGTACTGAGATTATTATTATTATACATTTTTATAGCGCCTTTTATCCCATGGCGCTTTACATGTGAAAGGGGCAAATATAGACAAGTACAATAAACATGAGCAAAACAAGGCACACACAAGTACAGAAGGAGAGAGGATCCTGCCCACGAGGGCTCACAGTCTACAGGGGATGGGTGAGGATACACTAGGAGAGAGTAGAGCTGGTTGTGTGGCGGTTCAGTAAATTGAGGATCACTGCAGGTTGTAGGTTTGTCGGAAGAGGTGAGTCTTCAGGTTCTTTTTGAAGGTTTCTGTGGTAGGCGAGAGTCGGATGTGTTGGGATAGAGAATTCCAGAGTATGGGGGAAGCACGGGAGAAGTCTTGTATGTGGATGTGGGAAAAAGAGATAAAAGGGGAGTAGAAAAGGAGATCTTGAGAGGAACGAAGGTTGCGTGTAGGTAAGTACCGGGAGACCATGTAACAGATATATGGAGGAGACAGGTTGTGGATGGCTTTATATGTCATAGTTAGGGTTTTGAACTGGAGCCTCTGGACAGTAGGAAGCCAGTGAAGGGCTTGGCATAGAGGAGAGGCTGGAGAGTACCAGAGTGCTAGAGGGGAAGCCAGAGAGTAGGAGGTTGCAGAAGTTGAGGCGGGAGATGATAAGGGCGTGAGCTAGTGTTTTTGCGGTGTCGCGGTCAAGGAATGCACGGGTCCTGGAAATGTTTTTGAGTTGGAGTTGACAGGAGGAAGCAAAGGCTTGGATATGTGGCTTGAAAGAGAGGGCAGAGTCAAGGATCACCCAGAGGCACTGAGCATGTGGGACTGGGTGAAGTGAGCAGCCATTGACATTGATGGATAGGTCTTGTGGAGGGGTAGAGTGAGATGGGGAAAGATGATGAATTCTGTTTTGTCCATGTTCAGTTTTAGAAAGTGAGCAGAAAAGAAAGCTGAAATAGCTGACAGACATTGTGGGATTCTGGTTAGTAGGGAGGTGATATTTGGTACAGAGAAGTAGATCTGTGTGTCATCAGCGTAGAGATGATACTGCAGACCGTGGGATTCTATGAGTCTTCCCAGGCCGAAGGTGTAGATGGAGAAGAGCAGGGGCCCTAGGACTGAGCCATGGGGAACACCAACAGACAGGGGGCGGGGTGAGGAGGTGGTGTGGGAGGAGACACTGAATGTTCGATCTGTTAGATATGACGAGATCCAGGATAGGGCCAGGTCTGTGATGCCAAGAGATGAGAGAATCTGTAGCAGGTCCACAGTGTCGAAGGCAGAAGACAGGTCCAGGAGAAAGGAGGCTAGAGCAGTGTCGCTTGCTCTTGGTGGTTAGTAGGTCGTTGGTGACTTTAGTTAGGGCAGTTTCAGTTGAGTGATGCGGTCAGAAGCCATATTGTAACCTGCAAAGAGGGGGCACGAGGAGAGGTGGGAGGACAGTTCAAGATGGACATACTGTTCCTGTAGTTTTGAGGCATAAGGGAGAAGAGATATCGGGCGTTAGCTAGACACAGAGGATGGGTCGAGGGAGGGATTTTTGAGGATGGTTGTAATTGAGGCATGTGTGAAGGATGAGAAGACACCATTTGTAAGTGAGAGGTTGAAGGGGTGTGTTTGGGTTGGGATGAAAACTGTCGAGGTTAGGGATGAGGTGGGATGGGAGCGGGTCAAGCGAGCAAGTGGGGAGATGTGATCTTGACAGGAGGGTGGAGAGCTGATCTTCTGTCATGGTGGAGAAGCAGGTTTTGGAGGAACAGGACTGAGCAGCTGAAAGGGGCATTGGGGGCCACGGGCCAACGTTTTCTCTGATGTTATTGATCTTCTGCATAAAGAAAGAAGCAAAGTCTTCAGCAGAAATGAGAGGAAATGGGGGAGGTGCTGGGGGACGGAATAGAGAATTGAAAGTGTTGAAAAGATGTTTAGGGTTGTGAAACAGGGAGGATATGAGAGATGAGAAGTAAGTTTGTTTTGCGGCAGTGAGCGTGGACTTGAAGCTGGCGAGGGACTGCTTGTATGTGATGAAGTGCTCCGCAGAATGGAATCTATTCCATCTCCACTCAGCAACCCTGGGAGCCCATCTCAGTTCTTTGGTCAGGCTGGTCAGCCAGGGCTGCCTGTTGATTGTACGAGTTTTTCTATGCGTGAGGGGAGCGGCAGATTGAAGTGTTGCTGTTATTGTGTTGCTATAGGAAGTAGCAGCAGCATCTGTGTCATGAAGGGAAGCTATGTCTGTAAGAGGGAGAAAGGACTCAGAGAGTGATTGTGAATTGAGGTTGCCATGAATATACACAGCTCTGCTACATCTCCTTGGTTTTGTAAATGACATGCCAGCTCAGAACACACACTTTCCGCCCCCCCATTAGGTTTGCTGGTCTAAACATACAGCTTTTTGGCCCCCTCAGTTTGTCTGTATAATTCTAAACCACACATCCCCCCTCCCTCAAGAATGTGTGTTGTGAAATTGGATTTTGGGCTCCCCCGGTGGCCACTGGTGGAATTGAACTGGTGTGCATCATCCCCTCTGTTCACCTGTTTCCATCAGGATGTGGGAGTCGCTATTTAACCTTGCTCCTCTGTCACTTCCATGCCGGTCAACATTGTAATCAGAAGCCTTTCTGTGCATGTTCCTGCTGCTAGACAACTCCCAGCTAAGTTGGACTTTTGTCCTCGTTTGTTTTTGCATTTTGTTCCAGTTCACTGCTGTAGTTTCGTTTCTGTGTCTGGAAAGCTCTTGTGATCTGAAATTGCCACTCTGATGTTATGAGTTAATACTAGAGTCTTAAAGTAATTTCAGGATGGTATTTTGATAGGGTTTTCAGCTGACCATGAAAGTGCCCTTTCTGTCTTCCTGCTATCTAGTAAGCGGACCTCAATTTTGCTAAACCTATTTTCATACTACGTTTGTCATTTCATCTAAAATCACCGCCAATATATGTGGGGGCCTCTGTCTGCCTATCGGGGAAACTTCTCTAGAGGTGAGCCAGGACTATATTTTCCTCTGCCAGGATTAGTTAGTCCTCCGGCCGGCGCTGGGCGTCTAGGGATAAAAAACGTAGGCAACGCTACCCGGCTACTGTTAGTTGTGCGGCAGGTTTAGTTCATGGTCAGTTTAGTTTCCATCCTTCCAAGAGCTAGTACTTATGTTTGCTGGGCTATGTTCTCTTGCCATTGAGAACCATAACAGTTTGACCGGCCCAAAAAAGGGTTAAATTAATTGACAGAGAAAGGAGAGAAAAGAGAAGTCTGCTGAAGATTTTTTTTTTTTTTTCCCCTTCCCTTCAGTTCTGAGTGTGCTTGTAATTGAATCTCTTGCAAGTCTGCCTATATTGCAGCCTTTCTCTCTCTCTCTCTCCTTCTAATCCTGGAATGGCTCTGTGTTCACCTGTTTAAAATGGATATTCAGAGTTTAGCTGCAGGTTTGAATAATCTCACCACGAAAGTTCAAAATTTACAAGATTTTGTTGTTCATGTTCCTATATCTGAACCTAGAATTCCTTTGCCTGAATTTTTCTCGGGGAATAGATCTTGCTTTCAAAATTTCAAAAATAATTGCAAGTTGTTTTTGTCCCTGAAATCTCGCTCTGCTGGAGATCCTGCTCAGCAGGTCAGGATTGTGATTTCCTTGCTCCGGGGCGACCCTCAGGATTGGGCTTTTGCATTGGCTCCAGGGGATCCTGCGTTGCTCAATGTGGATGCGTTTTTTCTGGCCTTGGGGTTGCTTTATGAGGAACCTCAGTTAGAGCTTCAGGCGGAAAAGGCCTTGATGTCCCTATCTCAGGGGCATGACGAAGCTGAAATATACTGCCAGAAATTCCGTAAATGGGCTGTGCTTACTCAGTGGAATGAGTGCGCCCTGGCGGCGAATTTCAGAGAGGGTCTCTCTGATGCCATTAAGGATGTTATGGTGGGGTTCCCTGTGCCTGCGGGTCTGAATGGGTCCATGACAATGGCTATCCAGATCGATAGGCGTCTGCGGGAGCGCAAACCTGTGCACCATTTGGCGGTGTCTACTGAGAAGACGCCAGAGAATATGCAATGTGATAGAATTCTGTCCAGAAGTGAACGGCAGAATTTAAGACGAAAAAATGGGTTGTGCTTCTATTGCGGTGATTCAACTCATGTTATATCAGCATGCTCTAAGCGTACTAAGAAGCTTGATAAGTCTGTTTCAATTGGCACTTTACAGTCTAAGTTTATTCTATCTGTGACCCTGATTTGTTCTTTATCATCTATTACCGCGGATGCCTATGTCGACTCTGGCGCCGCTTTGAGTCTTATGGATTGGTCCTTTGCCAAACGCTGTGGGTATGATTTGGAGCCTCTTGAAACTCCTATACCCCTGAGGGGGATTGACTCCACCCCATTGGCTAGTAATAAACCACAATACTGGACACAAGTAACTATGCGGATTAATCCGGATCATCAGGAGATTATTCGCTTTCTTGTGCTGTATAACCTACATGATGTGTTGGTGCTTGGATTGCCATGGCTGCAATCTCATAACCCAGTCCTTGACTGGAAAGCTATGTCTGTGTTAAGCTGGGGATGTAAGGGGAAGCATGGGGACGTACCTGTGGTTTCCATTTCATCATCTATTCCCTCTGAGATTCCTGAATTCTTGACTGAATATCGTGACGTTTTTGAAGAACCTAAGCTTGGTTCATTACCTCCGCACCGGGAGTGCGATTGTGCCATAGATTTGATTCCGGGTAGTAAATACCCTAAGGGTCGTTTATTTAATCTGTCTGTGCCTGAACATGCTGCTATGCGAGAATATATAAAGGAGTCCTTGGAAAAGGGACATATTCGTCCTTCGTCATCTCCCTTAGGAGCCGGTTTTTTCTTTGTGGCTAAGAAAGATGGCTCTTTGAGACCGTGTATTGATTATCGGCTTTTGAATAAAATCACGGTTAAATATCAATATCCGTTGCCACTGCTGACTGATTTGTTTGCTCGCATAAAGGGGGCCAAGTGGTTCTCTAAGATAGATCTCCGTGGGGCGTATAATTTGGTGCGAATTAAGCAGGGGGATGAGTGGAAGACCGCATTTAATACGCCCGAGGGCCACTTTGAGTATTTGGTGATGCCTTTTGGTCTTTCAAATGCCCCTTCAGTCTTTCAGTCCTTTATGCATGACATTTTCCGTGATTATTTGGATAAATTTATGATTGTGTATCTGGATGATATTTTGATTTTTTCGGATGACTGGGACTCTCATGTCCAGCAGGTCAGGAGGGTTTTTCAGGTTTTGCGGTCTAATTCCTTGTGTGTGAAGGGTTCTAAGTGCGTTTTTGGGGTTCAAAAGATTTCCTTTTTGGGATATATTTTTTCCCCCTCTTCCATCGAGATGGATCCTGTCAAGGTTCAGGCTATTTGTGATTGGACGCAACCCTCTTCTCTTAAGAGTCTTCAGAAATTTTTGGGCTTTGCTAACTTTTATCGTCGATTTATTGCTGGTTTTTCTGATGTTGTTAAACCATTGACTGATTTGACTAAGAAGGGTGCTGATGTTGCTGATTGGTCCCCTGCTGCTGTGGAGGCCTTTCGGGAGCTTAAGCGCCGCTTTTCTTCCGCCCCTGTGTTGCGTCAGCCTGATGTTGCTCTTCCTTTTCAGGTTGAGGTCGACGCTTCTGAAATCGGAGCTGGGGCAGTTTTGTCGCAGAGAAGTTCCGATTGTTCCGTGATGAGACCTTGTGCCTTTTTCTCGCGTAAATTTTCGCCCGCCGAGCGGAATTATGATGTTGGGAATCGGGAGCTTTTGGCCATGAAGTGGGCTTTTGAGGAGTGGCGTCATTGGCTTGAGGGGGCTAGACATCAGGTGGTGGTATTGACTGACCACAAAAATCTAATTTATCTTGAGTCCGCCAGACGCCTGAATCCTAGACAGGCGCGCTGGTCGTTGTTTTTCTCTCGGTTTAATTTTGTGGTGTCCTACCTGCCGGGTTCTAAGAATGTTAAGGCGGATGCCCTTTCTAGGAGTTTTGAGCCTGACTCCCCTGGTAACTCTGAACCTACAGGTATCCTTAAGGATGGAGTGATATTGTCTGCCGTTTCTCCAGACCTGCGGCGGGCCTTGCAGGAGTTTCAGGCGGATAGACCTGATCGTTGCCCACCTGGTAGACTGTTTGTTCCTGATGATTGGACCAGTAAAGTCATTTCTGAGGTTCATTCTTCTGCGTTGACAGGTCATCCTGGAATCTTTGGTACCAGGGATTTGGTGGCAAGGTCCTTCTGGTGGCCTTCCCTGTCTCGAGATGTGCGAGGCTTTGTGCAGTCTTGTGACGTTTGTGCTCGGGCCAAGCCTTGTTGTTCTCGGGCTAGTGGATTGTTGTTGCCCTTGCCTATCCCGAAGAGGCCCTGGACACACATCTCGATGGATTTTATTTCGGATCTTCCTGTTTCTCAGAAGATGTCTGTCATCTGGGTGGTGTGTGACCGTTTCTCTAAGATGGTCCATTTGGTTCCCCTGCCTAAGTTGCCTTCTTCTTCCGAGTTGGTTCCTCTGTTTTTTCAAAATGTGGTCCGTTTGCATGGTATTCCGGAGAATATCGTTTCTGACAGAGGAACCCAATTCGTGTCTAGATTTTGGCGAGCATTCTGTGCTAGGATGGGCATAGATTTGTCTTTCTCGTCTGCTTTCCATCCTCAGACTAATGGCCAGACCGAGCGGACGAATCAGACCTTGGAGACATATTTGAGGTGTTTTGTGTCTGCAGATCAGGATGATTGGGTTGCTTTTTTGCCTTTAGCGGAGTTTGCCCTCAATAATCGGGCCAGCTCTGCCACCTTGGTGTCTCCTTTTTTCTGTAATTCGGGGTTTCATCCTCGATTTTCTTCTGGTCAGGTGGAATCTTCGGATTGTCCTGGAGTGGATGCTGTGGTGGAGAGGTTGCATCAGATTTGGGGGCAGGTAGTAGACAATTTGAAGTTGTCCCAGGAGAAGACTCAGCTTTTTGCCAACCGCCGGCGTCGGGTTGGTCCTCGGCTTTGTGTTGGGGACTTGGTGTGGTTGTCTTCTCGTTTTGTCCCTATGAGGGTTTCTTCTCCTAAGTTTAAGCCTCGGTTCATCGGCCCGTACAAGATATTGGAGATTCTTAACCCTGTGTCCTTCCGTTTGGACCTCCCTGCATCTTTTTCTATTCATAATGTTTTTCATCGGTCATTGTTGCGCAGGTATGAGGTACCGGTTGTGCCTTCCGTTGAGCCTCCTGCTCCGGTGTTGGTTGAGGGCGAGTTGGAGTACGTTGTGGAAAAAATCTTGGACTCCCGTGTTTCCAGACGGAAACTCCAGTATCTGGTCAAATGGAAGGGATACGGTCAGGAGGATAATTCTTGTGTGACTGCCTCTGATGTTCATGCCTCCGATCTGGTCCGTGCCTTTCATAGGGCTCATCCTGATCGCCCTGGTGGTTCTGGTGAGGGTTCGGTGCCCCCTCCTTGAGGGGGGGGTACTGTTGTGAAATTGGATTTTGGGCTCCCCCGGTGGCCACTGGTGGAATTGAACTGGTGTGCATCATCCCCTCTGTTCACCTGTTTCCATCAGGATGTGGGAGTCGCTATTTAACCTTGCTCCTCTGTCACTTCCATGCCGGTCAACATTGTAATCAGAAGCCTTTCTGTGCATGTTCCTGCTGCTAGACAACTCCCAGCTAAGTTGGACTTTTGTCCTCGTTTGTTTTTGCATTTTGTTCCAGTTCACTGCTGTAGTTTCGTTTCTGTGTCTGGAAAGCTCTTGTGATCTGAAATTGCCACTCTGATGTTATGAGTTAATACTAGAGTCTTAAAGTAATTTCAGGATGGTATTTTGATAGGGTTTTCAGCTGACCATGAAAGTGCCCTTTCTGTCTTCCTGCTATCTAGTAAGCGGACCTCAATTTTGCTAAACCTATTTTCATACTACGTTTGTCATTTCATCTAAAATCACCGCCAATATATGTGGGGGCCTCTGTCTGCCTATCGGGGAAACTTCTCTAGAGGTGAGCCAGGACTATATTTTCCTCTGCCAGGATTAGTTAGTCCTCCGGCCGGCGCTGGGCGTCTAGGGATAAAAAACGTAGGCAACGCTACCCGGCTACTGTTAGTTGTGCGGCAGGTTTAGTTCATGGTCAGTTTAGTTTCTGTCATGATCTCTGCAGGCAGAGATCATAGCAAGCCTATAGAGGGACAAGCTCTCGGAAGATGGAACTATACTGACCATGAACTAAGCCTGCCGCGCAACTAGAAATAGCCAGGTAGCATTTCCTATTTATCGCTAGATTCCCAGCTCTGGCCTAAGACCTAAATAGCTAGCAGAGGGAAATATAAGACCTGGCTCACCTCTAGAGAAATATTCCAAAGAAGACAGTAGCCCCCCACATATAATGACGGTGAGTTCAGATGAAACAACAAACGCAGCAGGAAAATAGTCTTAGCAAATTTGAGGTCCGCTTACTAGATAGCAGAAGACAGATAGTATACTTTCATGGTCAGCAGAAAAACACTAACAAAACACCATCCAGAGATTACCTTAAACTCTGGCATTAACTCATAACGCCAGAGTAGCAATCCCTGATCAACGAGAGCTTTCCAGACACAGTAACAAAACTTCAGCTGTGAACTGGAACAAATAGGCAAAACAAAACATGGACAAAAGTCCAACTTAACTAGTAGTAGTCTAGAAGCAGGAACAAGCACTGAGAGGCATCAGATAACATTGTTGACCGGCAAGAAACCACCAGAGAAATGAGCTTAAATAGCGACACCCACTACTGATGGAACCAGGTGAAACAGGAAAGAGGATGACAAGTCCAATTCCACAAGCGGCCACCGGGGGAGCCCAGAATCCAAATTCACAACAGTACCCCCCCCTCAAGGAGGGGGCACCGAACCCTCACCAGATCCACCAGGGCGACCAGGATGAGCCCTATGGAAGGCACGAACAAGATCAGAAGCATGAACATCAGATGCATTGACCCACGAATTATCCTCCTGGCCGTAACCCTTCCAGTTGACCAGATACTGGAGTCTCCGTCTGGAAACACGAGAGTCCAAAATTTTCTCCACAACGTACTCCAACTCACCCTCAACCAACACCGGAGCAGGAGGCTCAACTGAAGGTACCACAGGTACCTCATACCTGCGCAATAACGACCGATGAAAAACGTTATGAATGGAAAAGGACGCAGGGAGGTCCAAACGGAAAGAAACAGGATTAAGAATCTCCAATATTCTATAAGGGCCGATGAACCGAGGTTTAAACTTAGGAGAAGAGACCCTCATAGGGACAAAACGAGAAGACAACCACACCAAATCTCCAACACAAAGCCGAGAACCAACACGACGATGACGGTTGGCAAAACGCTGAGTCTTCTCCTGGGACAACTTCAAATTGTCCATAACCTGCCCCCAGATGTGATGCAATCTCTCCACCACCGCATCGACTCCAGGACAATCCGAGGATTCCACCTGACCGGAGGAAAATCGAGGGTGAAACCCCGAATTACAGAAAAACGGGGACACCAAGGTGGAAGAGCTGGCCCGATTATTGAGGGCGAACTCTGCCAATGGCAAAAAAGCAACCCAATCATCCTGGTCAGCAGAGACAAAACACCTCAGATATGTCTCCAGGGTCTGATTAGTCCGCTCGGTCTGGCCATTAGTCTGAGGGTGAAAAGCAGATGAAAAAGACAAATCTATGCCCATCCTAGCACAGAATGCCCGCCAAAATCTAGACACAAATTGGGTACCTCTGTCAGAAACAATATTCTCAGGAATACCGTGCAATCGGACAACATTCTGAAAAAACAGAGGAACCAACTCAGAAGAAGAAGGCAACTTGGGCAGAGGAACCAAATGGACCATTTTAGAGAAACGGTCACAGACCACCCAGATGACAGACATCTTCTGGGAAACAGGCAGATCTGAAATAAAATCCATCGAGATGTGTGTCCAAGGCCTCTTAGGAATAGGCAAGGGCAACAGCAGTCCGCTAGCCCGAGAACTACAAGACTTGGCCCGAGCACAAACGTCACATGACTGCACAAAGACTCGCACATCTCGTGACAGGGAAGGCCACCAGAAGGATCTTGCCACCAAATCCCTGGTACCAAAAATTCCGGGATGACCTGCCAATGCAGAAGAATGTACCTCAGAGATGACTCTGCTGGTCCAATCATCCGGAACAAACAGTCTATCAGGCGGACAACGATCCGGTCTATCCGCCTGAAACTCTTGCAAGGACCGCCGCAGATCAGGAGAAACGGCCGACAAAATTACTCCCTCCCTAAGGATACCTGTGGGTTCAGAATTACCAGGAGAGTCCGGGTCAAAACTCCTAGAAAGGGCATCTGCCTTAACATTCTTAGAACCCGGTAGGTATGACACCACAAAATCAAAGCGAGAAAAAAATAAAGACCAGCGCGCCTGTCTAGGATTCAGGCGTCTGGCAGTCTCAAGATAAATCAAATTTTTGTGGTCAGTCAATACCACCACCTGATGCCTAGCCCCCTCGAGCCAATGGCGCCACTCCTCAAACGCCCACTTCATGGCCAAAAGCTCCCGATTCCCAACATCATAATTCCGCTCTGCGGGCGAAAATTTGCGAGAAAAGAAGGCACAAGGCCTAATGACGGAGCAGTCGGAACCTTTCTGCGACAACACTGCCCCAGCTCCGATCTCCGAAGCGTCAACCTCAACCTGAAAAGGCAGATTCACATCAGGCTGACGCAACACAGGGGCAGAGGCAAAACGGCGCTTAAGCTCCTGAAAGGCCTCTACAGCATGAGGGGACCAATTAGCAACATCAGCGCCTTGTCTGGTCAAATCAGTCAGTGGTTTAACGACATCCGAAAAACCAGCAATAAATCGGCGGTAAAAGTTGGCAAAGCCCAAAAATCTCTGAAGACCCTTAAGAGAGGAGGGCTGAGTCCAGTCACAAATAGCTTGCACCTTGACGGGATCCATCTCAATGGAAGAGGGAGAAAAAATATACCCCAAAAAGGAAATTTTCTGGACCCCAAAAACGCACTTAGACCCCTTCACACATAAAGAATTAGACCGCAGAACCTGAAAAACTCTCCTGACCTGCTGGACATGAGAGTCCCAGTCATCAGAAAAAATCAGAATATCATCCAGATATATTATCATAAATTTATCCAGAAAATCGCGGAAAATATCATGCATAAAAGACTGGAAAACTGAAGGGGCATTAGAAAGACCAAAAGGCATGACCAAATACTCAAAGTGGCCCTCGGGCGTATTAAATGCGGTCTTCCACTCATCCCCCTGCCTGATCCGCACCAAATTATACGCCCCACGAAGATCAATTTTAGAGAACCACTTAGCACCCTCTATACGAGCAAACAAATCAGTAAGCAATGGCAATGGGTATTGATACTTAACAGTGATCTTATTCAGAAGCCGATAATCAATACATGGTCTCAAAGAGCCGTCTTTTTTTGAGACAAAGAAAAACCCAGCTCCCAAGGGAGAAGAAGATGGACGAATATGTCCCTTTTCCAAAGACTCCTTTATATATTCCCGCATAGCAGCATGTTCCGGCACAGACAGATTAAACAAACGACCCTTGGGATATTTACAACCCGGTATCAAATCTATGGCACAATCGCACTCACGGTGCGGAGGTAACGACCCAAGCTTGGGTTCGTCAAAGACGTCTTGATAATCAGAGAGGAACTCAGGGACTTCAGAGGGAATGGACGACGAAATAGAAACCAAAGGTAAGTCCCCATGAATACCCTTACATCCCCAGCTCAACACAGACATTGCTCTCCAGTCCAAGACTGGGTTGTGAGACTGCAACCATGGCAATCCCAGTACCAAATCGTCATGTAAATTATACAGCACCAGGAAACGAATAATCTCCTGGTGATCCGGATTGATACGCATGGTTACTTGTGTCCAGTATTGTGGTTTATTATTAGCCAATGGGGTGGAGTCAATCCCCTTCAGAGGAATAAGAGTCTCCAAAGGCTCTAAATCAAAACCACAACGATTGGCAAAGGACCAATCCATAAGACTCAGAGCGGCGCCAGAGTCAACATAGGCGTCCGTGGCAATGGATGACAAAGAGCAAATCAGGGTTACAGACAAAATAAACTTAGACTGAATGGTGCCAATGGAAACAGACTTATCAAGCTTCTTTGTACGCCTAGAGCATGCTGATATAACATGAGTAGAATCCCCACAATAGAAACACAATCCATTCTTCCGTCTAAAATTCTGTCGCTCGCTCCTGGACAGAATTCTATCACACTGCATACTTTCTGGCGTCTTTTCCATAGACACCGCCAGATGGTGCACCGGTTTGCGCTCCCGCAGACGTCTATCAATCTGAATAGCCATTGTCATGGACTCATTCAGACCTGCAGGCACAGGGAACCCCACCATAACATCCTTAACGGCATCAGAGAGACCTTCTCTGAAAGTTGCCGCCAAGGCGCACTCATTCCACTGAGTAAGCACAGACCATTTACGGAATTTTTGGCAGAAAACTTCAGCTTCGTCTTGCCCCTGAGATAGTGCCATCAAAGTTTTTTCTGCCTGAAGTTCCAAATGAGGTTCCTCATAAAGCAAGCCCAAGGCCAGAAAAAACGCATCCACATCGCGTAACGCAGGATCCCCTGCTGGCAATGAGAAGGCCCAATCTTGAGGGTCACCCCTGAGCAAGGAAATCACAATCCTAACCTGCTGAGCAGGGTCTCCAGCTGAACGAGACTTCAGGGACAAATAAAGCTTACAATTATTTCGGAAATTCTGGAAGCTAGCTCTATTCCCTGTGAAGAACTCCGGCAAAGGAATTCTCGGCTCAGATACCGGAGCATGTACCACAAAATCTTGTAAATTTTGTACTTTCGTGATGAGATTATTCAAACCCGCAGTTACACTCTGGAGATCCATTATTGTCAGGTGCACACAGAGCCAAACAGAGATTAGGAGGAGAGAGAGAAAAAAAAGACTGCAGCAAGGCAGACTGGAGGAAAAAAAAAAAAAATTCCAGCAGACTTCTTATAACTCTCCTTTCTCAACCTGGGTCTTTAACACTTTATTGGCCGGTCAAACTGTCATGATCTCTGCAGGCAGAGATCATAGCAAGCCTATAGAGGGACAAGCTCTCGGAAGATGGAACTATACTGACCATGAACTAAGCCTGCCGCGCAACTAGAAATAGCCAGGTAGCATTTCCTATTTATCGCTAGATGCCCAGCTCTGGCCTAAGACCTAAATAGCTAGCAGAGGGAAATATAAGACCTGGCTCACCTCTAGAGAAATATTCCAAAGAAGACAGTAGCCCCCCACATATAATGACGGTGAGTTCAGATGAAACAACAAACGCAGCAGGAAAATGGTCTTAGCAAATTTGAGGTCCGCTTACTAGATAGCAGAAGACAGATAGTATACTTTCATGGTCAGCAGAAAAACACTAACAAAACACCATCCAGAGATTACCTTAAACTCTGGCATTAACTCATAACGCCAGAGTAGCAATCCCTGATCAACGAGAGCTTTCCAGACACAGTAACAAAACTTCAGCTGTGAACTGGAACAAATAGGCAAAACAAAACATGGACAAAAGTCCAACTTAACTAGTAGTAGTCTAGAAGCAGGAACAAGCACTGAGAGGCATCAGATAACATTGTTGACCGGCAAGAAACCACCAGAGAAATGAGCTTAAATAGCGACACCCACTACTGATGGAACCAGGTGAAACAGGAAAGAGGATGACAAGTCCAATTCCACAAGCGGCCACCGGGGGAGCCCAGAATCCAAATTCACAACAAGTTTCCATCCTTCCAAGAGCTAGTACTTATGTTTGCTGGGCTATGTTCTCTTGCCATTGAGAACCATAACAAATGTGTGTGAGAGTCCACTTCTCCTTGTCCCATGCTATACAGCTCTGTAACCTGAGACACTAGTGTGCCACAGAGCAGCTTGAGAAAACTGGTTAAAGGTAGTTCCATAAAGGAACATTTTCTTTGTTCTTGCAAACTTTCATATAATGGCACCGATTATTGATATAGGGGTGAAATTTACATTTTTGGCACCTGCATCAGTAGAGCTACCCTCCCGTGCGTTTTTGAAGTTCAGCACCTACCAGAACCTGAGAAATGCATTACTGCTTACCCGGGTCACATAGCCAAGTCATTTTTGGACTTAAATGAACGGCAATCTCATGCTCGGGAGAATGATAGTTTTGGCATTCTTCTACAAGGTTCCCATCCTGAGTTGTGGCCGATGTAACGTTTTTCATAACTTCCAAAAGGGAGTGCATGTCATAGCTCCGCCCACTCAGTGAGGTTATGAAGCACAGGGTATAACATTGATCAGTAGTTATATCGCCCTCACTGCAGTGTGCCCAATAGTCAGTACATAGCAAGGCAGCCTTTCTGGTGACTATTTATCCTAGGTGCAGTTCCCTGACTGACCTAAGGGTAAGGCGGGCCCCAGAGAGCTGCAAGTTCCAAACTGGAACTGAGAAGTGGGATATAAATAAATCCCTGAAGAAAGAACTGGGGCAACCAAACACCCCTTGTTCACGACAGAGGTGTTTGAGATTTCTGCGAGGGTGAGTGAGTTTGTGGAGTGGGGGTTGTGCACTAGGAGAGGAGAGGGAAGAGAATGTCAGTAAGTTGTGGTCAGACAGGTGGAGGGGTGAGTTAGTGAGATTAGTAAGGGAACAGAGGTGGGTGAAGATAAGGTCCAGCGGGTGACCATCTTTGTGACTGGCCACGGGGGACCATTGAGTGAGGCCAAAGGAGGCAGTGAGCTATAAAAGTTTAGAGGCAGCTGGGGTGGAAGTGTAAATGGGGATGTTGACGTCACCCATGATGATAGTGAGCATGTCAGCAGAGAGGAAATTAAGTAGCCAGGTGGTGAAGTGGTCAATAAAAGTGGACATGGCTAGTTCTGGGGGGTGGGAGAAGACAGCCAGCTGGAGGTTGGAGGGGGAATAGATGCGGGTGGAATTTACCTCACATGAGGAAAGAGTGGTGGAGAGTGGTAGCAGAATTGGGGTAAAGGAGCAGGTATCAGACAGGAGCAAGCCAACTCCTCCACCACGTTTGTTGTTGGTGCAAGGGGTGTGAGAGAGAATGAATCCGCCAAAAGAAAGTGCAGCTGCAGAGGCTGAGTCAGGAGGGGTGAGCCAGGTGTCAGTGATGCCAAGGAAGGAGTTTGTTGGTGATAAAGAGGTCATGGATAAATGACAGTTTATTACAGACAGAGCGTTTGTTCCATAGTGCTCTAGGTAGGAGAACCGTGAAGTGGGGGCTGGATAAATGGGTATGAGGCGATCATGATTGCAAAAGCTTGTAGAGGATCATGGCAGGGTGTTAGGAATGAGTGTGGGCATGTGTTGAGGAGGGCCAGGATTTGGGGATACATCGCCAGCAATGAGGAACAGCAGACAGAGCGTTAGAAGGTGGGAGCAGGATAGGACATGATGTGGCCGTGTGTGTCTGGAGAAAAAGGATTATATGCAGAGGAACAGTTGTGAGAAGGAGGTGAGATGGCTGGGGAGGATGGTGGGAGGAATAGGTGGGAGGAATACAGGAGATAGGAAAAAATAGAGTAGTATGGGGGTG
Source organism: Ranitomeya variabilis (assembly GCF_051348905.1). Classification (NCBI taxonomy): domain Eukaryota; kingdom Metazoa; phylum Chordata; class Amphibia; order Anura; family Dendrobatidae; genus Ranitomeya; species Ranitomeya variabilis. The sequence goes on along the minus strand of NC_135236.1, from coordinate 690,674,400 downwards.
AAAGTGAAAAGAAACCGTAACATTGTAGTGGTTTTCGATTATTTTACCTTACAGTCAATTCCAGTCCAATTCTAGTCTAATTCAAAGTAGTGTAATTAGAAATCTGTAATTTGAAAGATGCGTGGAGTAGACTACGTCTGGATCAGACACATGGCTCTTAATATATATCATCTGAATGCAGTGCAATGGTTTCCCCGCACTTCTTGATTTCCATGGACTGGTGCGATCCAAATATCAGAGCAAACTCTGCCATGCAGATATTTTATCTGCTCTGATTTACAGCTCACTGGTGGCACATTGGACACAGTAGAGTAACTAGAGTCTGATCGACCCCTGTGCAAAATTTTGACATGGGGGCCCCCAATGCTGTATGTTGGTCAAATGTACGGACTCTTGTAGCATTCTAAATCCTATAATAACTGTAGAAAAGCCAGGTAGGACTGGATTAAATTCTAGCACTGCAGGTCTTAATTAGATGCACCTGGCTAGCTTTGACTAAGATCCAGTAAATGGGTTCACCTTGTGTCAGTCTGCTTGGGGTTGAGCAGAGTGGAGAGTGTTGAAGTTGGTGAGTGATCAGCCAAAATGTGAGCTGTAGATGGGAGAGAGATAAGCCAAGGTTTCACACAGATCAGCTAGGAAAGCTGAGTAGTCTGTGGGTTGGAGCTACAGAGAACCGTGCGGAAGCTGAAGTCTGTTGAGTGTGAACTGTGCATGGAATTGAACACTTCAGGCTGAAGATGATATCGAGACTGGTAGGATCATGCTTCTTCTGTTTTTAAAGTTTGATCCGGGACAAAGGAATGGACTCTGTTGGGATGAGCCGCACTCACATATGTGTGTCTGCTGAATGAACTGTTTATTTGCTTTTTTACCTTTGTGAGCAAAATAGGCTGTTTTGATTTTGGATTCCTTGGAGTTTTTTGAAACCAATAAAACTGCATTGCCTGTGTGAACGCTACGTAATGCCTACTTGAAAGCGTGTATCCATACAGGACTTACATTTTGCCACCCACCCATCTGCTTTGAGCAGTAATGTCCCTTATCCTGTAGTAATGTTGCCCATCCTTATACATATGTCCCCAGTCGTGGTATATACTGTATGTCTCCCATCCTAGAATCTTAGCGTTGGAAGGGACCTCCGTGGTCCTCGTGTCCAACCCCCTCAATGCAGGATTCACTAAACCATCTCAGTCCATCCTCTGTGTGAAGACTTCCATTGTAGGAGAACTCGTCACCACCTCTCGTGGCTGCCTGTTCCACTCATCTCAGTATGCTGTATATGTTCCCCATCCTAGGTCCATCATGTATTAGGGGTACAGCTGGTATCTAGGCCTTCTCGTCCCTTATATTAATGTATAGTTGGTATCTGGCCTTCTCCCCTGATATATCAGGGGTACAGCTGGTTTCCGGACCTTTTCCTCCTATATATCAAGGGTACAGCTGGTATCCACCCTTCCCCTCCCATATGTCAGTGGTACAGCTGATATCTGTGCCATCTCCTCTCATTTATTAGGGGTACAGCTGGTATCCAGGCCTTCTCCTCCTATATATCAGGGGAACAGATCATATCCGAGCCTTCTCCTCCTTTATTTCAGGGGTGCAGCTGTTATACGGACCATCTCCTCCCATATATCAGGGGTTGAGCTTAGGGTTAGGGTTAACCCTAAGGTATCCAACCTTCTCCTCAGCGGTATAGCTGGTATCCAAGCATTTTCCTCCTATATATCAGGGGTACAGCTGGTATCCGAGCATTTCCCTCCTATATATCAGGGGTACAGCTGGTATCCGAGCATTTTCCTCCTATATATCAGGGGTACAGCTGGTATCCGAGCATTTTCCTCCTATATATCAGGGGTGCAGCTGGTATCCAGCCCTTCCCCTCCATATATCAGGGGTACAGCTGGTATCCAGACCTTCTCTTCCCTTAGGCTGGGTTCATACTGCGTTAACGCAAGTGCCGAAATGCGATCGCGCCAGCGCAGATAGAGCTAGCAGATGCTCTATCTGCGCTAGTGGTGACGGACCCGGAAACACTGCAGCCCTCATCCAATGGTCCGTCACAGAATGACGGCACATCTCTAGCGCATGCACATTATGGCATGCGTTGGAGATGCGCCCGAAATAGGGGTTAATGGCAGCGTTAACGGACTGCGTTACTCGTTATGCCGCGGTGTAACGCAGTCTAACGGACTGCCATAACGCAGTATGAACCCAGCCTTATATTAGGTGTACAGCTGGTATCTAGGCCTTTTCCTCCATTTATCATGGTTACAACCTTTTTGTATCTGATACTACTTCTAGGAATCGGCCATGTTTCATGTGAAGGTGACAGAGGAGAACCTGATTGTGATCTCACTGGAGGATTCTGATGTAAAGTCTTCATCCTCGGCGTATGTAGTGAAGATCACAGGAGAATCTAAGAATTACTTCTTCCAGTTTGAGGAGTTTAACAGCTCGTTACCGGATCCTGTGAAGTTTAATGCCAGTTACCATGGACTTTATTACATCATCACATTAATGGTAATAAATGCCAACCTGGCATCAAGACCAGCAAGATCTGTGACAGTTCTGACCAGTAAGTATGTCCGCCACTGTAAAAGGGGAACGGGTGAAAAAAAAGTGCTTTGTCATAGAAAATATTAAGATCCCTAAAGCCACTAGTGAGTGGTCCTTGACCCCCTCCCTCACACAGAATTTCAGTAGGAAAAAGAGCTTACATTCTTAGTCTCCTAGAAATAGAATTGCACAATGGACATAGGGAAGTGGGTAAATTACGTATACTTGGGAAGTGACAAATCTAATTAAAATCCCTTTTGAAGCCAAGTATCCCTATAGGGTACATGTAATTAGACAGGAAATAGCTTTCCTGGGACTGAGATAAAAAAGGACATGTGTTTACCCATAAATAGAGAAGTGGATATGTCGCCTTTGTCCCCAGGAAAGACACCCTGAGGTGTTCCCTTCAGGAGAAATGTTACATCTACAACCAGACACAGAGGCACTGGTGGAAAATTATGAATATGGGGGTTTATATAACTCTGATATTAATGGAAGATACATTTTCAATTTAAGGACTAATCGGAAAGAATATGCATATTTTTTCGTAATTGTGCCATCTGCCTATAAGCCCCAAATCAATAGTAACCAGATCCCTGACACCAGCTATATCATGTTTACTATCTTTTGAAAGGTAAAATTCAGATAAAAAATATGGCGTTGATCCTGAACTTCTGCAGTCGTCTGGAGTGAAGATATCATTAATGTTGGGAATTTCATAAAATCATGAAGGGCTGGGAACATCCCACAACCCGGCCCACGTGAGGTCAGCAAGTGGGGAGGCGTGGATGTAACTTAGGTGCTGATAAAAAGTCAAGATGAATTATAATCTGTGACCAATGCTAAGGAAGATAGTGTCACGATTCACACCGTGACTGTCAAGATCCCTTAGCCGCTGCCCACAATATGTCACGGATTGGGGTGACTTTAGACCAGCAGACGGCTATCACATGTGCAGGGGGGCTTATCCTAGTTATCCCTCCACTGCCACAATGTGATGAAAAAAAAAACACACGAGGCTATTGACCTCTTAGTTTACAGCAGGGGCTTATTTTAGGTATCCCACTGCTCTTCAATATACCATGAACTGCAGGGATTTGTGTATCCCGCTTACAGTTCCACTTAAACCTTGCAGCTCTCTGGCGCCCCCCTTTCTGTCAGGTCAGATTAGGTACTGCACCTAGGGTGATTAGTCGCCAGAAACGCTGCCTGCTATGTACTGGCTATTGGGTGCACTGCAGCGACGCGATAACTACTCCCACTCAGGCAGGAACAATAATTATCAAGCCGCAGTCGCTACAGTGACCCCCAAAAGCCTGCACACGGTCGCTGCCACCAGCTCCAATTGAACGGGTCTGGAGCTAACCCCAAAACAGTAGCGTAATTCCCTTCAGAGACAGGGTACGGTTTAGGGCAGGAAGAACGAACTAGTATTAAATATTATACCCCATAAATGATTTTTAGGCAGTGTTTATAAAATATTTTACAAAGATGTTACAAATGAGACAATTGCCAATATGTACAAGGTAATTATAAAAATAAAAGGATTAAATGAAGAAAAGGTAACACTCACATATTCTCAGATCATTGCATTGCAGGCAACAGGCTATGAGAGCTTTCCATCTATCCCAGTGCATTTGCACTCGCAGTCTGGTCGCTTCAGGTAAAAACTCACAACTCCCCCCCTGGAAGCCTGCCAGCAACTTTATAACCTACAGCCTGTGACCTCACAGAAAGGGCTGGTTTTTCCAACCCCTCCTACTTCTTCAGTATTACTCACTGGGCATTAAATATATCTGATGCCCGTAACTTCGCTACAGAACATAAAATAATCGCACCATACCCATCATTCATCTCGTAGTATCGTGGGCATTCCGATGAGATCAAATATGTCCTATTTGTCACGCACACTGACAGAGAAATCCCTACCTCTGTACCAGATGGAGCTAGAAACTGATGCTTAGAGTGAGGGGTAGATCCATCGAGGAAGAATAAGAATATATATTTTCGTGTCCATAACTTAAACGGTTTGCATAATATCTTCCAAAAACAGAACAAAGAACTTCCATGCGTTCTAGAAGTTTCTCTAACAGTTCCGGCTAACACAAATTTCCCTTGCAGCTATGCCAGTCGTAAATACCTTTCGTCAATAAAACTCCCCCACAAGGCAAGCTCTTCTACACAGACAGCTAGAAACACAGGGAAGGAAAGAGAACCAGAGAGAGGGGGGTTTAGCCCCCGCATGCTAGCAAGAAAACTAACTTATGATATTTCATACCATATCGTGACACCTCCCCCTTTTTGCGTGCGCTACAGCGGCAGAACCTCTCGGTATGCCTCCATGCGCACCTCCGTGGGCTCACCCTGGCAGGAGAGTCCATCCGCATTCCCATGCTCTTTGCCCGCTTTGTGTTTAATGGTGAAGTCGAATTGCTGAAGGGCAAGGCTCCAGCGTAGCAACCTGCCATTGGTTCCGCACTGGTGCTTAGCCAGCGCAGAGGGTTGTGGTCGGTCACCACGGTGAAGGTGCGACCGTACAAGTAGGGCTGCAAGCGCTGCAGGGCCCAGACTATGGCCAGGCACTCCTTCTCAATGGTGGAGTAGGCCACTTCCCTCGGCAAAAGTTTCCGGCTCAGGTACAACACGGGGTGCTCTTGGTCCTCCGAGTCAACCTGGCTGAGCACAGCACCAAGGCCAAACTCACTGGCGTCGGTCTGTACCAAGAACGGTCGACTGCTGTCGACTGCTTTCAACACAGGGGCGTTGCACAGTGCTGTTTTCAACGCCTGGAAGGCCCCCTCACAGCCATCTGTCCAGTTGACGATGTGGGGTAGCTTCTTCCTGGTGAGGTCCGTCAAAGGTTTTGCCAGGCTACTATAGTGCTGAACGAAGCGCCTATAGTACCCTGCAGTGCCCAGGAAGGACATCACATGTTTCTTGGTCCTGGGAGTGGGCCAGTTCACGATCACGCCCACTTTGTCAGGCTCTGGTTTTAGGGTGTTTCCGCCTACCCGGTGCCCCAGGTAGTGAACCTCCTTCATGCCCATCTGGCACTTTCCCGGCTTGATAGTCAGGCCTGCTTGGTGAATTCGCCTGAGCACCTCCTCGAGATGCTGCAGGTGTTCATCCCAGGAGGGACTGAAGATGGCAATGTCATCTAAGTACGCCACAGCGTACTTCTCCAGTCCCTGAAGCAGGAGATTGACCATCCGCTGGAAAGTGGCAGGGGCATTCTTCATGCCGAAGGGCATGACCGTGGACTCGTACAGTCCAAAGGGTGTGATAAAGGCGGACTTCTCCTGCGCCTCGGGGCTCAGGGGAATCTGCCAGTATCCGCGACTCAGATCCATGATTGTCAGGTATTTTGCGCCAGCTAACTTCTCAAGCAGCTCCTCGATGCGCGGCATTGGGTGCGCGTCAGAGGCGGTAATGGCGTTGAGCCCCCTGTAGTCCACGCAGAACCGGGTGGTCCGGTCCTTCTTTGGCACGAGAACTACAGGTGAGGCCCACGCGCTCTTTGACCGTCGAATCACCCCCAGCTGTAACATCTCATCGATCTCCTGGCGCATAATCTGCTGCACCTGGTCAGAGATTCGATAGGGTGTTCGCCGTAGTGGGGCGTGATTCCCGGTGTCCACCTCATGGACGGCTAACTCAGTCCTTCCAGGCCGGTTGGAGAACACGACCCGGAAGGGTTCCAGCATGGTTTGCAACTGCAACCGCTGTGGTTCATCTAGCGAGGCGCTTACCTCCACGTCCTCAATGGACCCATGGGCCTTGGCTTGGGCCAGCATGTCCAGGAGGGTGTCTTCCTCCCCTTCTTCGGGTGCGCTGCAGACCGGTAGGACGAAAGGTTCACGTTCGTGATAAGCCTTCATCATGTTGACGTGAAAGGCCTTTCGCCTACCCCGAGTGTGGTCAAGCGTGACCACATAGGTGGCCGGGTTGAGCTGTTGGTGGACGACGTACGGGCCCTCCCAGGCTGCCTGAAGCTTATCCGTTGGTACAGGAACCAGCACCCACACCTTTTGACCCACGTGGTAGGTCCGCTCCCGGGCGTTCTGGTCGTACCAGTGCTTCTGATCAGCCTGAGCCTGCGTCATGTTGTCATGCACCAACTGCGTCAAGGTCTGCATCTTGTCACGGAAGCGCATGACATACTCCACTATGGACACTTCAGAAGGGTTCAGCTCCTCTTCCCAGGATTCTCTTACCAACCCAAGGGGTCCCCGGACTCGCCTGCCGTACAGGAGCTCGAAGGGGGAGAACCCCGTCGAGGCCTGCGGAACCTCTCGGTAAGCGAATAGCAGGTGTGGGAGGTACCGCTCCCAGTCGCGCCCTTGTGTCTCAACCAGCATGCGTAGCATCTGTTTGAGGGTACCATTGAAGCGTTCACACAAGCCATTGGTCTGTGGGTGATACGCACTCGATACCAGGTGCTTCACCTGCATTTTCTTACAGAGAGCCTCCATTAGGTGAGACATAAATTGGGTCCCTCGATCAGTAAGCATTTCCCTGGGAAATCCTACCCGTGAAAAGATGGCCAACAGGGCATCCGCCACCTTATCTGCCCTAGTTGACGACAGAGCTACTGCCTCTGGGTACCGGGTAGCGTAGTCTACCACAGTAAGAATATATCGCTTTCCAGAGCTGCTGGAGACGGCCAATGGGCCCACAATGTCCACCGCAATCCTCTGGAAAGGCTCCTCTATCACTGGCAAAGGGATCAGGGGAGCCTTAAGAGCAGGCCCCGCCTTCCCCACTCTTTGACAGGTGACACAGGAGCGGCAGTAGTTTGACACATCTGTCCCCATCTTAGGCCAATAGAAGTGTTGAGACAGCCGGGCCTTAGTTTTGCTGATCCCCAAGTGTCCAGCTAGCGGGATCTCATGGGCAATCCGCAACAACTCACCCCGGAATTGCTGTGGGACGACCAGCTGTCTTTCCCTCAACCACTCCTTTTGTGATTCTCCGGGTACTGTCTCCCGGTACAACCTTCCTCCTTCCCAGAACACCTTCTCCTTATCAGCCTCGGAGAAGCGCGTCCCGGCGAGTTGTCTCAAACTCTCTAGGCTCGCATCTGTGTGCAGAGCGGCCTTAAACTCCTGGCTAGGGGAAGCCAGAAGTGACGTTAGGGTCCCTTCCCCACGGGAACCCTCTTGGACCTGCTCTGGGTCCACCTCCGGTTCAGTCACACTGATGACTGAGGAGGGTCCGGAAGGCAGACAGGTATCTGCGTTCCGGGCACTCTGACTGCGGGTGACAGCAGCTACGTAGGCTGTCTCCCCGGGGATTTCTACAGACCCAACAGCCGACGCTGCTATGGGCTCTACCTCCCCATCCACCCCCAGTACCTCAGGAGCATTGCTACCTATGGGCCAGTTACCTTCCTCGGTGGCACTGGTCAGTTGCATGGCATCACCTTCCTCACGGTTCCCATGTATCTCCCCATTTCCTGTAGCACCGACACTTGCCCCTGCTAGGGGTTCCTCAGCCGTCTCACTCCGCAGAGCGCCGTGGCTGAGCACTCCTGTACCTATGGACACATCAACTTTCACAGAAACATCATTATCAGGTACAGTTGGCACAGGTACAACCTTTTCACCATCAATCCTAGGGAAAAAATGGTCAACAGATGCATCATTACAAGATAAAGCATGGTCAGGTAACACATGCGATTTCCCATCATCATCATCATCATTAGGGTTAACTTTACCCTCATTAGTAGATTGGGGAGGAGGGTCATCCACGAAGTAGGCAACCAACCTCCCCAAATCAGTCCCCAACAAAACATCAGTGGGCAAATTATCAGACAGCCCCACTTCCTTCACCCCTCTCCCGGCACCCCAATCAATAAAAACCCGGTCCATCGGTATGGGAAAGCTGATGCCCCCAATCCCAGTGACAGTTAGGGTTTTCCCCGGAATGATTTCTTCAGGGGCCGCCAGTTCGGGTCGGATGAGGGTTCGTTCAGCCCCGGTGTCTTTGAGGCCTGTAGCAACATGACCTCCCACAATGACATGCTGTACGTTATCACACCCCCTCTCAGCCACACCACCCACCAAAAGAACTGCTGCGTTAGGCCCTGGGGCCTGGAATGAGGGGTTCTTCTGCTTGGCTGGACATCGGTGACTGAGGTGTCCAGTCTGCCTGCAGTGATAACACTGGCGAAGTTCGGTGGTGGGTCTGGTGCTGTTGGCCACGGGGACAGGACCTCTGGTAGGTTGGCTGGCAGGGGTACTGACGTTGGATGCAGGCTTACCACCTCTCCAGCTGGAGGTGACTGGCTTCCGCACTTCCGATCTACGGTTGGCCTCATAGGCATCGGCAATCTGCGCGGCTTTCGTCACGTCTTTGGGTTCTCTGTCCATCACGAACTGTCGCACCTCAGTTGGGCAAAGACGGAAGAACTGGTCTTTGATCATCAGGTCTCGCAGCTGTGCAAAGGTGGTCACTGACAGTCCTTGGGTCCACTGGTCAAAGTGGGTCCCCAGTCCATGCACCACATCACTGTAACTGTCGTGTGGGCCACGTTGGAGGGTCCGAAACTTTTTACGGTACACCTCGGGTGTAAGCTGGTACTTGGCGATGAGAGCCTGCTTGATGGCCTCATAGTCACCATCTTGTTCTTGAGGGAGTGCAGCAAACGCATCCAGAGCTTTTCCTCTCAGCCCTGGTGTCAGGTACCGTGCCCATTCTTGTGTAGGCAGCTGGTACTGCCTGCAGGCTTTCTCAAAGGCCCGCAGAAAAGTGTCCAAGTCCCCATCCTTTTCCATAACCGGAAAGTGGTCGGGCCGGGGCTTTGGTGTCTGAGCGCTGCTGGGCTCACGGCTCTGAGGCGACCCCTGCATTTGCAGTTGGGCCATCTGCAGCTGGTACTCCCGCTGCGCTTGGGCCTCTCGCTCGGCTCGCTGGGCCTCTCGCTCTGCTCGGGCCTCTCGCTCGGCTCGCTGGGCCTCTCGCTCTGCTCGGGCCTCTCGCTCGGCTCGCTCTTGGTATTGCTGGATCAGCTGCAGACATCTCTCTAGGTCATCTGCGGGGCATTGTTGCAGAGCCAGCTGCAGGAGGAGGTCTGCGCCCCCTTGGTTGCCAGTAGGGCCCGTATTCAGTGGTTGGACCTCTGCGGCAGCACCATGTTCGCTTGTGCCGGCTTCTGCGGCCTCTGGGCTCTGTAGCCTGGCTTGGTCTGCTTCGAGATGCACCAGTTCAGCGACCATTTGAGTCTTGGTCATGCTGTGGGGGTTCAGGCCATGATACGTGCATATCCCAGCAAGAGCGTCCCTCTTCTGCTGGGCGTACCAGGCTTCTCCTTTCGCAGCCATGGTTGCCAAATAAAAGATAGGATAGAAAAACGAAGAGGAAGGGAGGAGATAATTACCAGTACACAATTGTCTCACAACTAATAAACACTGAGTTCGTTCTCCAAACTTATTTGCGCAGAGTTCTCGCAAGAACTTTCTGCAAGTTTTTAGTGAGAGGAATGATTGCTCAAACCAAATCACTAATGCTCTAATATCCCATCGCCTTGCCACCAATATGTCACGATTCACACCGTGACTGTCAAGATCCCTTAGCCGCTGCCCACAATATGTCACGGATTGGGGTGACTTTAGACCAGCAGACGGCTATCACATGTGCAGGGGGGCTTATCCTAGTTATCCCTCCACTGCCACAATGTGATGAAAAAAAAAACACACGAGGCTATTGACCTCTTAGTTTACAGCAGGGGCTTATTTTAGGTATCCCACTGCTCTTCAATATACCATGAACTGCAGGGATTTGTGTATCCCGCTTACAGTTCCACTTAAACCTTGCAGCTCTCTGGCGCCCCCCTTTCTGTCAGGTCAGATTAGGTACTGCACCTAGGGTGATTAGTCGCCAGAAACGCTGCCTGCTATGTACTGGCTATTGGGTGCACTGCAGCGACGCGATAACTACTCCCACTCAGGCAGGAACAATAATTATCAAGCCGCAGTCGCTACAGTGACCCCCAAAAGCCTGCACACGGTCGCTGCCACCAGCTCCAATTGAACGGGTCTGGAGCTAACCCCAAAACAGTAGCGTAATTCCCTTCAGAGACAGGGTACGGTTTAGGGCAGGAAGAACGAACTAGTATTAAATATTATACCCCATAAATGATTTTTAGGCAGTGTTTATAAAATATTTTACAAAGATGTTACAAATGAGACAATTGCCAATATGTACAAGGTAATTATAAAAATAAAAGTATTAAATGAAGAAAAGGTAACACTCACATATTCTCAGATCATTGCATTGCAGGCAACAGGCTATGAGAGCTTTCCATCTATCCCAGTGCATTTGCACTCGCAGTCTGGTCGCTTCAGGTAAAAACTCCCCCCCTGGAAGCCTGCCAGCAACTTTATAACCTACAGCCTGTGACCTCACAGAAAGGGCTGGTTTTTCCAACCCCTCCTACTTCTTCAGTATTACTCACTGGGCATTAAATATATCTGATGCCCGTAACTTCGCTACAGAACATAAAATAATTGCACCATACCCATCATTCATCTCGTAGCATCGTGGGCATTCCGATGAGATCAAATATGTCCTATTTGTCACGCACACTGACAGAGAAATCCCTACCTCTGTACCAGATGGAGCTAGAAACTGATGCTTAGAGTGAGGGGTAGATCCATCGAGGAAGAATAAGAATATATATTTTCGTGTCCATAACTTAAACGGTTTGCATAATATCTTCCAAAAACAGAACAAAGAACTTCCATGCGTTCTAGAAGTTTCTCTAACAGTTCCGGCTAACACAAATTTCCCTTGCAGCTATGCCAGTCGTAAATACCTTTCGTCAATAAAACTCCCCCACAAGGCAAGCTCTTCTACACAGACAGCTAGAAACACAGGGAAGGAAAGAGAACCAGAGAGAGGGGGGGTTTAGCCCCCGCATGCTAGCAAGAAAACTAACTTATGATATTTCATACCATATCGTGACAGATAGTTATCAATGAAGGCATGCTAACCAGATGTTTAAAACTGGATTGCTTCCATCCACTAACTTAGTCATCTCTGAGGCCAGCAGAATATGTTTCTCCGTTAATCCGTTTTATTTTACGTAACTGTACATGCTGTATTGTTTTTTTCCCCTTTGTAAAGTTATATATACAGTATATATATATATATCTATATACTGTATATATGTGTGTATACATGTATGTATATGTATATGTTTTCTTTTTATAAACCCTGCCTATTGTTCTGGATAAAATAGAAATTTTGATAGTTCTGTTCCCTTTGTTCTGTAAACCACACCCCAAAGCCATACGTTACCAGAACCAGGCGTCCAGTAGGTCTGTATATAAAAAACGACCGGTGGTGGTGGCAGCGCATAGTTGTTGGGTTACCGTGGAGTTAACAGTGACCGTACTGGGGGTATATACACATATTCGACACATGGAAATTGGAGGTGTATATGCTAGATGCTCACAGTTAGATTCTATTAAGTAGTTTCCAGTCTATTAGTGAAAACAGCCAGTTGACTCCTCCTTTAATCATCAACCAATAACGTAATTGTCCAGACAACAGGGGCAGCAGAGAGCTGTTCATGACAAAAACAGCTTGGTGGGTCAAGTTACGACCCGCCTTCAGGCTGCGATCTTTGACATTTGGTGGTAAGTGGTGGGATTCCGAGTGATCTCTCCAGTGTATTCCTTGACATGCACCATCTCTGATCAAAGGCTGCTGGTATCAAGGGAACAAGACTCTTCTACATCAGGGGTACAGCTGGGATTCAGGGTGTCAAAGGATGACACTGGAAAGATCCCACAGATCCCACCACTGTCACCAACTGTCAAAGACCGCAGCCAGGGGGGTCATGCTAAACCCACCACGCTGTTATCTTTTTGTTTCGAACAGCCCTCTGCTGTCCCCTATCTTCAGGACAATACACAATTGACCAATGATTAACGAATGAGGCTGCGGCTGCTACCATTATTAGGCCAGTTATTGGCGAGCTAACAGTGAACGTATGGTGTATATACACCTCTGATTCCAAGACATGCAAATACATATATACCCCGGAATGTGCACTGCTAACTCGATGATAATCCAAGAACTACTTGCTAGCACCACCAATCTTTTTTACACGCCGATCGGATGCCTTGTTTCTGGTAAAATATAGCTTTGAAGAGTGTCATTTACAGAACAAAAGGAACAAAACTATTACATGTTATACTTAATCCACAGCAAGGTTTGCAAAATCATTTTGTATATTTTTTTTATTAAGGGGACTGTGAAGACACTGTATTTAATCTTAATTATTCAAACATCTATTTTCAGTAAGCCAGGAGGCATAGACTGTTATCTGTACTGTAGGGGTTGTACTCACTCCGGTGCGATGGGAGGAAAACAAAAGGCACGTTCCTTTAAAAGTTCATGTGGGTTTATTCCTTCATAAACCTCAGAAACAACAACAGAAAGTAAACAACCTTTAGATCAGGCAAAACAAAGTATAAATGTCCATAGCAGGGCTCTACTCTGCCAGTCCTGAGGGCACACAGGCTGGGGTAATGTCCAGTACTCAGGCTTGGTCTGGAGCCAAACACACAAGAGGCCTTCTCCCTCCCAACACACAGACCATGTGACAAACAACAGCCTCCATTATATAAGCTGTAACCGCACCCAGGGGTGAGGTATGTGGGTAGCCAGACCCGCCCATCTCTCATAGCTACCTGCAACCCGGTCCCAGGTGCACCAAACAAACCTCTTAGTGCTTACATGCATTAAAGAAGATACATTAGGTTATATCACAGAGCGCAATCATCTCTGACACATACGTCCCATCGACTATGCGACCATTAGCCACACTACATACCTCCCCTCTTTGCCTAAAGCCGTGGGGCTTGGAACTTTCTCCTACCAGACAAGGGATTCTCGAGAGGGCATCAGCATTACCATGCAGCTTCCCTGCTCTATGCTTTACATGGAAGTTGAAATCTTGTAGGGCTAAGAACCAATGGGTGACCGTAGCATTTTTCCCCTTTGTTTTCTCTCATCCATCTGATTGGGGCATGGTTGGATACCAATCGAAACGTACATCCTACCAGATAGTACTGTAATGTGTCCACCGCCTACTTTATAGCCAAGCACGCCTCTTCCACGACCGAGTAATTCCTCTCACATGATGCAGCTTCCTATTCAGGTAGGGAACAGGATGCTCCTCCCCAAGTACCTCCTGGGAAAGTACTACTCCTATCCCGACATCTGAGGCGTCTGTTTGGAGACTAAACTCTTTCTTAAAGTCAGGGGCCACCAGAACCAGTTGCTTACACAGAGCTCCTTTCATTTCTTGAAAGGCTGTCTCTTCCTCTTCAGACCATTTGACCATTATGAATTTTGGCCCCTTACGGAGGTCAGCCAGGGGCGCGGCCATCATGGCGAAGTTTAGGATGAACCTCCTGTAGTATCCCACGATCCCCAGGAAGGCTATAACTTGTTTCTTGGACAACGGTCTCAGCCATGTTTGAATTGCCTCCACTTTACTGACATCAGTTACAGCATCACCACAGAGTTCACATCCTTCACTTTCCCTGTGCTTTTTCCTATAATAATAAATAATAATCTTTATTTTTATATAGCACTAACATATTACGCAGCGCTTTACAGTTTGTACACATTACCATCGCTGTCCCCGATGGGGCTCACTATCTAAATTCCCTATCAGTATGTCCTTCAGTTTGCACCAAGTTCATCCTGTGTTGACCGGTACCGCAGCATCCTCCCAGTTCAGCTTCACTACCTTCAGGATTTCCCTTGTCTGTTTTGCACCAGACAGGAGGGCATCTACCCATGTAGAAAGCTGCCACATCTTGGAGCGACCTGCATTCTATTCTGCTGTAACCTTCTGCTGTAACCTTCTGGCCCACTGGCCCTGGACGGCTGGGCCCTTTTCTTAAATGTTGCGGAGCTGACCTCCCTGACTGGGCTCTATGGCCCCTACTGACTAGAAACAGGAAAACCTTCTATCTTATCTACGGTTAGCTCCTCCTATGTGAACTATGTACACTATTGTACCCCCATCTAGTGTTCAACTTGAGGTACTATACTCTCCCTATCTACACAACATATAAATATATGTACATAGCAGCATCAGAAACATATATATATATATATATATATATATATATATATATATATATATAATTATATACAATAGTACATTTAGCAGAACTAAGAAGCAAACAATGAAATACAGTCAACATTTACCAAGGTTTGAACGGGACGTGCTTGGGGAATAAGACAGTCTCTGTGGCCCCTTACAATGGTAAGAGACAGTCTCTGTCTCTACCGTCCTTTTTATTAGCTTTCCTCAGCATGCTATTCAGTGTTTTATTGAGCCTTTCGACAAGGCCATCTGCCTGTGGATGGTACACTGAAGTCCTCAACTAGGAAATTTGCAGGACCTTGCATAACTCCCTCATCACCTTACTCATAAAAGATGTTCCCTGGTCAGTCAGGATCTCCTTTGGTAAACCTGTTCAGGAAAAGACATGGACCAATTCGCCGGCTATACTTTTTGCGGAGGTTTCTCATGGAAATTGCTTCAGGGTAGCATGTGTGTAAGGATTCTGAACTTCCCTTGTTCCTATTTGCCCTGATCCAAGATGGAGTCTTGGATCTCACCCTGTTATGGAACTTCCTGTCTGTCCTGATTATTTAAGTCCAAGTCATGTGTTCTTCTGTGCCTGAGTATTTGTGTTGCTGGCTCCTGAGCTCCTGCCTGTGGTCTGGTGAACTCCCTGCTTCAGCTGCTCACTACTCGGTGGTCTGCCTCGCCCTTTTCAGCTGGCTCTCACCTCTGGAACTGCTGTGACGGGCAGTACACCAGTGGAAGGATTTCCCTTGTTTGCTAAACTTTTCCCAGTGCTCTGCTTCTTTGCACAACCACACCAGGTGAGCAAGATTCAAGTTGTGTTTTTCTCACCAAGAGAGTTTTACTCATCTACTACGCTTAGATAGCGCTCTCCCTCTTTTTCCCTTCATCCTCTTTCTCAGGACTTCATGTTCAATGCACCACCTGCATATTATTGACCTTCAACAAACAAGTGCTGTGCACACGTATGATCAAGTTTTGCTGAATTTACACTAATAACCTACTGGACTTCCTTGTCAAGTGTCTTGTTTGCTCCCTCGTCATATCCTTGCTGGACTGGTTCATATTAGCGGTCGCGTCCCGCTATTCACTGTGCTGTGATTTACTATATTGTGCTGAGCATCTCGTTACAATTGAGGGAATACCTGTGTTAGTTCTGTTTGCATTTCTGTTTTGTTTGAATACATCATTTATTTCAGCTTTGCTCTCAGACTGGTTTTATCCCATGCTATCAGATTCCTTAGACTCTACATAATTGTTACAGTGTGGCATAGTCCAGGATGACCAATATGTATTGACGCCCATGAGAAGATTTCACCAGGGGACCGACCAAGTCCATAGCAATTCTCTCAAATGGTACTTCTATGATGGGCAATGGCACGAGGGGACTCCGAAAGTGAGAGGTGGGGGCAGTTAACTGACACGTAGGGCAGGACCTGCAATAGTTTAATTTTTCCAGGTGACACCCGGGCCAATAGAATCTCTGCACAATCCGTTCCTACTATTTTTCCACTCCCGAATGTCCCCCCAGGGTGTGTGAATGGGCCATGTCCAACACCTTCCATCTATAGGGGTCCGGCACTATTAACTGTTTATCCAGCTTCTCCCTCACTTTTGTGACCCGATACAACAATTCCCCACTCATCATAAAATAGGGAAACCTTGTGTCAGTCCCTGGCTCCTGTGCAACCCCATTAATGACAGTGACATTGATAAAGGCTTCTTTCAGAGTTGGGTCCCTATGTTGGGCAGTCCCACAATTCTCACTGGTCACACCTAACTCCAGAATGTCAGACTCAGGGGCCACTTCCTCCTCATCCCACACAAGTACACAAAAGGGAAACCTGTCTGCCTTTGGGTGTGGTGATACCTTATTAGGGTTCACTGGTTCACTTTTCGCGCCAGCGAACTCAGAGACCTTTCCCCACAGATCCGAAAATAAACAAAAGTCCCGGACGATGCTGACCTCATGGGACTCAGTACCATAGGCCGTTTCAATGTCCACTCTGGCCATAGGGTATTCCATGTATGCACCAAATGCCGACCTTTTTCCATAGGATCAGTTGGAGAGGAAAAGTGGCCCTCACAAGCGTCACTAAACTCGCAGAGTCTAGCAGTGCCGTTACCCCCTGGCCGTTCATCTTCACGGGACAAGCTTGAGGGCCCTCGTTGGAGAGTTCACACTGCAGGCCAGATATGCATAATATGAACTACAGCGTCCTATGCTGCAGTCCATCTGCTCGAGGGCCAGGGAACAATGGGCAGCTATCTGTCCTGGCCTGTGGCTCCTCCACCAAATAACATCACCTATAGAGACCTTGGGCACCACCTCCCCCGCCTCTTTGGACCTTGGACGCCCCACCTCCTTTTGGGCCTCCGCCCCCTTTTGGGGCAACCAGTATGGAGTGGGCTGCCTTACGCAAGAACCTTCAACCCCCTGGTATCTCCGACCAGTTCATCAGCATTCTGGGAATCACCCTGGGCAACCCAAGTCTGTACGGACCTTGGCAGGGAGTGCACAAACCGGTCCGTCACCACCCATTCTACCATCTATGCAGGCATAGAGGACTCTAGCTACAGCCACTTCTGCACCAGGTGCAGCAGGTCAAACATTTGGGAATGCGGTGGTTTGTTCCGGTGATGTGCCCAACTGTGAACGCGCTGTGCCCTGAGAGACATTGTCACCCCCAAGTGTGCAAGAATCTCAGTTTTTACCTTGCCATACTCTTTGGCGTCCTGCAAAGCTAAATCATAGTATGCTTTCTGGGGGTTCTCTCATCAAATATGGCGCCAGTATCTTGCCCTCTGCTTTGGCGGGCGTTTCTCCCTCTCGGCGACCTTTTCAAACACTCTCAGGAAGGTCTCAGCATCATCTCCAGGAGTCATTTTCTGCAAAGCCCGCCTTACTGTCTTCCAGACGTGGGCGTCATCAGCCGGGTTTGGGGCGCTCGTCCTGCCCTGGATGGTGGTGGTCAGAAGCTATATCTATTGCCACTGCTCCTGCTGGCTCTGCTGTAATAACAGCCTGTTGGTCTCATGCTGCTGCGGCTGCAACTGGACCAGGTGTTTCAGCAGCTCCTCCATTTTGTCTGGCGATGCTTGCTGGCTTGCGACAGACTTAACCCAGGACATGCAGTCCCTCCTGGAGCAGTCTCATATCTCTGTTGGGAACGCTGCCCGCATGTCTAACACCAATTGTAGGGGTTGTACTCACTCAGGTGCGATGGGAGGAAAACAGAAGGAACATTCCTTTAAAAGTTCATGTAGGTTTATTCCTTCATAAACCCCAGAAGCAAAAACAGAAAGTAAACAGCCTTTTGATCAGGTAAAGCAAAGTGTAAATGTCCATAGCAGGGCTCTGCTCCGCCAGGCCTGAGGGCACACAGGCTGGGGTAATGTCCAGTACTCAGGCTCGGTCTGGAGCCAAACACACAGGAGGCCTTCTCCCTCCCAACACACAGATCATGTGCAAAACAACAGCCTCTATTATATAGTCTGTCATCACACCTAGATGTGAGGTATGTGGGTAGCCAAACCCGCCCATCTCTCATAGCAAACAAGCAATTCGGTCCCATGTGCACCAAACGAACCTCTTAGTGGTTACGTGCACTAAAGAAGATACTCCGGGTTACATCACAGAGCGTAGCCATCTCTGTGACACATACCTCCCATCTACTACGTAACCATTACCACACTACAATAAGTTGACTTTTGAATTTCTAATATTGACTTTTATGTTGGCTTGTGTTGTAACATATTGTGTTGCTGTCCTGAATGACAGAGATGCAGGGTAATTGAACAATAGATGTTTGTTAATATATTGATTAATAAGAATAATAATAATTTTTATTTATATATACGCCAACATATTCCGTAGCACTTTACATTATAGAGGGGACTTGTACAGACAATAGACATTACAGCATAACAAACAGATCAAAACAGATACCAAGAGGAATGAGGGCCCTGCTCGCAAGCTTACAAACTATGAGGAAAAGGGGAGACACGAGAGGTGGATGGTAACAATTGCTTTCATTGCAACCATAGTGTAAGAATCGGGTGTTCATGTAATGCTGCATGAACCAGTTAACTGTCTAAGTATGTAACAGTACAGACACAGAGTGCTATTGACTGCACAAACTGTATGAGAACATGATGCGAGGAACCTGACTATGGTTTAAGTTTTTTGCATGGGCAACACAGGGATAGTTAGGTTAATGCGTTGAGGCGGTAGGCCAATCTGAACAAATTAGTTTTTAGGGCACGCTTAAAACTGTGGGGATTAATTATATTAACCAGGCAGCAGCTGCCAAGGCAAACAGGATCATGGGGTGCATTAAAAGAGGTCTGGATACACATGATGAGAGCATTATACTGCCTCTGTACAAATCCCTAGTTAGACCGCACATGGAGTACTGTGTCCAGTTTTGGGCACCGGTGCTCAAGAAGGATATAATGGAACTAGAGAGAGTACAAAGGAGGGCAACAAAATTAATAAAGGGGATGGGAGAACTACAATACCCAGATAGATTAGCGAAATTAGGATTATTTAGTCTAGAAAAAAGACAACTGAGGGGCGATCTAATAACCATGTATAAGTATATAAGGGGACAATACAAATATCTCGCTGAGGATCTGTTTATACCAAGGAAGGTGACGGGCACAAGGGGGCATTCTTTGCGTCTGGAGGAGAGAAGGTTTTTCCACCAAAATAGAAGAGGATTCTTTACTGTTAGGGCAGTAAGAATCTGGAATTGCTTGCCTGAGGAGGTGGTGATGGCGAACTCAGTTGAGGGGTTCAAGAGAGGCCTGGATGTCTTCCTGGAGCAGAACAATATTGTATCATACAATTATTAGGTTCTGTAGAAGGACGTAGATCTGGGGATTTATTATGATGGAATATAGGCTGAACTGGATGGACAAATGTCTTTTTTCAGCCTTACTAACTATGTAACTATGTAACTATGTAACCTGGGTAGTGCAGTCCAAAGAATTGGCGAAGCACGTGAAAAGTCTTGCAAACGGGAGTGGAAGGTTCTGATTATTGAAGATGTTAACCTCAGGTCATTAGCAGAACGGAGGGCATGGGTAGGGTGGTAGGCTGAGACTAGGGAGGAGATGTAGGGTGGTGCTGAGCCATGGAGTGCTTTGTGGGTGAGGGTAATAAGTTTGTACTAGATTCTGGAGTGGATGGGTAACCAGTGTAATGATTGGTACAAGGCAGAGGCATTGGAATAACAGTTGGTGAGGAATATGATCCTTGCTGCAGCATTCAGGACGGATTGGAGCGGGGAGAGTTTGGTAAGAGGGAGGCTAATCAGTAAAGAGTTACAATAGTCCAGACAAGAATGAATAAGACAAACAGTAAGAGTCGAAAGTAAGAAAAGGTTGAATTCTAGAAATGTTTTTGAAGTGCAGATAACAAGAGCGAGCCAGTGATCGGATGTGGGGGGTGAATGAAAGCTCGGAATCAAGGATGACCCCAAGGCAGCGGGCATGTTGCTTGGAAGTAATAGTGGAACCACACATGGAAATGGCAGTGTCGGTAGGTTAGTAGAGGGAGTAAACACAAGGAGTTCGGTTTTTGACAGGCTCAGTTTCAGATAGAGGGAGGACATGATGTTAGAGACAGCGGTAAGACAATCACTGGTGTTTTCTAAAAAGGCAGGCGTGAGATCAGGAGCAGAAGTGTATAATTGGGTGTCATTAGCATAGAGATGGTACCGGAACCCAAATCTACTGCTTGTTTGTTCAATAGAGGGGTATACAAAGAGAAAAGGAGGGGGCCTAGAACTGATCCTCGAGGAACCCCAACAATAAGAGGATGAGGAGAGGAGGATGAACCAGTAAAAGATACAGTGAAAGAGCGATCGGAGAGATAGGAGGAGAACCAGGAGAGAACGGTGTCCTTAAGGCCAATGGAGCGGAGCATAGTGAGGAGGAGCTGATGATCCACAGTATCAAATGCTGCGGAGAGATCCAAGAGAATTAACATGAAGCAGTGACCATTAGATTTAGCTGTTAGTAGATAATTAGAAACTTTAGTGAGTACACATTATTTAGGCCAGATAGTTTGTTGACCTGCTAAACAGAGAAGGACAAACTATGCAATTTTATTAAATACTCCAAAGATGCAAATTAATTTCATTACACTTTCCTCTTGACCTCTGAATAATGGCTTGAAGGACAACAGTTGTGAACTATATTAATATGCATTAAGAGTTATGAATTCTTTAGGCATCAAATGGCCAAGTTCTCCAAAAAATATGACATAGTGGTGATGTTAAATTTCATCTATCCAGATATTTGTTGGGAATCTCTCACAGGCAAAACTAACAGGTGAAGAAAATTCTTATCCTCTCTTG
This sequence comes from Ranitomeya variabilis, assembly GCF_051348905.1. NCBI lineage: Eukaryota > Metazoa > Chordata > Amphibia > Anura > Dendrobatidae > Ranitomeya > Ranitomeya variabilis. The sequence goes on along the minus strand of NC_135236.1, from coordinate 690,653,355 downwards.
CTGAAAACTTTCTCTTCCAAAATGTAGGGGAGAAAACAAAGGGATCTGCTACCTTGGATCTAATCCTTATAAACAGGGAGGAAATGGTTGAGGAGGTAAGAGTGGCTGGGACCCTAGGAGGTAGCGACCATGCTATTTTAGAATTTTGGATAACTAGAAGAGGAAGACCTGTGAAGACTCAGACCTCAAGGTTAGATTTCAGAAAGGCAGATTTTAAGGGACTCAGAAAGAGAATCGGAGGGATCCAATGGCTGGATATCCTTGCGGACAAAATTGTCCAGGAACTATGGGAATTTTTGAAAAATGAGATTCTCAAGGAACAATCGTAAATAATTCCGAAAAGAGGGAAGAATAGGAAACATTTAAGGAAACCAGGATGGATGAACACAGAACTTAAACACATGCTATAAAGGAAGAAAGAAATGTTTATCAAATGGAAAGAGGGAGGCATATCTAAAGAATATAATGCTGTCTGCAGAACCTGCAGGGCACGAATCAGATTATCTAAAGCTGAAAATGCATTAAAGCAATAAAAAGGATTTTGGGGATATGTCAAAAGTAAAAGAAAGTCAAAGGTGCTATAGCATTTTTACAGGATGAAAATTATGAAATCATAAGAAAGGATGTTGAGAAGGCCAAACTTTTAAATTCCTGTTTGGCATCTGTTTTCTCTCAGAAAGGAAATGTAACATCAACTGATCTTCACTGTCCTATTAAAGGAATAGAAGAATCCAGGCTATCCATAAACAGAAAGATAGTGAGGGAATGCTTAGCTAACATGAATTAATTCAAGGTTCCTGGTCCAGATGAATTACACCCCAGAGTTACGAAGGGGATAGCAGAAGAAATTTTTGAACCACTCTCTATAATCTTTGAAAATTCTTGGAGAACAGGAGAAATCCCAGAAGACTGGAGAAGAGCAAATGTTGTTCCTATCTTCAAAAAGGGGAAGAAGATGAGCCCAGGGAACTATGGGCTGGTGAGTCTGACGTCTATACCACGAAAGATCTTTGAACAAATTATTAAAGAACGTGTATGTAAGTACCGGGATAAGAATGAAGTGATTAACCAGAGTCAGCATGGGATGTAGTACTTTGCATTTTTCCCCGTTAAAAATCATTATGTTAGTTGCTGCCCACTGCTCCAGTTTATTTATATCTTTTTGAATCCTCTCTCTCTCTTCTCTAGTATTAGCTATCCCTCCTAGCTTTGTGTCATCAGCAAATTTAATCAGTTTACCCACAATTCCTTCATCTAAATCATTGATAAAGATGTTGAACAATACAGGGCGCAGGACAGAGCCTTGTGGTACCCCACTTGAGACATTCTTCCAACTGGATGTGCAGCCATTTACGACCACCATTTGGGTCCAATCACTAAGCCAGATATGAATCCACCTAACAGTTGCCTTGTCCATTCCATATTTATGCAAATTGCCTCTTCTGAGAAAAAGAGGACTTAAACTCTATAGCGCCACCTGTTGGAAGTAGCGATCCTACAAGTCACAATCAACCCTTTAACGAGTCGTGCAATATGACTTAGGATAAAAGCCAAATCAGTATCTCAATTCGCAGACACAGTGTCTCGGGCTTTTGGCCCTCGTCAGTGCGAAGCATGAGAACTGATTTGGCTAGGAGAGGCTCTCACCTGGCTTTATAAGGCGTATAAGCCTCCTTACCTTGACAAGCCAGCTGGTATGTCACTCTCCATAAGGAGAAACATTCATTCCATACTTAGTCATTTTTTCAATAAGGATTGTGTGAGATACTTTGTCAAATGCTTTGCTGATGTCAAGATTAGTGATGAGCGAATATATTCTCCTTACTCGAGATTTCTCGAGCACGCTCGGGTGTCCTCCGAGTATTTTTCAGTGCTCGGAGATTTAGTTTTTATTGCTGCAGCTGAATGATTTACATCTGTTAGCCAGCATAAGTACATGTGGGGATACCCTAGCAACCAGGCAACCCCCACATGTACTTATGCTGGCTAACAGATGTAAATTATTCAGCTGCGGCAATAAAAACTAATTCTCCGAGCACTAAAAAATACTCGGAGGACACCCGAGCGTGCTCGAGAAATCTCGAGTAAGGAGAATATATTCGCTCATCACTAGTCAAGATATACCATATCTACAGCATTTCCCTTATCCCCATTCAGAAAAGAAAAAAACTATAAAACAGATGCTGCTAGATACACATGCAGGGGAACATAAGCATATGCAGGAGGTGAAAAGAGACATGGATAGTGTATATCATCAGCCCATAAAGATGGTGAGCTTTCCAATGTATACTGCCAGCAGAGGGGAAAGTCAAAGAGCAATATTTGAACTTGCATGTAAATGTTACCAGCTGTCTGCAGCGTTCCGATCGCCCCAACGCACTTTTCATTAACTCTTCATCACACGCCTCCTGATGGGACATTCCATGTGTAACTGTCTGTTTTGTGGTTCAATATAGTATTGCCACAGTGTTTTTCCCTCACCCTGTGTTGTCTGAGTAGTATTACGCCAAGGCAAAAGAAGCACGGGTGTTTGGTGGAATGAGTTCTGGTCCTTGTGGTTTTGGGATACTTGTCACGGACGTGGCTTGTGGAAGCAGCATGCCATGGACCACGGAGAGCCTGGAGAGGTGTGACTAAGCGATCACCTGACTGTTCACTACAGCCTCTGATGTTGAGGTTAGACTTGGCTCCCGATGAATGCCAAGTGCCACTCCAGGAAAGACCAACGGTCGCGCAGCAGCTGGACCCAGAAGGACAGACTGGATGGAGCAGCAGGCAGAGCTTGCATCAGAGTGCAGCTGACCAAGTTCGTATCCGAGTGCAGCAGTTTGTGTCAGAGTGCAGCAGACAGAGCTTGTCTCAGAGTGCAGCAAACAGGGTCTGCATCAGAGTGCAGCAAGCAGGATTTTCATCAGAGTGCAGCAGGCAGGAATTACACTAGAGAGCAGCAGGCAGGATTAACATCAGAGTGCAGCAAGTAGTATTTGCACTAGCATGCAGCAAACAGGACTTGCACTGGTATGCGACCTTGCACAACATAGACTGTAAACGGGAAGGCTGCTCAAGCACCTCCCCAGTGGGGAGGAAGCAATATATACATAATGTCCCACAGCCATTGGCTGGGGAGGAAATAGCAAGTGCACGCGCTGACCCTTTAAGAGGGCGGGAGGGAGTGAGTGTATGCATGTGGAGCGCCCCCACACCGCCGCAGGGCCGAGGGGTACCCGGAGCCGGGCCTCTGGGTCTCTGCTCTGGGGTTGTCACGGTGGCTAGACCCGGTCCGTGGCCCTGTCTGTCAGTGGGGGACGTCCGGTGCCTTAAGTGGTGTTGTAACGGTGCAGTTGTGGGGTGCAGGTCGCGGTAAATAACGAGGACACCAGGTTGCAGTCTCTTTACCTCTTTACTGGAGATCTCTGAGTCCTCAGTCCAGAATACGGTTCACCAGGCTGCGCAAGTCCGGCCGGTCCAATGGCACCTCCAGAGTTCACTTCACAGGTGGAAATCGGTGCCTTCCTTCTTAGCGCTATGTGTTGTAGTCCTTCCCTGCTGTGCTTACGGAAAGTACCCCACAACCGTTGTGTCTGTTTCTTAAGTTCCCTCACAACTCGATTAAATGATGTTCTTCTAATCTTCCGTCCCTTCCTGATGTTACAGTTAGAACGGCACCCGTTTGTCGGATAGGCCTGGAGTTCTTCCGGGACCCTAGAGATGCCCCTCTCCCGCAATTGCCTCCCAAGACTTCATAGGTGATATGTGTTAGACAGCCCGCCTTAAACTGACTGTCCTGCCGCTGTTTAGAGTATTGCTTGAAGCTGAATGTTATAATACTCCCTCGGCGTTCCGGCCACCGGTAGTGCGCCTCAGTAGGGTGTTGCTCCGGTCTTACAGCATGACCCCTACTGGAATTCTGCCACTAGGTGTTGCTTCGTCCAATCCAGTCAGCTTTCTGATCTAACTTCCTGCCTGACCCCCAGTTTACCCACTATGGTGGGGAGTGGCCTAATGAATAGAACCCTTAGCTCCCCCCGGAGGCCCGGCTGTGAAATGTATTGGTGTCTGTGATACCTGATCAGAAGAACTCCTTCAGTGCCATCGGACGCACCGTAGCTCCCCCTAGTGGCGGAGCCACAGTACTGCAACGACCAGGACTCTGGGGCGCTGCACTCCCCCCTGGTTAAACACAGTACTCCGGGACTGGGAAGAAAACAACAATACAAGTTTAGCAAAAAGACATACAATTTTTGTTGAGTGCAAATAACAATATGTATACTTGAACAAGCTTCCCTTTATGGGAGGTGAGGACACTTGAACGTTACAAAAACATGGTTAAACATTATAAATTACAGGCTATAAATAACTCCTGTTACCCAACCGGGTATTCTACTAAGTGCAAAAATTGCTGAACAATACTTTAACATTGCCTTTAAGGACATACACTCTGTATCCACCAAAGACCTTCCTATAATCACATTATAAGGTAAATTAACTTTTTTCATTCTCCTTCTAGAATCTGCAGGACCGCCTGTCCTATCGGCACCAGACCTACTGCCTCTCCTTTCAGTTACAGGACCGCCCCGTTCAGCCAGGGCCTACTGCCTTTTCAACTACTATACACAGTATAGATCCTAACATTCTTTCAATTTAAGAGCACTGAGCCATCTCTACATGACTCCTAAAAGGACTCACTGACTAACCCCTACGGGCTCACTTTCTGTCCTTTGTAACACATTATTAACTCTTTTCCTAAAATGACTAACTTCCTATGGAGGACTCAGGGTTTACCTTCTATCCCCATTTCCTTATCAACATTATCAAACCATTTCTTAACTTCCATCATTACTTTCTTACTAGCAACTATGCAGGACGCTATGTCTACTCCTACGGGTCTGCTGCATCTTTCTTCTAACTTTCACTTGTGCAGGACTTCATGTCTACCCCTACGGGTCTACTGCACCTTTCCAATAGTTATCTTCCTTCAAAACACATCATTAAACATTTCTTTCTTTTAACTAGCTTGTCACAGTTAACTTTCATATAGCAGCATTATTACTTCTCCTGTTAGAGCATCATCATTCTCTAAGTACCATCAATGAACATCCCCTTTAAGAGGGGACCAAGTCTTTATGAGGTAGCGTATCTTCTCAAGCTACCGGTCCGTACTCAGCAAGGCTCCGGTGCGGTATCTTCACAAAGAGTCCTTCTTTAAGTATAACCAGCAGGGAGCTCCTTTAAGAAGGTGCAAACTATTTACAAGCAGTTTGTATCATGCACTTGCAGCGCCCCAGAGTCCTGGTCGTTGCAGTACTGTGGCTCCGCCACTAAGGGGAGCCACGGTGCGTTCGATGGCACTGAAGGAGTTCCTCCAATCAGGTATCACAGACACCAATATGTTTCACAGCTGGGCCTCCGGGGGGAGCTAAGGGTGCTATTCATTAGGCCACTCCCCACCATAGTGGGTAAACTGGGGGTCAGGCAGGAAGTTAGTAGAGAAAGCTGACTGGATCGAACGAAGCAACACCTAGTGAGAGAGGGTGTTGTGGAGGAAGAGACAGTAGGGTCTCTGCCAGGGGTGGGATCCTGGCAGAGGCTTGGCATTGAAAGAACGTAACGGGACCGTGCCTGCTCAGAATAGCGGCGGTGCCCTAAGAAAGGATTAGAAGCGAGATAGATTGTGCTGAGTGAGAAACGAAATCAAGCAGAAGGAGAATACCAGCAGGGGTTTTGTTGAAAGAGGCAGCACCTTGCTGAGGCGCATTACCGGTGGCCGGAACGCCGAGGGAGTGGAATAATATACAGCTTTAAGCCATACTCCAAACAGCGGCAGGACAGTCAGTCTCAGGCGGGCTGTCTACCACATATCACCTATGAAGTCTTGGGGGGCAATTGCGGGAGAGGGGCGTCTCTAGGGTCCCGGAAGAACTCCAGGCCTACCTGACAAACGGGTGCCGTTCTTACTGTAACATCAGGAAGGGACGGAAGATTAGCAGAAGATCAGTTAATCGAGTTGTGAGGGAACTTAAGAAACAGACACAACAGTTGTGGGGTACTTTCCGTAAGCACAGCAGGGGAGGACTACAACACAAAGCGCTAAGAAGGAAGGCACTGATTTCCACCTGTGAGGAGAACTCTGGAAGTGCCATTGGACCGGCCGGACTTGCGCAGCCTGGTGGACCGGATTCTGGACTGAGGACCGAGAGATCTCCAGTAAAGAGGTAAAGAGACTGCAACCTGGTGTCCTCGTTATTTACCGCGACCTGCACCCCACAACTGCACCGCTATACCACCGTTAACAGCACCTATTTGCAACGGACGTCCCCCACTGACAGACAGGGCCACGAACCGGGTCTAGCCACCGTGACAACCCCAGGACTGAGATCCCAGAGGCCCGGCTCCGGGTACCCCTCGGCCCTGCGGCGGTGTGGGGGCGCTCCAAACCTTGGCGTCACGAGCAGGATCTACTTAAGCCTGAAGAATCAGGTTATGTGTGCCTTGGAACTGTGATTTATTGTGCTTGGACTGTACTTTATTGCAAAGACTGTGCTGCGCCATTTACCGCCAAAAGTTCCCGCCAAAACCGCCGCCATTACAGCGCTGAGGAGAGCGCAGGAGAAGAAGAAGGGCGTGGAAGTGGGCGTGAACAAGCTGAAGAGCGCGAAAGACAATGGCCGCCCAGTCTAAATATCTCGGCCCCTTGAGGACGTGTCCGTCAGCAGCCGAGATCCGCCTCCTGATCCTTAATGGTGGGCAGAGACAACGAAAACGAAACCGCCCACGAAGAAGAGAGCGGGAAAAGGACCAGGAAGAAGGAGCGAGCGACATGGAGGACGCCATGGCGAGCCGCCCGGAGCCGGAGCGTGGGGTCGGAGCAGAGGACTCCCCCAGCCACCCGGAGGGGCACCGCAACCAGGCCTCCACCGCTGATGCTGAATTCCTGCAGGCCGGAGTGGACGAGCTCAGCGACCGACCCCGGCGGACGCAGCTGAGCACCGAGGCCGGGTGGAAGAAGGCCATCATCAGGAGCCTCACCGGACATCTGTCGGCAGCCTCATCTGGTCCGGAGCAGGGAAGAAGTCCCAGCGCTCCGAAGCTGGAAAGCAAGGCCCTGCCGGAAAGCGAGGTGCTGCAAGCAGAGATGACAGCGTCGCAGAACAAGGCCCCGCAGCCAGCGTTCCAGACCCCAGCGGAGACGGAGCAGACCGGCACCGGAGGAACCGCATCTGAAGCAGGTAGGAAGAGCCACCCTGCCCTGACGACCGACACCACCCCAGCGACTGCTAGTGCCACAGCTGCTGACTCCGTTCCAGTGACTGATCTTGCAGCAGCCGCTGCCTCTGCTGCAGCAGATGCCCATACTCAAGCTGCGCAGACCTCCATCGCTGCGCATGATATAATCGTACATGAAAGACGGATTAACGGCGTTTGTCCAACACTGGGTGTAACCCTGGACCTCACTTTGCCCAGGCCAAGAAGGGTTAAGTGCCAGGTGCAGCCCTGGAAGCCGTCCAACTAAGCCTCGGAAACCTGAAACTGTAAATAGTTAACTGTTTATTTCCTTGCTGTTTTGCTGCTAAAACCCGTCCTGGGTTAACTCTTAAAGGGATCCCTTTGTTTACCCGGGATCCCTATTGCTTTTTATTTTTGCTTTCACTTTCATTTTTGCTTTTTGTTCCACAATGTTATAAAAACTGCGAAATCATGGACTGTGCATGATTTGAACTTTCTTGTAAATAGTTTGCACCTTCTTAAAGGTGCTTCCTACTGGTTTTGTTTAAAGACATTTTGCGAAGATACCATTCCGGAGCCTTTGCATGGACTGGTAGGCTGAGAAGAAGAGCTACCTCAGAAAGACTTGATCTCCTCTTAAAGGGGAGGTTAGAATTGAACTTGAAAGTGATACTGTTTTAGAACAGTAATGTTAAGATAATGCTTTGAAGGAAATGTAACTGTTTTTCATGGAAAAGTTATGTGTGTTTAATTTGTTTAAAATGTGAAACCTAGATAATGTTCTTTGAAGAGAAAGATGTAGAAAGCCCGTAGGGGTAGATGTAGAGTTCCGTTTAACTGAAAGTAAAGAAGTAATCACGAAGGTGAGGATAGAAGGTAAACCCTGCGTCCCCATAGAAAGTTAGTTCGTTACTAAGGACAGAAAGTAGACCCGTAGGGGTTAGTGAGTGAGTCCTTATAGGAGCCAAGCAGAGTGTGCTCCATGCTCTCAAATTGAAAGGAATGTTATGTCTATACTATGTATAGTAGAGAAAGGCAGTAGGCCCTGGCTGAACGGGGCGGTCCTGTAAAAGAAAGGAGAGGCAGTAGGTCTGGTGCCATAGGGACAGGCGGTCCTGCAGGTTCAAAGTAGGAGAATGTGAAGTTACCTTGCCCTGTAATGTGATTATAGGAAGGCCTTTGATAAACTAAGAGTGTATGTTTCTTAAAGGCAATGTTAATTTATTGTTCCAGCATTTGCACTTAGTAGAATACCCGGTTGGGTAATGAGAGTTAATTGTAGCCTGTTGCTATGATATTTGATTATGTTTTGTAACGTTAAAGTGTCCTCACCTCCCATAAAGGGAAGCCTGTTCAAGTATGCTTATTGTTTTGCACTCAACAAATTTGTATGTCTTTTTGCTAACCTGTATTGTTGTTTTCTTCCCAGTCCCGGAGTACTGTGTTTAACCAGGGGGGAGTGCAGCGCCCCAGAGTCCTGGTCGTTGCAGTACTGTGGCTCCGCCACTAAGGGGAGCCTGTCATGATCTCAATGGCAAGAGAACATAGCATCAGCATATATAGAAACTAGCTCTTGGAAGATGGGAACTGAGCTGACCATGAACTAAACCTACCGCACAACTAGCAGTGGCCGGGTAGCATTCCTACGTTTTATCCCTAGATGCCCAGCGCCAGCCGGAGGACTAAATAATGCTAGCAGAGGGAAAATTAGTCCTAGCTCACCTCTAGAGAAATACCCAGAAAGGAGACAGAGGCCCCCCACATGTATTGGCGGTGAATTAAGATGAAATAACAAACGTAGTATGAAAGTAGGTTTAGCAAATTTGAGGTCCACTTACTAGATAGCAGAAGACAGAAAGGACACTTTCATGGTCAGCGGAAAACCCTATCAAAACACCATCCAGAAATTACTTTAAGACTCTGGCATTAACTCATAACACCAGAGTGGCAATTACTGTTCACAAGAGCTTTCCAGACACAGTAACAAAACTACAGCTGTGAACTGGAACAAAAATGCACAAACAAACATGGACAAAAGTCCAACTTATCTAGTAGTTGTCTAGGAGCAGGAACAAGCACAGAGAGGCTTCTGATAACATTGTTGACCGGCAAGCAACTAACAGAGAAGCAAGGTTATATAGCGACTCCCACATCTTGATGGGAACAGGTGAAACAGAGAAGATGAAGACACCAGTTCAATTCCACCAGTAGCCACCGGGGGAGCCCAAAATCCAAATTCACAACAGTACCCCCCCCTCAAGGAGGGGGCACCGAACCCTCACCAGAACCACCAGGGCGATCAGGACGGGCCCTATGAAAGGCACGAACCAGATCAGAGGCATGAACATCAGATGCATTCACCCAAGAATTATCCTCCTGGCCGTATCCCTTCCACTTGACCAGATACTGGAGTCTCCGTCTGGAAACACGGGAGTCTAAGATTTTCTCCACAACGTACTCCAACTCACCCTCAACCAACACCGGAGCAGGAGGCTCAACGGAAGGCACAACCGGTACCTCATACCTGCGCAATAATGACCGATGAAAAACGTTATGAATAGAAAAGGATGCAGGGAGGTCCAAACGGAAGGAAACAGGGTTAAGAATCTCCAATATCTTATACGGGCCGATGAACCGAGGCTTAAACTTAGGAGAAGAGACCCTCATAGGGACAAAACGAGAAGACAACCACACCAAATCCCCAACACAAAGCCGAGGACCAACACGACGGTGGCGGTTGGCAAAAAGCTGAGTCTTCTCCTGGGACAACTTCAAATTGTCCACCACCTGCCCCCAGATCTGATGCAATCTCTCCACCACAGCATCCACTCCAGGACAATCCGAAGATTCCACCTGACCAGAGGAAAATCGAGGATGAAACCCCGAATTACAGAAAAACGGGGACACCAAAGTGGCAGAGCTGGCCCGATTATTGAGAGCGAACTCCGCCAATGGCAAAAAAGCAACCCAATCATCCTGGTCAGCAGACACAAAACACCTCAGATATGTCTCCAGGGTCTGATTAGTCCGTTCGGTCTGGCCATTAGTCTGAGGATGGAAAGCGGACGAAAAAGACAAATCTATGCCCATCCTAGCACAGAATGCCCGCCAAAATCTAGACACAAATTGGGTTCCTCTGTCAGAAACGATATTCTCAGGAACACCATGCAAACGAACAACATTTTGAAAAAACAGAGGAACCAACTCGGAAGAAGAAGGCAACTTGGGCAGGGGAACCAAATGGACCATCTTAGAGAAACGGTCACACACCACCCAGATGACAGACATCTTCTGAGAAACAGGCAGATCAGAAATAAAATCCATCGAGATGTGCGTCCAAGGCCTCTTAGGAATAGGCAAGGGCAACAATAATCCACTAGCCCGAGAACAACAAGGCTTGGCCCGAGCACAAACGTCACAAGACTGCACAAAGCCTCGCACATCTCGTGACAGGGAAGGCCACCAGAAGGACCTTGCCACCAAATCCCTGGTACCAAAAATTCCAGGATGACCTGCCAACGCAGAAGAATGAACCTCAGAGATGACTCTACTGGTCCAATCATCAGGAACAAACAGTTTATCAGGTGGGCAACGATCCGGTCTATCCGCCTGAAACTCCTGCAAGGCCCGCCGCAGGTCTGGAGAAACGGCTGACAATATCACTCCATCCTTAAGGATACCTGTGGGCTCAGAGTTACCAGGCGAGTTAGGTTCAAAACTCCTAGAAAGGGCATCCGCCTTAACATTCTTAGAACCCGGTAGGTATGACACCACAAAATTAAACCGAGAGAAAAATAATGACCAGCGCGCCTGTCTAGGATTCAGGCGCCTGGCGGTCTCAAGATAAATCAAATTTTTGTGGTCAGTCAATACCACCACCTGATGTCTGGCCCCCTCAAGCCAATGGCGCCACTCCTCAAAAGCCCACTTCATGGCCAAAAGCTCCCGATTCCCAACATCATAATTCCGCTCAGCGGGCGAAAATTTACGGGAAAAGAAGGCACAAGGCCTCATCACGGAGCAGTCGGAACTTTTCTGCGACAACACTGCCCCAGCTCCGATCTCAGAAGCGTCGACCTCAACCTGAAAAGGAAGAGCAACATCAGGCTGACGCAACACAGGGGCAGAGGAAAAACGGCGCTTAAGCTCCCGAAAGGCCTCCACAGCATCAGGGGACCAATCAGCAACATCAGCACCCTTCTTAGTCAAATCGGTCAATGGCTTAACAATATCCGAAAAACCAGCAATAAATCGACGATAAAAGTTAGCAAAGCCCAAAAATTTCTGAAGACTCTTAAGAGAAGAGGGCTGCGTCCAATCACAAATAGCTTGAACCTTGACAGGATCCATTTCAATGGAAGAGGGAGAAAAAATATATCCCAAAAAGGAAATCCTCTGTACCCCAAAAACACACTTAGAACCCTTCACACACAAAGAATTAGACCGCAAAACCTGAAAAACCCTCCTGACTTGCTGGACATGAGAGTCCCAGTCATCCGAAAAAATCAGAATATCATCCAGATACACAATCATAAATTTATCCAAATAATCGCGAAAAATATCATGCATAAAGGACTGGAAAACTGACGGAGCATTTGAAAGACCAAAAGGCATCACCAAATACTCAAAGTGGCCCTCGGGCGTATTAAATGCGGTTTTCCACTCATCCCCCTGCCTGATTCGCACCAAATTATACGCCCCACGAAGGTCAATCTTAGAGAACCACTTGGCCCCCTTTAAGCGAGCAAACAAATCAGTCAGCAACGGCAATGGGTATTGATATTTAACAGTGATTTTATTCAAAAGTCGATAATCAATACATGGTCTCAAAGAGCCGTCTTTTTTTGACACAAAGAAAAAACCGGCTCCTAAGGGAGATGACGATGGACGAATATGTCCCTTTTCCAAGGACTCCTTTATATATTCTCGCATAGCAGCATGTTCAGGCACAGACAGATTAAATAAACGACCCTTTGGGTATTTACTACCCGGGATTAAATCTATGGCACAATCGCACTCTCGGTGCGGAGGTAACGAACCAAGCTTGGGTTCTTCAAAGACGTCACGATAGTCAGACAGGAACTCAGGAATTTCAGAGGGAATAGATGATGAAATGGAAACCAAAGGTACATCCCCATGAACCCCCTTACATCCCCAGCTCAACACAGACATAGCTCTCCAGTCAAGGACTGGGTTGTGAGATTGCAGCCATGGCAATCCTAGCACCAAATCATCATGCAGATTATACAGCACCAGAAAGCGAACAATCTCCTGGTGATCTGGATTAATACGCATAGTTACTTGTGTCCAGTATTGTGGTTTATTATTAGCCAATGGGGTGGAGTCAATCCCCTTCAGAGGAATAGGAGTCTCCAAAGGCTCTAAATCATACCCACAACGTTTGGCAAAGGACCAATCCATAAGACTCAAAGCGGCGCCAGAGTCGACATAGGCGTCCGTGGTAATAGATGACAAAGAGCAAATCAGGGTCACAGATAGAATAAACTTAGACTGTAAAGTGCAAACGGAAACAGATTTATCAAGCTTTTTAGTGCGCTTAGAGCATGCTGATATAACATGAGTAGAATCACCACAATAGAAACACAACCCGTTTTTCCGTCTAAAATTCTGCCGCTCGCTTCTGGACAGAATTCTATCACACTGCATACTCTCTGGCGTCTTCTCAGTGGACACCGCCAGATGGTGCACTGGTTTGCGCTCCCGCAAACGCCTATCGATCTGAATAGCCATTGTCATGGACTCATTCAGACCCGCAGGCACAGGGAACCCCACCATAACATCCTTAATGGCATCAGAGAGACCCTCTCTGAAAGTCGCCGCCAGGGCGCACTCATTCCACTGAGTAAGCACAGACCATTTACGGAATCTTTGGCAGTAAATTTCAGCTTCATCTTGCCCCTGAGATAGGGACATCAAAGTTTTTTCTGCCTGAAGCTCCAAATGAGGTTCGTCATAAAGCAACCCCAAGGCCAGAAAAAACGCATCCACATTGAGCAACGCAGGATCCCCTGGTGTCAATGAAAAAGCCCAGTCTTGAGGGTCGCCCCGGAGCAAGGAAATCACAATCCTGACCTGCTGTGCAGGGTCTCCGGCAGAGCGAGATTTCAGGGACAAAAATAATTTGCAATTATTTCGAAAATTCTGAAACCCAGATCTATTCCCCGAGAATAATTCCGGCAAAGGAATTCTCGGCTCAGATACGGGTGCATGACAAACAAAATCTTGCAAATGTTGTACCTTCGTGGCGAGATTATTCAAACCTGCAGTTACACTCTGAAGATCCATTACAAACAGGTGGACACAGAGCCATTCAAAGATTAGAAGGAGAGAGAGAGAAAAAAAAAAAAGGCTGCAGCATAAACAGACTGGCAAGAGGTCCAATTAAGAGCACACTCAAGAGGAAAAAAAAAAAATAAATCTCAGCAGACTTCTTATTTCTCTCCTTTCTCAGCCAAGGATTTTAACCCTTTAGTGGGCCGGTCAAACTGTCATGATCTCAATGGCAAGAGAACATAGCATCAGCATATATAGAAACTAGCTCTTGGAAGATGGGAACTGAGCTGACCATGAACTAAACCTACCGCACAACTAGCAGTGGCCGGGTAGCATTCCTACGTTTTATCCCTAGATGCCCAGCGCCAGCCGGAGGACTAAATAATGCTAGCAGAGGGAAAATTAGTCCTAGCTCACCTCTAGAGAAATACCCAGAAAGGAGACAGAGGCCCCCCACATGTATTGGCGGTGAATTAAGATGAAATAACAAACGTAGTATGAAAGTAGGTTTAGCAAATTTGAGGTCCACTTACTAGATAGCAGAAGACAGAAAGGACACTTTCATGGTCAGCGGAAAACCCTATCAAAACACCATCCAGAAATTACTTTAAGACTCTGGCATTAACTCATAACACCAGAGTGGCAATTACTGTTCACAAGAGCTTTCCAGACACAGTAACAAAACTACAGCTGTGAACTGGAACAAAAATGCACAAACAAACATGGACAAAAGTCCAACTTATCTAGTAGTTGTCTAGGAGCAGGAACAAGCACAGAGAGGCTTCTGATAACATTGTTGACCGGCAAGCAACTAACAGAGAAGCAAGGTTATATAGCGACTCCCACATCTTGATGGGAACAGGTGAAACAGAGAAGATGAAGACACCAGTTCAATTCCACCAGTAGCCACCGGGGGAGCCCAAAATCCAAATTCACAACAGGAGCCACGGTGCGTTCGATGGCACTGAAGGAGTTCCTCCAATCAGGTATCACAGACACCAATATGTTTCACAGCTGGGCCTCCGGGGGGAGCTAAGGGTGCTATTCATTAGGCCACTCCCCACCATAGTGGGTAAACTGGGGGTCAGGCAGGAAGTTAGTAGAGAAAGCTGACTGGATCGAACGAAGCAACACCTAGTGAGAGAGGGTGTTGTGGAGGAAGAGACAGTAGGGTCTCTGCCAGGGGTGGGATCCTGGCAGAGGCTTGGCATTGAAAGAACGTAACGGGACCGTGCCTGCTCAGAATAGCGGCGGTGCCCTAAGAAAGGATTAGAAGCGAGATAGATTGTGCTGAGTGAGAAACGAAATCAAGCAGAAGGAGAATACCAGCAGGGGTTTTGTTGAAAGAGGCAGCACCTTGCTGAGGCGCATTACCGGTGGCCGGAACGCCGAGGGAGTGGAATAATATACAGCTTTAAGCCATACTCCAAACAGCGGCAGGACAGTCAGTCTCAGGCGGGCTGTCTACCACATATCACCTATGAAGTCTTGGGGGGCAATTGCGGGAGAGGGGCGTCTCTAGGGTCCCGGAAGAACTCCAGGCCTACCTGACAAACGGGTGCCGTTCTTACTGTAACATCAGGAAGGGACGGAAGATTAGCAGAAGATCAGTTAATCGAGTTGTGAGGGAACTTAAGAAACAGACACAACAGTTGTGGGGTACTTTCCGTAAGCACAGCAGGGAAGGACTACAACACAAAGCGCTAAGAAGGAAGGCACTGATTTCCACCTGTGAGGAGAACTCTGGAAGTGCCATTGGACCGGCCGGACTTGCGCAGCCTGGTGGACCGGATTCTGGACTGAGGACCGAGAGATCTCCAGTAAAGAGGTAAAGAGACTGCAACCTGGTGTCCTCGTTATTTACCGCGACCTGCACCCCACAACTGCACCGCTATACCACCGTTAACAGCACCTATTTGCAACGGACGTCCCCCACTGACAGACAGGGCCACGGACCGGGTCTAGCCACCGTGACAACCCCAGGACTGAGATCCCAGAGGCCCGGCTCCGGGTACCCCTCGGCCCTGCGGCGGTGTGGGGGCGCTCCACACTGTTCATGATTCAGCAGTTTTTATAACATTGTGGAACAAAAAGCAAAAATGAAAGTGAAAGCAAAAATAAAAAGCAATAGGGATCCCGGGTAAACAAAGGGATCCCTTTAAGAATAACCCTAGTCGGGTTTAAGGCAGCAAAACAGCAGGAAAACAAACAGTTAACTATGTACAGTTTCAGGTTTCCGAGGTTTAGTTGGACGGCTTCCAGGGCTGCACCTGGCACTTAACCCTTCTTGATCTGGGAAAAGTGAGGTCCAGGGTTACACCCAGTGCTGGACAAACACCGTTAATCCGTCTTTCATGTACGGTAAAATCATGCGCAGCGATGGAGGTCTGCGCAGCTTGAGTATGGGCATTTGCTGCAGCAGAGGTAGCGGCTGCTGCAAGGTCAGTCACTGGAACGGAGTCAGCAGCTGTGGCACTAGCAGTCATGGGAGTGGTGTCAGTCATCAGGGCAGGGTCGTCCTTCATACCTGCTTCAGATGCGGTCCCTCCGGTGCCGGTCTGCTCCGTCTCCGCTGGGGTCTGGAACGCTAGCTGCAGGGCCTTGCGCTGCGGCGTTGTCACCTCCGTTTGCAGCATCTCGCTTTCCGGCAGGGCCTTGCCTTCTGGCTTCGGAGCGCTGGAACTTTTTTCTTGCTCCGGACCAGACGAGGCTACCGACAGACATCTGGTGAGGCTCCCGATGAAGGTCTTCTTCCACTCGGTCCCAGTGCTCCGCGGCGTCCGCCGGAGTTGGTCGCCGAGCTCGTCCGCTCTGGCCTGCAGGAATTCAATATCAGCAGTGGAGGCCTGGTTGCGGTGCCCCTCCGGGTAGCTGGGGGAGTCCTCGGCTCCGACCCCACGCTCCGGCTCCGGGTGGCTCGCCATGGCGCCCTCCATGTCTCTGACTTCTTCTTCCTGGTCCTTTTCCCGCTCTCTCCTTCGTGGGCGGTTTCGTTTTCTCTGTCTCTGCCCACCATTGAGGATCAGGAGGCGGATCTCGGCTGCTGACGGACACGTCCTCAAGGGGCCGAGATATTTAGACTGGGCGGCCATTGTCTTTCGCGCTCTTCAGCTTGTTCACGCCCACTTCCACGCCCTTCTTCTTCTCCTGCGCTCTCCTTAGTGCTGTAATGGCGGCGGTTTTTGGCGGGAACTTTTGGCGGCAAATGGCAACACACAGTCTTTGCAATAAAGCACAGTCCAAGCACAATAAATCACAATTCCAAGGCACACATGACCTGATTCCTCAGGCTTAAGTAGATCCTGTTCGTGACGCCAAGTTTGGAGCGCCCCCACACCGCCGCAGGGCCGAGGGGTACCCGGAGCCGGGCCTCTGGGTCTCTGCTCTGGGGTTGTCACGGTGGCTAGACCCGGTCCGTGGCCCTGTCTGTCAGTGGGGGATGTCCGGTGCCTTAAGTGGTGTTGTAACGGTGCAGTTGTGGGGTGCAGGTCGCGGTAAATAACGAGGACACCAGGTTGCAGTCTCTTTACCTCTTTACTGGAGATCTCTGAGTCCTCAGTCCAGAATACGGCTCACCAGGCTGCGCAAGTCCGGCCGGTCCAATGGCACCTCCAGAGTTCTCTTCACAGGTGGAAATCTGTGCCTTCCTTCTAGCGCTAGGTGTTGCAGTCCTTCCCTGCTGTGCTTACGGAAAGTACCCCACAACCGTTGTGTCTGTTTCTTAAGTTCCCTCACAACTCGATTAAATGATGTTCTTCTAATCTTCCGTCCCTTCCTGATGTTACAGTTAGAACGGCACCCGTTTGTCGGATAGGCCTGGAGTTCTTCCGGGACCCTAGAGACGCCCCTCTCCCGCAATTGCCTCCCAAGACTTCATAGGTGATATGTGTTAGACAGCCCGACTTAAACTGACTGCCCTGCCGCTGTTTAGAGTATTGCTTGAAGCTGAATGTTATAATACTCCCTCGGCGTTCCGGCCACCGGTAGTGCGCCTCAGTAGGGTGTTGCTCCAGTCTTACAGCACGACCCCTACTGGAATTCTCCTATTGCTTGATCTCGTTTCTCACTCAGCACAATCTATCTCGCTTCTAGTCCTTTCTTGGGTCCCGCCGCTTCCCGGAGCTGGCGCGGACCCGTTACGTTCTTTTCAATGCCAAGCCTCTGTCAGGATCCCACCCCTGACAGAGTCCCTACTGTCTCTTCCTCCACAACACCCTCTGCCACTAGGTGTTGCTTCGTCCAATCCAGTCAGCTTTCTGATCTAACTTCCTGCCTGACCCCCAGTTTACCCACTATGGTGGGGAGTGGCCTAATGAATAGAACCCTTAGCTCCCCCTGGAGGCCCGGCTGTGAAATGTATTGGTGTCTGTGATACCTGATCAGAAGAACTCCTTCAGTGCCATCGGACGCACCGTAGCTCCCCCTAGTGGCGGAGCCACAGTACTGCAACGACCAGGACTCTGGGGCGCTGTACATGCCCTAAGGACATGGCTAGAGATCCGGCTGGAAGCATGCAGATCATGCAGAAGGGAAGAACTGTCTGCAGCAGTAGCATAGCTACCGAGGGGGCAGAGGGGGCGGTCGCCCAGGGCCCGCGCTCTGAGGGGGCCCACCCGGAGCTATGCTATGTAACTGTATTGGCGTTCACAGCGTGCCGATACAGTTACATTCTGTGGCAGAGCAGGGAAAATCGATCTCCCTGCTCTGCCGCCCCGCCGCTATGGGGCCCCTGAGCAGGCGGTGGGGGGCCCTGCGCCAGCAGTGGACCCCCTGCCTTTCATCGCAGGGTCAGCTGTATTGGCTACATGCAGATACAGCTGACCGCATTGATGAGAGAGGGAGCGCTACGCTCCTTTTCCGATCATCCACCTGTCAGCGTCTGACATCACCGATGCCGACACTGACGGGGTCGTGATGACATCAGTACTCGGCATCCGCTGTCTGGCAATGAGCGGGCGATCAGAGCAAGGAGGAAGAAAGGTGAGTATTGGATTTTTTTTTCTTATCGGGTGCATTATACTGTACTGGCTGCCTATGGGGGTGCTTTATCCTATACAGGCTGCCTAATGGGGGTGCATTATATTTTACTGGCTGCCTAATGGGGGTGCTTTATACTATACAGGCTGCCTAATGGGGGCACATTATACTATACAAACTGCCTAATGGGGGTGCATTATACTATACAGGCTGCCTAATGGGGGTGCATTATATTGTACTGGCTGCCTTATAGCGGTGCATCATACTATACAGGCTGCCTAACAGGGGCACATTATACTATACAGGCTGCCTAATGGGGGTGCATTATGCTGTACTGCCTGCCTATTGGGGGTGCATTATACTATACAGGCTGCCTAATGGGGGTGCATTATATTTTACTGGCTGCCTAATGGGGGTGCTTTATACTATACAGGCTGCCTAATGGGGGTACATTATACTATACAAACTGCCTAATGGGGGTGCATTATACTATACAGGCTGCCTAATGGGGGTGCATTATATTGTACTGGCTGCCTTATAGCGGTGCATCATACTATACAGGCTGCCTAACAGGGGCACATTATACTATACAGGCTGCCTAATGGGGGTGCATTATGCTGTACTGCCTGCCTATTGGGGGTGCATTATACTATACAGGCTGCCTAATGGGGGTGCATTATACTATACAAACTGCCTAATGGGGGTGCATTATACTATACAGGCTGCCTAATGGGGGTACATTATACTATACAAACTGCCTAATGGGGGTGCATTATACTATACAGGCTGCCTAATGGGGGTGCATTATATTGTACTGGCTGCCTAATGGGGGTGCTTTATACTATACAGGCTGCCTGATGGGGGTACATTATACTATACAAACTGCCTAATGGGGGTGCATTATACTATACAGGCTGCCTAATGGGGGTGCATTATATTGTACTGGCTGCCTTATAGCGGTGCATCATACTATACAGGCTGCCTAACAGGGGCACATTATACTATACAGGCTGCCTAATGGGGGTGCATTATGCTGTACTGCCTGCCTATTGGGGGTGCATTATACTATACAGGCTGCCTAATGGGGGTGCATTATACTATACAAACTGCCTAATGGGGGTGCATTATACTATACAGGCTGCCTAATGGGGGTACATTATACTATACAAACTGCCTAATGGGGGTGCATTATACTATACAGGCTGCCTAATGGGGGTGCATTATATTGTACTGGCTGCCTAATGGGGGTGCTTTATACTATACAGGCTGCCTGATGGGGGTACATTATACTATACAAACTGCCTAATGGGGGTGCATTATACTATACAGGCTGCCTAATGGGGGTGCATTATATTGTACTGGCTGCCTTATAGCGGTGCATCATACTATACAGGCTGCCTAACAGGGGCACATTATACTATACAGGCTGCCTAATGGGGGTGCATTATGCTGTACTGCCTGCCTATTGGGGGTGCATTATACTATACAGGCTGCCTAATGGGGGTGCATTATACTGTACTGGCTGCCTTATAGCGGTGCATCATACTATACAGGCTGCCTAACAGGGGCACATTATACTATACAGGCTGCCTAATGGGGGTGCATTATATTTTACTGGCTGCCTAATGAGGGTGCTTTATACTATACAGGCTGCCTAATGGGGGTACATTATACTATACAAACTGCCTAATGGGGGTGCATTATACTATACAGGCTGTCTAATGGGGGTGCATTATATTGTACTGGCTGCCTTATAGCGGTGCATCATACTATACAGGCTGCCTAACAGGGGCACATTATACTATACAGGCTGCCTAATGGGGGTGCATTATACTGTACTGGCTGCCTTATAGCAGTGCATCATACTATACAGGCTGCCTAACAGGGGCACATTATACTATACAGGCTGCCTAATGGGGGTGCATTATATTTTACTGGCTGCCTAATGGGGGTGCTTTATACTATACAGGCTGCCTAATGGGGGTACATTATACTATACAAACTGCCTAATGGGGGTGCATTATACTATACAGGCTGCCTAATGGGGGTGCATTATACTGTACTGGCTGCCTTATAGCGGTGCATCATACTATACAGGCTGCCTAACAGGGGTCACATTATACTATACAGGCTGCCTAATGGGGGTGCATTATGCTGTACTGCCTGCCTGTTGGGGGTGCATTATACTATACAGGCTGCCTAATGGGGGTGCATTATACTGTACTGGCTGCCTTATAGCAGTGCATCATACTATACAGGCTGCCTAACAGGGGCACATTATACTATACAGGCTGCCTAATGGGGGTGCATTATACTATACAGGCTGCCTAATGGGGGTGCATTATATTGTACTGGCTGCCTAATGGGGGTGCAATATACTATACTGGCTGCCTAATGGGGGTGCATTATATTATACTGACTGCCTAATGGGGGTGCATTATACTATATAGACTGCCTAAAGGGGGTGCATTATATTATACTGGCTGCCTAATGAGGGTGCATTATATTGTACTGGCTGCCTATGGGGTGCATTATATTGTACTGGTTGCCTATGGGGGTGCAATATACTTTCCATGCTGCCTAACAGGGGTGCATTATACTGTACTGGCTGCCTAATTGGGGTGCGTTATACTATACAGGCTGCCTAATGGGGGTGCATTATACTGTACTGGCTGCCTAATGGGGGTGCATTATACTGTACTGGCTGGCTAATGGGGGTACATTATACTATACAGGCTGCCTAATGGGGGTGCATTATATTGTACTGGCTGCCTAATGGGGGTGCATTATACTATACAGGCTGCCTAATGGGGGTGCATTATATTGTACTGGCTTCTTATGGGGTGCTTTATACTATACAGGCTGCCTAATGGGGGTGCATTATACCTTACTGGCTGCCTAATGGTGCATTATACTGTACTGGCTGCCTAATGGGGGTACATTATACTATACAGGCAGCCTAATAGGGGTGCAATATATTGTACTAGCTTCCTATGGGGTGCTTTATACTATACAGGCTGCCTAATGGGGGTGCATTATACCTTACTGGCTGCCTAATGGGGGTACATTATATTGTACTGGCTGCCTAATGGGGGTGCATTATATTGTACTGGCTGCCTTATAAGGGTGCATTATACTATACTGGCTGCCTAATGGGGGTGCATTATACTATACAGGCTGCCTAATGGGGGTGCATTATGCTGCACTGCCTGCCTAATAGGGGTGCATTATACTGTACTGGCTGCCAAATGATGCATTATATTAGGCTAGTTTCA
The DNA here is from genome assembly GCF_051348905.1 of Ranitomeya variabilis. Taxonomy (NCBI): domain Eukaryota; kingdom Metazoa; phylum Chordata; class Amphibia; order Anura; family Dendrobatidae; genus Ranitomeya; species Ranitomeya variabilis. The sequence continues at coordinate 690,631,585 of NC_135236.1, read as the reverse complement.
CATTTGCGTTTAAATCCGCAGCGTTTAAAACGCATCCGCAAGTGGTGGAAAAACGCATATAAACGCGTACAAACGGCGGTTTTTTTTACGCATGCGTTGACGCATTCTTTTTTAAAAACGCCACGTTTGTACGCGTTTACATGCGTTTTTTTTCTGCGTTTCGTTTGCGTTTATGGTGCGCATGATGAGAAATTTCACAAGCGAAAAATCAAGCCCGTAATTCAGTGCGGCGTACAGTAAAATCACACTGACAGGTTAGAATAGAGTAGATATATACACATAGAATAGGTATATATACATATATATATATGTCAGTGAGACACCTATATATGTATATTTATATTTAATGTAGCGCTAGATAGCATAAAAGCCGCTAATTCAATTGCCGGCTTCTGCTATCTCCTTCACAAACCCGACAGGATATGAGACATGGATTACATACAGTAAACCATCTCATATCCCTTCTTTTATTACATATTCCTCTTCACTAATGTAAGAAGTGTTTGTGTGTCAAATTTGGGGGCTCTAGCTATGAAATTAAAGGGTTAAATGGCGGAAAAAATTGGTGTGCGCTCCTGCGCAATTTTCTCCGCCAGAGTGGTAAAGCCAGTGACTGAGGGCAGATATTAACAGCCAGGAGAGGGTCCATGGTTATTGGCCCCCCTGAAGAGGAATATGTAATAACAGAAGGGATATGAGATGGTTTACTGTATGTAATCCATGTCTCATATCCTGTCGGGTTTGTGAAGGAGATAGCAGAAGCCGGTAATTGAATTAGCGGCTTTTATGCTATCTAGCGCTGCATTAAATATAAATATACATATATAGGTGTCTCACTGACATATATATATATGTATATATACCTATTCTATGTGTATATATCTACTCTATTGTAACCTGTCAGTGTGATTTTACTGTACATCGCATGCGTTCAAAAAAGCAACAAAACGCATGTGCTTAAAAATGCATGCGTTTACATTGACAGCAATGCGTTTTTTTGTCGCAATCCTTGCGCGATCGAACGCATGCGTTTCCTGGCGGCAAATAGACGGCTATAGAAATTACTACATGTTGCATTTCGAGACGATGCATGCGTCGTCAAACGCGGCAAAACGCGAACAAAAATGTTAAATATAGGAAAACATGACGCATGCGTTTATATGCGGTACAAATGCTGCAGCCACAAACGCAAATGTGAAACCAGCCTTATACAGGCTGCCTAATGGGGGTGCATTATACTGTACTGGCTGCCAAATGATGCATTATATTATACAGGCTGCCTAATGGGGGTGCATCATACTATACAGGCTGCCTAACAGGGGCACATTATACTATACAGGCTGCCTAATGGGGGTGCATTATACTATACAGGCTGCCTAACAGGGGCACATTATACTATACAGGCTGCCAAATGGGGGTGCATTATACTATACAGGCTGCCTAACAGGGGCACATTATACTATACAGGCTGCCTAATGGGGGTGCATTATACTATACAGGCTGCCTAACAGGGGCACATTATACTATACAGGCTGCCTAATGGGGGTGCATTATACTGTACTGGCTGCCAAATGATGCATTATATTATACAGGCTGCCTAATTGGGGTGCATCATACTATACAGGCTGCCTAACAGGGGCACATTATACTATACAGGCTGCCTAATGGGGGTGCATTATACTATACAGGCTGCCTAACAGGGGCACATTATACTATACAGGCTGCCAAATGGGGGTGCATTATACTATACAGGCTGCCTAACAGGGGCACATTATACTATACAGGCTGCCTAATGGGGGTGCATTATACTATACAGGCTGCCTAACAGGGGCACATTATACTATACAGGCTGCCAAATGGGGGTGCATCATACTATACAGGCTGCCTAACAGGGGCACATTATACTATACAGGCTGCCTAATGGGGGTGCATCATACTATACAGGCTGCCTAACAGGGGCACATTATACTATACAGGCTGCCTAATGGGGGTGCATTATACTGTACTGGCTGCCAAATGATGCATTATATTATACAGGCTGCCTAATGGGGGTGCATCATACTATACAGGCTGCCTAACAGGGGCACATTATACTATACAGGCTGCCTAATGGGGGTGCATTATACTATACAGGCTGCCTAACAGGGGCACATTATACTATACAGGCTGCCAAATGGGGGTGCATTATACTATACAGGCTGCCTAACAGGGGCACATTATACTATACAGGCTGCCTAATGGGGGTGCAATATGCTGTACTGCCTGCCTATTGGGGGTGCATTATACTATACAGGCTGCCAAATGGGGGTGCATTATACTATACAGGCTGCCTAATGGCGGTGCATTATATTATACTGCTTTGCTGATGTCAAGAATAGTGATGAGCGAATATACTCGTTACTCGAGATTTCTCAAGCATGCTCGGGTGTCCTCCGAGTATTTTTCAGTGCTCGGAGATTTAGTTGGGGAATGTATTATACTATACATGCCTATGGGGAATGCATTATACTATACAGGCCTATGGGGAATGCATTATGCATTATACTATACATGCCTATGGGGAGTGTATTATACTATACATGCCTATGGGGAATGCATTATACTATACATGCCTATGGGGAATGCATTATACTATACAGGCCTATGGGGAATGCATTATTCTATACATGCCTATGGGGAATGCATTATACTGTACAGGCCTATGGGGAATGCATTATATTATACATGCCTATGGGGAATGCATTATGCATCATGCTATACATGCCTATGGGGAGTGCATTATACTATACATGCTTATGGGGAAGGCATTATACTATACATGCCTATGGGGAATGCATTATACTATACAGGCCTATGGGGAACGCATTATACTATACATGCCTATGGGGAATGCATTATACTATACAGGCCTATGGGGAATGCATTATACTGTACAGGCCTATGGGGAATGCATTATACTATACAGGCCTATGGGGAATGCATTATACTATACATGCCTATAGGGAATGCATTATACTATACATGCCTATGGGGAATGCATTATGCATTATACTTTGCATGCCTATGGGGAATGTATTATTCTATACAGGCCTATGGGGAATGCATTATACTATACAGGCCTATGGGGAATGCATTATACTATACAGGCCTATGGGGGGTGCATCACACTATACAGGTCTATGGGGAATGTATTATACTATATTGAGGACTATGTGGCACATTATACTATATGGAGGCTATCTAGGGGGCCGTCATACAGTGTGGGGATTATAGTGAAGGGGCCTTCACACAGTGTTGGGGCAATCAAGCAGTTTGGGGGCTACTAAGGGGTCAGTATACTGTGTGGGGGTACATTACAGTGAGGAGGCAGCATGTTATGTATAAGAGAGCATCATGCTGTGTATAGGGGAGCTGTACAGGGGGAGACTCAGGACATTATTCAAGGTTAAGTGGGCAGTGCACCTATTGTTAAAGGGGAACTCAGGTTACTGTGACTATCAAAGGGGCACACACAGGGAATTATTACTTTCTAGGGAGCAAAATGTGGGCACTGTTTTCTAGGGCACCTGCACCCGGCATTACTATATATTAGAGGGTTGCTTTAGAATTTAGAGGAAACAGAGAACCACACAGCAGGTGCAGTAATAGGGACACAAATGGCAGCAGCATTGGGGTACTAGTAGGATAAGGAGTTTGTGCAGGAATAGATAGTGAAGTGCTGAAAATATGAGAAGTGAAATGTGTCTTTGTTGTATTCTCTGCAGCCGAGTCTTGGCTGCAGAAGTTGTCGTGTCGGTCTGGGCCAGATGGAAAAGACCGGAAAAGTGAACAACTCCATCAGAAAGAACGTCAGAGGTAAGTCACCGTCTGTAACTGTGCTGTGATCTGTTATCTGTTCTGCAGGGCTGGTGTTTACCACTGACCATATAGCGGTAATATCAATGTTGCTCTTTGTATAGAGATTATTTTCAGCAACATCTCTGTCATCTGCTGAGGTTCTTCTCCACTATTAGGGTGCGTCACCCAGTTGTAATCAAGGTTACCTGGTTAGGAGCCCACTCAGAAGCTTCGCCCCCTTCTGAACCAAAACTCTATCTACGTCTCTGGTCTGCAGCATGGGTGAGTGAAGAGACAAGCAGAAGAAACTGCCGATCAGAGCAGAGATCCAGCCTGGTGCTAACAATAGTGAACTAGAGCCCCTGCTGACCCGCCAGTTTCTCCATAGGGACAAACAATACAGCATAAACAATGACATAATATAAAATTAACAGAGAAACTTACTATGCTAGTCACAGAGATGGCTCAGCTTAGAGTATGGAAGCAATCCAATTGAAAACGCCTAGATAACATTAATCAAGCCTACACTGATATGTATCTTCCTTAGCATTGAACACAGATCAAAATTCACCTTAGCCTTTTATCAGCCACTGAGTAACCCCACCCCGCTTGTAGACTCATAACAGGACTGGTCATAGGATGTGGCCTCAGTTTCAGAAGATTATGATATTCCCTAATCTGGAGACACGGGGGGGGGTCAGTAGGCACCCCGGTCCGCTAGCCAAAACTGCATGGACCAGGGATCACCCCACCGCATGCCCGTTCTCCCTTTAACGTGGGCAAAACGCTACTCAGACAACACAGGGTGAGGGTAAAACAGTGAGGCAATACTTTATTGAACCTAAAAACAGGCAGATAACACAGAACAATCCCAGCACAATACCCAAGATGGTGCACATTAGTGTCTCACCAGTCCGCTGACTCGCCAGGATAATGGCAGCTGTGACTTCAGAGCTTCCACGGTCCAATAACCTACCTGTAGCACACACACAGAGAGGAGGTAACGACAAGCTTAAGAAAATGACAGTCCATCAGGTACAAGGGCCAGTTAACCACAGGGTCACAACCTGGCTTCATCTTACAGGGTCGATTACCCCACCTGTGACACGCACATCCAGAGAAGGGAACGAAAAGCTGCAAAGACACAGCATTGTATCTTAATTGACCAGATGACTATTATTTCAGTAGGCCCAGGGACACGAGCTAGAGTTCATGTGAGAATGACTGTTGACCCTTATTGTCATTGAATTAGTGTACATTGTCTGTCATTTGTTGACTGGCTGCTAACTAGTTATTGTATCTGTCCTTGTATTGCATTCATAGTATTGTTTTACTAGCTTTGGGAAGCAAAGGCACAATGTTTGAATGTTTGTTAACATGTTGATGACCCATTTGTGCTCTGCAATATGAAGGACAATATATGCATGTTCTTTGAACAGTCCAGCAGTGAGAGATGGCCCCCCTACCACCTTCCCCAAAAGCCTGTGGCGGAATGCCTAAATGAAAAGTTGTGACCTATAAAAAGGAGGATTTGCCTGTGTTCAGAGAGAGAGACAGCCAGAGATTCTGCCAAGACACCCACATTTCCAGGGGACCCTACGTGACTGCTGCAAATTCATCATGGCTCCATCATGAGGAACACAAATCTATCCTTCTACAGAAGATAACTTGGGTAACCTCAACCCTAGTTGGAAGAATACAGATCTGCTCCATTGACCATCGCTGAAAAATGGATACGTTTGGAGAAAGCCAGGAATGGGACCCGCTAGTCACCTGGTTTCATGGAGATGTTTGGAGAAGCCAGGTTGTGACCCTTGGGTCAACTGGACTTGTACCTCAATGGACTGTCATCTTCCTAAGCTTGTCATTACCTCCTCTCTGTGTGTGTGCCACAGGTGGGGTAGTTGATCCTGGAAGATGAAGCCAGGTTGTGACCCTCCGGTCAGCTGGACTTGTACCTGAATGGACTGTCATCTTCCTACACTTGTGTCAGGAAAAACTGTACTTTTAGTCAAAAACTTGCAGCTCTCTGGCGCCTCCTTACCCTCCTGACCAAGAAGGATATTGACAGAGGATAAGAAAATGACCGCAACTGCTCTAACTTATGTTGAATATTGTGGCACATGATGTGACGGGATGTATATGTATACCACCGGTTCCTGATAGGAACATATATATACCTTGATCCAGTCATTATCAAGTCCCCAACACCACATAAATACGAAAACTATGCTGCCACCACCGACCTCTTATAGGTGGATCGGACACCCGTTTGGTAATGTGAATTTGCGCTGAGTATGTGGTGGATCACTCATAGAACAAGAAGAACGAAGCTAGCAAATTTATAATTTTTACTCTGGAAGAATCGGCAGTGTTTACAAAAGATAGAAAGAATGATAAATACAAAAGAGACAAAATACAAGTATGTACAAACAGTTATGAAATAAAAGGGATAAAAATATGAAACTTATTAAATCTCAGTCACAGGTATGACGTGTCAATAAAGGGGAGGAGAGATCCCAAATAAATGAACCAGTACCACAGCATGGTGTTTAGCTGTCTTTCCTGGCTCTGAATGAATACCCAAGATGGACATTCTTGTTTTATGCTTCAGACATAAAACTAGGAACTCCCACTTTGCTGACCTCACATATCGGCTGTTTTCTGGGAGTTTTTTTTGGAAATTTATCAATAACTCCATTTCTTCATATCTTTGGCCTGGAAGCTCGCAGGCCAAAGATATTGGCATTATCTTTTCCCTTGCGATTTTAAAATTTTTTAGAGTCCACACACAGTATGTCTGTGATTTGCTGGTGGGCAGAAATTCATTTACCAGATTTCTGCTAGCCCTAAATGCTGCAAAAACGCTGCAATACATAACCTCAAGTGCCCAGATCCTGGAAATCTAATTTTCATATTCTGGGATTAATGTGTATTATTGAATTTGATTTTGAGTGTTATGCCTAGAAGACAGAGACTTTTGGAGGGAAAACACATTCAGCTCTGCTAGTGCTGGCAGGCAATAACACTCTGCATTCCAAACTGACCATTTGCTTGAAGGGAGGAGGACTGGAATTCACAGAGAGAGAGGGACTGCATGCAGGACTTGGTCCCACAGAAACCAATAGTGGGAGGGGCACAGGCCAGCTCTGGTCGTGTCCCCAGAACAATGGAAAATAATTAATACTTTAATGACAGCTTGTCATTACCTCCTCTCTGTGTGCATGCCACAGGTGAGGTAGTCAACCCTGAGAGCTGTGAAGGAAACCACTCTAATCCCAGCAAGTCAGTCAATAAAGCATTGCCACACTATTTTACCCTCACCCTTTGTTGTCTGAGTAGTGTTATGCCCACGTTAAGGGGAGAGTGGGCATACGGTGGGACGATCCCTGGTCCATGCGGTTTCAGCTAGCAGTCTGGGCACCTGCGGACCCACCCATGTCTGCACACAAGCGTACGAAGATGACAGTCCATTTAGATACAAGGGCCAGTTGATCGGAGGGTCACAACCTGGCTTCATCTTCCAGGGTTGATAACCTCACCTGTGGCATACACACAGAGGGGACGTAACGACAAGCTTATGAAGATGACATTCCATTGAGGTACAAGGCCAGTTGACCTGAGGGTCACAATCTGGCTTCTCCAGACATCTCCATGGAGCCAGACGACCGATGGGTTCCAATCCTGGCTTTCTCTTAACATATCCATGGTTCAGTGATGGTCAATGGAGCAGATCTGTATTCTTCCAACCAAGGTCAAAGTTGGCAACCTGTAAAATAATAAATCTGTGTCTCACATGACAGAGCCATGATGTCTTTGTTGCTGTGCTGTGTCTTGTCCTTTGGATGTCTTGGCTGAATCTCTGGCTGTCTCTTAGTCTATCTGTCTCATAGAGACATATCACCTCTTTTTATGTTTAACAAGAGTCCTTCAGTCCAGCATCACAGATAAGAGGAAGAATAGTGACGATCAAGTCGCCTTGTTTGATTTGCATAGATTTTCCTCCTCTGTTTTAAAAATCAATAAACTATCTGGCCTAGACATTGTATAATTAACATATCAGTAAACATCACTGGTTATCAAGGATAAGAGCACAATATGTTATATTAAATGCCATCTTATAAGTCAGTATTACAGGCTTACACAAGCAAAAGTCTCTTTTCTTGACCAACACATACATTCAAAAGGCAACATAGGGATAAGTCTTTTCTTTCTGGCTTGTTGAAAATAGTAATCTGGTTAATTAAGATACAATGCTGTGTCTCCACACCTAACCCTAACCCAGCACTCACAATATCTTCACTGCTGACGATCACAGGAGTTTGATATCGCCGTCATATTTTTTATCAGGATTTTGTTTTCATAGATAGGAAACATGTCATGGTTGTTGTCAGCGATCTGGCCACTATTGATTTGGGGCTTATAGGCATGTGAAAAAATATGCATATTCTTCCCTGATTAGTCCATAAATTGAAAATGTATCTCCCATCAATTTCAGATCTATACAAACCCCCATATTCATAACTTTCCACCAGTGTGTTGTGGATTCTGTTTTTGGGCTCCCTCTGGTGGTTACAACTGGTACTGGGTGACTTTGGTGGGTTGCGGTCTCTGGTTTCCACCTGTCCATCAGAGGCTGGGTGTTTCCTATTTAACCTGGCTTTCCTGTCATTCCCTTGCCGGCTATCAATGTATCAGTGTGTCTCTGTTACCTTTGCTACCTGCTCCTAGGCCTTCAAGACAAGCTAAGTCTGGATTTCCCTGTTTCATGTTTGCTTTCATGTTTTTAGTCCAGCTTGCAGATATGTAATTCTCTGCTGCTGGTTGCTCTAGTGGGCTGAAATTACCACTCATGTACCATGAGTTGGCACATGAGTTCAAGTAATTTCAGGATGGTATTTTGAAGGGTTTTAGGCTGACCGCGCAGTTCACCTTTTGTATCCTCTGCTATCTAGCTTTAGCGGGCCTCATTTTGCTGAATCTGTTTTCATAACTACGTTTGTGCCTTCCTCTCATTTCACCGTCATTATATGTGGGGGGCTGCTATTTCTGTGGGAATATTTCTCTGGAGGCAAAATAGGTCTGTGATTCTTCTGATAGGGGTAGCTAGATCTCCGGCTGGCGCGAGACGTCTAGAGTCCCCCCAGGAACATTCCCCGGCTGCTGTTAGTTGAGTGTTGAGGTTCAGGATCGCGGTCAGCTCAGGTTCCATCACCCTAGAGCTCGTCCTGTTTTTGCCCGTGTTAAGTGTTTAATTCCCTGCCATTGGGACCATGACAGTATAGCCGGCCCACAAAGTGTTAATTGTTTGGGCTGAAGCAGGAGAAAAAGAAGTGTTGAAGGGAAATTTTTTATTTTTTTTTTTTCCCTCAGAGTTTTGCTGCCTAGCCCTTAATTGCTGTCTAGCTGCTTCTTACCTACCTCCTCTTAACCCTTGAATGGCTCTGACCTTAGCTGTTTAACATGGATGTCCAGAGTTTGGCTTCCAGCCTGAATAATCTTGCTGCAAAGGTTCAAAACATACAGGATTTTGTTGTTCACACTCCTATGTCTGAACCTAGAATTCCTATTCCAGAGTTTTTTTCTGGAGATAGATCTACCTTCCTGAATTTCAGGAACAATTGCAAATTGTTTCTTTCTTTGAAATCTCGCTCCTCTGGAGACCCTGTTCAGCAGGTCAAGATTGTAATATCTTTCCTGCGGGGCGACCCTCAGAATTGGGCATTTGCATTGGCACCAGGGGATCCTGCATTGCTCAGTGTGGATGCGTTTTTTCGGGCACTGGGATTGCTCTATGAGGAACCTAACCTGGAGATTCAGGCTGAAAAGGCTTTATTAGCCCTCTCTCAGGGGAATGATGAAGCGGAAGTATATTGTCAAAAATTTCGGAAATGGTCGGTGCTTACTCAGTGGAATGAGTGCGCCCTGGCTGCAAACTTCAGAGATGGTCTTTCTGAGGCCATTAAGGATATTATGGTGGGGTTCCCTGCGCCTACAGGTCTGAATGAGTCTATGGCTATGGCCATTCAGATTGATCGGCGTTTACGGGAGCGCAAACCTGTGCACCAGTTGGCGGTGTCTTCTGAACAGGCACCTGAGACTATGCAATGTGATAGAATTCAGTCTAGAAGTGAAAGGCAAAATTATAGGCGGAAAAATGGATTGTGTTTTTATTGTGGTGATTCAGCTCATGTTATATCAGCATGCTCTAAACGCACAAAAAAGGTTGATAAATCTTTTGCCATTAGTACTCTGCAGTCTAAGTTCATTTTGTCTGTAACTCTGATTTGTTCACTGTCATCCATTTCCGTCGATGCCTATGTGGATTCGGGCGCTGCCCTGAGTCTTATGGATTGGTCATTTGCCAAACGCTGCGGTTTTAGTCTGGAGCCTCTGGAAGTTACTATTCCTTTGAAGGGAATTGACTCTACACCATTGGCTATGAATAAACCGCAGTACTGGACACAAGTGACCATGCGCATGACTCCCGTTCATCAGGAGGTGATTCGCTTCCTTGTACTGTATAATTTACATGATGTACTAGTGCTTGGTCTGCCATGGTTACAAACTCATAATCCAGTCCTGGATTGGAAAACAATGTCTGTGTTAAGCTGGGGATGTCAAGGGGTTCATGATGATGCACCTCTGATTTCAATCGCTTCATCTACTCCTTCTGAGGTCCCTGCGTTTTTGTCTGACTATCGGGATGTTTTTGAGGAGCCTAAGCTCAATTCGCTCCCTCCTCATAGGGAGTGTGACTGTGCTATAGAATTAATTCCTGGCAGTAAGTTCCCTAAGGGTCGTTTATTTAATCTGTCAGTGCCAGAGCATACTGCTATGCGGAATTATATTAAGGAGTCCTTGGAAAAGGGACATATTCGTCCATCTTCGTCCCCTCTGGGAGCAGGTTTTTTTTTTCGTGGCAAAAAAAGATGGTTCCCTGAGGCCTTGTATAGATTATCGCCTTCTAAATAAGATTACAGTCAAATATCAGTATCCATTGCCATTATTGACTGATTTGTTTGCTCGCATTAAGGGGGCTAGGTGGTTCACTAAGATAGATCTTCGCGGTGCGTATAATCTTGTGCGGATAAAGCAGGGTGATGAGTGGAAAACCGCATTTAATACGCCTGAGGGCCATTTTGAGTATTTGGTAATGCCTTTTGGACTTTCTAATGCTCCTTCAGTCTTTCAGTCCTTTATGCACAATATTTTCCGTGAATATCTGGATAAGTTTATGATTGTGTATTTGGATGATATTTTGGTGTTTTCTGATGACTGGGAGTCTCATGTTCTACAGGTCAGGAAGGTGTTTCAAGTCCTGCGGGCCAATTCTCTGTTTGTGAAGGGCTCAAAATGTCTCTTCGGAGTCCAGAAGATTTCTTTTTTGGGGTACATTTTTTCTCCTTCTACTATTGAGATGGATCCCGTCAAGGTTCAGGCGATTTGTGACTGGACACAACCTACATCTGTTAAGAGTCTTCAGAAGTTCTTGGGTTTTGCTAATTTTTATCGTCGGTTCATTACTCATTTTTCCAGTGTTGTTAAACCTTTGACTGATTTGACTAAAAAGGGTGCTGATGTTGCTAATTGGTCTCCTACGGCTGTGGAGGCCTTTCAGGAACTTAAGCGCCGGTTTTCTTCTGCTCCTGTGTTATGTCAACCAGATGTTTCACTTCCTTTTCAGGTTGAGGTTGATGCTTCCGAGATTGGAGCGGGGGCGGTTTTGTCACAGAGAAGTTCCGATGGCTCGGTGATGAAGCCATGTGCATTCTTTTCTAGAAAATTCTCGCCCGCCGAGCGCAATTATGATGTGGGTAATCGGGAGCTTTTGGCCATGAAGTGGGCATTTGAGGAGTGGCGTCATTGGCTTGAGGGTGCTAGACATCGTGTGGTGGTCTTGACTGATTACAAAAATCTGATTTACCTTGAGTCTGCCAGGCGTCTGAATCCTAGACAGGCTCGTTGGTCGTTGTTTTTTTTCTCGTTTCAATTTTGTGGTTTCATACCTGCCAGGTTCAAAGAATGTGAAGGCAGATGCTCTTTCCAGGAGTTTTGTGCCTGACTCTCCTGGAGACTCTGGGCCTACTGGTATCCTTAGGGATGGGGTAATATTGTCCGCCGTCTCCCCAGACTTGCGACGTGCATTGCAGGAGTTTCAGGCGGATAAACCTGATCGTTGTCCACCAGAAAGACTGTTTGTTCCGGATGATTGGACCAGTAGAGTCATCTCCGAGGTCCATTCTTCTGTGTTGGCTGGTCATCCTGGAATATTTGGTACTAGAGACTTGGTGGCCAGGTCTTTTTGGTGGCCTTCCTTGTCAAGGGATGTGCGCACCTTTGTGCAGTCTTGTGAAGTGTGTGCTCGGGCTAAGCCTTGCTGTTCTCGGGCCAGTGGGTTGTTGTTATCCTTGCCTATCCCGAAGAGGCCTTGGACGCACATTTCCATAGATTTTATTTCAGATCTCCCTGTCTCACAGAAAATGTCCGTTATCTGGGTTGTGTGTGACCGCTTTTCTAAGATGGTTCATTTGGTACCCTTGCCTAAGTTGCCTTCCTCCTCTGAGTTGGTCCCTTTATTTTTTCAGAACGTGGTTCATTTGCATGGGATTCCGGAGAATATCGTTTCTGACAGGGGATCCCAGTTTGTGTCTAGATTTTGGCGGACGTTTTGTGCTAAGATGGGCATTGATTTGTCTTTCTCGTCTGCATTCCATCCTCAGACGAATGGCCAGACGGAGCGAACTAATCAGACCTTGGAAACTTATTTAAGGTGTTTTGTTTCTGCTGATCAAGATGACTGGGTTGCCTTTTTGCCACTGGCCGAATTTGCCCTTAATAATCGGGCTAGTTCTGCTACTTTGGTTTCTCCTTTCTTTTGTAATTCGGGGTTTCATCCTCGTTTTTCCTCTGGTCAGGTGGAGCCTTCGGATTGTCCTGGAGTGGACGTGGTGGTGGACAGGCTACATCAGATTTGGAATCAGATGGTGGACAATTTGAAGTTGTCTCAGGAGAAGACTCAGCAGTTTGCTAATCGCCGTCGCCGCGTGGGTCCCCGACTTCTTGTTGGGGACTTGGTGTGGTTGTCTTCTCGTTTTGTCCCTATGAAGGTCTCTTCTCCTAAGTTCAAGCCGCGGTTCATCGGTCCTTATAAGATCTTGGAGATTCTTAACCCTGGATCTTTTCGTTTGGATCTCCCAGCATCGTTTGCTATTCATAATGTGTTCCATCGGTCGTTATTGCGGAGGTGTGAGGTGCCCGTTGTTCGTTCGGTTGAGCCTCCTGCTCCGGTGCTGGTGGAGGGAGAATTGGAGTATGTTGTTGAGAAGATCTTGGATTCTCGTGTTTCCAGACGTAAACTCCAGTATTTGGTTAAGTGGAAGGGTTATGGTCAGGAGGATAATTCCTGGGTGGTCGCCTCTGATGTTCATGCGACTGATTTGGTCCGCGCCTTCCATAGAGCTCATCCTGATCGCCCTGGGGGTTCTCGTGAGGGTTCGGTGACCCCTCCTCAAGGGGGGGGTACTGTTGTGGATTCTGTTTTTGGGCTCCCTCTGGTGGTTACAACTGGTACTGGGTGACTTTGGTGGGTTGCGGTCTCTGGTTTCCACCTGTCCATCAGAGGCTGGGTGTTTCCTATTTAACCTGGCTTTCCTGTCATTCCCTTGCCGGCTATCAATGTATCAGTGTGTCTCTGTTACCTTTGCTACCTGCTCCTAGGCCTTCAAGACAAGCTAAGTCTGGATTTCCCTGTTTCATGTTTGCTTTCATGTTTTTAGTCCAGCTTGCAGATATGTAATTCTCTGCTGCTGGTTGCTCTAGTGGGCTGAAATTACCACTCATGTACCATGAGTTGGCACATGAGTTCAAGTAATTTCAGGATGGTATTTTGAAGGGTTTTAAGCTGACCGCGCAGTTCACCTTTTGTATCCTCTGCTATCTAGCTTTAGCGGGCCTCATTTTGCTGAATCTGTTTTCATAACTACGTTTGTGCCTTCCTCTCATTTCACCGTCATTATATGTGGGGGGCTGCTATTTCTGTGGGAATATTTCTCTGGAGGCAAGATAGGTCTGTGATTCTTCTGATAGGGGTAGCTAGATCTCCGGCTGGCGCGAGACGTCTAGAGTCCCCCCAGGAACGTTCCCTGTCATGATTCCCAATGGCAGGGAAACATCAAAACACAAAGATAACGGACGAGCTCTGGGTGATGGAATCTCGAGCTGACCGTGAGCTAAATCTACCACACAACTAATAGTAGCCAGGGAGCATACCTGATTAACCCTAGATGCCACGCGCCAGCCGGAGGACTAACTACCCCTGGTAGAGGAAGGAACAGACCTGGCTTACCTCTAGGGGAATACCCCAAAAGATGATAGCAGCCCCCCACATGTAATGACGGTGAGTTTAGAGGAAAAGACATACACAGTATGAAGGTAGATTTAGCAAAGAGAGGTCCACTTACTAGATAGCAGAAGGATACAAAAGAGGACTTCACGGTCAACTGAAAACCCTATCAAAAAACCATCCTGAAATTACTTTAAGACTCCTGTGTCAACTCATGACACAGGAGTGGCAATTTCAGCCCACAAGAGCTTCCAGCTACAGAGAATAACAAAACTGCAAACTGGACAAAAGATACAAAACAAAAGGACAAAGTCCACTTAGCTGATCAGCAGACTAGTAGCAGAAACATGCAACCGAAGGCTCTGGTTACAATGATGACCAGCAAGGAAATGACTGGAGAGCAAGGCTAAATAGGAAACTCCCAAACACTGATGGGAGCAGGTGAACTGAGACAGCAAAGACACACAAGTCACCAGTACCACCAGCAACCACCAGGGGAGCCCAAAAGCGGATTCACAACAGTACCCCCCCCTTAAGGAGGGGGCACCGAACCCTCACGAGAACCACCAGGACGATCTGGATGAGCCCTATGAAAGGCACGAACCAAATCCGAGGCATGAACATCAGAGGCAGTTACCCAAGAATTATCTTCTTGACCATAGCCCTTCCATTTAACCAGATACTGAAGTCTCCGTCTGGAAATACGGGAGTCCAGGATCTTCTCCACAACGTACTCCAATTCACCCCCTACCAGCACAGGAGCAGGAGATTCAGTAGAAGGAACCACCGGTACCTCATACCTCCGCAACAACGACCGATGGAATACATTATGGATAGCGAAAGATGCCGGGAGGTCCAAACGAAAGGACACAGGGTTAAGAATCTCCAAAATCCTATAAGGACCGATGAACCGGGGCTTAAACTTAGGAGAAGAAACCCTCATAGGGACAAAACGGGAAGACAACCACACCAAGTCCCCAACACGAAGGCGAGGACCAACACGACGCCGGCGGTTAGCAAACTGCTGAGTCCTCTCCTGGGACAACTTCAAATTGTCCACCACTTGTCCCCAAATCCGATGCAACCGATCCACCACAGCATCAACTCCCGGACAATCCGAAGATTCCACCTGACCAGATGAAAAACGAGGGTGAAACCCTGAATTGCAAAAGAAAGGGGAAACCAAAGTGGCAGAACTAGCCCGATTATTAAGAGCAAACTCTGCCAACGGCAAAAAGGCAACCCAGTCATCCTGATCTGCAGACACAAAACACCTCAAATAAGTCTCCAAAGTTTGATTAGCTCGCTCCGTCTGGCCATTAGTCTGAGGATGGAATGCAGACGAAAAAGACAAATCAATTCCCAACCTGGAACAGAATGTCCGCCAAAATCTAGACACGAACTGGGTTCCCCTGTCAGAAACGATGTTTTCCGGAATCCCATGCAGGCGAACCACATTTTGAAAAAACAGAGGGACCAATTCAGATGAGGAAGGCAACTTAGGCAATGGCACCAAATGGACCATTTTAGAAAAACGGTCACACACCACCCAGATGACAGACATCTTCTGAGAAACAGGGAGATCAGAAATAAAGTCCATAGAGATGTGCGTCCAAGGCCTCTTCGGAATAGGCAAGGGCAACAATAACCCACTAGCCCTAGAACAACAAGGCTTGGCCCGAGCACAAACATCACAAGACTGCACAAAAACACGCACATCTCGAGACAGGGAAGGCCACCAGAAGGACCTAGCCACCAAATCTCTAGTACCAAAAATTCCAGGATGACCTGCCAGAGTAGAAGAATGAACTTCCGAGATGACTCTACTGGTCCAATCATCAGGAACAAACAGTCTACCAGGTGGACAACGATCAGGTCTATCTGCCTGAAATTCTTGCAAAGCACGTCGCAAGTCTGGGGAGACAGCAGACAAAACCACCCCATCCTTAAGGATACCAGCAGGTTCAGAATCCCCAGGAGAGTCAGGCTCAAAACTCCTAGAAAGAGCATCTGCCTTCACATTTTTAGAACCCGGTAAGTATGAGACCACAAAATTAAACCGAGAAAAAAACAACGACCAGCGTGCCTGTCTAGGATTCAGGCGCCTGGCAGACTCCAGATAAATCAGATTCTTGTGATCAGTCAAAACCACCACCTGATGTCTGGCACCCTCAAGCCAATGACGCCACTCCTCAAACGCCCACTTCATGGCCAAAAGCTCCCGATTACCAACATCATAGTTTCGCTCAGCGGCCGAAAATTTACGAGAAAAGAACGCACAAGGTCTCATCACTGAGCAATCGGAACTTTTCTGCGACAAAACCGCCCCTGCTCCGATCTCGGAAGCATCGACCTCAACCTGAAAGGGAAGAGAAACATCAGGCTGGCGCAACACAGGAGCAGACGAAAAGCGGCGCTTAAGCTCCCGAAAGGCCTCCACAGCAGCAGGGGACCAATCGGCAACATCAGCACCCTTTCTAGTCAAATCAGTCAAAGGTTTAGCAACGCCAGAAAACCCAGTTATAAATCGACGATAGAAATTAGCAAAGCCCAAGAATTTCTGAAGACTCTTAAGAGAAGTAGGCTGCGTCCAGTCACAAATAGCCCGAACCTTAACAGGGTCCATCTCAACAGAAGAAGGGGAAAAAATGTACCCCAAAAAAGAAATCTTTTGAACCCCAAAAACACACTTTGAACCCTTTACACACAAAGAACTAGTCCGCAAAACCTGAAAAACCCTCCTGACCTGTTGAACATGAGACTCCCAGTCATCAGAAAAAATCAAAATATCGTCCAAATACACAATCATAAATTTATCCAAATATTCACGGAAAATATCATGCATAAAGGACTGAAAGACCGAAGGTGCATTTGAAAGGCCGAAAGGCATTACTAAATACTCAAAATGGCCCTCAGGCGTATTAAATGCGGTTTTCCACTCATCCCCCTGCTTAATTCGCACCAAATTATACGCCCCACGAAGATCAATCTTAGAGAACCACTTAGCCCCTCTTATGCGAGCAAACAAATCAGTCAACAAAGGCAACGGATACTGATATTTGACTGTAATTTTATTCAGGAGTCGATAATCAATACAAGGCCTCAGAGAGCCATCCTTCTTAGACACAAAGAAAAAACCAGCTCCTAAAGGAGATGAAGAAGGACGAATATGTCCCTTTTCCAGGGACTCCTTAATATACTCTCGCATAGCAGCATGTTCAGGCACAGATAAATTAAACAAACGACCCTTTGGAAATTTACTGCCAGGAATCAGATCTATGGCGCAATCACAATCTCTGTGGGGAGGGAGAGAACCAATCTTAGGCTCTTCAAAAACATCACGATAATCAGACAAAAATGCTGGAATCTCAGAGGGAGTAGATGACGAAATGGAAACCAAAGGTACATCCCCATGAGCCCCCCGACATCCCCAGCTTATCACAGACATTGTTTTCCAGTCAAGGACTGGGTTATGAGATTGTAACCATGGTAATCCAAGCACTAAAACATCATGTAAATTGTACAACACAAGGAAGCGAATCACCTCCTGATGGTCTGGAGTCATACGCATAGTCACTTGCGTCCAGAATTGTGGTTTATTACTAGCCAAAGGGGTAGAATCAATACCCTTCAGAGGTATAGGGACTTCCAGTGGCTCTAAATCAAACCCACAGCACCTGGCAAAGGACCAATCCATAAGACTCAGGGCGGCGCCAGAGTCCACATAGGCATCCACAGTAATAACTGATAATGAACAAATCAAGGTTACAGACAGAATAAATTTAGACTGTAAAGTGCAAATAGACTTGTCAGCCTTCTTTGTGCGTTTAGAGCATGCTGATATAACATGAGCAGAATCACCACAATAGAAACATAACCCATTTTTACGCCTGTAATTCTGCCGCTCGCTTCTGGGCAGAGTTCTGTCACATTGCATATTCTCTGGCGACTTTTCAGAAGATACTGCCAAATGGTGCACAGGCTTGCGCTCCCGCAAACGCCGATCAATCTGAATAGCCATTGTCATGGACTCATTCAGACCTGTAGGCGCAGGGAACCCGACCATAACATCCTTAACGGCATCAGAGAGGCCCTCTCTGAAATTTGCCGCTAGGGCGCACTCATTCCACTGAGTAAGCACAGACCATTTACAAAATTTTTGGCAGTATATCTCCGCTTCATCTTGCCCTTGAGATAGGGCTATCAAAGCTTTTTCAGCTTGAATCTCCAAATTAGGTTCCTCATAAAGCAAGCCTAAAGGTACCTTCACACGAAGCGACGCTGCAGCGATAGCGACAACGATGCCGATAGCTGCAGCGTCGCTGTTTGATCGCTGGAGAGCTGTCACACAGACCGCTCTCCAGCGACCAACGATGCCGAGGTCCCCGGGTAACCAGGGTAAACATCGGGTTGCTAAGCGCAGGGCCGCGCTTAGTAACCCGATGTTTACCCTGGTTACCAGCGCAAAAGTAAAAAAAACAAACAGTACATGCTCACCTGCGCGTCCCCTGCCGTCTGCTTCCTGACACTGACTGAGCTCCGGCCCTAACAGCACAGCGGTGACGTCACCGCTGTGCTTTCACTTTCACTTTAGGGCCGGAGCTCAGTCAGTGTCAGGAAGCAGACGGCAGGGGACGCGCAGGTGAGCATGTACTGTTTGTTTTTTTTACTTTTACGCTGGTAACCAGGGTAAACATCGGGTTACTAAGCGTGGCCCTGCGCTTAGCAACCCGATATTTACCCTGGTTACCAGTGTAAAATATCGCTGGTATCGTTGCTTTTGCTTTCAAACACAACGATACACAGCGATCGGACGACCAAATAAAGTTCTGGACTTTATTCAGCGACCAGCGACATCACAGCAGGATCCTGATCGCTGCTGCGTGTCAAACGAAACGATATCGCTAGCGAGGACGCTGCAACGTCACGGATCGCTAGCGATATCGTTTCGTGTGAAGGTACCTTAAAGCCAGAAAAAAGGCATCCACATTGAGCAACGCAGGATCCCCTGGTGTCAATGAAAATGCCCAGTTTTGAGGGTCACCTCGCAGCAAAGAAATCACAATCTTAACCTGCTGGACAGGATCTCCAGAGGAGTGAGGTCTGAGAGAAAGGAATAATTTACAATTATATTTGAAATTCAGAAACCGAGATCTATCTCCGGAAAACACCTCTGGTGTAGGAATCTTAGGTTCAGACATCGGAGTATGTATAACAAATTCTTGTAAATTTTGAACCTTAGTAGCAAGATTATTTAAACCTGCAGCCAAGCTCTGAGGATCCATCTTTAAACAGGTGAGATCAGAGCCATTCAAGGATTAGAAGGAGAGAAAGGCAAAGGCTGTAATTAGAGCTGAAATACAACTGATCCAACTATGGAGCAAACATAGGAAAAAAAAACAAAAAACAAAAAAAACTCTACAGACTTCTTTTTCTCTCCTTTCTTCTGCCAGTAACTTTAACACGGGCCGGTCATACTGTCATGATTCCCAATGACAGGGAAACATCAAAACACAAAGATAACGGACGAGCTCTGGGTGATGGAATCTCGAGCTGACCGTGAGCTAAATCTACCACACAACTAATAGTAGCCAGGGAGCATACCTGATTAACCCTAGATGCCACGCGCCAGCCGGAGGACTAACTACCCCTGGTAGAGGAAGGAACAGACCTGGCTTACCTCTAGGGAAATACCCCAAAAGATGATAGCAGCCCCCCACATGTAATGACGGTGAGTTTAGAGGAAAAGACATACACAGTATGAAGGTAGATTTAGCAAAGAGAGGTCCACTTACTAGATAGCAGAAGGATACAAAAGAGGACTTCACGGTCAACTGAAAACCCTATCAAAAAACCATCCTGAAATTACTTTAAGACTCCTGTGTCAACTCATGACACAGGAGTGGCAATTTCAGCCCACAAGAGCTTCCAGCTACAGAGAATAACAAAACTGCAAACTGGACAAAAGATACAAAACAAAAGGACAAAGTCCACTTAGCTGATCAGCAGACTAGTAGCAGGAACATGCAACCGAAGGCTCTGGTTACAATGATGACCAGCAAGGAAATGACTGGAGAGCAAGGCTAAATAGGAAACTCCCAAACACTGATGGGAGCAGGTGAACTGAGACAGCAAAGACACACAAGTCACCAGTACCACCAGCAACCACCAGGGGAGCCCAAAAGCGGATTCACAACAGTTCCCCGGCTGCTGTTAGTTGAGTGTTGAGGTTCAGGATCGCGGTCAGCTCAGGTTCCATCACCCTAGAGCTCGTCCTGTTTTTGCCCGTGTTAAGTGTTTAATTCCCTGCCATTGGGACCATGACACCAGTGCCCAAATGGCTAGTTGCATTTGTAAAGTTTCCTTTCTACTCAGGATGTGTTTCCTAGGGACAAAGGAGACTTTTTTACTTCTCCTCCTCTTATCCAAACACACTGCACAAAAAAACTTCAAACATTTCAAAAAACGACTTGCTTTTTATCTTGTTACTCCTACTGATTTCGGGGGACATATCCCCCAACCCCGGTCCCCCATCCCCCAACCTCAACCGCTACCCTACCTCATATCAAAACCATACTAACCTTATTAACATTACTTGCACTCCCTTAGCGCTCTCTTTCAATTGTGCCCTTTGGAATCCACGGTCTGTATGTAACAAGCTCCCTTTCCTGCACAACTACTTTCTGAACAACTCTCTCAATCTGTTGGCCCTCACTGAAACCTGGATCCAAGACTCTGACACTGTCTCCCCTGCTGCCATTTCCCATGGTGGCTTACAATTCTCCCATTCCCCAAGACCCACAAACAGACCTGGTGGTGGAGTCGGCATACTCTTGTCCCCCCAATGCACATTCCAGGTTATACCCCCAGTTCCTTCACTTTAATTCCCTTCTTTTGAGGTCCACACCATCAGGCTCTTCCGTCCCCTCTCCCTCAGAGTAGCGGTCATATACCGGCCCCCAGGCTCACCCACCCACTTCCTGGACCACTTCTCAGCCTGGCTGCCGCACTTCATGTCCTCAGAACTACCAACCCTTATCCTGGGAGACTTCAACATTCCCATTAACAGCCCCACTTCCACATCTGCATCCCAGCTTCTATCACTAACCACTTCCCTAGGCCTCTCACAGCTCTCAACCTCTGAAACACACAAAGACGGTAACACCCTGGACCTGGTCTTTGCCCGGCTCTGTTCAATCTCCCACCTAGATAACTCACCACTTCCCCTCTCTGACCACAACATTCTCTCCTTCACACTCACAACTCCTCGCCCACCCCAGCACCCTCCTACCTACCACACATTCAGAAATCTACATGCCATTAACGCTCATACACTTTCAGACTCCTTACACTCATCACTGTCCCCAATCTCCTCTTTTTCCTGTCCTGATCTGGCTGTACATCACTACAACGACACTCTTAGAAGCACCCTAGACCAAGTAGCTCCCCTCACCCTCAGAACCTCCAAACACAGAGTGAAACAGCCCTGGCTCACATCGCAAACCAGATTTCTCCAGCGATGCTCTAGGTGTGCTGAACGCTTATGGAGGAAAACTCACACACCAGAAGACTTCATCCACTTCAAATTTATGTTAAGGACCTATAACTCTGCCCTTCACCTTGCCAAACAGACCTACTTCACCACTCTGATCTCATCACTATCCAACAACCCCAAGAAACTTTTTGACATCTTTCACTCCCTCCTCAGGCAAAAAAGCACAAGACCCTATCACAGACATTTGTGCTGATGACCTGGCCTCCCACTTTATAGAGAAAATAGACAATATCCGTCAGGAAATCCGCTCCCAGACACCAAGTGCAATGACTCCCATCCCTCCCTACATCTCCCCTGGCTCACTCTCCACATTCGATCCCATCACAGAAGAAGAAGTCTCCAAGCTCCTCTCTTCCTCTCGTCCGACTACATGCACCACCGACCCCATTCCCTCACACCTCCTCCAGTCTCTCTCTCCAGTCGTCACAACTCACCTAACTACAATCTTTAATCTCTCCCTCTCCTCTGGCATTTTCCCCTCCTCCTTCAAACACTCTATCATTACTCCATTACTAAAAAAACCCACCCTTGACCCATCATGCGCAAACAACTACAGACCAGTCTCCAATCTCCCCTTCATCTCAAAACTCCTGGAGCGCCTAGTCTACTCCCGCCTTACCCGTTACCTCTCCACTCATTCCCTCCTAGACCCTTCACAGTCCGGGTTCCGCCCCCTACATTCAACAGAAACTGCACTCATCAAGGTGACCAATGACTTTCTGACAGCAAAATGTAACGGTGACCACTCTCTGCTCATTCTCCTCGATCTTTCTGCAGCTTTCAACACTGTTGACCACCCTCTCCTACTCTCTAGGCTCCAGTCACTAGGCATTAAGGACACTGCTCTCTCCTGGTTCTCTTCCTATCTTTCTGAACGCTCCTTCAGTGTTCTGTTCTCCGGCTCCACTTCATCTCCTCTTCCTCTCACTGTCGGGGTACCTCAGGGCTCAGTCCTTGGCCCCCTTCTCTTCTCCCTCTACACGGCCCCAATTGGACAGACCATCAGCAGATTTGGCTTTCAGTACCATCTTTATGCTGATGACACACAACTATACACGTCAGCCCCTGACCTTACCCCCGCTGTACTACAGAATGCCACTGACTGTCTGTCTGCAGTCTCTAACATCATGTCCGCTCTCTATCTGAAACTCAACCTCTCCAAAACTGAACTTCTTCTGCTCCCGCCTTCTACTAACCTCCCTAAATCTGGCATTTCCCTCTCCGTGGGTGGCACCATAATAACACCCCGGCAGCAGGCACGCTGTCTGGGTGTTATGTTTGACTCCGATCTCTCCTTCACCTCCCACATACAATCTCTTGCCCACTCGTGCCGCTTACACCTAAAGAACATCTCTAGAATCCGCCCTTTGATCACCATGGAGACAACAAAAACTCTCACTGTCGCCCTAATCCATTCCCGTCTGGACTACTGCAACTCTCTATTAATTGGCCTCCCCCTCACGCGACTTTCCCCTCTCCAGTCTATCCTTAATGCAGCAGCTAGGGTCGTCCATCTGGCTAATCGTTACTCGGACGTGTCCGCTCTTCGCCAGTCATTACACTGGCTGCCCATTCATTACAGGATACAATTCAAAGTACTTGTTCTCACCCACAAAGCTCTCCACAGTGCGGCACCCCCTTACATCTCCTCCCTCATTTCTGTCTATCGGCCTAGCCGACCGCTGCGCTCTGCAAACGACTTTCGACTAATCTCTGCACTAATCCGTACCTCCCACTCCCGACTCCAAGACTTCTCCCGTGCTGCGCCAATCCTCTGGAATGCTCTACCCCAAGATATTAGGAACATCCACAACTTGCATAGTTTTAGGCGCTCGCTCAAAACTCATTTGTTCAGAGCGGCCTATCACGTTCCCTAATTAGTCATTTTATGTTTGTGTGTGTGTGTAACCCATTCACTATCTCCATCTACCCCCCACCCCCTGAAGATGGCTGGACCATCATTATAAATACACACCTGTACTTTGTATCTCCCCACCTCATTGTAGATTGTAAGCTCTCACGAGCAGGGGCGGCTTATTTTGTCTTATTTTTGCTTTATTACTGTATTGTTAACATTGTTACCTATGACTGTTGTGTTTGAAACTGTTAAACTGTAAAGCGCTGCAGAATATGTTGGCGCTATATAAATAAAGATTATTATTATTATTATTATTATTCTCCATCCATGTGTAAACACATGTCTTTTTGTTATCTGGACCTCATAAAAGATCATTCCTGTTTAATTACCTGTGCTCAGTAGAAAAATATTTAGAATTGAGAGTCCTCAGTGGTTGATACCTTTTAATTGCTAACTGAAAAACTGGCTATCTACTGGCTAACACGGTACCAAGATATATTTCTTTCCTGTGCTTAGTCGGGAGTCTTAATTAGTTTTGTCACTTCTTAGCTATGCGTAATTTCCTCACTTCCCATATGTCAACTGTGCAATGCTACTTCAACGAGATTCTTAGATTGCCAGCTCTTTTATCCTTGAGAGATTCTGTGTGAGAGAGGAGGATAGGGTGAATGCCCATCACTGGAGATTTCTATGACACAGGGCCCTCGTGTCCTATGTATCAGAGGTACAGCTGGTAGCCAAGCATCCTCCTCCCATGTATCAGGGGTACAGCTGTTATCTGAGCCTGGTCGTCCTATATATGAGAGATACAGCTGGTATACGAGCCTTCTCCTCCCACAAATCAGAGATACAGCTTTGGGCCTGAGTCTTGTCCTCCTATATATCAGGGTAAAACTGGTATCCAAACCTTATACGCCAATACATATAGAGATGCAGCTGGTATCCAAGTCTTTTCCCACTATATATCAAGGGTACAGCTGGTATCCGGCCCTTGGCCTGTCATACATCGGCGATATACTGTAGCTGATATCCAAGCCTTCTTTATATACTTCAGGGGCACAGTTTATATCCAGGTCTTCCCCTCCCATATATCAGGGGTACAGCTTGTATCCTGCCTTCTCATTCCTTATATCTGGGGTACAGCTGGTATCCAAGCCTTCTCCCATATATACAGCTGGTATCCAAGGTGTCTCCTTCCATATATAAGGCTTTGGGGGACATGGCAGCTGTTTGGGGTCTACAACTATCACATTATGGAGCCTCAGGTGGTTTGTTACTTTCTTACCATAAATCCCTGTGACATTTGTCTTTCTTGCAGAGCCTCTTCCGGTCAGCAGGGTTCTTCTCCATGATTATCACCCATCCCCAGAGACTGGAGTTGTGTTTGAAGTTTATTATCCTGAAAAGTTCAACGTCTTTACGAGAGTTAATATCAGCTATTGGGAAGGAAGAAACTTCCGTACGATGTTATACAAAGGTCAGGGTCCTGTTATTGTAACATAAAAACATGCATGTCCCCTTTTAGCAGTGCCATAAATGTTGTTCTTATGAGATGGTTCTGACACAAGAACCTTGCCCATGCTATTTGCAGTAGATGCTGCCCCCTGAGACTGGTGGTTAACAGAGGGGGTTCCTCTGCCTCCTTCACATGCCACAACTGTTAAGTGCCTGTAGGCTGTCCTCTCATTGAAAGGCTTAGAAGAGACTCTGAAACTTTCCATGACTGTGAACTTACTTGATCTTGCTTATGAGTGGTCAGAGTTAATCGTTTTTGTTGTGTTTTTTTGCAGATTGACTATAAAGCTTTGCTATACTAAATAGATACAGGAACAGAAAAAGCTTACTACATGGATACAGAACAAAACCAAGCTTACTATATTGATATGGGAACAGAACCAAGTTACTACATAGAAACAGAACCAAGGTTTCTAAATAGATTCTGTACCAGAACCTTACTATAGAGACAATGAAACAGAATCAAGTTTACTACACAGATCCAGGAACAGAACTAATCTTGCTACATAGATATGGGAACAGAACTAAGCTTACTACATTCACAAAACAACAGAACCAAGCTTACAATATAGATATTGTAACAGAACAAAGTTTACTACATAGATTCTGTACCGAAACCAAGATTACTTTATAGATACAGGAACAGGACCAAACTTACTACATAGATATGGGAACGCCTCCAAAAGTTAATATATTATGTTCAGGAACAGAACTGGATGCTATAAAAAAGTCTGTGAATTTGAAATTGCATATTTTGCTCACAGTTTTGATTAATTCATCAAACATCATATTTTGTTGGTTGTTTAGTTTTTGTCAACAAAAGTTACACAGTGAAGCACCTTTGCACATTGCTTTCTTATTAAAACTTTTGTAAACTTTATTTTCACCCATAAAAAGATTCTGAAATAGTGTTAGAGTACTGTTAGGATTCGGCTGTTTTCACACTCTGCCCTCGTCTATGGTTGGGTCATGGTCATCTGTATGAAAATCACATATAGAACATTCATGTGATAAGCACCAAGAATGTGAAAAGAGACAATTTCTAACAGAACATAATGATCGGATTCTACATGTTAGTCAGCATGAAATCATATAAATGTACCAGACAACTCCTATAAGGTGTATATGTGGCACAGTCAGAAAGGATAGCCACCATGATGGTACAACACAGACAAATCCATATACAACAACATATAAGTTACATACTGTTTGTAGGAAGCCGGAAATATAGAAAACGTGATACTAATCTAGAAGACATTTAGAATAAGGATTGTGAAAACAAAAAACACCAAAAAAGTAAAAAAGGCGGCAGCGCTCTGCAGAGCCATAGACTGAAGTGATCTTGTGGCACAGCTCTGCTTACGTTCAACCAGCTTTACGCCAGGTATATGGCTTTTAGAAATGTATATGTGGTGCTCTACTGTACTATTAACCCTTACTGACGCATGACCTACAGGTAGGTGATGCGAGGGCTCACTGACTCTGATGTGGACTCAGAAACTGAGCCCGAATCTTTGCCGGCAGATGATGGCTGTGTTATTTAGTCATCATCTGTCTCTAATATGTGCCAGAAGTACTTAAAGCGCACGTCCCATGGGGTGCCGATGGTTTAGCAGCCAGGGGTCTGCAGAAGACCACAATGCCTGTCATGACGGGACTCCTGTGAAAGCCATAGGAGGCTGTGAATTTTGCTTTATGCAGCAATGCTGTGGTATATTGTAATTGTATGTATTACAAGGGATCAGATGATCACAGGTTCAATCCCTTGAGGGGACAGAAAATAAAGGGAAAAGTAAAGCAAAAACCTTTCAAATAATATGAAATAGCATAACAATTACGAAAGTTGAAATGAACCCCTTTTCACCCATTAAACATTAGGAAATAAAAAAAGAATGTGTGGTATTGCTACATTCAGAAAAGTCCAATCTATCAAAATATAAATGTAATTAACCCGACCAGGTAACAATGTAACGAGAAAGGACATCGAAAAGCCAGAATTGCATTTCTTCTGAGGAGATCAAAACATCAAATCTGCCCCAAAATGATAAGAAAAGGAACATTGTTTCAGAGCGCAAAGTCTACGCAGAGCTTCGGAAATTGGAAAAGCTCTCGAGAATAGCGACACAAGCACACATTTGTATTTATTTTTTTTACAACTTTCACCACTTCAGTGAAAAAAAAATGCTATACATGTTCGATATCACCATAATCAAACTGACCTGGAGAATTATATTTTCTGGTCAATTTTGCTGTATAATGAACACTGGAAATAAGAAATTCAACCAACAATGGCTGAATTGCATTTTGGAATTTTTTTCCCCATTTCAAAAGTCCCTTACATGATAAACTGGATGGTGTGATTCAAAAGTACAACTTGTCCCGCAAAAAAAGGCCTTCATACAACTGTCAATGGAAAAATAAAAAAGTTATGGATAAAAGCACTAAAACAAAAAAAATCCCTGTTTCAGGAAGGGGTTAAAAAGAAATGTATACATGGAGTGACGAAACTCAAACATGAGCGTAGGTGATTTTGTCTGATCATTGCTGTATATGGCTCAGCGGAGCAGACCTCTGGTACCTCTCTTGTGCTTTTACAAATATATATATATGCTCGGCCAAGATCACGACGTAAGTAGGATTGGAGTAAGGCAGACCTACAGTGGGGACAGAAAGTATTCAGACCCCTTTACATTTTTCACTTCTTGTATCATTGCAGCCATTTGGTAAATTCAACAAAGTTCATTTTGTTCTCATTAATGTACACTCTGCACGCCATCTTGACTGAAAAAAACAGAAATGTAGACATTTTTGGAAATTTAATAAAAAAGAACTGAAATATCACATGGTCATAAGTCTTCAGCCCCTTTGCTCAGACACTCATATTTGTCAGTGTCACATGCTGTCCATTTCCTTGTGATCCTCCTTGAGATGGTTCTACTCCTTCATTGTAGTCCAGCTGTGTGTAATTACACTGATAGGACTTGATTAGGAAAGGCGCACACCTGTCTATAAAAGACCTCACAGCTCACAGTGCATCTCAGACCAAATGAGGATCATGAGGTCAAAGGAACTGGCCAAGGAGCTCAGAGACAGAATTGTGGCAAGGTACAGATCTGGCCAAGATTACAACAGAATTTCTGCAGTACTCAAGGTTCTTAAGAGCACAGTGGCCTCCATAATCCTTAAATGTAAGAAGTTTGGGACCTCCAGAAGTCTTCCTAGACCTGGCCGTCCAGCCAAACTGAGCAATCGTGGGAGAAGAGCCTTGGTGAGAGAAGAACCCCAAGATCACTGTGGCTGAGCTCCAGAGATACAGTAAGGAGATGGGAAAAAGTTTCACAAAGTCAACTGTCACTGCAGCCCTCCACCAGTCAGGCCTTTATGGCAGAGTGGCCCGATGGAAGCCTCTCCTCAGTGCAAGACATATGAAAACCTGCATAGAGTTTGCTAAAAAACACATGAAGGAATCCCAGACTATGAGAAATAAGATTCTCTGGCCTGATGAGACGAAGATAGACCATTTTGGTGATAATTCTAAGCGTTATGTGTGAAGAAAACCAGGCACTGCTCTTCACCTGCCCAATGCAATCCCAACAGTGAAACATGGTGGTGGCAGCATCATGCTATGGGGGTGTTTTTCAGCTGTAGGGACAGGACGACTGGTTGTGATTGAAGGAAATATGAATGCGGCCAAGTACAGAGATATCCTGGATGAAAACCTCTTACAGAGTGCTCTGGACCTCACCTTCCAAAAAGATAATGACCATAAGCACACAACTAAAATAACAAAGGAGTGGCTTCAGAGCAACTCTGTGACTATTCCTGACCGGCCCAGCCAGATCCCTGACCTAAACCAAATGGAGCATCTCTGGAGAGACCTTTAAATGGCTGTCCACCAACGTTCACCATCCAACCTGAGGAAACTGGAGAGGATCTGCAAGGAAGAATGGCCGAGGATCCCCAAATCCAGGGGTGAAAAACTTGTTGCATTATTCCCAAGAAGACTCATGGCTGTACTAGCTCATAAGGTGCTTCTACTCAATACTGAGCAAAGGGTCTGAAGACTTATGGCCATGGGATAGTTCAGTTTTTCTTTTTTGTTAAATTTGCAAAAATTACTTTATTTCTGTTTTTTCAGTCAAGATGGGGTGCAGAGTGTACATTAATGAGAAAAATGAACTTTATAGAATTTACCAAATGGCTGCAATGAAGCAAAGAGTCAAAAATTTAAAGGGGTCTGAATACTTTCTGTACCCACTGTACATTGCAGGTTCACGTTGCTCATATTGCGGGCTCACATTTTAGGGTTATTGCTCATATTGTGGACTTACATTGCTCACATTGTGGACTCACATTGCGGGCTCACATTGTAGGGTTACATTGCTCATATTGCGGGCTCACATTGAAGGGTTACATTGCTCATATTGCAGGCTCACATTGGTCATATTGCAGGCTCACATTGGTCATATTGCAGGCTCACATTGGTCATGTTGCAGGCCCACATTGGTCATATTACAGGCACACTTTGCTCATATTGCGGTCTCACATTGCAGACTCACATTGCTAACATTGTGGTCTCACATTGGTCAGTTTGCGGATTCATATTTATAATTTTGTGGGATCATTATGCTCATATTGCAGACTCACATTGCTCGTATTGCGGGCTCACATTGCAGGCTCACATTGCTCATATTGTGGACTCAAAATACGGGCTCACATTGCAGGAAACATTGCTCACATTGTGAAGCTTCATTGCTCACACTAAGTGTGATGGCTCCAGGAGGATATCTCCTTCCACTCCTCTATAACCATTACATAAGTGACGGCTCGAGGACGATATCTTCACTGGCTCCTCTATAACCATTACATAAGTGATGGTGGCACCAGGTGGATATTTCCATCTGCTCCTCCATACCCATTACATAAATGACGGCTCCAGGAGGATATCTCCACTAACTTCTCTATAACCATTACACAAGTGATGGTTCTAGGAGGATCCATTGCCTCCACTCCCCTAAAACCATTACATAAGTGACGGCTCCAGGACAATATCTCCACTGGCTCCTCTATAACCATTACATAAGTGATGGTGGCACCAGGTGAATATTTCCATCTGCTCCTCCATACCCATTACATAAATGACGGCTCCAGGAGGATATCTCCACTAACTTCTCTATAACCATTACACAAGTGATGGTTCTAGGAGGATAAATTGCCTCCACTCCCCTAAAACCATTACATAAGTGACGGCTCCAGGACGATATCTCCACTGGCTCCTCTATAACCATTACATAAGTGATGGTGGCACCAGGTGGATATTTCCATCTGCTCCTCCATAACCATTACATAAATGACGGCTCCAGGAGGATATCTCCACTAACTTCTATATAACCATTACATAAGTGATGGTTCTAGGAGGATCCATTGCCTCCACTCCCCTAAAACCATTACATAAGTGAAGGGACTAGGAATAATGGCTGTCAGACAGCTTCTATCCACCCTGGTTCTTCTGACAGATGCTGTCAGCTCTTGTTTTCTGCTCCAACCATAGAAAGCTTCTACCTCACCATTGGCCTCTTAAAAAATAAAAGTTCTGGGATCAGTACTCTGAATTTAGTGAACTGATGAAAGCTATAGACCGGTCTGTTCTGCTGAGCATGGAGTCTTCATGTCGTGGATTTAGGGCTCCAGAACCTTCTCTGTCCATCCTGCATGGAGATAAGAGAAATTATTATATTGCATTAACCATTTGTATAATTCACAGATTTCTTCAAGGGCAGGACCGTGTTCAATCACTGGCTGCCAGGGACATGTTACCGGGACGTCACCCTCCAGCTCGTATCAGAAGCCTCCTTTAACAAAAGCACCTTAGTGGAAAGCAGTGGAGTGGGGCACCCACCACAGGAGCACAGGACGGGTGAGTGGCCAGAAAGTATGGGCATAAATGTATATACCGTATACACCGCACTATATACACTATATCATCACTGACTGTGTACCTCAGTGATGAGCCGAAACAGCAGGCGGATGTGGTGGTAGCAGTAGGAGTTGTGGGAAGCAATCTGGAGAGGAGTCGGAACAGTCTGGGTAGGACAGTCCAGGAGCTGGAGACTGGAGCTCAACACAATACTGGAGCAATGAGTGAGAGATCCATGTGGCTGTAAGTAGGCGCAAACAGGAAACAAGATGGCTTCTACAGGTTCAACATCGGCCATCTTGTCAAAGGGCAATTGCAGAATACAACAGCAGCCTCTGCTAGGGAGTTGAAACGCATCATAATTATCAAGGTGAATAATAGCAGCCACTAGTGGCCAAACTGCAGAATGACAAGAGGAATCCTGACAAGTTAGTAAATCGGTCTATGTTTCATATGCCATTTGTGAATACTGAAATTACTGATGTAATTGTAATCAGGGTTAGGAATGGGCAAACCTGAACGGTGAAATTTGGGGTCCGTACCTAACACCTAGTGTCCATGCACAGGCCCTGAACACTGACTATTCCAGGAAGTCCATATTACTTTTCAGGTTTGGCAGCCTGAACAAAGCTTGTTGAAAGGCTGCAGCATAGCTAATCAACAAGCTTTACTGTGTGGGCACTTCTGGCTCAATCACAGTCATATCAAGTATTGGCATGGCTGTGATTGGCCAGTGCACATGCTGTGTAAAAAAAGACATGGGATCTCATCTATGCTTGATAACCAACGCAGGCAAAGCAGACAGCTGTGGGTTGCAGCTCCCAGTTGTGAGTTTTATCTTGGCTGGTTATCAAGAACAGAGGAGGCCCCATGCAGTTTTTTTTATTAATTAGTCATCTATCCTAGTGCGCATGCGTGGTGTGCACGGTCCCTGGCCGCATCGCTGAAGGCCTCTTTTCCTGGTGCTGTCTGGGTAATGACGTCATAGGGGATTTCCCCACTCGACGGCGCTAGTCTGATGCCAGATGTGATGCGGTCGTGGGGCCGCGGCACACCACGCATGTGCTGACAGAGTTTCCAAAATGGAGCGCCCGCTAGGACCGTGGGGTACACGGTACTGGGCCGGTTTCTTAAAGGGATGTGTCATGGCAGCAGTGACCCAATCCGTGGGGATAAAGGGTAGTGGGAAATAAAGTCTAAAGAGTAATGTTTGTGACGCCACTTGTGGTACTCAGCCAGCAATGGCCGACGCTGCTTAAAGGGGTCCGCTGGGGATGATGGTATTGCAGCAGAGGGGGTACCACAGGTAGAGCTTAGTCCCCAAGGCTCCCGGTGCAGTTGGTAAGGATAATAGATGGTGAAGTGCAGGAAAGAATTGGAGGACACAAGGTTGCAGTCTCTTTACCTTTTACTGATCTCTGCAAAGGATTATGTGGATTTTGTCCACGCTGCCCAAATGATGAGATTTCAGAAAGTTATTAAAGTTTGACAGTGGTTTATGCTACGCATTTCAAGGTTTTTTGCAACCGCTTCTTCAGGAAATACCACCTTAGGGTTAGGGTTAGGAAGAAGGGGTTGCAATAAACCTTGAAACGCATAGAATAAACCACTGTCAAACTTTAATAACTTTCTGGAATCTCATCATTTGGGCAGCGCAGATGAAATCCATGTACCGTAATCCTTTGCAGAGTTCTGTTTCAAGCAGTCGGTGACCGACTTGTGGATCTGCAGCAGCCCTTATCTACACATGCTTTGAATACCTAATACCAGGTGAGCAGTTTTCTGTCAAAACGCTTACTCTATTTGTGGGATAACACCCTATTTTGCACTTGTGTCTCCCTCTTTCCTCACAATACTAGTTGCCTTTTACTGATGACATTCAGGTACACAGATTACAGGTGGTCTTTGGAATCTGGGCAGCCTGGGAGCAATTCGGAATCCCCCTAACCAGGTGGGGTTGGAAGCCTTCCTTACTGCGCTTTGTACTCTGACCCTTGCTACTTGAAGCTCTGCACAAGTCCTCTCTCAATCTGTCCTCTTAGGTGGACACTACCCTCATGGCAGGCAACTTGAGCCTTTTTACAGGTGTTCCTTCTCATGGTGACTACAGACTCTAATCTGCTGCTGTGCCTTCACGTGTAACTGTGGCCAGGAGACTTGAAATCTCCTGCCCACCGGTTTCTGCTCTGGGGTATACAGTTCCCCCACAACCTCAGACTTCTGGCCTTTGGTTTCTTGCGCTTGCACCTGGAGGGAGCCCACTCACAGATCCACTCCAGTTTCTATATCCTCCTGTGCTCCTTCTCCCCTCACTGTCTCCTACAGACTGTCTGGCTCTCCTGTCAGGAGCTGCAGAGCCGCATGTCTGCTCAGCTCCAGCGCTCCTCACAGACTCCCCTAACTTCTCCTCCAGCCAGAATATATAGGGAAGCTACCTTCAAACCGGGTCTCGAGCTCCCCTTCTGGCCTCGAGTCAGAACAGTGTTGTATGTACGTGTTGTTAGGTGTCGAGTTCCCACCACTGCACGGGGGGAATCTCGAAACGTCTGCTGTGGTCTCCCATTCTCCTTCAGCTGCAGTGGAGCCTGCTCAGCAGATACGTCGGTCCCAGCAGCTGGCTCAAGCAGATACTGTGCGTTTGGTTACAGCTGCCATTCCAGGCTCAGCCTTTGTAACCAGTATTGATCAACGGCGAGCAGACGTTCCAGGAAATAATGTCATGTTCCCAATGGCAGGGAATTTGTCAACATAACACGGGCAAAAACAGGACGAGCTCTAGGGTGATGGAACCTGAGCTGACCGCGATCTAGCTTCCCCTATCAGAAGAATAATAGACCTCTCTTGCCTCCAGAGAAATATTCCCACAGAAATAGTAGCCCCCCACATATAATGACGGTGAAATGAGAGGAAGGCACAAACGTAGTTATGAAAACAGATTCAGCAAAATGAGGCCCGCTTAAGCTAGATAGCAGAGGATACAAAAGGTGAACTGCGCGGTCAGCTTAAAAACCCTTCAAAATACCATCCTGAAATTACTTGAACTCATGTGCCAACTCATGGTACATGAGTGGTAATTTCAGCCCACTAGAGCAACCAGCAGCAGAGAATTACATATCTGCAAGCTGGACTAAAAACATGAAAGCAAACATGAAACAGGGAAATCCAGACTTAGCTTGTCTTGAAGGCTTTAGAAGCAGGTAACAGAGACACACTGATACATTGATAGCTGGCAAGGGAATGACAGGAAAGCCAGGTTAAATAGGAAACACCCAGCCTCTGATGGACAGGTGGAAACCAGAGACCGCAACCCACCAAAGTCACCCAGTACCAGTTGTAACCACCAGAGGGAGCCCAAAAACAGAATCCACAACAGACTGTCCTGCTTTTCTTCTACTGAGCATGCCCACGGGACGACCTCTCATTGGTGGTCGGGGGTCACATGCTCAGGTCCTATAGCAGCTCTGATTGGAGCTCTAGGAAGGTCCTGGAAGGCTACAGATATAAAAGGTTTGCATGGCCGCTCAGCCATGCGCTAGTATAAATCAGAAATCGTTTGTGTGTGGATGTGTGACTGAATCTGGTGAAAGCTCCTTAATCATACCCATCCCTACTGTTGTTGAATGTACTTGGGTGACTGAGCTACCTACTGCCAGACTGTGCTATCCAGCACTAGGCACGAGTACACAGCGTCAATTAACAGCGACCGCCAGTGTGGCGCCTTGCGCAACTAGTGTGCTTTCCAGGCCCTAGTTAGGGTGGTTAGTGGCATCCGCCAGAGAGGCGATGTACGCACTCAGTGTGGTAAATCATTATTTAGGTTCTTCCCTGGGAAGTGGTGAGTTATCTAGGTGGGAGATTGAACAGAGACGGGCAAAGACCAGGTCCAGGGTGTTACCGTCTTTGTGTGTTTCAGAGGTTGAGAGCTGTGAGAGGCCTAGGGAAGTGGTTAGTGATAGAAGCTGGGATGCAGATGTGGAAGTGGGGCTGTTAATCGGAATGTTGAAGTCTCCCAGGATAAGGGTTGGTAGTTCTGAGGACATGAAGTGCGGCAGCCAGGCTGAGAAGTGGTCCAGGAAGTGGGTGGGTGAGCCTGGGGGCCGGTATATGACCGCTACTCTGAGGGAGAGGGGACGGAAGAGCCTGATGGTGTGGACCTCAAAAGAAGGGAATTAAAGTGAAGGAACTGGGGGTATAACCTGGAATGTGCATTGGGGGGACAAGAGTATGCCGACTCCACCTACAGGTCTGTTAGTGGGTCTTGGAGAATGGGAGAATTGTAAGCCACCATGGGAAATGGCAGCAGGGGAGACAGTGTCAGAGTCTTGGATCCAGGTTTCAGTGAGGGCCAACAGATTGAGAGAGTTGTTCAGAAAGTAGTTGTGCAGGAAAGGGAGCTTGTTACATACAGACCGTGGATTCCAAAGGGCACAATTGAAAGAGAGAGCTAAGGGAGTGCAAGTAATGTTAATAAGGTTAGTATGGTTTTGATATGAGGTAGGGTAGCGGTTGAGGTTGGGGGATGGGGGACCGGGGTTGGGGGATATGTCCCCCGAAATCAGTAGGAGTAACAAGATAAAAAGCAAGTCGTTTTTTGAAATGTTTGAAGTTTTTTTGTGCAGTGTGTTTGGATAAGAGGAGGAGAAGTAAAAAAGTCTCCTTTGTCCCTAGGAAACACATCCTGAGTAGAAAGGAAACTTTACAAATGCAACTAGCCATTTGGGCACTGGTGTCATGGTCCCAATGGCAGGGAATTAAACACTTAACACGGGCAAAAACAGGACGAGCTCTAGGGTGATGGAACCTGAGCTGACCGCGATCCTGAACCTCAACACTCAACTAACAGCAGCCGGGGAACGTTCCTGGGGGGACTCTAGACGTCTCGCGCCAGCCGAAGATCTAGCTACCCCTATCAGAAGAATCACAGACCTATCTTGCCTCAAGAGAAATATTCCCACAGAAATAGCAGCCCCCCACATATAATGACGGTGAAATGAGAGGAAGGCACAAACGTAGTTATGAAAACAGATTCAGCAAAATGAGGCCCGCTAAAGCTAGATAGCAGAGGATACAAAAGGTGAACTGCGCGGTCAGCTTAAAACCCTTCAAAATACCATCCTGAAATTACTTGAACTCATGTGCCAACTCATGGTACATGAGTGGTAATTTCAGCCCACTAGAGCAACCAGCAGCAGAGAATTACATATCTGCAAGCTGGACTAAAAACATGAAAGCAAACATGAAACAGGGAAATCCAGACTTAGCTTGTCTTGAAGGCCTAGGAGCAGGTAGCAAAGGTAACAGAGACACACTGATACATTGATAGCCGGCAAGGGAATGACAGGAAAGCCAGGTTAAATAGGAAACACCCAGCCTCTGATGGACAGGTGGAAACCAGAGACCGCAACCCACCAAAGTCACCCAGTACCAGTTGTAACCACCAGAGGGAGCCCAAAAACAGAATCCACAACAGTACCCCCTGTTATGACCCTAATGGCGAGGGTCTCAGAGAAACAAGTAAGTCTGCGACGTTCAAAAATCCAGCTCATAGGGCAGTGGTAACTGGGTTGACCATATATCTACTCCTAACGCCAACACTAGCAGTAGCCG
This sequence comes from Ranitomeya variabilis, assembly GCF_051348905.1. NCBI lineage: Eukaryota > Metazoa > Chordata > Amphibia > Anura > Dendrobatidae > Ranitomeya > Ranitomeya variabilis. Next base: position 690,594,951 of record NC_135236.1, on the reverse strand, counting down.
GGGAACATGCCTACGTTGGTCGCTAGATGTCTCGCGCCAGCCGGAGGACTAACTACCCCTAGAAGAGGAAAACAAAGACCTCTCTTGCCTCCAGAGAATAGACCCCAAAAGTAGGATAGTAGCCCCCCACAAATAATAACGGTGAGGTAAGAGGAAATGACAAACACAGAGATGAACTAGATTTTAGCACAGAGAGGCCCACTTACTAATAGCAGAATGTAGTAAGATAACTTATATGGTCAACAAAAACCCTATCAAAATCCACGCTGGAGATTCAAGAACCCCCGAACCGTCTAACGGCCCGGGGGGAGAACACCAGCCACCCTAGAGCTTCCAGCAAGGTCAGGAAACAGATTATACACAAGCTGGACAAAAATGCAAACCAAAACAAATAGCAAAAAGCAAGAAAGCAGACTTAGCTTAATCAAGCAGGAACCAGGATCAGTAGACAAGAGCACTACAGATTAGCTCTGATATCAACGTTGCCAGGCATTGAACTGAAGGTCCAGGGAGCTTATATAGCAACACCCCTGACCTAACGACCCAGGTGAGCATACAAGGGATGAATGACATACCCAGAGTCAAATCACTAGTAGCCACTAGAGGGAGCCAAAAGGTAAATTCACAACAGTACCCCCCCCTTAGTGAGGGGTCACCGAACCCTCACCAAGACCACCAGGGCGATCAGGATGAGCGGCGTGAAAGGCACGAACTAAATCGGCCGCATGCACATCAGAGGCGACCACCCAGGAATTATCCTCCTGACCATAGCCCTTCCACTTGACCAGGTACTGAAGCCTCCGCCTGGAGAGACGAGAATCTAAGATCTTCTCCACCACGTACTCCAACTCGCCCTCAACCAACACCGGAGCAGGAGGCTCAGCAGAAGGAACCACAGGCACCACGTACCGCCGCAACAAGGACCTATGAAATACGTTGTGGATGGCAAACGACACCGGAAGATCCAGGCGAAAGGATACAGGATTAATGATTTCCAATATCTTGTAAGGACCAATGAAGCGAGGCTTAAATTTGGGAGAGGAGACCTTCATAGGAACAAATCGAGAAGACAGCCATACCAAATCCCCAACGCGAAGTCGGGGACCCACACCGCGGCGGCGGTTGGCAAAACGCTGAGCCTTCTCCTGTGACAACTTCAAGTTGTCCACCACATGCCCCCAGATCCGCTGCAACCTATCCACCATGGAATCCACCCCAGGACAGTCAGAAGGCTCCACATGTCCCGAGGAACAACGAGGATGGAAACCAGATTTGCAGAAAAATGGCGAAACCAAGGTGGCGGAACTAGCCCGATTATTAAGGGCAAATTCAGCCAACGGCAAGAAGGTCACCCAATCATCCTGATCAGAAGAGACAAAACACCTCAAATAAGCCTCCAGAGTCTGATTAGTTCGCTCCGTTTGTCCGTTAGTCTGGGGATGGAAAGCGGATGAAAACGACAACTCAATGCCCATCCTACCACAAAAGGATCGCCAGAACCTGGAAACAAACTGAGATCCTCTGTCTGACACAATATTCTCAGGAATGCCGTGCAAACGAACCACGTTCTGGAAGAACACAGGAACCAGATCAGAAGAGGAGGGCAGCTTAGGCAAAGGAACCAAATGGACCATCTTGGAGAAACGATCACATATCACCCAGATGACAGACATGCCCTGAGACACCGGAAGATCAGAAATGAAATCCATAGAGATGTGTGTCCAAGGTCTCTTCGGGACAGGCAAGGGCAAGAGCAACCCGCTGGCACGAGAGCAGCAAGGCTTAGCTCGAGCACAAGTACCACAGGACTGTACAAATGACCGCACATCCCTTGACAAGGAAGGCCACCAAAAGGACCTGGCCACCAGATCTCTGGTGCCAAAAATTCCCGGGTGCCCTGAATGAACCTCGGAAATGACTCTGCTGGTCCATCTAGCAGGCACAAACAATCTGTCAGGTGGACAAGAGTCAGGCCTACCAGCCTGAAATCTCTGCAACACACGTCGCAGATCTGGAGAAATAGCAGACACGATAACTCCTTCCTTAAGAATACCCACAGGTTCAGCGACTCCAGGAGCATCAGGCACAAAGCTCCTAGACAGAGCATCGGCCTTCACATTCTTAGAACCTGGTAAATACGAGACCACAAAGTCAAAACGGGAGAAAAACAATGACCAGCGGGCCTGTCTAGGATTCAGGCGTTTAGCAGACTCAAGATACATCAGATTTTTGTGATCAGTCAAGACCACCACACGATGCTTAGCACCCTCGAGCCAATGACGCCACTCCTCAAATGCCCACTTCATGGCCAACAACTCCCGATTGCCCACATCATAATTTCACTCTGCCGGCGAAAACTTCCTAGAGAAAAAGGCACAAGGTCTCATAGTAGAGCAACCAGGGCCTCTCTGCGACAAAACGGCCCCTGCCCCAATCTCCGAAGCATCCACCTCAACCTGAAAGGGAAGTGAGATGTCAGGCTGGCACAAAACAGGCGCCGAAGTAAACCGGCGTTTTAACTCCTGGAAAGCCTCCACGGCAGCAGGAGCCCAGTTAGCTACATCAGAGCCTTTCTTGGTCATATCCGTCAGCGGTTTAACAACGCTAGAGAAATTTGCGATAAAACGACGGTAGAAGTTAGCAAAACCCAAGAACTTCTGAAGACTCTTAACTGACGAGGGTTGAGTCCAATCATGAATAGCTCGGACCTTGACTGGATCCATCTCCACAGCAGAAGGGGAAAAAATGAACCCCAAAAAGGGAACCTTCTGTACACCAAAGAGACACTTTGAGCCTTTTACAAACAAAGAATTTTCACGCAGAATCTCAAAAACCATCCTCACCTGCTCCACATGCGAGTCCCAATTATCAGAAAAAAACAGAATATCATCCAGATAAACAATCAAAAATTTATCCAGATACTTCCGGAAAATGTCATGCATGAAGGACTGAAAAACTGAAGGTGCATTAGAGAGACCGAATGGCATCACCAAGTACTCAAAATGACCTTCGGGCGTATTGAATGCGGTTTTCCATTCATCGCCCTGCCTAATGCGCACAAGGTTGTACGCACCACGAAGGTCTATCTTGGTGAACCACTTGGCACCTTTAATCCGGGCAAACAAATCTGACAACAGCGGCAAAGGATACTGAAATTTGACAGTGATCTTATTTAAAAGCCGATAGTCAATACAAGGCCTCAAAGATCCGTCCTTTTTGGCCACAAAAAAGAATCCCGCACCAAGAGGGGAAGAAGAAGGACGGATATGCCCCTTCTCAAGAGACTCCTTGATATATGAACGCATCGCGGTATGTTCAGGTACCGACAGATTAAACAGTCTCCCCTTAGGAAACTTACTGCCAGGAATCAAATCTATTGCACAGTCACATTCCCTATGAGGAGGCAGTGCACTAGACTTAGACTCGCTGAAGACATCCTGATAATCAGACAAATACGCCGGAACCTCCGAAGGCGTAGAAGAAGCAATAGACAAGGGCAGGGAATCTCCATGAATTCCATGGCAGCCCCAACTTGACACTGACATAGCCTTCCAGTCCAAGACTGGATTATGGGTCTGTAACCATGGCAAACCCAAAACAACCAAATCATGCATTTTATGCAGAACAAGAAAACGTATTACCTCCCGATGTTCGGGAGTCATGCACATGGTAACCTGTGTCCAAAACTGCGGTTTATTTTTTGCCAATGGCGTAGAATCAATACCCCTAAGAGGGATAGGATTTTCCAATGGCTCAAGAACAAATCCGCAGCGCTTGGCAAATGACAGACCCATAAGGCTCAGGGCAGCACCCGAGTCCACAAACGCCATGACAGGATACGATGACAGTGAGCAAATCAAAGTTACAGATAGAATAAATTTAGGTTGCAAATTACCAATGGCGACCTTAGTAAGACGTTTAGAGCATGCTGAGATAACATGTGTAGAATCACCACAGTAGTAACACAAGCCATTCTGGCGTCTATGAATTTTCCGCTCATTTCTAGTCAGGATTCTATCACATTGCATTAAATCAGGTGTCTGTTCAGACAACACCATGAGGGAATTAGCGGTTTTGCGCTCCCGCAACCGCCGGTCGATTTGAATAGCCAGGGCCATAGAATCATTCAGACCTGTGGGAATGGGAAAACCCACCATCACATTCTTAATGGCTTCAGAAAGGCCATTTCTAAAATTAGCAGCCAATGCACACTCGTTCCACTGGGTCAGCACGGACCATTTCCGAAATTTTTGGCAATACACTTCAGCCTCGTCCTGGCCCTGAGACATAGCCAGCAAGGCCTTTTCTGCCTGAATCTCAAGATTGGGTTCCTCATAAAGCAAACCGAGCGCCAGAAAAAACGCATCAATGTCAGCCAATGCCGGATCTCCTGGCGCCAGCGAGAAGGCCCAATCCTGAGGGTCGCCCCGTAAAAAAGAAATAACAATTTTTACTTGCTGAGCGGAGTCTCCAGATGAACAGGGTTTCAGGGACAAAAACAATTTACAATTATTCCTGAAATTTCTAAATTTAAATCGGTCTCCGGAAAACGGTTCAGGAATCGGTATCTTAGGTTCTGACATAGGACTTCTGATAACATAATCTTGTATGCCCTGCACACGAGCAGCAAGCTGGTCCACACTTGTAATCAAGGTCTGGACATTCATGTCTGCAGCAAACACAAGCCACTCAGAGGTAAAGGGGAAAAGAAAAAAAAAATGAGAGAGAGAAAAAAAAACTCAGAACTTTCTTTCTTATAATCCCGCTTCTGCAATGCATTTAACATTTAATATCGGCCTGGCAAACTGTTATGACCCCAATGGCGAGGGTCTCAGAGAAACAAGTAAGTCTGCGACGTACAAAAATCCAGCTCATAGGGCAGTGGTAACTGGGTTGACCATATATCTACTCCTAACGCCAACACTAGCAGTAGCCGGGGAACATGCCTACGTTGGTCGCTAGATGTCTCGCGCCAGCCGGAGGACTAACTACCCCTAGAAGAGGAAAACAAAGACCTCTCTTGCCTCCAGAGAATAGACCCCAAAAGTAGGATAGTAGCCCCCCACAAATAATAACGGTGAGGTAAGAGGAAATGACAAACACAGAGATGAACTAGATTTTAGCACAGAGAGGCCCACTTACTAATAGCAGAATGTAGTAAGATAACTTATATGGTCAACAAAAACCCTATCAAAATCCACGCTGGAGATTCAAGAACCCCCGAACCGTCTAACGGCCCGGGGGGAGAACACCAGCCACCCTAGAGCTTCCAGCAAGGTCAGGAAACAGATTATACACAAGCTGGACAAAAATGCAAACCAAAACAAATAGCAAAAAGCAAGAAAGCAGACTTAGCTTAATCAAGCAGGAACCAGTATCAGTAGACAAGAGCACTACAGATTAGCTCTGATATCAACGTTGCCAGGCATTGAACTGAAGGTCCAGGGAGCTTATATAGCAACACCCCTGACCTAACGACCCAGGTGAGCATACAAGGGATGAATGACATACCCAGAGTCAAATCACTAGTAGCCACTAGAGGGAGCCAAAAGGTAAATTCACAACAACCCCCCCCTTGAGGAGGGGTCACCGAACCCTCACGAGAACCCCCAGGGCGATCAGGATGAGCTCTATGGAAGGCGCGGACCAAATCAGTCGCATGAACATCAGAGGCGACCACCCAGGAATTATCCTCCTGACCATAACCCTTCCACTTAACCAAATACTGGAGTTTACGTCTGGAAACACGAGAATCCAAGATCTTCTCAACAACATACTCCAATTCTCCCTCCACCAGCACCGGAGCAGGAGGCTCAACCGAACGAACAATGGGCACCTCATACCTCCGCAATAACGACCGATGGAACACATTATGAATAGCAAACGATGCTGGGAGATCCAAACGAAAATATACAGGGTTAAGAATCTCCAAGATCTTATAAGGACTGATGAACCGAGGCTTGAACTTGGGAGAAGAGACCTTCATAGGGACAAAACGAGAAGACAACCACACCAAGTCCCCAACACGAAGTCGGGGACCCACGCGGCGACGGCGATTAGCAAACTGCTGAGCCTTCTCCTGAGACAACTTCAAATTGTCCACCACCTGATTCCAAATCTGATGTAGCCTGTCCACCAGCACGTCCACTCCAGGACAATCCGAAGGCTCCACCTGACCAGAGGAAAAACGAGGATGAAACCCCGAATTACAAAAGAAAGGAGAAACCAAAGTAGCAGAACTAGCCCGATTATTAAGGGCAAATTCGGCCAGTGGCAAAAAGGCAACCCAGTCATCTTGATCAGCGGAAACAAAACACCTTAAATAAGTTTCCAAGGTCTGATTAGTTCGCTCCGTCTGGCCATTCGTCTGAGGATGGAATGCAGACGAGAAAGACAAATCAATGCCCATCTTATCACAAAACGTCCGCCAAAATCTAGACACAAACTGGGATCCCCTGTCAGAAACGATATTCTCCGGAATCCCATGCAAACGAACCACGTTCTGAAAAAATAAAGGGACCAACTCAGAGGAGGAAGGCAACTTAGGCAAGGGTACCAAATGAACCATCTTAGAAAAGCGGTCACACACAACCCAGATAACGGACATTTTCTGTGAGACAGGGAGATCTGAAATAAAATCCATGGAAATGTGCGTCCAAGGCCTCTTCGGGATAGGCAAGGATAACAACAACCCACTGGCCCGAGAACAGCAAGGCTTAGCCCGAGCACACACTTCACAAGACTGCACAAAGGTGCGCACATCCCTTGACAAGGAAGGCCACCAAAAAGACCTGGCCACCAAGTCTCTAGTACCAAATATTCCAGGATGACCAGCCAACACAGAAGAATGGACCTCGGAGATGACTCTACTGGTCCAATCATCCGGAACAAACAGTCTTTCTGGTGGACAACGATCAGGTTTATCCGCCTGAAACTCCTGCAATGCACGTCGCAAGTCTGGGGAGACGGCGGACAATATTACCCCATCCCTAAGGATACCAGTAGGCCCAGAGTCTCCAGGAGAGTCAGGCACAAAACTCCTGGAAAGAGCATCTGCCTTCACATTCTTTGAACCTGGCAGGTATGAAACCACAAAATTGAAACAAGAAAAAAACAACGACCAACGAGCCTGTCTAGGATTCAGACGCCTGGCAGACTCAAGGTAAATCAGATTTTTGTGATCAGTCAAGACCACCACACGATGTCTAGCACCCTCAAGCCAATGACGCCACTCCTCAAATGCCCACTTCATGGCCAAAAGCTCCCGATTACCCACATCATAATTGCGCTCGGCGGGCGAGAATTTTCTAGAAAAGAACGCACATGGCTTCATCACCGAGCCATCGGAACTTCTCTGTGACAAAACCGCCCCCGCTCCAATCTCGGAAGCATCAACCTCAACCTGAAAAGGAAGTGAAACATCTGGTTGACATAACACAGGAGCAGAAGAAAACCGGCGCTTAAGTTCCTGAAAGGCCTCTACAGCCGCAGGAGACCAATTAGCAACATCAGCACCCTTTTTAGTCAAATCAGTCAAAGGTTTAACAACACTGGAAAAATTAGTAATGAACCGACGATAAAAATTAGCAAAACCCAAGAACTTCTGAAGACTCTTAACAGATGTAGGTTGTGTCCAGTCACAAATCGCCTGAACCTTGACGGGATCCATCTCAATAGTAGAAGGAGAAAAAATGTACCCCAAAAAAGAAATCTTCTGGACTCCGAAGAGACATTTTGAGCCCTTCACAAACAGAGAATTGGCCCGCAGGACTTGAAACACCTTCCTGACCTGTAGAACATGAGACTCCCAGTCATCAGAAAACACCAAAACATCATCCAAATACACAATCATAAACTTATCCAGATATTCACGGAAAATATTGTGCATAAAGGACTGAAAGACTGAAGGAGCATTAGAAAGTCCAAAAGGCATTACCAAATACTCAAAATGGCCCTCAGGCGTATTAAATGCGGTTTTCCACTCATCACCCTGCTTTATCCGCACAAGATTATACGCACCGCGAAGATCTATCTTAGTGAACCACCTAGCCCCCTTAATGCGAGCAAACAAATCAGTCAATAATGGCAATGGATACTGATATTTGACTGTAATCTTATTCAGAAGGCGATAATCTATACAAGGCCTCAGGGAACCATCTTTTTTAGCCACAAAAAAAAAACCTGCTCCCAGAGGGGACGAAGATGGACGAATATGTCCCTTTTCCAAGGACTCCTTAATATAATTCCGCATAGCAGTATGCTCTGGCACTGACAGATTAAATAAACGACCCTTAGGGAACTTACTGCCAGGAATTAATTCTATAGCACAGTCACAATCCCTATGAGGAGGGAGCGAATTGAGCTTAGGCTCCTCAAAAACATCCCGATAGTCAGACAAAAACGCAGGGACCTCAGAAGGAGTAGATGAAGCGATTGAAATCAGAGGTGCATCATCATGAACCCCCTGACATCCCCAGCTTAACACAGACATTGTTTTCCAATCCAGGACTGGATTATGAGTTTGTAACCATGGCAGACCAAGCACTAGTACATCATGTAAATTATACAGTACAAGGAAGCGAATCACCTCCTGATGAACGGGAGTCATGCGCATGGTCACTTGTGTCCAGTACTGCGGTTTATTCACAGCCAATGGTGTAGAGTCAATTCCCTTCAAAGGAATAGGAACTTCCAGAGGCTCCAGACTAAAACCGCAGCGTTTGGCAAATGACCAATCCATAAGACTCAGGGCAGCGCCCGAATCCACATAGGCATCGACGGAAATGGATGACAGTGAACAAATCAGAGTTACAGACAAAATGAACTTAGACTGCAGAGTACTAATGGCAAAAGATTTATCAACCTTTTTTGTGCGTTTAGAGCATGCTGATATAACATGAGCTGAATCACCACAATAAAAACACAATCCATTTTTCCGCCTATAATTTTGCCGTTCACTTCTGGACTGAATTCTATCACATTGCATAGTCTCAGGTGCCTGTTCAGAAGACACCGCCAACTGGTGCACAGGTTTGCGCTCCCGCAAACGCCGATCAATCTGAATGGCCATAGTCATAGCCTCATTCAGACCTGTAGGCGCAGGGAACCCCACCATAACATCCTTAATGGCCTCAGAAAGACCATCTCTGAAGTTTGCAGCCAGGGCGCACTCATTCCACTGAGTAAGCACCGACCATTTCTGAAATTTTTGACAATATACTTCCGCTTCATCATGCCCCTGAGAGAGGGCCAATAAAGCCTTTTCAGCCTGAATCTCCAGGTTAGGTTCCTCATAGAGCAATCCCAGTGCCAGAAAAAACGCATCCACACTGAGCAATGCAGGATCCCCTGGTGCCAATGCAAATGCCCAATTCTGAGGGTCGCCCCACAGGAAAGATATTACAATCTTGACCTGCTGAGCAGGGTCTCCAGAGGAGCGAGATTTCAAAGAAAGAAACAATTTGCAATTGTTCCTGAAATTCAGGAAGGTAGATCTATCTCCAGAAAAAAACTCTGGAATAGGAATTCTAGGTTCAGACATAGGAGTGTGAACAACAAAATCCTGTATGTTTTGAACTTTTGCAGCAAGATTATTCAGGCTGGAAGCCAAACTCTGGACATCCATGTTAAACAGCTAAGGTCAGAGCCATTCAAGGGTTAAGGGGAGGTAAGAAGCAGCTAGACAGCAATTAAGGGCTAGGCAACAAAACTCTGAGGGAAAAAAAAAAAATTTCCCTTCAACACTTCTTTTTCTCCTGCTTCAGCCCAAACAATTAACACTTTGTGGGCCGGCTATACTGTCATGGTCCCAATGGCAGGGAATTTGTCAACATAACACGGGCAAAAACAGGACGAGCTCTAGGGTGATGGAACCTGAGCTGACCGCGACCCTGAACCTCAACACTCAACTAACAGTAGCCGGGGAATGTTCCTGGGGCGACTCTAGACGTCTCGCGCCAGCCGGAGATCTAGCTTCCCCTATCAGAAGAATAATAGACCTCTCTTGCCTCCAGAGAAATATTCCCACAGAAATAGTAGCCCCCCACATATAATGACGGTGAAATGAGAGGAAGGCACAAACGTAGTTATGAAAACAGATTCAGCAAAATGAGGCCCGCATAAGGTAGATAGCAGAGGATACAAAAGGTGAACTGCGCGGTCAGCTTAAAACCCTTCAAAATACCATCCTGAAATTACTTGAACTCATGTGCCAACTCATGGTACATGAGTGGTAATTTCAGCCCACTAGAGCAACCAGCAGCAGAGAATTACATATCTGCAAGCTGGACTAAAAACATGAAAGCAAACATGAAACAGGGAAATCCAGACTTAGCTTGTCTTGAAGGCTTTAGAAGCAGGTAACAGAGACACACTGATACATTGATAGCCGGCAAGGGAATGACAGGAAAGCCAGGTTAAATAAGAAACACCCAGCCTCTGATGGACAGGTGGAAACCAGAGACCGCAACCCACCAAAGTCACCCAGTACCAGTTGTAACCACCAGAGGGAGCCCAAAAACAGAATCCACAACAGACTAAGTCCTGCTTTTCTTCTACTGAGCATGCCCACGGGACGACCTCTCATTGGTGGTCGGGGGTCACATGCTCAGGTCCTATAGCAGCTCTGATTGGAGCTCTAGGAAGGTCCTGGAAGGCTACAGATATAAAAGGTTTGCATGGCCGCTCAGCCATGCGCTAGTATAAATCAGAAATCGTTTGTGTGTGGATGTGTGACTGAATCTGGTGAAAGCTCCTTAATCATACCCATCCCTACTGTTGTTGAGTGTACTTGGGTGATTGAGCTACCTACTGCCAGACTGTGCCATCCAGCACTAGGCACGAGTACACAGCGTCAATTAACAGCGACCGCCAGTGTGGCGCCTTGCGCAACTAGTGTGCTTTCCAGGCCCTAGTTAGGGTGGTTAGTGGCATCCGCCAGAGAGGCGATGTACGCACTCAGTGTGGTAAATCATTATTTAGGTTCTTCCCTGGCACTGCAATTGCGGTGCTGAGCTCAAGTGGTCTAGAGGGACTCTAACCCGTGTCCTTGGGGCAGAGTCCTGTGACCCAATACTAGCGTTCACTCTGCGGTATTGCGGCCCTGTGACGCAACATGGTTCGCTTCCTTACATACCGAGTGAAGCTAACCCGTGTGTGTTCACGTTATCACAAAAAAGTTAAATTTGGGCGTGAAGCCCTAGCCAGCTCACCGACCGCCACAGGTGCTCGGAACTCCGTCAGGACTAGGTGTGATCCACAGCATACAAAGAGTAAATGTTCCAGCTCCTTAAAAATTTTTTCTTTATTGTCCAATAGTTAAAATATCATAGTAGGCACAATCCCTTGTGGATAATAGTGTGCACAGAGCAGGCACTAATGATCCAGCTACGCGTTTCGATCCTACATGGATCTTTTTCACAGCTAAACTTCTGATTTCTGATGGTATTTTTATACATTCAATCGTCCAATCAGGATGTTCTCGGTTAACATGTGATTTAACCCTTCATTCGTCTGCATCATTATGTGCTACAATACATTGCAACATAACCATAAGTTTTTACATACAATATAAATAAGTAATTAAAATGTATATAATTTTTTAATAAAATACATTCCAAGAAAAAGAAAGAGGAAAAAAAAAAAAAAGAAACATAGCACAATCAGTAATGAAACATCAGTTCATTTTCTTATTTAAACCATTCAGGTACCTTGTTCCTAAGTTAAAGATCCAGAATGCTTTGCTTTTATCTACAGATAAAATGAAAAAAAATCTGTCTGAATTGGAAGAAGAAATTATGAGTCGAAAAAAGAGAAAATTCTCGCGTGATTTAAATGACTATTCTACAGGCAAAGTATACGAGTGGGGGCAGTGGGAAAGAACACTGAGAACGCCCAAATCCATTCTGAAACATAGCCAGACTCATGCAAATCAGACCATTAAGCCACATGTAGCATTCACGTCATCTGATTCGGACTCCTCAGATACTAATGATAATATATCCGACACCTCCCTTACAGAAAAAAGAAGCAGAGGAATCAAATGTGAACAGAGTCTGGAACTTATCCTCTCAGTCACTCACGGCTGACCAGATTCAAGTTCTATCTCTTGGATTAAACTTTGTACCAGACTTACATTTCGATTTATTCTCCACAATCATAGACATTAATACATTTGTACGGAACGTAACAGTAAAAAAACACTTCTATGATGGTGGTGATAATGCGCAAGTGAGAACAGAAATAAATGAAATTAATGAGTATCACAAACTGAATTTTGATGAACAAGTAGCACTGATAAATTTACAAGATTTGCAAAGCCCTAATGGAAATGAAGATTTAATTAATCAATCCCAGTTTCTGAATATAAAAAATCCTTACTTTTATCCCATTCAGAGCAGAGCTGAGTGTATGGATACATTTCAAAGGACTATAGAGCGAGATCTTAAAAAACTAGATGATAAAACAAGGGAAACAAAAAATAATCACAAAAGTAATTTATCTTGGAAACAAAAAAAAGCATTGTCAGAATTAGAGCACATGACTAACATCACTATTAAACGAAGTGATAAGGGTGGTATGGCAGTCGTTCTAAATACTATAGACTATCAAAATAAGATGCTAGAACTACTTGCAGACTCAGAACGTACCTGAAATTGGAAAGTAACCCAAGTGCAGAGTTTACAACTAAAATTAATAGAATTATACAGGAAGGTTTAACTCTTGGTGTATTAAGTAAAAAGCAGGCAGAATTTCTCATGGTTGAAAATCCAGTATTGCCAATTATTTATGGTCTGCCCAAAACACACAAAAATACAGGTATTCCATCCATGAGACCAATTGGGTCAGGAATTGGGTCTATAAAAGAGCATGTATGTGAATGGGCAGACTCACTTTTACAATCACTTGTACATAAATTACCGGGTTATCTAAAAGACTCCAGAGATGTCTTAAGTGCATTGCATGAGAAAATATGGCGGAAGGAGTATATATGGCTTAGTTGCGATGTAATATCATTGTATACCTGTATCCCTCATGAATTGGCGATGCAGGCTTCAAAATTTTTTTTAGAAAAAAACAGCAACTATTCTGAGGATCTAATTAACTTTTTGTTACAGGTGTTTTTTTTTCTGTTAAAGCATTTTTTCATTTGATAATGACATTTACCTACATAAGACAGGAATCCCTATGGGCGCTAAACACTCGCCGTCACTGGCGAATATTGTCATGGCATATTGGGAGCGAAAATATATATATTCTGATGACAATCCCTATGTGACTGCACTCGGCTGGTATGGCAGATACATCGATGATATATTGATTATCTGGAATGGAGATGTATCTGCCATACCAGACTTTATTAACTATATGAATGGGAATGGGTGCAATATACGATTTACACACAGATTTAATGATACTTCGATGTCATTTTTGGACCTCAATCTTTGTGGTAACATAGGAAAACCAATAGTGAGTAAAACCTATAGCAAACCTCTCACATTCACCGCCCTTGCAATAACTCTCTACAATCCATCCATATCGGCCCCTCTGTTCTTGCCTCTCCTATGTATAGCACTCATGCTCTGTTCACATTGCTTAACAGTACAGATCCATTCAGTCCCACCATCCAACACAAGAGATGCTCTCACAAATCACTTAACCATCTGCTCACTCTTTCTATCCTTCTTCTCCTAGTTGCTGGAGACATCTCTCCAAACCCTGGCCCCCCATGTTATAACCAGTCAAACCTCCCAATTGCTACACCCAGAAACCCCTCTAACCTTATTAATATTCCATGCATGCTTTCTGTCTCTTTCAATTGTGCCCTTTGGAATTCTCGCTCTGTGTGTAATAAACTCTCCTTCAGTCATGACGTTTTCATTTCTAACTCTCTCAATCTCCTGGCTCTTACTGAAACCTGGATCCAGCAGTCAGACACCACCGCTGCTGCTGCTCTTTCATATGGTGGACTACACTTTTCTCATACCCCAATATCAGACAACAGAGCAGGTGGAGGCGTTGGTCTGCTCCTTTCACCCAAATGTACCTTCCAAGTTATCCCCCAAGTACCCTCACTTGTATTCCCTTCCTTTGAGGTCCATGCTGTCAGACTCTACATCCCCTTCTCCATGCGAGTAGCGGTGGTGTATCGTCATCCCGGCCCCTCTCATCAGTTCCTGGATCACTTTGCCACCTGGCTTCCACACTTTCTCTCCTGTGACACCCCCACCCTTATCATGGGTGATTTCAACATCCCCATTGCTTCTCCCCTCTCCCCATCTGCTTCTCACCTTTTATCTCTAACCTCCTCTTTCGGCCTCTCGGAGCATACTAACTCTCCAATACATGAAGATGGAAACTCCCTTGACTTGGTCTTCTCCTGGCTTTGCTCAGTGGACGATTTCACAAACTCCCCTCTCCCACTCTCTGACCACAACCTTCTTTGATTCTCTATCAAGAACTGCCACCCCGCTCAGGTCACCCCTACTTTCCATACTTATAGAAGCATACAGGCCATTAACACCCAGAAACTTATGAAGAACTTGCAGTCCTCATTGGCCCCAATCTCCTCCATCTCATGTTCTGATTCTGCTCTGAAGCATTACAATGAAACCCTGCAAAGTGCCCTGGATGAAGCTGCACCTCCTATACATAGAACAACTCAGCACAGACGGCGACAACCGTGGCACACGCTGCAAACACGTTTCCTAAAAACATACAACTCTGCCTTTCACCTCTCCAAACAAACCTATTTCAACACCCTCATCACCTCGCTGTCAAATAACCCTAAACGTCTCTTTGACACTTTCCAATCCCTACTCAACCCAAGAGAGCAGGCCCCAACCACGGATCTCCACGCTGACGATCTGGCCAATTACTTCAAAGAAAAAATTGACCACATTCGACAGGAAATCATCTCCCAATCTCTTCATACCATGCAATGTCCCCCACTGCATCTAGTTCACAGTTCACTCTCTGCCTTTGAACCAGTTACAGAAGAAGAAGTAATCAGGCTCCTTGCATCTTCTCGCCCGACCACTTTCACCAGTGACCCCATTCCGTCACACCTCCTCCAGTCCCTTTCCCTGGCTGTCACCTCTCACCTAACAAAAATATTCAACCTTTCTCTCACTTCCGGTATTTTCCCTCCTCATTTAAGCATGCCATCATACATCCATTACTTAACCCCTTCACGACCTTTGACGCATACGCTGCGTCATGAAAGTCGGTGCCAATGCGACCTATGACGCAGCGTATGCGTCATGGAGGGATCGCGTCCCTGCAGATCGGGTGAAGGGGTTAACTCCCATTTTACCCGATCTGCAGAGACAGGGGGAGTGGTGCTTCAGCCCAGGGGGGGTGGCTTCACCCCCCCGTGGCTACGATCGCTCTGATTGGCTGTTGAAAGTGAAACTGCCAATCAGAGCGATTTGTAATATTTCACCTAAAAAACAGGTGAAATATTACAATCCAGCCATGGCCGATGCTGCAATAACATCGGCCATGGCTGGAAAACCTAATATGTCCCCCCCCCACACCCACCGATCGCCCCCCCAGTGCTCCGTTATGGGGTCCGGTCCCCTCCGTCCGCCTGCCAGCTCCCCCGTCCTCCTGCCCGCTCCCTCCTTGTTTGAATAAACCCCCCCTGTGGTCCGATCACCCCCCCTGTGCTCCAATCCACCCCCCCCACCACCCCTTCATACTTACCGATCCTCCCGGTGTCCGTACGTCTCCTCGCTGGGCGCCGCCATCTTGGAAAATGGCGGGCGCATGCTCAGTGCGCCCGCCGAATCTGCCAGCCGGCAGATTCCTTACAAGTACATTTTGATCGCTGTGGTAGGTTCTATCACAGCGATCAAAATAAAAAAAATAATAAATACCCCCCCCCTTTATCACCCCCATAGGTAGGGACAATAATAAAATAAAGAAAATATTTTATTTTTTTTTTTCGTTTTCCACTAGGGTTAGTGTCATGGTTCCCAATGGCAAGGGAACGTAAGAAACATATAAATAACGAACGAGCTCTCGGGTGATGGAAACTCGAGTTGACCGTGAGCTAAATCTACCACACAACTAATAGTAGCCAGGGAGCATACCTACGGCTTCCTAAATGCCACGCGCCAGCCGGAGGACTAACTAAGCCTGGTAGAGGAAGAAACAGACCTGGCTTACCTCTAGGGAAATACCCCAAAAGATGATAGCAGCCCCCCACATGTAATAACGGTGAAATAAGAGGAAAAGACATACACAGTATGAAAGTAGATTTAGCAAAGAGAGGTCCACTTACTACATAGCAGAAGGATACAAAAGAGGTCAACTGAAAACCCTTTCAAAAAACCATCCTGAAATTACTTTAAGACTCCTGTGTCAACTCATGACACAGGAGTGGCAATTTCAGCCCGCAAGAGCTTCCAGCTACAGAGAATTACAAAAACTGCAAACTGGACTAAAGATACAAAACAAAAGGACAAAGTCCACTTAGCTGATCAGCAGACTAGTAGCAGGAACATGCAACCGAAGGCTCTGGTTACAATGATGACCGGCAAGGAAATGACTGGAGAGCAAGGCTAAATAGGAAACTCCCAAACGCTGATGGAAGCAGGTGAACAGAAGCAGCAAAGTGCAAACAAGTCACCAGTACCACCAGCAACCACCAGGGGAGCCCAAAAAGCGGATACACAACAGTACCCTCCCCTTAAGGAGGGGGCACCGAACCCTCACAAGAACCGCCAGGGCGATCTGGATGAGCCCTATGAAAGGCACGAACCAAATCCGAGGCATGAACATCAGAGGCAGTTACCCAAGAATTATCTTCCTGACCATAGCCCTTCCATTTAACCAGATATTGAAGTCTCCGTCTGGAAATACGGGAGTCCAAGATCTTTTCTACCACCTACTCCAATTCACCCTCCACCAGCACAGGAGCAGGAGGTTCAATGGAAGGAACCACCGGTACCTCATATCTCCGCAACAGCCACCGATGGAACACATTATGGATAGCGAAAGATGCCGGGAGGTCCAAACGAAAGGAGACAGGGTTAAGAATCTCCAAAATCCTATAAGGACCGAGGCTTAAATTTAGGAGAAGAAACCCTCATAAGGACAAAACGGGAAGACAACCACACCAAGTCCCCAACACGAAGGTGGGGGCCAACACGACGACGGCGGTTAGCAAACTGCTGAGTCCTCTCCTGGGACAATTCCAAATTATCCACCACTTGTCCCCAAATCTGATGCAACCGATCCACTACAGCATCCACTCCAGGACAATCCGAAGATTCAACCTGACCAGATGAAAAACGCGGATGAA
Organism: Ranitomeya variabilis; assembly: GCF_051348905.1. Taxonomy (NCBI): domain Eukaryota; kingdom Metazoa; phylum Chordata; class Amphibia; order Anura; family Dendrobatidae; genus Ranitomeya; species Ranitomeya variabilis. The sequence goes on along the minus strand of NC_135236.1, from coordinate 690,577,643 downwards.
ACCCTGAATTGCAAAAGAAAGGAGAAACCAAAGTGGCAGAACTAGCCCGATTATTAAGAGCAAACTCCGCCAACGGCAGAAAGGCAACCCAATCATCCTGATCCGCAGACACAAAACACCTCAAATAAGTCTCCAAAGTTTGATTAGTTCGTTCCGTCTGGCCATTGGTCTGAGGATGGAATGCAGACGAAAAAGACAAATCAATGCCCAACCTGGCACAGACTGCCCGCCAAAATCTAGACACGAACTGGGTACCCCTGTCAGAAACGATGTTTTCCGGAATACCATGCAGGCGAACCACATTTTGAAAAAACAGAGGGACCAACTCAGATGAGGAAGGCAACTTAGGCAATGGCACCAAATGAACCATTTTAGAAAAACGGTCACACACCACCCAGATGACAGACATCTTCTGAGAAACAGGGAGGTCCGAGATAAAGTCCATAGAGATGTGCGTCCAAGGCCTCTTCGGAATAGGCAAGGGCAACTGATCCAACTATGGAGCAAGCATAGGGAAAAAGAAAAAAAAAAAATTTACAGACTTCCTTTTTCTCTCCTTTCTTCTGCCAATAAGTTTAACACATGGCCGGTCATACTGTCATGGTTCCCAATGGCAAGGGAACGTAAGAAACATATAAATAACGAACGAGCTCTCGGGTGATGGAAACTCGAGTTGACCGTGAGCTAAATCTACCACACAACTAATAGTAGCCAGGGAGCATACCTACGGCTTCCTAAATGCCACGCGCCAGCCGGAGGACTAACTAAGCCTGGTAGAGGAAGAAACAGACCTGGCTTACCTCTAGGGAAATACCCCAAAAGATGATAGCAGCCCCCCACATGTAATAACGGTGAAATAAGAGGAAAAGACATACACAGTATGAAAGTAGATTTAGCAAAGAGAGGTCCACTTACTAGATAGCAGAAGGATACAAAAGAGGACTTCACGGTCAACTGAAAACCCTTTCAAAAAACCATCCTGAAATTACTTTAAGACTCCTGTGTCAACTCATGACACAGGAGTGGCAATTTCAGCCCGCAAGAGCTTCCAGCTACAGAGAATTACAAAAACTGCAAACTGGACTAAAGATACAAAACAAAAGGACAAAGTCCACTTAGCTGATCAGCAGACTAGTAGCAGGAACATGCAACCGAAGGCTCTGGTTACAATGATGACCGGCAAGGAAATGACTGGAGAGCAAGGCTAAATAGGAAACTCCCAAACACTGATGGGAGCAGGTGAACTGAGACAGCAAAGCACACACAAGTCACCAGTACCACCAGCAACCACCAGGGGAGCCCAAAAAGCGGATACACAACAGGTTAGGGTTAGAACTAGGGTTAGGGTTAGAACTAGGGGTAGGGTTAGGGGTAGGGTTAGGGTTACGGGTAGGGGTAGGGTTAGGGTTATGGCATGTGCGGATTTGGCTGTGGATCCGCAGCGGATTGGCCGCAGATCCGCAGCGGATTGGCCGCGGATCCGCAGCGGATTTGGCTGCGGATCCGCAGCGGATTGGCCGCTGCGAATTCGTTGCAGTTTTCCATCAGGTTTACAGTACCATGTACACCTATGGAAAACCAAATCCACTGTGCCCATGGTGCGGAAAATTCCGTGCAGAAACGCTGCGTTGTATTTTCTGCAGCATGTCAATTTTTTGTGCGGATTCCGCAGCGTTTTACACCTGTTCCTCAATAGGAATCCGCAGGTGAAATCCGCACAAAAAAACACTGGAAATCTGCTGTAAATCTGCAGGTAAAACGCAGTGCCTTTTAGCTGCAGATTTTTAAAAAATCGTGCGGAAAAATCTCACACGAATCCGCAACGTGGGCACATAGCCTTAGGGTTAGGGTTGGAATTAGAGTTAGGGTACCGTCTCACAGTGGCACTTTGATCGCTACGACGGTACGATCCGTGACGTTCCAGCGATATCCATACGATATCGCTGTGTCTGACACGCAGCAGCGATCAGGGACCCTGCTGAGAATCGTACGTCGTAGCAGATCGTTTGGAACTTTCTTTCGTCGCTGGATCTCCTGCTGTCATCGCTGGATCGTTGTGACAGCGATCCAGCGATGCGTTCGCTTGTAACCAGGGTAAACATCGGGTTACTAAGCGCAGGGCCGCGCTTAGTAACCCGATGTTTACCGTGGTTACCGGCGTAAAAGTTAAAAAAAAAAACCGTACATACTCACATTTCGGTGTCCTTCAGGTCCCTTGCCGTCTGCTTCCCGCTCTGACTGTCTGCCGGCCGGAAAGTGAGAGCACAGCACAGCAGTGACATCACCGCTGCGCTCTGCTCTCACTGTACGGCGGCACTCAGTCAGAGCGGGAAGCAGACGGCAAGGGACCTGAAGGACACCGAAATGTGAGTATGTACAGTTTTTTTTTTTTTACTTTTACGCTGGTAACCACGGTAAACATCGGGTTACTAAGCGCGGCCCTGCGCTTAGTAACCCGATGTTTACCCTGGTTACCCGGGACCTTGGCATCGTTGGTCGCTGGAGAGCGGTCTGTGTGACAGCTCCCCAGCGACCACACAACGACTTTCCAACGATCACGGCCAGGTCGTATCGCTGGTCGTGATCGTTGGTAAATCGTTATGTGAGACGGTACCCTTAGGGTTGGAATTAGGGCTAGGGTTGGAAATAGGGTTAAGATTAGGCTTGTGGTTAGGGTTAAGGATAGGGTTAGGGTTGTGTTGGGGTTACAGTTGTGGGTAGGGTTGGGATTAGGGTTAGGATTAGGGTTAGGGTTGGATTTAGGGTTACGGGTGTGTTGGGGTTAGGGTTGTGGTTAGGGGTGTGTTGGGGTTAGGGTTGTGATTAGGGTTATGGCTACAGTTGGGATTAGGGTTAGGGGTGTGTTGGGGTTAGTGTTGAAGTTAGAATTGTGGGGTTTCCACTGTTTAGGCACATCAGGGGTCTCCAAACGCAACATGGCGCCACCATTGATTCCAGCCAATCTTGCGTTCAAAAAGTCAAATGGTGCGCCCTCCCTTCCAAGCCCCGACGTGCGCCCAAACAGTGGTTTACCCCCACATATGGGATACCAGCGTACTCAGGACAAACTGGGCAACAACTATTGGGGTCCAATTTCTCCTGTTACCCTTGCAAAAATAAAAAATTACTTGCTAGAACATAATTTTTGAGGAAAGAACAATTATTTTTTATTTTCATGGCTCTACGTTATAAACTTATGTGAAGCACTTGGGGGTTGAAAGTGCTCACCACACATCTAGATAAGATCCTTTTGGGGTCTAGTTTCCAAAATGGGGTCACTTATGGGGTGTTTCTACTGTTTAGGCACATCAGGGGCTCTGCAAATGCAACGTGACGCCCGCAGACCATTCCATCAAAGTCTGCATTTCAAATGTCACTACTTCCCTTCCAAGCCCTGACGTGCGCCCAAACAGTGGTTTACCCCCACATATGGGGTACCAGCATACTCACAACAAACTGGGCAACAAATATTGGGGTCCAATTTCTCCTGCTACCCTTGTGAAAAAAAAATTGCTTGCTAAAACATCTTTTTTGAGGACAGAAAAATGATTTTTAATTTTCACGGCTCTGCGTTGTAAACTTCTGTGAAGCACTTGGGGGTTGAACGTGCTCACCACACATCTAGATAAGTTCCTTGGGGGGTCTAGTTTCCAATATGGGGTCACTTATGGGGGGTTTCTACTGTTTAGGCACATCAGGGGCTCTGCAAATGCAACGTGATGCCCGCAGACCATTCCATCAAAGTCTGCATTTCAAATGTCACTACTTCCCTTCCGAGCCCTGACGTGCGCCCAAACAGTGGTTTACCCCCACATATGAGGTATCAGCGTACTCACAGCAAACTGGGCAACAAATATTGGGGTCCAATTTCTCCTGTTATCCTTGTGAAAATAAACAATTGCTTGCTAAAACATCTTTTTTGAGGAAAGAAAAATGATTTTTTATTTTCACGGCTCTGCGTTGTAAACTTCTGTGAAGCACTTGGGGGTTGAACGTGCTCACCACACATCTAGATAAGTTCCTTGGGGGGTCTAGTTTCCAAAATGGGGTCACTTGTGGGGGGTTTCTACTGTTTAGGCACATCAGGGGCTCTGCAAACGTAACATGATTCCCGCAGACCATTCCATCAAAGTCTGCATTCCAAATCGTCACTACTTCCCTTCCGAGCCCCGGCATGTGCCCAAACAGTGGTTTACCCCCACATATGGGGTATCAGCGTACTCAGGAGAAACTGCACAACAACTTTTGGGGTCCAATTTCTCCTGTTACCCTTGGGAAAATAAAAAATTGTGGGTTAAAAAAATCATTTTTGAGGAAAGAAAAATAATTTTTTATTTTCATGGCTCTGCGTTATAAACTTCTGTGAAGCACTTGGGGGTTCAAAGTGCTCACCATACATCTAGATTAGTTCCTTGGGAGGTCTAGTTTCCAAAATGGGGTCACTTGTGCGGGAGCTCCAATGTTTAGGCACACAGGGGCTCTCCAAACGCAACATGGTGTCCGCTAATGATTGAAACTAATTTTCCATTCAAAAAGCCAAATGGCGTGCCTTCCCTTCCGAGCCCTGCCGTGCGCCCAAACAGTGGTTTACCCCCACATATGGGGTATCATCGTACTCAGGACAAACTGTACAACAACATTTGGGGTCCAATTTCTCCTATTATCCTTGGGAAAATAAAAAACTCCGGGCTAAAAATCATTTTTGAGGAAAGAAAAATATTTTTTTTATTTTCATGGCTCTGCGTTATAAACTTCTGTGAAGCACCTGGGGGTTTTAAGTGCTCACTATGCGTCTAGATTAGTTTCTTGGGGGGTCCAGTTTCCAAAATGGGGTCAATTGTAGGGGAGCTCCAATGTTTAGGCACACAGGGGCTCTCCAAACGCGACATGGTGTCCACTAACGATTGGAGCTAATTTTCCATTCAAAAAGTCAAATGGCGCGCCTTCCCTTCCGAGCCTTGCCGTGCACCCAAACAGTGGTTTACCCCCACATATGAGGTATCAGCGTACTCAGGAGAAATTGCCCAACAAATTTTAGGATCCATTTTATCCTGTTGCCCATGTGAAAATGAAAAAATTGAGGCTAAATGAAATTTTGTGTGAAAAAAAAGTACTTTTTCATTTTTACGGCTCAATTTGTGAAGCACCTGAGGGTTTAAAGTGCTCACTATGCATCTAGATTAGTTTCTTGGGGGGTCTAGTTTCCAAAATGGGGTCACTTGTGGGGGAGCTCCAATGTTTAGGCACACAGGGCCTCTCCAAACCTGACATGGTGTCCGCTAACTATGGATATAATTTTTCATTCAAAAAGTCAAATGGCGCTCCTTCCCTTCCGAGCCTTACCATGTGCCCAAACAGTAGTTTACCCCCACATATGAGGTATTGTCGTACTCAGGAGAAATTGCCCAACCAATTTTAGGATCCATTTTATCCTGTTGCCTATGTGAAAATGAAAAAATTAAGGCTAAAAGAAATTTTGTGTGAAAAAAAAGTACTTTTTCATTTTTACGGATTAATTTGTGAAGCAGCTGGGGGTTTAAAGTGCTCACTATGCTTCTAGATAAGTTCCTTGGGGGGTCTAGTTTCCAAAATGGGGTCACTTGTGGGGGAGCTCTAATGTTTAGGCACAAGGGGGCTCTCCAAACGCGACATGGTGTCCGCTAAAGATTGGAGCCAATTTTTCATTCAAAAAGTCAAATGGCGCTCCTTCCCTTCCGAGCCCTGCCGTGCGCCCAAACAGTGGTTTACCCCCACATATGAGGTATCAGCGTACTCAGGACAAATTGGACAACAACATTCGTGGTCCAGTTTCTCCTTTTACCCTTGGGAAAATAAAAAAATTGTTGCGAAAAGATCATTTTTGTGACTAAAAAGTTAAATGTTAATTTTTCCCCTCCATGTTGCTTCTGCTGCTGTGAAACACCTGAAGGGTTAATAAACTTCTTGAATGTGGTTTTGAGCACCTTGAGGGGTGCAGTTTTTAGAATGGTGTCACTTTTGGGTATTTTCAGCCATATAGAACCCTCAAACTGACTTCAAATGTGAGGTGGTCCCTAAAAAAAATGGTTTTGTAAATTTTGTTGTAAAAATGAGAAATCACTGGTCAAATTTTAACCCTTATAACTTCCTAGCAAAAAAAAAATTTGTTTCCAAAATTGTGCTGATGTAAAGTAGACATGTGAGAAATGTTATTTATTAACTATTTTATGTCACATAACTCTCTGGTTTAACAGAATAAAAATTCAAAATGTGAAAATTGCAAAATTTTCAAATTTTGCGCCAAATTTCCGTTTTTTTCACAAATAAACTCAGAAATTATCGACCTAAATTTACCACTAACATGAAGCCCAATATGTCACGAAAAAACAATCTCAGAACCGCAAGGATCCGTTGAAGCGTTCCTGTGTTATTACCTCATAAAGGGACACTGGTCAGAATTGCAAAAAATGGCAAGGTCATTAAGGCCAAAATAGGCTGGGTCATGAAGGGGTTAAAAAACCCTCCCTCGACCAAAACTGTGCCGCTAATTGTAGACCTGTCTCTAACCTTCCCTTCATCTCCAAACTCCTGGAACGCCTGGTCCACTCCCGTCTTACCCGCTATCTCTCAGATAACTCTCTTCTCGACCCTCTTCAATCTGGCTTCCGCTCTTTACACTCTACTGAAACTGCCCTCACTAAAGTCTCTAATGACCTCCTAACAGCTAAATCTAATGGTCACTACTCGATGCTAATTCGATTGGATCTTTCTGCAGCATTCGACACTGTGGATCATCAGCTCCTCCTCACTATGCTCCGCTCCATCGGCCTCAAGGACACCGTTCTCTACTGGATCTCCTCCTATCTCTCTGACCGCTCCTTCACTGTATGTTTTGCTGGTTCCTCCTCCTCTCACCTTCCCTTTACTGTTGGGGTTCCTCAAGGATCAGTCCTAGGCCCCCCCCTCTTCTCTTTGTATACTGCCCCTATTGGACAACCAATCAGTAGATTTGGTTTCCAGTACCATCTCTATGCTGACGACACCCAATTATACACTTCTTCTCCTGATATCACGCCGACCTTTTTAGAAAACACCAGTGATTGTCTTACCGCTGTCTCTAACATCATGTCCTCCCTCTATCTGAAACTGAACCTGTCAAAAACTGAACTCCTCGTGTTCTCTCCCTCTACTAACCTACATTTGCCTGACATTGCCATCTCCGTGTGCGGTTCCACCATTACTCCAAAGCAACATGGCCGCTGCCTTGGGGTCATCCTTGATTCCGAGCTTTCATTCACCTCCCACATCCGATCACTGGCTTGCTCTTCTTATCTGTATCTCAAAAACATTTCTAGAATTCGCCCTTTTCTTACTTTCGACTCTGCAAAAACTCACTGTTTCACTTATTCATTCTCGTCTGTACTATTGTAACTCTCTACTAATCGGCCTCCCTCTTACCAAACTCTCCCCGCTCCAATCTGTCCTGAATGCTGCAGCCAGGATCATATTCCTCACCAACCGTTACACCGATGCCTCTACCTTGTGCCAGTCATTACACTGGCTACCCATCCACTCCAGAATCCAGTACAAAACTACTACCCTCATCCACAAAGCACTCCATGGCTCAGCACCACCCTACATCTCCTCTCTGGTCTCAGTCTACCACCCTACCCGTGCCCCCCGCTCCGCTAATGACCTCAGGTTAGCATCCTCAATAATCAGAACCTCCCACTCCCGTCTCCAAGACTTTACACGTGCTGCGCCGATTCTTTGGAATGCATTACCTAGGTTAATACGATTAATCCGCAATCCCCACAGTTTTAAGCGTGCCCTAAAAACTCATTTGTTCAGATTGGCCTACCGCCTCAACGCGTTAACCTAACTATCCCTGTGTGGCCTATTAAAAAAAAAAACAAACATAATCAGGTTCCTCGCATCATGTTCTAATACACTTTATGCAGTTAATAGCCCTCTGTGTCTGTACTGCTACATACTTAGGCTGTTAACTGGTTCATGCAGCTTTACATGAACACCCGAGCCTTACACTATGGCTGGTCCGAATAACGAAAGCAATTGTTACCATCCACCTCTCGTGTCTCCCCTTTTCCTCATAGTTTGTAGCTTGCGAGCAGCAGGGCCCTCATTCCTCCTGGTATCTGTTTTGAACTGTGATTTCTGTTATGCTGTAATGTCTATTGTCTGTACAAGTCCCCTCTATAAGTTGTAAAGCACTGCGGAATATGTTGGCGCTATATAAATAAAAATTATTATTATTATTATTAAGGGCAACACAATATTGCATGCTTATAGTAGTCACCCTAAACATACAATAAAATCTATTCCATTGGGTGAACACATTAGAGTGAAAAGGAACTGCTCAAATATACAGTTATATGAAAAAGTTTGGGCACCCCTATTAATCTTAAGCTTAATGTTTTATAAAAAAAAAAATTTTTGCAACAGCTATTTCAGTTTCATATATCTAATAACTGTTGGACACAGTAATGTTTCTGCCTTGAAATGAGGTTTATTGTACTAACAGAAAATGTGCAATCTGCATTCAAACAAAATTTGATAGGTGCATAAGTATGGGCACCCTTATCATTTTCTTGTTTTAAATACTCCTGCCTACTTTTTACTGACTTACTAAAGCACTTTTTTTGGTTTTTTGATTTTGTAACCTCATTGAGCTTTGAACTTCATAGCCAGGTGTATGCAATCATGAGAAAAGCTACTTAAAGTGGCAACTTGCAAGTTGTTCTCCTGTTTGAATCTCCTCTGAAGAGTGGCATCATGGGCTCCTCAAAACAACTGTCAAATGATCTGAAAACAAAGATTATTCAACATAGTTGTTCAGGGGAAGGATACAAAAAGCTGTCTCAGAGATTTAACCTGTCAATTTCCACTGTGAGGAGCATAGTAAGGAAATGGAAGAACACAGGTACAGTTCTTGTTAAGGCCAGAAGTGGCAGGCCAAGAAAAACATCAGAAAGGCAGAGAAGAAGAATGGTGAGATCAGTCAAGGACAATCCTCAGACCACCTCCAGAGAGCTGCAGCATCAACTTGCTGCAGATGGTGTCACTGTGCATCGGTCAACTATACAACGCACTTTGCACAAGGAGAAGCTGTATGGGAGAGTGATGCGAAAGAAGCCGATTCTGCAAGCATGCCACAAACAGAGTCGGCTGAGGTATGCAAAAGCACATTTGGAGAAGCCAATTTCTTTTTGGAAGAAGGTCCTGTGGACTGATGAAACCAAGATTGAGTTGTTTGGTCATACAAAAAGGCGTTATGCATGGCGGCAAAAAAACACAGCATTCCAAGAAAAACACCTGCTACCCACAGTAAAATTTGGTGAAGGTTCCATCATGCTGTGGGGCTGTGTGGCCAATGCCGGCACCGGGAATCTTGTTAAAGTTGAGGGACGCATGGATTCCTCTCAGTATCAGCAGATTCTTGACAATAATGTTCATGATTCAGTGACAAAGTTGAAGTTACGCAGGGGATGGATCTTTCAGCAAGACAATGATCCAAAAAACCGCTCCAAATCTACTCAGGCATTCATGCAGAGGAACAATTACACTGTTCTGGAATGGCCATCCCAGTCCCCAGACCTGAATATCATTGAACATCTGTGGGATCATTTGAAGAGGGCTGTCCATGCTCGGCGACCATCAAACTTAACTGAACTGGAATTGTTTTGTAAAGAGGAATGGTCAAAAATACCTTCATCCAGGATCCAGGAACTCATTAAAAGCTGCAGGAAGTGACTAGAGGCTGTTATTTTTGCAAAAGGAGGATCTACTAAATATTAATGTCACTTTTCTGGTGAGGTGCCCATACTTATGCACCTGTCAAATTTTGTTTGAATGCAGATTGCACATTTTCTGTTAGTACAATAAACCTCATTTCAAGGCAGAAACATTACTGTGTCCAACAGTTATTAGATATATGAAACTGAAATAGCTGTTGCCGAAAAAAACAATTTTTATAAAACATTAAGCTTAAAATTAATAGGGGTGCCCAAACTTTTTCATATAACTGTAGATGATATGAATGTTGAATTTGATACTCTACATCTGAAACTTAAAAAGCGCAAATATCCAAACTGGACTCTTGAGAGAGCCAGAGAATTGGTCACAACCAAAAATAGAGGAGATCTAATAGAACCAAAACATGAAACAATGAAGCCAGTAAATCAACCTGAAAATAAAAAACCTTATGTCTGTCTCAGATATAGCCCTCAATTTAATGAAATAAAAAGAGTAATTAATAAATGTTTGCCAATATTGTATGAAGATAATACATTAGCAAAAATCCTTGAGACAGGAGTCAATATAGTAGCAAGACGGGCTCCCACCATTGGTAATAGAATATCACCAGGTGCCTTTTCATCAAAACCACCTGTACAAAACTGGCTTCAGACAAAAGGTTTTTATAAGTGCGGGATGAATATTTGCAGGACGTGCATTCATGCTAAGAAAGCAAAAATATTTTCCAGTTACAATGAGACACAAAGTTATAATATTAACCAATTTATTAATTGTAATACGAGTAATGTAGTATACAAAATTGAATGCACAACATGTCATTTAATATACATAGGATGCACTGCGAGAAAACTAAAAATTCGGTTCTCAGAACATTATAGGGACATTATTAATAAAAACAACATTACCCGCAATATTTCAATGGCTTCAAAGCATTTCTGTCATGTCGGACGCTGTTCAGACCAGGTCGTCCGACAGACAGCGGTAATTCCGCTTTTGACCACTATCTGCTCATTGGTGTTGGCTAGATTTTGTCTAGCTTTTCTGGGGTTAATTTACCTGATCCTCGGATTGGAAGCTGGGCCATTTCCATTGCCTTTAAATAGTTCTCCTGATCATTGGGCGCCGCCGATTATAGCTTCTGTCTTGTGCGTTGTTATCTCGGTCTGGAGTGGAGAGCTGGTTGTTGGAGATTCGTTGCTGGTGGTGTATTTTCCTTTGTCTTATTTACTCCTTCCTATATTTGTGTTTATTTTGCCCTGCACATTTATAGTGTATTCCTGAGTGACTGCGGTGTGGTGTATATTTTCCTTTATCCTTGTCTGTGCTAACTGTGGGTATTGGTGTATTACCTCTTCACTGGGTGGAGGGCAGAGGTTTCAGCCTAGGGCTGAGCACAGGAGTTAGGGTGAGGTTCGAGGCCTGAACATGCACACCATCAGTGTAAACTTCAGGTAGAGGGTCAGTCAGGATTTCCCTAGTCTTAGGGAAATTGCAGGAGCCCGGGTTATTAGCTCTCGCTCACCAAGTCTCTCCCTGACAATTTCATAGAACAACATAATGGGAATGTATCATCCCTAAAAATATCAGGTCTAACCTCTAAACGCGGCGGAGATGTAAAAAAGCGCCTATTAACGCGCAAAGCATTCTGGATCTTTAACTTAGGAACAAGGTACCCGAATGGTTTAAATAAGAAAAATGAACTAATGTTTCATTACTGATTGTGCTATGGGTTTTTTTTTTTTCTTCTTTTTTCTTTCTTTTTCTTAGAATGTATTTTATTAAAAAATTATATACATTTTAATTACTTCTTTATATTGTATGTAAAAACTTATGGTTATGTTGCAATGTATTGTAGCACATAATGATGCAGACGAATGAAGGGTTAAATCACATGTTAACCGAGAACATCCTGATTGGACGATTGAATGTATAAAAATACCATCAGAAATCAGAAGTTTAGCTGTGAAAAAGATCCATGTAGGATCGAAATGCGTAGCTGGATCATTAGTGCCTGCTCTGTGCACACTATTATTCACAAGGGATTGTGCCTACTATGATATTTTAACTATTGGACAATAAAGACATTTTTTTTAAGGAGCTGGAACATTTACTCTTTGTGTTCACATTATACCGCCATATACTGTCCGCCATTACCGAGCAACAGGTGTCATCTCTGCATGGTGGACCCCGGGCTGCGAACGCACCTTATACCATCCTTATAATTATTTGGTGCGTTCCGCCAGCCCTAACACGTGTTACCTGTTAAAGGGATCCTTGTCGCTTCCACGCATGGCATCACCCTCCCAATGAGGAAGGCAATACCACTGTGACAACCGGCTTCCTGGGGTGTCACATATAGATATATAGAGATCTGTGGAGGGGTAGTGGTCCTGATTTGATTAAAGACACCTGAAGCTAAGAGGAGTAGTGCTCAGTCAGAAGGCTAAGGAATACAAATTTAAAAAACTGATCGTCACATCCAAGCATAGACTAGGTGAGAACAGGTGCTAACCTAGAGTCACTAACTCATATACAATCAAACAAACAAGGCAGCACTCTGTAGCGCCACAGCTTGCAAACATGAAATATAAAAATTGAATTGCATTACTGCACTAGAAATATGAAAAATTGAGCAAGCTTAGCTCATAAATTGGCCAATTCATGTGTACCTGGTAGCCACGGTAAGGTGTTTCTTGCTACCAGGAGCTAAACAATGCCAATCCTCTCTTAGAATAAAGTCTTCATCTGTATGGGAACCTGAGTCCTCTCTTAGACTAAAATCTATATCTCTGTGGAGGGGTAGTGGTCCTGCTTTGATTAAAAATGCCACGTTGTTTTTTTTGTGAGGTCCTCCTATTTTAATAGCCAGTAAAGGTGTTAAATATGCTTATTTTGCATATTTATTTAATCAGGACTCTGCACCAGATGTCTCATAAAAATGTAGTGGTTTATTGGATTGTCCACCTAAAAAACATCATTGCATCAAAACATAAGATAGGTGAAATAGTTACAAAGAGATTGTCCATTTGTTCATATCAAAGTTTGTTCCCCATCTTTCCTGAGATTCTGAATGGCAAATTGCATCTGTCTTTGTCATGGAGTAGAAGTCATCCAGAAGCATTTGGTTACCAGCTGTTCATTGCTTCTGTGTCAAGTCTGTAGTCCGTAGAGAGTGAAGGAGAAAGCCCAAATGCAGGCCCCAATTGACAGCCCCCAAATGGCAGCCCTCACCCTCCTAAGAGCTGTGATTATATATGTCCCATAGAACACGTATTTTCTCTATATGGTGTTAACTTTTACTCTGAGCTAAATATACAGAAATAGCTTTTGTAATGTCAGCGAAAAGCAATGTGCTCAGTACAGAATTTAATAATTAATAATTAATATTTTACAATTCCCCTTTTGAGGGAGACAGACATTAATTGGAACCTTCAAAGTAGATATATTGATAATAAGATCTTCTTTTTTCTTTTCTTCTTTTTTGGCAAAATAAGTTAATGTCCATAATAATAATAAGAATAAATAAGAATAATAATATTGTTATACGTACACATTAACATAACGATATGTAAATTCATGTTATGGTAAGCTGTGACCAATATTCATATAACATATATAATTATACTTTTCTATACATAATTGAAGCATCTCAGGTCCGATCATCATCATCTGATGTCATCTGGTGATGTCTTCTGTCTTCTGTCTTCTTCTTGGATCTTTTAAAACAATCTTTCAATGGCATGTAGATATTGTAGAGACCGTGTGTCATGTGTCAATCAAAGTTCATAAACTCAAATGTTGATAAGAAAGCAAAGTTTGTAGCTGAAATATAGCTTTAATATCTGTGCAGCGTCACTTTTAGAGACCTGGACTTACATTGGCTCACCTTGGATATTTCTGGAATCCTCCATATCATCCACATTTGTCTTGGAACAGGTGTGAGATCTTTGGTCAGCACAGCAAGGGTTAAATTGACTCTTCCTTGCTAAACATAGCACCATAACCAGTCCTTAGTGCACAGGATACATGTCAGGGTTGCAGCGTCCTGACAATTACCTTTATTGTTCACCGGCTTTCATGGAAGCTTTAAAGGTGATAAGAAACCACTGGAACGTGATAAAAACGTAATAAACAGTTCATCTTAGCATCATAGGATCATCATCCTCTCCAATTGTGGTTGTCAGTTTAGATACTGCAATCATGGTTGTCAGTGATGGATGCTGCAGTTGTGGTTGTCAGTGGTGACATGAAAGTTATTACTCAGAAATCATAGCATTGTTACTTTGTGGAACTTCTGGATAGCAGCTTTTTTTTCTTGCAACTTTTAAGAATCAATTGAATTTAGAAATATGAAAAGTCTTTATTAACGTAACTCTAGTATCTTGATTGAAGTTTTCATTCCCTATTCTATACCAAATCTAGTAATTTTCCTAACCTATAAAATCACAGCGTACCATAGCAATCAATAATATCCATAAAATTATTATCAGAATATTAATATGAAATTCATATTTGGAATAATAAAACAATAATAAATGATAATACATTATTAACCATATTCTTCATGTGATAGAACATTTTTATGTCATAAATGTTTAGATTTTAAAATGCGCGCGTGTCCAGCCTCCCGTGACGTCACGGCTTGTGATTGGTCGCGTCGCCCATGTGACCGCGACGCGACCAATCACAAGCCAGAACGTAATTTTAAAATCCTGAAGGACCTAAAATTACGTCACGGCTTGCTGTGATTGGTCGCGTCGCGGCCACATGGGCGGCACGCGACCAATCACAAGCCGGGACTTCAAGTAAGGAAGTAAACGCGCGAATTTTAAGCAAACAACGCTGCCGGTTCCCTCGCTGAGGTCCAGGCTGCGTCGGAGAGGTGAGTATAGCAATATTTTTTATTTTAATTCTCTCTTTTACACATTATTACATTAATGTTGTTTCGATACCGATACCCGATACCACAAAAGTATCGGATCTCGGTATCGGAATTCCGATACCCGCAAGTATCGGCCGATACCCGATACTTGCGGTATCGGAATGCTCAACACTAGTTGTAACAATATATTTAGTGCAGGGGCTGCAACTGAATCCAAACCCTGAAACTTAGGCCTAAAGAATTCCTTTGACTTGCAAAGGCTGAGGGCGTCTCAGAAGTTACTGAAACTGAATTAGAGGTATATGGTATCCTCATTATTAGCCCACTGTTCAGATGTCACCTGCGACTGTAATGTCATGCCATGCAGTAAAGATATATTATTATTACATGCATTACCATGTGTAACAGTACACAAAAGCTAAATTTTAGAATAAGTTGGTTATATATATTATTCCCTTTAAGTGTAAACATATAAAATCATGCAATTATTATAACTTCCTGTGTAAATAAAGACATAAATCCATGTAAGAGGTTTTTTGTTCAAATTCTGCTTTGAAATGAAAATTCTAAAGAAAAATAATAGATAAAGGTTACATTTCATATTCATTCAGAAACAAAACAATTTAAATATCTTATACATATGTATATATTTAATATGTGTATTTCATGTAATTCTAAGTATTATTACTGGACTAAATTTTAATTATTTCACTATACATATAAAAATACAGTTATACAATCTCTACTTTTACAAATATAGCTATTTACTGTACACTGTATGAATATATATCTACAAAAACTATAGAACTACAGAATTATACTGTTTAAGATAATTGCAAATTACTACATAATACAGTACATTGCATAACACTTTTACACAACATATAATTACATTTTTAGCAGATTTCTAAATGAAATCTTATCTCTCTGTCGATAATGTCCTGAAACGCTCTATTTAAAATTGCCATTCCATTAAAATTGCCATGATGTGGCTCTCTGAAGACACCTGTTTCTGTCTGTCAATTTCGGCCATTTGTCGTTTTACAGAGAGATCTGAACCATCAGTTTTTAACTTTTTCTGTGCAACTTCTTTAGTGGACCCTTGGATCTTTTGGTAGGGCTTATAACAAATATGTCATTTTCTTTGTACTTTGTAGATTTGATTTTGGGGATAGCTCAGTTTTGGAGATTTTGATTTTGGCTTCTGATAAGATTTTACTCTGTTTTCACAAACTTCACTTCACAAACGATTTATTTTCCTTTCAAGATTCTCATGTTTTCTAGAAAAATCAAGGGATTGCGCACATTCCAATAAATAATCTTTTTGTGATGCAATAAAACAAGATACAGAATTTAGGAATCCGAATTTGTTTACAAAACATTTTATCATTGATTCTGTTTTGACATTTTTAATGAGAGTTTTCTACAACCTTTCAATTATGGACATGAATGTAAAAGTACATTCTTTCTGGCCAATCCTTAATTTTAGAAGAATATCAATATCTGGATAATTTTCTTTTAATCCACAGAATATCAGAATTCTTAATCTTTCTATAAATCTCCATATGACTCATTATCATTCTGCATTTTTAATGAGAACCGTCTGGAAAAGTTACTGGAAGCCACATTTTAAACAACTGATTTTTCTCCTCGTTAGTCAAATCAAACTTATCAGCAAAACGCTCAAATATCTCTGAATTTCTGCACACATGGATTTTGTTATCATATGCAGGAATGATTTTGCGTAATTTTAACAACTTTTTCCTAACTTTAATTTCTAGTTGGGTCTCTGAGACATCTTCTATTTTTAGTGGCCCTTGTACGTCTGTCCCTAGTACGTCATCTTCGTCAGTTCTCATGTCTCCTCCCACGTTTCCTCCATTTTTTTTACATCATAAGACACAAGGTCACATTGAGTGGCCATTACAGACCCGTGTCTCACATCTTGTTCACTCTCCACATTACAGTCAATCTTGGGACTATCACTACTCTCCTTTGACACTCTTTCTACACAGTGTTTTTGGATTTCTTTGACACAAACTTGTGAAATTTGTCAACCAAATGTAAAATATTTTTCAATTTTTCTTTTTCTCTATTGTATGACATTAGTTTAGAATCTATCTTTAAATTTGCTATCTTAATTTCTGCATATAAGCTCAGCCAAAAGACTTCTACATTTTTAGACTTTTCATTTAAAGATATAAATTTCAATTGACTTAACTTAGAATAATAATTAATTAAATCCATTTTCCTTACCTTGAAATATCTCAGCTTGTAGTTCCTTTGCTGGACAACGCTGGGCTCTGGTCATCAGCACGTCTATCTTCAGTACGTCTGGCACTGGTAGTACTTTTAGTACTTGTCAATCCATCTGGCGCCTGTTAGTCCCACTCGTAGGTTCCTGTCTGATCCTTGTGACTTTAAGTGTCGTTGTGGAATTCCTGAAAACTTGCACAATTAACGTTTAAGCTCTTCTCTCTGCCCCCATGTGCAAGTAGAAATCCATGAAAAATAGCACAAAAAATTAGGTATGGCTGGCTTCGTCAAATGTTATATATGCTTATTTCACATATTTATTTAATCAGGACTCTGCACCAGATGTCTCATACAAATGTAGTGGTTTATTGGATTGTCCACCTAAAAAAACATCATTGCATCAAAACATAAAATAGGTTAAATAGTTACAAAGAGATTGTCCATTTGTTCATATCAAAGTTTGTCCCCATCTTTCTTGAGATTCTGAATGGTAAATGGCATCTGTCTTTGTCATGGAGTAGAAGTCATCCAGAAGCATATGGTTACCAGCTGTTCATTACTTCTGTGTGACGTCTGTAGTCCGTAGAGAGTGAAGGAGAAGGCCCAAATGACAGGCCTCAAGTGACAGCCCCCAAGTGGCAGCCCTCACCCTCCTAAGAGCCGTGATTATATATGTCCCATAGAACACGTATTCTCTGTATATGGTGTTAACTTTTACTCTGAGCTAAATATACAGAAATAGCTTTTGTAATGTCAGCGAAAAGCAATGTGCTCAGTACAGAATTAAATAATTAATAATTAATATTTAACAAAAGGCTAAATATATACAGCTGCGGACTGACATTCATAGCCTGTGAAGATCCATGGGTACTAACCCCTTCCTGAGCTATAAACATTGGCCCCCAGTCACTGGTGCAGAAAATTGCACGGGAGCCCACGCCATTTTTTTTAAATTTTTTTTTTAAATTAAACAGATATTGTGTTTAAGGTGGGGGTCACACTTGCGAAAAACTTGCACGAGTCTCGCACCTCAATACCCGGCACTGCCGCCGGCACTCGGGACCAGAGTGTGCGGCTGCATGTATTTCTATGCATCTGAATGCTCTGGTCCCAAGTGCCGGCGGCAGTGCAGAGTATTTATGTGAGAGACTCGTGCGAGTTTCTCGCAAGTGTGACCCCGGCCTAACACAGATTTTGTGTGTGTGTCTTTAACTCTTTATGTACCATTTTACTATGTTTATTACTAAACATCGGGCTTGATATTATCTATCCATCTATCTATAGATATACAGTACAGACCAAAAGTTTGGACACACCTTTCTTTTAATTTTTCTGTATTTTCATGACTATGAAAATTGTACATTCACACTGAAGGCATCAAAACTATGAATTAACATGTGGAATTCTATACTTAACAAAAAAGTGTGAAATAACTGAAATTATGTCTTATATTCTAAGTTCTTCAAAGTAGCCACCTTTTGCTTTGATGACTGCTTTGCACACTCTTGGCATTCTCTTGATGAGCTTCAATAGATAGTCACCGGGAATTGTCTTCCAACAATCTTGAAGGAATTCCCAGAGATGCTTAGCACTTGTTGGCCCTTTTGCCTTCACTCTGCGGTCCATCTCACCCCAAACCATCTCAATTGGGTTCAGGTCTGGTGACTGTGGAGACCAGGTCATTTGGTGTAGCACCCCATCACTCTCCTTCTTGGTCAAATAGCCCTTACACAGCCTGGAGGTGTGTTTGGGGTCATTGTCCTGTTGAAAAATAAATGATGGTCCAACTAAACGCAAACCGGATGGAATAGCAGCCGCTGCAAGATGCTGTGGTAGCCATGCTGGTTCAGTATGCCTTCAATTTTGAATAAATCCCCAACAGTGTCACCAGCAGAGCACCCCCACACCATCACACCTCCTCCTCCATGCTTCACGGTGGGAACCAGGCATGTAGAGTCCATCCGTTCACCTTTTCTGCATCGCACAAAGACACGGTGGTTGGAACCAAAGATCTCAAATTTGGACTCATCAGACCAAAGCACAGATTTCCACTTGTCTAATGTCCATTCCTTGTGTTCTTTAGCCCAAACAAGTCTCTTCTGCTTGTTGCCTGTCCTTAGCAGTGGTTTCCTAGCAGCTATTTTACCATGAAGGCCTGCTGCACAAAGTCTCCTCTTAACAGTTGTTGTAGAGATGTGTCTGCTGCTAGAACTCTGTGTGGCATTGACCTGGTCTCTAATCTGAGCTGCTGTTAACCTGCAATTTCTGAGGCTGGTGAATCGGATAAACTTATCCTCAGAAGCAAAGGTGACTCTTGGTCTTCCTTTCCTGGGGCAGTCCTCATTTGAGCCAGTTTCTTTGTAGCCCTTGATGGTTTTTGCCACTGCACTTGGGGACACTTTCAAAGTTTGCCCAATTTTTTCGGACTGACTGACATTCATTTCTTAAAGTAATGATGGCCACTCATTTTTCTTTACTTAGCTGCTTTTTTCTTGCCATAATACAAATTCTAACAGTCTATTCAGTAGGACTATCAGCTGTGTATCCACCAGACTTTTGTACAACACAACTGATGGTCCCAACCCCATTTATAAGGCAAGAAATCCCACTTATTACACCTGACCGGGCACACCTGTGAAGTGAAAACCATTCACATGAAAAAACGCATGAAAATCTACATCAAAAACGCATCAAAACCGCATCAAAAACGCATCAAATCCAGGCATATTTTTACTTGCGTTTTCTCCCAAGAGATGCAGATTCTGCAGAGCAAATTCCACAGGCATTTCTGCATCGTGTGCACATACCCTTAAAGTGGACTTTAGACAAGATTTTACATAAAGACAAACCCCTCCTCCTCTTCGATTTTTACGATCCTTTCTAAGCAGACTGTAACCCTGTAAGTTACCTGCCCAGTCATAGCTTTCATCTCACCATGTCTCGGTTATTCCCACCATGTCATAGTTACCTGTAGATATTTCTGCTTTTAGTTCTTCCATCTTGTTTGTCAGGCTTCTGGCGTTTGCGAGCATACAGTTTAGCGGATTTTGTTTTGTTACAAACTCCTCCCTGTGGATTTTTTTAGAAATGTTCTTACCTCCCTTCTGAGTATGTTGTCTTGGGTCTTCTTTGCCACACCTCATATCCTTCATCATTCGTTATACAATAGTAAGCCATGTGGCGGGACGTTACACACCGGAGCCAAATGTGATACACCACAGGCTATGGGCTTAGAGGTTACTTACCATGACTATTGAGCCTTACGTTATACAATAGTAAGCCATGTGGCGGGACGTTACACACCGGAGCCAAATGTGATACACCACAGGCTATGGGCTTAGAGGTTACTTACCATGACTATTGGGCCTTACGTTATACAATAGTAAGCCATGTGGCGGGACGTTACACACCGGAGCCAAATGTGATACACCACAGGCTATGGGCTTAGAGGTTACTTACCATGACTATTGGGCCTTACGTTATACAATAGAAAGCCATGCGGCGGGACATTATACAGTGGGACCAGATGTGATACACCACAGGCTATGAGCTTACATGTTACACACCAGGACTATTGAGCCTTACGTTATACAATAGTAAGCCATGCGGCGGGACGTTATACACCAGGGTCAGATACGATACACCACAGGCTATGAGCTTACATGTTACACACCAGGACTATTGAGCCTTACGTTATACAATAGTAAGCCATGCGGCTGGACATTATACACCAGGGTCAGATACGATACACCACAGGCTATGAGCTTAGATGTTACACACCAGGACTATTGAGCCTTATGTTACATAATAGTAAGACATGCGGCAGGACATTATACACCGGTACCAAATATGAAACACCACAGGCTATGGGGTTGGATGTTACACACCAGGACTATTGAGCATTAAGTTACACAATAGAAAGCCAAGCGGCGGGATGTTCTACACCAGGGCCAAATGTGATACACCACAGGCTATGGAGTTGGATGTTACACACCAGGACTATTAGGCTTTACGTTACATAATAGTAAACTATGTGGCGGGAAGATACACATCGGGGTCAAATGTGATACACCACAGGCTATGGGCTTAGATGTTACACACCAGGACTATTGGGCCTTACATTATACAATAGTAAGCCATGCGGCGGGACGTTATACACGAAGGCCAGATGTGATACACCACAGGCTATGGGGTTGGATGTTACACACCAGGACTATTGAGCATTAAGTTACACAATAGAAAGCCAAGCGGCGGGATGTTCTACACCAGGGCCAAATGTGATACACCACAGGCTGTGGGCTTAGATTTTACACACCAGGACTTTTGGGCCTTACGTTATACAATTGTATGCCATGCGACTGGACATTATACACCGGTGCCAAATGTGATACACCACAGGCTTTGGGCTTTGATGTTACACACCAGGACTATTAGGCCTTACGTTATAAAATACTAAGCCATGCGGCAGGATGTTACCCACTGGGGCCAGATGTGATACACCACAGGCTATGAGGTTGGATGTTACTGTCAGGAATCCCACCATGCTGCCACCATTATGTCACGGATCCCACTGTGATCTCACCAATATGTCAAGGTTCACGTGGAAGATTATTTTATTATCCCCACCACTCACACCAATTTGTCATGAACCAGGGGTGTTTGTTTGCCCCTGATTCCTTCTGAAGGGGAGTTATCTATATCCCGCTTCCCAGTTCTGCTTTGGAACTTGCAGCTCTCTGGCGCCCCCGTTACCCCCAGGGTACTGCACCTAGGGTAATTAGTCGGCAGAAAGGCTGCCTGCTATGTACTGCCTTTTGGGCACATTGCAGCGAGGATGATATAACTACTCCCTCCCATGGGGGAACAATAAATATCAATGCCGCTGGTCGCTGCCAAGATGCCCAATGGCACAGGACAAAGTATGCTGCCACCAGCTCCAATTCTCTTAATTGTTAACGGGTCAGGAGCCAACCCAAATCAGTGGCATAATTCACTTCAGAGGACGCGACAGTTCATTTAGAGCAAGGAGAGACAAGCTAGTAATTTTATATTTTACTCCAAAAACAGGTAGGCAGTGTTTACAAACTATAAAATGATATTATAAAGAAGACAAAATCATGTGTACAATACAATTACAAATTAAATGGGATTAAAATTGGAAATAACACGTACATTTCGTTATGGCATCTTATCTCATGACTGACCATGTGCTGGGGGGAAGAAGAACGATCATATATCCTGATGCATCATACATCTGACCAGCAGCTAGGCCCCAGACAAAAGACACTGCAAGAATGCTGTCTCACTAAGTTATTTCCTAGTCTAAAACCAAAGCCCTCCCCCTGTAGTGACCTCACTGGGAGGTTGAAACCTCCCCTTTACTTGGAATATGAAAACTATTTTTACGCATATCTCGCTGTATGAACCTGGTATAAGAAAGACATGATGATCAGCATGTGCCCCACAACATGGAGATTCTTTTAAGTGTAACCTGGAGTAATTACCTGAACCGCTTACTGAGAAATCCATGTTTTGCACTAGTTGCGTTTAGCTTCTAGTGCTTTCAGTGATTGATAGATCTATCGATGGACATCTGGAATATATAATTCTTAGAATCCTAGCCCGGATCGGTGCCCCTATATATCCCTTTAATAGAATAAAGAAATGTCTGCATTTTGGAAGTGGCTATACCAGTTCGGGCTGGTATTGGTTGGAAGGAGGGAATGAGTAGTTTTAGGGAGATGTCTGCTGCAGCTAAAAGCAATAAAAATTCTTCTGGGAGGGGGAAATGAGGAGTTTAGGATTCACACACACACAGGCAGTAGGCAGAGTGGGAAGAGGGGGGGGTCGGAATGGCCTGCAGCATGTCTGCCATGGAACCTTCTGTACTAATTCCCACAGTTTTAAGCGTGCCCTAAAAACTCATTTGTTCAGACTGGCCTACCGCCTCAACGCATTAACCTAACTATCCCTGTGTGGCCTACTAAAAAAAAAAAAAAAAAACATAATCAGGTTCCTCGCATCATGTTCTCATACACTCTATGCAGTTAGTAGCCTCTGTGTCTGTACTGTTACACACTTAGGCTGATAACTGGTTCATGCAGCTTTACATGAACACCGAGCCTTACACTATGGCTGGTCCGAATAACGAAAGCAATTGTTACCATCCACCTCTCGTGTCTCCCCTTTTCCTATAGTCTGTAGCTTGCGAGCAGCAGGGCCCTCATTCCTCCTGGTATCTGTTTTGAACTGTGATTTCTGTTATGCTGTAATTTCTATTGTCTGTACAAGTCCCCTCTATAAGTTATAAAGCGCTGCGGAATATGTTGGCGCTATATAAATAAAAATTATTATTATTATTATTATTATTATTATTAAGGGCAACACAATATTGCATGCTTATTATTATTATTATTACTAAACTCCCAATATGACATTTTTACATTATCGTGACAGTTACACACCTTGATTATTGGGCCATACGCTACACAATACAAAACCATGTTACACACAGGGGCCAGATGTGACACACCACAGGCTATGGGGTCGGATGTTACACACCAGAACTATTGGGCCTTACGTTATATAATACTAAGCCATGCGGTGGGACGTTACACACCGGGGCCAGATGTGATACACCACAGGCTATGAGGTTGGATGTTACACACCAGAACTATTTGACCTTACGTTATACAATAGAAAGCCATGCGGTGGGACGTTACACACAGGGGCCAGATGTGATACACCACAGGCTATGGGATTGGATGTTACACACCAGAACTATTTGACCTTACGTTATACAATAGAAAGCCATGCGGTGGGACGTTACACACCGGGGCCAGATGTGATACACCACAGGCTATGGGGTCGGATGTTACACACCAGAACTATTTGACCTTACGTTATACAATAGAAAGCCATGCGGTGGGACGTTACACACAGGGGCCAGATGTGATACACCACAGGCTATGGGATTGGATGTTACACACCAGAACTATTGGGCCTTACGTTACACAATAGAAAGCCATGTGGCGGGACGTTACACATCGGGGCCAGATGTGATACAACACAGGCTATGAGGTTGGATGTTACACACCAGGACTGTTGGGCCTTAGGTTATACAATAGTAAGTCATGCGGCGGGATGTTCTACACCAGGGCCAGATGTGATACACCACAGGCTATGAGGTTGGATGTTATACCCCAGGACTATTGGGCCTTACGTTACACAATAGAAAGCCATGCGGTGGGACGTTACACACAGGGGCCAGATGTGATACACCACAGGCTATGGGATCGGATGTTACACACCAGAACTATTGGGCCTTACGTTACACAATAGAAAGCCATGCGGTGGTACGTTACACACCGGGGCCAGATGTGATACACCACAGGCTATGAGGTCGGATGTTACACACCAGAACTATTGGGCCTTACGTTACACAATAGAAAGCCATGCGGTGGTACGTTACACACCGGGGCCAGATGTGATACACCACAGGCTATGAGGTTGGATGTTACACACCAGGACTATTTGACCTTACGTTATACAATAGAAAGCCATGCGGTGGGACGTTACACACAGGGGCCAGATGTGATACACCACAGGCTATGGGATTGGATGTTACACACCAGAACTATTGGGCCTTACGTTACACAATAGAAAGCCATGTGGCGGGACGTTACACATCGGGGCCAGATGTGATACAACACAGGCTATGAGGTTGGATGTTACACACCAGGACTGTTGGGCCTTAGGTTATACAATAGTAAGTCATGCGGCGGGATGTTCTACACCAGGGCCAGATGTGATACACCACAGGCTATGGGATTGGATGTTACACACCAGAACTATTGGGCCTTACGTTACACAATAGAAAGCCATGCGGTGGGACGTTACACATCGGGGCCAGATGTGATACACCACAGGCTATGAGGTTGGATGTTACACACCAGGAATGTTGGGCCTTAGGTTATACAATAGTAAGTCATGCGGCGGGATGTTCTACACCAGGGCCAGATGTGATACACCACAGGCTATGGGATCGGATGTTACACACCAGAACTATTGGGCCTTACGTTACACAATAGAAAGCCATGCGGCGGGACGTTACACATCGGGGCCAGATGTGATACACCACAGGCTATGAGGTTGGATGTTACACACCAGGAATGTTGGGCCTTAGGTTATACAATAGTAAGTCATGCGGCGGGATGTTCTACACCAGGGCCAGATGTGATACACCACAGGCTATGAGGTTGGATGTTATACCCCAGGACTATTGAGCCTTACGTTATACATTTGTATGCTATGCGGCTGGACATTATACACCGAGGTCAAATGTGGTACACCACAGGCTATGAGGTTGGATGTTATACCCCAGGATTATTGGGCCAAACATTGTGCACAAGGGACCAAGAAGCTGAATAAGAAACCTTCAATGATGAAGTCCAATTCTTTTACTTACTCCATTGAGTGCATGGCCTAAACCATTGTTCTTTTGTCTTTAGCTCCTTTCCCACCAAGAAACATCTCCATACAAGTTTTACTGCTAAACCAGAGTAACACGAAGCAGCCGATCGCTCATGCCCCTCGATCCGAATATTCTGGATCTGATCCCATCACAGAGAAAGTCGAGATGCTGGAGGATCAGTTTGAGAGCTCAGCAGTCAGTTCATCCCATAACTGGAGTGACCATAAAGCATCAGAACTTGTGACAACATCAACACCATATTGGTGGGAGAATGAAAATGTAACAGCAGACAGTGAGGGTTTTGTGAACGAGATAGCACCTAACTTTGACAACCAGACCCTAATGATCTCCTCATCTGAAGATGCCTTGTGGCCCATGACCCTTCCCAGATTCAGACTCATCATCAGTTGGTTTCCTCCAAAGCCACCAACTGCCTTCGATGGTTTCAATATCTACATCCAGAGGGACGGTATGTATGAATTCTCTGTGCATGATTTGATATACTGTAGAAAAAAATCCATGCAATCCAAACTATATCTTTATCAGGGGTGAACACACAGAAGAGGATCCCTGTGCCAGAATAGTATATGGGCATTTACAGTATAATAACTCATCATAAAGCCCCTTTCAGTGTCAGTGACAGATGCAACTTGCTGCTTGAAAGGTGGAAGTGGGCATGTTTACTCTTCTTGGGCCATTGTGCTGCTGGCATCAATGGAGTGTGTGCCCTGATTTCGCACACCAAGAATCCCAGTCATGGTATAATGTTCTTGGGTGGAGAATTAGAATTGATCATGTATCGCCATTGCGTTGGCAACTAGTTACTAGTATGATCAGATTATGACTGGTACATTGGTGACCTTTCACTAGAATGAGCCATTTACAACTGGTACACTGGAGACCTGTTACTACTGGGGGCCATGTATGGCTGATATGTTGGGGACCTGTTATTAGTATGAGCCATTTACGGCTGAATACTTTGTTGACCTGTTACTAGTATGAGCCATTTATGGCTGATTCGTTGGGGACCTGTTACTAGTATGAGCCATTTATGGCTGATATGTTGGGGATCTGTTACTAGTGTGGGCCATTTACGGCTGATACGTTAGGGATCTGTTAATAGTATGAGCCATTTATGGCTGATACGTTGGGGATCTGTTACTAGTGTGGGCCATTTACGGCTGATATGTTGGGGATCTGTTACTAGTGTGGGCCATTTACGGCTGATACTTTGTTGACCTGTTACTAGTATGAGCCATTTATGGCTAATACGTTGGGGACCTGTTACTAGTGTGGGCCATTTATGGCTGATACATTGGGGATCTGTTGCTAGTGAGGGCCATTTATGGCTGATACGTTAGGGATCTGTTACTAGTGTGGGCCATTTATGGCTGATACTTTGTTGACCTGTTACTAGTGTGGGTCATTTATGGCTGCTACGTTGGGGATCTGTTACTAGTATGAGCCATTTACAGCTGAATACTTCGTTGACCTGTTACTAGTATGAGCCATTTATGGCTGCTACGTTGGGGATCTGTTACTAGTATGAGCCATTTACGGCTGAATACTTTGTTGACCTGTTACTAGTATGAGCCATTTATGGCTGATACGTTGGGGATCTGTTACTAGTATGAGCCATTTATGGCTGCTACGTTGGGGATCTGTTACTAGTATGAGCCATTTACGGCTGAATACTTTGTTGACCTGTTACTAGTATGAGCCACTTATGGCTGACACATTGGGGATCTGTTACTAGTATGAGCCATTTATGGCTGCTACGTTGGGGATCTGTTACTAGTGTGGGCCATTTACGGCTTATACTTTGTTGACCTGTTACTAGTATGAGCCATTTATGGCTAATACGTTGGGGACCTGTTACTAATGTGAGCCATTTATGGCTGATACGTTGGAGATCTGTTGCTAGTGAGGGCCATTTATGGCTGATACGTTAGGGATCTGTTACTAGTGAGGGCCATTTATGGCTGATACGTTGGGGATCTGTTGCTAGTGAGGGCCATTTATGGCTGATACGTTAGGAATCTGTTACTAGTGTGGGCCATTTATGGCTGATATGTTGGAGATCTGTTACTATTTTGAGCAATTTATGGCTGATACGTTGGGGACCTGTTACTAGTATGAGCCATTTATGGCTAATGAATAGAAGAGAAAACGAGGCTGCACTCACCAATCTTCTTATGCAGGAATTTTATTAGGAGAAACTTCACGGCATCGGGGGTGAGTACATGCAGGGAAATGTGCAAGCTTGCACATTTCCCTGCATGTACTCACCCCCGATGCCGTGAAGTTTCTCCTAATAAAATTCCTGCATAAGAAGATTGGTGAGTGCAGCCTCGTTTTCTCTTCTATTCGTATGCTACATTGGAAATCTCTGAGGCTTGTTGCACCCGACATCTGAGGACCAGCTGTAACCAATTAGTTCCTACGGTTTGCGGTGGTGCGGGTGTTTGCTTTTCTTTGCTCTTCCTAGTAACATTTATGGCTAATACATTGGGGACCTGTTACTAGTATGAGACATTTATGGCTGATACCTTGGGGACCTGTTACTAGTGTGGACCATTTATGGCTGATATGTTGGGGATCTGTTACTAGTATGAGCCATTTATGGATGATACCTTGGGGACCTTTTACTAGTGTGGGTAATTTATGGCTGATATGTTGGGGATCTGTTAATAGTGTGGGCCATTTATTTCTCATATGTTGGGGACCTGTTACTGTTGTGTGACACTTATGACATTGGCCACTTGTTACTAGTATTGTTCATTTACAACTGGTACACTGGAGACCTGTCACTTGAATGAGCCATTTACAAATGGTACTTTCTTGGCCTGTTTCTAGTATGGGCCGTCTATAGTTTATACATTGGTGACATGTTTGTAGAATGGTTCTTTTGTGGCTGGTACATTGGCTACCTGTTACTAGTATTTGTCATTTATGACTGGTACATTTCTGACCTCTAACTAGTATTGGTCATTTACAACTGGTACATTGGCGATCTGTTACTAGTATGTGCCATTTATTCCTGGAACATTGGCGATCTGCTAGAAGCATGGGACTTATGGACTGCGCTCAAGACTGATGTAAATCTGGAAAAGCAGTTGTGAATAGCAACATCATCAATACTACCTAACTTCACGCCTCATCATAGAGAAGCAGCTCCTGCCATCACATTGGGGGAGGTTATTAATTGTTTGAAATATAACAGGCTACATTTCAAGTTGATAATTTTGATGTGACTGATGTTATAAATATTCAAATGGTCCTTGACAGAAAAAGAGGTCCCCATCCCTAATTTACTAGTATAGACCATTTATGATTGACACATTGACTACCTGTTACTAATATGGGCCATTATGGCTGTTACATAATGCTATATCTATTATAATGTTATAGCTATTGCTAGTATTTGCCATTTTTGGGTGGAATATTGGTCATCTGTTACTACTATGGGAATTTTATGACTGGTACACTGGCGATCTGTTAGTACTATTATTATTATTATATATCTGGTACATTGGCAATCTGTTAGTACTATGGGCCTTTTATGGCTCGTACATTGGTGATTTGTTAGTGTGAAGATCCGAGGTTGTGGGTTATAAAAATCACCTATGCAGGTTAATGATACAACTATTTTTTATTCCATACATCCACGAGTGTACAACAAATCCAGGTAGATGGCCAAAATACAATGTCTCAGTCCACAAGTTCCCAATCTGATACCGGTAGTTTGACTGGCCCCATACCAAGCAATACCCACTGTCTTCCAACATTTGGTTGGCCCACAGATTTCGTATCTCCAGCCGGTATAGTGTGCAGTCACAGCCTATGTTCCTCCAGATCCTCATGGATACCCCTCCAGCCAACAATCAATCTCCAAAACTCCATAGATCATCCATCCCAGCTTGGATCCTCTTCCATCAAAATCCCTCCAACGACTGCCTGATTCAACCTATTCCATCAGCTGGAACTGTATGCGAGACCCCCTGTGGTGACGGCTCCCCTTAGTCTACTATCCTCAACCACACAATGGCCTAGGTTTGTGAGTACAATGGGAGTAAAGGCCCCGTCTCACATAGCGAGATCGCTAGCGAGATCGCTGTTGAGTCACAAGTTTTGTGACGCAACAGCGACCTCAGTAGCGATCTCGCTATGTTTGACACGTACCAGCGACCAGGCCCCTGCTGTGAGATCGCTGGTCGTGTCGGAATGGCCTGGACCTTATTTTGGTCGTTGAGGTCCCGCTGACATCGCTGAATCGGTGTGTGTGACACGGATTCAGCGATGTCTTCACTGGTAACCAGGGTAAACATCGGGTTACTAAGCGCAGGGCTTAGTAACCCGATGTTTACCCTGGTTACCATCGTAAATGTAAAAAAAAAAAACCAGTACATACTCACATTCCGGTGTCCGTCAGGTCCCTTGCCGTCCGCTTCCCGCACTGACTGACTGCCAGCCGTAAAGTGAAAGTACAGCACAGCGGTGACGTCACTGCTCTGCTGTTAGGGCCGGCGCTCAGTCAGTGCAGGAAGCGGACGCCGGGGGACGCGAAGGTGAGTATGTACTGTTTGTTTTTTTACATTTTACACTGGTAACCAGGGTAAACATCGGGTTACTAAGCGCGGCCCTGCGCTTAGCAACCCGATGTTTACCCTGGTTACCCGGGGACCTCGGCATCGTTGGTCGCTGGAGAGCGGTCTGTGTGACAGCTCTCCAGCGACCACGCAGCGACTAAACAGCGACGCTGCAGCGATCGGCATCGTTGTCTGTATCGCTGCAGCGTCGCTATGTGTGACGGGGCCTTAAGACCTTGATACAGATGAGATTGAGCCTTAGGTTTACATAAGATCTAGCCTGCTCGTCTTCCTTCTGGCTGGCTGCCACTGAATAGAAACATTGATTCCTGAGGATGAACTGACGAGCAAGCAAATAACTAATAAAATACTTCAAGCAAATTAGCTGTTAAAGTACAATAATATTGATGTAACCGGTGCTCCGTGCTTGAAAAAGTCTCTATGTCTTAGAGCTGTGGACTCCACTCCACTCTACGTCCATTTTTCCAATAGTCTTTAGAAAGCGGCCATATCCTCACAGTTAGTACTATGGATATTTTATGGCTGGTACATTGGCGATCTGTTACTACTATGAGTCTTTTAAGGCTGCTACATTGGCGATCTGTTACCGCTATGGGTCTTTTAGGGCTGGTACATTGGTGATCTGTTACTACTATGGGCTTTTATAGCTGGTACATTGGTGACCTGTTACTACTATGGGTCTTTTATGGCTAGTACATTGATGATCTGTTACTACTATGGGTTGTTTGTAGCTGGTACATTGGTGATCTGTTAGTACCATGGGTCTTTTATGACTGGTACATTGGTGATCTGTTAGTACTATGGGTCTTTTATGACTGGTACATTGGTGATCTGTTAGTACTATGGGTCTTTTATGACTGGTACATTGGTGATCTGTTACTACTATGGGCTTTCATGACTGGTACATTGGTGACCTGTTACTACTATGGGCCTTTTATAGCTGGTACATTAGCAATCTGTTGCTATCATGGGTCTATTAAGGCTAGCACATTGTTGATCTGTTACTACTATGGGCTTTTATGGGTGGTACAATGGTGATCTGCTACTACTATGCTCCTTGTCATGAATCACAGGAGGATGTTTTTATCTTCCCCACTGCTGACACCAATATGTTCTAAACCAGGGTTGTTTGGTTGCCTCAATTCTTTTCTGAAGGGGATTTATCTATATCCCACTTCCCAGTTCCGGTTTGGAACTTGCCGCTCTCTGGCGCCCCCTTACCCTCAGTTCACTCAGTGTACTGCACCTAGGATGATTAGTCACCAGAAAGGCTGCTTGACTTTGTACTGGCTAATGGGAACACTGCAGCGAGGGCGATATAACTACTCCCGCTCAGGCGGGAACAATAATTATCTGTCGCTACCAGGTTTCCCAAAGGCGCAGGAGAAATACACTTCCACCAGCTCCGATTTCTTAATTAATAACGGGTCCAGAGCTATCCCATTTAGCAGCGTAATTCACTTCAGAGGACGTGACAGTACGTTATAAAGCAAGGAGAAACTAAGCTAGTAATTGTATATATTTTACTCCAAAAGGTATGCAGTGTTTACAAAAGTGTAAAATGATATTATAAAATGAGGCAATTATATATACAAAATGATTACAAATAAAAAGGGATTAATGGAAGAAAATAGACTTACAGTTCTTTCATATCATGGCTGACCATGCGGCTGGGGGAAGGGCATATATCCCAGTGCATGACACATGTGACTCTCAGCTTGTTAATTGGGCAAAGACTAGTGAAGACTGAGGTCTCACTCACTTATCCCTGTGCCCAAAACCAAGGCACTCCCCCTGTGGTGACCTCACTCAGAGGCTGAATTCTCCCCTTTCTTAACATTATGAAAAGCCATTTTTACACATATCTTGGCGTATGAACCTCGTAGAAGAAAGACAAAGCTATCACTATGATCAGCAAGACCTGGGGGTTAATTTACATATAAACACATCTTGGCTATGAGCCCTGGTTAAGCAGCAATCCATCTCTCCATCCCTGTTAGGCACTGCGCTTAGAAAATGCACCGGCGTGTATTCCTGTTGTCCTGTTGTCCTGTTGTCGCACATCCCAAATTAATAACACATGCAATTTACCATCGCTATCATCAACATTATATTGGGGAGGGGGGTCAGGGACATAATATGCAACCATCTGCCCCAAATCAGTCCCCAATAAAACATCGGTGGGCAAGATATCGAACAACCCCACTTCCTTCACCCCGCTACTGGCACCCCAATCTATAAACATCCGGGCCATCTGCAAGGGACAAAGGATGCCCCCAATCCTGGTGACAGTCAGGGTTTTCCCCAGAATAATCTCTTCAGGGGCCACCAGTACAGGTCAGATGAGGGTTCGTTCAGCCCTGGTGTCCTTGAGACCTGTAGCAACATGGCCCCCCAAGGTGACGTGCTGCACGTTGTCATAGACGCTCCCTACTGCCCCACTCACCAAAAGAACTGCTGCATTAGGCCCTGGGGCCTTGGCTGGGGAGTTCTTCTGCTTCTCCGGACACAGGGTGCTGATATGACCAGTCTTATTGCAGGAGAGACACTTGAGAAGATCGGTGGTAGGTCTTGTGCTGGCAACGGGGACAGGGCCTCCGGGGAGTCAGCTGGCAGGGGTACTGGGGTTGGTTGATGGCTTACCCCCTCTCCAGCTGGCGGTGACTGGCTTCCGCACTTCCGGTTTATGGTTGGCTTCATAGGCGTTGGCAATCTGCGCTGGTTTAGCCACGTGTTTCGGCTCTCTGTCCATCACGAACTGTCGCACCTCAGCTGGGCAAACATGTAAGAACTGGTCTTTGATCATCAGGTCTTGCAGCTGTGCAAAGGTGGTCACTGACAGTCCTTGGGTCCACTGGTCAAAGTGGGTCCTGAGTCCATGCACCACATCACTGTAACTGTCATGTAAGCCACGTTGGAGGTTCCGGAACTTTCTACAGTAAACCTCAGGTGTAAGTTGGTACTTTGTTATAAGGGCCTGCTTGATGGCCTCATAGTCTTCATCTTGGTATGGCGGAAGAGAAGCAAACGCCTCCAGAGCTTTGCCTTTTAGCCATGGGTCAAGTATCAGGCCCATTCATCATCTGGCAGCCGATACTGTCTGCAAACCTTCTCAAGGGCCCTCAAAAAAGTGTCCAAGTCCACGTCCTTTTCCTTCACAGGAAAGTGCTCTGGTCAGGGTTTAGGGGACGGAGCGTGGCTGGACTCATTGCTCTGCATGGTAGATGGTACGACTCTGAGTTGGGCCATCTGCAGTTCATAGTCCCTTTGAGCTTGGGCCTCCTGCTCGGCTCCCTCCAACTCCCGCTGGGCTCTCTCCTTCTTCTGCTGGGCTCTCTCCTCCTCCTGCTGGGCGCTCTCCACCTTCCGCTTTTCCGCTTTCTCTTGGTACTGCTGGATCAGCTGCAGACATCCATGACGGTCGTCGGCGGGGAGTTGTTCCAATGCCACATGCAGGTAGGGATCCAATCCACCCTGGTTGCAAGTAGGGCCGGCATGCAGTGGTTGGACCTCTGCTGCAGCATCATTTTCGCTTTGGCCGGCTTCTGCATCCGCTGGGCTCTGAGCGATTTCCACTTGCACCAGAGCCGTGACCAGTTGGCTTTTGTTTTTGCCCACGGCGTCAATCTGCATCAACCCGCAAAGAGCAATAAGAGTGTCCTTGTTATGCTGCTTATACCAGCCTTCTCCTTTGGCGGCCATCATTGCCAAATAAAAGATAGGATGAAAAACAAAGAGAGAGGGAGGAGGTAATAGAAAGTACACACTATTGTCTCAGGACTAGTAAACACTGAGTTCGCTCTCCAAAACTTTTTGCGCAGAGTCCTCACAAGAACTGTGCAAGTTTTTAGTGGGAGGAATGATTGCTCAAACCAGATCACTAATGCACTATGATCCCACCGCTCTGCCACCAAAATGTGACGAATCACAGGGGGATATATTTATCATCCCTCCGCTGCCACCAATATGTCTCGAATCACAGGGGGATATTTTTATCATCCCCACCGCTGACACCAATATGTCCTGAACCGGAGTTGTTGGTTGCCCCGATTCTTTTCTGAAGGATACCCCACTTCACAGTCCTGGTTTGGAACTTGCAGCTCTGTGGCGCCCCCTTGCCATCAGGTCAGTCAGCGTACTGCATCTAGGAAAGTCAGTTGCCAGAAAGGCTGCTGTTGTGAAATTGGATTTTGGGCTCCCCCGGTGGCCACTGGTGGAATTGAACTGGTGTGCATCATCCCCTCTGTTCACCTGTTTCCATCAGGATGTGGGAGTCGCTATTTAACCTTGCTCCTCTGTCACTTCCATGCCGGTCAACATTGTAATCAGAAGCCTTTCTGTGCATGTTCCTGCTGCTAGACAACTCCCAGCTAAGTTGGACTTTAGTCCTCGTTTGTTTTTGCATTTTGTTCCAGTTCACAGCTGTAGTTTCGTTTCTGTGTCTGGAAAGCTCTTGTGATCTGAAATTGCCACTCTGATGTTATGAGTTAATACTAGAGTCTTAAAGTAATTTCAGGATGGTATTTTGATAGGGTTTTCAGCTGACCATGAAAGTGCCCTTTCTGTCTTCCTGCCATCTAGTAAGCGGACCTCAATTTTGCTAAACCTATTTTCATACTACGTTTGTCATTTCATCTAAAATCACCGCCAATATATGTGGGGGCCTCTGTCTGCCTATCGGGGAAATTTCTCTAGAGGTGAGCCAGGACTATATTTTCCTCTGCCAGGATTAGTTAGTCCTCCGGCCGGCGCTGGGCGTCTAGGGATAAAAACGTAGGCAACGCTACCCGGCTACTGTTAGTTGTGCGGCAGGTTTAGTTCATGGTCAGTTTAGTTTCCATCCTTCCAAGAGCTAGTACTTATGTTTGCTGGGCTATGTTCTCTTGCCATTGAGAACCATAACAGTTTGACCGGCCCAAAAAGGGTTAAATTAATTGACAGAGAAAGGAGAGAAAAGAGAAGTCTGCTGAAGATTTTTTTTTTTTTTGAATCTCTTGCAAGTCTGCCTATATTGCAGCCTTTCTCTCTCTCTCTCTCCTTCTAATCCTGGAATGGCTCTGTGTTCACCTGTTTAAAATGGATATTCAGAGTTTAGCTGCAGGTTTGAATAATCTCACCACGAAAGTTCAAAATTTACAAGATTTTGTTGTTCATGTTCCTATATCTGAACCTAGAATTCCTTTGCCTGAATTTTTCTCGGGGAATAGATCTTGCTTTCAAAATTTCAAAAATAATTGCAAGTTGTTTTTGTCCCTGAAATCTCGCTCTGCTGGAGATCCTGCTCAGCAGGTCAGGATTGTGATTTCTTTGCTCCGGGGCGACCCTCAGGATTGGGCTTTTGCATTGGCTCCAGGGGATCCTGCGTTGCTCAATGTGGATGCGTTTTTTCTGGCCTTGGGGTTGCTTTATGAGGAACCTCAGTTAGAGCTTCAGGCGGAAAAGGCCTTGATGTCCCTATCTCAGGGGCAAGACGAAGCTGAAATATACTGCCAGAAATTCCGTAAATGGGCTGTGCTTACTCAGTGGAATGAGTGCGCCCTGGCGGCGAATTTCAGAGAGGGTCTCTCTGATGCCATTAAGGATGTTATGGTGGGGTTCCCTGTGCCTGCGGGTCTGAATGAGTCCATGACAATGGCTATCCAGATCGATAGGCGTCTGCGGGAGCGCAAACCTGTGCACCATTTGGCGGTGTCTACTGAGAAGACGCCAGAGAATATGCAATGTGATAGAATTCTGTCCAGAAGTGAACGGCAGAATTTAAGACGAAAAAATGGGTTGTGCTTCTATTGCGGTGATTCAACTCATGTTATATCAGCATGCTCTAAGCGTACTAAGAAGCTTGATAAGTCTGTTTCAATTGGCACTTTACAGTCTAAGTTTATTCTATCTGTGACCCTGATTTGTTCTTTATCATCTATTACCGCGGATGCCTATGTCGACTCTGGCGCCGCTTTGAGTCTTATGGATTGGTCCTTTGCCAAACGCTGTGGGTATGATTTGGAGCCTCTTGAAACTCCTATACCCCTGAAGGGGATTGACTCCACCCCATTGGCTAGTAATAAACCACAATACTGGACACAAGTAACTATGCGGATTAATCCGGATCATCAGGAGATCATTCGCTTTCTTGTGCTGTATA
The DNA here is from genome assembly GCF_051348905.1 of Ranitomeya variabilis. Classification (NCBI taxonomy): domain Eukaryota; kingdom Metazoa; phylum Chordata; class Amphibia; order Anura; family Dendrobatidae; genus Ranitomeya; species Ranitomeya variabilis. The sequence goes on along the minus strand of NC_135236.1, from coordinate 690,541,530 downwards.
ACCTACATGATGTGTTGGTGCTTGGATTGCCATGGCTGCAATCTCATAACCCAGTCCTTGACTGGAAAGCTATGTCTGTGTTAAGCTGGGGATGTAAGGGGACGCATGGGGACGTACCTGTGGTTTCCATTTCATCATCTATTCCCTCTGAGATTCCTGAATTCTTGACTGAATATCGTGACGTTTTTGAAGAACCTAAGCTTGGTTCATTACCTCCGCACCGGGAGTGCGATTGTGCCATAGATTTGATTCCGGGTAGTAAATACCCTAAGGGTCGTTTATTTAATCTGTCTGTGCCTGAACATGCTGCTATGCGAGAATATATAAAGGAGTCCTTGGAAAAGGGACATATTCGTCCTTCGTCATCTCCCTTAGGAGCCGGTTTTTTCTTTGTGGCTAAGAAAGATGGCTCTTTGAGACCGTGTATTGATTATCGGCTTTTGAATAAAATCACGGTTAAATATCAATATCCGTTGCCACTGCTGACTGATTTGTTTGCTCGCATAAAGGGGGCCAAGTGGTTCTCTAAGATAGATCTCCGTGGGGCGTATAATTTGGTGCGAATTAAGCAGGGGGATGAGTGGAAGACCGCATTTAATACGCCCGAGAGCCACTTTGAGTATTTGGTGATGCCTTTTGGTCTTTCAAATGCCCCTTCAGTCTTTCAGTCCTTTATGCATGACATTTTCCGTGATTATTTGGATAAATTTATGATTGTGTATCTGGATGATATTTTGATTTTTTCGGATGACTGGGACTCTCATGTCCAGCAGGTCAGGAGGGTTTTTCAGGTTTTGCGGTCTAATTCCTTGTGTGTGAAGGGTTCTAAGTGCATTTTTGGGGTTCAAAAGATTTCCTTTTTGGGATATATTTTTTCCCCCTCTTCCATCGAGATGGATCCTGTCAAGGTTCAGGCTATTTGTGATTGGACGCAACCCTCTTCTCTTAAGAGTCTTCAGAAATTTTTGGGCTTTGCTAACTTTTATCATCGATTTATTGCTGGTTTTTCTGATGTTGTTAAACCATTGACTGATTTGACTAAGAAGGGTGCTGATGTTGCTGATTGGTCCCCTGCTGCTGTGGAGGCCTTTCGGGAGCTTAAGCGCCGCTTTTCTTCCGCCCCTGTGTTGCGTCAGCCTGATGTTGCTCTTCCTTTTCAGGTTGAGGTCGACGCTTCTGAAATCGGAGCTGGGGCAGTTTTGTCGCAGAGAAGTTCCGATTGTTCCGTGATGAGACCTTGTGCCTTTTTCTCGCGTAAATTTTCGCCCGCCGAGCGGAATTATGATGTTGGGAATCGGGAGCTTTTGGCCATGAAGTGGGCTTTTGAGGAGTGGCGTCATTGGCTTGAGGGGGCTAGACATCAGGTGGTGGTATTGACTGACCACAAAAATCTAATTTATCTTGAGTCCGCCAGACGCCTGAATCCTAGACAGGCGCGCTGGTCGTTGTTTTTCTCTCGGTTTAATTTTGTGGTGTCCTACCTGCCGGGTTCTAAGAATGTTAAGGCGGATGCCCTTTCTAGGAGTTTTGAGCCTGACTCCCCTGGTAACTCTGAACCTACAGGTATCCTTAAGGATGGAGTGATATTGTCTGCCGTTTCTCCAGACCTGCGGCGGGCCTTGCAGGAGTTTCAGGCGGATAGACCTGATCGTTGCCCACCTGGTAGACTGTTTGTTCCTGATGATTGGACCAGTAAAGTCATTTCTGAGGTTCATTCTTCTGCGTTGACAGGTCATCCTGGAATCTTTGGTACCAGGGATTTGGTGGCAAGGTCCTTCTGGTGGCCTTCCCTGTCTCGAGATGTGCGAGGCTTTGTGCAGTCTTGTGACGTTTGTGCTCGGGCCAAGCCTTGTTGTTCTCGGGCTAGTGGATTGTTGTTGCCCTTGCCTATCCCGAAGAGGCCCTGGACGCACATCTCGATGGATTTTATTTCGGATCTTCCTGTTTCTCAGAAGATGTCTGTCATCTGGGTGGTGTGTGACCGTTTCTCTAAGATGGTCCATTTGGTTCCCCTGCCTAAGTTGCCTTCTTCTTCCGAGTTGGTTCCTCTGTTTTTTCAAAATGTGGTCCGTTTGCATGGTATTCCGGAGAATATCGTTTCTGACAGAGGAACCCAATTCGTGTCTAGATTTTGGCGAGCATTCTGTGCTAGGATGGGCATAGATTTGTCTTTCTCGTCTGCTTTCCATCCTCAGACAAATGGCCAGACCGAGCGGACGAATCAGACCTTGGAGACATATTTGAGGTGTTTTGTGTCTGCAGATCAGGATGATTGGGTTGCTTTTTTGCCTTTAGCGGAGTTTGCCCTCAATAATCGGGCCAGCTCTGCCACCTTGGTGTCTCCTTTTTTCTGTAATTCGGGGTTTCATCCTCGATTTTCTTCTGGTCAGGTGGAATCTTCGGATTGTCCTGGAGTGGATGCTGTGGTGGAGAGGTTGCATCAGATTTGGGGGCAGGTAGTGGACAATTTGAAGTTGTCCCAGGAGAAGACTCAGCTTTTTGCCAACCGCCGGCGTCGGGTTGGTCCTCGGCTTTGTGTTGGGGACTTGGTGTGGTTGTCTTCTCGTTTTGTCCCTATGAGGGTTTCTTCTCCTAAGTTTAAGCCTCGGTTCATCGGCCCGTACAAGATATTGGAGATTCTTAACCCTGTGTCCTTCCGTTTGGACCTCCCTGCATCTTTTTCTATTCATAATGTTTTTCATCGGTCATTGTTGCGCAGGTATGAGGTACCGGTTGTGCCTTCCGTTGAGCCTCCTGCTCCGGTGTTGGTTGAGGGCGAGTTGGAGTACGTTGTGGAAAAAATCTTGGACTCCCGTGTTTCCAGACGGAAACTCCAGTATCTGGTCAAATGGAAGGGATACGGTCAGGAGGATAATTCTTGGGTGACTGCCTCTGATGTTCATGCCTCCGATCTGGTCCGTGCCTTTCATAGGGCTCATCCTGATCGCCCTGGTGGTTCTGGTGAGGGTTCGGTGCCCCCTCCTTGAGGGGAGGGTACTGTTGTGAAATTGGATTTTGGGCTCCCCCGGTGGCCACTGGTGGAATTGAACTGGTGTGCATCATCCCCTCTGTTCACCTGTTTCCATCAGGATGTGGGAGTCGCTATTTAACCTTGCTCCTCTGTCACTTCCATGCCGGTCAACATTGTAATCAGAAGCCTTTCTGTGCATGTTCCTGCTGCTAGACAACTCCCAGCTAAGTTGGACTTTAGTCCTCGTTTGTTTTTGCATTTTGTTCCAGTTCACAGCTGTAGTTTCGTTTCTGTGTCTGGAAAGCTCTTGTGATCTGAAATTGCCACTCTGATGTTATGAGTTAATACTAGAGTCTTAAAGTAATTTCAGGATGGTGTTTTGATAGGGTTTTCAGCTGACCATGAAAGTGCCCTTTCTGTCTTCCTGCTATCTAGTAAGCGGACCTCAATTTTGCTAAACCTATTTTCATACTACGTTTGTCATTTCATCTAAAATCACCGCCAATATATGTGGGGGCCTCTGTCTGCCTATCGGGGAAATTTCTCTAGAGGTGAGCCAGGACTATATTTTCCTCTGCCAGGATTAGTTAGTCCTCCGGCCGGCGCTGGGCGTCTAGGGATAAAAACGTAGGCAACGCTACCCGGCTACTGTTAGTTGTGCGGCAGGTTTAGTTCATGGTCAGTTTAGTTTCCATCCTTCCAAGAGCTAGTACTTATGTTTGCTGGGCTATGTTCTCTTGCCATTGAGAACCATAACAGGCTGCCTTACTTTGTACTGGCTAATGGGCACATTGCAGCGAGGACGATATAGCTACTCCCACTCAGGCAGGAACAATAATTATCAATGCCGCCCGTCGTTACCAGGTTTCCCAAAGGCGCAGGACAAATCGCTGCCACCAGCTCCGATTTCTTAATTAATAATGGGTCCAGAGCAACCCAATTAGTAGTGTAATTCACTTCAGAGGACGTGACTACGTTATAGAGCTAGGAGAAACAAAGCTAGTAATTTTATATATTTTACTCCAAAAGGTAGGCAGTGTTTACTAAAGTGTAAAATGATATTATAAAATAAGACAATTATATCTATAGAACGATTACAAATTAAAAGGGATTAACGGCAGAAAACAGACTTACAGTTCTTTCATATTATGACTGACCATGCAGCTGGGGGAAGGGCATATATCCCAGTGCATGACACATGTGACTCTCAGCTCGTTCCTTGGACAAGGACTAGTGAAGACTGAGGTTGCATTCACTTATTCCTGTGCCCAAAACCAAGGCACTCCCCCTGTGGTGACCTCACTCAGAGGCTGAATACTCCCCTTTATTAAAATTATGAAAAGCCATTTCAACACATATCTTGGCGCATGAACCTCGTAGAAGAAAGTCAAAGTTATCACTATACTCAAAATACCAAAAAAGAACCCTCACACAAAAGCCAAAACATAAAAGAATATAACCTTTATTGATACATAAAACAAATGACAACACATAGGGCAGTAACCACTAGTACAGCAGCAACAGTGGGTCCCGCACGGGAAAACCCCCTCAGTATAAACAGTAAAAAGCCAAAAGTAGGTACATAGATGCAGCTAGATATTGCTGTAAGCATACATGGGATACACAATAAGTACACATATAGAATAAACTGAATCAAAGTGATTATGTGCTCATTAGATAAGACATGTATCTATATGCAGTAGACTAACATGACCCCATGCAAAAGTGAAAAAGTCAGCTGAACAGCCTAACAGAATACACTAATAAACACTGCATAAAAATATATAGGCATAGTTACCAGTAGGGAGACCCCAGGAGACCCACCACACCCGACGCGCGTTTCGCACTGAAATGCTTCGTCCAGGGTTATATTTATATTTAAACCAGGGTTTAAAGGTTATATTCTTTTATGTTTTGGCTTTTGTGTGAGGGTTCTTTTTTGGTATTTTGTTATGCTCATACCTTCATGGCCCGTGTAGGGTTATCATCTCGGTGTTTATTATCACTATACTCAGCAAAACCTGGGGGTTAATTTGAGTAGAAACACATCATGGCTATGAGCCTTGGTTAAGCAGCAATCTTTCTCTCCGTTCCTGCTAGGCACTGTGCTTAGAAAACGCACCGGCGTGTATTCCTATTGTCGCACATCCCAAATATATAGCTTTCATATCTCTGTCACCAGCTGAGGTCAAATTATTCATCATGAATAATTCTCACACAACATAGAAGACGCATGGCTGCAAACAAAAACATTCCTGAGGGGGGAACAGAGTGGCTTAGAATTTCACCGTGCTGACAAGCAGAGAGGCATAGCTGCTAGATGCTGCTGTGGGGGAAAAAATGGGGGTCGAATCTGCGGCGTGTGTCTGGAACCATGGAACCTTCTAGGAAATTACTCAGAACATGGCATTTTTACATTATCGTGACAGTCCTTTTATTTCTGGTACATTGGTGATCTGTTACTGCTATGGGCTTTTATAGCTGATACATTGGCAATCTGTTACTACCATGGGTATTTTATGGCTAGTACATTGGTGATCTGTTACTGCTATGGGCTTTTGTGGATGGTACATTGGCGATTTTTGTTACTACTATAGTCCTTTTATGGCTGGTACTTTGGTGACCTGTTAGTACTATGGTCCTTTTATGGCTGGTACATTGGTGATCTGTTACTACTATAGTCCTTTTATGGCTGGTACTTTGGTGACCTGTTAGTACTATGGTCCTTTTATGGCTGGTACATTGGTGATCTGTTACTACTATGGGTCTTTTATGGCTGGTACATTGGTGACCTGTTACTACTATGGTCCTTTTATGGCTAGTACATTGGTGATCTGTTACTACTATGGGTTTTTATGGCTAGTACATTGGTGATCTGTTACTGCTATGGGCTTTTGTGGATGGTACATTGGCGATTTTTGTTACTACTATAGTCCTTTTATGGCTGGTACTTTGGTGATCTGTTACTACTATGGGTCTTTTATGGCTGGTACATTGGTGACCTGTTACTACTATGGGTCTTTTATGGCTGGTACATTGGTGACCTGTTACTACTATGGGTCTTTTAGGACTGGTACATTGGTGATCTGTTAGTACTATGGGTATTTTATGGCTGGTACATTGGTGATCTGTTACTACTATGGGTTTTTATGGCTGGTGCATTGGTGACCTGTTACTACTATGGGTCTTTTAGGACTGGTACATTGGTGATCTGTTACTAATATCAGATTTTAGGGCTGGTGCATTGGTGATCTGTTAGTACTATGGGTATTGGTGGTCACTTTCCTTCTGTTCAAAAGACACCCTGGTGAGCTAATTCTATTAGTGATTGTGATATTCCTATATATAGCTATTACTTTGGATTTGGGTTGTTCTTTTGTAATCTCTCTAATATGGTCATTTTATGGCTGGTACATTGGTGATCTGTTACTACTATGGGTCTTTTATGGCTGGTACAATGGGTATCTGTTACTGCTATGGGTCTTTTATGGCTGGTACATTATTGACCTGTTACTACTATGGTCCTTTTATTGCTAGTACATTGGTGATCTGTTAGTACTATGGACTTTTATGGCTGGTACATTGGTGATCTGTTAGTACTATGGATCTTTTATGGCTAGTACATTGGTGATCTGTTGCTACCATGGGTCTTTTATGGCTGGTGCATTGGTGACCTGTTACTGCTATGGGCATTTAATGGCTGGTACATTGGTGATCTGTTAGTACTATGGATCTTTTATGGCTGTTATATTGGTGATCTGTTACTACTATGGGTCTTTTATTGCTAGTACATTGGTGATCTGTTAGTACTATGGTCCTTTTATGGCTGGTACATTGGTGATCTGTTGCTACCATGGGTCTTTTATGGCTAGTACATTGGTGATCTGTTAGTACTATGGGTCTTTTATGGCTGGTGCATTGGTGATCTGTTACTGCTATGGGCTTTTAACGGCTGGTACATTGGTGATCTGTTAGTACTATGGATCTTTTATGGCTGTTATATTGGTGATCTGTTACTACTATGGATATTTTATGACTGGTACATTGGTGATCTGTAAGTACTATGGGTCTTTCATGGCTGGTATATTGGTGATCTGTTACTGCTATGGATCTTTTATGACTGGTACATTGGTGATCTGTAAGTATTATGGGTCTTCTATGGCTGGTACATTGATCTGTTACTACTATGGGTCTTTAATGGCTGGTATATTGACAATCTGCTATTACCATGGGTCTTTTGTGGCTAGTACATTGGTGATCTGTTAGTACTATGGGCTTCTATGGATGGTACATTGGTGATTTGTTACTACTATGGGTCTTTTAGGACTGGTGCATTGGTGACCTGTTACTACTATGTGTCTTTTAGGACTGGTACATTGGTGATCTGTTTGTACTATGGGTATTTTATGGCTGGTATATTGGTGATCTGTTCCTGCTATTGGTCCTTTTACGGCTGGTACATTGGTTATCTGTTACTACTATGGGCCTTTTATGACTGGTAAGTTGGCAATCTGTTACTACCATGGGTCTTTTATGGCTAGTACATTGGTGATCTGTTAGTACTATGGCTTTTTTATGGCTGGTGCATTGGTGATCTATTACTACTATGGGCCTTTAATGGCTGCTACATTGGCGATCTGTTACTACTATGGATCTTTTATGGCAGGTACATTGGTGATCTTTTACTACTATGGGCTTTTATGGCTGGCACAATGGCGATCTGTTACTACTATGGGCCTTTTATGACTGATACACTGGTGATCTGTTACTGCTATGAGTCTTTTATGGCTGGTACATTGGTGATCTGTTACTGCTATGGGCTTTTATGGCTGGCACAATGGCAATCTGTTACTACTATGGGCCTTTTATGACTGGTACATTGGTGATCTGTTAGTACTATGGACTTTTATGGCTGGTGCATTGGTGATCTGTTACTACTATGGATCTTTCATGGCTGGTACAATGGTGATCTGGAGGTACTGTGGGTCTTTTATGGCTAGTACATTGGTGATCTGCTACTACTATGGGCCTTTAATGGCTGGTACATTGGTGATCTGTTAGTACTATGGTCCTTTTATGGCTGGTACTTTGGGGATCTGTTAGTACTATGGGTATTTTATGTCTGGTACATTGGTGATCTGTTAGTACTATGGGTATTTTATGTCTGGTACATTGGTGATCTGTTACTACTATGGGTCTTTTAGGACTGGTACATTGGTGATCTGTTTGTACTATGGGTATTTTATGGCTGGTATATTGGTGATCTGTTACTGCTATTGGTCCTTTTACGGCTGGTACATTGGTGATCTGTTACTACTTTGGGATTTTATGGCTGGTACATTGGCGATCTGTTACTGCTATGGGTCTTTTATGGCTGGGTACATTGACATTGGTGATCTTTTACTACTATGGGCCTTTAATGGCTGCTACATTTGCAATGTGTTACTACTATGGATCTTTTATGGCCGGTACATTGGTGATCTTTTACTACTATAGGCTTTTATGGCTGGCACAATGGCGATCTGTTACTACTATGGTCCTTTTATGGCTGGTACATTGGTGACCTGTTAATACTATGGGTCTTTTAGGACTGGTACATTGGTGATCTGTTTGTACTATGGGTATTTTATGGCTGGTATATTGGTGATCTGTTACTACTATGGGATTTTATGGCTGGTACAATGGCGATCTGTTACTACTATGGTCCTTTATTCCTGGGTACATTGGCTATCTGTTACTGCTATGGGCCTTTTATGACTGGTACATTGGTGATCTGTTAGTACTATGGGCTTTTATGGCTGGTACATTGGTGATCTGTTACTACTATGGGCCTTTTATAGCTGGTACAATGGTGATCTGTTACTGCTATGAGTCTTTTATGGCTGGTACATTGGTGATCTTTTACTACTATGGGCTTTTATGGCTGGCACAATGGCAATCTGTTGCTACCATGGGTCTTTTATGGCTAGAACATTGGTGATCTGTTAGTGCTATGGGTCTTTTATGGCTGGTGCATTGGTGATCTGTTAGGCTGGTTTCACATTTGCGTTTTTTGCCGCTGCGTTTTACCGCAAAAATAGCATGCGTTTTTTTTCCTATACTTAACATTAAAAATGCATGCTTTTTTTTGCATGCGTTTTGCCGCGCTTGACAACGCATGCTTTTTTTCCATGCTTGCGTTTTATTGCGGAAATGCAACATGTAGTAATTTCTAGAGGCTTTTTTTTGCCGCAAAAAAACGTATTGCTGTCTATGTAAACACATGCGTTTTTAAGCACATGCGTTTGTTTGCGTTAAAAACGCATGCGTTTTTATAGAAAAAAACAAGAATACACACTGATAAGCCACCCCCCACCATCAAGGTGATAAAGGGATCCAAACCCTAACCCTAACCCTACCCCTAACCCTACCCCTAACCCTACCCCTAACCCTAAAGCCGGTAAATCAATTGCCAGCTTTTCATTTCTCCTGCCTAAACCCGACATGATATGAGACATGGTTTACATACAGTAAACCATGTCATATCCCCCTTTTTTTGCATATTCCACACTACTAATGTTAGTAGCGTGTATGTGCAAAATTTCGGCGCTGTAGCTATTAAATTTAAGGGTTAAATCGCGGAAAAAATTGGCATGGGCTCCCGCGCAATTTTCTCCGCAAGAGTGGTAAAGCCAGTGACTGAGGGCAGATATTAATAGCCTAGAGAGGGTCCATGGTTATTGGCCCCCCCTGGCTACGAACATCTGCCCCCAGCCACCCCAGAAAAGGCACATCTGGAAGATGCGCCTATTCTGGCACTTGGCCACTCTCTTCCCACTCCCGTGTAGCGGTGGGATATGGGGTAATGAAGGGTTAATGTCACCTTGCTATTGTAAGGTGACATTAAGCCAGATTAATAATGGAGAGGCATCAATTATGACACCTATCCATTATTAATCCAATTGTATGAAAGGGTTAAAAAAACACAAACACATTATTAAAAAGTATTTTAATGAAATAAACACACAGTTTGTTTTAATATTTTATTGCTCTCTCAATCCACCTGAAGACCCTCGCTCTGTAACAAAGGAAAAATAATAAACCAACAATATACATATCTTCCGATGATCTGTCACGTCCCACGATGTAAATCCATCTGAAGGGGTTAAAATATTTTACAGGCAGGAGCTCTGCTAATGCAGCTGTGCTCGTGCCTGTAAACACCGGTGAATGAAGCTAATGTAGGTCAATGACCTGTAGTTACCTTCATTCGCGGTGATGCCCCCCTGCTGGATGTCCTCATGAACTGGAGCCTGGGAACTTTTTCCCACGCTCGAGGTCATATGAGGACATCCAGCAGGGGGCGCATCACCGCGAATGAAGCTAATGTAGGTCAATGACCTGTAGTTACCTTCATTCGCGGTGATGCGCCCTGTTGTGAATTCCGTTCTTGGGCCTTCGGACTGTTTTGGGGTAGATTCTGTGGTGGACAGGTTGCAGCGGATTTGGACTCATGTGGTGGACAATTTGACATTGTCTCAGGAAAAGGCTCAACGTTTTGCTAACCGCCGTCAGTGCGTTGGTCCCCGGCTTCGGGTTGGGGATTTGGTCTGGTTGTCTTCTCGTCATGTTCCTATGAAGGTCTCTTCCCCTAAGTTCAAACCTCGTTTTATTGGTCCTTATAGGATTTCGGAAATCATCAATCCGGTGTCTTTTCGTTTGGCCCTTCCAGCTTCGTTTTCCATTCATAATGTGTTCCATAGATCTTTGTTGCGGAGATATGTGGTGCCCGTGGTTCCCTCCGTTGACCCTCCTGCTCCAGTGTTGGTTGGGGGGGAGCTGGAGTATGTGGTGGAGAAGATTTTGGATTCTCGTCTTTCAAGGCAGAAACTTCAGTATCTGGTCAAGTGGAAGGGTTATGGCCAGGAGGATAACTCTTGGGTTTTTGCCTCCGATGTCTATGCTGCCGATTTGGTGCGTGCTTTTCATTTGGCTCGTCCCGATCGGCCTGGGGGCTCTGGTGAGGGTTCGGTGACCCCTCCTCAAGGGGGGGGGGTACTGTTGTGAATTCCGTTCCTGGGCTCCATCCTGTGGTCATGAATGGTATTTTTGGGAGTTCTGCTCTTGGGCTCCATCTGGTGGTTTCAAGTGGAACTTAGCAGCTGCTTTCACTAATCGGTGCCCTGGCCTTGTTATTTAACTGGGCTTTAGGCTGTAGTTGATGCCAGCTGTCAATGTTCCTTCCTGTGGATTCAGTCCTTTCCTGAAGTTCTCTGTTGGCCAGTCCATTTCAGCTTAAGATAAGTTCAGCTAGTTTTGGGGTGTTTCCCTGCCTATGACCTTTTGTTCAGTTTAAGTTATGTCTCTTTTGTCCAGCTTGTCATCATGAAATATTCCGGCTAGTTGGAAGCTCTGGGGTTGCAGATTTGCCCCTCCACACCGTGAGTCGGTGTGGAGGTTATTTTTGTAAACTCTGCGTGGACATTTAGTTTTTATACTGACCGCACAGTAGCCTTTTCTTTCTCTGTCTATTTAGATAGTAGTGGCCTCCTTTGCTAAAATCTAGTTTCATTTCTGAGTTTGTCATTTCCCTCTTCACTCACCGTCAATATTTGTGGGAGGCTATCTTTCCTTTGGGGGTTTCTCTGAGGCGAGATAGTTTTCCGTTTCCATCTTCAGGGGTAGCTAGTTCTTAGGCTGTGAAGAGGCGTCTAGGCAGAGATAGGAACGCTCCACGGCTATTTCTAGTGTTGGTGTTAGGAGTAGGGATTGCGGTCAGTAAAGTTACCACCTCCTCAGAGCTAGTACATTATTTGTTATACCCACTAGGTCATTTCAGTGCTGCTCCGTAATCACTAGGTCATATAGGTGATTACTGTCTGTAGAGCTGCCACCTCCTCTGAGCTTGTCCATGATTGGTTTTACCCACCAGGTCATCTCAGTACCACTCCGTAACCACCAGGTCATAACAGTACAGCTGGCCCACAAAGTGTTAAATGCATCTCAAAAGAGGGAAGAGAAAGTTCTGAGTCATAGTTTTTTTTTTCTTGTTGCTTGTTTCGTCTTTTTTTTCCCCTTGATTTTTGGATGGTGCAGGAGCTTGGTTCTGATATGGAGGTTCAGGGTCTGTCTGCGCGTGTTGATCATCTCGCTGCAAGGGTACAGAGTATCCAAGATTATGTTGTTCAAACTCCTGTTTCTGAGCCTAGAATTCCTATCCCTGATTTGTTTTCTGGGGATAGATCTAGGTTTTTGAATTTTAAAAATAATTGCAGATTGTTTTTTGCTCTGAGACCCCGTTCCTCTGGTGACCCCATTCAGCAGGTGAAGATTGTTATTTCTCTGCTGCGTGGTGACCCGCAGGATTGGGCATTCTCCCTTGAGCCAGGGAATCCTGCATTGCTCAATGTAGATTCATTTTTTCAAGCACTTGGATTGCTTTATGACGAACCCAATTCTGTGGATCAGGCAGAAAAATTTTTGCTGGCTCTGTGTCAGGGTCAGGAAGCGGCAGAGATATATTGTCAGAAATTTAGGAAGTGGTCTGTGCTTACAAAATGGAATGAGGATGCCCTGGCGGCTATTTTCAGAAAGGGTCTTTCTGAAGCTCTTAAAGATGTTATGGTGGGGTTTCCCACACCTGCTGGTTTGAACGAATCAATGTCTCTGGCCATTCAGATTGATCGGTGCCTACGTGAACGTAAGGTTGTGCACCATATGGCGGTGTCCTCTGGACAGAGTTCTGAGCCTATGCAATGTGATAGAGTTTTGACAAGAGCAGAACGGCAGGAGTTCCGACGACAGAATGGGCTGTGTTTTTACTGTGGTGACGCTACTCATGCTATCTCTGATTGCCCGAAGCGAACTATGAGGGTTGCTAGTTCGGTTACCATCAGTACTGTACAGCCTAAATTTCTCTTGTCTATTACCCTGATTTGCTCATTGTCGTCCTTTTCTGTAATGGCATTTGTGGATTCTGGCGCTGCACTGAACTTAATGGACCTAGAATTTGCCAAGCGCTGTGGTTTTTCCTTGGAGCCTTTGCAGAGCCCTATTCCCTTAAGGGGGATTGATGCTACGCCACTGGCCAAGAATAAACCTCAGTACTGGACACAGTTAGCCATGAACATGGCTCCAGCACATCACGAAAATATTCGTTTTTTGGTGTTGCATAATTTGCATGATGTGGTTGTGCTGGGGTTTCCATGGTTACAGGTACATAATCCAGTACTAGATTGGAAATCTATGTCTGTGACTAGTTGGGGTTGTCAGGGGATACATAGTGACATTCCTCTGATGTCAATTTCCTCGTCCCCTTCTTCTGAAGTTCCTGAGTTTTTGTCGGATTTCCAGGATATATTTGAGGAGCCTAAATCCAGTCCTCTGCCTCCTCATAGGGACTGTGATTGCGCTATTAATTTGATTCCTGGCTGTAAGTTCCCTAAGGGTCGACTTTTCAATCTGTCTGTGTCAGAGCATGCCGCTATGCGGACTTATGTAAAGGAGTCCTTGGAGAAGGGGCATATTCGCCCGTCTTCGTCACCGTTGGGAGCGGGATTCTTTTTTGTTGCCAAGAAGGATGGCTCCTTGAGGCCCTGTATAGATTACCGCCTTCTCAATAAGATCACAGTCAAATTCCAGTACCCTTTGCCTTTGCTCTCTGATTTGTTTGCTCGGATTAAAGTGGCTAGCTGGTTTACCAAGATTGACCTTCGAGGGGCGTATAATCTGGTCCGCATTAAACAGGGTGATGAATGGAAAACAGCATTTAATACGCCCGAAGGCCATTTTGAATATCTTGTGATGCCTTTCGGGCTCTCTAATGCTCCATCTGTGTTTCAGTCCTTTATGCATGATATTTTTCGGGAGTATCTGGATAAATTTATGATTTTATATTTGGACGATATTTTGTTTTTTTCCGATGATTGGGAGTCTCATGTGAAGCAGGTCAGGATGGTATTTCAGATTCTTCGTGCTAATACACTGTTTGTGAAGGGGTCTAAGTGCCTTTTTGGAGTTCAGAAGGTTTCTTTTCTGGGGTTCATTTTTTCTCCCTCCGCTATTGAAATGGACCCTGTTAAGGTCCAGGCTATTTATGATTGGACGCAGCCCACATCTGTGAAGAGCCTTCAGAAGTTTTTGGGCTTTGCTAATTTTTATCGCCGCTTCATTGCTAATTTTTCTACTGTGGTTAAACCTCTGACCGATTTGACCAAGAAAGGTGCAGATGTGGTGAATTGGTCCTCTGCGGCTGTGGAGGCCTTTCAGGAGCTTAAGCGTCGTTTTACTTCTGCCCCTGTGTTGCGTCAGCCAGATGTCTCTCTCCCTTTTCAGGTTGAGGTTGACGCTTCTGAGATTGGGGCAGGAGCTGTTCTGTCTCAGAGAAGTTCTGATGGCTTTGTGTTGAAACCGTGTGCTTTCTTCTCCAGAAAGTTTTCGCCTGCTGAGCGTAATTATGATGTCGGCAATCGGGAGTTGTTGGCTATGAAGTGGGCATTCGAGGAGTGGCGACATTGGCTTGAGGGAGCCAAGCATCGTGTTGTGGTCTTGACCGATCATAAGAATCTGATTTACCTTGAATCAGCCAAGCGGTTGAATCCTAGACAGGCTTGGTGGTCTTTGTTTTTCTCCCGTTTTGATTTTGTGGTCTCGTATCTTCCGGGATCTAAGAATGTGAAGGCTGATGCCCTGTCTAGGAGTTTTTTGCCTGATTCTCCTGGAGTCCGTGAGCCGGCTGGTATTCTCAAGGAGGGGGTGATTCTTTCTGCTATCTCCCCTGATTTACGGCGGGTGCTTCGGGAGTTTCAGGCTGATATACCCGACCGCTGTCCTGTGGGGAAATTGTTTGTTCCTGATAGATGGACTAGTAAGGTGATTTCTGAGATTCATTGTTCAGTGTTGGCTGGTCATCCTGGGATCTTTGGTACCAGAGATTTGGTTGCCAGGTCCTTTTGGTGGCCTTCTTTGTCACGGGATGTACGTTCCTTTGTGCAGTCCTGTGGGATCTGTGCCCAGGCTAAGCCCTGCTGTTCTCGTGCTAGTGGGTTGCTTTTGCCTTTGCCTATCCCTGAGAGGCCCTGGACGCATATTTCCATGGATTTTATTTCTGATCTTCCTGTTTCTCAGAAGATGTCTGTCATCTGGGTGGTTTGTGACCGTTTTTCTAAAATGGTCCATTTGGTACCTTTGCATAAGTTGCCTTCCTCCTCTGATTTGGTTCCTTTGTTTTTCCAGCATGTGGTTCGTTTGCATGGTATTCCGGAGAATATTGTGTCTGACAGAGGTACCCAGTTTGTTTCTAGGTTTTGGCGGTCCTTTTGTGGTAGAATGGGCATTAATTTGTCTTTTTCTTCGGCGTTTCACCCTCAGACAAATGGACAGACGGAGCGAACCAATCAGACCTTGGAAACCTATTTGAGATGCTTTGCGTCGGCTGATCAGGATGATTGGGTTACCTTCTTGCCGTTGGCCGAGTTTGCCCTTAATAATCGGGCTAGTTCTGCTACCTTGGTTTCGCCTTTTTTTGTAATTTTGGTTTTCATCCTTGCTTTTCTTCAGGGCAGGTTGAGCCTTCGGACTGTTTTGGGGTAGATTCTGTGGTGGACAGGTTGCAGCGGATTTGGACTCATGTGGTGGACAATTTGACATTGTCTCAGGAAAAGGCTCAACGTTTTGCTAACCGCCGTCAGTGCGTTGGTCCCCGGCTTCGGGTTGGGGATTTGGTCTGGTTGTCTTCTCGTCATGTTCCTATGAAGGTCTCTTCCCCTAAGTTCAAACCTCGTTTTATTGGTCCTTATAGGATTTCGGAAATCATCAATCCGGTGTCTTTTCGTTTGGCCCTTCCAGCTTCGTTTTCCATTCATAATGTGTTCCATAGATCTTTGTTGCGGAGATATGTGGTGCCCGTGGTTCCCTCCGTTGACCCTCCTGCTCCAGTGTTGGTTGGGGGGGAGCTGGAGTATGTGGTGGAGAAGATTTTGGATTCTCGTCTTTCAAGGCAGAAACTTCAGTATCTGGTCAAGTGGAAGGGTTATGGCCAGGAGGATAACTCTTGGGTTTTTGCCTCCGATGTCTATGCTGCCGATTTGGTGCGTGCTTTTCATTTGGCTCGTCCCGATCGGCCTGGGGGCTCTGGTGAGGGTTCGGTGACCCCTCCTCAAGGGGGGGGGGTACTGTTGTGAATTCCGTTCCTGGGCTCCATCCTGTGGTCATGAATGGTATTTTTGGGATTTCTGCTCTTGGGCTCCCTCTGGTGGTTTCAGGTGGAACTTAGCAGCTGCTTTCACTAATCGGTGCCCTGGCCTTGTTATTTAACTGGGCTTTAGGCTGTAGTTGATGTCAGCTGTCAATGTTCCTTCCTGTGGATTCAGTCCTTTCCTGAAGTTCTCTGTTGGCCAGTCCATTTCAGCTTAAGATAAGTTCAGCTAGTTTTTGGGTGTTTCCCTGCCTATGACCTTTTGTTCAGTTTAAGTTATGTATCTTTTGTCCAGCTTGTCATCATGAAATATTCCGGCTAGTTGGAAGCTCTGGGGTTGCAGATTTGCCCCTCCACACCGTGAGTCGGTGTGGAGGTTATTTTTGTAAACTCTGCGTGGACATTTAGTTTTTATACTGACCGCACAGTAGGTAGCCTTTTCTTTCTCTGTCTATTTAGATAGTAGTGGCCTCCTTTGCTAAAATCTAGTTTCATTTCTGAGTTTGTCATTTCCCTCTTCACTCACCGTCAATATTTGTGGGAGGCTATCTTTCCTTTGGGGGTTTCTCTGAGGCGAGATAGTTTTCCGTTTCCATCTTCAGGGGTAGCTAGTTCTTAGGCTGTGAAGAGGCGTCTAGGCAGAGATAGGAACGCTCCACGGCTATTTCTAGTGTTGGTGTTAGGAGTAGGGATTGCGGTCAGTAAAGTTACCACCTCCTCAGAGCTAGTACATTATTTGTTATACCCACTAGGTCATTTCAGTGCTGCTCCGTAATCACTAGGTCATATAGGTGATTACTGTCTGTAGAGCTGCCACCTCCTCTGAGCTTGTCCATGATTGGTTTTACCCACCAGGTCATCTCAGTACCACTCCGTAACCACCAGGTCATAACAGTACAGCTGGCCCACAAAGTGTTAAATGCATCTCAAAAGAGGGAAGAGAAAGTTCTGAGTCATAGTTTTTTTTTTCTTGTTGCTTGTTTCGTCTTTTTTTTTCCCCTTGATTTTTGGATGGTGCAGGAGCTTGGTACTGATATGAAGGTTCAGGGTCTGTCTGCGCGTGTTGATCATCTCGCTGCAAGGGTACAGAGTATCCAAGATTATGTTGTTCAAACTCCTGTTTCTGAGCCTAGAATTCCTATCCCTGATTTGTTTTCTGGGGATAGATCTAGGTTTTTGAATTTTAAAAATAATTGCAGATTGTTTTTTGCTCTGAGACCCCGTTCCTCTGGTGACCCCATTCAGCAGGTGAAGATTGTTATTTCTCTGCTGCGTGGTGACCCGCAGGATTGGGCATTCTCCCTTGAGCCAGGGAATCCTGCATTGCTCAATGTAGATTCATTTTTTCAAGCACTTGGATTGCTTTATGACGAACCCAATTCTGTGGATCAGGCAGAAAAATTTTTGCTGGCTCTGTGTCAGGGTCAGGAAGCGGCAGAGATATATTGTCAGAAATTTAGGAAGTGGTCTGTGCTTACAAAATGGAATGAGGATGCCCTGGCGGCTATTTTCAGAAAGGGTCTTTCTGAAGCTCTTAAAGATGTTATGGTGGGGTTTTTTCCCACGCTCGACGTCATATGAGGACATCCAGCAGAGGGCGCATCACCGCGACTGAAGGTAACTATAGGTCATTGACCTACATTACCTTCGTTCCCCTTCATTCCCCGGGGTTTACAGGCAGGAGCACAGCTGCATTATAGCAGAGCTCCTGCCTGTAAAATATTTTAACCCCTTCAGATGGATTTACATCGTGGGACGTTACAGATCTACGGAAGGTATGTATATTGTTGGTTTATTATTTTTAATTTGTTACAGAACGAGGGTATTCAGGTGGATTGAGAGAGCAATAAAATATTACAACAACCTGTGTGTTAATTTCATTAAAATACTTTGCAATATTGTGTGTGTGTTTTTTTTTAACCATTTCATACAATTGGATTAATAATGGATAGGTGTCATAATTGACGCCTCTCCATTATTAATCTGGCTTAATGTCACCTTACAATAGCAAGGTGACATTAACCCTTCATTACCCCATATCCCACCGCTACACGGGAATGGGAAGAGAGTGGCCAAGTGCCAGAATAGGCGCATCTTCCAGATGTGCCTTTTCTGGGGTGGCTGGGGGCAGATGTTTTTAGCCTGGGGGGGCCAATAACCGTGGACTCTCTCCAGGCTATTAATATCTGCCCTCAGTCACTGGCTTTACCACTCTGGCGGAGAAAATTGCGCGGGAGCCCACGCCAATGTTTTCCGCGATTTAACCCTTAAAATTAATAGCTACAGCGCCGAAATTTTGCACATACACACTACTAACATTAGTAGTGTGGAATATGCAAAAAAAGGGGGATATGACATGGTTTACTGTATGTAAACCATGTCTCATATCATGTCGGGTTTAGGCAGGAGAAATGAAAAGCTGGCAATCGGCTTTTCTGCTATATCGCGCTGAAGTAAATATATATATATATATATATATATATATAAAACGAAACCCGACTTTGCCAAAAGTCGGTGACTTTTGAAATTGGCCGATCTGTTTCGCTCAACCCTAATTTTGATGATTGGCAGCTGTCACACACTTCTCAGCATGCGTTTCAAAAATGCAAACGCAGGAAAAAACGCATGTAAACGCGGCAAAACGCCGCGTTTTTTTTACCGCATGCAAAAACGCATGCGTCTAAAAAAACGCAGCGTTTGCACGCGTTTACATGTGTTTTTTCACCACCTGCGTTTGCGTTAAAAACGCTGCATTTTTAAACGCAAATGTGAAACTAGCCTTACTGCTATGGATCTTTCATGGCTGGTACATTGGTGATCTGGAAGTACTGTGGGTCTTTTATGGCTGGTACATTGGTGATCTGTAAGTACTATGGGTCTATTATGGCTGGTACATTGGTGATCTGTGAGTACTATGGGTCTATTATGGCTGGTGCATTGATGATCTGTTACTACTATGGGCCTTTAATGGCTGGTACATTGACAATCTGCTATTACCATGGGTCTTTTATAGCTATTACATTGGTGATCTGTTACTACTATGGATCTTTCATGGCTGGTACATTGGTGATCTGGAGGTACTATGGGTCTTTTATGACTGATACATTGGTGATCTGTAAGTACCATGGGTCTTTTATGGCTGGTATATTGGTGATCTGTTACTTTTATGGGTCTTTTATGGCTGGTATATTGGTGATCTGTTACTACTATGGGTCTTTTATGGCTGGTACATTGTTTATCTTTAAGTACCATGGGTCTTTTGTGGCTGGTACATTGGTGATCTGTAAGTATTATGGGTCTTCTATGGCTGGTACATTGATCTGTTACTACTATGGGTCTTTAATGGCTAGTACATTGGTGATCTGTTAGTACTATGGGCTTTTATGGCTGGTACATTGGTGATCTGTTACTACTATGGGCTTTTATGACTGGTACATTGGTGATCTTTTACTACTATGGGTCTTTTATGGCTGGGTACATTGGTGATCTTTTACTACTATGGGCCTTTAATGGCTGCTACATTTGCGATCTGTTAGTATTATGGTTATTTTATGACTGGTACATTGGCGATCTGGAATTACCATGGGTCTTTTATGGCTAGTACATTGGTGATCTGATACTACTATGGGCCTTTATTGGCTGGTACATTGGAGAGCTGTTAGTATTATGGGTATTTTATGGCTGGTACTTTGATCTGTTGCTATTATGGGTCTTTTATGGCTGGTATATTGGTGATCTGTTAGTACCATGGGTCTTTTGTGGCTGGTACATTGGTGATCTGTAAGTATTATGGGTCGTCTTTGGCTGGTACATTGACCTGTTACTACCATGGGTCTTTTATGGCTAGTACATTGGTGATCTGTTACTACTATGGGCCTTTAATGGCTGGTACATTGGCGATCTGTTAGTATTATGGGTATTTTATGACTGGTACATTGGCGACCTTTTATTACCATGGGTCTTTTATGGCTAGTACATTGGTGATCTGTTAGTACTATCGGTCTTTTATGGCTGGTGGATTGGTGACCTTTTACTACTATGGGCCTTCAATGGTTGGTACATTGGCGAGGTGCTAGTATTATGGGTATTTTATGACTTGTACATTGGCGATCTGTTATTACCTTGCATGTAGTTCCATGCGAACTTCCCATCTCTTATTCCCGAGGAGGACATGTCTACTAAAATGGGGCAGTTCCAGAAGGCCCTTGTTGCGGAATTATTAAAAAAATTCCTGTCTGAAAACGCTGGTGGCAGAGGTCACAGTTCGTTGGACAACCAAGGAGTACAGGCGCGAGAGACACAACTCCAATCCAGCAGAGGCAGGGGAACAATGTCAAAGTTCTGGGAAAGTTTTCTCAGACCCTCGCATCACACAGATGCTGAGGGAGTTCCTTGCTGACCGTACCAACGTCATCTGTGATTCCTCTGTGCCTTATATCTATTGGGTATCCAAGTTGGACACGTGGCATGAACTGGCTCTCTACTCCTTGGAGGTCCTAGCCTGCCCTGCTGCTAGCGTTTTGTCAGAGTAGGTTTTTAGTGCTGCTGGTGGAATTATAACTGATAAGCGCATCCGCTTGTCAACTGAAAATGCTGAAAGGCTGACTCTTATAACAATGAACAAGGGCTGGATTGGGCAAGACTTCTCAACACCTCCGAATGATAGCAGCGTAGCATAAATTCAAATCCAGTGTCTTTTTTGGGGAGTTCTATTCCCATGCTCCTCTTCACACCCACACATGGGTATACGCTTCCTGATTTTGGCTATTTGCTGTTGTCCTCTTCCTTCTCCTCAAACTCATCCTCCACCACCATATCACCAGGCTGACCATGGTCCGTGATGCAACACCCACATAATTTTTTTAAAGGGTGTTTATGATGCCTTTAAAAATTTTTGTTATACAGTATGTTCATGTATACCCTCCAGGGGTAAATGTTTGTCAGCCCATGCACTTAGTGTATGGGCATTACGAGTATAGGAGATCTGCTCCTTTCTAATGGGAACATTTTTTTATGAGGCACTCCTCCACGTCTCTTCCAAGGGGCATAGGAGTGCCTCAAAAAATTTGGCAGCCCTTGCATTCACTACATGGGAAAACACTATGGGAGACCCACTTCATAATAATGGGAACACTGTTTTCAGGAGGCCCTCCTCTACGTCTCTTCCAAGGGGCATTGGAGTAGGGTTTAATTTTTGGCAGCCCTTACATTCACTGCATAGGCAAACAGAATGGGAGACCCACTTCCAAATAATGGGAACATTGTTTTCAGGAGGCCCTCCTGTACGTCTCTTTAAAGGGGTATTGTGGTGTGTCCAAATTTTGGGCAGCCCTGCCACTCACTGCATACACAATAACAGTATAGGAGACCCACTGTTTAATAATGGGAACAACAAAGCATAGCCGGCTGATGGCTCTGTAAGAATAGTGAAGGCCGACCGCTGGCCCTTTAAGAATAGTAAAGGCTGCCTGATGGACCTATAAAAATAGGCTTTGTGACTTTCAGAGTCCTCCTTCATAAATGAAACAGGATGGTGATATGTCACACACACATGGCCAGATAAGGTTTAAAATGTTAAAATGACATTTCCCAGTGAATATGCAAATTGCCTCTGCTGAAAAAAAGAGGACTTAACTCTATAGCGCCACCTATTGGAAGTAGCGATCCTACAAGTCACAATCAACCCTTTAACGAGTCGTGCAATATGACTTAGGATAAAAGCCAAATCAGTATCTCAATTCACAGACACGGTGTCTCGGGCTGTTGGCCCTCGTCAGTGCGAAGCATGAGAACTGATTTGGCTAGGTGAGAGGCTCTGGACTGGGGTCTAAGGGGTAACGTTTCTCCTTATGGAGAGTGACATACCAGCTGGCTTGTCAAGGTAAGGAGGCTTATTCGCCGTGCAATGCTCCTCTGGGAATTTAAATATGCAAATTGCCTCTGCTGAAAAAAAGAGGACTTAACTCTATAGCGCCACCTGTTGGAAGTAGCGATCCTACAAGTCACAATCAACCCTTTAACGAGTCGTGCAATATGACTTAGGATAAAAGCCAAATCAGTATCTCAATTCGCAGACACGGTGTATGCATTTGTCTTGGTTGAAACGCTATGTGTGAACATAGCCCATGGTGTGGAGGAACATTTTTGGTTTTGGTTATTTATTTTGCCTTATATACAAGTCATTACCCTGGAAAAGATGTTCCTTAACATATTTGCCAAGAAAATCCATTTTGTTCTTGTATGTTTTATTGTGAGGATGTAAAAGTGTCGTAAGTCTCTGACAACATTGTTCACAGCAGTGACCCGGGAGTCAGAAATGCTTCCAGGGGTCTTCTCCATGCCGTCCCTATGTCATTTGAGCACTGTTCCCATCGATTTCCGCAATCTTTAGTCCATCTGCAGACCGCCGGGGGGGGCAGTGGAAAAATGCTCGAGCTTCCCATAGACTTACATTGGGCTCGTTGCTCGAATCGAGTACCCGAGTATTCCAATTTGCTCGACCTGAGCAATGACCACCCGGGCATTTTAGCGTTCGCCCATCACTAGTTAGTACCATGGATCTTGTATGGCTGGCATATTTATGACTATTTCTGCTCTCCCTAATCTAGAAAACATGACAGACGTTTCGACAGTCGATGAGGACACTAATGAGTTTATGGCCGTGCTGAAGGAAGCTGGGAAATACAAGCTAACAATAAAATCTTTCAGCTCCTCCGGGTCCTGTGTTGCTCGAGAGAGTGATGACTCTACAGCTGTGAGTTTTTATATCAGTAAGTGATCCTCCTTGTCCAATTACAGCTTGTCCACTACTTGGTGCATGTAGAAATCATCATGAAGGTTTATTAAAGTTTTGCTTTAAGTTTGGAAGACCTTGAATAAGAGCTAGAGTGCTAGTGAATACAGTGATGGGTGGTGCTGGATCGGGGCAGTACTAAGGCAAGACAGATTTTAGCATTGTTTGCTGCAAAATAATTATTTCACAAGGGTTAGAAGTGAATGTGTTGCTTTAGCCGAGATTGGATAACGAGCTGTTGGGATGAAGAGAAGTGAGGAGTTTGAGTTTATTTGCAGATTAGGGTGCAAAGAATTAAGGTTAGACTTTGGGTTAGTGTGGGGAGGACTCATGGGCTTTGATGGTAATGGAAGAAAGTTAGGAAGCATTGGGTTAATCATATGGAGTAGGATACCTAGGTTTAAGGTTGTGCTGAAGGATTTAGGTGGGATTGGGTTAGGCTATCTGCTAGTCAGCATTGGGTTAAGCTGTGGTTACGTTATGAGTTAGGTTATGGATGATTTAGCAGGCACTGGGTTAGGTGTTATGGATCCCAATGGCTAGGGGATCGCACTGGACAAGCAAAAAATAACTCAAATAATGGACGAGCTCTAGGATGATGGAACCTGGGCTGACCGCTGCCCTACTCCTGACAAACACAACTAGAAATAGCCAGGGAGCGTGCCTACG
The DNA here is from genome assembly GCF_051348905.1 of Ranitomeya variabilis. Lineage (NCBI taxonomy): Eukaryota > Metazoa > Chordata > Amphibia > Anura > Dendrobatidae > Ranitomeya > Ranitomeya variabilis. The sequence goes on along the minus strand of NC_135236.1, from coordinate 690,517,923 downwards.
TTGATTCTAGACGCCTCACGCCAGCCTAAGAGCTAACTAGCACTGCAGAGAAAATAAAGACCTAACTTGCCTCCAGAGAAATAAACCCCAAAGGTATAGTTGCCCCCCACATGTATTGACGGTGAAAATGAGAGGAAGGCACGCACATAGATATGAAAATAGAGTTAGCAAAACGAGGCCTGCTATAACTAGAAAGCAGAAGGATACAAAAGGGGTCTGAGCGGTCAGCAAAAAACCCTAATCAAAAACCATCCTGAGATTACAAGCACCCATGTGCCAACTCATGGCACATGGGGAGCACCTCAGCCCACTAGAGCTTCCAACTAGCATAGAGTAATATTTAGCAAGCTGGACAAAAAACAAAACAACTGAAAAGCATAACTTAGCTTATCCTGAGAGATCTGGAAGCAGGTAGTCAGAACCAAACTGAGCACATCTGAGTACATTGATAGCTGGCAAGGGAATGACAGGAAAGCCAGGTTAAATAGGAAACACCCAGCCTCAGATGGACAGGTGGAAACCAGAGACCGCAACCCACCAAAGTCACCCAGTACCAGTTGTAACCACCAGAGGGAGCCCAAAAACAGAATCCATAACAGTACCCCCCCCCCCCTTGAGGAGGGGTCACCGAACCCTCACGAGAACCCCCAGGGCGATCAGGATGAGCTCTATGGAAGGCGCGGACCAAATCAGTCGCATGAACATCAGAGGCGACCACCCAGGAATTATCCTCCTGACCATAACCCTTCCACTTAACCAAATACTGGAGTTTACGTCTGGAAACACGAGAATCCAAGATCTTCTCAACAACTTACTCCAATTCTCCCTCCACCAGCACCGGAGCAGGAGGCTCAACCGAAGGAACAACGGGCACCTCATACCTCCGCAATAACGACCGATGGAACACGTTATAAATAGCAAACGATGCTGGGAGATCCAAACGAAAAGATACAGGGTTAAGAATCTCCAAGATCTTATAAGGACCGATGAACCGAGGCTTGAACTTGGGAGAAGAGACCTTCATAGGGACAAAACGAGAAGACAACCACACCAAGTCCCCAACACAAAGTCGGGGACCCACGCGGCGACGGCGATTAGCAAACTGCTGAGCCTTCTCCTGAGACAACTTCAAATTGTCCACCACCTGATTCCAAATCTGATGTAGCCTGTCCACCACCACGTCCACTCCAGGACAATCCGAAGGCTCCACCTGACCAGAGGAAAAACGAGGATGAAACCCCGAATTACAAAAGAAAGGAGAAACCAAAGTAGCAGAACTAGCCCGATTATTAAGGGCAAATTCGGCCAGTGGCAAAAAGGCAACCCAGTCATCTTGATCAGCAGAAACAAAACACCTTAAATAAGTTTCCAAGGTCTGATTAGTTCGCTCCGTCTGGCCATTCGTCTGAGGATGGAATGCAGACGAGAAAGACAAATTAATGCCCATCTTAGCACAAAACGTCCGCCAAAATCTAGACACAAACTGGGATCCCCTGTCAGAAACGATATTCTCCGGAATCCCATGCAAACGAACCACGTTCTGAAAAAATAAAGGGACCAACTCAGAGGAGGAAGGCAACTTAGGCAAGGGTACCAAATGAACCATCTTAGAAAAGCGGTCACACACAACCCAGATAACGGACATTTTCTGTGAGACAGGGAGATCTGAAATAAAATCCATGGAAATGTGCGTCCAAGGCCTCTTCGGGATAGGCAAGGATAACAACAACCCACTGGCCCGAGAACAGCAAGGCTTAGCCCGAGCACACACTCCACAAGACTGCACAAAGGTGCGCACATCCCTTGACAAGGAAGGCCACCAAAAAGACCTGGCCACCAAGTCTCTAGTACCAAATATTCCCGGATGACCAGCCAACACAGAAGAATGGACCTCGGAGATGACTCTACTGGTCCAATCATCCGGAACAAACAGTCTTTCTGGTGGACAACGATCAGGTTTATCCGCCTGAAACTCCTGCAATGCACGACGCAAGTCTGGGGAGACGGCGGACAATATTACCCCATCCCTAAGGATACCAGTAGGCCCAGAGTCTCCAGGAGAGTCAGGCACAAAACTCCTGGAAAGAGCATCTGCCTTCACATTCTTTGAACCTGGCAGGTATGAAACCACAAAATTGAAACGAGAAAAAAACAACGACCAACGAGCCTGTCTAGGATTCAGACGCCTGGCAGACTCAAGGTAAATCAGATTTTTGTGATCAGTCAAGACCACCACACGATGTCTAGCACCCTCAAGCCAATGACGCCACTCCTCAAATGCCCACTTCATGGCCAAAAGCTCCCGATTACCCACATCATAATTGCGCTCGGCGGGCGAGAATTTTCTAGAAAAGAACGCACATGGCTTCATCACCGAGCCATCGGAACTTCTCTGTGACAAAACCGCCCCCGCTCCAATCTCGGAAGCATCAACCTCAACCTGAAAAGGAAGTGAAACATCTGGTTGACATAACACAGGAGCAGAAGAAAACCGGCGCTTAAGTTCCTGAAAGGCTTCCACAGCCGTAGGAGACCAATTAGCAACATCAGCACCCTTTTTAGTCAAATCAGTCAAAGGTTTAACAACACTGGAAAAATTAGCAATGAACCGACGATAAAAATTAGCAAAACCCAAGAACCTCTGAAGACTCTTAACAGATGTAGGTTGTGTCCAGTCACAAATCGCCTGAACCTTGACGGGATCCATCTCAATAGTAGAAGGAGAAAAAATGTACCCCAAAAAAGAAATCTTCTGGACTCCGAAGAGACATTTCGAGCCCTTCACAAACAGAGAATTGGCCCGCAGGACTTGAAACACCTTCCTGACCTGTAGAACATGAGACTCCCAGTCATCAGAAAACACCAAAATATCATCCAAATACACAATCATAAACTTATCCAGATATTCACGGAAAATATTGTGCATAAAGGACTGAAAGACTGAAGGAGCATTAGAAAGTCCAAAAGGCATTACCAAATATTCAAAATGGCCCTCAGGCGTATTAAATGCGGTTTTCCACTCATCACCCTGCTTTATCCGCACAAGATTATACGCACCGCGAAGATCTATCTTAGTGAACCACCTAGCCCCCTTAATGCGAGCAAACAAATCAGTCAATAATGGCAATGGATACTGATATTTGACTGTAATCTTATTCAGAAGGCGATAATCTATACAAGGCCTCAGGGAACCATCTTTTTTAGCCACGAAAAAAAAACCTGCTCCCAGAGGGGACAAAGATGGACGAATATGTCCCTTTTCCAAGGACTCCTTAATATAATTCCGCATAGCAGTATGCTCTGGCACTGACAGATTAAATAAACGACCCTTAGGGAACTTACTGCCAGGAATTAATTCTATGACTAAATTTAATACACCGCACACTCTAGGGGTATCATATGAAAAAAAATTGAATTTATTGAAGTGCTTTTTAGATTTATTATTCAACAGTGCAAAATTGCGACCAGAGGTCAAACTGACAACGTTTCGACTCTTCCCGAGTCTTTGTCAAGTGGTCGCTGTCAAAGCCGGTAAGGGTACTATACGGTATAGTGGTGGCCCAGAAAAAATTGCGATAGTCCTATTGTGCCACAGGATGGAACCTTGCGCTGCTGTTAATGTGGGACTATTGTAAGATTTCACTGGCAATGCAGGTAAATAGGTAGCATTAGCTACCTGCTCACACAGCAAGGCGCAGGAGCGCCGCTGATACCACAAGCGCCACCAGAGGCCCCCTACCTCCAGCCCCATTGCTAACTGGACAATCCTGTCCCTGCTACGGCCAGAGTACTCTCAGGTGGAGTCTCTTACTAGGTGCATTATAAGAGGTCTTCCATCTGTAGCCACATAGTAGCTAATGCTACCTATTTACCTGCATTGCCAGTGAAATCTTACAATAGTCCCACATTAACAGCAGCGCAAGGTTCCATCCTGTGGCACAATAGGACTATCGCAATTTTTTCTGGGCCACCACTATACCGTATAGTACCCTTACCGGCTTTGACAGCGACCACTTGACAAAGACTCGGGAAGAGTCGAAACGTTGTCAGTTTGACCTCTGGTCGCAATTTTGCACTGTTGAATAATAAATCTAAAAAGCACTTCAATAAATTCAATTTTTTTTTCATATGATACCCCTAGAGTGTGCGGTGTATTAAATTTAGTCTTAGTGTTTGGGACATTCCAGTCCTCTACACCGGCACCTCGCCCTACCTTAACCCTAGTGCGCACCAATTCTTCCTCCAGGAATTAATTCTATAGCACAGTCACAATCCCTATGAGGAGGGAGCGAATTGAGCTTAGGCTCCTCAAAAACATCCCGATAGTCAGACAAAAACGCAGGGACCTCAGAAGGAGTAGATGAAGCGATTGAAATCAGAGGTGCATAATCATGAACCCCCTGACATCCCCAGCTTAACACAGACATTGTTTTCCAATCCAGGACTGGATTATGAGATTGTAACCATGGCAGACCAAGCACTAGTACATCATGTAAATTATACAGTACAAGGAAGCGAATCACCTCCTGATGAACGGGAGTCATGCGCATGGTCACTTGTGTCCAGTACTGCGGTTTATTCATAGCCAGTGGTGTAGAGTCAATTCCCTTCAAAGGAATAGGAACTTCCAGAGGCTCCAGACTAAAACCACAGCGTTTGGCAAATGACCAATCCATAAGACTCAGGGCAGCGCCCGAATCCACATAGGCATCGACGGAAATGGATGACAGTGAACAAATCAGAGTTACAGACAAAATGAACTTAGACTGCAGAGTACTAATGGCAAAAGATTTATCAACCTTTTTTGTGCGTTTAGAGCATGCTGATATAACATGAGCTGAATCACCACAATAAAAACACAATCCGTTTTTCCGCCTATAATTTTGCCGTTCACTTCTGGACTGAATTCTATCACATTGCATAGTCTCAGGTGCCTGTTCAGAAGACACCGCCAACTGGTGCACAGGTTTGCGCTCCCGCAAACGCCGATCAATCTGAATGGCCATAGTCATAGACTCATTCAGACCTGTAGGCGCAGGGAACCCCACCATAATATCCTTAATGGCCTCAGAAAGACCATCTCTGAAGTTTGCAGCCAGGGCGCACTCATTCCACTGAGTAAGTACCGACCATTTCCGAAATTTTTGACAATATACTTCCGCTTCATCATGCCCCTGAGAGAGGGCTAATAAAGCCTTTTCAGCCTGAATCTCCAGGTTAGGTTCCTCATAGAGCAATCCCAGTGCCAGAAAAAACGCATCCACACTGAGCAATGCAGGATCCCCTGGTGCCAATGCAAATGCCCAATTCTGAGGGTCGCCCCGCAGGAAAGATATTACAATCTTGACCTGCTGAGCAGGGTCTCCAGAGGAGCGAGATTTCAAAGAAAGAAACAATTTGCAATTGTTCCTGAAATTCAGGAAGGTAGATCTATCTCCAGAAAAAACTCTGGAATAGGAATTCTAGGTTCAGACATAGGAGTGTGAACAACAAAATCCTGTATGTTTTGAACTTTTGCAGCGAGATTATTCAGGCTGGAAGCCAAACTCTGGACATCCATATTAAACAGCTAAGGTCAGAGCCATTCAAGGGTTAAGAGGAGGTAAGAAGCAGCTAGACAGCAATTAAAGGCTAGGCAGCAAAACTCTGAGGGAAAAAAAAAAAATAAATTCCCTTCAACACTTCTTTTTCTCCTGCTTCAGCCCAAACAATTAACACTTTGTGGGCCGGCTATACTGTTATGGATCCCAATGGCTAGGGGATCGCACTGGACAAGCAAAAAATAACTCAAATAACGGACGAGCTCTAGGGTGATGGAACCTGGGCTGACCGCTGCCCTACTCCTGACAAACACAACTAGAAATAGCCAGGGAGCGTGCCTACGTTGATTCTAGACGCCTCGCGTCAGCCTAAGAGCTAACTAGCACTGCAGAGAAAATAAAGACCTAACTTGCCTCCAGAGAAATAAACCCCAAAGGTATAGTTGCCCCCAACATGTATTGACGGTGAAAATGAGAGGAAGGCACGCACATAGATATGAAAATAGAGTTAGCAAAACGAGGCCTGCTATAACTAGAAAGCAGAAGGATACAAAAGGGGTCTGAGCGGTCAGCAAAAAACCCTAATCAAAAACCATCCTGAGATTACAAGCACCCATGTGCCAACTCATGGCACATGGGGAGCACCTCAGCCCACTAGAGCTTCCAACTAGCATAGAGTAATATTTAGCAAGCTGGACAAAAAACAAAACAACTGAAAAGCATAACTTAGCTTATCCTGAGAGATCTGGAAGCAGGTAGTCAGAACCAAACTGAGCACATCTGAGTACATTGATAGCCGGCAAGGGAATGACAGGAAAGCCAGGTTAAATAGGAAACACCCAGCCTCAGATGGACAGGTGGAAACCAGAGACCGCAACCCACCAAAGTCACCCAGTACCAGTTGTAACCACCAGAGGGAGCCCAAAAACAGAATCCACAACAGTTAGGCACTGTTGGGTTAGGCTATGGTTTAAGTTATGGGTTAGGCTATGGTTTAGGTTATGGACTAGGCTATAGTTTAGGTTATGCATTAGTTTATGGATTAAGCTATGGTTTAGGCCATGGTATAGGTATGGGTTAGGCTATGGTTTAGGTTATGGTTTAGGTCATGGATTAGGCTATGGTTTGGTATGGGTTAGGCTATGGATGATCTTGAAGGTGCTGGATTAGGCAGTATTGGTTAGATGGTACGTGTAAGGCTCTATTATGGAATTCTGTGTTAGGCTGTGGATTTAGGAGACATTGGATTAGGCCTCAGGAGGGTTTGCTTTTGGTGGATTATATAGATTTATCGTAACACATACTGACTAATTGTGCACAAAGTGTGAGTATTTTGACAATATTATAATTTTTATGCAGATTTTCTAACCCCGAGCTTTATATCCTTGAATGCTGATTGGATGAAACAGATCAGTTGATGAGTATGTGTAATGAATGTGTTGTGGCCTCAGGATGCCCCACCATTTCTCAGGGTGAATAGAATTATTAGGCAAAATGGCCAAAACAGATTTTTCTGACTCTGAAAGTGAAAAATGATTAAAAGTAGAGATGGTCGGGCCCCTGGATGTTCAGGTGCAGCGGGTTTGGACGAATAGTTTAAAAAGTTCACGTTCGAGTACCAGAACAATACCCGGACCCAAATCCAAACCCAAACCCAGAGCCCATTCACTGGAATGGGGGTCCTGAGCATCTATTGTTTGCCGCGCTGTCATGTGCATGCTTCTGCATCACTATCGGTCAGACAGCCACGCTGTCATTTGAGCTGTGATCGAAGGTAAAAAGTTTACCTCTGGTCACTGGCATCAGCTGATGGAACTACTGCTCCAATCAGCCTACACTTGCTGCTGCTAATAACAGCAAGAGCAGCCAGCGGCTGATGGGAGTTTTCATCAGCCACCACCTGCTCTCTAAATACAGTTGTGGCCAAAAGTATTCACACCCCTGCAATTCTGTCAGATAATACTCAGTTTCTTCCTGAAAATGATTGCAAACACAAATTCTTTGTTATTATTATCTTCATTTAATTTGTCTAAAATGAAAAAACACAAAAAGAATTGTCCTAAAGCCAAATTGGATATAATTCCACACCAAACATAAAAAAGGGGGTGGACAAAAGTATTGGCACTGTTGGAAAAATCATGTGATGCTTCTCTAATTAGTGTAATTAACAGCCCCTGTAACTTACCTGTGGCACCTAACAGGTGTTGGCAATAACAATCACACTTGCAGCCAGTTGACATGGATTAAAGTTGACTCAACCTCTGTCCTGTGTCCTTGTGTGTACCACATTGAGCATGGAGAAAAGAAGGAAGACCAAAGAACTGTCTGAGGACTGGAGAAACCAAATTGTGAGGAATTATGAGCAATCTCAAGGCTACAAGTCCATCTCCAAAGACCTGAATGTTCCTGTGTCTACCGTGCGCAGTGTCACCAAGAAGTGTAAAGCCCATGGCACTGTGGCTAACCTCCCTAGATGTGGACGGAAAAGAAAAATTGACAAGAGATTTCAACACAAGATTGTGCGGATGTTGGATAAAGAACCTCGACTAACATCCAAACAAGTTCAAGCTGCCCTGCAGTCCGAGGGTACAACAGTGTCAACCCGTACTATCCATCGGCATCTGAATGAAAAGGGACTGTATGGTAGGAGACCCAGGAAGACCCCACTTCTTACCCCGAGACATAAAAAAGCCAGGCTGGAGTTTGCCAAAACTTACCTGAAAAAGCCAAAAACATTTTGGAAGAATGTTCTCTGGTCAGATGAAACAAAAGTAGAGCTTTTTGGGCAAAGGCATCAACATAGAGTTTACAGGAGAAAAAAAGAGGCATTCAAAGAAAAGAACACGGTCCCTACAGTCAAACATGGTGGAGGTTCCCTGATGTTTTGGGGTTGCTTTGCTGCCTTTGGCACTGGACTGCTTGGCCGTGTGCATGGCTTTATGAAGTCTGAAGACTACCAACAAATTTTGCAGCATAATGTATGGCCCAGTGTGAGAAAGCTGGGTCTCCCTCAGAGGTCATGGGTCTTCCAGCAGGACAATGACCCAAAACACACTTCAAAAAGCACTAGAAAATGGTTTGAGAGAAAGCACTGGAGACTTCTAAGGTGGCCAGCAATGAATCCAGACCTGAATCCCATAGAACACCTGTGGAGAGATCTAAAAATGGCAGTTTGGAGAAGGCACCCTTCAAATATCAGGGACCTGGAGCAGTTTGTCAAAGAAGAATGGTCTAAAATTCCAGCAGAGCATTGTAAGAAACTCATTGATGGTTACCGGAAGCGGTTGGTCGCAGTTATTTTGGCTAAAGGTTGTGCAACCAAGTATTAGGCTGAGGGTGCCAATACTTTTGTCTGGCCCATTTTTGGAGTTTTGTGTGAAATGATCAATGTTTTGCTTTTTGCTTCATTCTCTTTTGTGTTTTTTCATTTAAGGCAAATTAAATGAAGATAATAATACCAAAGAATTTGTGATTGCAATCATTTTCAGGAAGAAACTGAGTATTATCTGACAGATTTGCAGGGGTGTCAATACTTTTGGCCACAACTGCAAATATTTAAAAAAAACGGTGAGGGTTCCACTGTGTTTTTGATAACCAGCCAGATCTAACTGACAGCTGCGGGCTACACCCCTAAGCTGTCAATTTTTTCATGGCTGGTTATCAAGAATAGAAGGTTCCCCACTCCGTTTTTATAAATTATTCAAATAAATTTTAAAAAACGGTATCAGGTCCACCTCATTTTTGACAACCAGTCAAGCTAAAGCAGACAGCGAGGGGCTGGTATTCTCACCAGCCCAAAAATAGCAGCCCACAGCTGCCCAGAAAAGGTGCATCTATTATATGCGGCAATTTTGCCTAGCTCTTCCCACTTGCCTTGTGGCAGTGGCACGCGGGGTTCATATTTGTGGGGTTGATGCACATTAGTATTGTCCGGTAACATCAAGCCCACGGCTTAGTAATGGAGAGGCGTCTGTAAGACACCTATTCATTACTAATCCTATAGTTTTATTGTAAATAAGCACACAGCCTGTATAAAGTCCTTTATTTGAAATAAAACACACTTTTCCTTTTTTATTTAAAAACAACAAACAGTTAGGGTGCGTGTCCACGTTCAGGATGGCCGGCGCTTTGGACGGAGCGGAAAACTCGCTCTGCCCAAAGCTCCACCCCCTTCAGTAGACGCGATGATGCCGGATGTGTTCATTGCACACATCCGGAATCATCGCACCCCACACATAGGGCCCTGTGTTTTACCTTGCAGTGGCGCAGCGTCGCCACAAGGAAAACAGACATGCTGCGTTCTAAAAAGAGGTGCCGCATGTCTGGACACGCAGGGCCGCCGAATGCGTGTTACCACGCATAGTGGAGACGGGATTTCATAAAATCCCCTCCACTATGCTGTAACATCTGGATGCTGCGGATTGAACGCTGCGGCTCCACGCAGCGTTCAATCCGCCGCTATTCTGGATGTAATACGGCCCGTGGACACATACCCTTATACTCACCTAACGCCCATTCCACTGAAGCCATCTTCTCTTGTAGTAAAACAAAAATAAAAAAATAACCATATCCCTCACCTATCCGTCGTTCTATCTCATGCCATAATCCATATCTGGGGATTATGAACTGCAGTGACCTACAGAGAAAAAGTCTCACGATGCAGCGCTGAGCTCAGAGAGTTCACCGGACAAATTGAGTCTTTTTCTCATGGTGTAAGCATTGATCTCACTGAGGTCACCGCAATTCATTGGCCTGGCTATGAACCCAGCCTCCGTGACCTGCGGTAACCTCGATGACGTCACCGCTGCTCACTGATGCTGAGCTCGCAGCAGCTCATTCTCCAGTGGTTTACAGCCTGGACAGTAACATCTTGGCACCGTCCAGACTGAAAACTTTTTTCCTCAGACATGGATTATGGTGTGGCAGAGAACGATGGACAGGTGAGGGATATAGTAGTTCTTTATTTATCTTTTATTACAGGAGACGAGGGATTCAATGGAGTGGGCATTAGGTGGGTATAACTGTGTTTTCCTTTTTTTAAAAAAAAATAACAAAGTGTGTTTTACTTTATTTTAAATGACTTTTTTCTGTCTGAGTCTGTATTAACCATGTAACTATAGGATTAGTAATGGATAGATGTCTTAATGATACCTCTCCATTACTAAACCATGGGCTTGATGTCTCTAGATAATACAAAGGTGACATCAACCCCACAAATATGAACCCCACTTGCCACCGCCACAGGACAAGTAGTAAGAGCTGGGGAAAGTGCCATAATTGGCGTCCTTTCTGGGTGGCTGCAGGCTGCTATTTTTAGTCTGGGGGGCAATATCCATGGCCCCTTACCAGCCTGAGAATACCAGTCCCCAGCTGTCTGATTTAGCTTGGCTGGTTGTCAAAAATGGAGGGACCCCATGATGTTTTTCTTTAATTATTTATTTAAATAATAAAAAAAACAGCATGGGGACCCCATTATTCTAGATAAACAGCCATGTTAAAGCTGACAGCTGAGGGGTCCAGCCTCCAGCTGTCAGTTTTGATTGTCTGGTTATCAAAAATACAGGGGAACCCAGGCTGTTTTGTTTTTTATATTTTATTTATTTAGTCTGCAGGTGCTGGCTGATGAATCCGACCATCAGCCGCCACCTGCTATCGCTGTTATTAGCACCAGCAGGCGTAAGCTGAAAGGAGTAGTAGTCCCATCAGCTGACGCTAGTGACCAAAGGTTAACCTTTTTCCTCTGATCACAGCTGCGGGCTCACACTGTCATTTAAAAGCATGGGAACTGTGGTTAGCTGACTGGCACTAATGATTTTACCCCTGGCCAGAAGCAGTGTTTGCCACGCTGTCATGCAGATAAAGTCCATATTTGGTGTTCATGCCTAAAAAGTAGGTGTTTGGTATGGACACTGAACTTTACTGTTCGAGTTTGCCCATCTCTGATTACAGGTTGTGGAAAGAATTGCCTGAGATTGTCAGATAAAAGAGCCATCACAGCAACAGCAGCAAAAGGATTGTAGTAAATGGCCCCCAGGGGGCAAAAAACATGAGGAAGAAAAGCCGCAGAAAGACCGCCAAAGATACGAAAAGAATCAGAGATTACCGGAGCCATTATCCTGAAGTGCTGCCATATTCCAGAGCTGCAGCTTCTTTGGAGGCCAGAAGTACAAGGTGCTCAGAGACATGACTGATGTGAGGAGGCAGAGCCCGGCCACCACTGAGCAAGACACAGAAGTACAAGGTGTTTAATGCTCAGAGACATGGCCGAGGTGAGGAGGTCGAGCCCGACCACCTCTGAGGAATACCCAGAGGTACAAGGTGTTCAGTTCTCATAGATAGAGCCGAGGTGAGGAGGCTGAGCCTGACAACCACTGAGCAAGATGCAAAATTACAAGATGTTCAGTCAGGGGCGGACACAAGCAGCAATGGGCCCCTGTGCAGGAAATACGTCGAGGCCCCCCTCATGCATGTACACTGTGTATAAAATGCCTATAATAACATACAGTATGCGTATACACAGCAGAAGATACACACACACACACACACACACTAGCCCTATATACATAGCAGCACACACACTAGCCCTATATACATAGCAGCACACACACTAGCCCTATATACATAGCAGCACACACACTAGCCCTATATACATAGCAGCACACACACACACTAGCCCTATATACATAGCAGCACACACACACACTAGCCCTATATACATAGCAGCACACACACTAGCCCTATATACATAGCAGCACACACACACACTAGCCCTATATACATAGCAGCACACACACACACTAGCCCTATATACATAGCAGCACACACACACACTAGCCCTATATACATAGCAGCACACACACACACTAGCCCTATATACATAGCAGCACACACACTAGCCCTATATACATAGCAGCACACACACTAGCCCTATATACATAGCAGCACACACACTAGCCCTATATACATAGCAGCACACACACTAGCCCTATATACATAGCAGCACACACACACACTAGCCCTATATACATAGCAGCACACACACTAGCCCTATATACATAGCAGCACACACACTAGCCCTATATACATAGCAGCACACACACTAGCCCTATATACATAGCAGCACACACACACTAGCCCTATATACATAGCAGCACACACACACACTAGCCCTATATACATAGCAGCACACACACACACTAGCCCTATATACATAGCAGCACACACACACACTAGCCCTATATACATAGCAGCACACACACTAGCCCTATATACATAGCAGCACACACACTAGCCCTATATACATAGCAGCACACACACTAGCCCTATATACATAGCAGCACACACACTAGCCCTATATACATAGCAGCACACACACACACTAGCCCTATATACATAGCAGCACACACACACTAGCCCTATATACATTGCAGCACACACACACACTAGCCCTATATACATAGCAGCACACACACACACTAGCCCTATATACATAGCAGCACACACACACACTAGCCCTATATACATAGCAGCACACACACACACTAGCCCTATATACATAGCAGCACACACACATTAGCCCTATATACATAGCAGCACACACACACACTAGCCCTATATACATAGCAGCACACACACACTAGCCCTATATACATAGCAGCACACACACACACACTAGCCCTATATACATGCACACAGCAGTATACACACAGCAGTACACACACTTGCCCTATATACACACACAGCAGTATACACACACACTAGCCCTATATACACGCACACAGCAGTATACACATAGCAGTACACACACACACACACTAGCCCTATATACACGCACACAGCAGTATACACACACAGCAGTATACACACACACTAGCCCTATTTACACACACAGCAGTATACACACACACTAGCCCTATATACACACACAGCAGTACACACACACACTAGCCCTATATACACACACTAGCCCTATATACACGCACACAGCAGTATACACACACAGCAGTATACACACACACTAGCCCTATATACACACACAGCAGTACACACACACACTAGCCCTATATACACACACTAGCCCTATATACACGCACACAGCAGTATACACACACACACATTAGCCCTATATACACACACACACACACACACACACACGACAGACCAGAAGAACACAGGAAATGAGCAGGGGAGACATGGAGCCTGTCCACTGCTCTCAGCCTTACAGACTCCCGGCGGGCCGGCCCTTCACCTACCTAGAGTAGTGATTCCTCCTCCCCATATTTTCATGTGTATCCCAGTCCCGCGGATCACTGAGGCTCTGGGAAGAGTGCGCACGTGCACAGCAGCAGTCAGTCACAAGCAGAGCCGCAGCTTCAGTGACTCACTGAGGGACCCTCACTCCTCTCTTCCTGCATCTGCAGTCACTGCGAAGCACAAGTGACAGCCGGACAGCAGCGAAATGTATGCTAACAGGTGAGGTCAGGAAGGGGGCCCCTTTTGACCGTCATATCACATGTGCGCAGCAGAGCGGGCCCCCCTGCTTCTCCTGTTAGCAATAATACTGCCGCCGGCTGTCATTCGCCTCATTGCTTTGTATCTCCATCGGGGCCCCCTCCCACTCTGGGCCCCGGTGCAGTTGCACCGGTTGAACCGGCGGTATGTCCGCCCCTGTGTTCAGTGCTTAGAGACTCAGATGAGATGAGGAGAATGAGCCCGACCACCACTAAGCAAGACACAGAAGTACAAGGTGTTTAATGCTCAGAGACATGGCCGAGGTGAGGAGGTCGAGCCCGACCACCTCTGAGGAATACCCAGAGGTACAAGGTGTTCAGTTCTCAAAGATAGAGCCGAGGTGAGGAGGCTGAGCCTGACAACCACTGAGCAAGACACAAAATTACAAGATGTTCAGTGCTTCGAGACTCAGATGAGATGAGGAGAATGAGCTCGACCACCACTGAGCAAGACACAGAAGTGCAAGGTGTTTAATGCTCAGAAACATGGCCGAGGTGAGGAGGCCGAGCCTGACCACCTCTGAGGAAGACCCAGAGGTACAAGGTGTTCAGTTCTCATAGATAGAGCCGAGGTGAGGAGGCTGAGCCTGACAACCACTGAGCAAGACACAAAATTACAAGATGTTCAGTGCTTAGAGACTCAGATGAGGTGAGGAGAATGAGCTCGACCACCACTGAGCAAGACACAGAAGTGCAAGGTGTTTAATGCTCAGAAACATGGCCGAGGTGAGGAGGCCGAGCCCGACCACCTCTGAGGAATACCCAGAGGTACAAGGTGTTCAGTTCTTATTGATACAGCCGAGGTGAGGAGGTCGAGCCCGACCACCTCTGAGGAATACCCAGAGGTACAAGGTGTTCAGTTCTCATAGATAGAGCTGAGGTGAGGAGGCTGAGCCTGACAACCACTGAGCAAGACGCAAAATTACAAGATGTTCAGTGCTTAGAGACTCAGATGAGGTGAGGAGAATGAGCTTGACCACCACTGAGCAAGACACAGAAGTGCAAGGTGTTTAATGCTCAGAAACATGGCCGAGGTGAGGAGGCCGAGCCTGACCACCTCTGAGGAAGACCCAGAGGTACAAGGTGTTCAGTTCTTATTGATACAGCCGAGGTGAGGAGGCTGAGCCCGACCACCACCGAGCAAGACACAGGAGGGAAGAAATCAGGACTGAACCAAGAAATATGATAGATTGTTCACAGGTTTCATGGACTAATGAGACAACTCTGGACTGAGCAGACCGACGGGCCGGGGCTGGATCAGTACCGGGCACAGACCTCCTCTTGTTGTCAGATATGCAAAAGATACAGACTTATTTGTGTGCAGGAGGAGTTTACACTTTTCTCACAGTAGATGGCGATGATGTTACTGTTATACTGTGCATATACTTGTACTTTGGTTTCATTTTCTCTCTGGTAAAAGGTTCTTCAGACTTCCTGTTATGCTGTATGAAGAAGCTGATGCATGTACTTCATGTTCTGTGTAGATAAAAGTTGAATTACCCCATATAATCTAATCTGACAAGTTTCTTCTGCGACCAAACTATGCAACACCTCTTCCCGTCAGACTTCAGTGAGGTGGGCACTGCTATGGCTGGGATTATTACAGAGAAGTTTGTTGGATCGGATTGAAGATGGATCACAATCACCTCCCAAACCTCCTGCTGATGATGAAGACACGTTCTGACAGGAGAGGAGCAGGAACAAGTTTGCGTCTCTCCAGAAAACCAGGATTGTTCTGCAGGACAAGGTTCCATCGCAGCATCGAAGTCTTCATGCTCGGGACCAGGAAAGGCCACAAACATGGAGAATAATGACCCGGCCCTGTCCTTACGGACCTAAACCCTAGTGAGAACCTGCGGCTCTTCTTACATGGAGATTTCCTATGAAGGAGAACAGTGGCCTCCATGAGCCATGTCTGGGAGGCTGGTGCAGCCTGAAATGCTGGTTGTCAACAGGTTATGTAGCTGACAGACTCCTTGGATGGAGCTTATGACTGTTATTAATATATATATAACTATATCAGTCAGTGATATTTTTTGTGGAAATGTTAGAAATGTATTTTGCCCATTTTGAGCTGTTTGGTTCTTATTCTCTCTGTAACAGACAGAGATAAACAATTAGATGGAAAATGTAAGTTTTTTGTTAAGTCCCATAATCATTCCACACAGGCATAATCTCCTAAGAGAAAACTGTTAGTTTCTATTCGGGTTTATTAACCGTTCATATTGGCGGACTGCTCTGGACTGCTTCAGTAGTAAAAGAATCCGCACAAATACACATTGCCTAATAATCGTGCGCACTGCAGAGGGATTGTCAGTTCTTTTTCTGTGTTTTTTATTTTCACGGGGATGTTTTCCTAAAGATTTCTTCATGAATTAGGTCCTGAAGGGAAGTGGTTTGAAGACCTGACGGAGCGAGCCATGAATGTAACAGTGAACGCCCTCAACTCTACCACTGCGCTGGTTACGTGGACGTCATTTCCGGAGAGCAGCAAAGAATTCATTGTGTCTGTAAAATCCCAAACTTGTCAGAAGCAGAAGGAGACACAGCAACTGGAGAAGCAGTACTGTGAAGAGGTGACGTGCTCCATCGTAGACCCCCATGTATACAGTGCTGTGCTTACTCTGCACAGGGGCCAACTACGGGGAGGGTGACCCAAGTATCAGCATGCCTGAGGTCAGAAAAATCTTACATCTAGATTACACAGGAGCCCAGCAGGGCAGGGTTGTTCTGGGATCATCAGTCCTGGAGACAGAAGCCCACAATGGATGAGGGTTGTGTGGGTATCTGCAGCCGTGGGGTTAGACGTCAACCAAAAGGAGGGTCATATAGTAAACATTAGCTGACATCTCAGAAACACATGAACATCTGTAATCCCCACACATGGGGACTACTCGAGCAACTCCCTGAAAATCATGTTATTCTGTCACGCGCCCCTCACGTATGGACTGTCTTATGCTCAGCCTCATGAGAACGTTGCCATGTGTGAGAAAACTGCATGCAGATATTACTCGAATCGTACCTGAATTCTTCTAGTACCTCTGTATCCACAAGACAAGGAGTCAGGGAGTAGATTACTTGGCAGTTTATTTTGCCTTGAAGCAAATCACGGTCCGCTAGGTAAAAAGACAATTCCTTTGCCAGGTCAGAAAGTATGACTTCCTTCAATGTTCCACAATTACAGAATGCAGACAGGAAGAAGAACTGGTTCTAACCGGGCAAGCAAGGTCTCCACCCAGGTCATTAACATATACACATATACATGTTGAACACCAAGATGACCACTGGGTGGCAGCAAATCATAACAAGTAAGAACACAATACAAACTGAATGCATTTTCAGAACAACTATGGAAAAACAGAAAAAACAATAATGTAAATACATTTGAATCTGTCACAGAGTGGCAGCACACATGTTATCCTACAAAGAGCAAAAAGGAGCCGGAGCTCACACAAAAAGTATATATAATAAACAGACTCAATTATAATAAAATGTACAAATAATCTTCATTAAACAGTAACTTACACCTAAAGAGTATGAGCATAAATAGCCCCAAGTACAAACACAAGACTAGAATAGAAGGGGTGAAGGAACCAAGCAGCCCTGGTAACACTGAACCTCTTGTGCTCACCAGTAGTATGTAAGATTATATATGCACTGAGAACCCCAACAAATGTATCAGCCAACCCCCAGAAAACAGGACACAACCAAATCTAGGTCTATAATCAGTCCATGTGGACAAAATAGATTTTATGGCTAATAGCGCCCATAGCTACCGGAGACTAAAGTGCCGCTCATAGTGCATAAGAGAGCTATCACTTACCCATATGGGGGAGAGGGATCAGACCAGTGCGTGCATGCCAGATTGCAAGGCCTGGGATTAAGATGACCAACATTTGGAGGGTCATTCAGGAATCCACAAGCCTAAAGTCAGAGGTCAACCACCGAGGAGGGTTGTGCAAGTATCATCAAGCCTGAAGTCCCAATTCCGTTATGGTGTGTGAGAAAAAGTGATTCTGAGGCCAGGTTCCCTCAGCGGAGGAAGGTCACATGTGGATTGCCAGGTTCAAGATCCTGAATCCACCATGGAGGAAAGTTGTGAGGGTATCGGCAGGCCAGAGGTCAGGAGACCACCTTGTGGAGGGTTGTGCACATGTGGTTAGGCCTTAAGTCAATAGCCAATCACCAGGGTCATACATAGAAATCATGGGGCCACATAGCAAAGGCTAAATGGGAATTGTCATCCCCACACCGCCCACCCCAAAAAAATGTATTATTTGGCGGGGTCACGGAAGAGTATATCCCACAATCTTGTAGTGTTTACAAAGCAATTTTCTCCCATTGAAGCCCCTTAGTATTCCCACACATGATGTTAACAAATGAAAACCCCAAACCCAGAAAGATACCCCCATAGTTAATTCCTCCACAGTATCTTACACGTTGACAGTATGAGGATCCTACAGTACCCCCACAAAGTATGATTATAATAATAAATCATCTTTATTCATCTGTCTCCACACCCTCCATGCACACGATAACTGCACTTGATACTTGACTATTGCACTTAAACACACGGGCTGATGACCGGATCATGCAGCTTTATATGGAAATCCCTATTTATTATAATTGCCAGACCTGAAATAACGAGCACTTTTCACCTATTGTGTCCCCCCATTTCCTTGTAGATTGTAAGCTTGCGAGCAGGGACCTCACCCCTAATGTCACTGTTTAAATTGTCTTAACTCGTACCGAATTTATTGTTTGTACATGTCCCTGCTTAATTGTAAAGTGCTGCGGAATATGTTGGCACTATATAAATAAAAATTATTATTATATAACATATTCTGCAGCGCTTTACAATTTGTCCCCATTGGGGCTCACAATCTAGAATCCCTATCAGTATGTTTTTGGAATGTGGGAGGAAACCGGAGTACACAGAGGAAACCCATTCAAACTCCTTGCAAATGTTGTCCTTGGTGGGATTTGAACCATACAGTATATCGCCCTTCATATAGTATAGTGGCCACCACACAACCTCTCCATAGTGTATAATGGCCTGAAAACATAGTGGGCTCTGTTAGACTTTAAAACGGTACAATGGCCCCACACAACCCTGTAAACAGTATAATAGACCCCACACAGCCCTCCAAACAGTTGTATTTACCCCCCACATATACAGCTATCCAAACAGTATAATTGTATCTCACATAGCCCTCCAAACAGTAATAGAATGGCTCCTACATAGTCCTCCACATAATATGATGACTTCCCAAATAGTATGATGGCCCTCCACAAAGACCTGCAAATAACCTAATGGCCCTCCTAAGTAGCAGGATGGCAGCAACATAGAACTCAGAATAGTATGATGGCCCCACAAATAGCCCTTCAATAAGGGTGATGACCCCACAAATAGACCTCCAAATAGTATGATGGCCCCCACAAATTACTCATTGATTACAAAAAAGTACTCCTCCTAATTCCGCTGCTGCTCCGGTCTCTGCAGTATGTGGTCTACAGTGCTCGGCACAGTTGTCATGCCAGCTGCGCTAAGATGTCAGATGCCCAAGGAGCAGACAGCTGACAGCTCCCACTGCCATCATAGCTTTCAACTGTACCTCCAGGATTATTTCCTCATCTTCTCCCTCTTGTATTGTTTCTTTATTTCAACTCTCCTGTATTATTTTTTTTGTCTCCTCCATATTGTATTATTTCCTCTTCCTCTCCCTCTTGTATTATTTTCTCTTCTCCTCCCTCTTGTACTATTTCCTTTTCTCCTCCCTCTTGTACTTTTTCCTCTTCCTCTCGCTCTTGTATTATTTCCTCATCTCCCTCTTTTACGATTTCCTCTTCTCCCTCTTGCATTATATCTTTGTCTACTCCCTCTTGTACTATTTCCTCTTCTCCTCTCTCTTGTACTATTTCCTCTTCTCTTTCTTTTATTATTTCCTCATCGCCTCCTTCTTGTATTATTTCCTATTCTCCTCCTTCTTGTACTCTTTCTCCTTCCTCTCCCTCTTGTATTATTTCCTCTCCTCCCTCTTGTACTATTTCATCTTCTCCTCTTTCTTGTATTTTTTCCTCATTGTCTCCTTCTTGTATTATTTCCTATTCTCCTGCTTCTTGTACTATTTCCTCTTCCTCTTGTATTATTTCCTATTCTCCAACTTCTTGTATTATTTCTTCTTCTTCTCCCTCTTGTATTATTTCCTCTTTTCCTCTCTCTTGTACTATTTCCTCTTCTCCACCCTCTTGTACTATTTCCTCTTCTCTTCTTTCTTGTATTATTTCCTCTTCTTCACCCTCTTGTTCTATTTTCTATTCTCCTCCTTCTTGTTCTATTTCCTCTTCCTCTCCCTCTTGTTCTATTTCCTCTTCTCCTCTCTCTTGTATTATTTCCTCTACTCCTCTCTCTTGTACTATTTCCTCTCCCTCTTGTACTGTTTCCTCTTCTCCTCCCTCTTGAACTATTTCCTCTTCTTGTCTTTCTTGTATTATTTCCTCATCGCCTCTTTCTTGCACTATTTCCTCTTCCTCTTGTAATATTTCTTCTTCTCTCTTGTATTTTTTCTTCTCCTCCCTTCTGTACTATTTCTTCTTCCTCTCCCTCTTGTACTATTTCCTTTTCTCCTCCCTCTTTTACTATTTCCTTTTCTACTCCTTCTTGTGCTATTTCCTCTTCTCCTTTCTTTTGTATTATTTCATCATCGTCTCCCTCTTGTATTATTTCTTCTTCTCCTCTCTCTTGTACTATTTCCTCTTCCTCTCCCTCTTGTACTATTTCCTCTCCTCCCTCTTGTATTATTTCATCTTCTCCGCTCTCTCGTGCTATTTCCTATTCTCCTTTTTGTACTATTTCCTCTTCCTCTCCCTCTTGTACTATTTCCTCTTCCTCTCTCTCTTGTACTATTTCCTATCCTCCTCGTTCTTGTACTGTTTTCTCTTCTTCTCTCTCTTGTATTATTTCCTCTTCTCCTCCCTCTTCTATTATTTCCTCTCCCTCTTGTACAATTTCCTCTCCTCCCTCTTCTATTATTTCCTCTTCCTCTCCCTCTTGTACTATTTCCTCTTCCTCTCCCTCTTGTACAATTTCCTCTCCTCCCTCTTCTATTGTTTCCTCTTCCTCTCCCTCTTGTACTATTTCCTCTTACTCTCCCTCTTGTACAATTTCCTCTCCTCCCTCTTCTATTATTTCCTCTTCCTCTCCCTCTTGTACTATTTCTTCTTCCTCTCCCTCTCCCTCTTGTACAATTTCCTCTCCTCCCTCTTCTATTATTTCCTCTTCCTCTCCCTCTTGTACTATTTCCTCTCCCTCTTGTACTATTTCCTATCCTCCTCCTTCTTGTACTGTTTTCTCTTCTCTCTCTTGTATTGTTTCCTCTTCCTCTCCCTCTTGTACTATTTCCTCTTACTCTCCCTCTTGTACAATTTCCTCTCCTCCCTCTTCTATTATTTCCTCTTCCTCTCCCTCTTGTACTATTTCCTCTTCCTCTCCCTCTTGTACTATTTCCTCTCCTCCCTCTTGTATTATTTCATCTTCTCCGCTCTCTTGTACTATTTCCTATTCTCCTCCTTTTTGTACTATTTCCTCTTCCTCTCCCTCTTGTACTATTTCCTCTCCCTCTTGTACTATTTCCTATCCTCCTCCTTCTTGTACTGTTTTCTCTTCTCTCTCTTGTATTGTTTCCTCTTCCTCTCCCTCTTGTACTATTTCCTCTTACTCTCCCTCTTGTACAATTTCCTCTCCTCCCTCTTCTATTATTTCCTCTTCCTCTCCCTCTTGTACTATTTCCTCTTCCTCTCCCTCTTGTACAATTTCCTCTCCTCCCTCTTCTATTGTTTCCTCTTCCTCTCCCTCTTGTACTATTTCCTCTTACTCTCCCTCTTGTACAATTTCCTCTCCTCCCTCTTCTATTATTTCCTCTTCCTCTCCCTCTTGTACTATTTCCTCTTCCTCTCCCTCTCCCTCTTGTACAATTTCCTCTCCTCCCTCTTCTATTATTTCCTCTTCCTCTCCCTCTTGTACTATTTCCTCTCCCTCTTGTACTATTTCCTATCCTCCTCCTTCTTGTACTGTTTTCTCTTCTCTCTCTTGTATTGTTTCCTCTTCCTCTCCCTCTTGTACTATTTCCTCTTACTCTCCCTCTTGTACAATTTCCTCTCCTCCCTCTTCTATTATTTCCTCTTCCTCTCCCTCTTGTACTATTTCCTCTTCCTCTCCCTCTTGTACAATTTCCTCTCCTCCCTCTTCTATTATTTCCTCTTCCTCTCCCTCTTGTACTATTTCCTCTCCCTCTTGTATTATTTCCTCGTCTCTTTCTGCGGATTGACCACAAGTGGCTGTTATTTCTCACATTGACAACAATTTCTACTTCTTACCACTGGAAGCTGTTCTGCAATTGCCTTTAAGTAAGATGGCGGATGTTGAACCTGTGGAAACCATCTTGTTTCCTGTTTGGGCCTACTTACAACTCCTATTGCTAGCTCCAGGGGCTTCTATTTCCACTTGCTGTACCCCACTATTGCTTCTCTGGCCACTGGATTCCAGCCTTCACCAGTCCCATAATGGAAATTTGTGTAACTAAGATAAACTGTTGTTTTACCAACATCTATGCCGACATGCAAACGCTAAAGGCCGAATACATGCCATTGGATTCTCAGACATCCCATTGCATGAAAACCTCTGGACAAGCTCCACAGGATCTACAGAATATCGTACAAGATCTCAGCAATAAGATTACACTGAATTCTGAGCAGATTCTTCAATTACAAAGCTCACATATTGCTCCGACCCCTCCACCCACTTTCCCATTCCACCGCTCAAGTTCAGTGGAGACCATGACAAATTGTACTTCGGTGCTCACCCTGCTCACTTCTGTACTGACATATCTAAGCATCATTATCTATTTAATGTATCATTAAACTTCTGACTTTAAACAAACAAAAACCTAAACCTGAATACAAATCAATTCATTATACTATGAATACCAAAATACAAGACCTAAACCAAAAAAATATTCTCAGAGAATTGTGTACAATAGAAGCTTTTAGTGATAAATATTCAAACATGATTACACAGCAGATAGGATAATAAAAGATAATTACACAAGACATATACAAAGAAAACGAGGAAATATAAAACAATGATATGTGAGGGGGCAGGATATGTCACCCTGATTGGCAATAAATGATTCACAACAATGATACATCCATAGTAACGAACACAATTATAGGGACTGCTGCGCAAGCGATTATCAGTAGTAAAGATACATTAATTCACAGTAAAATGTGCATAATGCTGTATTTATGTAGAACGCCAATAACCTCAAGAATGTTAGAAATAAATGTATTTGTATAAGGAGATGTTAAATTGTATAGCATGTAAAGTAACTCCATCCTGCTATAAATGTATATTAATTGCTAAAGTGCATAGTGCTAGAGCAATCACAATCATTTCAATTGCATGAGCAGCAATGACCACAATGAAAAATACACAAGAGCAATTTCAATAGAAATTGTATCATTGTTGTGAATCATTTATTGCCAATCAGGGTGACATCCCCTGCCCTCTCGCATATCATTGGTTTCTATTCCGTTTTTTATTTCCTCTTTTTCTTTGCATATGTCTTGTGTAATTATCTTTTATTATCCTATTTGTTGTGTAATCATGTTTTAATCTTTATCAATAAAAGCTTCTATTGTATACAGTACAATTCTCTGTGAATACTTCTTCTTTGGTTTATGCTCCTGACTTTAGCCTGGGCCGCCCCCATCATGATGACAGCCTTAATGATCTGGAGGCTTCCTAGCAGCCGGGTGTTTGATGGCCCTCATCGTGGTTTACCAGCTTCATCTACACATCTGTCGCAGAGCCCGCCTGCTACTGTTGGGTGATTGATACTGAATGGAATAATGCTACAAAATTGTCTTTTTTAAAGAACGGACTCTCCAGTGCACTCAAGGATGAACTAGCCCGGACCGATGATCCCCCAAATTGTGATTGCTTTATTCACCATTATATTCGTATAGACACCCGATTATCAGAAAGACAACACGAGAAGTGGAATTCCAATGGGCCCCATAACAGTAACCGTTCTCCACCTCCTTCAACCACCAGTCCCAGAGACTTTGAGATAAAGAGTCCTCAGACATCGGAAGCTAAACCCATGCAGACTGACAGCCTGTTAAAATGTGAAAGTGCTGAGAGGGAAGCAAGGAGACATCTGGAAAACCAGTAGGTGGCAAGTCTGACCACTTTCTCATCAATTGTCCTTCTCGACTATGTAAAACATTGGCAGTGTGTTGTGAATTCTGCTCTTGGGCTCCCTCCGGTGGTTATAAGTGGTAGCGCTGCTGTCTCTGGATCACAGCATTCATCAGGTGTGTCCACTTTTTGCAATTCTGACTGGGCTATTTAGTCTTGCTTGACCCTTTAGTCAGTGCCAGTTGTCCATTGTTCCTGGAGGATTCACATCCTTGCCTGGTCTCTCCTGCTTTGCTGTTCATTTCAACAAAGATAAGTTCTGGCCTTCATTTTTGCAGTCCACATGCTGTGGACCTTATTGTTCAGTTCTTTTCCATGTTGTTGTCTTGTCCAGCTTGGTCTGTATAAGGATTTGTTTAGCCAAGCTGGTATCTCTGGAGATGCAGATATACCCTCCATATCTTTAGTTAGATGTGGAGATTTTGTATTTTCTGTGGTGGATATTTTCTAGTGTTTTAATACTGACCGCATAGTACTCTGTCCTATCCTTTCTATTTATCTAGAAGTGGCCTCCTTTGCTAAATTCTGATTTAATTCTGTGCATGTTTTTTCCCTCTCCTCTCACAGTCAATATTTGTGGGGGCCTGTCTATCCTTTGGGGATTTTCTCTGAGGCAAGATAGTTTTCCCTTTTTTATCTCTAGGGGTAATTAGTCCTCCGGCTGTGTCGAGATGTCTAGGGAGTGATAGGTACATTCCACGGCTACTTCTAGTTGCGGTGTTAAGTTCAGGGTCTGCGGTCAGTACAGGTACAGTACAACTGGCCCACAATGAGTTAACCGCATCTCAGAAGAAGGGAAGGAAAGTGCTGAGCCATTTTTTTTTCTGTAGTCAGGAGTTTGGCGCTGGCATGGATGTTCAGGGATTGGCTTCTCATGTGGATCAACTTGCTGCTAGAGTACAGGGTATTTCCGATTATATCGTTCAGACTCCGGTTTTAGAGCCTAGAATTCCAACTCCTGATTTGTTTTTTGGGGACAGGTCCAAATTTTTGAGCTTTAAAAATAACTGTAAACTGTTTTTTGCTCTGAAACCCCGTTCCTCTGGTGATCCCATCCAGCAGGTTAAAATTGTTATATCTCTGCTGCGTGGTGACCCCCAGGATTGGGCATTTGCCCTGGAACCTGGGAATCCGGCTTTGCTTAATGTAGACACCTTTTTCCAGGCGCTTGGGTTATTGTATGATGAACCTAATTCAGTGGATCATGCTGATAAGACCTTGTTGGCCCTGTGTCAGGGTCAAGAAGCGGCAGAATCATATTGCCAGAAATTTAGAAAATGGTCTGTGCTGACTAAATGGAATGAGGATGCCTTGGCAGCAATTTTCAGAAAGGGTCTTTCTGAATCCGTTAAAGATGTTATGGTGGGGTTCCCCACGCCTGCTGGTCTGAGTGATTCTATGTCTCTGGCCATTCAGATTGATCGGCGCTTGCGCGAGCGCAGAGTTGTGCACACTATGGCATTGTTTTCCGAGCGGAGTCCTGAGCCTATGCAGTGTGATAGGATTGTGTCTAGAGCTGAACGACAAGGATTCAGACGTCAGAATAGGTTGTGTTTTTACTGCGGCGATTCTGCTCATGTTATTTCTGATTGCCCTAAGCGTACCAAGAGAATCGCTAGTTCTGTTACCATCAGTACTGTACAACCTAAATTTCTGTTATCTGTGACCCTGATCTGCTCATTATCGTCATTTTCTGTCATGGCATTTGTGGATTCAGGCGCCGCTCTAAACTTAATGAACTTAGAATTTGCCAGACGTTGTGGTTTCCCCTTGCAGCCTTTGCAGAGTCCTATTCCTTTGAGGGGCATTGATGCTACACCGTTGGCTAAAAATAAACCTCAGTTTTGGACACAGCTGACCATGTGCATGGCGCCAGCCTATCAGGAAGATTGTCGTTTTCTGGTGTTGCATAATTTGCATGATGCTATTGTGCTGGGTTTCCCATGGTTACAGGTGCATAATCCGGTATTAGATTGGAAATCTATGTCTGTGACTAGTTGGGGTTGTCAGGGGGTTCATGGTGACGTTCCTTTGATGTCAATTGCCTCCTCCCCCCTTCTGAAATTCCTGAGTATTTGTCAGATTTCCAGGATGTATTCAATGAGCCCAAGTCCAGTTCCCTTCCACCGCATAGGGACTGTGATTGTGCTATTGACTTGATTCCAGGCTGTAAGTTCCCTAAGGGCCGACTTTTCAACCTGTCTGTGCCAGAACATACCGCCATGTGGAGCTATGTTAAGGAGTCTTTAGAGAAGGGGCATATTCGGCCATCTTCTTCACCATTGGGAGCAGGTTTTTTTTTTGTTGCCAAGAAGGATGGTTCCTTGAGACCCTGTATTGATTATCGCCTCTTGAATAAGATCACGGTCAAATTCCAATACCCTTTGCCTTTGCTTTCTGATCTGTTTGCTAGGATTAAGGGGGCTAGTTGGTTTACTAAGATTGACCTTCGAGGGGCATATAATCTGGTTTGTATTAAGCAGGGGGACGAATGGAAAACTGCGTTTAATACGCCCGAAGGCCATTTTGAATACCTTGTGATGCCATTCAGACTCTCTAATGCTCCATCTGTGTTTCAGTCCTTCATGCATGATATATTTCGGAATTATCTTGATAAATTCATGATTGTATATTTGGATGATATTTTGATTTTTTCAGATGATTGGGAGTCTCATATGAAACAAGTCAGGATGGTATTTCAGATCCTTCGTGATAATGCCTTGTTTGTGAAGGGGTCTAAGTGCCTCTTTGTAGTACAGAAGATTTCTTTTTTGGGCTTCATTTTTTCTCCCTCATCTATAGAAATGGATCCGGTTAAGGTTCAGGCCATTCATGATTGGATCCAGCCCACATCCGTGAAGAGCCTTCAGAAATTTTTGGGCTTTGCTAATTTTTATCGCCGTTTCATTGCCAACTTCTCCAGTGTGGTTAAGCCCCTGACCGATTTGACGAAGAAAGGCGCTGATGTGACGAATTGGTCCTCTGCGGCTGTTTCTGCCTTTCAGGAGCTTAAACGCCGATTTACTTCTGCCCCTGTGTTGCGTCAGCCGGATGTTTCTCTTCCTTTTCGGGTTGAGGTTGACGCTTCTGAGATTGGGGCAGGGGCCGTTTTGTCTCAGAGGAATTCTGATGGTTCCTTGATGAAACCGTGTGCCTTCTTTTCTCGAAAGTTTTTGCCTGCGGAACGCAATTATGATGTCGGCAATCGTGAGTTGGCTATGAAGTGGGCATTTGAGGAGTGGCGACATTGGCTTGAGGGGGCCAAGCACCGTATTGTGGTCTTGACCGATCATAAGAATCTGATTTACCTCGAGTCTGCCAAATGGCTGAATCCTAGACAGGCCCGATGGTCCCTGTTTTTCTCCCGTTTTGATTTTGTGGTCTCGTATCTTCCGGGTTCTAAGAATGTTAAGGCTGATGCCCTCTCTAGGAGCTTTTTGCCTGATTCTCCTGGGGTCCTTGAGCCGGTCGGCATTCTGAAGGAAGGGGTGATTCTTTCTGCCATCTCCCCTGATTTATGACGGGTTCTTCAGGAATTTCAGGCTGATAAACCTGACCGCTGTCCAGTGGGGAAACTGTTTGTTCCTGACAGATGGACTAGTAAAGTGATTTCTGAGGTTCATTGTTCTGTGTTAGCTGGTCATCCTGGGATTTTTGGTACCAGAGATCTAGTTGGTAGGTCCTTTTGGTGGCCTTCTTTGTCACGGGATGTGCGTTCTTTTGTGCAGTCCTGTGAGACTTGTGCGCGGGCCAAGCCTTGCTGTTCCCGCGCTAGTGGGTTGCTTTTGCCTTTGCCGGTCCCTGAGAGGCCTTGGACGCATATTTCTATGGATTTTATTTCGGATCTTCCGGTTTCCCAGAGGATGTCGGTTATCTGGGTGGTTTGTGACCGGTTTTCTAAGATGGTTCATTTGGTACCTTTGCCTAAATTGCCTTCCTCTTCTGATTTGGTTCCGTTGTTTTTTCAGCATGTGGTTCGTTTGCATGGCATTCCGGAGAATATTGTGTCCGATAGAGGTTCCCAGTTTGTTTCTAGGTTTTGGCGGGCCTTTTGTGCTAGGCTGGGCATTGATTTGTCTTTTTCTTCCGCATTTCATCCTCAGACAAATGGCCAAACCGAGCGAACTAATCAGACTTTGGAAACTTATTTGAGATGCTTTGTGTCTGCTGATCAGGATGATTGGGTGGCTTTCTTGCCATTGGCCGAGTTTGCCCTTAATAATCGGGCTAGTTCTGCTACCTTGGTTTCACCCTTCTTTTGTAACTCTGGTTTTCATCCTCGTTTTTCTTCAGGGCAGGTTGAGCCTTCTGATTGTCCTGGGGTGGACTCTGTGGTTGACAGGTTGCAGCAAATTTGGGCTCATGTTGTTGACAATTTGGTGTTGTCTCAGGAGGGGGCTCAGCATTTTGCTAACCGTCGTCGGTGTGTTGGTTCCCGGCTTCGGGTTGGGGATTTGGTCTGGTTGTCTTCCCGTCATGTTCCTATGAAGGTTTCTTCCCCTAAGTTCAAGCCTCGGTTTATTGGCCCTTATAGGATTTCTGAGATTATCAATCCAGTGTCTTTTCGTTTGGCCCTTCCAGCCTCTTTTTCCATCCATAATGTTTTTCATAGATCTTTGTTGCGGAAATATGTGGTGCCCGTTGTTCCCTCTGTTGATCCTCCTGCCCCGGTGTTGATTGATGGGGAGTTGGAGTATGTGGTTGAGAAGATTTTGGATTCTCGTTTTTCGAGGCGGAAGCTTCAGTATCTTGTCAAATGGAAGGGTTATAGCCAGGAGGATAATTCTTGGGTTGTTGCCTCCGATGTTCATGCTGAGGATTTGGTTCGTTCCTTTCATTTGGCTCGTCCGGATCGGCCTGGGGGCTCTGGTGAGGGTTCGGTGACCCCTCCTCAAGGGGGGGGGGGGTACTGTTGTGAATTCTGCTCTTGGGCTCCCTCCGGTAGTTATAAGTGGTAGCGCTGCTGTCTCTGGATCACAGCATTCATCAGGTGTGTCCACTTTTTGCAATTCTGACTGGGCTATTTAGTCTTGCTTGACCCTTTAGTCAGTGCCAGTTGTCCATTGTTCCTGGAGGATTCACATCCTTGCCTGGTCTCTCCTGCTTTGCTGTTCATTTCAACAAAGATAAGTTCTGGCCTTCATTTTTGCAGTCCACATGCTGTGGACCTTATTGTTTAGTTCTTTTCCATGTTTTTGTCTTGTCCAGCTTGGTCTGTATAAGGATTTGTTTTGCCAAGCTGGTATCTCTGGAGATGCAGATATACCCTCCATATCTTTAGTTAGATGTGGAGATTTTGTATTTTCTGTGGTGGATATTTTCTAGTGTTTTAATACTGACCGCATAGTACTCTGTCCTATCCTTTCTATTTAGCTAGAAGTGGCCTCCTTTGCTAAATTCTGATTTCAGTCTGTGTATGTTTTTTCCCTCTCCTCTCACAGTCAATATTTGTGGGGGGCTGTCTATCCTTTGGGGATTTTCTCTGAGGCAAGATAGTTTTCCCTTTTCTATCTCTAGGGGTAATTAGTCCTCCGGCTGTGTCGAGATGTCTAGGGAGTGATAGGTACATTCCACGGCTACTTCTAGTTGCGGTGTTAAGTTCAGGGTCTGCGGTCAGTACAGGTTCCACCTTCTCCAGAGTACGTCTCATGCTGCTCCTAGGCCACCAGATCATAACAGCAGTGGTTCCCAACTTCTGTG
This sequence comes from Ranitomeya variabilis, assembly GCF_051348905.1. Classification (NCBI taxonomy): domain Eukaryota; kingdom Metazoa; phylum Chordata; class Amphibia; order Anura; family Dendrobatidae; genus Ranitomeya; species Ranitomeya variabilis. The sequence continues at coordinate 690,487,912 of NC_135236.1, read as the reverse complement.
ATGAAGGATCACTCTTGTCTGAACCCATGCCTCCAGTGAATGCTGTCATCCTTTCAGTTTCCTCCATTGCACCCAACATTAAGAAAGAAAACATAGATTCTTATCGCTTAATTTCTATCAAGTTTCAAGTTGATTGTCAGTGGATTTCCACATCTGTCATGGTTGATATAGGAGCAAATGGAGATTCTATGGACATATCTTTTGCCAAAGAACACAGGGTAAAAATTCAAGATAGATTTTCAACTATTATAACTATGCAAACTATTGATGGATCCCCACTAAGCTCAGGACTAGTGAGTCAAGAGACCTTGTAGATAGTTATGGAACCTAATCACCATGAGGTTTTATCCATCTTCCTAATTTAATTTCCATATTTCCCAATCATCCTTGGGTTGCCAAGGCTACCAGCTGAAAATCCCACGATCAATTGGGAAACCAAAGAAGTGTCTTTTCGAGCTCCTGTTCAACCCCACAGGCTTCATTAAATGAAAAGGTTGTAGAGGATCCTGGACAATCTTCTAAACTATCATCTGTATATAAGGAACTTGATGATGTACAGTATGTGATGAGAAAAATGCCGACAAACTCCCTCCTCATCGGCCATATGATTGTCCAATTGATCTACTGCCCGGAGCAGTGATACCCTTCAGAAGTATTTACCCAACGGCAGATCAGATCAGGAGTTAAAAACACTCAGGGAATACATCGATGTACCTAAATGGTTTATTCGTCCATCTTCATCACCAGCAGGTTTGCTTAAATTCTTTGTAAAAAAAAGAATGATGGTTCCTTAAGACCCTGCGTTGATTACACAGAATTCATTATAATTACTGTAAAGAATCGTTACCCTCTATCTTTGACACATAAGTTGCTGGACAAAGTTTGTCAAGCAAAGTAATTCATGAAACTGGATCTTCGAGGGACATATAACTTGGTTTGTGTTGGACCAGGTGATGAATGGAAAACGGCACTTAGATCAGGTTATGGACCCCAAGTACTTGGTCATGTCGTTTGGACTTGGCAGTGCTCCTGCAATGTTTCAGCATTTCATTAATGACTTGTCAGAGACTTGTTTCATCAATTTGTGGTCATTTAGCTGAATGATACGCTAATCTTTTCTAATTCTGCAAAAGAACATCAAAATCGTGTGAACACCATGTTGGAGCGGCTAAGTACACGTCATGTCTATATTAAGCTGTGAAATGTGAATTTCATCAGAGCTCCAGCTCTTGGGCTATAGAATGTCTACTGAAGGATTACTAGTGGACTCTAGCAAGACTCAAACTATCGTTGACTGGCCATCCCTGAAAAACATGAAGCCCAACGATATCTGGGCTTTGCTCATTTTTACAGACGTTGCATCACATATTTTCCAGGTATAATTGTATTAGAAATATTTGGTAGAAAGTAGAGAGGTCTCAGAATATTATGGCTGACATAAGTAGACCCCTGCTGTTAAAATTAATACTTTATTAATCAATATTAAAAGTCAGACCAACAACATACAGCTCTGGCACAAATGAAGAGACCACTGCAAAATGTTCAGTTTGTCTGATTTTTCTCTTTATATTTTAGAGTAAAACGTAAATTGTTCTTTTAGTCTATAAACTTCTGACAACAGGTCTCTTAATTTCCAAGCAATACATTTTGGGTTTTTTTTCTGAAAAGAAGAATTGGTCTAAATTAAAAACTCCAGTGCTTTCAGACCTCAAATAATGCAAAGAAAACAAGTTCCTAATCATTTAGAAACAACAATACTAATGTTTTACCCCAGTAAGAGTTCAGAAATCAATATTGTGTGGAATAACCATGATTGTTAATCCCAGCTTTCCTGCGTCTCGGCAGCTTTCCTCCAGTCTCTCACTCTGCTCCTGGTACAATAATGTCAGCCGTTCTTCTGTGTTTGATGGCTTGTGACTCTCCATCTTCCTCCTGATTACATTCCAGAGGTTTTCAGTGGGGTTCTGGGCTGGAGATTGGGCGGCCATGACAGGGATTTAATGTGGTGGATTTTTGCCAGAGCTGTATATATAACTAAAATGACATTAGATAATGATACTGGAGGTAACCCAGTCACCCCATTAAGCACCTAAGATATAGCGTAGGTTGGGACCCTAGGAAGGTGAGAGCGGTGCCCCTGCTCCTCGGTGGCTGTCCCTGGAATGCCCTGGTGTGCTCCACTCCATTAACACCAGATCAGATAAACCTCTGTTTCTACCAACGCTGTATTTCAAACAACCAAAGGGGTGTGGCACACATTCAGATATGTACTGTAATCATTATCAAATATCGATACTGTCAAAAAATACTACCTCACCCTAACAAATACCTAGTTAGCTGGACTTCACCTTGCAGCGGAGGTTGGCACCCAAGGCAAACGACAATGGCGCCCCCGCTCCTCGGCGACTGTCCCTAGGATGCCCTACAGTGCCCCTGTCAGCAGCACAACCACAACTTAGAGATATAACCTAGTCTAGCAGGACCAGATGTGCCCCTAGATTCACAAAGCAAAATTAACGATAACTTGTTTATAAGGTAGGATATGCTACTTATCCAGATAGGCCCTCACATTATTGCCTCAGCGCGTTTCACAGCCATCAGGAGGCCTCATAGATGGATGTTGAATCACGATGTTCAGTATTTTCTGCTATCAGCTGCTAGGTAGAGTCTAGGATGTTAGGCATTTGTTAGGGTGAGATAGTATTTTTCAGCAGCATTGATATCTGATAATGATTATAATTCATTTCGGAATGTGTGCCACACCCCTTCGGTTGTTCGAAATAAAGTGGTGGAAATAGAAGTTTATCTGGTCCTTTTACACACTATTTTTTTGTCATATCGGATGTTCATATATTGGTAGTAATGCAGTAGTGCACACCATGGCATTCCAGGGACAGCCACCGAGGAGCGGAGGCGCCATTACAGCTTTCCTAGGTTGCCAACCTCCGCTATTACATGGAGTCTATATCTTAGGTAATTAATAGGGTGAATGGGTTATGTTCAGTATCATTGATTAATTTCATTTAAGTTGTGTATATATATATATATGTCCTTCTATACTATTTCAGAACACTCTTTTTCGGTGATTACTTTGTATCTTCATTCATACTGCACCCACACACACAAATGATATACCATTTGAAAGGTAAACTTGCCCCCTTCAGCAAGAAAATAGCCAAATAAACCACACATCCACAATGTTATCACAAAGTACATTTTAAACATTGATTTTCATAAAACTGCAGTAAGGAAAAATGACCAGCAGGTGGCACCACATATGTGGAAGTAGAATAAAAGTTAAACTTTACCTTTTTAAGACTTCAGCTTTAAAACTGAAGATATACTGTAAATGAAAGCAGCCTAAAAGGGACCGGACAGGTTCTGAACCATGAGATTTTCCGTATTATTGGACAGTCATTGATAGTCTATCTTCCTTCTAAGGTTGCAGCTTATTGGTGACCTGGAGTCACCTCTGGTTCCAAGTAAAAAACTGCAGCGTTGACATAAATCAAAAACTGTACATTGTTTCCCGATGGGAGAGATTGGTGGAAACAACCTTGCAAAAATAGAATTAAAAAAATCCAACTGTAGGGAAAAAAAGGTAAAAAAACTGCAGATATTACTTTTTTTTAAAGGGATATTCCCAATTATTATACAATGATGTAAATACGCTCAGTTATGGGGTCAATTCTCCTTCATCATTTTTACTGTCGTAGTGGCACTGCTGTACAGGGAGCTGCTCCGTTCACATACATAGGGCTGTGTTGCACTTCCCTACACTGCAGATAGATGGCAGTGCTGCTGTGGAGGGGAAACAAATGCTGCTGCCACTGTTCTTTTGCAAGTTCCTAACAATCAGACTCCTTGTGATCAGTAAGTAAAATACCATTATATTTCATGTTGGGGGATCTCCTTTAGGCTGGAGTCACACACAACGTGTAAAAAAATCGGTCCGTTTTACACAGATGAGAATCACAGAAATGTTCCCTGAACAGTAATCCATATGTCCTCCGTGTGCAGTGCGAGGATCCATGTGGCGAGATTTTCTCGCAGGCTTGCAAAATGGACATAGAATGGACCCATGGGCTCAAATATTCGTGAAAACTAGGGATGAGCAAGTAGTGAAGTATTTGGACTCACTATACTCGTACCGAGTATTGTTATGATCTGGTGGCCTAGGAGCAGCATGGACGAGCTCTGGAGTAGGTGGCCTCTATACTGACCGCAGACCCTGAACTTAACACCGCAACTATAAGTAGCCGTGGGATGTTCCTGTCACTCCCTTGACACCTCGTCACAGCCGGAGGACTAATTACCCCTAAAGAAAGAAACAGGAAAACTATCTTGCCTCAGAGAAAATCCCCAAAGGAAAGACAGCCCCCCACAAATATTGACTGTGAGAGGAGAGGGAAATTACAAACGCAGACTGAAAACAGAATTTAGCAAAGGAGGCCACGGTACCTAGAAAGAAAAGACAGGAAAGATTACTGTGCGGTCAGTATAAAAAATACTACAAAATCCACCACAGAGAATACAAAAATCTCCACACCTAACTAAAGGCATGGAGGGTAACTCTGCAACTCCAGAGCTTCCAGCTTGGCTGAATAAATCCTTACACAGACAAAGCTGGACAAGAAAAACATAGCAATTCACTGAACTATAAAGTCCACCGCATGTGGACTGCAAAAACAAAGCCAGGACTTATCTTTGATGATTTGGACAATCCAGCAGGAGAAACCAAGCAGAGATGTGAATCCTCCAGAAAAACAATGGACAACTGGCACTCACTAAAGGGTGAAGCCAGACTAAATAGTCCCGTCCAAAGTGGAAGCACCTGATGACTGCTGTGAAGGACAAACAGCAGCACTACCACTTATAACCACCGGAGGGAGCCCAAGAGCAGAACCCACAACAGAATTCACAACAGAGTATACCGTAATACTCGGGTATTTGGTACGAGTAGCGAGTTCAATGTTAGTCAATGGAAAATGTGAGTAATTGTCTGCTAGACCCTACAAAGCAGTCTGGGGGCTGAGGAAAAGGATAAAAAAGGTTTAAAAAATGTATGCTGTAAACAAATGTATATAACATGGGGGCACCTGGTCAGGGGCTGCACGAGTGGTTTTACACCATTGCTTCACTAGAATGTACAAACACTATTTGAAGTCCTGATGTTTTTTGCCGGCAGAGCGGGATTCGTACACCACTTATGCAGTAAGTGCTGTAAGAGCGAGTGATGATGGAGGTGATCTTCTGACAGCTAAGTGTGTAAGTGGTGTAAGAAGAGCGATCTGCCCTAGGGGCTGTGTGATGGTTAACGCAGGAAGAAGCTGTCCATCATCATTATCACAAGGGATTCACAATTATAAAGCTTGGACTACTGTCCTTGTTGTTCCACTGCCACTGCCCAATGTGCAGGCATAGACATAGTGTCTCCAAAACATTAGCCCTAGGGGCTGTATCATGGTTGCGCAGGAAGGAGGCCTCAAGAGCCAGACAATTATGAAAGTGGACTACTAGCACGGTAATTCCAGTGCCCAATGTGCAGGCATAGACATAGTGTCTCCAAAAATTAGCCCAAGGGGCATGATACCATATGGTTGATGAAGGAAGGAGGATCTCATCACAAGTGCCTCTGATGGGAAATATTAATTAACGGAACATTGCTTTTAGCTTATTGACCATGAGGTACATGTGGCAGAAGCAGGATTTGGAAACGTGTAAGAAGAAGAAAAGGGGTTTGTTTGGAAAGGGATGGACGTGATCACAAGTTGCAAAAAAATAACGTTTTAGGTGACTATAGGTTGGGATACTGTCATCTGGAGGGCTTAAATACTGTTGCGAAATCCAGTCCTTGTTAAACTTTATCAGTCGGCATGTCTGCATCCTCTGTAGTCAACCGTGTGCATGTATCTGTGAAGATTGCTCCAGCGGCACTGAAAACACGCTCTGACATCACACTTAGGGTACTGTCACACTCTGCAACTTTCCAACGATCACGACCAGCGATACCACCTGGCCGTGATCGTTGGAAAGTCGTCGTGTGGTCGCTGGAGAGCTGTCACACAGACCGCTCTCCAGCGACCAACGATACCGAAGGCCCCGGGTAACCAGGGTAAACATCGGGTTACTAAGCGCAGGGCCGCGCTTAGTAACCCGATGTTTACCCTGGTTACCATCGTAAAAGTAAAAAAAAAAAAACCGTACATACTCACATTCCGGTGTCCGTCAGGTCCCTTGCAGTCTGCTTCCCGCTCTGACTGAGTGCCGCCGTAAAGTGAAAGCAGAGCACAGCGGTGACGTCCAACGATGACAGCGGGAGATCGAGCGACGAAAGAAAGTTCCAAACGATCTGCTACAACGTACGATTCTCAGCAGGGTCCCTGATCGCTGCTGCGTGTCAGACACAGCGATATCGTATGGATATCGCTGGAACGTCACAGATCGTACCGTCGTAGCGACAAAAGTGCCACTGTGTGACAGTACCCTAACAGGGCAGGCTAGCACCTCCAAGGCATATAAGGAGAGGTCTAGCCAACTATGCAGCTTGGATACCCAGTAATTAAATGGAACAGAAGTGTCAGGAAGGACGCAAGTATGGTCACTTAGATAGTCGCTGACAATGTTGTTCAACTTCTCCCTCCTTGACATTGACAGGTGGCCAACCAGTATAGGTTGCTATTGAAAATGTGGATTACGCGAGGATCTTGGCACAGACATTCAGATATGAAGTGTGCCATGTGTACCAAGCTGCAAAGAGGCAAATCGTCTGTGACCCCAGAAGGAGGAACAATACCAATGCTCTCCTCACAGTGACTCTCCTCCTCCTCTCCAGCCCACCCATGCTGGACAGACATGAAGCTGGGGTTGGGATTCCCCTCTGTAGCATGAGGTGTCCCCTTGGTACCACTGAAAATGAAATCCTCTCCCTCCTCGTTTTCATCATCATCTTCATCCCCCAATCTTGCCTGATGGTATTGGTTGGGCTGGGTAGGATAACCCATTGTGAAATCTTGCTCCAGCTGCTGGGCACGCAAAGATTCCATTTTTAGATCCTGCAGCGATTTTTTCAGCAGACATAGCATAGGGATGGTTACGCTGATAATAGCCTGATCACCGCTCACAAGCTTGGTGCAGTACTCAAAGTTATCAAGCACCTCACAAATATCAGCGATCTACACCCACTCGACAGTTGTTATGTGTCTTGGCTGAGTCTCAGTGTGACGGGCATGTTTAAGCTGATATTCAGCAAGTGCCCTCTGCTGCTCACTTATCCTTGCCAACATGTTGAGTTCCACTGTGTTGACAGGTCGCAAATGAGTCGGTGGTTTGGCAAATTATATTGCTTTTGAAGTGCTGCAAGATCGGCAACAGCGGTTGAGGAATGGCGGAAATGGGTGCAAATACGGCGCACCTTCTCAAGTAGGTACGGCAAGTCAGGGTATGTTTTTATAAATTTCTGCACCACTAGGTTCAGCACGTGAGCCATGCATGGCACGTGTACCAGCTTCCCGAGCTTTAAAGCCGCCCCCAGGTTACGCCCATTGTCGCAGACAACCAGACCGGGTTGGAGTTGCAGTGGGGAGAGCCACTGATCTGTCTGTTTTATTCCTTGCCACAGCTCTGCTGCAGTGTGTGGTGTTTCACCTAAGCAGATCAACTTCAGCAGAGCGTGTTTGGCGATGCGCTGCTGCACAGCTCCCAACTTGGGAGTGATGTGGAAGATAATTCAGCAGAGGATGATGAGGCGAAGGAGGAGGAGGAAGAGGGGAGACAGGACGTATATGATGAGGTGGAAACCCTGATTGAAGTTGAGCCCACTATTCGTGGCGTGGGTAGGATATGTGATAGTCCAATTTCAGACTTTGTTCCATCCTCCACCAGGTTGAGCCAGTGAGCTGTGACAGAGATGTATTGTCCCTGGCTACAAGTACTTGTCCACATATCTGTTGTAAGGTGGACCTTCCCGGGTACGGCGTTGGTGAGAGCACAGAGATTGTTTAAGACGTGCTAGTGTAACGCGGGCATGGCACACTGGGAAAAATAGTGCTGGCTGGGAACCGAGTATCGTGGGGCAGCCACAGCCAACAGATCACGGAAAGACTGTGTCCCCACAAGCCTAAACAGTAACATCATCACGGCTAGCAACTTGGCAATGTGCGCATTCAGTATTTGTGCTTGTGCGTGCGTGGTTTGGTATTTACGCCTCCTTTCAAACATATGGGGCACGGACAATTGGACGCTTGGCTGGGACAAACAAGTGGATGAGCTTGTTGTGTCCTGTGTCTGTGCAACCGCAGCTTGTGTGCAAGAGGTATGATGATCACCTGCCTCCTGCCCTGCAGATTGGGAAGGACGGATCACAGGTGACATGGCAGTGGTTTGACCTGCAGACACCGATTTGATACCTTGTTGTTCCGCCCACCGACTAGGGTGCTTGGCTACCATGTGTTTCCGCATAATGGTGGTGCTTTGGTTGCCTTTGACCTGGCCTCTGCTCAGCTTCGTATGGCAGATGCTACAGATGACAACATTTGGTTCAGAAGGACTATCAGAGAAACATTTCCAGTCAGCGGCTGAACGCACCCTTGTCTTGACTTGGGCCACAGAGGGATTGCTCTTGGCAACAATTGACACACTTCGCACTCTGCTCAAACCAGTAGCCCTTGGTGCCTTTGTTGGTGCTACATATCCAGCTTCTTCCTCTGTGCTGCTGTGCCGTCTATGCGTGCCAACGGTCCAGGTCGGAGGGGGAAGGCACTGTTTAAGACACACAGGTCTCTGCATTCTGGATAAACCTGTCAGTTACAACCCGCTCCACCATCTGAGCTAGGGTGGAGGACTTTGGCTGTAACCAGTTCTGTACCAGGTGGAGTAAGTCAAACATGTGGGAACGAAGGGGCTTATCACTACAATACGCCCAATGATGAACCCTTTGGGCCCGGACAGATATCGTCACCCCTGAGTGAGCAAGTATTTCAGTTTCCCATATTCCTGGGCATCTTGTAAGGCCAGGTCATAATAAACCTTCTGGGGCTCGCCAGGTAGATAGGGGGTCAGCACATCCACCCATTAGTCAGGGGGCAGTCTCTCTCGCTCCGCCACCTGCTCAAAAACAGTCAAAAATACCTTCACATCATCACCTGGGGTCATTTTCTGCATCGCCTGCCTTTCCACCTTCCAGACGTACGTTTTGTCACCTGTCCTTCAGGGCTGGGTTTCTGGCCTTCCCCGAACGACCTCGGCAAGCAACTCGATCTGCTGATGCTGTCTGAATTGGTCCTGATGCTGCTGCTGCAGTTGCTGGATGAGCACCTTACTCATCTCCTGATAGGCTTGCTGTTGTTGCTGCTGTGCACTCACCAGATGCTGATGCTCACCATTTTGCCTGATGCCGTCCACTGGCTGGTGGCCTCCTTTACCCAGGACATGCAGTTTTGCCCACGACTGCCACTGGCATTCCTGGAACGATGCCCGCATTCGAAACACCACTCGTGGTAGTTCACTCGCGTGGCGGCACTGTTGTGAATTTACCTTTTGGCTCCCTCTAGTGGCTACTAGTGTTTTTACTCTGGGTATGTCTATCATCCCTTGTATGCTCACCTGGGTCGTTAGGTCAGGGGTGTTGCTATATTAGCTCCCTGGACCTTCAGTTCAATGCCTGGCAACGTTGATATCAGAGCTAATCTGTAGTGCTCTTGTCTACTGATCCTGGTTCCTGCTTGATTAAGCTAAGTCTGCTTTCTTGCTTTTTGCTATTGTTTTTGTTTTGCATTTTTGTCCAGCTTGTACATAATCTGTATCCTATCCTTGCTGGAAGCTCTAGGGAGGCTGGAGTTCTCCCCCCGGGCCGTTAGACGGTTCGGGGGTTCTTGAATCTCCAGTGTGGATTTTTGTTAGGGTTTTTGTTGACCATATAAGTTATCTTACTACATTCTGCTATTAGTGAGTGGGCCTCTCTTTGCTAAACCTAGTTCATCTCTGTGTTTGTCATTTCCTCTTACCTCACCGTTATTATTTGTGGGGGGCTTGTATCCAACTTTTGGGGTCTATTCTCTGGAGGCAAGAGAGGTCTTTGTTTTCCTCTTCTAGGGGTAGTTAGTCCTCCGGCTGGCACGAGACATCTAGCGACCAACGTAGGCATGTTCCCCGGCTACTTCTAGTGTTGGCGCTAGGAGTAGATATATGGTCAACCCAGTTACCACTGCCCTATGAGCTGGATTTTTGTACTTCGCAGACTTGCTGATATCTCTGAGACCCTCGCCATTGGGGTCATAACAGTTTGCCAGGCCAGAGTTAAATGTTAAATGCATTGCAGAAGCGGGATTATAAGAAAGAAAGTTCTGAGTTTTTTTTTTCTCTCTCTCTCATTTTTTTTTCTTTTCCCCTTTACCTCTGAGTGGCTTGTGATTGCTGCAGACATGAATGTCCAGACCTTGATTACAAGTGTGGACCAGCTTGCTGCTCGTGTGCAGGGCATACAAGATTATGTTACCAGAAATCCTATGTCAGAACCTAAGATACCGATTCCTGAACTGTTTTCCGGAGACCGATTTAAGTTTAGAAATTTCAGGAATAATTGTAAATTGTTTTTGTCCCTGAGACCCTGTTCCTCTGGAGACTCCGCTCAGCAAGTGAAAATTGTTATTTCTTTTTTACGGGGCGACCCTCAGGATTGGGCTTTCTCGCTGGCGCCAGGAGATCCGGCATTGGCTGATATTGATGCGTTTTTTCTGGCGCTCGGTTTGCTTTATGAGGAACCCAATCTTGAGATTCAGGCAGAAAAAGCCTTGCTGGCTATGTCTCAGGGCCAGGACGAGGCTGAAGTGTATTGCCAAAAATTTCGGAAATGGTCCGTGCTGACCCAGTGGAACGAGTGTGCATTGGCTGCAAATTTTAGAAATGGTCTTTCTGAAGCCATTAAGAATGTGATGGTGGGTTTTCCCATTCCCACAGGTCTGAATGATTCTATGGCCCTGGCTATTCAAATTGACCGGCGGTTGCGGGAGCGCAAAACCGCTAATTCCCTCATGGTGTTGTCTGAACAGGCACCTGAATTAATGCAATGTGATAGAATCCTGACTAGAAATGAGCGGAAAATTCATAGACGCCAGAATGGCTTGTGTTACTACTGTGGTGATTCTACACATGTTATCTCAGCATGCTCTAAACGTCTTACTAAAGTTGTTAGTCCGGTCGTCATTGGTAATTTGCAACCTAAATTTATTCTATCTGTAACTTTGATTTGCTCACTGTCATCGTATCCTGTCATGGCGTTTGTGGACTCAGGTGCGGCCCTGAGCCTTATGGATCTGTCATTTGCCAAGCGCTGCGGATTTGTTCTTGAGCCATTGGAAAATCCTATCCCTCTTAGGGGTATTGATTCTACGCCATTGGCAAAAAATAAACCGCAGTTTTGGACACAGGTTACCATGTGCATGACTCCCGAACATCGGGAGGTAATACGTTTTCTTGTTCTGCATAAAATGCATGATTTGGTTGTTTTGGGTTTGCCATGGTTACAGACCCATAATCCAGTCTTGGACTGGAAGGCTATGTCAGTGTCAAGTTGGGGCTGCCATGGAATTCATGGAGATTCCCTGCCCTTGTCTATTGCTTCTTCTACGCCTTCGGAAGTTCCGGCGTATTTGTCTGATTATCAGGATGTCTTCAGCGAGTCTAAGTCCAGTGCACTGCCTCCTCATAGGGAATGTGACTGTGCAATAGATTTGATCCCTGGCAGTAAGTTTCCTAAGGGGAGACTGTTTAATCTGTCGGTACCTGAACATACCGCGATGCGTTCATATATCAAGGAGTCTCTTGAGAAGGGGCATATCCGTCCTTCTTCTTCCCCTCTTGGTGCGGGATTCTTTTTTGTGGCCAAAAAGGACGGATCTTTGAGGCCTTGTATTGACTATCGGCTTTTAAATAAGATCACTGTCAAATTTCAGTATCCTTTGACGTTGTTGTCAGATTTGTTTGCCCGGATTAAAGGTGCCAAGTGGTTCACCAAGATAGACCTTCGTGGTGCGTACAACCTTGTGCGCATTAGGCAGGGCGATGAATGGAAAACCGCATTCAATACGCCCGAAGGTCATTTTGAGTACTTGGTGATGCCATTTGGGCTCTCTAATGCACCTTCAGTTTTTCAGTCCTTCATGCATGACATTTTCCGGAAGTATCTGGATACATTTTTGATTGTTTATCTGGATGATATTCTGGTTTTTTCTGATGATTGGGACTCGCATGTGGAGCAGGTCAGGATGGTTTTTGAGATTTTGCGTGAAAATTCTTTGTTTGTAAAAGGCTCAAAGTGTCTCTTTGGTGTACAGAAGGTTCCCTTTTTGGGGTTCATTTTTTCCCCTTCTGCTGTGGAGATCGATCCAGTCAAGGTCCGAGCTATTCATGATTGGACTCAACCCTCGTCAGTTAAGAGTCTTCAGAAGTTCTTGGGTTTTGCTAACTTCTACCGTCGTTTTATCGCAAATTTCTCTAGCGTTGTTAAACCGCTGACGGATATGACCAAGAAAGGCTCTGATGTGGCTAACTGGGCTCCTGCTGCCGTGGAGGCTTTCCAGGAGTTGAAACGCCGGTTTACTTCGGCGCCTGTTTTGTGCCAGCCTGACGTCTCACTTCCCTTTCAGGTTGAGGTGGATGCTTCGGAGATTGGGGCAGGGGCCGTTTTGTCGCAGAGAGGCCCTGGTTGCTCTACTATGAGACCTTGTGCCTTTTTCTCTAGGAAGTTTTCGCCGGCAGAGCGAAATTATGATGTGGGCAATCGGGAGTTATTGGCCATGAAGTGGGCATTTGAGGAGTGGCGTCATTGGCTCGAGGGTGCTAAGCATCGGGTGGTGGTCTTGACTGATCACAAAAATTTGATGTATCTCGAGTCTGCTAAACGCCTGAATCCTAGACAGGCCCGCTGGTCATTGTTTTTCTCCCGTTTTGACTTTGTGGTCTCGTATTTACCAGGTTCTAAGAATGTGAAGGCCGATGCTCTGTCAAGGAGCTTTGTGCCTGATGCTCCTGGAGTCGCTGAACCTGAGGGTATTCTTAAGGAAGGAGTTATCTTGTCAGCGATTTCTCCAGATCTGCGACGTGTGTTGCAGAGATTTCAGGCTGGTAGGCCTGACTCTTGTCCACCTGACAGATTGTTTGTGCCTGCTAAATGGACCAGCAGAGTCATTTCCGAGGTTCATTCCTCAGTGTTGGCAGGGCACCCGGGAATTTTTGGCACCAGAGATCTGGTGGCCAGGTCCTTTTGGTGGCCTTCCTTGTCAAGGGATGTGCGGTCATTTGTGCAGTCCTGCGGTACTTGTGCTCGAGCTAAGCCTTGCTGTTCTCGTGCCAGCGGGTTGCTCTTGCCCTTGCCTGTCCCGAAGAGACCTTGGACACACATCTCTATGGATTTCATTTCGGATCTCCCGGTGTCTAAAGGCATGTCTGTCATCTGGGTGATATGTGATCGTTTCTCCAAGATGGTCCATCTGGTTCCTTTGCCTAAGCTCCCTTCCTCTGCTGATCTGGTTCCTGTGTTCTTCCAGAACGTGGTTCGTTTGCATGGCATTCCTGAGAATATTGTGTCGGACAGAGGATCCCAGTTTGTTTCCAGGTTCTGGCGATCCTTTTGTGGTAGGATGGGCATTGATTTGTCGTTTTCGTCCGCTTTTCATCCACAGACTAACGGACAAACGGAACGAACTAATCGGACTCTGGAGGCGTATTTGAGGTGTTTTGTCTCTTCTGATCAGGATGATTGGGTGACCTTCTTGCCGTTGGCTGAATTTGCCCTTAATAATCGGGCTAGTTCTGCCACCTTGGTTTCGTCATTTTTCTGCAACTCCGGTTTCCATCCTCGTTTTTCCTCGGGACATGTGGAGCCTTCTGACTGTCCTGGAGTGGATTCTGTGGTGGATAGGTTGCAGCGGATCTGGAATCATGTGGTGGACAACTTGAAGTTGTCACAGGAGAAGGCTCAGCGTTTTGCCAATCGCCGCCGCGGTGTGGGTCCCCGACTTCGTGTTGGGGATTTGGTATGGCTGTCTTCTCGATTTGTTCCTATGAAGGTCTCCTCTCCCAAATTTAAGCCTCGATTCATTGGTCCTTACAAGATATTGGAGATCCTTAATCCTGTATCCTTTCGCCTGGATCTTCCGGTGTCGTTTGCCATTCACAACGTATTTCATAGGTCCTTGTTGCGGCAGTACGTTGTGCCTGTGGTTCCTTCTGCTGAGCCTCCTGCTCCGGTGTTGGTTGAGGGCGAGTTGGAGTACGTGGTGGAGAAGATCTTAGATTCTCGTCTCTCCAGGCGGAGGTTTCAGTACCTGGTCAAGTGGAAGGGCTATGGTCAGGAGGATAATTCCTGGGTGGTCGCCTCTGATGTGCATGCGGCCGATTTAGTTCGCGCCTTTCACGCCGCTCATCCTGATCGCCCTGGTGGTCTTGGTGAGGGTTCGGTGACCCCTCACTAAGGGGGGGGTACTGTTGTGAATTTACCTTTTGGCTCCCTCTAGTGGCTACTAGTGTTTTTACTCTGGGTATGTCTATCATCCCTTGTATGCTCACCTGGGTCGTTAGGTCAGGGGTGTTGCTATATTAGCTCCCTGGACCTTCAGTTCAATGCCTGGCAATGTTGATATCAGAGCTAATCTGTAGTGCTCTTGTCTACTGATCCTGGTTCCTGCTTGATTAAGCTAAGTCTGCTTTCTTGCTTTTTGCTATTGTTTTTGTTTTGCATTTTTGTCCAGCTTGTACATAATCTGTATCCTATCCTTGCTGGAAGCTCTAGGGAGGCTGGAGTTCTCCCCCCGGGCCGTTAGACGGTTCGGGGGTTCTTGAATCTCCAGTGTGGATTTTTGTTAGGGTTTTTGTTGACCATATAAGTTATCTTACTACATTCTGCTATTAGTGAGTGGGCCTCTCTTTGCTAAACCTAGTTCATCTCTGTGTTTGTCATTTCCTCTTACCTCACCGTTATTATTTGTGGGGGGCTTGTATCCAACTTTTGGGGTCTATTCTCTGGAGGCAAGAGAGGTCTTTGTTTTCCTCTTCTAGGGGTAGTTAGTCCTCCGGCTGGCGCGAGACATCTAGCGACCAACGTAGGCATGTTCCCCGGCTACTTCTAGTGTTGGCGTTAGGAGTAGATATATGGTCAACCCAGTTACCACTGCCCTATGAGCTGGATTTTTGTACTTCGCAGACTTGCTGATATCTCTGAGACCCTCGCCATTGGGGTCATAACAGGCACACAGAGTTAGGAAAAACTGGGTACACTGTCTCTTTAAGTCCTTGTTGGTTTTTTATCAGGCAACATAAACCAACTCATGGAAACAAAACTCAGCCTTTTTGGCTAAAACCGATTAAAACACGCAAAAAAGGAAAAAAAAAACAACAATGCTGCAACACTGCCTGTATGTTGCGGGCGGCACCCCGCTCTGGAGCAGCACAGGTTCAGTCTGTGCCCAACAAGCCACAAAGCCTCTGGAGACTTCTTTCTCCTGGCTAGCTGAACACCGACTGTCGGTAGAGCTTGGTTATTTAAACCTAAGCTTGTGATTCCCATCAAGTGACTGATCACATGATCATGACCTCACGCAGGTCCTGGCAGGTCTGCCCGGGAGAGAAAGTAGACCCTGTCCTACCCGCTCCATGAGCGTCCACATAAAACCAGCCCTTTTATGCAACTTAACCCTCTCAACGCATAGTGTGCTGGAGAAAAAATGCTCTGGTTTCTTATCACTGACACCGTTAAGCGCAGCGACACATATCTCCCTTCTACCACTCTGCCAGTGACTCTATCACAATATATAGTAAGAAACAAATACCAGATAACCACATTATCTTAATATCATGCACAAAATTATGCAAAACTAAGCCTCAAAAAGAGAGGACAAGGAAAATAAGCCACCCACTTTAGTTATAGAACGCTTTCCAGTTTTATGCACTCCTGGCTATAATGGCTATAATGGGGTGTGTGGCACTTATGATCTTTTACATCATCCTTTTTCAACTATGTTCACAATAAAATACCCTTTTTAAACCTAATTACTCCTTTTCCTCCAAGTTTTTTCACTATATATATATATATATATATATATATATATATATATATATATGTATCTCACAAAATTAGAATATCATCAAAGAGTTAATTTATTCCAGTTCTTCAATTCAAAAAGTTTGACTACTATATTTTATAGAGTCATTACAAACAGAGTGATCTATTTCACGTGTTTATTTCTGTTAATGTTGATGATTATGGCTTACAGCCAATGAAAACCCAAAAGTCATTGTCTCAGTAAATTAGAATACTTTATAATACCAGCTTGAAAAAATTATTTTAAAATCCAAAATGTTGGAATACTGAAATGTATATTCAGTAAATGCACGTAATATTTGGTCGGGGCTCCTTTGGCATCAATTACTGAATCAATGCGGGGCGATTGGCCTGTGGCACTGCTGAGCGGCTATGGAAGCCCAGGTCGCTTTGATAGCAGCATTCAGCTCGTCTGCATTATTGGGTCTGGTGTCTCATCTTTCTCTTTACAATACCCCATAAATTCTCTATAGGGGTAAGGTCAGGCAAGTTTGCTGGCCAATGACGCACAGTGATACTGTTGCTTTTAAACCAGGTATTGGTACTTTTGACAGTGTGGACAGGTGCCAAGTCCTGCTGGAGAATGATATTTCCATCTCCAAAAAGCTTTTCGGCAGAGAGAAGCATGAAGTGCACTAAAATTTCCTGGTAGACGCCTGTGTTGACTTTGGTCTTGATAAAACCCAGTGGACCTACACCAGCAGATGACATGGCTCCCCAAACCATCACTGATTGTGGAAACTGCACACTAGACGTCAAGCAGCTTGGATTGTCTGACTCTCCACTCTTCCTCCAGACTCTGTGACCTTTATTACCAAGGTCTAGTGTGAAGTATCCACAATCCACAGTGGGCAGCAACTAACAGAATGGTTTTTAACAAGGAAAAATACAAAGTACTACATCTGGGCAATAAAAATGAAAAAATCATATACAGAATGGGAGGAATAGGGCTAAGCAACAGCACGTGTGAAAAGACTTGGGTATACTAATAGATCATAAACTGACCATGAGTCAACAGTGTGATGCAGCTGCAAAAAAAGCAAATGCAATTGTGGGATGTATTAACAGAAGCATACAGTCTAGATCACGTGAAGTCAATATTGCCCTCTACTCCTCTCTGGTCAGAACTCATCTGGAATACTGTGTCCAGTTTTGGGCACCACATTTTAAAAAAGACATCAACAAACTGGAGCAAGTTCAGAGAAGAGCGACCAGAATGGTGACCGGTCTGTAAACCATGTCCTATGAGGAATGTTTACAGGATTTGGGAATGTTTAGCTGCAAAAAATACTGAGAGGAGTCCTAATAGGTGTCTACAAATATCTCAAAGGCTGTCACATTGTAGAAGGATCATCTTTATTCTCATTTGCACAAGGAAAGACTGGAAGCAATGGGATGAAACTGAATGGGAGGAGACAGATTAAAGATTATAAAACACTTTTTGACAGTTAGGGTGATCAAGGAGTGGAACAGGCTGCCATGAGAGGTGGCGAGCTCTCCTTCAATGGAAGTCTTAAAACAGAGGCTGGACAGACATCTGGGATGATTTAGTGAATCCTGCTTTGAGCAGGGGGTTAGACCAAATGACCCAGGAGGTCCCTTACAACTCTACCATTCTATGATCCTATGAATCAGTGATGGTTTCGGGAGCCATGTCATCTGCTGGTGTAGGTCCACTGTTTTTTATCAAGACCAAAGTCAGCGCAGCCATCTACCAGGAAATTTTAGTGCACTTCATGCTTCTCTCCGCCAACAAGCTTTTTAGAGATGGAAATTTCATTCTCCAGCAGGACTTGGCACCTGTCCACAATACACAAAGTACCAGTTTTTGGTTTAAAAACAACAGTATCACTGTGCTTGATTGGCCAGCAAACTTGTCTGACCTTAACCCCATAGAGAATCTATGGGGTATTGTCAAGAGGAAGATGAGACACCAGACCCAACAATGGAGACGAGCTGAAGCAACCTGGTTGCCTCCATGCCATGCCACATTGATGCAATAATTGATGCAAAAGGAGCCCCGTCCAAGTATTGAGTGCATTTCCTGAACATACATTTCAATAGTAGGACAACATTTCAGATTTTAAAATCATTTTTTCAAGCTGGTGTTATAAATTACTCTAATTTACTGAGATAATGACTTTTGGGTTTTCATTGGCTGTAAGACATAATCATCAACATTAACCGAAATACTTTTCGGGTATCGGCCGATACTATCTGATACCAATACTTTCAAGTATCGGACGGTATCGCTCAACACTAGTGAGACTCTGTGGTGTGCACCATCTTGGGTATTTTGCTGTGACTGTTCTGTGTGTTATTTGTCTGTTTTGTGGTTCAATACAGTATTGCCACACTGTTTTACCTTCACCCTGTGTTGTCTGAGTAGTATTATGCCTACAGTAAAAGGAGAATGGGCATTTGGTGGGATAAGCCCTGGTCCATGCGGTTTCAGCTAGCAGACTAGAGCACCCGCTGACCCCCCGTGTATCCACACTAGGTGTCTACTTATGTTAGCCATCAGGTATAATTGTACCAATCACTGAATTAATAAAGAAAGGAATACCATTTGTCTGGTCTCCTCTAGTACAAGATTCTTTTTCTTGCCTGAAGACAAAGCTCATTATATCTCCTATACTAATTCCTCCCAATCCTGAACATGCCTTTATTGTAGAGGCAGATGATTCAGACTTTGCATATGGAGCCATTCTATCACAAAGAACAGGAACAAAGGATTTGCTACAAACTTGTGCTTATTTCTCCCAAAGTTTGACAATGTCAGAAAGAAACTATGATGTGGGGAACAAAGAGCTCCTAGCTATAATTGCTGCTTTCAAAGAATGGAGACATCAAGTAGAAGAGCATCTCAACAAATTGTGGTTCTAATTGACCATCGTAAATTTGAATTTATCAGGTTTGTCAAGTGCCTGTCCCTGCACCAAGAGAGTTGGAGTCTTTTTCTTAACCAATTCAACTTTGCCTTACAGACCTGGTTCTCATAATGGTAAGACCGATGCTTTATCAAAGATGTTCTCCAAAGATTCCTATCCAACAGCACCTCTGAGTCCAAGTCTCTGGGAGTGATCCACAACAAAGACTTGCTTTAAGATATACAGGAAGCATAAGAGACAGACCCAATTCTTCTGGATCCACCTGAAGATATATCCTTTACCTTTCAAAATAAAGTATGGATTTCTATTCATTGCATCTATGTCCTAGAAACTGTGAAACTAAAGGTATTAAAACTGATCCACGACTCCAAGTCAGCAGGGCAAAAAGGAATTAAAAAAACACAAAAATTTCTGTCTCTCTTCTTCTGGTGACACAATTACCAAAACAATGTTAAGGAATGTTTCTTCCTGCAGCACCTGTGCCATGTATAAAACTCACCGCACATCACCAATAGGATTATTTCAGCTCTGGCAATTCCATCTCCTCCTTGGGGGCTCTTTATCCATGAACTTTATTGATGAAGTACCAGTTTAAAAGGGGAAAAGCTTCATCCTAGTCATGGTTGACCGACTCACAAAGCAACACATTTTGTTCCCTGCACTGATAAGGAGACTGCCGATCTTGTAATTCAGAATGGGTTTCATCTTCATGGAGTTCCGAATGAAGTCATCTCTTATTGTGAAACACAATTTGCATTAAGATTCTGGAAGAGTTTTTGTGCAGCATTGGATGATGTCTCTGCCTTTCATCTCCAATCTAATAGTCAGACTGAACGCACTGACAAAATCTTAGAGCAATATCTCCAATGCTACATATGTTGTCTTCAGGATGACTGGAGGTGATTTGTTTCATATGACAGAATTTTCATACAATAATTCTCAAAATGCTTCAACCAAGCAAACGCCATTCTTTGCAAGTTTGGGTTACCATCCAAGTATTCTTCCTAGTTTTCCAAGACAAACGCCTATTCCTGCTTTCACTGACTGAATACAATCCCTGCAACAGAATCTGGAAACGCTAAAATAATGTTAAGAATTGTTCAAGAGAAATATAAGAAAGCAGCAGATAAATATCACAGAGCTTCTCCAAGTCGTAGATAAAGTGTGGATTTCCACCAAGAAATTAAAACTCCATATACCTTCACCAAAACTAGGCCGAACATTTATTGGTCTGTTCAAAGTCATCGGAAGTGTTAGCTTAGTAGCTTTTTGTCTTCAACTTCCCAGATCAATGAAAATACATCCAGTGTTTCATGTTAGCTTACTAAAGCCATTTGTTCCAAATTCTATTCTAGGGAATTGTCTACCTCCTCCTGATCCTATTAAAGTGGATGGTCAAGAACATTGCATGGCTGAGAAGATCTTGGACTCCAGAGTAGTCAGAAACAGGTTGTAGTACTTAATAAAATGGCAAGAGTGTGGCCCTGAAGAGGATTGCTGGAAACCTGTAGAAAATATCGGTGCTCCCCAACTGCTTAAAGAGTTTAACCAAGGACACACAGATAAACCAAGTCAAGCATCATCCAGAGGCTGTTATTGAAAGTGAAGAGTAATGTGACTCCTATTGTCCTTTTGCAGATTGACCACTTGTAGCTGCTAGTTCACCTTGATAACTGCTGCATTCCACTCCCTACTACTGGAGGCTACTATTGTGTTTTGCAGTCCCAGGTCACAATCTACACTATCTTCAACTGTACAGTAATTTCCTCCCCCAGTCCCAGGTCACTATCTTCTACTGTTCAGTAACTACCTCCTCCAGTCCCAGGTCACCATCTACACAATCTTCTATTGTAAAGTATTTTCCTCCCCTAGTCCCAGGTCACTATCTACACTATCTTCCCCTCCTGTACAGTAATTGCCCCCCGCCCCTAATCCCAGGTCACCAGCTACACTATCTTCTCCTCCTGTACAATAATTACCTCCCCCAAGTCCCAGGTCAATATCTTCTCCTGTACAGTAATTACCCCACCCCCCCAGTCTGAGGTCACCAACTACACTATATTTGCCTCGCAAAATGAGCAAAAACCCTGCTGTAATTAAATAATTAAAAAGCAAAAGTGCATTTAAATAGCACAGTGTTCTTGGTAATACTGTTTTTGATCAAAAATAGCATAAAAGCCATCCCACCGTCAACAAGGTGTTCCTGATCGGGATGGACCTGTCTAATATTAAAAGCCTTACCATGTGTCAGAGTTGACCTCAGTTTGAGAATAAGGGCAGACAAAAGGAACGGGTCCCAACCTATGGTGAGGAAGCCTTTAAATGTAATTTCCAGCTCAGGAGCCGGAGGCCACACCCCGACTTGCACAGAATAGTATTTCTAAGCACTATGTTATTTAAATGCACTTTTGCTTTTTGATTTATTTAGTTACAGTAGGGTTTTTTTTGCTAATTTTGCTTCTTGTAGGTTTTGTATGCTTTATGGCCAATATGAACATGCGTTTATGTGCTGCATGTATACCAACTTAAACCAAGCTCAATTTTTGTGCTTTATTTTCTCCTCCCGTATAGTAATTATGTCCTCTAGTACCAGGTCACTATTTACACTACCTCCTCCTATACAGTAATTACCTCCCCCAATCTCAGGTCACTATCACCACTATATTCACTTCCTGTACAGTAATTACCTACCATAGTCCCAGGTCACTATTTTCTCTTGTACAGTAATTACCTCTCGCTAGTCTCAGGTCACTATCTACACTATCTTCTCCTCCTGTACAGAAAATACCTTCCCCATTCCCAGGTAACTATCTACACTATCTGCCCTCATCTACAGTAATGACCTTCCAGAGTCCCAGGTCACTATCTACACTATCTTCTCCTCCTGTACAGAAAATACCTTCCCCATTCCCAGGTCACTATCTGCCCTCCTGTACAGTAATTACCTCTCGCTAGTCTCAGGTCACTATCTACACTATCTTCTCCTCCTGTACAGTAATTACCTCTCGCTAGTCTCAGGTCACTATCTACACTATCTTCTCCTCCTGTACAGAAAATACCTTCCCCATTCCCAGGTCACTATCTGCCCTCCTGTACAGTAATTACCTCTCGCTAGTCTCAGGTCACTATCTACACTATCTTCTCCTCCTGTACAGTAATTACCTCTCGCTAGTCTCAGGTCACTATCTACACTATCTGCCCTCATCTACAGTAATGACCTTCCTGAGTCCCAGGTCACTATCTACACTATCTTCTCCTCCTGTACAGAAAATACCTTCCCCATTCCCAGGTCACTATCTGCCCTCCTGTACAGTAATTACCTCTCGCTAGTCTCAGGTCACTATCTACACTATCTTCTCCTCCTGTACAGTAATTACCTCTCGCTAGTCTCAGGTCACTATCTACACTATCTGCCCTCATCTACAGTAATGACCTTCCTGAGTCCCAGGTCACTATCTACACTATCTTCTCCTCCTGTACAGAAAATACCTTCCCCATTCCCAGGTCACTATCTGCCCTCCTGTACAGTAATTACCTCCCCCAATCTCAGGTCACTATCACCACTATATTCACTTCCTGTACAGTAATTACCTCTCCCAGTCCCAGGTCACTATCTACACTATCTTCTCCTCCTGTACAGTAAATACCTTCCCCATTCCCAGGTCACTATCTGCCCTCCTGTACAGTAATTACCTCCCAGAGTCCAAGTCACTATGTATACTATATTCCACTCCTGTACAGCAATTACCTCTCCCAGTCCCAGGTAACTATCTACACTATCTGCCCTCATCTACAGTAATGACCTTCCAGAGTCCCAAGTCACTATCTACACTATCTTCTCCTCCTGAGCATTAATATCCTCCCCCATTCTCAGGTCACTATCTACACTATCCTCTCCTGTACAGTAATTACCTTCCCCCAATCCCATGTTACTTTCCACATTATCTTCTCCTCATGGTTTTTTTTTTATGTTTATCTGATGGGACCATGCATACCAGGACAGAGATGGGGGCCATGCATACCAGGATAGAGATGAGGGGGCCATGTATACCAGGACAGAGATGAGGGGGCCATGCATACCAGGACAGAGATGGGGGCCATGCATACCAGGATAGGGAAGAGGGGGCCATGTATACCAGGACAGAGATGAGGGGGCCATGTATACCAGGACAGAGATGGGGGCCATGCATACCAGGACAGAGATGGGGGCCATGTATACCAGGATAGGGAAGAGGGGGCCATGCATACCAGGACAGAGATGAGGGGGCCATGTATACCAGGACAGAGATGGGGGCCATGCATACCAGGATAGAGATGAGGGGGCCATGTATACCGGGATAGAGATGAGGGGGCCATGTATACCGGGATAGAGATGAGGGGGCCATGTATACCGGGATAGAGATGAGGGGGCCATGTATACCGGGATAGAGATGAGGGGGCTATGCATACCAGGATAGGGAAGATGGGCCCATGCATACAAGGACAGGGATGAGGAGGCCATGTATACCAGAATAGTGATGAGGGGGCCATGCATACCAGACTGGGGAAGAGGGGGTCATTCATACCAGGATGGGGAGGAGGGTGCCATGCATATCAGGACAGAGATGAGGAGCCACGCATACCAGGATAGGGATGGGGATGGGCGCCATACATACCAGGATGGGGATGGGCACCATGCATGCCAGGATAGGGAAGAGGGGGCCATGCATACCAGGACAGAGATGAGGGGGCCATGTATACCAGGACAGAGATGGGGGCCATGCATACCAGGACAGAGATGGGGGCCATGTATACCAGGATAGGGAAGAGGGGGCCATGCATACCAGGACAGAGATGAGGGGGCCATGTATACCAGGACAGAGATGGGGGCCATGCATACCAGGATAGAGATGAGGGGGCCATGTATACCGGGATAGAGATGAGGGGGCCATGTATACCGGGATAGAGATGAGGGGGCCATGTATACCGGGATAGAGATGAGGGGGCTATGCATACCAAAATAGGCATGAGGGGGCCATGCATACCAGGATAGGGAAGATGGGCCCATGCATACAAGGACAGGGATGAGGAGGCCATGTATACCAGAATAGTGATGAGGGGGCCATGCATACCAGACTGGGGAAGAGGGGGTCATTCATACCAGGATGGGGAGGAGGGTGCCATGCATATCAGGACAGGGATGAGGAGCCACGCATACCAGGATAGGGATGGGGATGGGCGCCATACATACCAGGATGGGGATGGGCACCATGCATGCCAGGATTGCGATGAGGAGCCATGTATACCTGGATTGGGAACACATAAATATATATGTACCAGGATGGGGCATATTAGTACAGAATTGACCACGTTTTTTGCTTCACTTTTTTTCTTCTATTTTCCTCCTCTAAAACCGAGGGACATAACTAAAATATAAGGACCTGGATGGGTACATAACTTCAATATGGGGACCTGGATATTGGGACATATCTACAATATGGGGACCTGGATGGGGCCATAACTACAATATGGGGACAAGATATGGGGACATAGATATGGGGACATGAGTGCAATATGAGAACCTAGATGGGGACATAACCACAATATGGGGACCTAGATGGGGACCTATCTACTATATGGGGACCTGGATGGGGACATATCTACAATATGGGGACCTGGATATGGGGACATAACCTGGATATGGGGACATAACTACAATATGAGTGCACATTTGTTATCACCATGACCCAAGATCTAAAAAAATAAAAAAAGACATAAATTTTCAAAAGGTGCATATAAAAAATGGTATCACTAAAAATGTCACTTTGTCCTTCAAAGAATTCGGTCCCCCAAATTTCAATTTTTTTGGTAACTGCCAGATATACCTTAATAAAGTGCGAGTGCAAAATTATTGCACTCGCACTTTATTAAGGTATATCTGGCATTTACCTATTTATGTGTGCACATTTATCAACTATAATTTTCTTCTTATTTGTGGCATCCATAAATGAGGTTTGTAATTGTTGTGGCTATATTAATCTTGTCATTTATCCATTTTTTTTATATACTACCAAATTACTTTGCAATTTGAGTCGTCCCCTGGTCCTGTGCCCTTTCTTTTGTTTTTTTGCTTCCCACTTTACCTCACGTTGTTGCACACTGTTCAATAAATATTACTATATATT
The DNA here is from genome assembly GCF_051348905.1 of Ranitomeya variabilis. Lineage (NCBI taxonomy): Eukaryota > Metazoa > Chordata > Amphibia > Anura > Dendrobatidae > Ranitomeya > Ranitomeya variabilis. The sequence goes on along the minus strand of NC_135236.1, from coordinate 690,462,761 downwards.
AATTTATTGGACACTGTTTCGTTTTTTTTTCTTTGTTTATTACTATTTTCTTCTCCTGTCCCGAGTCCAAGGTAACTATCTACACTATCTTCCCCTCCTGTACAGTAATTGTTTCCCCAGTCCCAGATCACTATCAACACTATGTTCTCCTGTACAGTAGTTATCTCCCCAGTCCTAGATCACTATCTACACTATGTTCTCCTGTACAGTAATTACACTCCCCAGTCCCAGATCACTATCTACACTATGTTCTCCTGTACAGTAGTTATCTCCCTAGTCCCAGGTAACTATCAACACTATGTTCTCCTGTACAGTAGTTATCTCCTCAGTCCCAGGTCACTATCTACACTATGCTCTCCTGTACAGTAGTTATCTCCCCAGTCCCAGATCGCTATCTACACTATGCTCTCCTGTACAGTAGTTATCTCCCCAGTCCCAGATCGCTATCTACACTATGTTCTCCTGTACAGTAGTTATCTCCCCAGTCCCAGATCACTATCTGCACTATGTTCTCCTGTACAGTAGTTATCTCCCCAGTCCTAGATCACTATCTACACTATGTTCTCCTGTACAGTAGTTATCTCCCCAGTCCCAGATCACTATCTACACTATGTTCTCCTGTACAGTAGTTGTCTCCCCAGTCCCAGGTAACTATCTACACTATGTTCTCCTGTACAGTAATTGTCTCCCCAGTCCCAGATCACTATCTACACTATGTTCTCCTGTACAGTAGTTATCTCCCCAGTCCCAGGTAACTATCTACACTATGTTTTCCTGTACAGTAGTTATCTCCCCAGTCCTAGATCACTATCTACACTATGTTCTCCTGTACAGTAGTTATCTCCCCAGTCCCAGATCACTATCTACACTATGTTCTCCTGTACAGTAGTTGTCTCCCCAGTCCCAGATCACTATCTACACTATGTTCTCCTGTACAGTAGTTATCTCCCCAGTCCCAGGTAACTATCTACACTATGTTCTCCTGTACAGTAGTTATCTCCCCAGTCCTAGATCACTATCTACACTATGTTCTCCTGTACAGTAGTTATCTCCCCAGTCCCAGATCACTATCTACACTATGTTCTCCTGTACAGTAGTTATCTCCCCAGTCCCAGATCACTATCTACACTATGTTCTCCTGTACAGTAGTTATCTCCCCAGTCCTAGATCACTATCTACACTATGTTCTCCTGTACAGTAATTGTCTCCCCAGTCCTAGATCACTATCTACACTATGTTCTCCTGTACAGTAGTTATCTCCCCAGTCCTAGATCACTATCTACACTATGTTCTCCTGTACAGTAATTATCTCCCCAGTCCCAGATCACTATCTACACTATGTTCTCCTGTACAGTAGTTATCTCCCCAGTCCTAGATCACTATCTACACTATGTTCTCCTGTACAGTAATTGTCTCCCCAGTCCCAGATCACTATCTACACTATGTTCTCCTGTACAGTAATTGTCTCCCCAGTCCCAGATCCCTATCTACACTATGTTCTCCTGTACAGTAGTTATCTCCCCAGTCCCAGGTAACTATCTACACTATGTTTTCCTGTACAGTAGTTATCTCCTCAGTCCCAGATCACTATCTACACTATGTTCTCCTGTACAGTAATTATCTCCCCAGTCCCAGATCACTATCTACACTATGTTCCCCTCCTGTACAGTAATTGTTTCCCCAGTCCTAGATCACTATCTACACTATGTTCTCCTGTACAGTAGTTATCTCCCTAGTCCCAGATCACTATCTACACTATGTTCTCCTGTACAGTAGTTATCTCCCCAGTCCTAGATCACTATCTACACTATGTTCTCCTGTACAGTAGTTATCTCCCTAGTCCCAGATCACTATCTACACTATGTTCTCCTGTACAGTAGTTATCTCCTCAGTCCCAGGTAACTATCTACACTATGTTCTCCTGTACAGTAGTTGTCTCCCCAGTCCCAGGTAACTATCTACACTATGTTCTCCTGTACAGTAATTGTCTCCCCAGTCCCAGATCACTATCTACACTATGTTCTCCTGTACAGTAGTTACACTCCCTAGTCCCAGATCACTATCTACACTATGCTCTCCTGTACAGTAGTTATCTCCCCAGTCCCAGATCACTATCTACACTATCTTCCCCTCCTGTACAGTAATTGTTTCCCCAGTCCTAGATCACTATCTACACTATGTTCTCCTGTACAGTAGTTATCTCCCTAGTCCCAGATCACTATCTACACTATGTTCTCCTGTACAGTAATTGTTTCCCCAGTCCTAGATCACTATCTACACTATGTTCTCCTGTACAGTAGTTATCTCCCCAGTCCTAGATCACTATCTACACTATGTTCTTCTGTACAGTAGTTATCTCCCTAGTCCCAGATCACTATCTACACTATGTTCTCCTGTACAGTAATTGTTTCCCCAGTCCTAGATCACTATCTACACTATGTTCTCCTGTACAGTAGTTATCTCCCTAGTCCCAGATCACTATCTACACTATGTTCTCCTGTACAGTAGTTATCTCCTCAGTCCCAGGTAACTATCTACACTATGTTCTCCTGTACAGTAGTCTCCCCAGTCTCAGGTAACTATCTACACTATGTTGTCCTGTACAGGAGTTATCTCCCCAATCCCAGGTAACTATCTACACTATGTTCTCCTGTACAGTAGTTATCTCCCCAGTCCCAGATCACTATCTACACTATGTTCTCCTGTACAGTAATTGTCTCCCCAGTCCCAGATCACTATCTACACTATCTTCCCCTCCTGTACAGTAATTGTCTCCCCAGTCCTAGATCACTATCTACACTATGCTCTCCTGTACAGTAGTTATCTCCCCAGTCCCAGATCACTATCTACACTATGTTCTCCTGTACAGTAGTTATCTCCCCAGTCCCAGATCACTATCTACACTATGTTCTCCTGTACAGTAATTATCTCCCCAGTCCCAGATCACTATCTACACTATGTTCTCCTGTACAGTAATTGTCTCCCCAGTCCCAGATCACTATCTACACTATGTTCTCCTGTACAGTAGTTACACTCCCTAGTCCCAGATCACTATCTACACTATGTTCTCCTGTACAGTAGTTATCTCCCCAGTCCTAGATCACTATCTACACTATGTTCTCCTGTACAGTAGTTATCTCCCCAGTCCTAGATCACTATCTACACTATGTTCTCCTGTACAGTAGTTATCTCCCCAGTCCCAGATCACTATCTACACTATGTTCTCCTGTACAGTAGTTATCTCCCCAGTCCCAGATCGCTATCTACACTATGTTCTCCTGTACAGTAGTTATCTCCCCAGTCCCAGATCGCTATCTACACTATGTTCTCCTGTACAGTAGTTATCTCCCCAGTCCCAGGTAACTATCTACACTATGTTTTCCTGTACAGTAGTTATCTCCCCAGTCCCAGATCCCTATCTACACTATTTTCTCCTGTACAGTAGTTATCTCCCCAGTCCCAGATCGCTATCTACACTATGTTCTCCTGTACAGTAGTTATCTCCCCAATCCCAGGTAACTATCTACACTATGTTCTCCTGTACAGTAATTATCTCCCCAGTCCCAGATCACTATCTACACTATGTTCTCCTGTACAGTGGTTATCTCCCCAGTCCCAGATCACTATCTACACTATGTTCTCCTGTACAGTAGTTATCTCCCCAATCCCAGGTAACTATCTACACTATGTTCTCCTGTACAGTGGTTATCTCCCCAGTCCCAGATCACTATCTACACTATGTTCTCCTGTACAGTAGTTATCTCCTCAGTCCCAGATCACTATCTACACTATGTTCTCCTGTACAGTAGTTATCTCCCCAATCCCAGGTAACTATCTACACTATGTTCTCCTGTACAGTAGTTATCTCCCCAATCCCAGGTAACTATCTGCACTATGTTCTCCTGTACAGTAGTTATCTCCCCAGTCCCAGGTAACTATCTACACTATGTTCTCCTGTACAGTAGTTATCTCCCTAGTCCCAGATCACTATCTACACTATGTTCTCCTGTACAGTAGTTATCTCCCCAGTCCTAGATCACTATCTACACTATGTTCTCCTGTACAGTAGTTATCTCCCCAGTCCTAGATCACTATCTACACTATGTTCTCCTGTACAGTAGTTATCTCCCCAGTCCCAGATCACTATCTACACTATGTTCTCCTGTACAGTAGTTATCTCCCCAGTCCCAGGTAACTATCTACACTATGTTGTCCTGTACAGTAATTGTCTCCCCAGTCCCAGGTAACTATCTACACTATGTTCTCCTGTACAGTAGTTATCTCCCCAGTCCTAGATCACTATCTACACTATGTTCTCCTGTACAGTAGTTATCTCCCCAGTCCCAGATCACTATCTACACTATGTTCTCCTGTACAGTAGTTATCTCCCCAGTCCCAGGTAACTATCTACACTATGTTCTCCTGTACAGTAGTTATCTCCCCAGTCCCAGATCACTATCTACACTATGTTCTCCTGTACAGTAATTGTCTCCCCAGTCCTAGATCACTATCTACACTATGTTCTCCTGTACAGTAGTTATCTCCCCAGTCCTAGATCACTATCTACACTATGTTCTCCTGTACAGTAGTTATCTCCCCAGTCCTAGATCACTATCTACACTATGTTCTCCTGTACAGTAGTTATCTCCTCAGTCCTAGATCACTATCTACACTATGTTCTCCTGTACAGTAATTGTCTCCCCAGTCCTAGATCACTATCTACACTATGTTCTCCTGTACAGTAGTTATCTCCCCAGTCCTAGATCACTATCTACACTATGTTCTCCTGTACAGTAATTGTCTCCCCAGTCCCAGGTAACTATCTACACTATGTTTTCCTGTACAGTAGTTATCTCCCCAATCCCAGGTAACTATCTACACTATGTTCTCCTGTACAGTGGTTATCTCCCCAGTCCCAGATCACTATCTACACTATGTTCTCCTGTACAGTAGTTATCTCCCCAATCCCAGGTAACTATCTGCACTATGTTCTCCTGTACAGTAGTTATCTCCCCAGTCCCAGGTAACTATCTACACTATGTTCTCCTGTACAGTAGTTATCTCCCCAGTCCCAGATCGCTATCTACACTATGTTCTCCTGTACAGTAGTTATCTCCCCAGTCCTAGATCACTATCTACACTATGTTCTCCTGTACAGTAGTTATCTCCCCAGTCCCAGATCACTATCTACACTATGTTCTCCTGTACAGTAGTTATCTCCCCAGTCCCAGGTAACTATCTACACTATGTTGTCCTGTACAGTAATTGTCTCCCCAGTCCCAGGTAACTATCTACACTATGTTCTCCTGTACAGTAGTTATCTCCCCAGTCCTAGATCACTATCTACACTATGTTCTCCTGTACAGTAGTTATCTCCCCAGTCCTAGATCACTATCTACACTATGTTCTCCTGTACAGTAGTTATCTCCCCAGTCCCAGATCACTATCTACACTATGTTCTCCTGTACAGTAGTTATCTCCCCAGTCCTAGATCACTATCTACACTATGTTCTCCTGTACAGTAGTTATCTCCCCAGTCCCAGATCGCTATCTACACTATGTTCTCCTGTACAGTAGTTATCTCCCCAGTCCCAGGTAACTATCTACACTATGTTTTCCTGTACAGTAGTTATCTCCCCAATCCCAGGTAACTATCTACACTATGTTCTCCTGTACAGTGGTTATCTCCCCAGTCCCAGATCACTATCTACACTATGTTCTCCTGTACAGTAGTTATCTCCCCAATCCCAGGTAACTATCTGCACTATGTTCTCCTGTACAGTAGTTATCTCCCCAGTCCCAGGTAACTATCTACACTATGTTCTCCTGTACAGTAGTTATCTCCCCAGTCCCAGATCGCTATCTACACTATGTTCTCCTGTACAGTAGTTATCTCCCCAGTCCTAGATCACTATCTACACTATGTTCTCCTGTACAGTAGTTATCTCCCCAGTCCTAGATCACTATCTACACTATGTTCTCCTGTACAGTAGTTATCTCCCCAGTCCCAGATCACTATCTACACTATGTTCTCCTGTACAGTAGTTATCTCCCCAGTCCCAGGTAACTATCTACACTATGTTGTCCTGTACAGTAATTGTCTCCCCAGTCCCAGGTAACTATCTACACTATGTTCTCCTGTACAGTAGTTATCTCCCCAGTCCTAGATCACTATCTACACTATGTTCTCCTGTACAGTAGTTATCTCCCCAGTCCCAGATCACTATCTACACTATGTTCTCCTGTACAGTAATTGTCTCCCCAGTCCCAGATCACTATCTACACTATGTTCTCCTGTACAGTAGTTATCTCCCCAGTCCTAGATCACTATCTACACTATGTTCTCCTGTACAGTAGTTATCTCCTCAGTCCTAGATCACTATCTACACTATGTTCTCCTGTACAGTAATTGTCTCCCCAGTCCTAGATCACTATCTACACTATGTTCTCCTGTACAGTAGTTATCTCCCCAGTCCTAGATCACTATCTACACTATGTTCTCCTGTACAGTAATTGTCTCCCCAGTCCCAGATCACTATCTACACTATGTTCTCCTGTACAGTAGTTATCTCCTCAGTCCCAGATCACTATCTACACTATGTTCTCCTGTACAGTAATTATCTCCCCAGTCCCAGATCACTATCTACACTATGTTCTCCTGTACAGTAATTGTCTCCCCAGTCCCAGATCACTATCTACACTATGTTCCCCTCCTGTACAGTAATTGTTTCCCCAGTTCTAGATCACTATCTACACTATGTTCTCCTGTACAGTAGTTATCTCCCTAGTCCCAGATCACTATCTACACTATGTTCTCCTGTACAGTAGTTATCTCCTCAGTCCCAGGTAACTATCTACACTATGTTCTCCTGTACAGTAGTTGTCTCCCCAGTCCCAGGTAACTATCTACACTATGTTGTCCTGTACAGTAGTTATCTCCCCAATCCCAGGTAACTATCTACACTATGTTCTCCTGTACAGTAATTATCTCCCCAGTCCCAGATCACTATCTACACTATGTTCTCCTGTACAGTAATTATCTCCCCAGTCCCAGGTAACTATCTACACTATCTTCTCCTGTACAGTAGTTATCTCCCCAGTCCCAGGTAACTATCTACACTATGTTCTCCTGTACAGTAGTTATCTCCCCAGTCCTAGATCACTATCTACACTATGCTCTCCTGTACAGTAGTTATCTCCTCAGTCCCAGATCACTATCTACACTATGTTCTCCTGTACAGTAGTTATCTCCCCAGTCCCAGGTAACTATCTACACTATGTTCTCCTGTACAGTAATTGTCTCCCCAGTCCCAGGTCACTATCTACACTATGTTCTCCTGTACAGTAGTTACACTCCCTAGTCCCAGATCGCCATCTACACTATGTTCTCCTGTACAGTAGTTATCTCCCCAGTCCCAGATCACTATCTACACTATGCTCTCCTGTACAGTAGTTATCTCCCCAGTGCCAGGTAACTATCTACACTATGCTCTCCTGTACAGTAGTTATCTCCCCAGTCCTAGATCACTATCTACACTATGTTCTTCTGTACAGTAGTTATCTCACCAGTCCCAGGTAACTATCTACACTATGGTCTTCTGTACAGTAGTTATTTCCTCAGTCCTAGATCACTATCTACACTATCTTCTCCTGTACAGTAGTTATCTCCCCAGTCCCAGGTAACTATCTACACTATGTTCTCCTGTACAGTAGTTATCTCCCCAGTCCCAGGTAACTATCTACACTATGTTCTCCTGTACAGTAATTGTCTCCCCAGTCCCAGATCACTATCTACACTATGTTCTCCTGTACAGTAGTTATCTCCCCAGTCCCAGATCACTATCTACACTATGTTCTCCTGTACAGTAATTGTCTCCCCAGTCCCAGATCACTATCTACACTATGTTCTCCTGTACAGTAGTTATCTCCCGAGTCCCAGGTAACTATCTACACTATGTTCTCCTGTACAGTAATTGTCTCCCCAGTCCTAGATCACTATCTACACTATGTTCTTCTGTACAGTAGTTATCTCCCCAGTCCCAGATCACTATCTGCACTATGTTCTCCTGTACAGTAGTTATCTCCCCAGTCCCAGATCACTATCTGCACTATGTTCTCCTGTACAGTAGTTATCTCCCCACTCCCAGGTAACTATCTACACTATGTTCTCCTGTACAGTAGTTATCTCCCCAGTCCTAGATCACTATCTACACTATGTTCTCCTGTACAGCAGTTATCTCCCCAGTCCCAGATCACTATCTACACTATCTTCTCCTGTACAGTAATTGTCTCCCCAGTCCCAGATCACTATCTACACTATCTTCTCCTGTACAGTAGTTACACTCCCTAGTCCCAGATCACTATCCACACTATGTTCTCCTGTACAGTAGTTACACTCCCTAGTCCCAGATCACTATCTACACTATGTTCTCCTGTACAGTAGTTATCTCCCCAGTCCCAGATCACTATCTACACTATGTTCTCCTGTACAGTAGTTACACTCCCTAGTCCCGGATCACTATCTACACTATGTTCTCCTGTACAGTAGTTACACTCCCTAGTCCCAGATCACTATCTACACTATGCTCTCCTGTACAGTAGTTATCTCCCCAGTCCCAGATCACTATCTACACTATGTTGTCCTGTACAGTAATTGTCTCCCCAGTCCCAGATCACTATCTACACTATCTTCTCCTGTACAGTAGTTACACTCCCTAGTCCCAGATCACTATCTACACTATGTTCTCCTGTACAGTAGTTACACTCCCTAGTCCCAGATCACTATCTACACTATGTTCTACTGTACAGTAATTATCTCCCCAGTCCCAGATCACTATCTACACTATGTTCTCCTGTACAGTAATTGTCTCCCCAGTCCCAGATCACTATCTACACTATCTTCTCCTGTACAGTAGTTACACTCCCTAGTCCCAGATCACTATCTACACTATGTTCTCCTGTACAGTAGTTACACTCCCTAGTCCCAGATCACTATCTACACTATGTTCTACTGTACAGTAGTTATCTCCCCAGTCCCAGATCACTATCTACACTATGTTCTCCTGTACAGTAGTTACACTCCCTAGTCCCAGGTCACTATCTACACTATGTTCTCCTGTACAGTAGTTACACTCCCTAGTCCCAGGTCACTATCTACACTATGTTCTCCTGTACAGTAGTTATCTCCTCAGTCCTAGATCACTATCTACACTATGTTTTCCTGTACAGTAATTGTCTCCCCAGTCCCAGATCACTATCTACACTATGTTCTCCTGTACAGTAGTTACACTCCCTAGTCCCAGATCACTATCTACACTATGTTCTCCTGTACAGTAGTTATCTCCTCAGTCCTAGATCACTATCTACACTATGTTTTCCTGTACAGTAATTGTCTCCCCAGTCCCAGATCACTATCTACACTATCTTCTCCTGTACAGTAGTTACACTCCCTAGTCCCAGATCACTATCTACACTATGTTCTCCTGTACAGTAGTTACACTCCCTAGTCCCAGATCACTATCTACACTATGTTCTCCTGTACAGTAGTTATCTCCCCACTCCCAGGTAACTATCTACACTATGTTCTTCTGTACAGTAGTTATCTCCCCAGTCCTAGATCACTATCTACACTATGTTCTCCTGTACAGTAGTTATCTCCCCAGTCCCAGATCACTATCTACACTATGTTCTCCTGTACAGTAATTGTCTCCCCAGTCCCAGATCACTATCTACACTATCTTCTCCTGTACAGTAGTTACACTCCCTAGTCCCAGATCACTATCTACACTATGTTCTCCTGTACAGTAGTTACACTCCCTAGTCCCAGATCACTATCTACACTATGTTCTCCTGTACAGTAGTTATCTCCCCAGTCCCAGATCACTATCTACACTATGTTCTCCTGTACAGTAGTTACACTCCCTAGTCCCAGATCACTATCTACACTATGCTCTCCTGTACAGTAGTTATCTCCCCAGTCCTAGATCACTATCTACACTATGTTGTCCTGTACAGTAATTGTCTCCCCAGTCCCAGATCACTATCTACACTATCTTCTCCTGTACAGTAGTTACACTCCCTAGTCCCAGATCACTATCTACACCATGTTTTCCTGTACAGTAGTTACACTCCCTAGTCCCAGGTCACTATCTACACTATGCTCTCCTGTACAGTAGTTATCTCCTCAGTCCCAGATCACTATCTACACTATGTTCTCCTGTACAGTAGTTATCTCCTCAGTCCCAGATCACTATCTACACTATGTTCTCCTGTACAGTAGTTACACTCCCTAGTCCCAGATCACTATCTACACTATGCTCTCCTGTACAGTAGTTATCTCCCCAGTCCCAGATCGCTATCTACACTATGTTCTCCTGTACAGTAATTACACTCCCTAGTCCCAGATCACTATCTACACTATGCTCTCCTGTACAGTAGTTATCTCCTCAGTCCCAGGTCACTATCTACACTATGTTCTCCTGTACAGTAGTTATCTCCTCAGTCCCAGATCACTATCTACACTATGTTCTCCTGTACAGTAATTACACTCCCTAGTCCCAGATCACTATCTACACTATGCTCTCCTGTACAGTAATTACACTCCCTAGTCCCAGATCACTATCTACACTATGTTCTCCTGTACAGTAGTTACACTCCCTAGTCCCAGGTCACTATCTACACTATCTTCTCCTGTACAGTAGTTATCTCCTCAGTCCCAGATCACTATCTACACTATGTTCTCCTGTACAGTAGTTACACTCCCTAGTCCCAGATCACTATCTACACTATGCTCTCCTGTACAGTAGTTATCTCCTCAGTCCCAGGTCACTATCTACACTATGTTCTCCTGTACAGTGTTTATCTCCTCAGTCCCAGATCACTATCTACACTATGTTCTCCTGTACAGTAATTACACTCCCTAGTCCCAGATCACTATCTACACTATGTTCTCCTGTACAGTAGTTATCTCCCCAGTCCCAGATCACTATCTACACTATGCTCTCCTGTACAGTAGTTATCTCCCCAGTCCCAGATCACTATCTACACTATGTTCTCCTGTACAGTAATTACACTCCCTAGTCCCAGATCACTATCTACACTATGTTCTCCTGTACAGTAGTTATCTCCTCAGTCCCAGATCACTATCTACACTATGTTCTTCTGTACAGTAGTTACACTCCCTAGTCCCAGATCACTATCTACACTATGTTCTCCTGTACAGTAATTACACTCCCTAGTCCCAGATCACTATCTACACTATGTTCTCCTGTACAGTAGTTATCTCCCCAGTCCCAGATCACTATCTACACTATGCTCTCCTGTACAGTAGTTATCTCCCCAGTCCCAGATCACTATCTACACTATGTTCTCCTGTACAGTAATTACACTCCCTAGTCCCAGATCACTATCTACACTATGTTCTCCTGTACAGTAGTTATCTCCTCAGTCCCAGATCACTATCTACACTATGTTCTCCTGTACAGTAGTTATCTCCCCAGTCCCAGGTAACTATCTACACTATGTTTTCCTGTACAGTAGTTATCTCCTCAGTCCCAGGTCACTATCTACACTATGTTCTCCTGTACAGTAGTTACACTCCCTAGTCCCAGATCACTATCTACACTATGTTCTCCTGTACAGTAGTTACACTCCCTAGTCCCAGGTCACTATCTACACTATGCTCTCCTGTACAGTAGTTATCTCCTCAGTCCCAGGTCACTATCTACACTATGTTCTCCTGTACAGTAGTTACACTCCCTAGTCCCAGATCACTATCTACACTATGTTTTCCTGTACAGTAGTTACACTCCCTAGTCCCAGGTCACTATCTGCCCTATGTCCTCCTGTACAGTAATTATCTCCCCAGTCCCAGATCGCTATCTACACTATCTTCTCCTGTACAGTAGTTACCTCCTCAGTCCCAGATCGCTATCTACACTATGTTCTCCTGTACAGTAGTTACACTCCCTAGTCCCAGATCACTATCTACACTATGCTCTCCTGTACAGTAGTTATCTCCTCAGTCCCAGGTCACTATCTACACTATGTTCTCCTGTACAGTAGTTATCTCCCCAGTCCCAGATCACTATCTACACTATGTTCTCCTGTACAGTAGTTATCTCCTCAGTCCCAGGTCACTATCTACACTATGTTCTCCTGTACAGTAGTTATCTCCCCAGTCCCAGGTCACTATCTACACTATGTTCTCCTGTACAGTAGTTATCTCCTCAGTCCCAGATCACTATCTACACTATGTTCTCCTGTACAGTAGTTACACTCCCTAGTCCCAGATCACTATCTACACTATGCTCTCCTGTACAGTAGTTATCTCCTCAGTCCCAGGTCACTATCTACACTATGTTCTCCTGTACAGTAGTTATCTCCTCAGTCCCAGATCACTATCTACACTATGTTCTGTACAGTAGTTATCTCCCCAGTCCCAGATCGCTATCTACACTATGTTCTCCTGTACAGTAGTTATCTCCCCAGTCCCAGGTAACTATCTACACTATGTTCTCCTGTACAGTAGTTATCTCCTCAGTCCCAGATCACTATCTACACTATGTTCTCCTGTACAGTAGTTGTCTCCCCAGTCCCAGATCACTATCTACACTATGTTCTCCTGTACAGTAGTTATCTCCCCAGTCCCAGGTAACTATCTACACTATGTTCTCCTGTACAGTAGTTATCTCCTCAGTCCCAGATCACTATCTACACTATGTTCTCCTGTACAGTAGTTATCTCCCCAGTCCCAGGTAACTATCTACACTATGTTCTCCTGTACAGTAGTTGTCTCCCCAGTCCCAGATCACTATCTACACTATGTTCTCCTGTACAGTAGTTGTCTCCCCAGTCCCAGATCACTATCTACACTATGTTCTCCTGTACAGTAGTTATCTCCCCAGTCCCAGGTAACTATCTACACTATGTTCTCCTGTACAGTAGTTATCTCCTCAGTCCCAGATCACTATCTACACTATGTTCTCCTGTACAGTAGTTATCTCCCCAGTCCCAGGTAACTATCTACACTATGTTCTCCTGTACAGTAAGCACCTCCACGTCCTGAATCCCCAGGTTAAACACTTTTCTTTCTGGACAATCTTCCCATCAGCACAGCTGTACCCTCCCATTCCCTATCTTAGAGCCTGATGCCAACAGAGAAGTTTGTCCATTTCTCCAGGAATCCAGAATCCTCCTTGTTACACCAATTCTTTAGCAGCATTCACTTGCCTAATCCCACCCCACCCCCCCACCCCCCGTCTCTCTGGCGTGTCCCGTGGCACAGGTAGTCCTTCAGAAAATCCTACTTTTGAGGATCAGAAAACAGGACTAGATACACAGCAGCCAGTACCACATAGGATAGGATTAAACTTAGACTTTGGTGCAGGGCATTCATCTGATGACTTTGTGTTATACACTATCAATACTGATATATACTATTTGCACTGTATTGTATTACAGGTGAATATTTCCAGCAGTATCATAAAGCAGCTGGTCCCCGGTGCGCAGTACAGAGTGCTTGTCTACCTGCAGAGATCTCCAATGATCGGACCCCCATCTGATGCTGTTCTGTTCTCAATAGGTAACAAACAGACGGTGTAAAATGACTGTGTAGTAAATTGCTGGTAACATACAGTATATACAGCATGCAATCTATGTGTATATGTTACCAGTTAGGGTTTATTATATGTACGTAATGTAGGGGTGCAGCTCCCTGGTAGACACTTGGGATGTTCACCGGCACCAAGTTCTTGTATCAAAACAGTGAGCACTTTATTAACCCCTTAGTGACGGAGCTAATTTGCAGCTTAATTACTCAGCCAATGTTTACAATTCTGACCACTGTCATTTTATGAGGTTATAACTCTGGAACGCTTTAACAGATCCCGCTGATTCTGAGACTGTTTCTTTGTGACATATTGTACTTCATGTTAGTGGTAAAAATTCTTCGATATTCCTTGCCTTTATTTATGAAAAACGGAAATATGACGAAAATTTTTACAATTTTGCAAATTTTAAACTTTTAATTTTTATGCCCTTAAATCAGAGAGATATGTCACACAAAATAGATAAACAACATTTCCCACAGGTCTACTTTACATCAGCACAATTTTGGAAACAAATTTTTTTTGTTAGGAAGTTATGAGGGTTGAAAGTTGACCAGCGTTTTCTCATTTTTACAACAAAATTTACAAACCCATTTTTTTTAGGGACCATCTCACATATAAAGTCACTTTAAGGGGTACACATGACAGAAAATACCCAAACTTGACACCATTCTAAAAACTACACCCCTCAAGGTGCTCAAAACCACATTCAAGAAGTTTATTAACCTTTACGTGCCTCACAGGAACTGAAACAATGTGGAAGGAAAAAATTAACATTTAACATTTTTTTTTACAAAAATTTTACTTTAGAACCAATTTTTTTATTTTCACAAGAGTAAAAAGAGAAAATGAAACACAAAATTTGTTGTGCAATTTCTCCTGAATTCGCTGATACCCCATATGTGGGGGTAAACCACTGTTTGGGCGCACCGCAGAGCTTCATGTTGCATTTGCAGAGCCCGTGATGTGCCTAAACAGTAGAAACCCCCCACAAGTGACCCCATTTAGTAAACTAAACCCTCCAAGGAACTTACCTAGTTGTGTTGTGTGAACTTTGAACCCCCAAGTGCTTCACAGACGTTTATAATGCAGAGCCGTGAAAATAAAAAAATATTTTTTTCCACAAAAAACAAACGTTGTTGTCCAGTTTGTCCTGAGTACGCCAATACCCAATATGTGGGGGGACCACTGTTTGGGCACATGTCAGGGCTCGGAAGGGAAGTAGTGATGTTTTGGAATGCAGACTTTGATAGAATAGTCTGCGGGCGTCATGTTGCATTTGCAGAGTCCTTGATGTGTCTAAACAGTAGAATCTCCCCACAAGTGACCCCATTTTGGAAACTAGATCCCCCAAGGAGCTTATCTAGATGTGTGGTGAGCACTTTCAGCACCCAAGTGCTTCACGGATGTTTATAAGGCTGAGCTATGAAAATAAAAATAATTTTTTTTCCGCAATAATGATTTTTAAGCCTACAATTTTTTATTTTCAGATTGGTAACAGAAGAAATTGTACCACAAAAGGTGTTGTCCAATTTGTCCTGAGTATGCTGATGCCCCATATGTGGGGGTAAACCACTCTTTAGGCGCATGGCAGAGCTCAGAAGGGAGGGAGCACCATTTGACCTTTTTAATGCAAAATTAGATGGAATCAATGGTGGCGCCTTGTTGCTTTTGGAGACCCCCTGATGTTCCCAAACCATGTAAACTTCCCAATTCTAACTCCAACCCTAACCCCAACACACCCCCAACCCTAATCCCAACCCTAACCCCAATACACCCCTAACCCTAATCCCAACCCTAACCCTAATCTCGACCCTAACCCTAATCCCAACCCTAACCCTAATCCCAACCCTAATCCCAACCCTAACCCTAACTTTCACCTCAACCTTAACGCTAACTTTAGCCCCAACCCTAACCCTAACTTTAGCCCAACTCACTTTAGGCCAACTCTAACCCTAATTGGAAAATGGAAATAAATACATTTTCTTTATTTTACTATTTTTCTCTAACTAAGGGGGTGAAAAAGGAGGAGTTTATTTACTATTTTTTTTATTTTGATCACTGTGATAGGGTCTATCACAGTGACCAAAATTAACCAATAGTAAAAATCTTCCTATTTTGCTGAGTGCCGACCGGTAGATCTCGGCGGGCACACTGCGCATGCGCCTGCAATTTTCTTACCGGAAGAAGATGCCAGCAGCCGTGGGGGGAAGCAGGAGGCCCCAGGAACACCGGGAGATACTGGTAAGTATCGGTGACCCTATTTTTCTGCCCTTTGATGTGCGATCACATCAGAGGACAGAGAAATTAAATGGCAAATCGCGCTTTTTTTGCGGCCACAGTTATACGGTTAATAATGGCAATTGCAACCCAGGGGTTGGTAAAAACCAACCTGAATCATGTTCTCTGGGGTCTCGGCTACCCCCCAGCAGCCAAGAACCCGGAGAAAATCCTACTCTGGGGGGGCGCTATACACTTTTTCCACTGCCGCTGTTAAAAGGCGTATCGGCGGTCGTTAATGGGTTAAATTTACAGAAAACAGTAACCGCTCGCAACACAAAAATGTCAGTTTCATGGTACCATGGTCAAAAGAAACCAAAACAAAACAGTTCTTATGCCGCAGATAGATTTATCAGACCTGTTCCACTCAGACAAAAATATTATCCAATCACTTGTGTCTCTAGTTGTGATTCACCAGAATCACAAGGACAGATCTGAGACAGCTCAGCTGCCTTAAATAGTCCCAATAAAAAAATGGAATGCAGATAGGGGAATGACCAGTCCCACTCAGCTCTTCTTGTCGTTCCTAAAAATCTGGACCTAAACATCCAGGTTCATTAAAAAGCTCTATCAGCAACTAACATGATGAAGCTATCTCTTGGGGAATCGCAGCGCCAAGGCCAGCCACCTCAGTGAGGATGTGTGTGTGCGTGTGTGTGTATAAGTCTATATATACAGGTGCTTCTCGCAAAATTAGAATATCATCAAAAAGTTAATTTATTTCAGTTCTTCAATACAAAAAGTGAAACTCCTATATAATAAAGAGTCATTACAAACAGAGTGTTTATTTCTGTTGATGTTGATGATTATAGCGTACAGCCAATGAAAACTCAAACGTCAGTATCTCAGTAAATTAGAATATACTTTATAACACCAGCTTGAAAAATGATTTTAAAAGTCATCCAGATGATTGTGGAGCTACTGAAACAGACTAAGGGACCTTTGCGAATGCTTTGGAAGCCTTTGTAGGTGTTTTAGTTAATTATTCTAATTTACTGAGATAATGACATTTGGATTTCCATTGGCTGTAAGCAATAATCATCAACATTAACAGAAATAAACACTTGAAACAGATCACTCTGTTTGTAATGACTCCATATAATATATGAGTTTCACTTTTTGTATTGAAGAACTGAAATATATTCACTTTTTAATTAAATACTAATTTAGTGAGGAGCACCTGTATATATGTGTGTGTGTATGTGTATATATACTGTATGTATATATATATATATATATATATATATATATACATACATACAGTAACAGAGCAAAAGTTTGGACACACCTTCTCATTTAAAGATTTTTCTGTATTTTCATGACTATGACAATTGTACATTCACAATGAAGGCATCAAAACTATGAATTATCACATGTGAAATTATATACTTAACAAAAAAGTGTGAAACAACTGAAATTATGTCTTATATTCTAGGTTCTTCAAAGTAGCCACCTTGTAATAATTATAGGGGATAATTCAGGAGACTCTTTGCGTGGAACAAGACAACAGGACACAGTTTTATAAGTGGTAAAGTCTATATTATCACACGGTGATTCAAGCAGGTGCAGAGAGAAACTCAAGTCCACAACACTTGGTGCAAATAATAAACGCAGCTTAGCAGTCAATAGGAAACTTCAGAGGTAGATGCAAACAAACAGAAAGTCTATGAAGCACAGTTATACTTGAGGAAACTTGACACGAATGGATCCTTGACTTAGGCAGTTCAAATCAAAACTTAGCTCAACCAGGGAGGCCTGGTTAATAGTCTCAGGTTTTGCAGAGCAGAAACAGCTTACATGTCCAGCAAATGCAGATGGAAGTAACACAAGCAGCAGATGAAGGAGGATTACTGAACACTGGTGTATGCAGCAAGAACTCAGAGCAGAGGGCAGGATCTCCAACACAGGTTCACAGGAGCAGGTGCAGGTGCAAGGCCAGGGAGTAATCAGAGGTCAGGAGCTGGATGCAAAGCAGAATAATCTAGCACAGACTGAAGGCTGGGGTGGAGTTTTATAGCAGGAAGACAAGTGCACATGAGACCAAAGACGCCATGTTGGAAAAGGGCAGTAATGCACAAAAGGTAAAAAATGTTCAGAGTCCTGACATTACTCCCTCCTTAGAAGCGGCCTCAGGACGATCCTTGACCTGGTTTCTAAGGGAATCTCTGATGAAAACGAGAAATCTTCTGTTGGGCATTGATGTTTTCCACAGGTTCCCAAGAGTCTTCCTCAGGGGGATATCCCTGCCATCTTATCAGATATTGGAACCAATTCCTGCGAATCCTGGAATCAGTCATTTCCTCCACCACGAATTGTTCTTGCCCATCAATCACCACAGGCTGCGGAGGTGGCACAACACGTCCCTGGAAGGTATTAGGAGATACAGGCTTTAGTAAAGATACATGAAAAACTGGGTGTACCTTCATTGTCCTAGGTAGCTTCAGCCGGCAGGCCACAGAGCTCACAATACCGTTGATCTTGAAAGGGCCAATGAGTTTCTGTCCAAGTTTTTGTGAAGGAACATTTAACTTCAGATTCTTAGTTGCTAACCACACGGAATCTCCTACCTTGAACATGGGTGTACAGCTCCCATGTACAGCTCCCATGCACTTCTCACCTTCCTGAAAAACATCAACCCATCTTACACAAACACACTGCACAAAAAAACTTCAAACATTTCAAAAAACTACTTGCTTTTTATCTTGTTACTCCTACTGATTTCAAGGGACATATCCCCTAACCCCGGTCCCCCATCCCTCAACCGCTACACTACCTCATATCAAAACCATACTAACCTTATTAATATTACTTGCACCCCCTCATCTCTCCCTTTCAATTGTGCCCTTTGGAATCCACGGTCTGTATGTAACAAGCTCCCTTTCCTGCACAACTACTTTCTGAACAACTCTCTGAATCTATTGGCCCTCACTGAAACCTGGATCCAGGACTCTGACACTGTCTCCCCTGCTGCCATTTCCCATGGTGGCTTACAATTCTCCCATTCCCCAAGACCCACTAACAGACCTGGTGGTGGAGTCGGCATACTCTTGTCCCCCCAATGCACGTTCCAGGTTATACCCCCAGTTTCTTCACTTTCATTCCCTTCTTTTGAGGTCCACACCATCAGGCTCTTCTGTCCCCTCTCCCTCAGAGTAGCGGTCATATACCGGCCCCCAGGCTCACCCACCCACTTCCTGGACCACTTCTCAGCCTGGCTGCCGCACTTCATGTCCTCAGAACTACCAACCCTTATCCTGGGAGACTTCAACATTCCCATTAACAGCCCCACTTCCACATCTGCATCCCAGCTTCTATCACTAACCACTTCCCTAGGCCTCTCACAGCTCTCAACCTCTGAAACACACAAAGACGGTAACACCCTGGACCTGGTCTTTGCCCGGCTCTGTTCAATCTCTTACCTAGATAACTCACCACTTCCCCTCTCTGACCACAACATTCTCTCCTTCACACTCACAACTCCTCGCCCACCCCAGCACCCTCCTACCTACCATTCAGTCAGAAATCTACAAGCCATTAACCCTCATACACTTTCAGACTCCTTACACTCATCATTGTCCACAATCTCTTCTATTTCCTGTCCTGATCTGGCTGTACTTCACTACAATGACACTCTTAGAGACAACAACCCAGACACCTATATACGGATACCAGAGAGCACCAGAACAAGGGACTATGTTTAAAAATAATGTTTTATTCAATATATTCTGACAATAACAGATTAAAATATTATATTAGTTAAAATTAATATTTAAATACAGGACAAAGATTATAGCATATATTATGCCGGCCAATTACACTTGTACTCCCTAAATCTCACTGCTTGTATGTGAAAGAGAAATTAAAGTGCAAAATGTGCTAAAAAATTCATATATAAAAATCCCAAATGAAATACCCTGTAATATCAAATAAAATGGGGTTGCTTATAGCAAAAAAGTGCAATAGTGCTCACAATTCTGTGCCAAAGAAATAGCATACAAAAAGTGCATAGTGTTAAGGCCGAAAATCAGCCAATATAATGCTGCCAAATGTGCAAAAAAAGCAAGGAACGCTATCGCATAATGTGCAAAGAGAGCCTGGGAGAGTTATCAAGATTACAGGTTAATACCTGGTAAATGGCCGTGTCCTGAATACACGCACCCCAAGGGATTAACCTGTAATCTTGATAACTCTCCACTACACGGCCCCAATTGGACAGACCATCAGCAGATTTGGCTTTCAGTACCATCTTTATGCTGATGACACACAACTATACACGTCATCCCCTGACCTTACCCCCGCTGTACTACAGAACGCCACTGACTGTCTGTCCGCAGTCTCTGACATAATGTCCGCTCTCTACCTGAAACTCAACCTCTCCAAAACTGAACTTCTTCTGCTCCCGCCTTCTACTAACCTCCCTAAATCTGGCATTTCCCTCTCCGTGGGTGGCACCATAATAACACCCCGGCAGCAGGCGCGCTGTCTGGGTGTTATGTTTGACTCCGATCTGTCCTTCACCTCCCACATACAATCTCTTGCCCGCTTACACCTAAAGAACATCTCTAGAATCCGCCCTTTGCTCACCATGGAGACAACAAAAACTCTCACTGTCGCCCTAATCCACTCCCGTCTGGACTACTGCAATATTTAGATCATGAGTGGTATTCTGTTCCCTTGGGTTTTTAGATCTGTTATATGTTTTTAAACGTTTGTTGTGTCAGATTGGATTGGTGTTCCTAAATAAAATTATTTATATTTTGAACATTATTGGTTTTTGGTTTATTTATATATTTTTTTATTCTTTACATATATGTTTCTTTCAAGTGGTTTCCTTTTTCAATAGTTTAGTTGTCTGCTTGATTTTCATTATGAGTTTGTGATAGGTTCTATCTTTTGCTCCTATTTTTTTGGTTTAAAGACTTTCGACTAACCTCTGCACTAATCCGTACCTCACACTCCCGACTCCAAGACTTCTCCCATGCTGCACCAATCCTCTGGAATGCTCTACCCCAAGATATTAGAACCATCCACAATTTGCATAGTTTTAGGCGCTCCCTCAAAACACATTTGTTCAGAGCAGCCTATCACGTTCCCTAATCAAACTAATTTTATGTTTGTGTGTGTGTAGCCCATTCACTATCTCCATCTACCCCCCACTCCCTGAAGATGGCCGGACCCTCATTGTAAATACATCATTGTAAATACACACCTGTACTTTGTATCTCCCCACCTTTACTGTAGATTGTAAGCTCTCACGAGCAGGGTCATCGTATTTTGTTTTATTCTGCTTTATTACTGTATTGTTAACATTGTTACCTATGACTGTTGTGTTTGAAACTGTTAAACTGTAAAGCGCTGCGGAATAGGTTGGCGCTATATAAATAAAGATTATTATTATTATTATTATTATTATTATGGGTGCAGGTTTACGAAATCTATCAGCCGATCTCTTATACCGTTCTTGAGCTGTGGTCAGGGATTCCTTCAGAACCTCCAGATTTTGCCTCATCGCAGTCAGCTTTCCTCCACTGCCGGAACCGGAGAATTAATTGGAGACCTAGGTAAAATACACGGATGATAACCCAGATTGCCAAAGAAAGGTGAAAATTTAGTGGAGGCGCTCTGAGAATTATTATATGAAAATTCGGCTAACGGCAACAACTCCAACCAATCATCCTGGAGATGGATGACATAGCATCTTAGATACTGTTCCAGCGTCTGGTTGGTACGCTCAGTCTGACCATTTGTCTGGGGATGGTAAGCAGAAGAGAGACAGACATTAATATTGAGTGCAGAGCAAAACCCCTTCCAGAATCTTGAAGTGAACTGTACTCCACGGTCAGAGATGATCTCATCCGGCACCCCGTGCAACCGAAAGACATTCTGTATAACCAAGTTCACTGTATCTTTAGCTGAGGGGAGGCCGGTGCACGGAACAAAATGAGCAGCTTTAGTCAGGCGATCAACTACCACCATGATTGTATTCATGCCCCTCGATGTAGGCAGCTCCACAATAAAGTCCATTGATATAGACCCCCAAGGGCGGGATGGAACAGGTAATGGTTGTAGAAGACCCGTAGGTGCCACATGAGGAGTCTTGTAACGGGCACATACCTCGCAAGAGGCTCAGGAACTCTTGTGTCTTCTGTACCCCCCTGTGACCAGCCAACTTGGAGTCATGTATCAACTTGAGGATCTGCAGACGGACGACCTCCAGGACGCAGATATGTCGATCTCTGAACCACATGCCACCCTTAAAGACAAGATTAATATCCACAGGTGGGTTGGCCAGAAATACATCACCTTCATAGGCCTCCCTGCACTCCTTCCACAAGTCATGATCATGGATAACTCCGATGAAATTGGCATCAGATAGAATGGTCTTGGACGGGGCTCCAGGTACGGAATCCACAGCATGGAATCGGGATAAAGCATCAGCCTTCCCATTACGAGAACCTGGACGGTACGAGATAACGTTAAATTGATTTAAGAATAAGTTCCAACGAGCCTGACAAGGAGAAAGACATCTAGCGGATCTAAGGAACTCTAGATTGCGATGGTCAGTTAGCACTATGATCTGTTGTGCAGCTCCTTGCAGATGATGCCTCCATTCTTTGAAAGCCGCAATAATAGCCAGCAATTCCTTGTCTCCCACGTCGTAATTCTTCTCTGCTGGGGTTAGTCTATGGGAAAAGAAAGCACAAGGATGTAGCAGACCCTTCTCTCCAGTTCTTTGGGAGAGAATAGCCCCCAAAGCATTATCAGAAGCGTCCACCTCCACAATGAAAGGATGTGTTGGATCTGGGTGTATCAACAGCGGTGCTGATGTGAAACAGATCTTCAACCGATCAAAAGCTTCTTGAGCCTGTGATGACCACTTAAAGGGCTTTTCCTTCTTTGTCAAGGAAGTAATGGGACGGACAATATCAGAACAATTTCGAATGAAGCGTCTGTAGAAATTTGCAAAACCAATAAAACGTTGGACCTCCTTAACGTTCTTGGGTGCCGGCCAATCAAGGATAGCCTGAATCTTACCAGATTCCATGTTTAGCCCCTGGGGAGAGATGATATAACCCAAGAACTGTATCTCAGAACGATGGAACTCGCATTTCTCCGGTTTGATATACAGTTGGTTCTCTTTCAGACGTCTTAAAACAGTTTTGACATGTTCTTCATGTTCCTATAGAGTCAGAAAAGATTAGTATATCGTCCAAATATATCACCACAAACTGGTCCAACAAATCTCTGAAGATGTCATTAACAAGGTGTTGAAATGCTGCAGGGGCATTACAAAGCCCGAAGGGCATCACAAGAGATTCAAAGTGTCCATACCGGCATTTGAATGCTGTCTTCCACTCATCCCCTGGACGAATACGCACCAAATTATAAGCCCCACGAAGATCCAGCTTAGAGAACACGTTAGCATGGCGGACTCTTTCCAGTAATTCGGGAATCAGAGGCAAAGGGTAACGGTTTCGTATGGTTACCTTATTGAGTTCCCGATAGTCAACACAGGGTCTCAGGGTCCCATCCTTCTTCTTTACAAAAAAAATGGGTGCCCCTGCTGGTGAGGAAGAAGGACGTATGAAGCCTTTGGCCAGATTTTCATCAATATACTCCTTTAAGGCTTGAAGCTCAGGTGCCGCCAAAGGGTATACGTGACCAAAAGGAATATCTGCCCCAGGAAGCAACTCAATGGAACAGTCATAATGCCTGTGTGGAGGAAGTTGATCTGCATTCTTCTTGTCACAAAGGTCAGAGAACTCTTTATATGCTGGAGGTAAAGAAGATACCTGTACATGTGGTTCCGTAGCCGTGGACTCAGGGACAGCTTCTGTTAACGCTGAGTTGCTCCTTGTTGGAAAGATAATCTCCTTTGTCTCCCAGTTGATAATTGGGTTCTGAGAACGCAACCAAGGAATGTCTAAAATCACAGGAAAATGAGGAGAAAAAATTAGCAAGAAAGAAAGTTGCTCCTGATGATTAGGCTCCAACAAAATTTCAAGGGGTACGGTCTCCTGATCCACAGGCCCAGAGATTAAAGGTGACCCATCCACTGTTTCCATATTAATTGGAGAGGCTCTTTGCTGAATTTTAATACCATGTTCCTTGGCAAATGTGATATCCATGAAATTGCCACCTGCACCAGAGTCAATCGTAGCTGAACTGGAAATCCACTTTCCTGAACACAGGATCTTAATAGGGAGAGAACAGTGAGAGTTCTTTTCCTTCAGCTCCTTGGGGGGTGAAATCATAGAAAGTGAATGGAATACAGCGTTTAAAGGCAGGCTACATTCAGAGATGTTAGATTCATCATCACAGTCGTCATACTCCCCTATTGCTGCTAGCACCTTGTTAGGCCGTCTAGGACACTTAGGACAATTGATCAAGAAGTGGTCAGTAGAAACATAGACTTTCACGAGGGCGATGCTCCCGGCGCTCATTGATCTCGCGTCTCTGAACGGAATCAATTTGCATGGGCACCTCCTCCACCTCCCGAGAGGTTTTACCTGCAGGCTCTTTGGAAGGAAGGGAAAAGTTAGAGATACGGTTATATGCAGCAAATTTCTCCTGCCTACGCTCAGTAAGGCGAATGTCTATGCGCACACAATGCTGTATAAATGTCTCTAGCTCTTGTGGTGACTCAGAGCGGGCTAGTTCATCTTTTACAATACTAGACAGACCCCTTTTAAAAATAGGCAATTGTGCATAACTGTCCCAATTGGTATCTACCGCCAATCTCCTGAATTCAGTGGCATACTCAATAACAGAACGTTTAGCCTGGTGTGAAGACAACAAAGCAGATTCAGCGGTTGCACGGCGATTAGTATCATCAAACATTAATGCCATAGCGGCCAAGAAATCATCCAAGTCATTTAACCATGGGTCACGAGACTCAATCATCGGATTCGCCCAGGCGAGCGATTGTGAGGTCAGTAGCATTATTACACACAATACTTTGGATCTATCAGTAGGAAAACGGTCAGCATGCACATCAAAATATAGCATACATTGATTCACAAAGCCACGAAATTTGTCGCGATCACCATTAAATCTGAATGGGGGCAACTTAGGTGGGCTAGCTGGTGGTGGTTGCCCAGAGGGTAAAGTCACTTGTGCAGCTATTTGCGTGCTTATGTCCTGAAAAGGCCGTCCATACTGGGACTCTATGCCAGCAAGTTTGTTTTCCTGGGCTGCCATGCGATTGCTTAAGTCCTGCAAAGTTTGTCCAAACACTTGTTGATTGTGTTCAAAGCTTCCAAACTTCTTTTGCAGATCTTTCACATCTTTCTGCAGTGATCTAATTATGGAAAACACCTGCTCTAATCTGCTCTCTGCAGTCATTGTTCCAGCAGTCTCCTTTTTTTTTATGGCTAGATTATCCTGTAATAATTATGGGGATAATTCAGGAGACTCTTTGCGTGGAACAAGACAACTACAGGACACAGTTTTATAAGTGGTAAAGTCTATATTATCACACGGTGATTCAAACAGGTGCAGAGAGAAACTCAAGTCCACAACACTTGGTGCAAATAATAAACGCAGCTTAGCAGTCAATAGGAAACTTCAGAGGTAGATGCAAACAAACAGAAAGTCTATGAAGCACAGTTATACTTGAGGAAACTTGACACGAATGGATCCTTGACTTAGTCCAGACACAGGTAGATATGCTATTAGGCAGTTCAAATCATATCTTAGCTCAACCAGGGAGGCCTGGTTAATAGGGAGGCCTGGTTAATAGTCTCAGGTTTTGCAGAGCAGAAACAGCTTACATGTTCAGCAAATGCAGATGGAAGTAACACGAGCAGCAGATGAAGGAGGATTACTGAACACAGGTGTATGCAGCAGGAACTCAGAGCAGAGTGGAAGGATCTCCAACATAGGTTCACAGGTGCAGGTGCAAGGCCAGGGAGTAATCAGGAGCTGGATGCAAAGCAGAATAATCTAGCACAGACTGAAGGCTGGGGTGGAGTTTTATAGCAGGAAGGCAAGTGCACATGAGACCAAAGACGCCATGTTGGAAAAGGGCAGTAATGCACAAAAGGTAAAAAATGTTCAGAGTCCTGACACACCTTTTGCTTTGATGACTGCTTTGCACACTCTTGGCATTCTCTTGATGAGCTTCAAGAAGTAGTCACCTGAAATGATTTTCACTTCACAGGTGTGCCCTGTCAGATTTAATAAGTGGGATTTTTTGCCTTATAAATGGGGTTGGGACCATCAGGTGTGTTGTGCAGAAGTCTGGTGGATACACAGCTGATAGTCCTACTGAATAGACTGTTAGAATTTGTATTATGGCAAGAAAAAAGCAGCTAAGTAAAGAAAAATGAGTGGTCATCATTACTTTAAGGAATGGAGGTCAGTCAGTCTGAAAAATTGGGAAAACTTTGAAAGTGTCCCCAAGTGCAGTTGCAAAAACCATCAAGCGCTACGAAGAAACTGGCTCACATGAGGACTGCCCCAGGAAAGGAAGACCAAGAGTCACCTCTGCTTCTGAGGATAAGTTTATCCGAGTCACCAGCCTCAGAAATCGCAGGTTAACAGCAGCTCAGATTAGAGACCAGGTCAATGCCACACAGAGTTCTAGCAGCAGACACATTTCTACAACAACTGTTAAGAGGCCTTCATGGTAAAATAGCTGCTAGGAATCCACTGCTAAGGACAAGCAACAAGCAGAAGAGACTTGTTTGGGCTAAAGAACACAAGGAATGGACATTAGACCAATGGAAATCTGCGCTTTGGTCTGATGAGTCCAAATTTGAGATCTTTGGTTCCAACCACCGTGTCTTTGTGCGACGCAGAAAAGGTGAACGGATGGACTCTACATGTCTGGTTCCCACTGTGAAGCATGGAGGAGGATGTGTGATGGTGTGGGGGTGCTTTGCTGGTGACACTGTTGGGGATTTATTCAAAATTGAAGGCATACTGAACCAGCATGGCTACCACAGCATCTTGCAGCGGCACGATATTCCATCCGGTTTGCGTTTAGTGGGACCATCATTTATTTTTCAACAGGACAATGACCCCAAACACACCTCCAGGCTGTGTAAGGGCTATTTGACCAAGAAGGAGAGTGATGGGGTGCTACGCCAGATGATCTGGCTTCCACCGTCACCAGACCTGAACCCAATCGAGATGGTTTGGGGTGAGCTGGACTGAAGAGTGAAGGCAAAAGGGCCAACAAGCATCTCTGGGAACTCCTTCAAGATTGTTGGAAGACCATTCCCGGTGACTACCTCTTGAAGCTCATCAAGAGATGCCAAGAGTGTGCAAAGCAGTCATCAAAGCAAAAGGTGGCTACTTTGAAGAACCTAGAATATAATATGACATAATTTCAGTTGTTTCACACTTTTTTTTGTTAAGTATATAATTCCACATGTGTTAATTCATAGTTTTGATGCCTTCAGTGTGAATTTACAATTATCATAGTCATGAAAATACAGAAAAATCTTTAAATGAGAAGGTGTGTCCAAACTTTCAGTCTGTACTGTATGTTCCTATGAGGAAGCGGTGGTATTTTATACATCTCGTAAACATCACATGCCGCAATATTCAACATCAATTAGAGCAGCTTCACTCACTTTCTTATCCTCTGTCAATACCCTTATTGGCGAGCAGGGTAACGGGGTGCCAGAGAGCGGCAGGTTCATGACTAAGTTTGTGACATATGGATATAACTGCTGAATTTTTCCCTCGCCCAGGCACGATCCGCACTAACATGGCATTGTGTTCTCCTTCTGCAGATCCCCTCGGAGTCCGGGACCTGGTGCTTTACTCTCTGGGCCCTTCATCTGTGGTTTTGAGCTGGACACGGCCGTATCTCAGTTCCTTCCGGAAATACTTGGTGGAAGTGTTTTACTTTAATCCCATCACTATGAGCTCAGAATGGAGTCCGTACTACGAGATCGCAGCTACCATCTCCCTCACGTCCACGGTGGTAATGATCCGACCTTTATATAGGAAATGTATATGATGCAGTCTTAGTACCGCACTAGGGCATACTTAGGTGCTATATCTACAATACAGAGCTTAAATCATGCACATCATAACATGGCTCACATTCTTATTTCAGAAGCTCAACAACTTACTGCCGGCATGGTACTATAACTTTCGGGTGACGATGGTAACATGGGGTGAGCCTGAGCAGAGCTGCTGCGACACTTCTACTCTAAGCTTTATAACAGGCAAGTATCCAACTCACAGACCAGGATATGTATATACATTGTCCCAAGCCACAGGCCAGGACATGTGTATACACGGACCCAAGCCACAGGCCAGGACATATATATACTGACCCAAGCCCCAAGTTAGGATATATATATACATTGACCCGAGCCTCAAATTAGGACTAGTATATATATATATATATATATATATATATATATATATATATATATATATATATATATATATATATAAAAAAGTCAATATATATATATATCTCAACCAGAGCTCCAGACCAGAGCATGCATATACTGTACATGGACTCCAGCCATAGACCAGGACATATGTACAGACACCAAGTCACAGACCAGGAGATCTATGTACACTGACCCAAGACCAAGACCGGGACATGTATGTAATGAATGGAAGCGGAGGCACGGGTGATGAAGTTCACATTCGTCTTTTATTTTTTGAGTGGAACCTCGGGACCTCGGTCCGGGGGGCTCCGAAGGGGGCGTAACTAGTGAGCCCCAGGTATCCGTAGTAAGATCCCTCGAACAGGACCAGAATGCAATGCCTGGGGGACACAGGTGCTACCTCAAGTTAGACCCCGGACACGTGGCAGCTGTCACAGCAGGACAAACAGATAAATAGATATATGTAACAGATATGATGGAGCTGACTGGTGGACACCGGGTATGAGATATGAAGCTGGCTCAGGCGAGGAAAGTCAGATTCCAGGTAGATGGGAGGAAGCTGGCCCCAGCACCTTTAGCGTAGTCCAGGGGTTCAGATGGCAAGTGGCAGAACGGGATGGCACTTGAGTATAAAGGTACAGGTGTCGTCTTAGGATAGCCAAACCACTGGTCACTGATATTCTGCGGAAACAGACAGTATAAGCAGAGAGCAAAACAGAATGCTATAACAGCGCAGACAGAACAGGAACAGAACCAGAAATAGCAAGAGTAGATACTCATTGCTCTGGCACCCTCCCTATGATGGAGGGGCCAGAAGTAGTTATCAGTGTGCTGCCATTGGTTAATTGAAATTTTCAAAAAATGCGTTCTGTGCCTTTAAGAGTTTGGAGGTAAGCGCACATGTCCTAAGCACTCTCCCTGGAGGCCTGCTGGCAGTGTGCCAGAAAGTGGGGAAGAGAGAAGCAGCAGCAGGACGCGGAGGATCAGACAGAGAGCAAGGATCCAGACAGGGACCTCGCAGAGGTACAGGGGCAGCCTCGGGAGCAGGAGCGGGTGAGGGACCAGAACTGGGGGCAGAGCCACAACCGGGTGCAGGGCCAGAATCAGGTGTGCCCCTCTTTATGTCCCCTCTTTTTCAAGCCTACGTGAAATCTTTTAAGAAGGAGAGGGGCCTGGATGTTCTCTTTAGGCTTCTAAGACCTTTCCTCAGGACCAAAGCCCTTCCAGTCCACCAAGTTATAGGTCTTACCTCTTACATTCTTAGTGGCCAAGATATGCTTTACCTCAAAGACATCATCCTCAGAGACAGAATCTGGAGTGGTCCTTAAAGAAGGAACTCAAAACAACTGGTTTGAGGAGGGAAACATGAAAGTTGTTAGGCACACGTAAGGAAATAGGCAATTTCAGGTTGATTTGTCTCAAGACTTCAAAGGGCCCAATGAAACGGGGACCCAATTTGTAGGAAGGCAACTTCAGAGGGATGTACTTGGAGGAGAGCCATACCTTGTCTCCGGGGCAAAAGGTGGGAGCATCCAGGCGTCTTTTGTCCTCATGCCTTTTCATATGTTGAGATACTTTCTCCAAAGCAATCTTGGTATCTCTCCAAACTTTTGAGAAATCTTTGGTAAAGGGATCGGCTCCCGGAACGCCAGATGATCCAGAGATAGGAAGAGGAATTCCGGGCTGGAGTCCAAACACAATCTGAAAGGGAGATTTTCCAGAAGATTCACTCACTTGGTTGTTGTAGGAGAATTCCGCCCAGGGCAGTAAATCTACCCAGTCATCGTGGTATGCGTTGATGAAGTGGCGCGGGAATCCAGACAGGATTTCAATGGTCATCTCCACTTGCCCAATGGATTGGGGATGGTATGCCGAAGAAAAAACCATTTCTATTTTTACCAGTTTACAGACCGCTCTCCAGAACTTTGAGGTGAACTGGATGCCCCTGTCGGACACGATGTGGAGAGGAAATTCATAGAGACGGAAGATGTGCTGAATAAAGTGATCCGCAAGTTCAGGAGCAGACGGGAGACAGGATAGCAGAACGAAGTGAGCCATCTTAGAGAAGCGATCCACCGCAACCCATACCACTGAAAAGCCGGAAGAAAAGGGCAGATCCGTGATGAAATCCATTGCGATGTGCTGCCAGGGAGTGGACGGAATTTGAAGAGGCTGAAACCTACCGGCTGGTAGGTGTTTATCAATCTTAGAACAAACAAATAATACACACGCGCTACCTCATATAATGGGATAAGAGCCCTCAGCTGCAAGGAGACAAAGACAGGGAGGTGCCACCACTGTCAATAAACTACCAAAAATGAAAAACAACAAATGAATCCACGCTGGAGGGTAAAGAAGGGAAATAGTTATAATTACAAACAACTGCTGTGACAGTGGAGCACACACCACATTACGTACCATAAACAATTGCACCCCCCCCCCCCCCCGTGTAGTGAAGCGACCCCAATACAACCAGGACCGGAGCCTGAACTGCTGGCCGTACAAATAATGCCATGCACAGCAGAAGGACTCACTGACAGAAGATGCAACGCCGGGTAGCTGCTGGAATGTAAAGGCACTGACAGAGGATGTAGCGCCGGGTAGCGTGCTGGATGCAGTCCGGTCAGGGAAGGTGGGTCCGGCGTGTGGAAAAGCTGACAGGAGGGCAGGCGGGTAGAGATGGTATGCCGCACTGCAATCAGGTGGTTGCGGACGCTACGTAGAGCCAGGGAAAGCCCCGGCCGGTGGCGTCCCTGGATACGAGCGGGAAGAGGGGGAATAGCTAATAGTCTAAGGTGCTCTGTTTTTTGTGGCTCTGCAGCTAACATATAACAGTTACGACCATAGTGGGTTAAATAGGCAGGTTTTAAACTTTGATTGACACTTTTGGGGCTTATATGTCTGGGTGCATCCAGAGACCGGTAACCCTGATGAAGAAGGACGCAACTCCTTCGAAACGCGTCGGCTTTTTGGTCTCTGCGCTGCCCCGTACCATTTGTGTGACGTCACACGCTGAGCCTCGTGCCAGCTATTTCCCCTCTTCCCGCTCGTATCCAGGGACACCATCGGCCGGGGCTTTCCCTGGCTCTACGTAGCTTCCGCAACCACCTGGTTGCAGTGCGGCATACCATCTCTACCCGCCTGCCCTCCTGTCAGCTTTTCCACACGCCGGACCCACCTTCCCTGACCGGACTGCATCCAGCACGCTACCCGGCGCTACATCCTCTGTCGGTGCCTTTACATTCCAGCAGCTACCCGGCGTTGCATCTTCTGTCGGTGAGTCCTTCTACTGTGCACGGCATTATTTGTACGGCCAGCAGTTCAGGCTCCGGTCCTGGTTGTATTGGGGTCGCTTCACTACATGGGGGGGGGTGCAATTGTTTATGGTACGTAATGTGGTGTGTGCTCCACTGTCACAGCAGTTGTTTGTAATTATAACTATTTCCCTTCTTTACCCTCCAGCGCGGATTCATTTGTTGTTTTTCGTTTATCAATCTTGTCACGGGCACATGAAGGACAGGCTGCGACATACTCCTGGATATCCTTACCCATGGCAGGCCACCAGTAGTAACGGGTGATGAGTTGCTGTGTCTTTTTCTGCCCAGCATGACCAGCCAACTTGGAAGAATGACCCCACCCCAGGATACAGTCACATTCCGAGGCGGTCACGAGAGTTTTCCCTGGGGGAAGCCGGTCAAGATCAATAGAGGCAACTGAAACTAACCTTGAAGGTTCAATAATGTTCTGAGGTTCTTCTTCCAGCTCAGGAGGCAAAAAGGCTCTGGAGAGCGGATCTGCCTTGATGTTTTTGTCAGCTGGACGGAAATGAAGGACACAATTAAAACGAACAAAAAACAAGGCACACCGGGCCTGACAGGGATTCAGCCTCTGTGCGGATTGGAGATAAGCAAGGTTTTTATGATCAGTGAATGTGACTACCTGATGACGAGCTCCCTCAAGAAGATGTCTCCATTCTTGCAGAGCTAATTTGATAGCATACAATTCCCGATCTCCAACGGAATAGTTCCTTTCTTCGGGGGAAAAAACCTTAGAAAAAAAACACAGGAGATCATCCGACCAGTAGACGATTTCTGGGTGAGAACCGCTCCTGCACCAATGGAGGAAGCATCTATCTCTAGAAAAAATTGCTCAACAGAATTCAGTCGATGGAGAACAGGTGCAGAAGCGAAGGCTTTTTTGAGAGAAAAAAAGGCCTCCTCTGCCTCGGAGGGCCACTCCTTGGAGTTTACCCCTTTCCGGGTTACAGCTGTGATGGGCGCCATTCGGGTGGAAAAGTGTGGGATGAATTGCCGGTAGTAGTTGGCGAACCCCAGGAATTGTTGTACGGCTTTTAGCCTAGACGGAAGAGACCACTTGAGAACAGCAGACAACTTCTTTGGGTCCAATTTTAATCCTGTGGAGGATACAATGCAACCGAGGAAAGGCAAAGAGGATGTTCAAAGAGGCATTTCTCAAATTTGCCATAAAGTCTGTTCTCTCTGAGTCTTTGTAGGACCAGGCGCACTTGCCTCCGGTGTGAGGCCAAGTCTGCAGAGAAGATCAGAATGTCCCTGGAGGCCTGATGGCAGCGTGCCTGGAAGTGGGGGAGAGAGAAGCAGCAGCAGGACACCGAGGAACAGACAGAGAGCGAGGATCCAGACAGGGACCTTGCAGAGGTATAGTGGCAGCCTCGAGAGCAGGACTGAGTGAGGGACCAGAACTGGGGGCAGCGCCAAAACCAGATGCAGGGCCAGAACCGGGTGTAACAATGTATATACACCGACCCAAGCCACAGATGAGGACATGTAAATACACTGACCCAAGCTCCAGACCAGGACATGTATGTGCACCAACTCAAGCCACGGATCAGGACATGTGTATATACATTAAGCCACAGACCAGGACACTGACCCAAACCCTAGATCAGGATATGTATATACATTGACACAAGCCACAGACCAGGCATATACACCAACCAAAGCTCCAGACCAGGGCATGTATATACATAAAGCTACAAGCCAGAACACGTACGTACATGGACCCGAGCTCCAGACCACTACATGTATATACATGGACCCAAGTCACATACCTGGACATGTATATGCACCAACTAAAGCTCCAGACCAGGACAAGTATATACACCAAGCCACAGGCCAGAGCATGTATGTACACTGGCCTGAGTTCCAGACCAGGATATGTGTGTATACATGGACTTGAGCTCCAGACCAGAACATGTATACTCACCAACGCAAGCCACAGACAAGGGCATGTGTACATATATTTACCCAATCTCCACACGCAGACATGTACAGTGGGCACGAAAAGTATTCAGACCCCTTTAAATTTTTCACTCTTTTTTTTCATTGCAGCCATTTGGTAAATTCAAGGAAGTCAATTTTTTCTCATGAATGTACACTCTGCATCCCATCTTGACTGAAAAAAAAAACAGAAATGTAGACAATTTTTTCAAATGTAATAAAAAAGAAAAGCTGAAATATCACATGGTCATAAGTATTCAGACCCTTTGCTCAGACACTCATATTTGTCACATGCTGTCCATTTCCTTGTGATCCTCCTTGAGATGGTTTTACTCCTTCATTGGAGTCCAGCTGTGCTTAATTAAACTGATAGGACTTGATTTGGAAAGGCGCACACCTGTCTATATAAGACCTCACAGCTCACAGTGCATGTCAGACCAAATAAGGTCATGAGGTCAAAGGAACTGGCCAAGGAGCTCAGAGACAGAATTGTGGCAAGGCACAGATCTGGCCAAGGTTACAACAGAATTTCTGCAGTATTCAAGGTTCCAAAGAGCACAGTGTCCTCCATAATCCTTAAATGGAAGAAGTTTGGGACCACCAGAAGTCTTCCTAGACCTGGTCGTCCAGCCAAACTGAGCAATTGTGGGAGAAGAGTCTCGGTGAGAGAGGTAAAGAATAACCCCAAGATCACTGTGGCTGAGCTCCAGAGATGCAGTAGGGAGATGGGAGAAAGTTCCACAAAGTCAACTATCACTGCAGCCCTCCACCAGTCAGGCCTTTATGGCAGAGTGGCGTGACGGAAGCCTCTCCTCAGTGCAAGACATATGAAAGCCTGCTTATAGTTTGCTAAAAAACACGTGAAGGACTCCCAGACTATGAGAAATAACATTCTCTGGTCTGATGAGACAAAGAAAGACCTTTTTGGTGTTAATTCTAAGCGGCATGTGTGGAAAAAAACAGGCACTGCTCTTCACCTGCCCAATACAATCCCAACAGTGAAACATGGTGGTGGCCGCATCATGTATAGGGGTGTTTTTCAGCTGCAGGGACAGGACGACTGGTGTATATACGCTGACCTGAGATGCAGACCTGGACCAATATATAAACTGATCCAAGCCCCAGAACTAGACCAGCATTTACGCCCACCTAAGCCCAAGATCAGGACCAGTATAGGTGACCCCGGCCCCAGACCAAGAGTGTATACACTGACCCTAATTACAGACCATGACTTATACACTCACCGGCCACTTTATTAGGTACACCATGCTAGTAACGGGTTGGACCCCTTTTGCCTTCAGAACTGCCTCAATTCTTCGTGGCATAGATTCAACAAGGTGCTGGAAGCATTCCTCAGAGATTTTGGTCCATATTGACATGATGGCATCACACAGTTGCCGCAGATTTGTCGGCTGCACATCCCAAAGATGCTCCATACAAGGCAGGATGGATCCATGCTTTCATGTTGTTTACGCCAAATTCTGACCCTACCATCCGAATGTCGCAGCAGAAATCGAGACTCATCAGACCAAGCAACGTTTTTCCAATCTTCTACTGTCCAATTTCGATGAGCTTGTACAAATTGTAGCCTCAGTTTCCTGTTCTTAGCTGAAAGGAGTGGTACCCGGTGTGGTCTTCTGCTGCTGTAGCCCATCTGCCTCAAAGTTCGACGCACTGTGCGTTCAGAGATGCTCTTAGGCCTACCTTGGTTGTAACGGGTGGCGATTTGAGTCACTGTTGCCTTTCTATCAGCTCGAACCAGTCTGCCCATTCTCCTCTGACCTCTGGCATCAACAAGGCATTTCCGCCCACAGAACTGCCGCTCACTGGATTTTTTTTCTTTTTCGGACCATTCTCTGTAAACCCTAGAGATGGTTGTGCGTGAAAATCCCAGTAGATCAGCAGTTTCTGAAATACTCAGACCAGCCCTTCTGGCACCAACAACCATGCCACGTTCAAAGGCACTCAAATCACCTTTCTTCCCCATACTGATGCTCGGTTTGAACTGCAGGAGATTGTCTTGACCATGTCTACATGCCTAAATGCACTGAGTTGCCGCCATGTGATTGGCTGATTAGAAATTAAGTGTTAACAAGAAGTTGGACAGGTGTACCTAATAAAGTGGCCAGTGAGTGTATATTATAGTGGAGTGCTGAAGTGCAGACAAGGCTCAGCTTACAGAATATATTATGTGGCCCCGTCCTGTGTTTGTTGTATATACCCTTGTACTAAAGTCTCCTGTCATATCCTTGTGATAAGTTGTTCAATTATGAGAGCCTGAACCCTTCCAAGTGGGAGCCACACGACTGTCAGGGGCACCTTCACCGTCACCTGACTGCCCCTTGCACTTTCATCTGCTAGGAGCTGTTGTGTAGAAGTCATGTCCTGTTAGATACGAGATATGATGCTGGCTGTACACATAATGCTTTCTTCCTACATAGCAGAATCACATACTTCTGCACAGTTGTCTCCTCTGGTGTATACATGGATATGGCAATGGTAGAAAAGATGTTCTACAAAAATCTTACTCATGGTGCTCCCGCTACTGTATATGATGAGAGTACAGTTGTGGGCAAAACTTTTTAAACTGACACAAATTTTGATTTTCACAAAGTTTTCTGCTTCAGTGAATATACTGACATCTTACATTAACTGTAGATTGCCATGAAGAATAATAAGATAATTTTCTTGGTGAGGAATTACTTAACTTGGTCACAAAAAAAACTTTCTACTGGATTTCAGCACTACTACAAAATGAGCACCTTATATATAAGGGGCAGGAGTCTGGAGAATATTGGGCAGGAGTCTGGAGAATAAGGGGCAGAAGTCTGGAGAACAATGGGCAGAAGTCCGGAGAATAAGGGTCAGATGTCTGGAGAATATGGAGCAGAAGTCTGGAGAACAATGGGAAGAAGCCTGGAGAACAATGGTGTCAGAAAAACCCAAACTTTTCTTTTTAGCTATGAACTTGCAGCTCTCTGGCACCCCCCTTAGCCTCAGGTCAGTCAGGGAATTGCACCTAGGATAAGTAGTCACCAGAGAGGTAGCCCTGGCATGTACTGGTTATCGGGGCACTCTGCATTGAGGGCTGTATATATATCACCAGTCCCAGGCTTGCAGTCCCTTGTAAAAAGGAGGAACACAGCTGCAATCTGTAGAGACCAATTCACACGCTGTTAGGGGTCGAGTTCCCGCTTCTGCACAGGGGGAATCTCGGGCCGTCTCTGCTGCGGTCTCCCATTCTTCTGCCGCAGTGGAGCCTGCTCAGCGGAGACGTCGGTCCCAGCGTCTTGCTCAGTCCCACTCTGTATAAAGAGTTACTGCTGCTTCTCCGGCTTCTGCCATTGAAGTCAGTGCTGGGCAGCGGCGAATAGACGCTTGTGGGACTGTCCTGCTTTTCTCGTTCTGAGCATGCCCTGAGTGAGATCTCTCAGTGGAGATCGAGGGTCACATGGTCAGACACTGCAGCTAAGTCCATTGGTCCTTTCAGGAAGGTCTTTTAAGTGCAAAGGCTAAGTCTTGCTTTGCACACACTGAGCATGCCCAGGGCAAGATCTCTCAGTGGAGATTTAGGGTCACATGCTCTGGTATGACAGTCTCTCATTGGTCCTTTTAGGAAGGTCTTTTACTTGCTGCAGCTATATAAGGCACGGCCATGCGCTAGTGTACATTTGTATACGTGTGTTTGTTGTGAGTGCAAGTCGTTCATTAATTACCCCTACCCTATTGTATGAAAGATCGCGTA
Organism: Ranitomeya variabilis; assembly: GCF_051348905.1. Taxonomy (NCBI): domain Eukaryota; kingdom Metazoa; phylum Chordata; class Amphibia; order Anura; family Dendrobatidae; genus Ranitomeya; species Ranitomeya variabilis. The sequence goes on along the minus strand of NC_135236.1, from coordinate 690,425,509 downwards.
AGGTGTATGACTGCTACCTAGCGCCCGACTAAACACTCCACGTGTTACACACGAGTCAGCGTCTATCGCTGTGACCGCCAGTGCGGCGCCACGCGCCAGTAGTGCGCTTCTTAACCCACGTCTGGGTACTAGTGGTGTCTGCCAGCACGGCACAGTTCGCACTTCGGTGCTCTTGCTATTCCTACACACTCAGTTGCGGTGTGGTGAGCAAGTTGTCTGAACGGACTTCTACCCTGAGTCTTGGGATTGAGTTCGCCGACTCCTTGCTTGCACTCATTTGTGCGGTATTGTGGACCTGTGGCTTAGCAGGGTTCGCTTCCACCGCCATATAGCGCCGCCATTTGCTAGCAGCGGGTTTTCACCTGCACGGTGGACCCCGGACTGCGAACGCACCAATATTATTACATCTTTTACTTGGTGCGTTCCGCCAGTCCTAACACACGCGAACACAGAATCTGTCATAACTGCTGAGTAAACTGTAATTAAAAAGTTTTAAAAAATTGTAAAAATTACTTACAAAAATGAAGGTTCTGGCCAATTCATGTGAACCCATCAACCACGATAAGGTGATATTTCTCTGATGGGTCCTATCAATGGGTCCTATTATTAGAATAAATGCCTCTCTTATGCTATAAAAGTCTACAGTGTGAATGGGCAACATTACTAAGCAATTATGAAAGATTCTGTGTTCGCGTCTGTATTGGTCTCTACAAAGTGCTGCTGCGTTCCTCCTTTTTACAAGTTATGTATTCATTGCAGTAGGCACCTGTTCATACTATATGGAGGTGCAGGTTTTCATTCTATACATATAAACCTCTGTCCATCACTGCAGGATCCCCCAATAACACCAGAATGGTATTCTGTCACCAGTTCCTCTTTAGATATAAGCCCAGTCTGCTACAAATCCTATATTGGGTCAGAAACCAACCCCAGGTAGCGTGAATTTGCATGGAGCACGTGTCGGGTCAATCATAGAGCAAGGAGAGCGAAGCTAGCAAATTTATAAGTTTACTTCAGAAAAAATTGGCAGTGTTTACAAAAGATACAAAAAATATTACGCAAATTGCCTCTTCAGAGAGGAAGAGGACTAGAACTTTAGTGCCACCTATTGGAAGCGGAAGGAGAATAAGGGGCAAGAGTCTGGAGAATAAGGGGCCGGATCCTCCAATAACACCAGAACGCTATGCTGCACCAGTTCCTCGTTAGATATAAGCTGGTCCGTTACTAAGTCTATATCGGGTCAGAAACCTACCCGAGAATTTGTGCGGAGTATGTATGTTGGTTCGATCATAGAGCAAAAAGAACAAAGCTAGGAAATTTGTAAGTTTACTTCAAAAAATAATGGCAGAGTTTACAAAAATTACAAATTACAAAAGAGACAAAATATAAATATGTACAAACAGCTATAAAATAAAAAGGATAAAGGTACGAAACTTACTAAATATCAGTCACAAGTATGACATGTCGATAAAGAGGAGGATAATTCCCAAAAGAACGATTCAGCACCCCAGCATGGTGTTATCTGCTGTCTCTCCCGCTCTGAATGCCTCCCAAAATGGACGTTCCTGTTTTATGGTTTGGCTATAACCTTTGGGACTCCCACCTTGCTGACATCACATGTGGGCTGGTTTCTGGGAGGTACACCTATTTTAGAAAGTTATCAAAAACTCATTTTTTCCATATCTTTGGCCTGGAAGCTCACAGGCCAATGATATTGGCATTATTTTTTCCCCTGTGATTTTACCGTTCTTTAGAGTCCAAACACTATATGTCTGTGATTTACTAGTGGGCATAAATTAATTTCCCAGGTTTACGATGGCCCTAAATGCCACAAAACGCTGCCATGCATAGCCCTAATTGCCCAGATCCCGGAAATCTAATTTTCATATTTCTAGGATTACTGTGTTTTATTAAATTTGACTTTGAGTATTCTGATCCTAAGACAAAGGGATCTTTGGGGGGAAAACACTTTCAGCTGCTAGCTGGCAGGCCATAAAAGCTCACATTCCAATGACCATTTGCCTGAAGGGAGGGGAGAGTAGAAATTCAAAGAAGGTAGAGAAGCTGCATGTGAGACCTGGTGCTACAAAAAACACTGGTGGAAGGGGTAGCAGGCCATCTCTGGCTGTGTAACCCAAACAATGGAAAATAATTAATAATTTCCTGACAAAAGGGCAGAAATCTGGTGAATAAGGGGCAGAAGTCTGGAAATAAGGGGCAGGAGTGTGAAGGATAAGTATAAGTATATAAGGGGACAATACAAATATCTCTCTGAGGATCTGTTTATACCAAGGAATGTGACGGTCAGAAGGGAGCATTCTCTGCGTCTGGAGGAGAGAAGGTTTTTCCACCAACATAAAAAAGGATTCTTTACTGTTAGGGCAGTGAGAATCTGGAATTTCTTGCCTAGGAGGTGGTGATGACAAACTCAGTCGAGGGGTTCAAGAGAGGTCTGGATGTCTTCCTGGAGCGTAACTGGAGCGCCCGCCAGGGCCTAGGGGTTACTCGGTAACACGTCCAGTGGTCGTTAAAGGGGTAGTCACAATGGCAGTGACCCGGTCTGTGGCCCTGGGCGTCCAAGTAAAAGGGAAGGTCTTTAAAGGGGTTGCTGAATAAAGTTTGTTAGTGACGCCACCTGTGGTATTCGGTCAGAGGTGACCAACACTGCTTAAAGGGGTCTTCTGGGGAGTGATGGTACTGCAGCAAGGATGGTATGGCTTCCCACAGGTGAAGCTGGGTCCCCAGGGCTCCCGGTGTAGTAGGGACAGAAGGTAGATGGTGTAGAAAGAAATAGAGGACACAAGGTTGCAGTTTCTTTACCTCTTTACTGGTGCAAGGCTGCCACAATCCAGGGTACCAGATCACAGGTGCTGGTATGGTCCGGCCGGCCGGCTTGGAAGTGGTTCAGGAATCCCCCCTAGCCAGATGGGGTTGGAAGCCTTCCTCTCTGCTCTGCGTTGTAGTCCCTTGCTGCCTTAGGCCTCACACAAGGTCCTCACTTCCTCTCTGTCCTTTAGGTAATACAATACCCTCATGGCAGGTAACACAAGCCTTTTTACAGGGTCTCTTAGATGACTCCAGGCTCTATGTGTTACTGTGCATTTGGATATTAATGGTGGACAGGAGACTTGCAATCTGCTGTCCGCCGGTTTCTGCTGTGGGGCATGAAGTTACCCCCACAACCTCGGTCTTCCAGCCACCGGTTCCTGCACTTCAGTGTGGAGGAAGCTCAGTCACAGCTTCCCTCCAGCTCTTCACTCTCCTTTGCTTCTCTTCCTCCTTCACGCTCTCTGCAAACTGTTCTGTTTCTTTCTTTCCTTTCCAGGAGCTGCAGATCCAGACGTCTGCACTTCCCCAGTTTCCTCACAGGAGCTGCAGCACCTCACGTCTGCACGACCCCACTGTCTTTCTGACCCCTCTCTGACAGACTAACAAACTCTCCCTCCAGTCAGTATATATAGGGGAGCCACCCATAAGCTGGATCAGAGCTCCTCCTCCTGGCCTGGAGTAAGAACATGTTGCATGTTTGCGATACCTGCTAAAGGGATCCTTCCTCGCTTCTAAGCATGGCATCCCCCTCCTCGAGAGGAAGACAATACCACTGTGACAGCTGAACTCCTGGGGTGTCACACTCCCCCCCTTAAATCCAGTACTCCAAGACTGGGAAAACGAAAAACACAATCAATTGGTTTGATAAAGACATATGCAAATATTTTGAAATGCATACAACAGGTTAAACAGGTTATGCAAACGTTTGCTTCCCTTTATGGGAGGCAATCATCTTTAACGTTACAGTAGCTATATACAGTATATAAGTGCAAAACATTCCTATTCTCTTTTACTGGCTAACTTCTCTAGCAATATTTAACACTATCGCTTTAATACAGTGCAATAAGGTCAACGTTTTCTTATCCTGAGGTAGTGCAATTAAAGGTGCAAACATTCAAGTATCAATAACAGTTTCAGTTTCATTAAATTGCGAGATCTCCCTCACCAACAACAGCAGTGATGCATTGATATGGGGGACCAGTTCTAAACCCCCAACGTAGGGTTGGGCAGGCTGCAAGGCATAAACATCTAGACCTCATCTTCGGCCAAGCCAAACGGTTTTTTTTCTGGTCTGTGAACAAACAGGGTTCCACTCACGCTGTGGGAAAGTGGCAAAGCCAACAGGGACCAACTATTTACAATGGAAAGTTTTCAGTTATTTCACCATTCATAACCTTACTGTTCGTTAAACTCCAATAAACATTATCAAACATTTTTAAACCAGGTAACTAACTATAAACCACAACTGGCATTATCTGTTGGTTCTTGCTCTTTACTTTCTCTTCCAGGGCAGGTTTTCAGTTTTGCAACCTCCTGGTTGGGAATAATGTGCTTCGGGCATCACAACAGGTGATTCAACTGAAAACAGTTCAGTAACTGGAGTTTGTGTAGCCTGGGTTTGCACTTTACTCTCAGTGGCTACATCTAGATCAACTCTCTGTCCTGTGCATCTTTTTACATTCAGGGCATAGTATCCACTTTCCCCTTTAGGTAGGACACTACCGGCATGGTAGGTAACGCAAGCCTTTTTACAGGGTCTCTCAGATGACTCTGGGCTCTATGTGTTACTGTGCCTTCGGATATTAATGGTGGACTGGAGACTTGCAATCTGCTGTCCGCCGGTTTCTGCTGTGGGGCATAAAGTTACCCCCACAACCTTGGTCTTCCGGCCACCAGTTCCTATGCTTCAACATGGTGGAAGCTCAGTTGCAGTTCCCTCCAGCTCTTCATGCTCCTTTGCTTCTCTTCCTTCTTCATGCTCTCTACAAACTGTTCCATTCCTTTCTTTTCTCACAGGAGCTGCAGCACCTCACATCTGCACAGCCCCACTGTCTTCTTGACTCTCCCTCAAGCCAGAATATATAGTGGAGCCACCCATAAGCTGGATCAGAGCTCCCCCTTCTGGCCTGGAGTAAGAACATGTTGCATGTTTGTGATACCTGTTAAAGGGATCCTTCCTCGCTTCCAAGCATGGCATCATCCTTGTCTTCTGAGAGGAAGGCAATACCACTGTGACAGCCAAACTCCTGGGGTGTCAAATAACAATATTGTATCTTACAGTTATTATGTTCTTTAGAAGGACGTAGAAATGGGGATTTATTCTGATGGAATATAGGCTGAACTGGATGGACAGATGTCTTTTTTCGGCCATGCTAACTATGTTACTATGTTACTATGTTAGGGATAAGGGGCAGAAGTGTGGAGAATAAGGGGCAGAAGTGTGGAAAATAAGGGGCAGGAGAGTCGAGACTAAGGGGCAGGACTCTGGAGAATAAGAGGCAGCACTCTGGAGAATAAGGGGTAGGACTCTTGAACATAAGGGGCAGGACTCTGCAGAATTAAGGGTAGGACTGTGCAGAATAAGAGGCAGGACTCTGGAGAATAAGGGCAGGACTCTGCAGAATAAGGGGCAGGACTGTGCAAAATAAAGGGCAGGACTGCAGAATAAGGGGCAGGACTCAGGAGAAAAAGGGGCAGGAGTGTGGAGAATAAGGAGTAGAAGTGTGGAGAATGAGGAACAGAAATCTGGAGAATGAGAAGCAGAAGTCTGGAGAATAAGGGGCAGGACTCTGGAGAATAAAGGGCAGGACTCTGGAGAATAAGGGGCAGGACTCTGGAGAATAAGGGAAAAACCCAAAAGAAAATGGACACTAGAGCTAATAAAATATAAGAAAGTTTATTGAGATAACTCTAAAAAAGTTTCAAACAACAATCATAACCTAATAATTAGATAAAGACGCAATGAAAAGAGACAGACAACAACCTAGTGCCACGCACAGGAAAAGATAATTGCAGGAATATTAAACATAGCCACTTCATACTTCAGATAAACTACATATATGAATAAATAGATAATCAAAGTTATTTTATATTTAGAAGTGTAGTAAAGAATCACAGAATATGTATATAGACTAAGGGTTCTTTTTCCCACTTCCAGGCAGCAGGTTGGTTCATCTATCATGTCATCTCCCTTTATTACATTGGGTCTCATCTCCTTTCCTTAGTTTCATGTCCTATTCCTAATAGTGTCCCTATGCCCTATATGCCTTGTTTATTTATTATAAATGTACTTATGTCATAATTAGGCTTTTGTGGATTCATCATTTTCTTGTTCACACATGTACCCACAAAAAGGCAACTATGGAGTATGAGGCAATGAGACTTACTATTTAATTCCTACACATGGAAACCATATGTTATATTGTGTGCCCCCAACAAAATATTGATTTATTGTAGTAGCTATTGAGGCTTTAGCCTGGGGTCACATAAATTGCGCTATTGGCACTTAATAGCTTTATATCATCTGGCTTTCTATACGGATTTCACATGACATTTTGAACCCTTAGTCTATATACATATTCTGTGATTCTTTACTATAACGTCTAAATATAAAATAACTTTGATTATCTATTTATTCACATATGTAGTTTAATATTCCTGCAATTTTCTTTTCCTGTGCGTGGCACTAGGTTGTTGTCTGTCTCTTTTCATTGCGTCTTTATCTAATTATTAGGTTATGATTGTTGTTTGAAACTTTTTTAGAGTTATCTCAATAAACTTTCTTATATTTTATTAGCTCTAGTATCCATTTTCCTTTGGGTTTTTGCAATTGTATGGCTGAGCTTATACATTATTTGCCCCGTTTGTCGGTCTGGAGAATAAGGGGCAGGATTCTAGAGAATAAGGGTCAGGACTGTGCAGAATAAGAGGCAGGACTCTGGAGAATAAGGGCAGGAGTCTGGAGAATAAGGGCAGGAGTCTGGAGAATAAGGGGCAGGACTGTGCAGAATAGGGGGCAGGACTCTAGAGAATAAGGGGCAGGACTCAGGAGAAAAAGGGGCAGGACTCAGGAAAAAAAGGGGCAGGACTCAGGAGAAAAAGGGGCAGGATTCTGCAGAATAAGGGGCAGGACTGTGTAGAATAAGGGGCAGGACTCAGGAGAATAAGGGGCAGGACTCAGGAGAATAAGGGGCAGGATTCTGGAGAATAAGGGGCAGGACCCTGGAGAATAAGGGGAAGGACTCTGCAGAATATGGGGCAGGACTGTGCAACTGTGCAGAATAAGAGGAAGGACTCTGGAGAATAAGGGGCAGGACTCAGGAGAAAAAGGGGCAGGACTCAGGAGAAAAAGGGGCAGGATTCTGCAGAATAAGGGGCAGGACTGTGTAGAATAAGGGGTAGGACTGAGGAGAATAAGGGGCAGGACTCAGGAGAATAAGGGGCAGGATTCTGGAGAATAAGGGGCAGGACCCTGGAGAATAAGGGGAAGGACTCTGCAGAATATGGGGCAGGACTGTGCAACTGTGCAGAATAAGAGGAAGGACTCTGGAGAATAAGGGGCAGGACTGTGCAGAATAAGGGGTATGATTCTAGAGAATGAGGGGCAGGACTCAGGAGAATAAGGGGCAGGACTCTGGAGAATAAGGGGCAGGACTCTGGAGAATAAGGGGCAGGACTCTGGAGAATAAGGGGCAGGACTGTGCAGAATAAGGGGCAGGAGTCTGTAGAACAAGGGGCAGGTGCGTGGGGAATAAGGGACAGAAGTGTGGAAAATAAGGGGCAGGAGAGTCGAGAACAAGGGGCAGCAGTGTGGAGAATAATGGACAGAAGTGGGGACACTTGACGTTGGGTTATGAGCTTACATATTTTGGCCAGAATATAAACTAATACCTCACATATTTTTTATGTGTTTTTTGCATTTTTTCGGGGTGCAGCTGGGCCCACTCTGTCTTGTAAACTGTGGTGTCTGTTCACATGGGATGCATCTTAATAGCGCTGGGCAGCCCGCCTGAGCTAATAGAAGGGCGTCCATAATAGGCTGTTAACCTGGATGCTGTGCATTCCCATTGTGTGAACAGCGCCACATAGAAGTCTCTAATGTGCAGTCATATGCCAAGCAGCCACCCCCTCCATTAATTTGGTAGGTTGTGAGTGGCTGCCTTACTGGTATTACTGCACCTGTGTAGCCGCCATCTTAACCACATGGGTCCACTGCATCCTGATAATGCATTTGTTCGGAGGCCTAGGCAGGTAAGAATAAGGGGTAGGACCCTGGAGAATAAGGGGCAGGACTCTGGAGCATAAGAAGCAGGAATGTGGAGAATAAGTGGCAGAACTATGGAGAATAAGGGGCAGAAGTGTGGAGAATAAGGGTCAGGAGTATGTAGAATTAGGGGCAGAAGTGTGGAGAATAAGGGGCAGAAGTGTGGAGAATAAGGGTCAGGAGTATGTAGAATTAGGGGCAGAAGTGTGGAGAGTAAGTGGAAGAAGCCTGGAGCATAAGGAGCAGGAGTCTAGAGAATAAAGGTCAGAAGTGTGGAGAATAAGTCTCAGGAGTGTAGAGAATAAGTGACAGAAGTGTGGAAAATAAGGGGCAGGAGAGTAGAGAATAAGGGGCAGAGGTGTGGTGAATAAGGGACAGAAGTCTGGAGCACAAAGGGCAGAAGTGTGGAGAATTAGGGACCGAAGTCTGGAGAATAAGGGTCAGGAGTCTGGAGAATAAGAGGCAGGAGTCTGGAGAATAAGTGGCAGGAGTCTGCAGAATAAGGGGCAGGAGTCTGGAGAATAAGAGGCAGGAGTCTGGAGAATAAGTGGCAGGAGTCTGCAGAATAAGGGGCAGGAGTCTGGAGAAAAAGAGTCTGGAGTCTGGAGAATAAGGGTCAGGAGTCCTGAGAATAAGGGTCAGGAGTCCAGAGAATAAGGTTCACGAGTCTGGAGAATAAGGGGCAGGAGTCTGCAGAATAAGGGGCAGGAGTGTGGAGAATAAGGGGCAGGAGTGTGGAGAATAAGGGGCAGATGTCTGGAGAATAAGTGGCAGGAGTCTGCAGAATAAGGGGCAGGAGTGTGGAGAATAAGGGGCAGGAGTCTGGAGAATAAGTGGCAGGAGTCTGCAGAATAAGGGGCAGGAGTGTGGAGAATAAGGGGCAGGAGTGTGGAGAATAAGGGGCAGATGTCTGGAGAATAAGTGGCAGGAGTCTGCAGAATAAGGGGCAGGAGTCTGGAGAACAAGGGGCAGGAGTGTGGAGAACAAGGTTGAGGAGTCTGGGGAATAAGGTGCAGGAGTTTGGAGATTAAGTAGCAGTGCTGCTGGGAATATTGAGGCATCACAGGAACTACATGGATTTATCACTAACATGTATCAACGTGCGGAATGTTTACTATTGTCCTTCAGTAACCATAGAAACAGCAAAACAAGAGCAAAAAACACTTGAGAAAAAATTGTGAACACCGAAATGTGTGTCAGTCTGAAAACTTTTGGCCACCGCTGTACCAGTGTCCGTGCTCAGGTTGGGGCTCTAATATGTTATGAGCAATGTGAAGTCTTATCCATCTCGTTCTCGTTCACAGCCCCTGTGGCCCCACAAATTGTGCACGTGGAATATGTCAGACACCTGCTGTATGTCACTTGGAGATATGGAGAGAAAACCTTCGATCTGTCCCATTCCAGGATGTTGCATTGGCAAGTGACGGCAGAAGGAAGGAAGCGAATCAAGAAAAGTGTAAGACTGCGTGCTATACTGACCCCGAGGTGACAGTGAGCGCTGGTGGTGGCTATACTAAAGGCAACCCCAACTGTGACTGACCACACACCACATCACTGGAGGCAGGGCTGTTGTTCTGCATGTGCTGGGCTAGCGTCCCCTGTGTGCTGGGCCAGCGTCCCCAGTGTGCTGGGGCAGCATCCACTGTGTACTGGTACGGCCTCTCCCGTGTGCTGGGCCGGCGTTCCCTGTGTACTTGTGCGGCGCCCCAGGGTCCTGGTCGTCGCAGTGATATTGCTTTCCTCTCGGGGAGAGTGGTATTACGTTTGGAGGCAAGAAAGGATAACTGCATCCAGGTATCACAAACATGCAACACATTCACACTCCAGGCCACCAGGGGGAGCTTCTGCTCCTATTTATTAGGTCACTCCCTATATATATATATATATATATATATATATATATATATATATATGCATATATATATATATATATATATATATATATATATATATATATATATATATATAACTGGTAGTCTGTAGGGAAAGTTAGAAGAAAGTTCCAGACAGTGGTCTGAGGAGGACAGATGGTCCACGGAGCTGTGCATGCCCTCAGAGCTGCAGCTCCCAGAAAGAGACATTGAAAGGCAGAATTGTATTGCAGTGAGCATGAAGGAAGTCGAAGCAAAGGAAAGGAAACCAGAAGGGGACCAGCCCCGCTCAGGCTGCCTCCTTCTGAGGCGCAGAATCAAGGTAGCCTGAGGGAGTAAGGATTTCTATGCCTTATTTCAGAGACCGGCAGGTCTGCTAATTGCAGGCTACCTGTCCGCACCTACACCCAGGAGACACGGTGACACCCACAGAGCTGGGTTATCTAAGAGACCCTATAAACGGGCTCAAGTCACCAGTCATACGGGTTTTGTTCTATCTTATACGGGGGACAGAGAGAGCGACATTACATCTGTGAGACCCTTATGTGAAGCCATAGGCAGTAAGGGACTACACCACCCCAGCGCACGGGAAGGCTACTGTGTTATGATCCTTAGTGGCTGAGGATCACAAATTACTCCAGCTAAGTAACAAACATAGGACAAGCTCTAGGGAGGTGGCAAACTGGACTGAGCGCAAATCTGAACCTATCCAAACACACTAGAAGTACCGGTGAACGTGCCTAAAAATCCTAGACGTCTCAAGCCAGCCTGAGGAACTAACTACCCCTAGAGAGAAAGAAAGACCTCTCTTGCCTCCAGAGAAATAATCCCCAAAGATATAGAAGCCCCCAACAAATAATAACGGTGAGGTAAGAGGAAGGCACATACACAGGGGTGAAAGCAGATTAAGCAAATGAGGCCCACTAATACTAGATAGCAGAAAATAGAAAAGGGAATCTATGCGGTCAGTAAAAAACCCTTACAAAATATCCACTCTGAGATTTCAAGAACCCCCGCACCAACTAACGGTGTGGGGGGAGAAACTCAGTCCCTTAGAGCAACCAGCAAGCGAGGAAATCACATTTTAGCAAACTGGACAAGAAACATGATGAATGCTGATAATCAAAAAATGAACAAACAAAAACTTAGCTTGTCTTGGAGAGACTGGGAGCAAGGTAGTCACAAGGAATCTGAAGAGCACTGAATACATTGATAGTAGGCAAGGAACTGAGTATCCAGGAGAGCTAAATAGGAAACCAACCAAGGATAACGAACCAGCTGATGCAGCCACCTGCAGAAAGACAACACTACACAGTACCGCTTGTGACCACTAGAGGGAGCACAAAAATAGAGTTCACAACAGTACCCCCCCCCCTTGAGGAGGGGTCACCGAACCCTCATCAAGACCCCCAGGGCGATCAGGATGAGCCGCGTGGAAGGCACGAACCAAATCGGCCGCATGAACATCAGAGGCGACAACCCAGGAATTATCCTCCTGACCATAGCCCTTCCACTTAACCAAATACTGAAGCCTCCGTCTAGAGATACGAGAATCCAAAATCTTCTCCACCACGTACTCCAATTTGCCCTCGACCAGCACCGGAGCAGGAGGCTCAACAGAAGGAACCACAGGTACCACATACCTCCGCAACAAAGACCTATGGAACACATTATGAATGGCAAACGATGCTGGGAGATCCAAACGAAAAGACACCGGGTTAAGGATTTCCAAGATCTTATAAGGACCAATGAAGCCAGGCTTGAATTTAGGAGAGGAGACCTTCATAGGAACATACCGAGAAGACAGCCACACCAAATCCCGAACACGAAGTCGGGGACCCACACCGCGGCGGCGATTGGCAAAGCGCTGAGCCTTCTCCTGTGACAACCTCAAATTGTCCACCACATGGTTCCAAATCTGCTGCAACCTATCCACCACAGAATCCACCCCAGGACAGTCAGAAGGCTCAACCTGACCCGAGGAAAAATGAGGATGGAAACCAGAATTGCAGAAAAAAGGCGAAACCAAAGTAGCAGAACTAGCCCGATTATTAAGGGCAAACTCGGCCAATGGCAAAAAAGTCACCCAATCATCCTGATCAGCAGAAACAAAACATCTCAAATAAGTTTCCAACGTCTGATTAGTTCGCTCGGTTTGGCAATTAGTCTGAGGATGGAAGGCCGACGAAAAAGACAAATCAATGCCCATCTTAGCACAAAAAGTCCGCCAAAACCTGGACACAAACTGGGATCCTCTATCAGACACAATATTTTCAGGAATGCCGTGCAAGCGAACCACATTCTGAAAAAATAGAGGAACCAAATCGGAGGAGGAAGGCAACTTAGGCAAGGGCACCAAATGGACCATCTTGGAAAAACGATCACACACCACCCAGATGACAGACATTTTCTGAGATACTGGAAGATCCGAAATAAAATCCATGGAAATGTGCGTCCAAGGCCTTTTCGGGACAGGCAAAGGCAAAAGCAAACCGCTGGCACGAGAACAGCAAGGCTTAGCCCGAGCACAAATCCCACAAGACTGCACAAAGGAACGCACATCCCGCGACAAGGAAGGCCACCAGAAGGACCTAGCCACCAAATCTCTGGTACCAAAAATCCCAGGATGACCCGCCAACACCGAAGAATGAACCTCGGAAATAACTCTGCTGGTCCATTTATCCGGGACAAACAGTCTCTCTGGTTGACAACGGTCAGGTCTATCCGCCTGAAATTTCTGCAGCACTCGTCGCAAATCTGGGGAAATGGCAGACAAAATCACTCCCTCTCTGAGAATACCAGCCGGCTCAGAAACTCCCGGAGAGTCAGGCACAAAACTCCTAGAAAGTGCATCAGCTTTCACGTTCTATGAACCAGGCAGGTATGAGACCACGAAGTTGAAACGGGAGAAAAACAACAACCAACGAGCCTGTCTAGGATTCAGGCGCTTGGCAGATTCAAGGTAAATCAGATTTTTGTGATCAGTCAAGACCACCACACGATGTTTAGCTCCTTCGAGCCAATGTCGCCACTCCTCAAATGCCCACTTCATAGCCAACAACTCCCGATTACCAACATCATAATTCCGCTCGGCAGGCAAAAATTTTCTTGAAAAGAAAGCACATGGCTTCATCACAGAGCCATCAGAGCTTCTCTGCGACAAAACAGCCCCTGCTCCAATCTCAGAAGCATCAACCTCGACCTGGAAGGGGAGAGAGACATCTGGCTGACATAAGACTGGGGCTGAAGAAAACCGGTGCTTCAGCTCCCGAAAGGCCTCCACGGCCGCAGAAGACCAATTAGTCACATCAGAACCCTTCTTGGTCAAATCCGTCAAAGGTTTAACCACGCTAGAAAAATTAGCGATGAAACGACGGTAAAAATTAGCAAAACCCAAGAACTTCTGAAGACTCTTAACAGACGTGGGCTGAGTCCAGTCATGAATAGCCTGGACCTTGACTGGGTCCATCTCCACAGTAGAAGGAGAAAAAATAAAACCCAAAAAGGAGACCTTCTGTACTCCGAAGAGGCATTTTGAGCCCTTCACAAATAAAGCATTAGCACGCAGGACCTGAAACACCATCCTGACCTGCTTCACATGGGACTCCCAATCATCAGAAAAGACCAAAATGTCATCCAGATAAACAATCATAAATTTATCCAGATATTCTCGGAAGATGTCATGCATGAAGGACTGAAACACAGAAGGAGCATTAGAGAGTCCAAAAGGCATCACCAAGTACTCAAAATGGCCTTCAGGCGTATTAAATGCTATTTTCCATTCATCTCCCTGCTTAATGCGCACAAGGTTATACGCACCACGGAGATCTATCTTGGTGAACCAACTGGCACCCTTAATCCGAGCAAACAAATCAGACAATAGTGGCAAAGGATACTGAAATTTGACTGTGATTTTATTCAGAAGACGATAATCTATACAAGGTCTCAAAGAACCGTCCTTCTTGGCCACAAAAAAGAATCCTGCACCAAGAGGGGAAGAGGATGGGCGAATATGTCCCTTCTCCAAAGACTCCTTTATATAACTCCGCATCGCGACATGCTCTGGTATAGAAAAATTAAAAAGTCGTCCCTTAGGGAATTTACTACCAGGAATTAAATTTATAGCACAGTCACAATCCCTATGAGGGGGCAGGGCACTGGACCTGGGCTCATCAAATACATCCTGGTAGTCAGACAAAAACTCAGGGACCTCAGAAGGAGTGGAAGACGCAATAGACACCAACGGAGTATCGCCATGAATTCCCTGACAACCCCAACTTGACACAGACATAGCTTTCCAATCTAAAACTGGATTATGAGCCTGCAGCCATGGCAGACCCAAAACGACAACATCATGCAAATTATGCAGAACAAGAAAGCGAATCACCTCCTGATGTACGGGAGTCATGCACATGGTCATTTGCGTCCAATACTGAGGCTTATTCTCAGCCAATGGCGTAGCATCAATTCCCCTCAGAGGAATAGGAAATTCCAAAGGCTCCAGGACAAAACCACAGCGCCTGGCAAACGACAAATCCATCAGATTCAGGGCAGCACCTGAATCCACAAAAGCCATAACCGAGTAGGATGACAAAGAACAAATTAAAGTAACAGACAAAATAAATTTAGGCTGTATAGTACCAATGGTGACAGGTTTAGCGATTTTTTTTTAAGCGTTTAGAGCATGCTGAGATAACATGAGTAGAATCACCACAGTAAAAGCACAACCCATTTTGACGTCTATGACTTTGTCGCTCAATTCTGGTCAGAGTTCGGTCACATTGCATAGACTCAGGTCTCTGTTCAGAAAATACCGCCAAAGGATGAGCAGATTTGCGCTCCCGCAAACGCCGATCAACCTGAATGGCTAAAGCCATAGAATTACTCAAACTTGTAGGGGTGGGGAACCCCACCATAACATTCTTAACGGCCTCAGAAAGACCTTCTCTGAAATTTGCAGCCAGGGCACACTCATTCCATTGAGTAAGCACCGACCATTTCCGAAATTTTTGACAATACACCTCTGCTTCATCCTGACCTTGAGAGATAGCCAGCAAAGCTTTTTCTGCCTGATTCTCAAGATTAGGCTCCTCATAAAGCAGTCCAAGAGCCAGAAAAAATGCATCTACATTAAGCAATGCAGGATCTCCTGGCGCCAGAGAGAAAGCCCAATCCTGAGGGTCGCCACGCAACAAGGAGATAACAATCTTAACTTGCTGAGCGGAATCACCAGAGGAACGAGGTCTCAGAGATAGAAATAACTTACAATTATTCTTAAAATTTAGAAACCTAGATCTATCTCCAGAAAACAACTCAGGAATGGGTATCTTTGGTTCTGACATAGGGCTATGAATAACAAAATCCTGAATACTTTGCACCCGTGCAGTAAGATGATCCACACTAGAAGTCAGAGTCTGAACATTCATGTCTGCAGCTGAGCTCAAAACCACCCAGAGTTCAAGGGGATGAAAGAAGCTAAACAGACTGCAGCAAAGGAAAAGCGGGAGGAGAAAAAAAAAAATGTACTCAGGTCTTTTTTTTATCCCACTTCGGCGATGCATTAAACACTTTTTGGCCTGCTATACTGTTATGATCCTTAGTGGCTGAGGATCACAAATTACTCCAGCTAAGTAACAAACATAGGACAAGCTCTAGGGAGGTGGCAAACTGGACTGACCGCAAATCTGAACCTATCCAAACACACTAGAAGTAGCCGGTGAACGTGCCTAAAAATCCTAGACGTCTCAAGCCAGCCTGAGGAACTAACTACCCCTAGAGAGAAAGAAAGACCTCTCTTGCCTCCAGAGAAATAATCCCCAAAGATATAGAAGCCCCCAACAAATAATAACGGTGAGGTAAGAGGAAGGCACATACACAGGGGTGAAAGCAGATTCAGCAAATGAGGCCCACTAATACTAGATAGCAGAAAATAGAAAAGGGAATCTATGCGGTCAGTAAAAAACCCTTACAAAATATCCACTCTGAGATTTCAAGAACCCCCGCACCAACTAACGGTGTGGGGGGAGAAACTCAGTCCCCTAGAGCAACCAGCAAGCGAGGAAATCACATTTTAGCAAACTGGACAAGAAACATGATGAATGCTGATAATCAAAAAATGAACAAACAAAAACTTAGCTTGTCTTGGAGAGACTGGGAGCAAGGTAGTCACAAGGAATCTGAAGAGCACTGAATACATTGATAGCAGGCAAGGAACTGAGTATCCAGGAGAGCTAAATAGGAAACCAACCAAGGATAACGAACCAGCTGATGCAGCCATCTGCAGAAAGACAACACTACACAGTACCGCTTGTGACCACTAGAGGGAGCCCAAAAATAGAGTTCACAACACTACTGATTTCCACCTGGACAAGGGGACTCTGGACTTGCCTCCAAACCGGCCGGACTCTGCCTGCCCTGTGATCTGGTGCGCTGGACTGTGGATGCCCAAGTCTTCAGTAAAGGTAAAGAGACTGCAACCTTGTGTCCTCGTTCTTCCCTGCACCTCTCACCATTCACCTTCTATACACCGGGAAGCCCTGCGGACATACTTCACCTGTGGGAAGGTATACCATCTAGCTGCCATAACATCACCCCAGAGGACCCCTTACAGCAGCGTCGGTCACCCTGACCGAATACCACAGGTGGCGTCACGAACATAAACTCTATCCCTTTAAAGACCTTTCTCTTTTACATGGGTGCCCTGGGCCACGGATCGGGTCGCAGCCACCGTGACATCCCCCTGTGAAGCAGTAGGACCCGGTACCGAGTACCCCTAGCCTGCGGGGCGACTCACTTGCACTGCCTTTCTCATTTGCTGGGCCGGCATCCCCAGTGTGCTAGGCCAGCGCCCCCCATGTGCTGTGTCGACAACTCCCATGTGCTGGCAATGCCTCTCCCATGTACTCTATGTTGTCAGCAGTAGAAGTTTTGGGGGATATGTTTGCCCTGTAAACATAGATGTCATCTACTCTACCATCAGCTGTAATCTGGTCAGGTGTCATATAAACAAAATTAGATCTGATTAAGAAAAAACGGCAAACGTTTTCTCCAGTCACATGACCAATGTTACTCCATCATTTCAGGTGTCCAGAACCATGATGACCGCGGTAATGAGTCTGCCAGCGGGAGACATCTATAATATCACAGTCACCGCCTGCACAGAGAGAAGTAGTAACACCTCCCTACCACATCTGGTGAAGATAGGTGAGTGACGGTGTGTGTAGATATTGTAGTGTGGCTAATGGTCACATAGTCGATGGGAGGTATGTGTCACAGAGATGACTTGTCTCTGTGATGCAACCCGTAGTATTTTTCTGTAGTGCATGAAAGCAATAAGAGGTTCGTTTGTTGCACCTGGGTCCGGGTTGCGGGTAGCTATGAGAAATTGTCGGGTCTGGCTACCCACATACTTCACCTCTGGGTGTGGTTACAGCCTATTTAATGGAGGCTGTTGTTTGTCACACGGTCTGTGACTGGAGGCATGGAGGCTTACAGTGTGTGTTTTGCTGGGACACTGACCTGAGCGGACGGACCTGCTGTGCTACAGTGGGTACAGAATGTATTCAGACCCCTTTCAATTTTTCACTCTTTGCTTCATTGCAACCATTTGGTAAATTCAAAAAAGTTCATTTTTTTTCTCATTAACATACATTCTGCACCCCATGTTGACTGAAAAAACAGAAATGTAGTAATTTTTGCAAATTTATTAAGAAAGAAAAACTGAAATCTCCCATGGTCCTAAGTCTTCAGACCCCTTGCCCAGTATTGAGTAGAAGCCCCTTTTGAGCTAGTACAGTCATGAGTCTTCTTTGGAATGATGCAACGTTTTTCACCCCTGGATTTGGGGATCTTCTGCCATTCTTCCTTGCAGATCCTCTCCAGTTCCGACAGGTTGGATGGTGAACATTGGTGGACGCCATTTTTAGGTCTCTCAGATGCTCACGTGGGTTTAGGTTAGGGCTCTGGCTGGGCCGGTCAAGAATGGTCACAGAGTTGTTCTGAAACCGCTCCTTTGTTATTTTAGCTGTGTGCTTAGGGTCATTTTCTTGTTGGAAGGTGAATCTTCGGCCAAGTCTGAGGTCCAGAACACTCTGGAAGAGGTTTTCATCCAGGATATCTCTGTACTTGGCCGCATTCATGTTTTCTTCAATGACAACCAGTCATCCTGTCCCTGCAGCTGAAAAATACCCCATAGCATGATGCTGCCACCACCATGTTTCATTGTAGGGATTGTATTGGGCAGGTGATGAGCAGTGCCTGGTTTTCTCCACACATACCTCTTAGAATTATCACCAAAAAGGTCTATCTTCATCTCATCAGACCAGAGAATCTTATTTCTCTTTGTCTGGGAGTCCTTCATGTGTTTTTTTTAGCAAACTCTATGCGGGTTTTCATATGTCTTGTACTGAGGAGAGGCTTCCATCGGGCCACTCTGCCATAAAGGTCCGACTTGTGGAGGGCTGCAGTGATAGTTGGCTTTGTGGAATTTTTTTCCATCTCCCTACTGCATCTCTGGAGCTCAGCCACAGTGATCTTGGAGTTCTTCTCTCACCAAGGCTTGGCTTGACGAAGCCAAGGCGGTGAAACGCGCGTCGAGGCTCCCTTCTGCCCTGCCAGTCACACCCGCACTTCAGTGTCACCATGTTTCAAGGTATGACGATCTCTTAACTATTATTGGTATTTATCCTGGACCTGCTGACCTGTATAATAACCTTTGATTATGCTGCTTGGAGGACGTATTTTGTTGGGCCAACTTATATTAATTTAGTCAGTATATATGGCCCTTCCCCCTATAGCACTGATCACTTTATTTCTTTACTTGTTGCGGGTGTTCTGACCAGGACAGTTATGTGTTTCTCATCAGTGGGGTTGCTCCATGTTACCTAAACCCCACTACGTTTTTACTGTCTACTCCCTTATTGCTCACTTTGTCTATATGTATTTATCTATGTGATTTATAATAAAATATTTCGTATTTTCTCAACAAACCCCTATTTTTTGTATGGATTTTTTATAGGGTTATATTACTGACCAAACACTGCTTTGGTTGTATACTATATATTTATATTTATGGAAAGTGGAGTGGAAGGAAAAAGTGTGGTAGAAAAAGGTGCACAAGCAACCAGGATAAACCGTAGCCTTGAAAGGATTGTTAAGAAAAGACCATTCAAAAATTTGAGGGAGATTCACAAGGAGTGGACTGCTGCTGGAGTCATGGCTTCAAGAGCCACCACACACAGATGTCTCCAGGACATGGGCTACAAGTGTCACATTCCTTGTGTCAAGCTGACATGACAAGACCAATAGACGCCAGAAGCTTCTTACCTGGGCCAAGGAGAAAAAGAACTTGATTGTTGTCAGTGGTCCAATGTGTTGTTTTCAGATGAAATTAAATTTTGCATTTCATTTGGAAATCAAGGTCCCAGAGTCTGGAGGAAGAGTGGAGAGGTGACAATCCAAGCTGCTGGAGGTCTAGTGTGAAGTCTTCACAATCAGTGATGGTTTGGGGAGCCATGTCATCTGCTGGTGTAGGTCCACTGTGCTTTATCAAGACCAAAGTCGGTACAGCCGTCTACCAGGAAATTTTAGAGCACTTTATGCTTCCCTCTGCTGACAAGCATTTTGGAGATGGAAATTTCATTCTCCAGCAGGACTTGGCACCTGTCCACACTGCAAAAAGTACCAATACCTGTGTCAGGTAAACCCACTTTACTTTTCTAGTTCATGAACTTGCAGCTCTCTGGGGCCCCCTTACCCTCAGGTCAGCCAGGGAACTGTGCCTAGGATGACTAGTCACTGGAGAGGCTGCCCTGTCACGTACTGGTTATCGGGGCACTCTGCAGTGAGGGAGGTATATATATCACCAGTCCCAGGCCAGGGATACACATATAAACCTCTTTCCTTCACTGCCAGGATCCCCCAATAACACCAGAACAGTATGCTGCCACCAGTTCCTTGTTAGATATAATCCCAGTCCGTTACCAAGCCTATATCTGGTCAGAAACCATCCCCAGGTAGCGTGAATTTGGACGGAGTACGTGTCGGAATGATCAGAGAGCAAGAAGAACAAATCTAGCAGATTTACAAGTTTACTACATAAAAATCGGCAGTGTTTACCAAAGATGCAAAAAGATATTTCAAAAGAGACAAAATACAAATATGAACAAACAGTTATAAAATAAAAGCGATAAAGGTACGAAACTAACCAAATCTCAGTCACAAGTATGACGTGTCAATAAAGGGGAGGAGAGTTCCCAAGGGACTGAGTCAGCACCCCAGCATGGTGTCTAGTTGTCTCTCCAGCTCTGAATGCCTCCCAGAATGAACTTTCCTGTTTTATGGTTTGGCCATAAACTTAGGGACTCACAATTTGGCTGACCTCACCGGTGGGCTGTTTCCTGGGGGATAAACCTATTTGGAAAGTTAACAAAACTTCTTTTTTTCATATCTTTGGCCCTGAAGCTCACAGGCCAACCATATTGGCATTATATTTACCCGTGTGATCTAACCTTTCTTTAGAGTCCAAACACGGTATGTCTGTGGTTTACTGGAATTCATTTCCCAGGTTTCTGATGGCCCTAAATTCCGCAAAACGCTGCCATGCGTAGCCCTAATTGCCCAGATCCTGGAAATCTAATTTTCATGTTTGTAGGATTAATGTGTGTTATTGAACTTTGACTTTAAGTGTTATGCTAGCAGACAAAGGGATTTTGGTGGAAAAACACATGCTACTCTCTGCTAACTGGCAGAGCAATACACTCACATTACAGAATAACCATTTGGTGGAAGGGAGGGGGAAGTGGAAATTCACAGAGAGGGGGAAAGGGGCTGCAAGAAGGATTTTGGCTTTACAGAAACCATTGGTGGGAGTAGTAGTAGGCAGCTCTGGCTGTGTAACCCAAACAATGGATATTAATTTATATTTTCCTGACAACCTGGTTTAAAAACAACAGTATCACTGTGCTTGATTGGCCAGCAAACTCGTCTGACCTTAACCCCATAGAGAATCTATGGGGTATTGTCAAGAGGAAGAAGAGAGACGAAGAAGAGAGACATCAGACCCAACAATGCAGATGAGCTGAAGGCTGCTATTAAAGCAACCTGGGCTTCCATAACACCTCAGCACCTCACGTCACAGGCTGATCTCCTCCATGCCACGCCAAATTGATAGATACACATACCTCAGTGACATATTTAATGTCTCAAGGTCGGGCTATAAGTAACCCATCAGGAGAGCAAAAATCAGTACCCACTCAAAAATCATATATAAACTAGGAGAAACGCAAGTCATTAGGTACACTTAATAAATATAAATTTTATTGAGAAGATCACAAAAAAGTCACAAAAAGAACTAATAATCACAAATAATCACAAATGAATCAGTTAAAAATTGCAGACATATGCAGGGAAAAGAAGACAGAAAGTGAAAAGAACGAGGATCATTTCATACTCCTGCCCTATTGTATAAGTGAGTCTAAGTCTATCTAAAGTGCTCGTGCCACAACGTGCATAATAGTTACAGGGTAAAACCCCCCACTCACATGCTTCATGTCATTACCAATCTAGTGTTTAAGCACCAGGAGGATAAACCACAGGCAGGAGGAAAAATGACCCAAGTGGAGGTATAAGTAGCCCCACAAGGACCCCCACACCAAATTGATGCAGTATTTGATTCAAAAAGAGCCCCGACCAAGTATTGAGAGCATTTACTCAACAGACATTTCAGTAGGCCAAAATTTTGGATTTTAAAATAATTTTTCAGGCTGGTGTTATAAAGTATTCTAATTTACTGAGATAATGACTTTTGGGTTTTCATTGGATGTAAGCCATAATCATCAGCATTAACAGAAATAAACACATAATAGATATCTGTTTGTAATGACTCTATACAATATATGAGTTTCACTTTTTGTATTGAAGAACTGAAAAAAAAATGAACTTTTTAATGATATTCTAAGTTAGTGAGAAGCACTTGTAGATGCCCATATAGATAAGACTGGTGGTATTCAGATGAGTGACAGTATATATTGTAGTGTGCCTAATGGTAGTGTAGTCGATGGTGCTGAGAGTTCTTCCAGAAGAACAGGGAGAACAGAGATCTGTTCTCGGAATTGACGGGGTGCGCAAAGGTCATAGAACGCGAAGTTCTGACGGAGCCACATGTGGACATAAACGTGATGCCTTATCGAATCTAAGAGTGGTTGGTCAAGCCCGATTGCCCTGGTCCCAAAGCCTGATAGTGAATGGAGGTTATGCAATGTCTATCGAAAGTTGAATGAGATCTCCAAGTTCGACACATGTCTAATGCTACGCGTCGATGAGCTGATCGAGAGACTTGGGCCTGCAAGATACTACCTTGGATTTGACAAAGGGATATTGGCAGACCCCCACAGCACAGGGAGCCAAGGAGAAGACTTCGTTTTCTATGCCTGATATATGTTTCCAGTATGTCCGGGTGCCGTTTAAACTGCACGGGCCCTGGCGACATTCCAGAGAGCTATGGATAGAATCCTTTCACCCCATAAGCAATACACCGCAACATATCTGGACGATATTGTTATCTTCAGCCCGGACTGGGAGAGTCATATGGAAAAGGTCCAGGCAGTGTCTGATGCTCTAAGAAACCGGCATTTTCAAACAACCCAAAGAAATGTGACTTGGGGAAAGAAGAAGCCAAATACCTGGGATATGTAGTGGGTAGAGGCGAGATCAAATCCCAAATCAGTAAAGTGGAGGCAATCCAAACATTTCCAAGACCATTGTCAAAAAAGCAACGTAGAGCCTTCCTGTGGATCATGGGATACTACAGGAGGTTCATCCCAAACTTCGCCATGATAGCCGTGCCCCTGACTGACCTCCTTAAGGGGACAAAATCGGTAATGGTTAAATGGTCTGAAGAGGCAGAGACGGCCTTTCAGAAAATAAAAGCAACCGGTTATGGTGGCTCCTGACTTTAAGAAAGAGTTTATATGCCAAACAGAAGCCTCAGACATCAGTTTTGGTGCAGTCCTTTCCCAGGAGATACACGGGGAGGAGCACCCTGTTCTCTACCCGAGTAGGAAGCTATCCTCATGTGAGAGGAATTATTCGGTCTTAGAGAAGGAGTGCTTGGCCATAAAGTGGGCAGTGGACACATCACGGTACTGTTTGGTAGGATGTAAGTTTAGATTGGTATCTGACCATGCCCCACTCAGATGGATGAGAGAAGCAAATAGTAAAAATACAAGGGTCACCCGCTGGTTCTTAGCCCTACAAGACTTCAGCTTCCATGTAGAGCATAAAGCAGGGAAGCGACATTTATTCTTGAGAATCCCTTGTCTGGTAGTAGAAAGTGCCAAGCCCCATGGCTTTAGGCAGAGGGGGAGGTATGTAGTGTGTTTAATGGTTGCATAGTTGATATGAGGTATGTGTCGCAGAGATGGCATGTCTTTGTGATGTAACCCGGAGTATTTTCTCTAATGCGTGAAAGCACTAAGAGGTTCATTTGTTGCACCTGGGACTGGGTTACGGGTGGCTGGGAGAGATGGGTGGATCTAGCTACCCTAATACCTCACCTCTGGGTGTGGTTAACAGCCTATATAATGGAGGCTGTTTTTTGGCACATGGTCTGCATGTTTGGAGGGAGAAAGCCTCCTGTGTGTGTTTGGCTCCAGGCCGAGCCTGAGAACTGGACACTACCCCAGGCTGTGTGCCCACAGGCCTGGCAGAGTTGAGCCCTGATATGGACATTTGGATTTTGGCTTGCCTGACCTGAAAACTGTTTGTTTTCTGTTTTGCTTCTGGGTTTATGAAGTAATAAACCCACATGAACCTTTAATGGAAAAGCCTCCTGCCTTCTTCCTGATGCACCCAAGCGACTGCAACCTCTACAGTATGCATGTGTAAATATATACAGTATATATATATATGTATATATATATATATATATATATATATATATATATACACAGTACAGACCAAATGTTTGGACACACCTTCTCATTTAAAGATTTTTCTGTATTTTCATGACTATGAACATTGTACATTCACACTGAAGGCATCAAAACTATGAATTAACACATGTGGAATTATATACTTAACAAAAAAAATGTGAGACAACTGAAATTATGTCTTATATTCTAGGTTCTTCAAAGTAGCCACCTTTTGCTTTGAGGAATGCTTTGCACACCCTTGGCATTCTATTGATGAGCTTCAAGAGATGGTCACCGGGAATGGCCTTACAACAATCTTGAAGGAGTTTCCAGAGATGCTTAGCACTTGTTGGCCCTTTTGCCTTCACTAAGGGTACTGTCACACAGTGCCATTTTAATCGCTACGACGGTACGATTCGTGACGTTCTAGCGATATCCATACGATATCGCAGTGTCTGACACGCAGCAGCGATCAGGGACCCTGCTGAGAATCGTACGTCGTAGCAGATCGTATGGAACTGTCTTTCGTCGCTTGATCACCCGCTGACATCGCTGGATCGTTGTGTGTGACAGCGATCCAGCGATGTGTTCGCTTGTAACCAGGGTAAACATCGGGTAACTAAGCGCAGGGCCGCGCTTAGTAACCCGATGTTTACCCTGGTTACCAGCGTAAACGTAAAAAAAACCAAACAGTACATACTCACATTCCGGTGTCTGTCCTCTGGCGTCTCAGCTTCTCTGCCATGTGAGCGCCTGCCAGCCGGAAAGCGAGCACAGCGGTGACGCGGTGACGTCACCGCTGTGCTTTCCGGCTATGGCGCTTACACAGTGGAGAGAAGCAGAACGCCGGGGGACAGACACCGGAATGTAAGTATGTACTGTTTGTTTTTTTTACGTTTACGCTGGTAACCAGGGTAAACATCGGGTTACTAAGCGCGGCCCTGCGCTTAGTAACCCGATGTTTACCCTGGTTACCCGGGGACTTCGGCATCGCTCCAGCGCCGTGATTGCACAGTGTGACCGCAGTCTACGACGCTGGAGTGATAATCATACGATGCTGCGACGTCACGGATCGTGCCGTCGTAGCGATCAAACTTGCACTGTGTGACAGTACCCTTACTCCCTGGCTATACACCTACTTCTGTGAACCTGTGTGGTGATCCTACTACTCTGCTCAGAGTTCCTGCTGCATACACAAGTTTCCAGTAATCCTCCATCTGCTGTTCATGGTTTCTTCCATCTGCATTTGCTGGTCATGTAAGCTGCTCCTGCTTTGCAATAACCTGAGACTATTAACTAGGCCTCCCTGGTTGAGCTAAGATATGATTTGAACTGCCTAATAAGCATATCTATCTGTGCCTGGACTAAGACAAGGATTTATTCGTGTCAAGTATCCTCAAGAATAACTGTGCTTCACAGACTTTCTGCTTGATTGCAGTTTCCTCTGAAGTTTCCTATAGACTGCTAAGCTGCGTTTATTATTTGCACCAAGTATTGTGGACTTGAGTTTCTCTCTGCACCTGTTTGAATCACCGTGTGATTATATAGACTTTACCACTTATAAAACTGTGTCCTGTAGTTGTCTTGTTCCACGCAAAGAGTCTCCTGAGTTATCCCCTATAATTATTACAGGATACTCTAGCCTAAAAAAAAGGGAGACTGCTGGAACAATGACTGCAGAAATCAAATTACAGCAGGTGTTTTCCATAATTAGATCACTGCAGAAAGATGTGGAAGGTCTGCAAAAGAAGTTTGGAAGCTTTGAACACAATCAACAAGTGTTTGGACAAACTTTGCAGGACTTGAGCAACCGCATGGCAGCCCAGGAAAACAAACTTGCTGGCATAGAGTCCCAGTATGGACGGGCTTTTCAGGACATAAGCATGCAAATAGCTGCACAAGTGACTTTACCCTCTGGGCAACCACCACCAGCTGGCCCACCTAAGTTTCCCCCATTCAGAATTAATGGTGATCGCGACAAATTTCGTGGCTTTGTGAATCAATGTATGCTATATTTTGATGTGCATGCTGACCGTTTTCCTACTGATAGATCCAAAGTATTGTGTGTAATAATGCTACTGACCTCACGAGCACTCGCCTGGGCGAATCTGATGATTGAGTCTCGTGACCCACGGTTAAATGACTTGGATGATTTCTTGGCCGCTATGGCATTAATGTTTGATGACCCTAATCGCCGTGCAACCGCTGAATGTGCTTTGTTGTCTTTACGCCAGGCTAAACGTTCTGTTATTGAGTATGCCACTGAATTCAGGAGATTGGCGGTAGATACCAATTGGGACAGTTATGCACAATTACCTATTTTTAAAAGGGGTCTGTTTAGTATTGTAAAAGATGAACTAGCCTGCTCTGAGTCACCACAAGAGCTAGAGACATTTATACAGCATTGTGTGTGCATAGACATTCGCTTTACTGAGCGTAGGCAGGAGAAGTTTGCTGCATATAACCGTATTTCTAACTTTTCCCTTCCTTCCAAAGAGCCTGCAGGTAAAACCTCTCGGGAGGTGGAGGAGGTGCCCATGTAAATTGATTCCGTTCAGAGGCGCGAGATCAATGAACGCCGGGAGCATCGCCTTCGTGAAAGTCTATGTTTCTACTGTGGCCAGTCTGACCACTTCTTGATCAATTGTCCTAAGTGTCCTAGACGGCCTAACAAGGTGCTAGCAGCAGTAGGGGAGTATGACAACTGTGATGATGAATCTGACATCTCTGAATGTAGCCTGCCTTTAAACGCTGTATTCTATTCACTCTATTTCTTCACCCCCCAAGGAGCTGAAGGAAAAGAACTCTCACTGTTCTCTCCCTATTAAGATCCTGTGTTCAGGACAGTGGATTTCCAGTGCAGCTATGATTGACTCTGGTGCAGGTGGCAATTTCATGGATATCGCATTTGCCAAGGAACATGGTATTAAAATTCAGCAAAGAGCCTCTCCATTTACCATGGAAACAGTGGATGGGTCACCTTTAATCTCTGCGCCTGTGGATCAGGAAACTGTACTCTTTGAAATTGTGTTGGAGCCTAATCTTCAGGAGCAACTTTCTTTCTTGCTAATTTCTTCTCCTCATTTTCCTGTGATTTTAGGTATTCCTTGGTTGCGTTCTCAGAACCCAATTATCAACTGGGAGACCAAGGAGATTATCTTCCCAACAAGGAGCAACTCAGCGTTAACAGAAGCTGTCCCTGAGTCCACGGCTACGGAAACACATGTACAGGTATTTTCTTTACCTCCAGCATATAAAGAGTTCTCTGACATCTGTGACAAGAAGAATGCAGATCAGCTTCCTCCACACAGGCATTATGACTGTTCCATTGAGCTGCTTCCCGGGGCAGCCATTCCTTTTGGTAATGTATACCCTTTGGCGGCACCTGAGCTTCAAGCCTTAAAAGAGTATATTGATGAAAATCTGGCCAAAGGCTTCATACGTCCTTCTTCCTCACCAGCAGGGGCACCTATCTTTTTTGTAAAGAAGAAGGATGGGACCCTGAGACCCTGTGTTGACTATCAAGAACTCAATAAGGTAACCGTATGAAACCGTTACCCTTTGCCTCTGATTCCCGAATTACTGGAAAGAGTCCGCCATGCTAAGGTGTTCTCTAAACTAGATCTTCGTGGGGCTTATAATTTGGTGCGTATTCGTCCAGGGGATGAGTGGAAGACAGCATTCAGATGCCGGTATGGACACTTTGAATCTCTTGTGATGCCCTTCGGGCTTTGTAACGCCCCTGCAACATTTCAACACCTTGCTAATGACATTTTCAGAGATTTGTTGGACCAGTTTGTAGTGATCTATTTGGACGATATACTAATCTTTTCTGACTCTCTACAGGAACATGAAGAACATGTCAAAACTGTTTTAAGACATCTGAAAGAGAGCCATCTGTATATTAAGCCGGAGAAATGCGAGTTCCATCGTTCTGAGATACAGTTCTTAGGTTATATCATCTCTCCCCAGGGGCTGAACATGGAATCTGGTAAGTTTCAGGCTATCCTTGACTGGCCGGTACCCATGAACGTTAAGGAGGTCCAACGTTTTATTGGTTTTGCAAATTTCTACAGATGCTTCATTCGAAATTTTTCTGATATTGTCCATCCCATTACTTCCTTGACAAAGAAGGAAAAACCCTTTAAGTGGTCATCACAGGCTCAAGAAGCTTTTGATCAGCTTAAGATCTGTTTCACATCAGCACCGCTGTTGATACACCCAGATCCAACACTTCCTTTCATTGTGGAGGTGGACGCTTCTGATAATGCTTTGGGGGCTATTCTCTCCCAAAGAACTGGAGAGAAGTGTCTGCTACATCCTTGTGCTTTCTTTTCCCGTAGACTAACCTCAGCAGAGAAGAATTATGACATGGGAGACAAGGAATTGCTGGCTATTATTGCGGCTTTCAAAGAATGGAGGCATCATCTGCAAGGAGCTGCACAACAGATCATAGTGCTAACTGACCATCGCAATCTAGAGTTCCTTAGATCCGCTAGATGTCTTTCTCCTCGTCAGGCTCGTTGGAACTTGTTTTTAAATCAATTTAACTTTGTTATCTCGTACCGTCCATGTTCTCGTAATGGGAAGGCTGATGCTTTATCCCGAATCCATGCTGCGGATTCCGTACCTGGAGCTCCGTCCAAGACCATTCTATCTGATGCCAATTTCATCGGAGTTATCCACGATCAGGACTTGTGGAAGGAGTGCAGGGAGGCCTATGAAGGTGATGTATTTCTGGCCAACCCACCTGTGGATATTAATCTTGTCTTTAAGGGTGGCATGTGGTTCAGAGATCGACGTATCTACATCCTGGAGGTCGTCCGTCTGCAGATCCTCAAGTTGGTACATGACTCCAAGTTGGCTGGTCACAGGGGGGAACAGAAGACACAAGAGGTCCTGAGCCGATTCTTCTGGTGGCCAACTTGCCTGAAGGATACCAAGGACTATGTTCTCTCTTGCGAGGTATGTGCCCGTCACAAGACTCCTCATGTGGCACCTACGGGTCTTCTACAACCATTACCTGTTCCGTCCTGCCCTTGGGGGTCTATATCAATGGACTTTATTGTGGAGCTGCCTACATCGGGGGGCATGAATACAATCAAGGTGGTAGTTGATCGCCTGACAAAAGCTGCTCATTTTGTTCCGTGCACCGGCCTCCCCTCAGCTAAAGATACAGTGAACTTGGTTATACAGAATGTCTTTCGGTTGCACGGGGTTCCGGATGAGATCATCTCTGACCGTGGAGTACAGTTCACTTCAAGATTCTGGAAGGGGTTTTGCTCTGCACTCAATATTAATGTCTGTCTCTCTTCCGCTTACCATCCCCAGACAAATGGTCAGATATGAGCGTACCAACCAGACGCTGGAACAATATCTAAGATGTTATGTCAGCCATCTCCAGGATGATTGGTTGGAGTTGTTGCCGTTAGCCGAACTTTCATATAATAATTCTCAGAGCGCCTCCACTAAATTTACACCTTTCTTTGCCAATCTGGGTTATCATCCGTGTATTTTACCTAGGTCTCCAATTAATTCTCCGGTTCTGGCAGTGGAGGAAAGGCTGACTGCGATGAGACAGAATCTGGAGGTTCTGAAGGAATCCCTGACCACAGCTCAAGAACGTTATAAGAGATCGGCTGATAGATTCCGTAAACCTGCACCCATGTTCAAGGTAGGAGATTCCGTGTTGTTAGCAACTAAGAATCTGAAGTTAAACGTTCCTTCACAAAAACTTGGACAGAAATTCATTGGCCCTTTCAAGATCAACGGTATTGTGAGCTCTGTGGCCTGCCGGCTGAAGCTGCCTAGGACAATGAAGGTACACCCAGTTTTTCATGTATCTTTACTAAAGCCTGTATCTCCTAATACCTTCCAGGGATGTGTTGTGCCACCTCCGCAGCCTGTGGTGATTGATGGGCAAGAACAATTCGTGGTGGAGGAAATTATTGATTCCAGGATTCGCAGGAATCGGCTCCAATATCTGAAAAGATGGCAGGGATATCCCCCTGAGGAAGACTCTTGGGAACCTGTGGAAAACATCAATGCCCAACAGAAGTTTTCTCGTTTTCATCAGAGATTCCCTGAGAAACCAGGTCCTGGATCATCCTGAGGCCGCTTCTAAGGAGGGAGTAATGTCAGGACTCTGAACATTTTTTGCCTTACTGCCCTTTTCCAAAATGGCGTCTTTGGTCTCATGTGCACTGTGTCTCCTGCTATAAAACTCCACCCCAGCCTTCAGTCTGTGCTAGAGTATTCTGCCTTGCATCCAGCTCCTGACCTCTGATTACTCCCTGGCTATACACCTGCTCCTGTGAACCTGTGTGGTGATTCTGCTACTCTGCTCTGAGTTCCTGCTGCATACACAAGTTTCCAGTAATCCTCCTTCATCTGCTGTTCGTGGTTTCTTCCATCTGCATTTGCTGGTCATGTAAGCTGTTGCTGCTTTGCAATAACCTAAGACTATTAACCAGGCCTCCCTGGTTGAGCTAAGATATGATTTGAACTGCCTAATAAGCATATCTATCTGTGCCTGGACCAAGACAAGGATTTATTCGTGTCAAGTATCCTCAAGAATAACTGTGCTTCAGAAACTTTCTGCTTGATTGCAGTTTCCTCTGAAGTTTCCTATGCTTCTCTGAGCCCTTCCACATCTTCCCATAAGGCTTTATTCACACTTTGCCAGGTTGACAGGTGATGTTTGAGCTCAGAGACTTTCTTCTCCAGTTCACCTACCCGGTGCTCAGCTGCTTGTCTCAGATGCCTTAACTCGGCCTATAAATCTGTTACCTTTTGCTTCTCATGAGACAACTCATTAGCGAGATCCTGGACCTCCTCTTTATCAACCTTCTCACCAGGTGCAATTTGTTCAGCCCCTTTTCCTCCGGGAGGAAGACTTGCCACTTGTACTTGAGTCAGCTATACTGCACTCTTTCCCACTGGCGTCCTTATCTGAATGGGAGTCACCACCACCCAATCGGTCATCCTGTAACCTGCAGTCGCCCCTTACACAGGTCATAATTTCTGTTATGGCTGCCCCTGCCATCCTGACTTTACCTTGGGGAGCACTGTCGTTCCCCTGTGTCAGTGTTTCTGTCCGCACAACCTCGTACTCAGCTCTAGTGGTTGCTACTGGTAATGACATGTCACAGTCACCCCCGGAGTCTGTGTCACACCCCACACTACGGTGAACCCTCAAGTTCCTTTCTAACAGGGTGTCAGCGTCACAGGTTGTATTTACCAGATCACTGTCAGTCATTTTGGTGTACACGTCAGGTGACATCATATCGGTAAGTTGGGCAGACGAACCCTTCACACTGGTCACCCCGATGTCTGACCTGTCAATTTTGGGACCCATTACGGACATAACGTATGCCCCTGCAACAGTAATGAGACTTCCATCCTCGTGCTGCAGAGGAACGCCCTCCTCCCACAAGTCTGAGAATAACTTACAGTCCCGGCCTACTATCACCGGACAAAGTAGGTTAGGAATTATGGTGGCCTCAAGATTTGTATAGCCCCTGACCATCTCAAAGTACACCCGGGTCACTGAATAAACCTTAGTGTCGCCATGGATGCAGGTGACCTCGATCTTTTCAGACCTTACAAATTGATCTTCCGCAGACTTTACCAAGGTCACCGAGCTCCCCGAATCGACCAAACCAAATACTACTTCTACCTCTGCGTTTAACTCCAGAACACACCCACGTAGCCTTTCACCAGGAGGGTAGTTCTTATGGCAGATTGGACATGCATAGTACCATTGTCCCTGGCTACCTGTTGTGAATTAGACTTTTTGGCTCCCTCTTGTGGTCACTAGTGGTATGACTCTGGGATTGTCTTTTTTCTGTTTGGCACTCACCTGGGTCGTTAGTCCAGGGGTGTCGCTATATTAACTTCCTGGATCCTTAGTCCAGTGCCTGGCATCGTTGTAATCAGATCCTTCTGTTGCTCCTGTCTGCTGGTCCTGGCTCTTGCAAAATTAAGCTAAGTCTTGCTTCTTTGTTTTTTGAGTTACTTGCTTTGCTACTATTTTTGTCCAGCTTGTACTAAATGTGATTTCTGACCTTGCTGGAAGCTCTAGGGGGCTGGTGTTCTCCCCCCGGCCGTTAGACGGTTCGGGGGTTCTTGAATATCCAGCGTGGATATTTTAATAGGGTTTTTGCTGACCATATAAGTCATCTTACTATATTCTGCTATTAGCTAGTGGGCCTCTCTTTGCTAAATACCTAGCTCATTCTTATGTTTGTCTTTTCCTCTTGCCTCACCGTTATTATTTGTTGGGGGCTTGTATCCAACTTTTGGGGTCTTTTCTCTGGAGGCAAGAAAGGTCTTTCTTTTCCCTTCTAGGGTTAGTTAGTTCTCCGGCTGGCACGAGACGTCTAGAACCAACGTAGGCACGTTCCCCGGCTACTTCTATTTGTGGTGCTAGGATTAGATATATGGTCAGCCCAGTTACCACTGCCCTATGAGCTGTTTTTTTGTGTTTGCAGACTTGGTATTGATTCCTGAGACCCTCTGCCATTGGGGTCATAACAGTATGCCAGGCCTACATTGAATGTTTAATGCATTGCAGAAGTGGGATATAAGAAAGGAAATTCTGAATTTTTATTTTTTTTTTCCTCTCTTCCTCCCCTTTACCTCTGAGTGGCTTGAGCTTGCTGCAGACATGAATGTCCAGACCTTGATTACAAGTGTGGACCAGCTTGCTGCTCGTGTGCAAAGCATACAAGTGTTGTGAAATTGGATTCTGGGCTCCCCCGGTGGCCACTTGTGGAATTGAACTTGTGTGCATCATCCCCTCTGTTCACCTGCTCCTATCAGGATGTGGGAGTCGCTATATAACCTTGCTCCTCTGTCAGTTTCTTGCCGGTCAACAATGTAATCAGAAGCCTTCTGTGCTTGTTCCTGCTACTAGACAACTCCCAGCTAAGTTGGACTTTTGTCCTTGTGTGTTTTTGCATTTTGTTCCTGTTCACAGCTGCTGTTTCGTTACTGTGTCTGGAAAGCTCTTGTGATCGGAAATTGCCACTTTGGTGTTATGAGTTAATGCTAGAGTCTTAAAGGAATTTCTGGATGGTGTTTTGATAGGGTTTTCTGCTGACCATGAAAGTGTCCTTTCTGTCTTCCTGCTATCTAGAAAGCGGACCTCGATTTTGCTAAACCTATTTTCATACTACGTTTGTCTTTTCATCTAAAATCACCGCCAATATATGTGGGGGCCTCTGTCTGCCTTTTGGGAAAATTTCTCTAGAGGTGAGCCAGGACTGTCTTTTCCTCTGCTAGGATTAGGTAGTTCTCCGGCTGGCGCTGGGCATCTAGGGTTAAAAAACGTAGGCATGCTACCCGGCCACTTCTAGTTGTGCGGCAGGTTTAGTTCATGGTCAGTATAGTTTCCATCTTCCAAGAGCTAGTTCTCATATATGCTGGGCTATGTTCTCTCGCCATTGAGAATCATGACAGTTTGACCGGCCCAAAAAAGGGTTAAAACCTGGCTGAGAAAGGAGAGAAAAAAGAAGTCTGCTACAATTTTTTTTTTTTTTCTTTTCCTCTAGTTCTGAGTGTGCTCTTAATTGAATCACTTGCTAGTCTGCCTATACTGCAGCCTTCCTCTCTTTCTCTCCTTCTAATCCTTGAATGGCTCTGTGTTCACCTGTTTCAAATGGATCTTCAGAGTGTAGCTACAGGTTTGAATAATCTCGCCACAAAGGTACAAAATTTGCAAGATTTTGTTGTTCATGCACCTATGTCTGAGCCTAGAATTCCTTTGCCTGAATTCTTCTCGGGGAATAGATCTCACTTTCAAAATTTTAAAAATAATTGCAAATTGTTTTTGTCCCTGAAGTTTCGCTCTGCCGGAGACCCTGCACAGCAGGTCAGGATTGTAATTTCCTTGCTCCGGGGCGACCCTCAAGACTGGGCTTTTGCATTGGCACCAGGGGATCCTGCGTTGCTCAATGTGGATGCGTTTTTTCTGGCCTTGGGGTTGCTTTATGAGGAACCTCATTTAGAGCTTCAGGCGGAAAAGGCCTTGATGTCCTTGTCTCAGGGGCAAGATGAAGCTGAAATATACTGCCAAAAATTCCGCAAATGGTCTGTGCTTACTCAGTGGAATGAGTGCGCCCTAGCGGCGATTTTCAGAGAAGGTCTCTCTGATGCCATTAAGGATGTTATGGTGGGGTTCCCTGTGCCTGCGAGTCTGAATGAGTCCATGACGATGGCTATTCAGATCGATAGGCGTCTGCGGGAGCGCAAACCTGTGCACCATTTGGCGGTGTCTACTGAGAAAACGCCAGAAAATATGCAATGTGATAGAATTCTGTCCAGAAGCGAGCGGCAGAATTTTAGACGAAAAAATGGGTTGTGCTTCTATTGTGGTGATTCAACTCATGTTATATCAGCATGCTTTAAGCGTACTAAGAAGCCTGACAAGTCTGTTTCAATTAGCACTTTACAGTCTAAGTTTATTCTATCTGTGACCCTGATTTGTTCTTTGTCATCTATTACCGCGGACGCCTATGTCGACTCTGGCGCTGCTTTGAGTCTTATGGATTGGTCCTTTGCCAAACGCTGTGGGTATGATTTGGAGCCACTGGAGGCTCCGATACCTCTGAAAGGGATTGACTCCACCCCATTGGCTAGTAATAAACCACAATACTGGACACAAGTGACTATGCGTGTTAATCCGGATCACCAGGAGGTTATTCGCTTTCTGGTGCTGTATAATCTACATGATGTTTTGGTGCTGGGATTGCCATGGCTGCAATCTCATAACCCAGTCCTCGACTGGAGAGCTATGTCTGTGTTAAGCTGGGGATGTAAAGGAACTCATGGGGACGTACCTTTGGTTTCCATTTCATCATCTATTCCCTCTGAGATTCCTGAATTCTTGTCTGACTTTCGTGACGTTTTTGAAGAACCCAAGGTTGGTTCACTACCTCCGCACCGGGAGTGCGATTGTGCCATAGACTTGATTCCGGGTAGTAAATACCCTAAGGGTCGTTTATTTAATCTGTCTGTGCCTGAACACGCTGCTATGCGAGAATATATAAAGGAGTCCTTGGAAAAGGGACATATTCGTCCTTCGTCATCTCCCTTAGGAGCCGGTTTTTTCTTTGTGTCTAAGAAAGACGGCTCTTTGAGGCCGTGTATTGATTATAACGACTTTTGAATAAAATCACGGTTAAATATCAATATCCGTTACCACTGCTTACTGATTTGTTTGCTCGTATAAAGGGGGCCAAGTGGTTCTCTAAGATTGATCTCCGTGGGGCGTATAATTTGGTGCGAATCAAGCAGGGGGATGAGTGGAAAACCGCATTTAATACGCCCGAGGGCCATTTTGAGTATTTGGTGATGCCTTTTGGTCTTTCAAATGCCCCTTCAGTCTTCCAGTCCTTTATGCATGACATTTTCCGCGATTATTTGGATAAATTTATGATTGTGTATCTGGATGATATTCTAATTTTTTTAGGATGACTGGGACTCTCATGTCCAGCAGGTCAGGAGGGTTTTTCAGGTTTTGCGGTCTAATTCCTTGTGTGTGAAGGGTTCTAAGTGTGTTTTTGGGGTTCAAAAGATTTCTTTCTTGGGATACATTTTTTCCCCCTCTTCCATCGAGATGGATCCTGTCAAGGTTCAGGCTATTGGTGATTGGACGCAACCCTCTTCTCTTAAGAGTCTTCAGAAATTTTTGGGCTTTGCTAACTTTTATCGTCGATTTATTGCTGGTTTTTCTGATGTTGTAAAACCATTGACTGATTTGACTAAGAAGGGTGCTGATGTTGCTGATTGGTCCCCTGATGCTGTGGAGGCCTTTCGGGAGCTCAAGCGCCGCTTTTCTTCCGCCCCAGTGTTGCGTCAGCCTGATGTTGCTCTTCCTTTTCAGGTTGAGGTCGACGCTTCTGAAATCGGAGCTGGGGCGGTGTTGTCGCAGAGAAGTTCCGACTGCTCCGTGATGAGACCTTGTGCTTTTTTTTCCCGTAAATTTTCGCCCGCCGAGCGGAATTATGATATTGGGAATCGGGAGCTTTTGGCCATGAAGTGGGCTTTTGAGGAGTGGCGTCACTGGCTTGAGGGGGCCAGACATCAGGTGGTGGTATTGACTGACCACAAAAATTTAATTTACCTTGAGTCTGCCAGGCGCCTGAATCCTAGACAGGCGCGCTGGTCGTTGTTTTTCTCTCGGTTTAATTTTGTGGTGTCGTACCTACCGGGTTCTAAGAATGTTAAGGCGGATGCCCTTTCTAGGAGTTTTGAGCCTGACTCCCCTGGTAATTCTGAGCCCACAGGTATCCTTAAAGATGGAGTGATATTGTCTGCTGTTTCTCCAGACCTGCGGCGGGCCTTGCAGGAGTTTCAGGCGGATAGACCTGATCGTTGCCCACCTGGTAGACTGTTTGTTCCTGATGATTGGACCAGTAGAGTCATCTCTGAGGTTCATTCTTCTGCGTTGGCAGGTCATCCTGGAATCTTTGGTACCAGGGATTTGGTGGCAAGGTCCTTCTGGTGGCCTTCCCTGTCACGAGATGTGCGAGGCTTTGTGCAGTCTTGTGACCATTTCTCTAAGATGGTCCATCTGGTTCCCTTGCCTAAGTTGCCTTCTTCTTCCGAGTTGGTTCCTCTGTTTTTTCAAAATGTTGTTTGTTTGCATGGTATTCCTGAGAATATCGTTTCTGACAGAGGGACCCAATTCGTGTCTAGATTTTGGCGGGCATTCTGTGCTAGGATGGGCATAGATTTGTCTTTTTCGTCTGCTTTCCATCCTCAGACTAATGGCCAGACCGAGCGGACTAATCAGACCTTGGAGACATATTTGAGGTGTTTTGTGTCTGCGGATCAGGATGATTGGGTTGCTTTTTTGCCTTTGGCGGAGTTCGCCCTCAATAATCGGGCCAGCTCTGCCACCTTGGTGTCCCCGTTTTTCTGTAATTTGGGGTTTCATCCTCGATTTTCCTCCGGTCAAGTGGAATCTTCGGATTGTCCTGGAGTGGATGCTGTGGTGGAGAGGTTGCATCAGATTTGGGGGCAGGTGGTGGACAATTTGAAGTTGACCCAGGAGAAGACTCAGCTTTTTGCCAACCGCCGTCGTCGTGTTGGTCCTCGGCTTTTGTTGGGGACTTGGTGTGGTTGTCTTCTCGTTTTGTCCCTATGAGGGTTTCTTCTCCTAAGTTTAAGCCTCGGTTCATCGGCCCGTACAAGATATTGGAGATTCTTAACCCTGTGTCCTTCCGTTTGGACCTCCCTGCATCCTTTTCGATTCATAATGTTTTTCATCGGTCATTGTTGCGCAGGTATGAGGTACCGGTTGTGCCTTCCGTTGAGCCTCCTGCTCCGGTGTTGGTTGAGGGTGAGTTGGAGTACGTTGTGGAAAAGATCTTAGACTCTCGTGTTTCCAGACGGAGACTCCAGTATCTGGTCAAATGGAAGGGATACGGTCAGGAGGATAATTCTTGGGTCACTGCCTCTGATGTTCATGCCTCCGATCTTGTCCGTGCCTTTCATAGGGCTCATCCTGATCGCCCTGGTGGTTCTGGTGAGGGTTCGGTGCCCCCTCCTTGAGGGGGGGGTACTGTTGTGAAATTGGATTCTGGGCTCCCCCGGTGGCCACTTGTGGAATTGAACTTGTGTGCATCATCCCCTCTGTTCACCTGCTCCTATCAGGATGTGGGAGTCGCTATATAACCTTGCTCCTCTGTCAGTTTCTTGCCGGTCAACAATGTAATCAGAAGCCTTCTGTGCTTGTTCCTGCTACTAGACAACTCCCAGCTAAGTTGGACTTTTGTCCTTGTGTGTTTTTGCATTTTGTTCCTGTTCACAGCTGCTGTTTCGTTACTGTGTCTGGAAAGCTCTTGTGATCGGAAATTGCCACTCTGGTGTTATGAGTTAATGCTAGAGTCTTAAAGGAATTTCTGGATGGTGTTTTGATAGGGTTTTCTGCTGACCATGAAAGTGTCCTTTCTGTCTTCCTGCTATCTAGAAAGCGGACCTCGATTTTGCTAAACCTATTTTCATACTACGTTTGTCTTTTCATCTAAAATCACCGCCAATATATGTGGGGGCCTCTGTCTGCCTTTTGGGAAAATTTCTCTAGAGGTGAGCCAGGACTGTCTTTTCCTCTGCTAGGATTAGGTAGTTCTCCGGCTGGCGCTGGGCATCTAGGGTTAAAAAACGTAGGCATGCTACCCGGCCACTTCTAGTTGTGCGGCAGGTTTAGTTCATGGTCAGTATAGTTTCCATCTTCCAAGAGCTAGTTCTCATATATGCTGGGCTATGTTCTCTCGCCATTGAGAATCATGACATACAAGATTTTGTTACCAGTAGTCCTATGTCTGAACCTAAAATACCTATTCCTGAACTGTTTTCTGGAGACCGATTTAAGTTTAGGAATTTCAGGGATAATTGTAAATTGTTTCTATCTCTGAGACCCCGTTCATCTGGAGACTCAGTTCAGCAAGTTAAAATTGTTATCTCTTTTTTACGGGGCGACCCTCAGGATTGGGCTTTCTCGCTAGCGCCAGGAGATCCGGCATTGGCTAATATTGATGCGTTTTTTCTGGCGCTCGGATTGCTTTACGAGAAACCCAATCTTGAGGTTCAGGCAGAAAAAGCCTTGCTGGCTATTTCTCAGGGCCAGGATGAAGCTGAAGTGTATTGCCAAAAATTTCGGAAATGGTCCGTGCTTACTCAGTGGAATGAGTGTGCTCTGGCCGCAAACTTCAGAAATGGCCTTTCTGAAGCCATTAAGAATGTGATGGTGGGTTTCTCCATTCCTACAAGTCTGAATGATTCCATGGCGCTGGCTATTCAAATTGACCGGCGTTTGCGGGAGCGCAAAACCGCTAATCATCTGGTGGTGTTGTCTAAACAAACACCTGATTTGATGCAATGTGATAGAATTCAGACCAGAAATGAATGGAAAAATCATAGACGTCAGAATGGGTTGTGTTTTT
The DNA here is from genome assembly GCF_051348905.1 of Ranitomeya variabilis. Taxonomy (NCBI): domain Eukaryota; kingdom Metazoa; phylum Chordata; class Amphibia; order Anura; family Dendrobatidae; genus Ranitomeya; species Ranitomeya variabilis. The sequence goes on along the minus strand of NC_135236.1, from coordinate 690,386,685 downwards.
ACTGTGGTGATTCTACACATGTTATATCAGCATGCTCTAAACGCCTAACAAGGGTTGTTAGTCCTGTCGCCATTGGTAATTTGCAACCTAAATTTATTTTGTCTGTGACTTTAATTTGCTCATTGTCCTCTTACCCTGTTATGGCGTTTGTGGATTCAGGTGCTGCCCTGAGTCTTATGGATCTGTCATTTGCCAAGCGCTGTGGTTTTGTTCTTGAGCCGTTGGTTAATCCTATCCCTCTGAGGGGTATTGATGCTACGCCATTGGCGGAAAATAAACCGCAGTTTTGGACACAGGTAACCATGTGCATGACTCCTGAACATCGGGAGGTGATTCGTTTTCTTGTTCTGCATAAAATGCATGATTTGGTCGTTTTGGGTTTGCCATGGTTACAGACTCATAATCCAGTCTTGGATTGGAAGGCTATGTCTGTGTCAAGTTGGGGCTGTCAGGGTATTCATGGTGATTCCCCGCCAGTGTCTATTGCTTCCTCTACTCCTTCGGAAGTTCCGGAGTATTTGTCTGATTATCAGGATGTGTTCAGCGAGTCCAGGTCCAGTGTTCTGCCTCCTCATAGGGACTGTGACTGTGCCATAGATTTGATTCCAGGTAGCAAATTTCCTAAGGGAAGACTATTTAATCTGTCTGTACCTGAGCATACCGCAATGCGTATATATTAAGGAATCTCTGGAGAAGGGGCATATCCGTCCTTCCTCTTCCCCTCTTGGTGCGGGATTCTTTTTTGTGGCCAAGAAGGACGGATCTTTGAGACCTTGTATTGACTATCGGCTTTTGAATAAAATCACTGTTAAATTTCAGTATCCTTTGCCTCTGTTGTCAGACTTGTTTGCCCGAATTAAAGGTGCCAAGTGGTTCACCAAGATAGATCATCGTGGTGCGTACAACCTTGTGCGCATTAAGCGAGGAGATGAATGGAAAACAGCGTTTAATACGCCCGAAGGTCATTTTGAGTACTTAGTGATGCCTTTTGGGCTCTCTAATGCTCCTTCAGTGTTTCAGTCCTTTATGCATGATATTTTCCGGAAGTATCTGGATAAATTTATGATCGTTTATCTGGATGATATTCTGTTTTTTTCTGATGACTGGGACTCGCATGTAGAGCAGGTCAGGATGGTGTTTCAGGTTTTGCGTGAGAATGCTTTATTTGTTAAGGGCTCAAAGTGTCTCTTTGGAGTACAGAAGGTTCCCTTTTTGGGGTTTATTTTTTCCCCTTCTGTGGTGGAGATGGACCCAGTCAAGGTCCGTGCTATTCATGATTGGACTCAACCCACATCAGTTAAGAGTCTTCAGAAGTTCTTGGGTTTTGCTAACTTCTACCGTCGTTTTATTGCTAATTTTTCTAGCATTGCTAAACCTTTGACGGATATGACCAAGAAAGGTTCTGATGTTGCTAACTGGGCTCCTGCAGCTGTGGAGGCTTTCCAGGAGTTGAAGCGCCGGTTTACTTCGGCGCCTGTTTTGTGCCAGCCTGATGTCTCACTTCCCTTTCAGGTTGAAGTGGATGCTTCTGAGATTGGGGCAGGGGCCGTTTTGTCGCAGAGAGGCCCTGATTGCTCTGTGATGAGACCTTGTGCCTTTTTCTCGAGGAAGTTTTCGCAGGCTGAGCGGAATTATGATGTTGGCAATCGGGAGTTGTTGGCCATGAAGTGGGCATTTGAGGAGTGGCGTCATTGGCTCGAGGGTGCTAAGCATCGTGTGGTGGTCTTGACTGATCACAAAAATTTGATGTATCTCGAGTCTGCTAAACGCCTGAATCCTAGACAGGCCCGCTGGTCATTGTTTTTCTCCCGTTTTGACTTTGTGGTCTCGTATTTACCAGGTTCAAAGAATGTGAAGGCTGATGCTCTTTCAAGGAGCTTTGTGCCTGACTCTCCGGGAGTCGCAGAACCAGTTGGTATTCTTAAAGAGGGAGTTATCTTGTAAGCCATTTCTCCGGATTTGCGACGTGTGTTGCAGAGATTTCAGGCTGGTAGACCTGACTCTTGTCCATCTGACAGACTGTTTGTTCCTGATAAGTGGACCAGCAGAGTCATTTCCGAGGTTCATTCCTCGGTGTTGGCAGGGCATCCGGGAATTTTTGGCACCAGAGATCTGGTGGCTAGGTCCTTTTGGTGGCCTTCCTTGTCACGGGATGTGCAGTCGTTTGTGCAGTCCTGTGGGACTTGTGCTCGAGCTAAGCCTTGCTGTTCGTGTGCCAGCGGGTTGCTCTTGCCCTTGCCTGTCCCGAAGAGGCCTTGGACACACATTTCCATGGATTTCATTTCAGATCTCCCGGTGTCTCAGGGCATGTCTGTCATCTGGGTGGTATGTGATCGCTTTTCTAAGATGGTCCATTTGGTACCTTTGCCTAAGCTGCCTTCCTCTTCCGATCTGGTTCCTGTGTTCTTTCAGAATGTGGTTCGTTTACACGGCATTCCTGAGAATATTGTGTCTGACAGAGGATCCCAGTTTGTTTCCAGGTTCTGGCGATCCTTTTGTGCTAGGATGGGCATTGAGTTGTCGTTTTCGTCTGCCTTTCATCCTCAGACTAATGGACAAACGGAGCGAACTAATCAGACTCTGGAGGCTTATTTGAGGTGTTTTGTTTCTGCGGATCAGGATGATTGGGTGACCTTCTTGCCGTTGGCTGAGTTTGCCCTTAATAATCGGGCTAGTTCCGCTACATTGGTTTCGCCATTTTTCTGCAACTCTGGTTTCCATCCTCGTTTTTCCTCGGGACATGTGGAGCCTTCTGACTGTCCTGGGGTAGATTCTGTGGTGGATAGGTTGCAGCAGATCTGGAATCATGTGGTGGACAACTTAAAGTTGTCACAAGAGAAGGCTCAGCGTTTTGCCAACCGCCGCCGCGGTGTGGGTCCCCGACTTCGTGTTGGGGATTTGGTATGGCTGTCTTCTCGATTTGTTCCTATGAAGGTCTCCTCTCCTAAATTTAAGCCTCGCTTCATCGGTCCTTACAAGATATTGGAAATCCTTAATCCTGTGTCCTTTTGCTTGGATCTTCCTGTGTCGTTTGCCATTCACAACGTGTTCCATAGGTCTTTGTTGCGGTGGTACGTTGTACCTGTGGTTCCTTCTGTTGAGCCTCCTGCTCCGGTGTTGGTTGAGGGCGAGTTGGAGTACGTGGTGGAGAAGATCTTGGATTCTCGTCTCTCCAGGCGGAGGCTTCAGTATTTGGTCAAGTGGAAGGGCTATGGTCAGGAGGATAATTCCTGGGTGGTTGCCTCTGATGTGCATGCGGCCGATTTAGTTCGTGCCTTTCACGCTGCTCATCCTGATCGCCCTGGTGGTCTTGGTGAGGGTTCGGTGACCCCTCCTTAAGGGGGGGGTACTGTTGTGAATTAGACTTTTTGGCTCCCTCTTGTGGTCACTAGTGGTATGACTCTGGGATTGTCTTTTTTCTGTTTGGCACTCACCTGGGTCGTTAGTCCAGGGGTGTCGCTATATTAACTTCCTGGATCCTTAGTCCAGTGCCTGGCATCGTTGTAATCAGATCCTTCTGTTGCTCCTGTCTGCTGGTCCTGGCTCTTGCAAAATTAAGCTAAGTCTTGCTTCTTTGTTTTTTGAGTTACTTGCTTTGCTACTATTTTTGTCCAGCTTGTACTAAATGTGATTTCTGACCTTGCTGGAAGCTCTAGGGGGCTGGTGTTCTCCCCCCGGCCGTTAGACGGTTCGGGGGTTCTTGAATATCCAGCGTGGATATTTTAATAGGGTTTTTGCTGACCATATAAGTCATCTTACTATATTCTGCTATTAGCTAGTGGGCCTCTCTTTGCTAAATACCTAGCTCATTATTATGTTTGTCTTTTCCTCTTGCCTCACCGTTATTATTTGTTGGGGGCTTGTATCCAACTTTTGGGGTCTTTTCTCTGGAGGCAAGAAAGGTCTTTCTTTTCCCTTCTAGGGTTAGTTAGTTCTCCGGCTGGTGCGAGACGTCTAGAACCAACGTAGGCACGTTCCCCGGCTACTTCTATTTGTGGTGCTAGGATTAGATATATGGTCAGCCCAGTTACCACTGCCCTATGAGCTGGTTTTTTGTGTTTGCAGACTTGGTATTGATTCCTGAGACCCTCTGCCATTGGGGTCATAACAGCTACCGTCCAATGATGCATTCACCACCACCTCTTTTTTCCCGCAACCCCTATTCGGGTTACCACCCCTTTTTGGGACCCTGCCCCCTTTAGGGTCACTACCCCCTTTTGGAACTCCACCCCCTTTTGGGCAACTACGCTCTTTTGGGATACTGCCCCCTTTTGGGTCTCCACCCCTTTTTAACAACCATCTCTGTTTGGGTTACCGCCCCCTTTTTGTGACACCACCCCTTCCCTGGGATACACCCGTGGACTTCCCACAGTACTTTCAGGAACCAGTTCGCACCATGCACCAGAATGTCTCGGGGCCTGCACTGGCCCTTTAAGAGTCTGCACAACCTGGAGTACAAATTTTTTTTTTTTTTCAAATACTTCACCAGCTCTTGCTGGCACTGCTACAGCTCCTGCTGCAGTCCCAAATCACTGGCACCTCCGGGTGCTGATCACAAACAGCTGCTGCCGCCACTGCAGCTCCTGCTGCTGCGGAACCTCTTGCTGCAACCGCGTTGCACGGCTCAACCGCAGACATCGTGGACCCGCCGATCCACAGCAAGCCGCTTGTCACCTTCGTGGACCCGCCAATCCACAGCAAGCCGCTTGTCACCTTCGTGGACCCGCCGACCCACAGCAAGTTGATTTAAGAAAAAAAAACACAGTCTCTCACTGACCCCGGTCAGAATAACACAAACTCCGGTCTGTTACACACCCAGCTTTACAGCCCAAACACAGTTTCTCACTGATCCCGATCAGCATAATACACGGTTTTCAGACCATTACTAGTGTTGAGCGATACCGTCCGATACTTGAAAGTATCGGTATCGGAAAGTATCGGCCGATACCGGCAAAGTATCGGATCCAATCCGATACCGATACCCGATACCAATACAAGTCAATGGGACTCAAGTATCGGACGGTATTCCTGATGGTTCCCAGGGTCTGAAGGAGAGGAAACTCTCCTTCAGGCCCTGGGATCCATATAAATGTGTAAAAGAAAGAATTAAAATAAAAAATATCGCTATACTCACCTCTCCGACGCAGCCTGGACCTCAGCGAGGGAACCGGCAGCGTTGTTTGTTTAAAATTCGCGCTTTTACTTGGTTACGTGAAGTCCCGGCTTGTGATTGGTCAGGGCGGCCATGTTGCCGGGACGCGGACCAATCACAGCAAGCCGTGACGAAATTACGTCACGGCTTGCTGTGATTGGTCCGCGTCCCGGCAACATGGCCGCCATTAACCAATCACAAGCCGGGACGTCACGGGAGGCTGGACACGCGCCCATTTTAAAAAGCGCGCGTGTCCAGCCTCCAGTGACGTCCCGGCTTATGATTGGTCATGGCGCCATGTTGCCGGGACGCGGACCAATCACAGCAAGCCGTGACGAAATTACGTCACGGCTTGCTGTGATTGGTCCGCGTCCCGGCAACATGGCCGCCATTAACCAATCACAAGCCGTGACGTCACGGGAGGCTGGACACGCGCGCTTTTTAAAATGGGCGCGTGTCCAGCCTCCCGTGACGTCCCGGCTTGTGATTGGTTGCGCCGCGGTCAACCAATCACAAGCCGGGAGGCTGGACACGCGCGCATTTTAAAATTTTAAAATGGGCGCGTGTCCAGCCTCCCGGCTTGTGATTGGTTGACCGCGGCACAACCAATCACAAGCCGGGACGTCACGGGAGGCTGGACACGCGCCCATTTTAAAATGCGCGCGTGTCCAGCCTCCCGTGACGTCACGGCTTGTGATTGGTTGCGTCTCCCATGTGACTGCGACGCAACCAATCACAAAGCCGGGACGTAATTTTAAAATCCTTAAGGACCTGAAATTACGTCACGGCTTGCTGTGATTGGTTGCGTCTCCCATGTGACTGCGACGCAACCAATCACAACGCCGGAACGTAATTTTAAAATCCTGAAGGACCTGAAATTACGTCACGGCTTGCTGTGATTGGTTGCGTCCCGGTCACATGGGCGGCACGCAACCAATCACAAGCCGGGACTCACGTAAAGGAAAGAAAAGCGCGAATTTTAAACAAAGAACGCTGCCGCTTCCCTCGGTAAGGTGCAGGCTGCGTCGGAGAGGTGAGTATAGCAATATTTTTAATTTTAATTCTCTCTTTTACACATTTTTACATTAATGTTGTTTCGATACCGATACCCGATATCACAAAAATATCGGATCTCGGTATCGGAATTCCGATACAGCAAGTATCGGCCGATACCCGATACTTGCAGTATCGGAATGCTCAACACTAACCATTACCCGTTGGCAACTTTTACGGGTTCCTGGACACCCCTTGGCTTTAGAGGTGCCCAGACACAATGTCTCTCTTTTTCCTTTCACTCTGACCCTGGTCAGTACACCACGGATCTCCATCCAGTACCTGTCATTGCCACATAGGTTCCCGGATCCCTCTTCTCCTCAGAGGTATCCCATAAACAACAATTTCCACTGACCCCGGTCAGTACACCACGGATCTCCATCCGTTACCTGCAGGGCCGGACTTAGCCCAAAAGGCGCCCTGTGCGAGACTGCAGGACGGCGCCCCCCCCCCCCTCCAAACTTTGAAAGAAAACAATAACTCTTTAATATTCACAACAACACGTTTACACTCAGTCATGTACCGACGAGCTCCTCTCCCTTAAGCTCCCAATGTTCAGTGAAAAACTGAGAGAAGCAGAAGAGAAGCTCGTTGTTACAGGACCATGAGTATGAAAGTCGCTTATGAGTGAAGTGTCCATGTGTCGACGACTGGAACCTGCAGAGCTGAATCCTGACATCGCAGCTTCTGAATTTTCACAACGCATGCACTGCACACTTTTAGGATTCTCCCTTGCCAGTGGACAGTCATGTCAGCACAAGTATGCGATTTGTATACTTCTGACCACATTCCGACTAGACGTGCCCGGCCTCGCTCAGTTCATTTTCATTGAGTGAGGCCACACATGTCTAGTCAGTACATGACCGCATGTATGTAAATCGCCAGCACGAGAGAATCCTGACAGTGTGCAGGGCGCACTGGGAGAATTCAGAAGTCTGCAATCACAAAGAATGACTGCAGACTCATCACAAACCAGGACATCCCCTTTAATGCTCCTAACATAAATAAAAACATGAGAGTTAGTCAGTATCACAAATAACATTTACATCCAGGTACCTTATAGATGACGTCGCCTCTGGAGCCGTTCTCCTTTTCTTCATCTTGTCCAGATCCCATGATGAGTTTTCTCATTCACAGCCGTCTCTGCAGACTTCCATCTTCTCCGCTCTTTTGCAGAAAATCTCCACATGAGGCCCTTAAAGATACAAGTGTCATTATAATGCTCCTGTATAAAAATTGCCCCTCACTATATTGTCTGCAGAAAATATGACCCCCACACTGTCCCTCTTATGGTACACGCTCTTTACACGGACCTCTCCTTTCCATACCGGACCCCTCTTCACACTGACCTCTCACACTGAGTCTCCCCTATAGGGCCCAGTATTTATACTGTACTCTCTTATCACACTCCCCATCCTTGGTATACTGCCCCCTCCTGGCTGTGCCCTTACACTGTCCCCCATGCTACGCATGCACACATCCCAACACCCTCACTCCCCTTACTCCCTGTCCACATACGTTTTTCACATCGCTACTCATACTGTGTCCGCATACAATCCCGTTTGACCCCAAACTGTCTGCACCCATCCCCCATACTGTTTCCTCATATATGCCCCCCATCTCCCCCTTTGCTCTTCATTTTGTGTCCTTAGATCTCCCCCACACATTAAATCCCCCCATCCCCATGACAAATCTCCCCCCACACACATTAAATCCCCCCATCTCCACTCACATTAAATCTCCCCCCACAATAAATCCCCCCATCTCCACTCATATTAAATCTCCCCCCCACAATAAATCCACCCATCTCCACTCATATTAAATATCCCCCATCCAATAATATATCCCCCCACCCCCACTCACATTAAATCCCCCCACAATATACCCCCCATCCCCACTCACAGTAATCCCCCCCACAATGTATGCCCCCCATCCCCACTCACAGTAATCCCCCCCACAATGTATGCCCCCCATCCCCACTCACAGTAATCCCCCCCACAATGTATGCCCCCCATCCCCACTCACAGTAATCCCCCCCCACAATGTATGCCCCCCATCCCCACTCACAGTAATCCCCCCCACAATGCATGCCCCCCATCCCCACTCACAGTAAATCCCCCCCCCACAATGTATGCTTCGGTGTCTTCAGCTCCACTGGAGCACTTACCACCGCTCTGTGTCTCCTGCTCTGCCGCGCAGGTGAGTGACGTCAGCAGCGTGATCACATGACCTGATCACGCTGCTGCCGTCGCTCTGACCCGGCAGTCAGAGCTTCAATTGTACTCGCATCACAGATGCAGTACAATTGAACACTGGGAGCCGGCGCGCCGCAGCTTCTGTGTGCCGGCTGTCAGCTTGACAGTCGGCACAGAGAACGGCCGACTCCCAGTGCGGGGAGCGGCAGAATGCAGCCGCTGGGGGAGACACTGCGGACCGCCGCTTTAGGCGGCCCGACTGCGCCCCCCTGCCGGCTGCAGCTGCTGCACTGACTCACCCCCGCATTGTGCCGCCCGGGGCGGACCGCCCCCCCCGCCCCCCCCCCACCTTCCTACGCCACACAACGCCATACAAGGGGCGCATTTGAGCTCAGCAGATTAATGTCACATTATGTGACATTAATCTGCTGAGCTCAAATGCGCCCCTTGTATGCTAACGAGCCTTGGCGCCCTGTGCGGCCGCACAGGTCGCACAGGGCAAAGGCCGGCCCTGGTTACCTGTCATTGTCGCACAGGTTCCTGGGACCCTCTTCTCTTCGAAGGTATCCCACCAATAACAATTCTCACTGACCCCGGTCAGATTTACACATGGTTGTCAAGACCGTCCACTCTTCTGGCTCAGACCAGCCAGCGCTGCAACATGTGCTCCTTGGATCCTTGCCCGCAATCGAAACACCAATTGTAGCATTTCACCCGCTACGGGTCTTGATGACACTCGCTTGGTAGCAGAATAATCATAGACAGGCACGGTTCCTCACACAAATCTGTCCATATGGTTTATTTAAACTCCACATAAACCATATAGGGTACAGTCCGTTTCAATACAGCCACGAAACATTAACCCCTTTCTGCCATTGGACGTACTATTCCGTCCATGTGGGGTGGGCCCTAATTCCCAAGGACGGAATAGTACGTCCAGCACGATCGGCCGCGCTCACGGGGGGAGCGCGGCCGATCGCGGCCGGGTGTCAGCTGTCTATCGCAGCTGACATCCGGCACTATGTGCCAGGAGCGGTCACGGACTGCCCCCGACACATTAACCCCCGGCACACCACGAGATCAAACATGATCGCGGTGTGCCGGCGGTACAGGGAAGCATCGCTGTCATGATCTCAATGGCAAGAGATCATAGCATCAGCATATATAGGAACTAGCTCTTGGAAGATGGAAACTGAGCTGACCATGAACTAAACCTAACGCACAACTAGCAGTGGCCGGGTAGCATGCCTACGTTGATTCTAGATGCCCAGCACCAGCCGGAGGACTAAATAAAACTAGCAGAGGAAAATATTAGTCCTAGCTCACCTCTAGAGAAATACCCCGAAAGGAGACAGAGGCCCCCCACATGTATTGGCGGTGAATCAAGATGAAATAACAAACGTAGTATGAAAATAGGTTTAGCAAATTTGAGGTCCACTTACTACATAGCAGAAGACAGAAAGGACACTTTCATGGTCAGCTAAAAAACTCTATCAAAACACCATCCAGAAATTACTTTAAAACTCTGGCATTAACTCATAACACCAGAGTGGCAATTCCCGTTCACAAGAGCTTTCCAGACACAGTAACGAAACTACAGCTGTGAACTGGAACAAAAATGCAAAAACAAACATGGACAAGAGTCCAACTTATCTAGTAGTTGTCTAGGAGCAGGAACAAGCACAGAGAGGCTTCTGATAACATTGTTGACCGGCAAGCAACTAACAGAGCAGCAAGGTTATATAGCGACTCCCACATCTTGATGGGAACAGGTGAACAGAGAAGATGAAGACACCAGTTCAATTCCACCAGTAGCCACCGGGGGAGCCCAGAATCCAAATTCACAACAGTACCCCCCCCTCAAGGAGGGGGCACCGAACCCTCACCCGAACCACCAGGGCGATCAGGATGGGCCCTATGAAAGGCACGAACCAGATCAGAGGCATGAACATCAGATGCATTCACCCAAGAATTATCCTCCTGGCCGTATCCCTTCCACTTGACCAGATACTGGAGTCTCCGTCTGGAAACACGAGAGTCTAAGATTTTCTCCACAACGTACTCCAACTCACCCTCAACCAACACCGGAGCAGGAGGCTCAACGGAAGGCACAACCGGTACCTCATACCTGCGCAATAATGACCGATGAAAAACGTTATGAATAGAAAAGGATGCAGGGAGATCCAAACGGAAGGAAACAGGGTTAAGAATCTCCAATATCTTATACGGGCCGATGAACCGAGGCTTAAACTTAGGAGAAGAGACCCTCATAGGGACAAAACGAGAAGACAACCACACCAAGTCCCCAACACGAAGACGAGGACCAACACGACGACGGCGGTTAGCAAAAAGCTGAGTCTTCTCCTGGGACAACCTCAAATTGTCCACCACCTGCCCCCAGATCTGATGCAATCTCTCCACCACAGCATCCACTCCAGGACAATCCGAAGATTCCACCTGACCAGAGGAAAATCGAGGATGAAACCCCGAATTACAGAAAAACGGGGACACCAAAGTGGCAGAGCTGGCCCGATTATTGAGAGCGAACTCCGCCAATGGCAAAAAAGCAACCCAATCATCCTGGTCAGCAGACACAAAACACCTCAGATATGTCTCCAGGGTCTGATTAATCCGCTCAGTCTGGCCATTAGTCTGAGGATGGAAAGCGGACGAAAAAGATAAATCTATGCCCATCCTAGCACAGAATGCCCGCCAAAATCTAGACACGAATTGGGTCCCTCTGTCAGAAACGATATTCTCAGGAATACCATGCAAACGAACAACATTTTGAAAAAACAGAGGAACCAACTCGGAAGAAGAAGGCAACTTGGGCAGAGGAACCAAATGGACCATCTTAGAGAAACGGTCACACACCACCCAGATGACAGACATCTTCTGAGAAACAGGCAGATCTGAAATAAAATCCATCGAGATGTGCGTCCAAGGCCTCTTAGGAATAGGCAAGGGCAACAACAATCCACTAGCCCGAGAACAACAAGGCTTGGCCCGAGCACAAACGTCACAAGACTGCACAAAGCCTCGCACATCTCGTGACAGGGAAGGCCACCAGAAGGACCTTGCCACCAAATCCCTGGTACCAAAAATGCCAGGATGACCTGCCAACGCAGAAGAATGAACCTCAGAGATGACTCTACTGGTCCAATCATCAGGAACAAACAGTTTATCAGGTGGGCAACGATCAGGTCTATCCGCCTGAAACTCCTGCAAGGCCCGCCGCAGGTCTGGAGAAACGGCTGACAATACCACTCCATCCTTAAGGATACCTGTGGGCTCAGAGTTACCAGGCGAGTCAGGCTCAAAACTCCTAGAAAGGGCATCCGCCTTAACATTCTTAGAACCCGGTAGGTATGACACCACAAAATTAAACCGAGAGAAAAATAATGACCAGCGCGCCTGTCTAGGATTCAGGCGCCTGGCGGTCTCAAGATAAATCAAATTTTTGTGGTCAGTCAATACCACCACCTGATGTCTGGCCCCCTCAAGCCAATGGCGCCACTCCTCAAAAGCCCACTTCATGGCCAAAAGCTCCCGATTCCCAACATCATAATTCCGCTCAGCGGGCGAAAATTTACGGGAAAAGAAGGCACAAGGCCTCATCACGGAGCAGTCAGAACTTTTCTGCGACAACACTGCCCCAGCTCCGATCTCAGAAGCGTCGACCTCAACCTGAAAAGGTAGAGCAACATCAGGCTGACGCAACACAGGGGCAGAGGAAAAACGGCGCTTAAGCTCCCGAAAGGCCTCCACAGCATCAGGGGACCAATCAGCAACATCAGCACCCTTCTTAGTCAAATCGGTCAATGGCTTAGCAATATCCGAAAAACCAGCAATAAATCGACGATAAAAGTTAGCAAAGCCCAAAAATTTCTGAAGACTCTTAAGAGAAGAGGGCTGCGTCCAATCACAAATAGCTTGAACCTTGACAGGATCCATTTCAATGGAAGAGGGGGAAAAAATATATCCCAAAAAGGAAATCCTCTGTACCCCAAAAACACACTTAGAACCCTTCACACACAAAGAATTAGACCGCAAAACCTGAAAAACCCTCCTGACTTGCTGGACATGAGAGTCCCAGTCATCCGAAAAAATCAGAATATCATCCAGATACACAATCATAAATTTATCCAAATAATCGCGAAAAATATCATGCATAAAGGACTGGAAAACTGACGGAGCATTTGAAAGACCAAAAGGCATCACTAAATACTCAAAGTGGCCCTCGGGCGTATTAAATGCGGTTTTCCACTCATCCCCCTGCCTGATTCGCACCAAATTATACGCCCCACGGAGATCTATCTTAGAGAACCACTTGGCCCCCTTTATGCGAGCAAACAAATCAGTCAGCAACGGCAATGGGTATTGATATTTAACAGTGATTTTATTCAAAAGCCGATAATCAATACATGGTCTCAAAGAGCCGTCTTTTTTTGACACAAAGAAAAAACCGGCTCCTAAGGGAGATGACGATGGACGAATATGTCCCTTTTCCAAGGACTCCTTTATATATTCACGCATAGCAGCATGTTCAGGTACAGACAGATTAAATAAACGACCCTTTGGGTATTTACTACCCGGGATTAAATCTATGGCACAATCGCACTCTCGGTGCGGAGGTAACGAACCAAGCTTGGATTCTTCAAAGACGTCACGATAGTCAGACAGGAACTCAGGAATTTCAGAGGGAATAGATGATGAAATGGAAACCACAGGTACATCCCCATGAGCCCCCTTACATCCCCAGCTCAACACAGACATAGCTTTCCAGTCGAGGACTGGGTTGTGAGATTGCAGCCAAGGCAATCCTAGCACCAAATCATCATGTAGATTATACAGCACCAGAAAGCGAATGATCTCCTGGTGATCCGGATTAATACGCATAGTTACTTGTGTCCAGTATTGTGGTTTATTATTAGCCAATGGGGTGGAGTCAATCCCCTTCAGAGGAATAGGAGTCTCCAAAGGCTCTAAATCATACCCACAGCGTTTGGCAAAGGACCAATCCATAAGACTCAAAGCGGCGCCAGAGTCGACATAGGCGTCCGTGGTAATAGATGACAAAGAGCAAATCAGGGTCACAGATAGAATAAACTTAGACGGTAAGGTGCAAATGGAAACAGATTTACCAAGCTTTTTAGTGCGCTTAGAGCATGCTGATATAACATGAGTAGAATCACCACAATAGAAACACAACCCATTTTTCCGTCTAAAATTCTGCCGCTCGCTTCGGGACAGAATTCTATCACACTGCATACTCTCTGGCGATTTCTCAGTGGACACCGCCAGATGGTGCACTGGTTTGCGCTCCCGCAAACGCCTATCGATCTGAATAGCCATTGTCATGGACTCATTCAGACCCGCAGGCACAGGGAACCCCACCATAACATCCTTAATGGCATCAGAGAGACCCTCTCTGAAAGTCGCCGCCAGGGCGCACTCATTCCACTGAGTAAGCACAGACCATTTACGGAATCTTTGGCAGTAAATTTCCGCTTCATCTTGCCCCTGAGATAGGGACATCAAAGTTTTTTCTGCCTGAAGCTCCAAATGAGGTTCGTCATAAAGCAACCCCAAGGCCAGAAAAAACGCATCCACATTGAGCAACGCAGGATCCCCTGGTGTCAATGAAAAAGCCCAGTCTTGAGGGTCGCCCCGGAGCAAGGAAATCACAATCCTGACCTGCTGTGCAGGATCTCCGGCAGAGCGAGATTTCAGGGACAAAAATAATTTGCAATTATTTCGAAAATTCTGAAACCCAGATCTATTCCCCGAGAAAAATTCCGGCAAAGGAATTCTCGGCTCAGATACAGGTGCATGACAAACAAAATCTTGCAAATTTTGTACCTTCGTGGCGAGATTATTCAAACCTGCAGTTACACTCTGAAGATCCATTGCAAACAGGTGAACACAGAACCATTCAAAGGAGAGAGAAAAAAAAAAAAAAAATTTCAGCAGACTACTTATTTCTCTCCTTTCTCAGCCAAGGATTTTAACCCTTTAGTGGGCCGGTCAAACTGTCATGATCTCAATGGCAAGAGATCATAGCATCAGCATATATAGGAACTAGCTCTTGGAAGATGGAAACTGAGCTGACCATGAACTAAACCTAACGCACAACTAGCAGTGGCCGGGTAGCATGCCTACGTTGATTCTAGATGCCCAGCACCAGCCGGAGGACTAAATAAAACTAGCAGAGGAAAATATTAGTCCTAGCTCACCTCTAGAGAAATACCCCGAAAGGAGACAGAGGCCCCCCACATGTATTGGCGGTGAATCAAGATGAAATAACAAACGTAGTATGAAAATAGGTTTAGCAAATTTGAGGTCCACTTACTACATAGCAGAAGACAGAAAGGACACTTTCATGGTCAGCTAAAAAACTCTATCAAAACACCATCCAGAAATTACTTTAAAACTCTGGCATTAACTCATAACACCAGAGTGGCAATTCCTGTTCACAAGAGCTTTCCAGACACAGTAACGAAACTACAGCTGTGAACTGGAACAAAAATGCAAAAACAAACATGGACAAGAGTCCAACTTATCTAGTAGTTGTCTAGGAGCAGGAACAAGCACAGAGAGGCTTCTGATAACATTGTTGACCGGCAAGCAACTAACAGAGCAGCAAGGTTATATAGCGACTCCCACATCTTGATGGGAACAGGTGAACAGAGAAGATGAAGACACCAGTTCAATTCCACCAGTAGCCACCGGGGGAGCCCAGAATCCAAATTCACAACACATCGCGCTGGGAGGGGGCTCCCTGCGGGCTTCCCTGAGACCCCTGGAGCAACGCGATGTGATCGCGTTGCTGCGAGGGTCTTCTACCTCCTATCCCTGCAGGCCCCGGATCCAAAATGGCCACGGGGCTGCATCCGGGTCCTGCAGGGATTACTTCCGGGTGCCGTGCAGGTGCTTGTAAGCCTGCACGGCTGTAAGTGAGATCGGTGATCTGACAGAGTGCTGTGCACACTGTCAGATCACCGATCTGTAATGTCCCCCCCTGGGACAAAGTAAAAAAGTAAAAAAAAAAATTCCCACGTGTAAAAAAAAAAAAGAAAAAAAAAATCCTAAATAAAGAAAAAAAATATATATATTATTCCCATAAATACATTCCTTTATCTAAATAAAAAAAATCACACAATAAAAGTACACATATTTAGTATCGCCGCGTCCGTAACGACCCCACCTATAAAAATATATCACTAGTTAACCCCTTCAGTGAACACCGTAAAAAAAAAAAACAAGGCAAAAAAACAACGCTTTATTCTCATACCGCCAAACAAAAAGTAGAATAACACGCGATCAAAAAGACAGATATAAATAACCATGGTACCGCTGCAAACGTCATCTTGTCCCGCAAAAAAAGAGCTGCCATAAAGCATCATCAGCGAAAAAATAAAAAAGTTATAGTCCTCAGAATAAAGCGATGCCAAAATAATTATTTTTTCTATAAAATAGTTTTTATCGTATAAAAGCGCCAAAACATAAAAAAAATTATAGAAATGAGGTATCGCTGTAATCGTACTGACCCGACGAATAAAACTGCTTTATCAATTTTACCAAACGCGGAACGGTATAAACGCCTCCCCCAAAAGAAATTCATGAATAGCTGGTTTTTGGTCATTCGGAATAAAAAGTGATCAAAAAATCTCCCATGCCCGAGCATGTTACCAATAAAAACGTCAACTCGTTCCGCAAAAAACAAGACCTCACATGACTCTGTGGACTCAAATATGGAAAAATTATAGCACTCAAAATGTGGTAACGCAAAAAATATTTTTTGCAATCAAAAGCTTCTTTCAGTGTGTGACAGCTGCCAATCATAAAAATCCGCTAAAAAACCCGCTATAAAAGTAAATCAAACCCCCCTTCATCACCCCCTTAGTTAGGCAAAAATAAAAAAAATGTATTTATTTCCATTTTACCATTAGGGTTAGGGCTAGGGTTAGGGCTAGAGCTAGGGTTAGGGTTAGGGTTGGGGCTAAGGTTAGGGCTAGGGTTAGGGCTAGGGTTGGGGCTAGGGTTAGGGTTGGGGCTAGGGTTAGGTTGGGGCTAGGGTTGGGGCTAGGGTTAGGGTTAAGGCTACAGTTAGGGTTGGGGCTAAAGTTAGGGTTAGGGTTGGGGCTAAAGTTAGGGTTAGGGTTTGGATTACATCTACGGTTATGAATAGGGTTGGGATTAGGGTTAGGGGTGTGTCTGGGTTAGAGGTGTGGTTAGGGTTACCATTGGGATTAGGGTTAGGGGTGTGTTTGGATTAGGGTTTCAGTTATAATTGGGGGGTTTCCACTGTTTAGGCACATCAGGGGCTCTCCAAACGCGACATGGCGTCCGATCTCAATTTCAGCCAATTCTGCGTTGAAAAAGTAAAACAGTGCTCCTTCCCTTCCGAGCTCTCTCGTGCGCCCAAACAGGGGTTTACCCCAACATATGGGGTATCACCGAACTCTGAACACATTGGAGAACAACTTTTGGGGTCCAATTTCTCCTGTTACCCTTGGGAAAATACAAAACTGGGGGCTAAAAAATAATTTTGTGGAAAAAAAAATATTTTTTATTTGCATGGCTCTGCGTTATAAACTGTAGTGAAACAATTGGGGGTTCAAAGCTCTCACAACACATCTAGATGAGTTCCTTAGGGGGTCTACTTTCCAAAATGGTGTCACTTGTGGGGGGTTTCTACTGTTTAGGTACATTAGGGCCTCTGCAAACGCAATGTGACGCCTGCAGACCATTCCATCTAAGTCTGCATTCCAAATGGCGCTCCTTCCCTTCCGAGCCCTCCCATGCGCCCAAACGGTGGTTCCCCTCCACATATGGGGTATCAGCGTACTCAAGACAAATTGGACAACAACTTTTGGGGTCCAATTTCTCCTGTTACCCTTGGGAAAATACAAAACTGGGGGCTAAAAAATAATTTTGGGGGGAAATTTTTTTTTTATTATTTTCACGGCTATGCGTTATAAACTGTAGTGAAACACTTGAGAGTTCAAAACTCTCACAACACATCTAGATGAGTTGCTTAGGGGGTCTACTTTCCAAAATGGTGTCACTTGTGTTTTTTTTTTTACTGTTTAGGTACATTAGGGCTCTGCAAACGCAATGTGACGCCTGCAGACCATTCCATCTAAGTCTGCATTCAAAATGGCGCTCCTTCCCTTCCGAGCCCTCCCATGCGCCCAAACGGTGGTTCCCCTCCACATATGGGGTATCAGCGTACTCAAGACAAATTGGACAACAACTTTTGGGGTCCAATTTCTCCTGTTACCCTTGGGAAAATACAAAACTGGGGGCTAAAAAATAATTTTGGGGGGAAATTTTTTTTTATTATTTTCACGGCTATGAGTTATAAACTGTAGTGAAACACTTGAGGGTTCAAAATTCTCACAACACATCTAGATGAGTTGCTTAGGGGGTCTACTTTCCAAAATGGTGTCACTTGTGTTTTTTTTTTTACTGTTTAGGTACATTAGGGCTCTGCAAACGCAATGTGACGCCTGCAGACCATTCCATCTAAGTCTCCATCCCTTCCGAGCCCTCCCATGCACCCAAACAGTGGTTCCACCCCACATATGGGGTATCAGCGTACTCAGGACAAATTGGACAACAACTTTTGGGGTCCAATTTCTCCTGTTACCCTCGGGAAAATACAAAACTGGGGGCTAAAAAATAATTTTTGTGGGAAAAAAATGTTTGTTTTATTTTTACGGCTCTGCATTATAAACTTCTGTGAAGCAGTTGGTGGGTCAAAGTGCTCACTACACCTCTAGATAAGTTCCTTAGGGGGTCTACTTTCCAAAATGGTGTCACTTGTGGTGGGGTTTCAATGTTTAGGCACATCAGTGGCTCTCCAAACGCAACATGGCGTCCCATCTCAATTCCTGTCAATTTTGCAGTGAAAAGTCAAACGGCGCTCCTTCCCTTCCGAGCTCTCCCATGCGCCCAAACAGTGGTTTACCCCCACATATGGGGTATCAGCGTACTCAGGACAAATTGTACAACATCTTTTGGGGTCCAATTTCTTCTCTTACCCTTGGGAAAATAAAAAATTGGGGGTGAAAAGATAATTTTTGTGAAAAAATATGATTTTTTATTTTTACGGTTCTGCATTATAAACTTCTGTGAAGCACTTGGTGGGTCAAAGTGCTCACCACACCTCTAGATAAGTTCCTTAGGGGGTCTACTTTCCACAATGGTGTCACTTGTGGGGGATTTCAATGTTTAGACACATTAGTGGCTCTCCAAACGCAACATGGCGTCCCACCTCAATTCCTGTCAATTTTGCATTGAAAAGTCAAACGGCGCTCCTTCCCTTCCGAGCTCTCCCATGCGCCCAAACAGTGGTTTACCCCCACATATGGGGTATCAGCGTACTCAGGACAAATTGTACAACAACTTTTGGGGTCCAATTTCTTCTCTTACCCGTGGGAAGATAAAAAATTGGGGGCGAAAAGATCATTTTTGTGAAAAAATATGATTTTTTATTTTTACGGTTCTGCATTATAAACTTCTGTGAAGCACTTGGTGAGTCAAAGTGCTCACCACACCTCTAGATAAGCTCCTTAGGGGGTCTACTTTCCAAAATGGTGTCACTTGTGGGGGGTTTCAATGTTTAGGCATATCAGGGGCTCTCCAAACGCAACATGGCGTCCCATCTCAATTCCAGTCAATTTTACATTGAAAAGTCAAATGGCGCTCCTTCGCTTCCGAGCTCTGTCATGCGCCCAAACAGTGGTTTACCCCCACATATGGGGTATCGGCGTACTCAGGACAAATTGTACAACATCTTTTGGGGTCCATTTTCTCCTGTTACCCTTGGTAAAATAAAACAAATTGGAGCTGAAGTAAATTTTGTGTGAAAAAAAAGTTAAATGCTCATTTTTATTTAAACATTCCAAAAATTCCTGTGAAACACCTTAAGGGTTAATAAACTTCTTGAATGTGGTTTTGAGCACCTTGAGGGGTGCAGTTTTTAGAATGGTGTCACACTTGGGTATTTTCTATCATATAGACCCCTCAAAATGACTTCAAATGAGATGTGGTCCCTAAAAAAAAATGGTGTTGTGAAAATGAGAAATTGCTGGTCAAATTTTAACCCTTATAACTCCCTAACAAAAAAAAATTTTGGTTCCAAAATTGTGCTGATGTAAAGTAGACATGTGGGAAATGTTACTTATTAAGTATTTTGTGTGACATATCACTGTGATTTAATTGCATAAAAATTCAAAGTTGGAAAATTGCAAAATTTTCTAAATTTTCGCCAAATTTCCGTTTTTTTCACAAATAAATGCAGGTAATATCAAAGAAATTTTACCACTATCATGAAGTACAATATGTCACGAGAAAACAATGTCAGAATCACCGGGATCCGTTGAAGCGTTCCAGAGTTATAAACTCATAAAGGGACAGTGGTCAGAATTGTAAAAATTGGCCCGGTCCATAACGTGCAAACCACCCTTGGGGGTGAAGGGGTTAAAGGACATCAGACAGTTCATGTATCAGATAGGCTTCTCTGCTGTATATTATAATCCCCATGTCCGGGGTTTCCTTTCGGGAGTTCCACTCCTCACACTGACTTCAGGTCAGTCCCAGGTCCTCAAGATAGACCGTCCAGGTCTACGGTCTCCAGGTGCTTCCAGGACGACTCCACTCCCAGGAGCCTCCAACACCGACCGTCCAGGACCTTGCACAGGAACAAACGGATCCATACACAGGAACCTCACAGGACCATGTGACCCACACCCTGGTCACGTTATATACCTTTTAACCACTCCCATGGGTGGGAGTGTGGCTGTGTGGCTAGTTTGTCCCGCCAATCTCACACAACTAGCCTAGTAAGTCTCCCTTGACTATTATACAACACTACACGAACTCTTGTGGGACTACAGGTCCCAGAACAACCACGTTACATCAGACTTACCACGCAGACTCCCTCTGCGACACATATCGGCCATTCACAAAACTGCCAGTCACTGTTTCATCATAACTCTGCCTCCAAGTGCATCTTGAAGTGCACACACAGCGCCCCCTGGCTGTAACATTGGTCACTGCACCACAAGATTTACAACTGGAATATTTCATTCAGTGATATGTAGGATGTGGGATTTTAGTGTTCCCTTTACTTTTTTTTAGCAGTATATATATATATATATATATATATATATATATATATATATATATACACATGTATACATGTATATACAGTACAGACCAAAAGTTTGGACACACCTTCTCATTTAAAGATTTTTCTGTATTTTCATGACTATGAAAATTGTAAATTCACACTGAAGGCATCAAGACTATTAACAGCAGCTCAGATTAGAGACCAGATCAGAGTTCTGACAGAGTTCTAGCAGCAGACACATCTCTACAACAACAGTTAAGAGGAGACTTTGTGCAGCAGGCCTTCATGGTAAAATAGCTGCTAGGAAACCACTGCTAAGGACAGGCAACAAGCAGAAGAGACTTGTTTGGGCTAACACAAGGAATGGACATTAGACCAGTGGAAATCTGTGCTTTGGTCTGATTAGTCCAAATTTGAGATCTTTGGTTCCAACCACCGTGTCTTTGTGCGACGCGGAAAAAGTGAACGGATGGACTCTACATGCCTGGTTCCCACCGTGAAGCATGGAGGAGGAGGTGTGATGGTGTGGGGGTGCTTTGCTGGTGACACTGTTTTGGATTCATTCAAAATTGAAGGCATACTGAACCAGCATGGCTACCACAGCATCTTGCAGCGGCATGCTATTCAATCCAGTTTGCGTTTAGTAGGACCATCATTTATTTTTCAACAGGACAATGACCCCAAACACACCTCCAGGCTGAGTAAGGGCTATTTGACCAAGAACGAGAGTGATGGGGTGCTACGCCAGATGACCTGGCCTCCACAGTCACCAGACCTGAACCCAATCGAGATGGTTTGGGGTGAGCTGGACCGTAGAGTGAAGGCAAAAGGGCCAACAAGTGCTAAGCATCTCTGGGAACTCCTTCAAGATTGTTGGAAGACCATTTCCGGTGACTACCTCTTGAAGCTCATCAAGAGAATGCCAAGAGTGTGCAAAGCAGTCATCAAAGCAAAAGGTGGCTACTTTGAAGAACCTAGAATATAAGACGTAATTTCAGTTGTTTCACACTTTTTTGTTAAGTATATAATTCCACATGTGTTAATTCATAGTTTTGATGCCTTCAGTGTGAATGTACAATTTTCATAGTCATGAAAATACAGAAAAATCTTAAAATGAGAAGGTGTGTCCAAACTTTAGGTCTGTACTGTATATATATATGTATATACACACACACACACACACACACACACACAGTGCCTTGCAAAAGTATTCGGCTCCCCGGAACTTTTCAGCCTTTTCCCACATATCACGCTTCAAACATAAAGATACCAAATGTAAATTTCTGGTGAAGAATCAACAACAAGTGGAACACAGTTGTGAAGTTGAATGAAATTTATTGGTTATTTAAAATTTTTGCGGAAAGTCAAAAACTGGAAAGTGGGGCATGCAATATTATTCGGCCCCTTTAACTTAATACTTTGTTGTGCCACATTTTGCTGCGATTACAAGTCGCTTGGGGTATGTCTCTATTAGTGATGAGCGAATATACTCGGTACTCGAGATTTCCCGAGCACGCTCGGGTGTCCTCCGAGTATTTGTAAGTACTCGGAGATTTTGTTTTCAGCGCCGCAGCTGAATGATTTACATCTGTTAGCCAGCATAAGTACATGTGGGGGTCGCTTCGTTGCTAGGGAATCCCCACATGTAATCAAGCTGGCTAACAGATGTAAATTTTTGGTTTCATCTGACCAGAACACCTTCTTCCACATGTTTGGTGTCTCCCAGGTGCCTTGTTGTTTATGGATATCATTGAGAAATGGCTTTCTTCTTGCCACTCTTCCATAAAGGCCAGATTTGTGCAGTGTACGACTAATTGTTGTCCTATGGACAGACTGTCCCACCTCAGCTGTAGATCTCTGCAGTTCATCCAGAGTGATCATGGGCCTCTTGGCTGCATCTCTGATCAGTCTTCTCCTTCTCTGAGATGAAAGTTTAGAGGGATGGCCGGGTCTTGGTAGATTTGCAGTGGTATGATGCTCCTTCCATTTCAATATGATCCTTGCACAGTGCTCCTTGGGATGTTTAAAGTTTTGGAAATCATTTTGTATCCAAATCCGGCTTTAAACTTCTCCACAACAGTATCACGGACCTGCCTGTTGTGTTCCTTGGTCTTCATGATGCTCTCTGTGCTTCAAACAGAACCCTGAGACTATCACAGAGCAGGTGCATTTATACAGAGACTTGATTACACACAGGTGGATTTAATTTATCATCATTAGGCATTTAGGACAACATTGGATCATTCAGAGATCCACAATGAACTTCTGGAGGGAGTTTGCTGCACTGAAAGTAAAGGGGCCGAATAATATTGCACGCCCCACTTTTCAGTTTTTGATTTTTCACAAAAATTTAAAATAACCAATAAATTTTGTTCAACTTCACAATTGTG
Source organism: Ranitomeya variabilis (assembly GCF_051348905.1). Classification (NCBI taxonomy): domain Eukaryota; kingdom Metazoa; phylum Chordata; class Amphibia; order Anura; family Dendrobatidae; genus Ranitomeya; species Ranitomeya variabilis. Next base: position 690,363,753 of record NC_135236.1, on the reverse strand, counting down.
TTCCACTTGTTGTTGATTCTTCACAAAAAATTTACATTTGGTATCTTTATGTTTGAAGCCTGATATGTGGGAAAAGGTTGAAAAGTTCCAGGGAGCCGAATACTTTCCAAAGGCAGTGTATATATAGTAGCCTGTATAGATCAGACAGGAGGTTTACAGGTGTGTGGTGGATCATATCCATTATATATAGAGAGAGGTGTATGTAGATTTTGTAGTTATTCTGCAGGTCACTTCGGCCAGTGATGGATCATACACTTTTTGTATGGTATATCTGGACAGTATTTTATGTCTATTATGTTTTTTTTCAGATCCAGCTCCCCCAAAGTCTCTTTTTGCAGTGAATAAAACTCAGACATCATTCACCCTCCTTTGGGTAGAGGACGGATTCTCCGATTATTACGATGTCTCTTGCTGGCGCTTGGATCTGTTGCACAGTGAATATGAGAAGGTGAGAAACAATGTCAGGACCAGGCCATGTATCGCCTGCATTCTATATCTAATGTATATGTTGTCCATAAGTTACACTTAGCTCAGCTTCACTACACATCCCGACACAAGGTATATGTTGTCCATAGGTTACACTGAGAACAGCTTCTCTACACATAATGTATATGTCGTCCATAGGTTTCACCGAGCCCAGCTTCACTACACATCCCAACACAAGATATATGTTGTCCATAGGTTACCCTAATCTCAGCTTCTCTGCACATCCCGACACAATGTGTATGTCGTCCATAGGTTACACAGAGCTGAGCTTCAATACACATAATGTATATGTCGTCCATAGGTTACACTAAGCTCAGCTTCACTATACAGCCCAAAACATAATGTATATGTCATCTATGGGTTACAGTGAGCTCCCCTTCCCTACACAGGTCAAAACTTAATGTATGTAACAATTATAGTGGTACACTCAGGAACCTCTTGGCTTGAGACAAATAAGGCAGCTGAACCAGAGTGCAGTGTCAAGTCTGTATTATTCAAACACACATAGATGCGATGCGTGAGCAAACAGTTCAAATAGTCACAGCAAATAAGGTGATATTAGAAGTTCATTTGCAGCTCTGCTGCAGGCAGAGTCAGTATGTATATTAATACACGTGGGTGCAGCACGTCCACAACAGTTCAAGTAACACAGCAAACAGGGTGATCTTAGGAGTATTTCATTTGCAGCTCTGCTGTGGGCTAAGTCTTATGGGCGTAGCATTCATTGGGGAATGCAGATCAGAAGACCCAGTTCATACCAGGGCTGGCAGTCACTAAATAAGAGTCCAGGAACAGTGCAGAGCTACGAGTCCAGAAGAGTCAAATATACTGGCACTGTATACCAACAAGATAAGCTGTAGCAGGCCGAGCTTATGTATCCTAGCAGTCAGGCTGAAGCAACTGCAGAGTAACACCGGCACAATAGCTTGTAGCACGAGCACCACTGCGAGCTGGTAAGGTTTGCAGAAAAGGCGGAGCCGGATTATCTGGAGAGGAAAAGTCTCTTGCAACACAAAGCCAGGAATTCAAGCAGAATACACAAGCATGGACTGGGAGGGGAACCAGGGTTACAAACACAGGGAAGACGGATCACATGAGCAGAAGTGAAGCAGCAGACGCCACCTCAGATGAAACAGGGAATCCAGAGTCCTGACATTACTCCCTCCTTAACAGCAGCCTCAGAACGATCCCGGACCTGGTCTCTCAGGGTATCTTTGATGGAACTGAGCAATCTTCTGCACGGCACAGATGTTAGTCACGAGTTCCCAAGAGTCTTCCTCAGGTGGATACCCCTGCCATCTTATAAGATACTGAAGTTGATTTTTGCGGATCCTGGAATCAATGATTTCTTCCACCAAGATTTGCTCCTGCCCATCTACCAGTACAGGTTGTGGACGGGGCACAATGCATCCCTGGACTTTATTAGGAGAGACAGGCTTTGTCACGATTCCACACCGTGACCGTTACCCCTACGTCACGGATCGGGGTGACTTTAGGCCAACAGACGGCTATCACATGTGCAGGGGGGCTTATCCTAGTTATCCCTCCACTGCTAGCAATGTGATGAAAAAACACACACAAGGCTATTGACCTCTTGATTTACAGTAGGGGCTTATTTCAGGTATCCCACTGCTCTTCAATATACCACGAACTGCAGGAATTTATGTATATCCCGCTTACAGTTCCACTTGAAACTTGCAGCTCTCTGGCGCCCCCCTTACTCTCAGGTCAGATTAGGTACTGCACCTAGGGTAATTAGTCGCCAGAAAGGCTGCCTGCTGTGTACTGGCTATTGGGCACACTGCAACGAGGCAATATAAATACTCCCGCTCAGGCAGGAACAATAATTATCAATGCCGCAGTCGCTACAACGACTCCCAACTACCCAGTACAACGGTATGCTGCCACCAGCTTCAGTTAAACGGGTCCGAAGCTAACCCAAAACAGTAGTGTAATTCCCTTCAGAAGACTTAGGATACGTTTTAGAGCATGAAGAACGAATCTAGTATTAAATATTATACTCCATTAAAGTTTAGGCAGTGTTTATAGAAAAGATATTACAAGGATTTTACAAAAGAGACAATTGCAAATATGTACAAGGTAATTATAAAACAAACAGGGATTAAATGAGAAATAACACTTACATGTGTTCAGATCATTTGAGGCAACCAGGCTAGTGGGCGGAGTTCCCAAATGTCCCAATTCGTCAGGGTTCTGGAGTAAGATCAGGCTCACACAGACTCCAGCAGACAGACCTCAGGCTGGGGTGATGGTAGAAACTTATAAAGTGTAGCTCGGTGACATCACCAAAAGGGCTGGCTTACCCAGACCCTCCTCTCTCTTCAGTCTTAGTAAATTTCACACAAGTTTGTCTAATGCCTGTATCTCCACTCCAGAACATGTCAGAATCATAACACACCCAGCATTCATCTTGTATTAAGATTTGCTCTCTATAGATACTAAATTCAGGCTATACATCAAACATTTAGATATCTGCCTAGTGACATGGCATGCTTCAAAGAAGCCATAAATTCATCAAAAATAACTCAGAAGCAAATGGCCATAAAAATTTCAACATTTAATTAGAATATTTAAAAGACAATAATTCATGAACCTATTCTATGATAAATACAAAAAATGGAGGGAAAATGACTATACAGTGACCGCTAAAAAACACCCACAGTTTTAAGAGTATTATGCTCATTGATAAATATAGTACATGCTTTTATCCCCAAAACAATTTGCACATGTCTGTGAAGATCTAGATAATATTTTGTAAGGATAGTCTAATGTGAAATGAAGGCCCTGCTTCCCTATTTTAAGTATGTGCACCTCGTGTGCGGTGTAGCCGGCGGAAGCGCCGTTATTTAGCTGCCGCCCCTTTACAACTTGATCCACGCCATATAAGCAACCTACATTAGCCTACATTATACACCTTCCCGCAGACAAAGCCACAAGCGAAACGCGCGTCCGGGTCAGCCGCTGACACCCGCACAGGTAATGGCACCTTATGCTTTCCCTTCCATGCTGCTTTAATGAATTCATCCACTAGCATAGCATATCTATAGTTCAGGTGGATAATTAATTGGGTTCCTAGCTCCCATCATGCACACGAGGTGCACATACTTAAAATAGGGAAGCAGGGCCTTCATTTCACATTAGACTATCCTTACAAAATATTATCTAGATCTTCACAGACATGTGCAAATTGTTTTGGGGATAAAAGCATGTACTATATTTATCAATGAGCATAATACTCTTAAAACTGTGGGTGTTTTTTAGCGGTCACTGTATAGTCATTTTCCCTCCATTTTTTGTATTTATCATAGAATAGGTTCATGAATTATTGTCTTTTAAATATTCTAATTAAATGTTGAAATTTTTATGGCCATTTGCTTCTGAGTTATTTTTGATGAATTTATAAATTCAGGCTAGTAGGGACACTCAGTTCCAGAGAAATCCATATTCTGTCCCTGTTGGACTTGGAAGCTCCTGCTTACAGTGATGGATAGATGCGCCGATGGACTTTCACAAACTGGACCCATCATTTTCTTAGACAAAACCGTTGGCCCAATATCTTATTATATTAGAACAAAGACCCTCATGGATTCTGGAGACTTCTAATCCAGTTCTAGCTGAAGGGGAGTTTGAGCCTACCCAAGCGATCGTAAAAATTATTTTGGGAGGGGCATGAGGGATTTGGGAGCTGAAAGTCTGGAATGCAGCAAGAAGCCATAAAAGCTCTTCTACACAGACATTCAGAAACACAGGGAAGGGGGGGTTTAGCCCGCAGCTTTTGGGACCATGGTCAGACATTCAAAAATCCCTCAGCTATGGTTTTTACATTATCGGACATACATTTTCCTCACACCTCCCCCTTTTGGTCTGCGCTAGGGAGGCAGAGCCCCACGGTATGCCTCCATGCGCACCTCAGTAGGTTCACCCTGGCGGGACAGTCCATCTGCATTCCCATGCTCCCTGCCAGTTTTGTGTTCAATGGAGAAGTCAAACTGCTGAAGGGCAAGGTTCCAGCGTAGCAACCTGCCGTTGGTTCCACACATGGCGTTTAGCCAGCGCAGAGAGTTGTGGTCGGTCACCACGGTGAAGGTGCGACCGTACAAGTAGGGCTGCAAGCGCTGCAGGGCCCAGACTATGGCCAGGCACTCTGTTGTGAACTCTATTTTTTGGCTCCCTCTAGTGGTCACAAGCGGTACTGTGTAGTGTTGTCTTTCTGCAGGTTGCAGCATCAGCTGGTTCGTTATTCTTGGTTGGTTTCCTATTTAGCTCACCTGGATACTCAGTTCCTTGCCTGCTATCAATGTATTCAGTGCTCTTCAGATTCCTTGTGTCTACCTTGCTCCCAGTCTCTCCAAGACAAGCTAAGTTTTTGTTTGATCATTTTTTGATTATCAGTGTTCATTATGTTTTTAGTCCAGCTCGCTAAAATGTGATTTCCTCGCTTGCTGGTTGCTCTAGGGGACTGAGTTTCTCCCCCCACACCGTGAGTTGGTGTGGGGGTTCTTGAAATCTCAGTGTGGATATTTTGTAAGGGTTTTTTACTGACCGCATAGATTCCTTGCTTTCAACACAGGGGTTTTGCACAGTGCTGTTTTCAATGCCTGGAAGGCCCCCTCACAGCCATTAGTCCAGTTGACGATGTGGGGTAGCTTCTTTCTGGTGAGGTCCGTCAAAGGTTTTGCCAGGCTACTATAGTGCTGTACGAAGCGTCTATAGTACCCTGCAGTGCCTAGGAAGGACATCACCTGTTTCTTGGTCCTGGGAGTGGGCCAGTCCACGATCGCTCTCACTTTCTCAGGCTCTGGCTTTAGGGTGCCTCCGCCTACCCGGTGCCCCAGGTAGTGGACCTCCCTCATGCCCATCTGGCACTTTCCGGGCTTGATAGTCAGTCCTGCTTGGTGAATTTGCCTGAGCACCTCCTCGAGATGCTGCAGGTGTTTCTTCCAGGAGGGACTGAAGATGGCAATGTCATCCAAGTACTCCACGGCGTACTCCTCCAGTCACTGAAGCAGGAGGTTGACCATCTGCTGGAAAGTGGCAGGAGCATTCTTCATGCCGAAGGGCATGACCGTGGACTCGTACAGTCCAAAGGCTGTGATAAAGGCAGACTTCTCCTGCACCTCGGGGCTCAGGGGAATCTGCCAGTATCCTCGACTCAGACCCATTATTGTCAGGTATTTTGCACCAGCTAACTTCTCAAGCAGCTCCTCGATGCACGGCATTGGGTGCGCGTCAGAGGCTGTAATGGCGTTGAGCCCCCTGTAGTCCACGCAGAACCGGGTGGTCCGGTCCTTCTTTGGCATGAGAACTACGGTGAGGCCCACGCGCTCTTTGACCATTGAATCACCCCCAGCTGTAACATCGCATCGATCTCCTGGCGCATAACCTGCTGCACCTGGTCGGAGATTCAATAGGGTGTTCGCCGTAGTGGGGCATGATTCCCGCTGTTCACCTCGTGGACGGCTAACTCAGTCCTTCCAGGTCGGTTGGAGAATATGACCCGGAAGGGTTCCAGTGTGGTTTGCAACTGCAACCGCTGTGGTTCAGTTAGCGAGGCGCTCACCTCCACGTCCTCAATGGACCCACCGGCCTTGGCTTGGGCCAGCATGTCCAGGAGGGTGTCTTCCTCCCCATCTTCGGGTAAGCTGAAGACCGGTAGGACGAAAGGTTCACGTTCATGATGAGCCTTCATCATGTTGACGTGAAAGGCCTTTCGCCTACCCCGAGCGTGGTCAAGCGTGACCATGTAGGTGACCGGGTTGAGCTGTTGGTGGATGACGTACGGGCCCTCCCAGGCTGCCTGAAGCTTATCCGTTGGTACGGGGACCAGCACCCGCACTTTTTGACCCACATGGTAGGTCCGCTCCCAGGCGTTCTGGTCGTACCAGTGCTTCTGGTCAGCCTGAGCCTGCGTCATGTTGTCATGCACCAACTGCATCAAGGTCTGCATCTTGTCACGGAAGCGCATGAGATACTCCACTATGGACACTTCAGAAGGGTTTGGCTCCTCTTCCCAGGATTCTCTAACCAACCCAAGGGGTCCCCGGACTCGCCTGCCGTACAGGAGCTCGAAGGGGGAGAACCCCGTTGAGGCCTGCGGGACCTCTCGGTAAGCGAACAGCAGGTGTGGGAGTTACCGCTCCCAGTCGCGCCCTTGGGTCTCAACCAGCATGCGTAGCATCTGTTTGAGGGTACCATTGAAGCGTTCACACAAGCCATTGGTCTGTGGCTGATACGCACTCGATATCAGGTGCTTCACCTGCATTCTCTTACAGAGAGCCTCCATTAGGCGAGACATGAATTGGGTCCCTTGATCAGTGAGCATCTCCCTGGGAAATCCTACACGTGAAAAGATAGCCAACAGGGCATCCGCCATCTTATCTGCCCTAGTTGATGACAGAGCTACTGCCTCTGGGTACCGGGTAGCGTAGTCTACCACAGTAAGGATGTATCGCTTTCCAGAGCTGCTGGGGACGGCCAGCGGGCCCACAATGTCCACCGCGATCCTCTGGAAAGGCTCCTCTATCACTGGCAAAGGGATCAGGGCAGCCTTAAGAGCAGGCCCCACCTTCCCCACTCTTTGACAGGTGACACAGGAGCGGCAGTAGTTTGACACATCTGTCCCCATCTTAGGCCAATAGAAGTGTTGAGACAGCCGGGCCTTTGTTTTGCTGATCCCCAAGTGTCCAGCTAGCGGGATCTCATGGGCAATCCGTAACAACTCACCCCGGAATTGCTGCGGGACGACCAGCTGTCTTTCCCTCAACCACTCCTTTTGTGATTCTCCGGGTACTGTCTCCCGGTACAACTTTCCTCGTTCCCAGAACACCCTCTCCTTATCAGTCTCGGAGATGGGCGTCTCGGTGAGTTGTCTCAAACTCTCTAGGCTCGCATCTGTGTGCAGAGCGGCCTGAAACTCCTGGCTAGGTGAAGCCAGAAGTGACGTCAGGGTCCCTTCCCCACGGGAACCCTCTGGGACCTGCTCTGGGTCCACCTCTGGTTCAGTCACAGTGATGACTGAGGAGGGTCCGGAAGGCAGACAGTTATCCACGTTCCGGGCACTGTGACTGCGGGTGACAGCAGCTACATAGGCTGTCTCCCCGGGGATTTCTACCGACCCATCAGCCGACGCTGCTATGGGCTCTACCTCCCCATCCACCCCTATTACCTCAGGGGCATTGCTACTTATGGGCCAGTTACCTTCCTCGGTGGCACTGGTCAATTGCATGGCATCACCTTCCTCACGGTTCCCATGTATCTCCCCATTTCCTGTAGCACCGACACTTGCCCCTGCTAGGGGTTCCTCAGCCATCTCACTCCACAGAGCGACGTGGCTGTGCACTCCTGTACCTATGGACACATCAACTTTCACAGAAAAATCATTATCAGGTTCAGTTGGTTCAGTTGGTACAGGTACAACATTTTCACCATCAATCCTAGGGAAAAAATGGTTATCAGATGCATCATTATAAGATAAAGCATGGTCAGGTAACACATGCGATTTCCCATCATCATCATCATCAGGGTTAACGTTACCCTTATTAGCAGATTGGGGAGGGGTGTCCGGGACGTATTATGCAACCATCCTCACCAAATCATTCCCCAACAAAACATCAGTGGGCAAATTATCAGACAGCCCCCACTTCCTTCACCCCGCTCCCGGCACCCCAATCAATATAAACCCGGGCCATTGGCAAGGGACACCTGATGCCCCCAATCCCAGTGACAGTTAGTGTTTTCCCCGGAATGATTTCTTCAGGGGCCTCCAGTTCGGGTCAGATGAGGGTTCGTTCAGCCCCGGTGTCCTTGAGGCCTGTAGCAACATGGCCTCCCACAGTGATATGCTGTACGTTGTCACACACCCTCCCAGCCTCACCACCCACCAAAAGAACTGTGCATTAGGCCCTGGGGCCTTGGATTGGGAGTTCTTCCGCTTGTCTTGACAGTGGGGACTGATATGACCAGTCCGATTGCAGAAGTAACACTTGCGGGGTTTGGTGGTAGGTCTGATGCTGTTGGCTACGGGGACAGGACCTCTGGTGTGTTGGCTGGCAGGGGTACTGGCGTTGGTTGCAGGCTTACCCCCTCTCCAGCTGGTGGTGACTGGCTTCCACACTTCTGATCTACGGTTGGCCTCATAGGCATCGGCAATCTGCGCTGCTTTCGTCACATCTTTGGGCTCTCTGTCCATCACGAACTGTCGCACCTCAGCTGGGCAAAGATGTAAGAACTGGTCTTTGATCATCAGGTCTCGCAGCTGTGCAAAGGTGGTCACTGACAGTCCTTGGGTCCACTGGTCAAAGTGGGTCCCCAGTCCATGCGCCACATCGCCGTAGCTGTCATGTGGGCCACGTTGGAGGTTCCGGAACTTTCTACGGTAAACCTCAGGTGTAAGCTGGTATTTGGCTATGAGGGCCTGCTTGATAGCCTCATAGTCACCATCTCGTTCTTGAGGGAGTGCAGCAAACGCCTCCAGAGCTTTGCCTCTCAGCCCTGGTGTCAGGTATCGTGCCCATTCATTGCTATGCAGCTGGTACTGTCTGCAGGCCTTCTCAAATGCCCGCAGAAAAGTGTCCAAGTCCCCATCCTTTTCCATAACAGGGAAGTGATCGGGCCGGGGCTTCGGTATTCCACCGCTGCCACCAATTTGTCACGATTCCTCACCTCTGCCACCAATATGTCACGGATTCACACCGTGACCGTCACCCCTACGTCACGGATCGGGGTGACTTTAGGCCAACAGACGGCTATCACATGTGCAGGGGGCTTATCTTAGTTATCCCTCCACTGCTACAATGTGATGAAAAACACACACAAGTTTATTGACCCCTTAGTTTACAGCAGGGGCTTATTTTAGTTATCCCACTGCTCTTCAATATACCACGAACTGCTGGGATTTATGTATATCCCGCTTACAGTTCCACTTGAAACCTGCAGCTCTCTGGTGCCCCCTTTACCCTCAGGTCAGATTAGGTACTGCACCTAGGATAATTAGTCGCCGGAAAGGCTGCCTGCTGTGTACTGGCTATTGGGCACGCTGCAGCGAGGCGTTTTAATTACTCCCGCTCAGGCAGGAACAATAATTATCAATGTCGCTGTCGCTACAACGACTCCCAAAGGCACAGTGCACAGTATTGCTGCCACCAGCTTCGATTAAACGGGTCCGAAGCTAACCCAAAACAGTAGCGTAATTACCTTCAGAAGACTTAGGGTACATTTTAGAACAGGGAGAACGAATCTAGTATATTAAATATTATACTCCATAAAAGGTTTAAGGCAGTGCTTATAAACAGTTATATAAAGATGTTACAATATGAGACAATTGCAAATATGTACAAGGTAATTATAACATAAAGGGATTAAATGAGAAAAGGTAAAACTCACATGTTCTCAGTTCATTTCAGGCAACCAGGCTAGTGGGTGGAGTTCCCATATGTCCCAATGCATGAGGACTGGGAGTCAGGCTTCTCAGGTCAAAACTCACATAGGCTCCAGCAGACTCCAGGCTGGGGTGAGGGTAGAAACTTATAAAGTGTAGCTGGGTGACATCACCAAAAGGGCTGGCTTATCCAGACCCTCCTCTCTCTTCAGTCTTAGTAGATTTCCCACAAGTTTGTCTAATGCCTGTATCTCCGCTACAGAACATGTCAGAATCATAACACACCCAGCATTCATGTCGTATTAACGTTGGCATTCTAATGAGATCAAATATGTCCTATTTGTGATGCATAATTACAGAGAAACCCCTACTTTTTACCTGATGGAGTTAGAAGCACATGTTTACAGGGATGGATAGATGCGCCGATGGACTTTCACAAACTGGACCCATCATTTTCCTAGACAAAACCATTGGCCCAATATCTTACGAAAACAACAAAAGACCTCATGTTTTTGGAGACTTCTATACCAGTTATAGCTGGACAGATTGGAGGGGGCGAGTAACTTGCTTCAAGCCTGGAATTTATGGCCAGGGCAATAAAACCCCATTCTACCATACATTCTCAAACTTACAACGAAGCAAAGAGAGAGAAGGGGGGTTTTAGCCCAGAGCATGGGCTAACAGGAGAAACTAAACTTATAGGATATTTCATAAAATATCGTGACACTGTATACAACCATTATACACTGTATATAACCTCCAACCATCATACACTGTATTGTTGTGATTTTGCTTTTTGCTCCCTCTAGTGGTCATTAGTGATTTGACTCTGGAGCACAGACGTCTTTTCCTATATCCTCACCTGGGCCGTTAGTTCAGGGGCGTTGCTATATAAGCTCCCTGGACCTTCAGTTCAATGCCTGGCATCGTTGAAATCAGAGCTAATCTGTTGTGCTCTTGTCCTCTGATCCTGGTTCCTGTTTTTCAAGCTAAGTCTGCTTCTTTGCTTTTTGCTTTTGTTTTGTTTGGTATTTTTGTCCAGCTTGTTCCTATCTGTATCCTGACCTTTGCTGGAAGCTCTAGGGGGCTGGTGTTCTCCCCCCGGACCGTTAGACGGTTCGGGGGTTCTTGAATCTCCAGCGTGGATTTTTATAGGGTTTTTGTTGACCAGATAAGTTATCTTGCTATATTCTGCTATTAGTAAGCTGGCCTCTCTTTGCTGAACCTGGTTCATTTCTGTGTTTGTCATTTCCTCTTACCTCACCGTTATTATTTGTGGGGGGCTTGTATCTTGCTTTGGGGTCCCTTTCTCTGGAGGCAAGAGAGGTCTTTGTTTTCTTCTCCTAGGGGTAGTTAGATTCTCCGGCTGGCGCGAGTCATCTAGCGATCACCGTAGGCATGATCCCCGGCTACTTCTAGTGTTGGCGTTAGGAGTAGCTATTTGGTCAACCCAGTTACCACAGCCCTATGAGCTGGATTTTTGTATCTTGCAGACTTACACGTTCCTCTGAGACCCTGTCCACTGGGGTCATAACACTGTATATAACCTACAACCATTATACACTGTATATAACCTACAATATCATTCACTGTATATAACCTACAACCATTGTACACTGTATATAACCCATAGCTCCCAACTGTCCCTCATTCTGTGGGACTGTCCCGGTTTTGAGCCTTTGCCCCGCACGAGACGCTCTGCTTCCTGCAGACAGCAGGAGAAGCAGCCGACACGCCCCCTTGTGCTAGGCCACACCCCTTCTGTATGCATTGCAGTACTGTCAAGATCCATGTTTGGATCTGTGGCAGATCTGGTTTCCCTCTGATTTAAACCTTTTTTCCTTTCTGGTCATTGGGGGTTAATGCAGTTTTCTCCCCCCCGGTGGCCGCTGGTGTTATTGCATTGCTGCTGGGTCAGGTGATGTTTGTGGCCACTCCCACCATCCTTTATAAGGTCACCTGGTGCACCAGCTGACTGTTGGTGATACAGGTCCTTCTGGAGACCAACCTCGCAGTAGCAGCTCCCTGGTGTCAGCCAAGTCTGGTGTTTGGAGCTCTGTTGCTGTACTATCCGTGTTGTGGAGTCTGCAGCGGCGTGCACAAGCTAAGTTCTGAGTTTTGTTACTTTGCAGTTTGTGCATTAACCTTTTGGTATCGTGTTCCCCTCACTCTCATATTCTTTATTTGCTTTGTGGTGCTGTTTACACTGTTCACCTCCTGGGGTGGGGGTTGGGGGTTTAGTTCAGGGTTTAACAGGAGACAGGGACAGGTCGGTGACTTGGGCCTCCCTACCTTCAAGGGTACCCCCAAGTTAAGGAAAGACAGGGCTTCCCCTAGCCTGAGGGGCAGTTCAGGGGCCCAGATTCCTCATCTCCTGTTTTCCTATTTCTTCCCCGTGACAAGTACAGCTTAGAGACAGAGAAGGAGAGAGAGGGGGCATTTTGAGGTACGTAACTGTAGTTAGTAACAGCTTACCTGCCGAACGGGTGCCAGTGTAGGGCTAGTTTCACACTAGCGTTTTGAGGAGCTGTGGAGGGCTGCTGACTTCTTCCATGAAGCCCCGCCCTCGGCCGCACCTCCGCCGCTAGATCTGCCTACTTCTGCATGCAGCCTGCCTGCATACCTATCTTTAACATTAGGTACACAGGTCGTGCGGCTGTATGTGGATGCTTCCGTATGCGTCGTTTTGACGATCCGGAGGAAAAAAAATTGCTACCAGCTGCGTCTAACGCTGGTCTCTGCATCATCAAAACGATGCATGCGGAAGCATCCGCATACAGCCGCATGACCTGCGTACCTAATGTTAAAGATAGGTACGCAGGCCGCATGCAGAAGTAGGCAGAGCTAGCGGCGGAGGTGCGGCCGAGGGCGGGGCTTCACAGAGGAAGTCCGCAGCCCTCCACAGTTCCTCAATACACTAATGTGAAACCGGCCTAAGCAGCAGTGGAGCTAATGTCTGGGTAATCCTGTGTGGAATGAGTGGGGCTGAGCAGGGTGGGATGGAGACTCGTCACAGGCTTCCTTCTCTGTAACTGGCCTCAGCTGCTCAGTGCTGTGATTGCAGAGGGACTATCAGCAGTCGATATCACAGGCCAGTGAATGCTGGAGGAGGAGGAGCAGCAGAGGCAGCTGCAGCTCCCAGGGAGAGGGCTAATTAATGTGGCTTGTTATTTTTCCCCACTGGCAGCCTCACCAATAATTCACATGCAATTGAGCCTCATTTGGTGCTGCTGTCTTGTAAAGCCTGACATTAAGCTAAGCCTGACACTATGTGCTGGTTGTCATGGCGCTGGATGAGGGTAAGCGTATGTGTGAGGTCAGGAGGTGTTTACAGTGTGGATGTAGCAGAGCCGTGTGTGTACGAGGTGTATGGATCGGAGCGTGTGAAAGGTGTATGGAGCAGAGTCATGTGTGTGTGTGTGTAAGAGGTGTACGGAGCCATATGTATGAGGTGTACGGAGCGCAGCCACGTGTGTACGAGGTCTATGGATCGGAGCAGCGTGTGAAAGGTGTATGGAGCGGAGTTGTGTGTGTACGAGGTGTACGGAGCGGAGCTGCGTGTGTACGAGGTGTGCGGAGCAGAGCCATGTGTGTATGGAGCGGAGCCAGGGCCGGACTGGGACTAAAATTCAGCCCTGGCATTTGAAGTTACACAGGCCCACTTGTCACATGGTGACTGTATAATATCTTTGTACGCTTGTAGGCAGGGCCGGTTTTAGGCAAAGTGGGGCCCTAGGCAAAGTTTAAAATGGGTCCCCAAATGCTAACATATTGCACATCACACAGAAGCCTTTCTGTTGTATTTACGTGCGCTGAGTTCAGGCCGCTAAACGAGTTTGATCGACAATACTGAAGTTGTTCAACGCTTGTTTCCCGGCCTCTTTCCACCAGCTGAGGAATAATGATGAGACAGAACGATCACTAATAGATCACCATACAGTATCATGTTTTCAGCAGCACATCTACAGTTTACACTGGCAATGTGCTGCTGACAACAAGGCTTTTTGTTCCAGCAAAAACAATCCGAATATGCAGCATTTTACTTGTTTAGTAAAATACACCCCATAGTCCTCCATATATTATAATGTGCTCCATAGTCCTCCATATAGTATAATACACTCCCTATAGTCCTCCATATATTAAAATACACTGCTCAGTCCTCCACATAGTATAATACACTCCTCATAGTCCTCCATATAGCATAATACAATCCTCATAGTCCTCCATATAGCATAATACAATCCTCATAGTGCTCCATATAGTATAATGCACCGCCACAGTCATCCATGTAGTACAATTCACTTCCCATAGTATAATGCACCCCATAGTTCTTCATATAGTATAACGTATTCCCCATAGTCCTCGATACAGTATAATGCAGCCACCCCAGAGTATAATGCAGCCACCCCAGAGTATAATGCAGCCACCCCAGAGTATAATGCAGCCACCCCACAGAGTATAATGCAGCCACCCCAGAGTATAATGCAGCCACCCCACAGAGTATAATGCAGCCACCCCAGAGTATGTAACCCCCATAGAATATAATACAGCCCACCTCCCCATAATATATAATGTAGCCCCCCATAGAATATAATGCAGCCCCCCATAGTATATAACGCAGCCTCCCCCATAGAATATAATATACCCCCACAATAGTATATAACACAGCCACATAGTACATAACATGGCCTCCCCCATAGAATATAATATACTCCCCATAATATATAGCAAAGCCCGCATATTATATAGCACAAACCGCATAGTATACAGCACAGCCTGCATACTATAGCACAGCTCGCGTAGTAGATAACACAGCCCACACAGCAGTATTCAGCACAGACCACACAGTAGTATACAGCACAGACCACACAGTAGTATACAGCACAGCCCACGTAGAAGTATACAGCACAGTCCACACAGTAGTATACAGCACAGCCCACAGAGTAATATATACAGCACAGCCCACAAAGTAATATATACAGCACAGCCCACAAAGTAATATATACAGCACAGCCCACAGAGAACTATATACAGCACAGCCCACAGAGAACTATATACAGCACAGCCCACAGAGAACTATATAAAGCACAGCCCAGAGTACTATATACAGCACAGCCCAGAGTACTATATAAAGCACAGCCCAGAGAGTACTATATACAGCACAGCCCAGAGAGTACTATATACAGCACAGCCCAGAGAGTACTACATACAGCACAGCCCAGAGAGTACTATATACAGCACAGCCCACAGAGTACTATATACAGCACAGCCCACAGAGTACTATATACAGCACAGCCCACAGAGTACTATATACAGCACAGCCCACAGAGTACTATACACAGCACAGCCCACAGAGTACTATACACAGCACAGCCCACAGAGTACTATATACAGCACAGCCCACAGAGTACTATATACAGCACAGCCCACAGAGTACTATATACAGCCCACAGTAGTATACAGCACAGAGCACAGCCCACAGAGAACTATATACAGCCCACAGTAGTATACAGCACAGAGCACAGCCCACAGAGAACTGCATACAGCACAGAGCACAGCCCACAGAGAACTATATACAGCCCACAGTAGCATACAGCACAGAGCACAGCCCACAGATAACTATATACAGCCCACAGTAGTATACAGCACAGAGCACAGCCCACAGAGAACTATATACAGCACAGAGCACAGCCCACAGAGAACTATATACAGCCCACAGTAGCATACAGCACAGAGCACAGCCCACAGATAACTATATACAGCCCACAGTAGTATACAGCACAGAGCACAGCCCAGAGAGCTATATACAGCCCACAGTAGTATACAGCACAGAGCACAGCCCACAGAGAACTATATACAGCCCACAGCAGTATACAGCACAGAGCACAGCCCACAGAGAACTATATACAGCCCACAGCAGTATACAGCACAGAGCACAGCCCACAGAGAACTATATATAGCACAGAACACACAGTAGTATACAGCACAGAGCACAGCCCACAGAGAGCTATATACAGCCCACAGCAGTATACAGCACAGAGCACAGCCCACAGAGAACTATATACAGCCCACAGCAGTATACAGCACAGAGCACAGCCCACAGAGAACTATATATAGCACAGAGCACACAGTAGTATACAGCACAGAGCACAGCCCACAGAGAGCTATATACAGCCCACAGCAGTATACAGCACAGAGCACAGCCCACAGAGAACTATATACAGCCCACAGTAGTATACAGCACAGAGCACAGCCCACAGAGAACTATATACAGCCCACAGCAGTATACAGCACAGAGCACAGCCCACAGAGAACTATATACAGCCCACAGCAGTATACAGCACAGAGCACAGCCCACAGAGAACTATATACAGCCCACAGTAGTATACAGCACAGAGCACAGCCCACAGAGAACTATATACAGCCCACAGCAGTATACAGCACAGAGCACAGCCCACAGAGAACTACATACAGCACAGAGCACAGCCCACAGAGAACTATATACAGCCCACAGTAGCATACAGCACAGAGCACAGCCCACAGATAACTATATACAGCCCACAGTAGTATACAGCACAGAGCACAGCCCACAGAGAACTATATACAGCACAGAGCACAGCCCACAGAGAACTATATACAGCCCACAGTAGCATACAGCACAGAGCACAGCCCACAGATAACTATATACAGCCCACAGTAGTATACAGCACAGAGCACAGCCCACAGAGAGCTATATACAGCCCACAGTAGTATACAGCACAGAGCACAGCCCACAGAGAACTATATACAGCCCACAGCAGTATACAGCACAGAGCACAGCCCACAGAGAACTATATACAGCCCACAGCAGTATACAGCACAGAGCACAGCCCACAGAGAACTATATACAGCCCACAGTAGTATACAGCACAGAGCACAGCCCACAGAGAACTATATACAGCCCACAGTAGTATACAGCACAGAGCACAGCCCACAGAGAACTGCATACAGCACAGAGCACAGCCCACAGAGAACTATATACAGCCCACAGTAGCATACAGCACAGAGCACAGCCCACAGATAACTATATACAGCCCACAGTAGTATACAGCACAGAGCACAGCCCACAGAGAACTATATACAGCACAGAGCACAGCCCACAGAGAACTATATACAGCCCACAGTAGCATACAGCACAGAGCACAGCCCACAGATAACTATATACAGCCCACAGTAGTATACAGCACAGAGCACAGCCCACAGAGAGCTATATACAGCCCACAGTAGTATACAGCACAGAGCACAGCCCACAGAGAACTATATACAGCCCACAGCAGTATACAGCACAGAGCACAGCCCACAGAGAACTATATACAGCCCACAGCAGTATACAGCACAGAGCACAGCCCACAGAGAACTATATATAGCACAGAACACACAGTAGTATACAGCACAGAGCACAGCCCACAGAGAGCTATATACAGCCCACAGCAGTATACAGCACAGAGCACAGCCCACAGAGAACTATATACAGCCCACAGCAGTATACAGCACAGAGCACAGCCCACAGAGAACTATATATAGCACAGAGCACACAGTAGTATACAGCACAGAGCACAGCCCACAGAGAGCTATATACAGCCCACAGCAGTATACAGCACAGAGCACAGCCCACAGAGAACTATATACAGCCCACAGTAGTATACAGCACAGAGCACAGCCCACAGAGAACTATATACAGCCCACAGCAGTATACAGCACAGAGCACAGCCCACAGAGAACTATATACAGCCCACAGCAGTATATAGCACAGAGCACAGCCCACAGAGAACTATATACAGCCCACAGTAGTATACAGCACAGAGCACAGCCCACAGAGAACTATATACAGCCCACAGCAGTATACAGCACAGAGCACAGCCCACAGAGAACTACATACAGCACAGAGCACAGCCCACAGAGAACTATATACAGCCCACAGTAGCATACAGCACAGAGCACAGCCCACAGATAACTATATACAGCCCACAGTAGTATACAGCACAGAGCACAGCCCACAGAGAACTATATACAGCACAGAGCACAGCCCACAGAGAACTATATACAGCCCACAGTAGCATACAGCACAGAGCACAGCCCACAGATAACTATATACAGCCCACAGTAGTATACAGCACAGAGCACAGCCCACAGAGAGCTATATACAGCCCACAGTAGTATACAGCACAGAGCACAGCCCACAGAGAACTATATACAGCCCACAGCAGTATACAGCACAGAGCACAGCCCACAGAGAACTATATACAGCCCACAGCAGTATACAGCACAGAGCACAGCCCACAGAGAACTATATATAGCACAGAACACACAGTAGTATACAGCACAGAGCACAGCCCACAGAGAGCTATATACAGCCCACAGCAGTATACAGCACAGAGCACAGCCCACAGAGAACTATATACAGCCCACAGCAGTATACAGCACAGAGCACAGCCCACAGAGAACTATATATAGCACAGAGCACACAGTAGTATACAGCACAGAGCACAGCCCACAGAGAGCTATATACAGCCCACAGCAGTATACAGCACAGAGCACAGCCCACAGAGAACTATATACAGCCCACAGTAGTATACAGCACAGAGCACAGCCCACAGAGAACTATATACAGCCCACAGCAGTATACAGCACAGAGCACAGCCCACAGAGAACTATATACAGCCCACAGCAGTATACAGCACAGAGCACAGCCCACAGAGAACTATATACAGCCCACAGTAGTATACAGCACAGAGCACAGCCCACAGAGAACTATATACAGCCCACAGCAGTATACAGCACAGAGCACAGCCCACAGAGAACTATATACAGCCCACAGCAGTATACAGCACAGAGCACAGCCCACAGAGAACTATATATAGCACAGAGCACACAGTAGTATACAGCACAGAGCACAGCCCACAGAGAGCTATATACAGCCCACAGCAGTATACAGCACAGAGCACAGCCCACGGAGAACTATATACAGCCCACAGTAGTATACAGCACAGAGCACAGCCCACAGAGAGCTATATACAGCCCACAGCAGTATACAGCACAGAGCACAGCCCACAGAGAACTATATACAGCCCACAGTAGTATACAGCACAGAGCACAGCCCACAGAGAACTATATATAGCACAGAGCACACAGTAGTATACAGCACAGAGCACAGCCCACAGAGAGCTATATACAGCCCACAGCAGTATACAGCACAGAGCACAGCCCACAGAGAACTATATACAGCCCACAGTAGTATACAGCACAGAGCACAGCCCACAGAGAACTATATACAGCACAGAGCACAGCCCACAGAGAGCTATATACAGCCCACAGTAGTATACAGCACAGAGCACAGCCCACAGAGAGCTATATACAGCCCACGGCAGTATACAGCACAGAGCACAGCCCACAGAGAACTATATACAGCCCACAGCAGTATACAGCACAGAGCACAGCCCACAGAGAACTATATACAGCCCACAGTAGTATACAGCACAGAGCACAGCCCACAGAGAGCTATATACAGCCCACAGCAGTATACAGCACAGAGCACAGCCCACAGAGAACTATATACAGCCCACAGCAGTATACAGCACAGAGCACAGCCCACAGAGAACTATATACAGCCCACAGTAGTATACAGCACAGAGCACAGCCCACAGAGAGCTATATACAGCCCACAGTAGTATACAGCACAGAGCACAGCCCACAGAGAACTATATACAGCCCACAGCAGTATACAGCACAGAGCACAGCCCACAGAGAACTATATACAGCCCACAGCAGTATACAGCACAGAGCACAGCCCACAGAGAACTATATACAGCCCACAGCAGTATACAGCACAGAGCACAGCCCACAGAGAACTATATACAGCCCACAGTAGTATACAGCACAGAGCACAGCCCACAGAGAGCTATATACAGCCCACAGTAGTATACAGCACAGAGCACAGCCCACAGAGAACTATATACAGCCCACAGTAGTATACAGCACAGAGCACAGCCCACAGAGAACTATATACAGCCCACAGCAGTATACAGCACAGAGCACAGCACACAGAGAACTATATACAGCCCACAGTAGTATACAGCACAGCCCACAGAGAACTATATACAGCCCACAGTAGTATACAGCACAGAGCACAGCCCACAGAGAACTATATACAGCCCACAGCAGTATACAGCACAGAGCACAGCCCACAGAGAACTATATACAGCCCACAGCAGTATACAGCACAGAGCACAGCCCACAGAGAACTATATACAGCCCACAGTAGTATACAGCACAGCCCAGAGAGCTATATACAGCCCACAGTAGTATACAGCACAGAGCACAGCCCACAGAGAACTATATACAGCCCACAGTAGCATACAGCACAGAGCACAGCCCACAGATAACTATATACAGCCCACAGCAGTATACAGCACAGAGCACAGCCCACAGAGAACTATATACAGCCCACAGTAGTATACAGCACAGAGCACAGCCCACAGAGAACTATATACAGCCCACAGTAGTATACAGCACAGAGCACAGCCCACAGAGAGCTATATACAGCCCACAGTAGTATACAGCACAGAGCACAGCCCACAGAGAGCTATATACAGCCCACAGTAGTATACAGCACAGAGCACAGCCCACAGAGAGCTATATACAGCCCACAGCAGTATACAGCACAGAGCACAGCCCACAGAGAACTATATACAGCCCATAGTGGTATACAGCACAGAGCACAGCCCACAGAGAACTATATACAGCCCATAGTGGTATACAGCACAGAGCACAGCCCACAGAGTACTATATACAGCCCACAGTAGTATACAGCACAGAGCACAGCCCACAGAGGACTATATACAGCCCACATCTCTTCTCTTCCTCCCCTCACCTCCTCCGAGAATGGCCCCACAGTCCAGAAAAAAAAAAAACTCTCCTCACCTCTCCTCGTGCCCAGCGTTGCTTCCTGGTTCCTGCTCCTGTCTCAGCAGCTGCAGTCTGCCCGGGACACAGCAGGTGCGCGATGATATGACATCATCGCGCACCCGCAGTGTCAGAGGCAGAGCGGGGAATGATGGGAGAGGAGCGTCTGTAGACGCTCTCTCCTCCATCATTGCATTCAACTGTACCGGCGTCTATACGCCGGTATAGTTGAATGCGACGGCGGGGGCGGCGGATTGAGCGGCCCACCACTGGCACCGGCCCTTCTGGCATTTGCCAGAAGTGCCCTATGGCCAGTCCGGCCCTGAGCGGAGCCATGTGTGTACAAGGTGAGCAGAGAGTGCAATGTGTATGGAGCAGAGTCGTATGTGTGTAGGAGGTGGTGTATGGTGCGGAGCCGCGTGTGTAGGAGGTGGTGTATGGAGCGGAGCCGCGTGTGTAGGAGGTGGTGTACAGAGCGGAGCCGCGTGTGTAGGAGGTGGTGTACGGAGCAGACGCTGGCTGTGTCGGATCAGAGCAGATATTGCTCCTCGCTCTGACACTGACTGACACAGGAGACACGGAGAGGTCTTTATCAGTGGCTTATTACAGCTGCAGCGATGTGAACAGTCAGCGGCGCGCCGGATGACATCATTCAGCGCCGCGGGAGTGGAAGCTGCTGGCTGCTGCAAGGGAGCGCAGTGAAAGGGGTGTGTGTGTAGTGATGGAGAAGGCAATGATGGGGGTGGGGTAACTATGTGGGGCCATTATACTGTACCCAGCATGTGGGGCCATTATACTGTACCCAGCATCATGTGGGGCCATTATACAGTATGCAGCATCATGTGGGCCCATTATACTGTACGCAGCATCATTTGTGGCCATTATACAGTATAGAGCATCATTTGTGGTCATTATACAGTATGGAGCATCATTTGTGGCCATTATACAGTATGGAGCATCATGTGTGGCCATTATACAGTATAGAGCACTGTGTGGCCATATTTTTTTGTTCATAATTGTTTGTGAAACATTGTGATCAGCAAATGGGTGTGGTTGGGCGTGACTAGTTGTGAAATGGGTGTGGTCAGAGGCGTGGCTTAAAATTTGCCGCGGCTGCTTGCGCGCTGCTAACTTTGTCCCTCTTTCCCTCTTTCCCTTCCTCAAAAGTTGGGAGGTATGTATAACCTACAACCATGGTACCCTGTTGTGGAGACACAGGGATCAGCGGGTGCCCCGGTCTGATAATGTGGAGACACGGGGGAGGGGGGGTCGGTCAGCGCCCCGGTCCACTAGCCAAAACCGCATGGACCAGGGATCATCCCACTGCGCGCCCGCTCTCCTTTTAACATGGGCATAATGCTACCCAGACAACACAGGGTGAGGATAAAACAGTGTGGCAATACTTTACTGAACCACAAAACAGGCAAATAACACGTAGAACAGTCCCAGCACAGTACACAAGATGGTGCACATGACAGAGTCTCACCCTTCGGGCTCATTTCCACTTGCGAGAAACATGTCCATGTCTCGCATGTGGAAACCAAGCTGTGGCGCCGGCACTTTGGAGCGGAGCGTGCAGCTCCATGTGTTTCTATGTGGCCGCACGCTCCGCTCTGGAGTGCTGGTGCCACAGCTTGGTTTCCACATGCGAGACATGGACGTGTTTCTCGCAAGTGGAAATGAGCCCTTCCTCTGACTTGCCGGGATAAGAGCAGCTGTTACTTCAGAGCTTCCAGGGTTGACTACTCCCCACCCAGTGGTCGGCGCTCGAAGTGAGTAATTCTACTACATACAGGCGATCTGATCATCGCCTCTATGTAGCAGAGCCAATCGAGTTATGGCAGCTTCTACTCTCCCATGGAGACTATTGAAGTATGCCAAGAGTAAAAAGTTTTTAAGAATATAAAAAATAAAAAAAATAAAAGCTGAAATCACCCCCTTTTTTGCCCCATTCAAAATAAAACAATAAAAAATTAAACATACACATGTTTGGTATCACCGCGTTCAGAATCACCCGATCTATCAATAAAAAAATAAATAAAAAAAAGATTAACCTGATCGCTTAACGGCGTAGTGAGGAAAAAAGTCAAAACTCCAGAATTCTTTATTTTTAGTGGCTGCGACATTGCATTACAATGCAATAATGGGCGATCAAAACAATGTATCTGCACCAAAATGGTATCATTAACCCCTTCATGACCTTGGGATTTTCCTTTTTTCCGTGTTCATTTTTCGCTCTCCACCTTCCCAGAGCCATAACTTTTTATTTTTTTATTTTTCCGTCAATATGGCCATGTGAGGGCTTAATTTTTGTGGGACGAGTTTTACTTTTGAACGACAGCATTGGCTTTACCATGTCGTGTACTAGAAAATGGGAAAAAGTGCGGTGAAATTGCAAAAAAAAAAGTGCAATCCCATGCGTGTTTTTTGTTTGGCTTTTTTGCTAGGTTCACTTAATGCTAAAACTGTCCTGCCATTGTGATTCTCCAGGTCATTGCGAGTTCATAGACACCAAACATTTCTAGGTTATTTTTTATCTAAGGCCGGCGTCACACTCAGCGTAGGGAAATACTGTCCGTATTTTACATGCGTAATTCGCAGAAATTATCCCAAAACAGTGATCCGTATGTCATCCGTAGGCAGGGTGTGGCAGCGTATTTTACACATGTCATCCTCCGTATGTAATCCCTATGGATTCTGCGAATTACGCAGTAAAATACGGACCGTATTTCCCTACGCTGAGTGTGACGCCGGCCTTAGATAAAAAAATAACCTAGAAATGTTTGGTGTCTATGAACTCGTAATATAAACATAAGGATGAATGACCTCGGGGAGATCAAAACATCCGACACCGCGGTGACACCATCACGTGTTTCCCAACGCAGTGATCCAGAACACTGCCCCCATCCCTAAAGGGAAATATGCAAATGCATGTAGAAAAGCCGCGGAGACACCATCACGTGTTTCTCAACGCAAGCAATGAATAGCCAGGTCTTTCACCAGGAAGGAACAACTACAATCTACAACCATTATACAATGTACGGTATATAACCTACTACCCATTGTACACTGTATATAACCTACAACCATTGTAGCCTGTATATAACCTACAACCCATTGTACCCTGTATATAACCTACAACCATTGTACCCTGTATATAACCTACAACCATTGTACGCTGTATATAACCTACTACAACCCATCGTACACTGTATTTCAGGAGATTCAGGCTCCTGTTCCTCTTCTGGGTCAATGGGTGGTGAGTCAGAGAATTCTTCCTCATCATAGTTGAAGGCTACAGGAGGGAGTAGCTCAGGTGCAACTTGTATTCTGTCTGGTTGATTGGGTCCCGTAACAAGCAAGGACGTAGTATGTTCCGATGTACTCCTCGAGTGGGAACGCCTTCTTCCCCTTCAGGTTGGATTTCATAAACAGGACCTTTGGTTTCGATCCGATGTTTAACCCGATATGGGGTCTTTTCCCACCGATACTCCAACTTGCCTCGAGGACGTTTGTCTTGGACCAACACGCGGTCCCCGGCCTTAAGAGCTGTCCCTCTCAGGGGAGCTATCTCAGGATGTTCGAGCTCCCAAAACTTGGTCTGCACCAGCCGATGTATGGTCTGCAACCGGTGTCGATGTTCACGGACCCAGATGGGCACTCCCGTCTGTGGGTAGTCCTCCTCTGGATCCAATTCTAGCTCAGTGATCTCTCGTCCCTGTCAGGGAAACAGCAGGGTGTATGGGGTGTTTCCAGTGGTGCGATGTACTGTTATTGTACACCCAAACTAATTCAGCCACAAATTCAGGCCAGTGAACTTTCCTGTCTTCCTCCAACGTCCTCAGCATCTGAATCAATGTTCGATTGAAACGTTCACAGGCCCCATTTCCTTGAGGATAGTAAGGCGTTGTCCAGGATTTCTCAATCTGATACAGGCAGTACAGTTCTTCCATAACTCGTCCGTGAAAACAGGCACCTTGATCAGAGTGAATTTGTTTCGGACAGCCGTATACTTTAATGAAATCTCTGCAAATGGCTTGCGCCACTGACTCAGAAGTCTGATCCCAGGTCGAAGTCACCACAGTAAATTTGGTGAAGTGATCAGTCATCACCAGACAGTGTTCATATCCCAGGTGAGCCGGGCCTATAGTCAAGTGATCAATCATCAAAACCTCTAGGAGAGCAGAAGTCACGATAGTCTGCATAGGGGCCTTCTGTTCTGGAGGTTTAGCTAGCTCACAGGTTCTGCATGGGTAGCAGAAGGATGCACATGAGGGGTCATTCCCCAAAGTAATAGATGTGGGGAGGCCGTCCATGAATCCCACTTTGATCTCTCCCTGGTCAGGACCCCAGTCCAGCTGCACATGGGCTAGAGGTATGTACGAGTGACCTCCAGCCAAGGAGATAGTAACTTGGCGACCTGGTAAATAGTGTTCAGGTGGGACAATATCTGTGCTGACCAGGGTGATGGAGGACCCAATGTTCCGAAGTCCCTGGGCCTGGATATCACCGACCTTGACCGGCTGGTGTAGAGTATGGACAAGATATATAACTGCTGCTGGGAATAGCATCCAACCAACCCTGCTGGCTCGTTTTGGCAGATGTTGATCAGCTGAGCTGGCAGATGCACCCCAGGCATGGGGCCCCGGCCCTGGGAACAATCTATGGCAACGTGTCAATGGCATCAGCATGTATAGCAGCGCCGTGGGTTGGGCAACTCACGGGTACTGTTGGTAACCCTTTGTCCTGGTGGTCGGTCAAATCTTGGTTGAAGGGTCTTTTTGGATCGGTGGACATATTGGGATCTGTTGGCTGTAACCTAGTCAGCCAATCGGGCTGCTTGTTCTGGAGTGTCGGTCTTCTGGTCGGCTATCCACTCTCGAATTTCTGGGGCCATCTTCTCCATAAGTTGCTCAAGCATGATCATGTCCCGAAGGGCAGCAGAGTTGGCAGCCCTACCGTCGAGCCAGCAGTTGCAGTGTCTCTGTAGTTGACTGCCAAATTCTACATAGGAGATCCCCTGGCGAGACAATGCCCGGCAGCTATGGTTGTAACTGTGCAGCTGCTAAAGAGAAATGAATATTAATTTCTTTTACAGCGCACAGTGACAGCTGCAGCCCACGGCTTTCAGAAGACATCATACTCACCCTCCTCCGCGCCATCGCAGCATCTCTTTGGTCCCGGCACCAGCAGCTCTTCCTGTGCTGAGCAATCACGTGGCACTGCTCATTAAGGTAATGAATATGCACACGTCTCCACTCCCATATGCTTGGAGTGCATATTGCGGCGGCATTGAGGAGGAGGGTGAGTAGGATTTTTTTTTTTAATATAGGAAGCATCCATACTGGGACAGGGGGGGTAGCCATGCATACAATGACGGGACTGGGGGAGCCATGTATACAACGACGGGACCGGGGGAGCCATGCATACAACAATGGGATGGGGGAGTCACGCATACTAGGATAGGACGGGGGGGAGCCACGCATACCAGGACAGGGATGAGGGCTCAATGCATACCTGGCTTATACTCGAATCAATAAGCTTACCCAGTTTTCCGTGACAAAATTAGGTATCTCAGCTTATACTTGGGTCGGCTTATACTTGAGTATATGGTAATTCCTTGATCAAATCTGACCGAGTGTCCGTGGTCCGGTATTCAATCCGTTGAAGCTGGCACAGCTTCTGTAGTTGTCGTTTCTTGTTGCAGCTATATCCATTCTGGACCTCTTCCCAAGGCTGAGTTGGTGGGGTTGGACATGGTGGCATCCATAACCTACTGTTTTTGCCTCATCAATGGTCTGCTGGGTCTGTCTGTATGCCTCCCTGGTTGTGAAGCCCTGGACGGTATCTATGAACACCAGTCCCCTGCAGCTCCCTCGATTCCGCCAGGGCTGAGTAGTATTTCACTTGCTGCCACCAAGTGTGGGGAAACA
The DNA here is from genome assembly GCF_051348905.1 of Ranitomeya variabilis. Lineage (NCBI taxonomy): Eukaryota > Metazoa > Chordata > Amphibia > Anura > Dendrobatidae > Ranitomeya > Ranitomeya variabilis. The sequence continues at coordinate 690,336,996 of NC_135236.1, read as the reverse complement.
GGGGATTGATGGGTGCCCACGTCAGCTAGCCAGAACCGCATGGACCAGGGATCATCCAGCCGAATGCCAGCTCTCCCATTAAAGTGGGCATAATGCTACTCAGACAACATAATGGCAGATGTGACATCAGAGCTCCCAGGGTCGGCTATCCCACCTGTGGTACAAACACAGAGGAGGTAACGACAAGCGTAGGAAGATGAGTCCATTGAGTCCATACAAGGTACGAGGTACAAGGCCAGTTGACATGAGAATCACAACCTGGCTTATTCGAATATCTCCAGGAAACCAGGTCGCCGTTTTCCAAGACTTTGTGAACGACATCTTCCGGGAGATGCTCACCACCTCGGTCGCGGTCTATCGGCCGCTCTGTGAAGCTAACAGAGCTGGTTAATACCGCCATATTGTGACGCCATTTCACTTAGCGGCAGGATATTTCCTGCACGGTGGATCCCGGGTTGCGAACGCACCAATCACATTAATAAATATATTCGGTGCGTTCCGCAAACCCTAACACCAGGCAAATAGCAGGTCCCAATCCTGGCTTTCTCCAAATGTATCCATGATTCAGCGATGGTCAATGGAGCAGATCTGTATCCTTCCAACCAGAGCTGAAAACCCCTAGGTTGTTTCCTATAGCATGATAGATCCGTGTCCCTCGTGATGGTGCCATGATGAATTGGCTGCAGTCCTCTGTCTCGTCTGTTGGGTATCTTGCAGAAAGTCCGGCTGACTCACCCTTCCCAGTCTCTCTGTCTCTGAGTTTCTTTTTACAAAGGCATGTAAGCTATTTTTAGATTTACCCAGTGTCTTTCTGTCCACCCTCACAGATAAGGGGAAGAATGGTAACGACCAAGTCGTCCCATTTGAACATGTAATCTATGTGCATAGATTTTCCTCCTCTGTTTTAAAAATCAACAAACTATCTGGGCTAGACAATGTATAATTAGCATATCAGTAGCCCTCACTAGTCATCAAGGATAAGAGCACACTGTTATATCAAATATGAACTTACAAGTCAATTTTCCAGGCTCAAACAAACAAAAGTCTGTTTTCTTGACCAACCAGAAATAAACACTTAAATCCAAAAGACAACATACAGAGAGAAAGTCAATTCTTCCTGGTTTGCTAAGCATAGTCATCTGGGTAATGAAGATCTAATCTGATTTCTTCACAACACCGTACCCTGTATGTAACCTAGAATACACCGTACCCTGTATGTAACCTAGAATACACTGTACCCTGTATATAACCTAGAATACATCGTACCCTGTATATAACCTAGAATACACCGTACCCTGTATGTAACCTAGAATATACCGTACCCTGTATGTAACCTAGAATACACCGTACTATGTATATAACCTAGAATACATCGTACCCTGTATATAACCTAGAATACACCGTACCCTGTATGTAACCTAGAATACACCGTACCCTGTATATAACCTAGAATGCACCGTACCCTGTATGTAAGGATGTAACCTAGAATACACTGTACCCTGTATGTAACCTAGAATACACCGTACCCTGTATGTAACCTAGAATACACCGTACCCTGTATGTAACCTAGAATACACCGTACTATGTATATAACCTAGAATACACTGTACCCTGTATATAACCTAGAATACATCGTACCCTGTATGTAACCTAGAACACACCGTACCCTGTATATAACCTAGAATACACCGTACTATGTATGTAACCTAGAACACACCGTACCCTGTATATAACCTAGAATACACCGTACACTGTATGTAACCTAGAATACACCGTACCCTGTATATAACCTAGAATACATCGTACCCTGTATATAACCTAGAATACATCGTACCCTGTATATAACCTAGAATACACCGTACCCTGTATGTAACCTAGAATACACCAAACCCTGTCTGTAACCTAGAATACACCGTACCCTGTATGTAAGGATGTAACCTAGAATACACTGTACCCTGTATGTAACCAAGAATATACCGTACCCTGTATATAACCTAGAATACACCGTACCCTGTATGTAACCTAGAATACACCGTACCCTGTATATAACCTAGAATACACCGTACCCTGTATATAACCTAGAATACACCATACTATGTATGTAACCTAGAATACACCGTACCCTGTATGTAACCTAGAATACACCATACTATGTATGTAACCTAGCATACACTGTACCCTGTATGTAACCTAGAATACACCGTACCCTGTATGTAACCTAGAATACACCGTACCCTGTATGTAACCTAGAATACACCGTACCCTGTATGTAACCTAGAATACACCGTACTATGTATGTAACCTAGAATACACCGTACCCTGTATATAACCTAGAATACACCGTACCCTGTATGTAACCTAGAATACACCGTACCCTGTATGTAACCTAGAATACACCGTACTATGTATGTAACCTAGAATACACCGTACCCTGTATGTAACCTAGAATACACCGTACCCTGTATGTAACCTAGAATACACCGTACCCTGTATGTAACCTAGAATACACCGTACCCTGTATGTAACCTAGAATACACCGTACTATGTATATAACCTAGAATACACCGTACCCTGTATGTAACCAAGAATACACCGTACCCTGTATGTAACCTAGAATACACCGTACCCTGTATATAACCTAGAATACACCGTACCCTGTATGTAACATAGAATACACCGTACCCTGTATGTATCCTAGAATCAGGGCCGGACTGGCCATAGGGCACTTCTGGCAAATGCCAGAAGGGCCGGTGCCAGTGGTGGGCCGCTCAATCCGCCGCCCCCGCCGTCGCATTCAACTATACCGGCGTATAGACGCCGGTACAGTTGAATGCAATGATGGAGGAGAGAGCGTCTACAGACGCTCCTCTCCCATCATTCCCCGCTCTGCCTCTGACACTGCGGGTGCGCGATGATGTCATATCATCGCGCACCTGCTGTGTCCCGGGCAGACTGCAGCTGCTGAGACAGGAGCAGGAACCAGGAAGCAACGCTGGGCACGAGGAGAGGTGAGGAGAGTTTTTTTTTTTTCTGGACTGTGGGGCCATTCTCGGAGGAGGTGAGGGGAGGAAGAGAAGAGATGTGGGCTGTATATAGTCCTCTGTGGGCTGTGCTCTGTGCTGTATACTACTGTGGGCTGTATATAGTACTCTGTGGGCTGTGCTCTGTGCTGTATACCACTATGGGCTGTATATAGTTCTCTGTGGGCTGTGCTCTGTGCTGTATACCACTATGGGCTGTATATAGTTCTCTGTGGGCTGTGCTCTGTGCTGTATACTGCTGTGGGCTGTATATAGCTCTCTGTGGGCTGTGCTCTGTGCTGTATACTACTGTGGGCTGTATATAGCTCTCTGTGGGCTGTGCTCTGTGCTGTATACTACTGTGGGCTGTATATAGCTCTCTGTGGGCTGTGCTCTGTGCTGTATACTACTGTGGGCTGTATATAGTTCTCTGTGGGCTGTGCTCTGTGCTGTATACTACTGTGGGCTGTATATAGTTCTCTGTGGGCTGTGCTCTGTGCTGTATACTGCTGTGGGCTGTATATAGTTATCTGTGGGCTGTGCTCTGTGCTGTATGCTACTGTGGGCTGTATATAGTTCTCTGTGGGCTGTGCTCTGTGCTGTATACTACTGTGGGCTGTATATAGCTCTCTGGGCTGTGCTGTATACTACTGTGGGCTGTATATAGTTCTCTGTGGGCTGTGCTCTGTGCTGTATACTGCTGTGGGCTGTATATAGTTCTCTGTGGGCTGTGCTCTGTGCTGTATACTGCTGTGGGCTGTATATAGTTCTCTGTGGGCTGTGCTCTGTGCTGTATACTACTGTGGGCTGTATATAGTTCTCTGTGGGCTGTGCTGTATACTACTGTGGGCTGTATATAGTTCTCTGTGTGCTGTGCTCTGTGCTGTATACTGCTGTGGGCTGTATATAGTTCTCTGTGGGCTGTGCTCTGTGCTGTATACTACTGTGGGCTGTATATAGTTCTCTGTGGGCTGTGCTCTGTGCTGTATACTACTGTGGGCTGTATATAGCTCTCTGTGGGCTGTGCTCTGTGCTGTATACTACTGTGGGCTGTATATAGTTCTCTGTGGGCTGTGCTCTGTGCTGTATACTGCTGTGGGCTGTATATAGTTCTCTGTGGGCTGTGCTCTGTGCTGTATACTGCTGTGGGCTGTATATAGTTCTCTGTGGGCTGTGCTCTGTGCTGTATACTGCTGTGGGCTGTATATAGTTCTCTGTGGGCTGTGCTCTGTGCTGTATACTACTGTGGGCTGTATATAGCTCTCTGTGGGCTGTGCTCTGTGCTGTATACTACTGTGGGCTGTATATAGTTCTCTGTGGGCTGTGCTCTGTGCTGTATACTGCTGTGGGCTGTATATAGTTCTCTGTGGGCTGTGCTCTGTGCTGTATACTGCTGTGGGCTGTATATAGCTCTCTGTGGGCTGTGCTCTGTGCTGTATACTACTGTGGGCTGTATATAGTTCTCTGTGGGCTGTGCTCTGTGCTGTATACTGCTGTGGGCTGTATATAGTTCTCTGTGGGCTGTGCTCTGTGCTGTATACTGCCGTGGGCTGTATATAGCTCTCTGTGGGCTGTGCTCTGTGCTGTATACTACTGTGGGCTGTATATAGCTCTCTGTGGGCTGTGCTCTGTGCTGTATATAGTTCTCTGTGGGCTGTGCTCTGTGCTGTATACTACTGTGGGCTGTATATAGTTCTCTGTGGGCTGTGCTCTGTGCTGTATACTGCTGTGGGCTGTATATAGCTCTCTGTGGGCTGTGCTCTGTGCTGTATACTACTGTGTGCTCTGTGCTATATATAGTTCTCTGTGGGCTGTGCTCTGTGCTGTATACTACTGTGGGCTGTATATAGTTCTCTGTGGGCTGTGCTCTGTGCTGTATACTGCTGTGGGCTGTATATAGCTCTCTGTGGGCTGTGCTCTGTGCTGTATACTACTGTGGGCTGTATATAGTTCTCCGTGGGCTGTGCTCTGTGCTGTATACTGCTGTGGGCTGTATATAGCTCTCTGTGGGCTGTGCTCTGTGCTGTATACTACTGTGTGCTCTGTGCTATATATAGTTCTCTGTGGGCTGTGCTCTGTGCTGTATACTGCTGTGGGCTGTATATAGTTCTCTGTGGGCTGTGCTCTGTGCTGTATACTGCTGTGGGCTGTATATAGTTCTCTGTGGGCTGTGCTCTGTGCTGTATACTACTGTGGGCTGTATATAGTTCTCTGTGGGCTGTGCTCTGTGCTGTATACTGCTGTGGGCTGTATATAGTTCTCTGTGGGCTGTGCTCTGTGCTGTATACTGCTGTGGGCTGTATATAGTTCTCTGTGGGCTGTGCTCTGTGCTGTATACTACTGTGGGCTGTATATAGTTCTCTGTGGGCTGTGCTCTGTGCTGTATACTGCTGTGGGCTGTATATAGCTCTCTGTGGGCTGTGCTCTGTGCTGTATACTACTGTGTGCTCTGTGCTATATATAGTTCTCTGTGGGCTGTGCTCTGTGCTGTATACTGCTGTGGGCTGTATATAGTTCTCTGTGGGCTGTGCTCTGTGCTGTATACTGCTGTGGGCTGTATATAGCTCTCTGTGGGCTGTGCTCTGTGCTGTATACTACTGTGTGTTCTGTGCTATATATAGTTCTCTGTGGGCTGTGCTCTGTGCTGTATACTGCTGTGGGCTGTATATAGTTCTCTGTGGGCTGTGCTCTGTGCTGTATACTGCTGTGGGCTGTATATAGTTCTCTGTGGGCTGTGCTCTGTGCTGTATACTACTGTGGGCTGTATATAGCTCTCTGTGGGCTGTGCTCTGTGCTGTATACTACTGTGGGCTGTATATAGTTATCTGTGGGCTGTGCTCTGTGCTGTATGCTACTGTGGGCTGTATATAGTTCTCTGTGGGCTGTGCTCTGTGCTGTATATAGTTCTCTGTGGGCTGTGCTCTGTGCTGTATACTACTGTGGGCTGTATATAGTTATCTGTGGGCTGTGCTCTGTGCTGTATGCTACTGTGGGCTGTATATAGTTCTCTGTGGGCTGTGCTCTGTGCTGTATGTAGTTCTCTGTGGGCTGTGCTCTGTGCTGTATACTGCTGTGGGCTGTATATAGTTCTCTGTGGGCTGTGCTCTGTGCTGTATACTACTGTGGGCTGTATATAGTTCTCTGTGGGCTGTGCTCTGTGCTATATACTGCTGTGGGCTGTATATAGTTCTCTGTGGGCTGTGCTCTGTGCTGTATACTGCTGTGGGCTGTATATAGTTCTCTGTGGGTTGTGCTCTGTGCTGTATACTACTGTGGGCTGTATATAGTTCTCTGTGGGCTGTGCTCTGTGCTGTATACTGCTGTGGGCTGTATATAGCTCTCTGTGGGCTGTGCTCTGTGCTGTATACTACTGTGTGCTCTGTGCTATATATAGTTCTCTGTGGGCTGTGCTCTGTGCTGTATACTGCTGTGGGCTGTATATAGTTCTCTGTGGGCTGTGCTCTGTGCTGTATACTGCTGTGGGCTGTATATAGCTCTCTGTGGGCTGTGCTCTGTGCTGTATACTACTGTGTGTTCTGTGCTATATATAGTTCTCTGTGGGCTGTGCTCTGTGCTGTATACTGCTGTGGGCTGTATATAGTTCTCTGTGGGCTGTGCTCTGTGCTGTATACTGCTGTGGGCTGTATATAGTTCTCTGTGGGCTGTGCTCTGTGCTGTATACTACTGTGGGCTGTATATAGCTCTCTGTGGGCTGTGCTCTGTGCTGTATACTACTGTGGGCTGTATATAGTTATCTGTGGGCTGTGCTCTGTGCTGTATGCTACTGTGGGCTGTATATAGTTCTCTGTGGGCTGTGCTCTGTGCTGTATATAGTTCTCTGTGGGCTGTGCTCTGTGCTGTATACTACTGTGGGCTGTATATAGTTATCTGTGGGCTGTGCTCTGTGCTGTATGCTACTGTGGGCTGTATATAGTTCTCTGTGGGCTGTGCTCTGTGCTGTATGCAGTTCTCTGTGGGCTGTGCTCTGTGCTGTATACTACTGTGGGCTGTATATAGTTCTCTGTGGGCTGTGCTCTGTGCTGTATACTACTGTGGGCTGTATATAGTTCTCTGTGGGCTGTGCTCTGTGCTGTATACTGCTGTGGGCTGTATATAGTTCTCTGTGGGCTGTGCTCTGTGCTGTATACTACTGTGGGCTGTATATAGCTCTCTGTGGGCTGTGCTCTGTGCTGTATACTACTGTGGGCTGTATATAGTTATCTGTGGGCTGTGCTCTGTGCTGTATGCTACTGTGGGCTGTATATAGTTCTCTGTGGGCTGTGCTCTGTGCTGTATATAGTTCTCTGTGGGCTGTGCTCTGTGCTGTATACTACTGTGGGCTGTATATAGTTATCTGTGGGCTGTGCTCTGTGCTGTATGCTACTGTGGGCTGTATATAGTTCTCTGTGGGCTGTGCTCTGTGCTGTATGTAGTTCTCTGTGGGCTGTGCTCTGTGCTGTATACTGCTGTGGGCTGTATATAGTTCTCTGTGGGCTGTGCTCTGTGCTGTATACTACTGTGGGCTGTATATAGTTCTCTGTGGGCTGTGCTCTGTGCTGTATACTGCTGTGGGCTGTATATAGTTCTCTGTGGGCTGTGCTCTGTGCTGTATACTGCTGTGGGCTGTATATAGTTCTCTGTGGGCTGTGCTCTGTGCTGTATACTACTGTGGGCTGTATATAGTTCTCTGTGGGCTGTGCTCTGTGCTGTATACTGCTGTGGGCTGTATATAGCTCTCTGTGGGCTGTGCTCTGTGCTGTATACTACTGTGTGCTCTGTGCTATATATAGTTCTCTGTGGGCTGTGCTCTGTGCTGTATACTGCTGTGGGCTGTATATAGTTCTCTGTGGGCTGTGCTCTGTGCTGTATACTGCTGTGGGCTGTATATAGCTCTCTGTGGGCTGTGCTCTGTGCTGTATACTACTGTGTGTTCTGTGCTATATATAGTTCTCTGTGGGCTGTGCTCTGTGCTGTATACTGCTGTGGGCTGTATATAGTTCTCTGTGGGCTGTGCTCTGTGCTGTATACTGCTGTGGGCTGTATATAGTTCTCTGTGGGCTGTGCTCTGTGCTGTATACTACTGTGGGCTGTATATAGCTCTCTGGGCTGTGCTCTGTGCTGTATACTACTGTGGGCTGTATATAGTTATCTGTGGGCTGTGCTCTGTGCTGTATGCTACTGTGGGCTGTATATAGTTCTCTGTGGGCTGTGCTCTGTGCTGTATATAGTTCTCTGTGGGCTGTGCTCTGTGCTGTATACTACTGTGGGCTGTATATAGTTATCTGTGGGCTGTGCTCTGTGCTGTATGCTACTGTGGGCTGTATATAGTTCTCTGTGGGCTGTGCTCTGTGCTGTATGCAGTTCTCTGTGGGCTGTGCTCTGTGCTGTATACTACTGTGGGCTGTATATAGTTCTCTGTGGGCTGTGCTCTGTGCTGTATACTACTGTGGGCTGTATATAGTACTCTGTGGGCTGTGCTGTATATAGTACTCTGTGGGCTGTGCTGTATATAGTACTCTGTGGGCTGTGCTGTGTATAGTACTCTGTGGGCTGTGCTGTGTATAGTACTCTGTGGGCTGTGCTGTATATAGTACTCTGTGGGCTGTGCTGTATATAGTACTCTGTGGGCTGTGCTGTATATAGTACTCTGTGGGCTGTGCTGTATATAGTACTCTCTGGGCTGTGCTGTATGTAGTACTCTCTGGGCTGTGCTGTATATAGTACTCTCTGGGCTGTGCTGTATATAGTACTCTCTGGGCTGTGCTTTATATAGTACTCTGGGCTGTGCTGTATATAGTACTCTGGGCTGTGCTTTATATAGTTCTCTGTGGGCTGTGCTGTATATAGTTCTCTGTGGGCTGTGCTGTATATAGTTCTCTGTGGGCTGTGCTGTATATATTACTTTGTGGGCTGTGCTGTATATATTACTTTGTGGGCTGTGCTGTATATATTACTCTGTGGGCTGTGCTGTATACTACTGTGTGGACTGTGCTGTATACTTCTACGTGGGCTGTGCTGTATACTACTGTGTGGTCTGTGCTGTATACTACTGTGTGGTCTGTGCTGAATACTGCTGTGTGGGCTGTGTTATCTACTACGCGAGCTGTGCTATAGTATGCAGGCTGTGCTGTATACTATGCGGTTTGTGCTATATAATATGCGGGCTTTGCTATATATTATGGGGAGTATATTATATTCTATGGGGGAGGCCATGTTATGTACTATGTGGCTGTGTTATATACTATTGTGGGGGTATATTATATTCTATGGGGGAGGCTGCGTTATATACTATGGGGGGCTGCATTATATTCTATGGGGGGCTACATTATATATTATGGGGAGGTGGGCTGTATTATATTCTATGGGGGTTACATACTCTGGGGTGGCTGCATTATACTCTGTGGGGTGGCTGCATTATACTCTGGGGTGGCTGCATTATACTCTGTGGGGTGGCTGCATTATACTCTGGGGTGGCTGCATTATACTCTGGGGTGGCTGCATTATACTCTGGGGTGGCTGCATTATACTGTATCGAGGACTATGGGGAATACGTTATACTATATGAAGAACTATGGGGTGCATTATACTATGGGAAGTGAATTGTACTACATGGATGACTGTGGCGGTGCATTATACTATATGGAGCACTATGAGGATTGTATTATGCTATATGGAGGACTATGAGGATTGTATTATGCTATATGGAGGACTATGAGGAGTGTATTATACTATGTGGAGGACTGAGCAGTGTATTTTAATATATGGAGGACTATAGGGAGTGTATTATACTATATGGAGGACTATGGAGCACATTATAATATATGGAGGACTATGGGGTGTATTTTACTAAACAAGTAAAATGCTGCATATTCGGATTGTTTTTGCTGGAACAAAAAGCCTTGTTGTCAGCAGCACATTGCCAGTGTAAACTGTAGATGTGCTGCTGAAAACATGATACTGTATGGTGATCTATTAGTGATCGTTCTGTCTCATCATTATTCCTCAGCTGGTGGAAAGAGGCCGGGAAACAAGCGTTGAACAACTTCAGTATTGTCGATCAAACTCGTTTAGCGGCCTGAACTCAGCGCACGTAAATACAACAGAAAGGCTTCTGTGTGATGTGCAATATGTTAGCATTTGGGGACCCATTTTAAACTTTGCCTAGGGCCCCACTTTGCCTAAAACCGGCCCTGCCTACAAGCGTACAAAGATATTATACAGTCACCATGTGACAAGTGGGCCTGTGTAACTTCAAATGCCAGGGCTGAATTTTAGTCCCAGTCCGGCCCTGCCTAGAATACACCGTACCCTGTATGTAACCTAGAATACACCATACCCTGTATGTAACCAAGAATACACCGTACCCTGTATGTAACCTAGAATACACCGTACTATGTATATAACCTAGAATACACCGTACCCTGTATATAACCTAGAATACACCGTACCCTGTATGTAACCTAGAATACACCATACCCTGTATATAACCTAGAATACACCGTACCCTGTATGTAACCTAGAATACACCATACCCTGTATGTAACCTAGAATACACCGTACCCTGTATGTAACATAGAATACACCGTACCCTGTATGTAACCTAGAATACACCATACCCTGTATGTAACCAAGAATACACCGTACCCTGTATGTAACCTAGAATACACCGTACCCTGTATGTAACCTAGAATACACCGTACCCTGTATGTAACCTAGAATACACCATACCCTGTATGTAACCAAGAATACACCGTACCCTGTATGTAACCTAGAATACACCATACCCTGTATGTAACCAAGAATACACCGTACTATGTATATAACCTAGAATACACCGTACACTGTATATAACCTAGAATACACCGTACCCTGTATGTAACCTAGAATACACCGTATTATGTATATAACCTAGAATACACCGTACCCTGTATATAACCTAGAATACACCGTACCCTGTATGTAACCTAGAATACACCGTATTATGTATATAACCTAGAATACACCGTACCCTGTATGTAACATAGAATACACCGTACCCTGTATGTATCCTAGAATACACCGTACCCTGTATGTAACCTAGAATACACCATACCCTGTATGTAACCAAGAATACACCGTACCCTGTATGTAACCTAGAATGCACCGTACTATGTATGTAACATAGAATACACCGTACCCTGTATGTATCCTAGAATACACCGTACCCTGTATGTAACCTAGAATACACCATACCCTGTATGTAACCAAGAATACACCGTACCCTGTATATAACCTAGAATACACCGTACCCTGTATATAACCTAGAATACACCGTACCATGTATATAACCAAGAATACACCGTACACTGTATGTAACCTAGAATACACCGTACACTGTATATAACCTAGAATACACCGTACCCTGTATATAACCTAGAATACACCGTACACTGTATGTAACCTAGAATACACCGTACTATGTATATAACCTAGAATACACCGTACCCTGTATGTAACCAAGAATACACCGTACCCTGTATGTAACCTAGAATACACCGTACTATGTATATAACCTAGAATACACCGTACCCTGTATGTAACCTAGAATACACCGTACCCTGTATGTAACCTAGAATACACCGTAACCTGTATGTAACCTAGAATGCACCGTACTATGTATGTAACATAGAATACACCGTACCCTGTATGTATCCTAGAATACACCGTACCCTGTATGTAACCTAGAATACACCATACCCTGTATGTAACCAAGAATACACCGTACCCTGTATGTAACCTAGAATACACCATACCCTGTATGTAACCAAGAATACACCGTACCCTGTATGTAACCTAGAATACACCGTACTATGTATATAACCTAGAATACACCGTACCCTGTATGTAACCTAGAATACACCGTACCCTGTATGTAACCTAGAATACACCGTACCCTGTATATAACCTAGAATACACCGTACCCTGTATGTAACCTAGAATACACCGTACTATGTATATAACCTAGAATACACCGTACCCTGTATGTAACCTAGAATACACCGTACCCTGTATGTAACCTAGAATACACCGTACCCTGTATGTAACCTAGAATACACCATACCCTGTGTGTAACCTAGAATACACCGTACCCTGTATGTAACCTAGAATACACCGTACCCTGTATGTAACCTAGAATACACCGTACCCTGTATGTAACCTAGAATACACCGTACCCTGTATGTAACCTAGAATACACCATACCCTGTGTGTAACCTAGAATACACCGTACCCTGTATGTAACCTAGAATACACCGTACCCTGTATGTAACCTAGAATACACCGTACTATGTATGTAACATAGAATACACCGTACCCTGTATGTATCCTAGAATACACCGTACCCTGTATGTAACCTAGAATACACCATACCCTGTGTCACGATTCACTCCGTGACTGTCACCAATTGTCAAGATCCGTTAGCCGCTGCCCACAATATGTCACGGATTGGGGTGACTTTAGACCAGCAGACGGCTATCACATGTGCAGGGGGCTTATCCTAGTTATCCCTCCACTGCCACAATGTGATGAAAAAACACACACGAGGCTATTGACCTCTTGTTTACAGCAGGGGCTTATTTTAGGTATCCCACTGCTCTTCAGTATACCAGGAACTGCAGGGATTTGTGTCTATCCCGCTTACAGTTCCACTTAACACTTGCAGCTCTCTGGCGCCCCCCTTACTCTCAGGTCAGATTAGGTACTGCACCTGGGGTAATTAGTCACCAGAAAGGCTGCCTGCTATGTACTGGCTATTGGGCGCGCTGCAGCGACGCGATAACTACTCCCACGCAGGCAGGAACAATAATTATCAAGCCGCAGTCGCTACAGTGACCCCCAAAAGCCGGCACACGGTCGCTGCCACCAGCTCCAATTGAACGGGTCTGGAGCCAACCCCAAAACAGTAGCGTAAATTCCCTTCAAAGACAGGGTACGTTTTTAGAGCATGGAGAACGAACTAGTAATAAATATTATACCCCATAAATGATTTTTAGGCAGTGTTTATAAAATATTTTACAAAGATGTTACAAATGAGACAATTGCAAATATGTACAAGGTAATTATGAAAATAAAAGGATTAAAGGAAGAAAAGATAACACTCACATGTTCTTAGATCGTTGCATTGCAGGCAACCACACGTCCCAGCTCATTGGGCGTGCTCAGGTCTGTCCAGGAAAAACTCCAAATCTGCCTCCTGAAAGTCTCCCAGCAACTTAAAACCTGCAGGCTGTGACCTCACAGAAAGGGCTGGCTTTTCCAACCCCTCCTACTTCTTCAGTATTACTCACTGGGCATTAAATATATCTGATGCCCGTAACTTCGCTACAGAACATAAAATAATCGCACCATACCCATCATTCATCTCGTAGTATCGTGGGCATTCCGATGAGATCAAATATGTCCTATTTGTCACGCACACTGACAGAGAAATCCCTACCTCTGTACCAGATGGAGCTAGAAACCTGTGTTTCGAGTGAGGGGTAGATCCATCGAGGAAAAATAAGAATATATATTTTCGTGTCCATAACTTAAACGGTTTGCATAATATCTTCCAAAAACAGAACAAAGAACTCCCATGCGTTCTAGAAGTTTCTCTACCAGTTCCTGCTAACACAAATTTCCCTTGCACCTATGCCAGTCGTAAATACCTTTCGTCAATAAAACTCCCCCACAAGGCAAGCTCTTCTACACAGTTAGAAACACAGGGAAGGAAAGAGAACCAGAGAGAGGGGGGTTTAGCCCCCGCATGCTAGCAAGAAAACTAACTTATGATATTTCATACCATATCGTGACACCCTGTATGTAACCAAGAATACACCGTACCCTGTATGTAACCTAGAATACACCGTACCCTGCATATAACCTAGAATACACCGTACCCTGTATGTAACCTAGAATACACCGTACCCTGTATGTAACCTAGAATACACCGTACCCTGTATATAACCTAGAATACACCGTACCCTGTATGTAACCTAGAATACACCGTACTATGTATATAACCTAGAATACACCGTACCCTGTATGTAACCTAGAATACACCGTACCCTGTATGTAACCTAGAATACACCGTACCCTGTATGTAACCTAGAATGCACCGTACTATGTATGTAACATAGAATACACCGTACCCTGTATGTATCCTAGAATACACCGTACCCTGTATGTAACCTAGAATACACCATACCCTGTATGTAACCAAGAATACACCGTACCCTGTATGTAACCTAGAATACACCGTACTATGTATGTAACCTAGAATACACCGTACCCTGTATGTAACCTAGAATACACCGTACCCTGTATATAACCTAGAATACACCGTACCCTGTATATAACCTAGAATAGACCGTACCCTGTATATAACCTAGAATACACCGTACCCTGTATGTAACCTAGAATACACCGTACCCTGTATGTAACCTAGAATACACCGTACCCTGTATATAACCTAGAATACACCGTACCCTGTATATAACCTAGAATACACCGTACCCTGTATATAACCTAGAATACACCGTACCCTGTATATAACCTAGAATACACCGTACCCTGTATGTAACCTAGAATACACCGTACCCTGTATGTAACCTAGAATACACCGTACCCTGCATATAACCTAGAATACACCGTACCCTGTATGTAACCTAGAATACACCATACCCTGTATGTAACCTAGAATACACCGTACCCTGTATGTAACCTAGAATACACCGTACCCTGCATATAACCTAGAATACACCGTACCCTGTATGTAACCTAGAATACACCGTACCCTGTATATAACCTAGAATACACCGTACCCTGTATATAACCTAGAATACACCGTACCCTGTATGTAACCTAGAATACACCGTACCCTGTATGTAACCTAGAATACACCGTACCCTGTATATAACCTAGAATACACCGTACCCTGTATATAACCTAGAATACACCGTACCCTGTATATAACCTAGAATACACCGTACCCTGTATGTAACCTAGAATACACCGTACCCTGTATGTAACCTAGAATACACCGTACCCTGTATATAACCTAGAATACACCGTACCCTGTATGTAACCTAGAATACACCGTACTATGTATATAACCTAGAATACACCGTACCCTGTATGTAACCTAGAATACACCGTACCCTGTATGTAACCTAGAATACACCGTACCCTGTATGTAACCTAGAATGCACCGTACTATGTATGTAACATAGAATACACCGTACCCTGTATGTAACCTAGAATACACCGTACCCTGTATATAACCTAGAATACACCGTACCCTGTATATAACCTAGAATACACCGTACCCTGTATATAACCTAGAATACACCGTACCCTGTATGTAACCTAGAATACACCGTACCCTGTATGTAACCTAGAATACACCGTACCCTGTATATAACCTAGAATACACCGTACCCTGTATGTAACCTAGAATACACCGTACTATGTATATAACCTAGAATACACCGTACCCTGTATGTAACCTAGAATACACCGTACCCTGTATGTAACCTAGAATACACCGTACCCTGTATGTAACATAGAATACACCGTACCCTGTATGTATCCTAGAATACACCGTACCCTGTATGTAACCTAGAATACACCATACCCTGTATGTAACCAAGAATACACCGTACCCTGTATGTAACCTAGAATACACCGTACTATGTATGTAACCTAGAATACACCGTACCCTGTATGTAACCTAGAATACACCGTACCCTGTATATAACCTAGAATACACCGTACCCTGTATATAACCTAGAATACACCGAACCCTGTATATAACCTAGAATACACCGTACCCTGTATGTAACCTAGAATACACCGTACCCTGTATGTAACCTAGAATACACCGTACCCTGTATATAACCTAGAATACACCGTACCCTGTATATAACCTAGAATACACCGTACCCTGTATATAACCTAGAATACACCGTACCCTGTATGTAACCTAGAATACACCGTACCCTGTATGTAACCTAGAATACACCGTACCCTGCATATAACCTAGAATACACCGTACCCTGTATGTAACCTAGAATACACCATACCCTGTATGTAACCTAGAATACACCGTACCCTGTATGTAACCTAGAATACACCGTACCCTGCATATAACCTAGAATACACCGTACCCTGTATGTAACCTAGAATACACCGTACCCTGTATATAACCTAGAATACACCGTACCCTGTATATAACCTAGAATACACCGTACACTGTATATAACCTAGAATACACCGTACTATGTATGTAACCTAGAATACACCGTACTATGTATGTAACCTAGAATACACCGTACCCTGTATGTAACCTAGAATACACCGTACCCTGTATATAACCTAGAATACACCGTACCCTGTATGTAACCTAGAATACACCATACCCTGTATGTAACCTAGAATACACCGTACCCTGTATGTAACCTAGAATACACCGTACCCTGCATATAACCTAGAATACACCGTACCCTGTATGTAACCTAGAATACACCGTACTATGTATGTAACCTAGAATACACCGTACTATGTATGTAACCTAGAATACACCGTACTATGTATGTAACCTAGAATACACCGTACCCTGTATGTAACCTAGAATACACCGTACCCTGTATATAACCTAGAATACACCGTACCCTGTATATAACCTAGAATGTACCGTACACTGTATATAACCTAGAATACACCGTACTATGTATATAACCTAGAATACACCGTACACTGTATGTAACCTAGAATACACCGTACTATGTATGTAACCTAGAATACACCGTACCCTGTATGTAACCTAGAATACACCGTACCCTGTATGTAACCTAGAATGCACTGTACTATGTATATAACCTAGAATACACCGTACCCTGTATGCAACCTAGAATACACTGTACTATGTATATAACCTAGAATACACTGTACACTGTATATAACCTAGAATACACCGTACCCTGTATGTAACCAAGAATACACCGTACCCTGTATATAACCTAGAATACACTGTACCCTGTATGTAACCTAGAATACACCGTACCCTGTATGTAACCTAGAATACACCGTACTATGTATATAACCTAGAATACACCGTACACTGTATATAACCTAGAATACACCGTACCCTGTATGTAACCTAGAATACACCGTACCCTGTATATAACCTAGAATACACCGTACCCTGTATATAACCTGGAATACACCGTACTATGTATGTAACCTAGAATACACCGTACCCTGTATGTAACCTAGAATACACCGTACCCTGTATGTAACCTAGAATACACCGTACCCTGTATGTAACCTAGAATACACCGTACCCTATATGTAAACAAGAATACACCGTACCCTGTATGTAACCTAGAATACACCGTACCCTGTATATAACCTAGAATACACCGTACCCTGTATATAACCTAGAATACACCGTACCCTGTATATAACCTAGAATACACCGTACCCTGTATATAACCTGGAATACACCGTACCCTGTATGTAACCTAGAATACACCGTACCCTGTATGTAACCTAGAATACACCGTACTATGTATATAACCTAGAATACACCGTACCCTGTATATAACCTAGAATACACCGTACCCTGTATATAACCTAGAATACACCGTACCCTGTATGTAACCTAGAATACACCGTACCCTATATGTAAACAAGAATACACCGTACCCTGTATGTAACCTAGAATACACCGTACCCTGTATATAACCTAAAATACACCGTACTATGTATATAACCTAGAATACACCGTACCCTGTATGTAACCTAGAATACACCGTACCCTGTATATAACCTAGAATACACCGTACCCTGTATATAACCTGGAATACACCGTACCCTGTATATAACCTAGAATACACCGTACCCTGTATGTAACCTAGAATACACCGTACCCTATATGTAAACAAGAATACACCGTACCCTGTATATAACCTAGAATACACCGTACCCTGTATGTAACCTAGAATACACCGTACCCTGTATATAACCTAGAATACACCGTACCCTGTATATAACCTAGAATACACGGTACCCTGTATATAACCTGGAATACACCGTACCCTGTATATAACCTGGAATACACCGTACCCTGTATATAACCTAGAATACACCGTACCCTGTATGTAACCTAGAATACACCGTACCCTGTATATAACCTAGAATACACCGTACCCTGTATGTAACCTAGAATACACCGTACTCTGTATGTAACCAAGAATACACCGTACCCTGTATGTAACCTAGAATACACCGTACTATGTATATAACCTAGAATACACCGTACTATGTATATAACCTAGAATACACCGTACACTGTATGTAACCTAGAATACACCGTACCCTGTATGTAACCTAGAATACACTGTACTATGTATGTAACCTAGAATACACCGTACCCTGTATATAACCTAGAATACACCGTACCCTGTATGTAACCTAGAATACACCGTACCCTGTATATAACCTAGAATACACCGTACCCTGTATATAACCTAGAATACACCGTACTATGTATGTAACCTAGAATACACCGTACTATGTATATAACCTGGAATACACCGTACCCTGTATGTAACCTAGAATACACCGTACCCTGTATATAACCTAGAATACACCGTACCCTGTATATAACCTAGAATACACCGTACTATGTATATAACCTAGAATACACCGTACTATGTATATAACCTAGAATACACTGTACTATGTATATAACCTAGAATACACCGTACCCTGTATATAACCTGGAATACACCGTACTCTGTATGTAACCTAGAATACACCGTACTATGTATGTAACCTAGAATACACCGTACTATGTATATAACCTAGAATACACCGTACTATGTATGTAACCTAGAATACACCGTACCCTGTATATAACCTAGAATACACCATACCCTGTATGTAACCTAGAATACACCGTACCCTGTATATAACCTAGAATACACCGTACCCTGCATGTAACCTAGAATACACCGTACTATGTATATAACCTAGAATACACCGTACTATGTATATAACCTAGAATACACCGTACTATGTATATAACCTAGAATACACCGTACTATGTATATAACCTAGAATACACCGTACTATGTATATAACCTAGAATACACCGTACTATGTATATAACCTAGAATACACCGTACCCTGTATGTAACCTAGAATACACCGTACCCTGTATATAACCTAGAATACACCGTACCCTGTATGTAACCTAGAATACACCGTACCCTGTATATAACCTAGAATACACCGTACCCTGTATATAACCTAGAATACACCGTACCCTGTATATAACCTAGAATACACCGTACCCTGTATGTAACCTAGAATACACCGTACCCTGTATATAACCTAGAATACACCGTACCCTGTATATAACCTAGAATACACCATACCCTGTATGTAACCTAGAATACACCGTACCCTGTATATAACCTAGAATACACCGTACCCTGTATATAACCTAGAATACACCGTACCCTGTATGTATCCTAGAATACACCGTACTATGTATATAACCTATAATACACTGTACTATGTATGTAACCTAGAATACACCGTACCCTGTATGTAACCTAGAATACACCGTACTCTGTATGTAACCAAGAATACACCGTACCCTGTATGTAACCTAGAATACACCGTACTATGTATATAACCTAGAATACACCGTACTATGTATATAACCTAGAATACACCGTACTCTGTATGTAACCTAGAATACACCGTACCCTGTATATAACCTGGAATACACCGTACCCTGTATATAACCTAGAATACACCGTACCCTGTATATAACCTAGAATACACCGTACCCTGTATATAACCTAGAATACACCGTACTATGTATATAACCTAGAATACACCGTACTATGTATATAACCTAGAATACACTGTACTATGTATATAACCTAGAATACACCGTACCCTGTATATAACCTAGAATACACCGTACCCTGTATGTAACCTAGAATACACCGTACCCTGTATATAACCTAGAATACACCGTACTCTGTATATAACCTAGAATACACCGTACCCTGTATATAACCTAGAATACACCGTACTCTGTATGTAACCAAGAATACACCGTACCCTGTATGTAACCTAGAATACACCGTACTATGTATATAACCTAGAATACACCGTACTATGTATATAACCTAGAATACACCGTACTCTGTATGTAACCTAGAATACACCGTACCCTGTATATAACCTAGAATACACCGTACCCTGTATGTAACCTAGAATACACCGTACTATGTATATAACCTAGAATACACCGTACTATGTATATAACCTAGAATACACCGTACCCTGTATGTAACCTAGAATACACCGTACTCTGTATATAACCTAGAATACACCGTACCCTGTATATAACCTAGAATACACCGTACTCTGTATGTAACCAAGAATACACCGTACCCTGTATGTAACCTAGAATACACCGTACTATGTATATAACCTAGAATACACCGTACTATGTATATAACCTAGAATACACCGTACTCTGTATGTAACCTAGAATACACCGTACCCTGTATATAACCTAGAATACACCGTACTCTGTATATAACCTAGAATACACCGTACCCTGTATATAACCTAGAATACACCGTACTCTGTATGTAACCAAGAATACACCGTACCCTGTATGTAACATAGAATACACCGTACTATGTATATAACCTAGAATACACCGTACTATGTATATAACCTAGAATACACCGTACTATGTATATAACCTAGAATACACCGTACTATGTATATAACCTAGAATACACTGTACTATGTATATAACCTAGAAAACACCGTACCCTGTATATAACCTGGAATACACCGTACTCTGTATGTAACCTAGAATACACCGTACTATGTATGTAACCTAGAATACACCGTACTATGTATATAACCTAGAATACACCGTACTATGTATGTAACCTAGAATACACCGTACCCTGTATATAACCTAGAATACACCATACCCTGTATGTAACCTAGAATACACCGTACCCTGTATATAACCTAGAATACACCGTACTATGTATATAACCTAGAATACATCGTACCCTGTATATAACCTAGAATACACCGTACCCAGTATGTAACCAAGAATACACCGTACCCTGTATGTAACCAAGAATACACCGTACCCTGTATGTAACCTAGAATACACCGTACTATGTATATAACCTAGAATACACCGTACCCTGTATATAACCTAGAATACACCGTACCCTGTATATAACCTAGAATACACCGTACCCTGTATGTAACCTAGAATACACCGTACCCTGTATGTAACCTAGAATACACCGTACTATGTATATAACCTAGAATACACCGTACCCTGTATGTAACCAAGAATACACCGTACCCTGTATATAACCTAGAACACACCGTACCCTGTATGTAACCAAGAATACACCGTACTATGTATATAACCTAGAATACACCGTACACTGTATATAACCTAGAATACACCGTACCCTGTATGTAACCTAGAATACACCGTACCCTGTATGTAACCTAGAATACACCGTACTATGTATATAACCTAGAATACACCGTACCCTGTATGTAACCAAGAATACACCGTACCCTGTATATAACCTAGAATACACCGTACCCTGTATGTAACCAAGAATACACCGTACACTGTATATAACCTAGAATACACCGTACACTGTATATAACCTAGAATACACCGTACCCTGTATGTAACCTAGAATACACCGTCCCCTGTATGTAACCTAGAATACACCGTACTATGTATATAACCTAGAATACACCGTACCCTGTATATAACCTAGAATACACCGTACCCTGTATATAACCTAGAATACACCGTACCCTGTATGTAACCTAGAATACACCGTACCCTGTATGTAACCTAGAATACACCGTACTATGTATATAACCTAGAATACACCGTACCCTGTATATAACCTAGAATACACCGTACCCTGTATGTAACCTAGAATACACCGTACCCTGTATATAACCTAGAATACACCGTACCCTGTGTGTAACCTAGAATACACCGTACTATGTATATAACCTAGAATACACCGTACCCTGTATGTAACCTAGAATACACCGTACACTGTATATAACCTAGAATATACCGTACACTGTATGTAACCTAGAATACACCGTACTATGTATATAACCTAGAATACACCGTACCCTGTATGTAACCTAGAATACACCGTACTATGTATATAACCTAGAATACACCGTACCCTGTATGTAACCTAGAATACACTGTACTATGTATGTAACCTAGAATACACCGTACCCTGTATATAACCTAGAATACACCGTACCCTGTATATAACCTAGAATACACCGTACCCTGTATGTAACCTAGAATACACCGTACCCTGTATATAACCTAGAATACACCGTACTATGTATATAACCTAGAATACACCGTACCCTGTATATAACCTAGAATACACCGTACCCTGTATGTAACCTAGAATACACCGTACCCTGTATGTAACCAAGAATACACCGTACTCTGTATATAACCTAGAATACACCGTACACTGTATATAACCTAGAATACACCATACCCTGTATGTAACCAAGAATATACCGTACCCTGTATATAACCTAGAATACACCGTACTATGTATGTAACCTAGAATACACCGTACTATGTATATAACCTAGAATACACCGTACCCTGTATATAACCTAGAATACACCGTACCCTGTATATAACCTAGAATACACCGTACTATGTATATAACCTAGAATACACCGTACCCTGTATATAACCTAGAATACACCGTACCCTGTATGTAACCTAGAATACACCGTACCCTGTATATAACCTAGAATACACCGTACCCTGTATGTAACCTAGAATACACCGTACCCTGTATGTAACCTAGAATACACCGTACTATGTATATAACCTAGAATACACCGTACCCTGTATGTAACCTAGAATACACCGTACTATGTATGTAACCTAGAATACACCATACACTGTATATAACCTAGAATACACCGTACCCTGTATATAACCTAGAATACACCGTACACTGTATGTAACCTAGAATACACCGTACTATGTATGTAACCTAGAATACACCGTACCCTGTATATAACCTAGAATACACCGTACTATGTATGTAACCTAGAATACACCGTACCCTGTATATAACCTAGAATACACCGTACTATGTATGTAACCTAGAATACACCGTACTATGTATGTAACCTAGAATACACCGTACCCTGTATGTAACCTAGAATACACCGTACTATGTATATAACCTAGAATACACCGTACTATGTATGTAACCTAGAATATACCGTACACTGTATATAACCTAGAATACACCGTACCCTGTATATAACCTAGAATACACCGTACCCTTTATATAACCTAGAATACACCGTACCCTGTATGTAACCTAGAATACACCGTACCCTGTATATAACCTAGAATACACCGTACCCTGTATGTAACCTAGAATACACCGTACCCTGTATGTAACCTAGAATACACCATACCCTGTATGTAACCTAGAATACACCGTACCCTGTATGTAACCTAGAATACACCGTACTATGTATATAACCTAGAATACACCGTACCCTGTATATAACCTAGAATACACCGTACCCTGTATGTAACCTAGAATACACCGTACCCTGTATGTAACCTAGAATACACCGTACCCTGTACATAACCTAGAATACACTGTACACTGTATATAACCTAGAATACACCGTACCCTGTATATAACCTAGAATACACCGTACCCTGTATGTAACCTAGAATACACCGTACTATGTATATAACCTAGAATACACCGTACCCTTTATATAACCTAGAATACACCGTACCCTGTATATAACCTAGAATACACCGTACCCTGTATGTAACCTAGAATACACCGTACTATGTATATAACCTAGAATACACCGTACTCTGTATATAACCTAGAATACACCGTACCCTGTATATAACCTAGAATACACCGTACTATGTACATAACCTAGAATACACTGTACACTGTATATAACCTAGAATACACCGTACCCTGTATATAACCTAGAATACACCGTACTATGTACATAACCTAGAATACACTGTACACTGTATGTAACCTAGAATACACCGTACCCTGTATATAACCTAGAATACACCGTACCCTGTATGTAACCTAGAATACACCGTACTATGTATATAACCTAGAATACACCGTACTCTGTATATAACCTAGAATACACCGTACCCTGTATGTAACCAAGAATACACCGTACCCTGTATATAACCAAGAATACACCGTACCCTGTATGTAACCAAGAATACACCGTACCCTGTATGTAACCTAGAATACACCATACCCTGTATGTAACCTAGAATACACCGTACCCTGTATATAACCTAGAATACACCGTACCCTGTATATAACCTAGAATACACCGTACCCTGTATGTAACCTAGAATACACCGTACCCTGTATGTAACCTAGAATACACCGTACCCTGTATATAACCTAGAATACACCGTACCCTGTATGTAACCTAGAATACACCGTACCCTGTATGTAACCTAGAATACACCATACCCTGTATGTAACCAAGAATATACCGTACCCTGTATATAACCTAGAATACACCGTACTATGTATGTAACCTAGAATACACCATACCCTGTATGTAACCTAGAATACACCGTACCCTGTATGTAACCTAGAATGCACCGTACCCTGTATGTAACCTAGAATACACCGTACCCTTTATGTAATCTAGAATACACCGTACACTGTATGTAACCTAGAATACACCGTACCCTGTATGTAACCTAGAATACACCGTACTATGTATGTAACCTAGAATACACCGTACCCTGTATATAACCTAGAATACACCGTACCCTGTATGTAACCTAGAATACACCATACCCTGTATGTAACCTAGAATACACCGTACCCTGTATGTAACCTAGAACACACCGTACCCTGTATATAACCTAGAATACACCGTACCCTGTATGTAAGCAAGAATACACCGTACCCTTTATGTAATCTAGAATACACCGTACCCTGTATATAACCTAGAATACACCGTACCCTGTATGTAACCTAGAATACACCGTACTATGTATATAACCTAGAATACACCGTACCCTTGATATAACCTAGAATACACCGTACCCTGTATGTAACCTAGAATACACCGTACCCTGTAAATAACCTAGAATACACCGTACCCTGTATGTAACCTAGAATACACCGTACACTGTATATAACCTAGAATACACCGTACCCTTGATATAACCTAGAATACACCGTACCCTGTATGTAACCTAGAATACACCGTACCCTGTAAATAACCTAGAATACACCGTACCCTGTATGTAACCAAGAATATACCGTACCCTGTATATAACCTAGAATACACCGTACTATGTATGTAACCTAGAATACACCGTACCCTGTATATAACCTAGAATACACCGTACCCTGTATATAACCTAGAATACACCGTACCATGTATATAACCTAGAATACACCGTACCCTGTATGTAAGCAAGAATACACCGTACCCTTTATGTAATCTAGAATACACCGTACACTGTATATAACCTAGAATACACCGTACCCTGTATGTAACCTAGAATACACCATACTATGTATATAACCTAGAATACACCGTACCCTTGATATGACCTAGAATACACCGTACCCTGTATGTAACCTTGAATACACCGTACCCTGTAAATAACCTAGAATACACCGTACCCTGTATGTAACCTAGAATTCACCGTACCCTGTATGTAACCTAGAATACACCGTACTATGTATATAACCTAGAATACACCGTACCCTGTATATAACCTAGAATACACCGTACCCTGTATGTAACCTAGAATACACCGTACTATGTATGTAACCTAGAATACACCGTACCCTGTATGTAACCTAGAATACACCGTACCCTGTATGTAACCTAGAATACACCATACCCTGTATGTAACCTAGAATACACCGTACCCTGTATGTAACCTAGAACACACCGTACCCTGTATATAACCTAGAATACACCGTACCCTGTATGTAAGCAAGAATACACCGTACCCTTTATGTAATCTAGAATACACCGTACCCTGTATATAACCTAGAATACACCGTACCCTGTATGTAACCTAGAATACACCGTACACTGTATATAACCTAGAATACACCGTACCCTTGATATAACCTAGAATACACCGTACCCTGTATGTAACCTAGAATACACCGTACCCTGTAAATAACCTAGAATACACCGTACCCTGTATGTAACCAAGAATATACCGTACCCTGTATATAACCTAGAATACACCGTACTATGTATGTAACCTAGAATACACCGTACCCTGTATATAACCTAGAATACACCGTACCCTGTATGTAAGCAAGAATACACCGTACCCTTTATGTAATCTAGAATACACCGTACACTGTATGTAACCTAGAATACACCGTACCCTGTATGTAACCTAGAATACACCGTACTATGTATGTAACCTAGAATACACCGTACCCTGTATGTAACCTAGAATACACCGTACCCTGTATGTAACCTAGAATACACCATACCCTGTATGTAACCTAGAATACACCGTACCCTGTATGTAACCTAGAACACACCGTACCCTGTATATAACCTAGAATACACCGTACCCTGTATGTAAGCAAGAATACACCGTACCCTTTATGTAATCTAGAATACACCGTACCCTGTATATAACCTAGAATACACCGTACCCTGTATGTAACCTAGAATACACCGTACTATGTATATAACCTAGAATACACCGTACCCTTGATATAACCTAGAATACACCGTACCCTGTATGTAACCTAGAATACACCGTACCCTGTAAATAACCTAGAATACACCGTACCCTGTATGTAACCTAGAATACACCGTACTATGTATATAACCTAGAATACACCGTACCCTGTATATAACCTAGAATACACCGTACCCTGTATGTAACCTAGAATACACCGTACTATGTATGTAACCTAGAATACACCGTACCCTGTATGTAACCTAGAATACACCGTACCCTGTATGTAACCTAGAATACACCATACCCTGTATGTAACCTAGAATACACCGTACCCTGTATGTAACCTAGAACACACCGTACCCTGTATATAACCTAGAATACACCGTACCCTGTATGTAAGCAAGAATACACCGTACCCTTTATGTAATCTAGAATACACCGTACCCTGTATGTAACCTAGAATACACCGTACCCTGTATGTAACCTAGAATACACCGTACCCTGTATATAACCTAGAATACACCGTACCCTGTATGTAACCTAGAATACACCGTACTATGTATATAACCTAGAATACACCGTACCCTGTATGTAACCTAGAATACACCGTACCCTGTATGTAACCTAGAATACACCGTACCCTGTATGTAACCTAGAATACACCGTACCCTGTATGTAACCTAGAATACACCGTACCCTGTATGTAACCTAGAATACACCGTACTATGTATATATCCTAGAATACACCGTACCCTGTATGTAACCTAGAATACACCGTACCCTGTATATAACCTAGAATACACCGTACCCTGTATGTAACCTAGAATACACCGTACTATGTATATAACCTAGAATACACCGTACCCTGTATGTAACCTAGAATACACCGTACCCTGTATGTAACCTAGAATACACCGTACCCTGTATGTAACCTAGAATACACCGTACCCTGTAAATAACCTAGAATACACCGTACCCTGTATGTAACCTAGAATACACCGTACCCTGTATGTAACCTAGAATACACCGTACTATGTATATAACCTAGAATACACCGTACCCTGTATATAACCTAGAATACACCGTACCCTGTATGTAACCTAGAATACACCGTACTATGTATGTAACCTAGAATACACCGTACCCTGTATGTAACCTAGAATACACCGTACCCTGTATGTAACCTAGAATACACCATACCCTGTATGTAACCTAGAATACACCGTACCCTGTATGTAACCTAGAACACACCGTACCCTGTATATAACCTAGAATACACCGTACCCTGTATGTAAGCAAGAATACACCGTACCCTTTATGTAATCTAGAATACACCGTACACTGTATGTAACCTAGAATACACCGTACCCTGTATGTAACCTAGAATACACCGTACCCTGTATGTAACCTAGAATACACCGTACACTGTATGTAACCTAGAATACACCGTACCCTGTATGTAACCTAGAATACACCGTACTATGTATATAACCTAGAATACACCGTACCCTTTATATAACATAGAATACACCGTACACTGTATGTAACCTAGAATACACCGTACTATGTATGTAACCTAGAATACACCATACCCTGTATATAACCTAGAATACACCGTACCCTGTATATAACCTAGAATACACCGTACTATGTATATAACCTAGAATACACCGTACCCTTGATATAACCTAGAATACACCGTACCCTGTATGTAACCTAGAATACACCGTACCCTGTATGTAACCTAGAATACACCGTACTATGTATATAACCTAGAATACACCGTACCCTTTATATAACATAGAATACACCGTACACTGTATGTAACCTAGAATACACCGTACTATGTATGTAACCTAGAATACACCGTACCCTGTATGTAACCTAGAATACACTGTACCCTGTATATAACCTAGAATACACCGTACCCTGTATGTAACCTAGAATACACCGTATTATGTATATAACCTAGAATACACTGTACCCTGTATATAACCTAGAATACACCGTACTATGTATGTAACCTAGAACACACCGTACCCTGTATATAACCTAGAATACACCGTACTATGTATGTAACCTAGAACACACCGTACCCTGTATATAACCTAGAATACACCGTACTATGTATATAACCTAGAATACACCGTACCCTTGATATAACCTAGAATACACCGTACCCTGTATGTAACCTAGAATACACCGTACACTGTATGTAACCAAGAATACACCGTACCCTGTATATAACCTAGAATACACCGTACCCTGTATGTAACCTAGAATACACCGTACCCTGTATGTAACCTAGAATACACCGTACTATGTATATAACCTAGAATACACCGTACCCTGTATGTAACCTAGAATACACCGTACCCTGTATGTAACCTAGAATACACCGTACTATGTATATAACCTAGAATACACCGTACCCTTTATATAACATAGAATACACCGTACCCTGTATATAACCTAGAATACACCGTACCCTGTATGTAACCTAGAATACACCGTACCCTGTATGTAACCTAGAATACACCGTACCCTGCATATAACCTAGAATACACCGTACCCTGTATATAACCTAGAATACACCGTACCCTGTATGTAACCTAGAATACACTGTACTATGTATGTAACCTAGAATACACCGTACCCTGTACGTAACCTAGAATACACCGTACCCTGTATATAACCTAGAATACACCGTACCCTGTATGTAACCTAGAATACACCGTACACTGTATGTAACCTAGAATACACCGTACACTGTATGTAACCTAGAATACACCGTACTATGTATATAACCTAGAATACACCGTACCCTGTATGTAACCTAGAATACACCGTACCCTGTATGTAACCTAGAATACACTGTACTATGTATGTAACCTAGAATACACCGTACCCTGTATATAACCTAGAATACACCGTACTATGTATATAACCTAGAATACACCGTACTATGTATATAAACTAGAATACACCATACCCTGTATGTAACCTAGAATACACCGTACCCTGTATGTAACCTAGAATACACTGTACTATGTATGTAACCTAGAATACACCGTACCCTGTATGTAACCTAGCATACACCGTACCCTGTATGTAACCTAGAATACACCGTACCCTGTATGTAACCTAGAATACACCGTACCCTGTATATAACCTAGAATACACCGTACCCTGTATGTAACCTAGAATGCACCGTACTATGTATGTAACCGAGAATACACCGTACCCTGTATGTAACCTAGAATACTCTGTATATAACCTAGAATATACCGTACACTGTATATAACCTAGAATACACCGTACCCTTTATATAACATAGAATACACCGTACCCTGTATATAACCTAGAATACACCGTACCCTGTATATAACCTAGAATACACCGTACCCTGTATGTAACCTAGAATACACCGTACTATGTATGTAACCTAGAATACACCGTACTCTGTATATAACCTAGAATATACCGTACACTGTATATAACCTAGAATACACCGTACCCTGTATGTAACCAAGAATACACCGTACCCTGTATATAACCTAGAATACACCATACCCTGTATATAACCTAGAATATACCGTACCCTGTATGTAACCTAGAATACACCGTACACTGTATATAACCTAGAATACTCTGTATATAACCTAGAATGTACCGTACACTGTATATAACCTAGAATACTCTGTATATAACCTAGAATGTACCGTACACTGTATATAACCTAGAATACACCGTACACTGTATATAACCTAGAATACTCTGTATATAACCTAGAATGTACCGTACACTGTATATAACCTAGAATACACCGTACCCTGTATATAACCTAGAATACACCGTACACTGTATATAACCTACAATACTCTGTATATAACCTAGAATGTACCGTACACTGTATATAACCTACAATACTCTGTATATAACCTAGAATGTACCGTACACTGTATATAACCTAGAATACACCGTACACTGTATATAACCTAGAATACTCTGTATATAACCTAGAATGTACCGTACACTGTATATAACCTAGAATACACCGTACCCTGTATATAACCTAGAATACACCGTACACTGTATATAACCTACAATACTCTGTATATAACCTAGAATGTACCGTACACTGTATATAACCTAGAATACACCGTACCACTTAGGTTTTCTACTTCACATTGTACCACCTGTAGAATATTCTTTTGTGTCATCATGTTCCCAGGAGCCGGTGACTGTCTTTTCACATGTGGTAACAATATCCAGTCTTCAACCGGGGACATCATACAACTGCAGCCTCAGTGCGGTCAGCCATCGTAGTCCAAGTATTCCCACCTACATCGTGGTCTCCACATTGGGTAAGTGTCCGGTCATGGATTCAACTTCAATCTCTTTATCACAGAGCTGTTACTTTTCTCACAGTGAGAATTGTGATAACAAATTCCTATGAGCCCCATCTTATCGACAAGGGTCTGACGGATTCAGAGACAAGTTTTATCACTTAGCCTTGGCTTCCAATAATAATGAAAATTTTCCATATTAGTCGAATGCATGAGAATGAGACGGTTAACGGCACTGTCATTTTACTATCCGCAATCTAATATATAAAGCTGAATGTGTGTATGTGTGTATGTATGTATGTATGTGTGTATGTCCGGGATTGGCATCTGAACCGTAGCAGCTACAGCCACAAAATTTTGCACAGTCACACGTCTGGACCCTGAGAGCGTCATAGGCTATGTTGTGAGGTGAAATTTTAACCCTGCGCTTTCCAATTCACCAAACAATTTTGCCCCTATCTACATAATGGGGAAAAAGTGAAAGGAAAAGTGTTGGAGGCATCGCAGCTACAGGCACAAAATTTTGCACAGTCACATGTCTGGACCCCGAGAGCGTCAAAGCTATGTTGTGAGGTGAAATTTTAACCACGCGCTTTCCAATTCACCAAACAATTTTGCCCCTATCTACATAATGTGGAAAAAATGAAGGGAAAAGTGTTGGAGGAAAATTAGCAGCTGCCAGATGTGTACAAGGGGGACTTAAAGAATTAGAGCGATGGCGCCAAAGAGTATATACTGTACAGTTGCTAAGGTGGGGCCCCAACATGGGATAATCACCACACCACCACGGGGATATGAACACACACACAAAATGCGCCACACACTACCACGTGCTCGAACACATATACCACCCTCAGCGCACATTTCACCACACACACACCAACCTCGCCACATAAAAGTCGAAACACAAAAGTCTCCGCCCAAAACTCTCCACATGCAAAACTCGCCACACGTGCAAAACTCACCTCATGGAAAACTCGCCACACGCAAAACTTGCACACGCGGAAAAATTGCCACATGCACAAAAGTTGCAACACATGCAAAAGTTGCCTAACACAAAACCTGCACATACTCAAAAGGCACCACACATAAAACTCGCCACGCGCAAAACTCGCCATGCGCAAAACTTGCTGCACACAACTTGCTACACTAACCTGTCACATGCAACTCGACACACAAAAAGTTGCTACACGCATGTCGCCACACAAAACTCATCTCACAAAAGTCGCTACATGCATGTCGCCACACGCAACTCAACACACACAACTTGACACACGAAACTCGCCCTAAAATACACACAAGTCTGGTATTATCCTTCAAAAATAAAAATCTGATTAATAAGCAGACAAACTACAAGAGCAACAAATGTACCATATAGGAATCCGGCAGCTGTCAGTCACATGACCAGTCTATTATGTATGTGTGAGCTAATATATACTGCCAGGGGGTGGGCTTACTGTTGGCTGGGGATTTATCAGGCTGCCAATTTAGCTTACAAATACTGAGGTAAAAATACTGACCAAATAACGTGTAAACGAGGGCTAATACAGGAGGAGATGACATACAGATATATACTATATACAGGAGATGACACAGATCTATACTATATACAGGGGAGATGACACACAGGTATATACTATATAGAGGAGGAGATGACATACAGGTACATACTACATACAGGAGGAGATGACATACAGGTACATACTATATACAGGAGCAGATTACCTACAGGTATATAGTATATACAGGAGGAGATGACATACAGGTATATGCTATGTATAGGAGGAGATGACACACAGGTATATACTATTTACAGGGGAGATGACACACAGGTATATACTATATACAGGAGGAGATGACACACAGATATATACTATATACAGGAGAGATGACACACAGGTATATACTATATAGAGGAGGAGATGACATACAGGTACATACTACATACAGCAGGAGATGACATACAGGTATATACTATATACAGGAGGAGATGACACACAGGTATATACTATATACAGGAGCAGATTACCTACAGGTATATAGTATATACAGGAGGAGATGACATACAGGTATATACTATATACAGGAGGAGATGACACACAGGTATATACTATATACAGGAGGAGATTACATACAGGTATATACTATATATAGGAGGAGATGACATACAGGTATATACTATATACAGGGGACATGACACACAGCAGGTATATACTATATACAGGGGAGATGACATACAGGTATATACTATATACAGGAGATGACATACAGGTGTATACTATATATAAGGGAGATGACAAACATGTATATACTGAGGTGAAAATGAGAGGTGTGAGGTGAAAATGAAAAGGTGTGAGTGCAAAATGAGAGGAGTGAGGGAAAATAGTGGAGTGATCGGAAAATGACAGATGTGAGGTCGAAATGACAAGTGTTAGGGGGGAATGAGAGGAGTGAGGGGGAAAATAAGAGGAGTGAGGGGGAAAATGAGAGGTGTGAGGGAGAAAATGAGAGATGTGAGGGGGAAAATGAAAGATGTGATGGGGAAAATGAGAGGCGTGATGGGAAAATAAGAGAAGTGAGGTGCTATAACTAACCACAGATATTTACTATGCCCAGGCAACGCCGGGCTCTTCAGCTAGTATTTAATATAATAACATAGTAACATAGGTCTTTTTTCGGTCTTATTAACTTTGTCCATCCATTTCAGCCTATATTCCGTCATAACAAATCCCCAGATCTCCGTCCTTCTAAAGAACCTAATCACTGTAAGATACAATATTGTTACGCTCCAGGAAGACATCCAGGCCTCTCCTGAACCCCTCGACTGAGTTCGCCATCACCACCTCCTCAGGCAGCAATTCCAGATTCTCACTGCCCTAACGGTAAAAAATCCTCTTCTATGTCGGAGGAAAAACCTTCTCTCCTCCAGACGCAGAGAATGCCCCCTTGTGACTGTCACCTTCCTTGGTATAAACAGATCCTCAGAGAGATATTTGTATTGTCCCCTTATATACTTACAAGCTATTGAACCCATTCTATGTCCGGGTGGCGAGCATTTATATTGGTATATGGTCTCCATCCTGGTATGTGCTGCTCCCATCTTGCTCCCCCATCCTGTCATGTGCTGCTCCCATCCTGCGCCCCCATTCTCTCATGTGCTGCTCCATCCTGCGCCCCCATCCTGTCATGTGCAGCTCCATCCTGCGCCCCCATCCTGTCATGTGCTGCTCCATCCTGCGCCCCCATCCTGTCATGTGCTGCTCCATCCTGCGCCCCCATCCTGTCGTGTGCTGCTCCATCCTGCGCCCCCATCCTGTCATGTGCTGCTCCCATCCTGCGCCCCCATCCTGTCATGTGTGTGTCCCCATCCTGTCATGTGCTGCTCCATCCTGAATCCCCATCCTGTCATGTGCTCCCATCCTGCGCCCCATCCTGTCATGTGCTGCTCCCATCTTGCTCCCCCATCCTGTCATGTGCTGCTCCCATCCTGCGCCCCCATTCTCTCATGTGCTGCTCCATCCTGCGCCCCCATCCTGTCATGTGCAGCTCCATCCTGCGCCCCCATCCTGTCATGTGCTGCTCCCATCCTGCACCCCCATCCTGTCATGTGTGTGTCCCCATCCTGTCATGTGCTGCTCCATCCTGAATCCCCATCCTGTCATGTGCTGCTCCCATCCTGCACCCCCATCCTATCACGTGTGCTCCCCCATTCTGTCATGTGCTGCTCCCATCCTGTGCCCCCATTCTGTCATGTGTGTGCCCCCATTCTGTCATGTGCTGCTCCATCCTGCGCCCCCATTCTGTCATGTGCTGCTCCATCCTGCGCCCCCATCCTGTCATGTGCTGCTCCATCCTGCGCCCCCATCCTGTCATGTGCTGCTCCATCCTGCGCCCCCATCCTGTCATGTGCTGCTCCATCCTGCGCCCCCATCCTGTCGTGTGCTGCTCCATCCTGCGCCCCCATCCTGTCATGTGCTTCTCCCATCCTGCGCCCCCATCCTGTCATGTGTGTGTCCCCATCCTGTCATGTGCTGCTCCATCCTGAATCCCCATCCTGTCATGTGCTCCCATCCTGCGCCCCATCTTGTCATGTGCTGCTCCCATCCTGCGCCCCCATCCTGTCATGTGCTGCTCCCATCCTGCGCCCCATCCTGTCATGTGTGTGTCCCCATCCTGTCATGTGCTGCTCCATCCTGAATCCCCATCCTGTCATGTGCTCCCATCCTGCGCCCCATCCTGTCATGTGCTGCTCCCATCCTGCGCCCCCATCCTGTCGTGTGTGTCCCCATCCTGTCATGTGCTGCTCCATCCTGAATCTCCATCCTGTCATGTGCTCCCATCCTGCGCCCCCATCTTGTCATGTGCTGCTCCCATCCTGCACCCCCATCCTGTCATGTGCTGCTCCCATCCTGCGCCCCCATTCTGTCATGTGCTGCTCCCATCCTGCGCCCCCATTCTGTTGTAATGTGCTGCACCCATTCTGCCTGTTCCTGTTTCCATTCTGCCATATGTTGCTCCCATCTTTCTCCGGCTGTGCTGCCTGAGTGCGGCTGTGCTGCCTGAGTGCGGCTATACTGAGCGCGGCTGAGTGTGGATGTACAGCGTGAGTGCGGCTGTACTGTGTGTGTGGCTGTACTGTGTGAGTGCGGCTGAGTGTGGCTGTACTGCTGCTGTACTGTGTGCGTGTGGCTGTACTGTGTGCTTGTGGCTGTACTGTGTGTGTGAGTGTGGCTGTACTTACTGCCTGAGTGCAGGGCTGGCTATAATGGATACAGCACCCCTGCAGCCAGCACAGCGAGGGCTGACTCCGCCCACTCACATCACTGGTCACATGCTGGTGACATCATCGAAGGTCCTGAAGCTCCGCTGGGCTCAACATCTACCCTGACCGGAGCTGCAGAGCACGGAGCCCCCATGGCCGGTATATTAGGGGGGGATACAGGGGTGTGTGGAGCCCCCATGGCCGGTATATTAGGGGGGATACAGGGGTGTGTGGAGCCCCCATGGCCGGTATATTAGGGGGGATACAGGGGTGTGTGGAGCCCCCATGGCCGGTATATTAGGGGGGATACAGGGGTGTGTGGAGCCCCCATGGCCGGTATATTAGGGGGGATACAGGGGTGTGTGGAGCCCCCATGGCCGGTATATTAGGGGGGATACAGGGGTGTGTGGAGCCCCCATGGCCGGTATATTAGGGGGGATACAGGGGTGTGTGGAGCCCCCATGGCCGGTATATTAGGGGGGATACAGGGGTGTGTGGAGCCCCCATGGCCGGTATATTAGGGGGGATACAGGGGTGTGTGGAGCCCCCATGGCCGGTATATTAGGGGGGATACAGGGGTGTGTGGAGCCCCCATGGCCGGTATATTAGGGGGATACAGGGGTGTGTGGAGCCCCCATGGCTGGTATATTGGGGGGGGATAAGTAAGTTCGGCTGCGTCACTCTGGTCCAGACTGCGCAGGCACGATGCGTCGCGCTTGCACAGTCTATAAAGGCTTCGGACAGAGTGACGCTCCCACCGTTACATTATAGATACATGGTTATCAGATCGCCCCTCGGTCGTTTTTTTTTCTGGACTAAATAATCCTAATTTTGCTAATCTCTCTGGGTATTGTAGTTCCCCCATCCCCTTTATTAATTTTGTTGCTCTCCTTTGTACTCGCTCTATTTCCATTATACAGTACAGACCAAAAGTTTGGACACACCTTCTGATTTAAAGATTTTTCTGTATTTTCATGACTATGAAAATTGTCCATTCACACTGAAGACATCAAAACTATGAATTAACACATGTGGAATTATATACTTAACAAAAAAGTGTGAAACAACTGAAATTACGTCTTATATTCTAGGTTCTTCAAAGTAGCCACCTTTTGCTTTGATGACTGCTTTGCACACTCTTGGCATTCTCTTGATGAGCTTCAAGAGGTGGTCACCGGGAATGGTCTTCCCACAATCTTGAAGGAGTTCCCAGAGAAGCTTAGCACTTGTTGGCCCTTTTGCCTTCACTCTGCAGTCCAGCTCACCCCAAACCATCTCGATTGGGTTCAGGTCTGGTGACTGTGGAGGCCAGGTCATCTGGCGTAGCACCCCATCACTCTCCTTCTTGGTCAAATAGCCCTTACACAGCCTGGAGGTGTGTTTGGGGTCATTGCCCTGTTGAAAAATAAATGATGGTCCAACTAAACGCAAACCGGATGGAATAGCATGCCGCTGCAAGATGCTGTGGTAGCCATGCTGGTTCAGTATGCCTTCAATTTTGAATAAATCCACACCATCACACCTCCTCCTCCATGCTTCACGGTGGGAACCAGGCATGTAGAGTCCATCCGTTCACCTTTTCTGTGTCGTACAAAGACACAGTGGTTGGAACCAAAGATCTCAAATTTGGACTCATCAGACCAAAGCACAGATTTCCACTGGTCTAATGTCCATTCCTTGTGTTCTTTAGCCCAAACAAGTCTCTTCTGCTTGTTGCCTGTCCTTAGCAGTGGTTTCCTAGCAGCTATTTTACCATGAAGGCCTGCTGCACAAAGTCTCCTCTTAACAGTTGTTGTAGAGATGTGTCTGCTGCTAGAACTGTGTGTGGCATTGACCTGGTCTCTAATTTGAGCTGCTGTTAACCTGCGATTTCTGAGGCTGGTGAATCGGATAAACTTATCCTCAGAAGCAGAGGTGACTCTTGGTCTTCCTTTCCTGGGGCGGTCCTCATGTGAGCCAGTTTCTTTGTAGCGCTTGATGGTTTTTGCCACTGCACTTGGGGACACTTTCAAAGTTTTCCCAATTTTTCGGACTGACTGACCTCCATTCCTTAAAGTAATGATGACCACTCGTTTTTCTTTACTTAGCTGCTTTTTTCTTGCCATAATACAAATTCTAACAGTCTATTCAGTAGGATTATCAGCTGTGTATCCACCAGACTTCTGCACAACACAACTGATGGTCCCAACCCCATTTATAAGGCAAGAAATCCCATTTATTAAACCTGACAGGGCACACCTGTGAAGTGAAAACCATTCCCGGTGACCTCTTGAAGCTCATCAAGAGAATGCCAAGAGTGTGCAAAGCAGTCATCAAAGCAAAAGGTGGCTACTTTGAAGAACCTAGAATATAAGACATAATTTCAGTTGTTTCACACTTTTTTGTTAAGTATATAATTCCACATGTGTTAATTCATACTTTTGATGCCTTCAGTGTGAATTTACAATTTTCATAGTCGTGAAAATACTGAAAAATCTTTAAATGAGAAGGTGTGTCCAAACTTTTGGTCTGTACTATATATGTAAGAATTAAATGTATTTTTTTGTGGACATTTATAAACATTACTGACAAAGGACTCAAAATACTCTAAACACAGAGCTAGATGATAATAGTTAGCTGCTTACAGCCACCACTAGGGGGAGCTCCCTGTATACAGAGATATATGATAAGATCCTGTCTGCAGCCACCACTAGGGGGAGCTCCCTGTATACAGAGATACATGATAACATCCTGTCTGCAGTCACCACTAGGGGGAGCTCCCTGTATACAGAGATACATGATAAGATCCTGTCTGCAGTCACCACTAGGGGGAGCTCCCTGTATACAGAGATACATGATAAGATCCTGTCTGCAGCCACCACTAGGGGGAGCTCCCTGTATACAGAGATACATGATAAGATCCTGTCTGCAGTCACCACTAGGGGGAGCTCCCTGTATACAGAGATACATGATAAGATCCTGTCTGCAGCCACCACTAGGGGGAGCTCCCTGTATACAGAGATACATGATAAGATTCTGTCTGCAGTCACCACTAGGGGGAGCTCCCTGTATACAGAGATACATGATAAGATTCTGTCCGCAGCCACCACTAGGGGGAGCTCCCTGTATACAGAGATACATGATAAGATCCTGTCTGCAGCCACCACTAGGGGGAGCTCCCTGTATACAGAGATACATGATAAGATCCTGTCTGCAGTCTACACTAGGGGAAGCTCCCTGTATACAGAGATACATGATAAGATCCTGTCTGCAGTCACCACTAGGGGGAGCTCCCTGTATACAGAGATACGTGATAAGATCCTGTCTGCAGCCACCACTAGGGGGAGCTCCCTGTATACAGAGATACATGATAAGATCCTGTCTGCAGTCACCACTAGGGGGAGCTCCCTGTATACAGAGATACATGATAAGATCCTGTCTGCAGCCACCACTAGGGGGAGCTCCCTGTATACAGAGGTACATGATAAGATCCTGTCTGCAGTCACCACTAGGGGGAGCTCCCTGTATACAGAGATACATGTGTTATGACCCCAATGGCAGAGGGTCTCAGGAATCAATACCAAGTCTGCAAACACAAAAAAACAGCTCATAGGGCAGTGGTAACTGGGCTGACCATATATCTAATCCTAGCACCACAAATAGAAGTAGCCGGGGAACGTGCCTACGTTGGTTCTAGACGTCTCGCGCCAGCCGGAGAACTAACTAACCCTAGAAGGGAAAAGAAAGACCTTTCTTGCCTCCAGAGAAAAGACCCCAAAAGTTGGATACAAGCCCCCAACAAATAATAACGGTGAGGTAAGAGGAAAAGACAAACATAAGAATGAGCTAGGTATTTAGCAAAGAGAGGCCCACTAGCTAATAGCAGAATATAGTAAGATGACTTATATGGTCAGCAAAAACCCTATTAAAATATCCACGCTGGATATTCAAGAACCCCCGAACCGTCTAACGGCCGGGGGGAGAACACCAGCCCCCTAGAGCTTCCAGCAAGGTCAGAAATCACATTTAGTACAAGCTGGACAAAAATAGTAGCAAAGCAAGTAACTCAAAAAACAAAGAAGCAAGACTTAGCTTAATTTTGCAAGAGCCAGGACCAGCAGACAGGAGCAACAGAAGGATCTGATTACAACGATGCCAGGCACTGGACTAAGGATCCAGGAAGTTAATATAGCGACACCCCTGGACTAATGACCCAGGTGAGTGCCAAACAGAAAAAAGACAATCCCAGAGTCAAACCACTAGTGACCACAAGAGGGAGCCAAAAAGTGTAATTCACAACAGTACCCCCCCCTTAAGGAGGGGTCACCGAACCCTCACCAAGACCACCAGGGCGATCAGGATGAGCAGCGTGAAAGGCACGAACTAAATCGGCCGCATGCACATCAGAGGCAACCACCCAGGAATTATCCTCCTGACCATAGCCCTTCCACTTGACCAGATACTGAAGACTCCGCCTGGAGAGACGAGAATCCAAGATCTTCTCCACCACGTACTCCAACTCGCCCTCAACCAACACCGGAGCAGGAGGCTCAACAGAAGGAACCACAGGTACAACGTACCGCCGCAACAAAGACCTATGGAACACGTTGTGAATGGCAAACGACACAGGAAGATCCAAGCGAAAGGACACAGGATTAAGGATTTCCAATATCTTGTAAGGACCGATGAAGTGAGGCTTAAATTTAGGAGAGGAGACCTTCATAGGAACAAATCGAGAAGACAGCCATACCAAATCCCCAACACGAAGTCGGGGACCCACACCGCGGCGGCGGTTGGCAAAACGCTGAGCCTTCTCTTGTGACAACTTCAAGTTGTCCACCACATGATTCCAGATCTGCTGCAACCTATCCACCACAGAATCTACCCCTGGACAGTCAGAAGGCTCCACATGTCCCGAGGAAAAACGAGGATGGAAACCAGAGTTGCAGAAAAATGGCGAAACCAATGTAGCGGAACTAGCCCGATTATTAAGGGCAAACTCAGCCAACGGCAAGAAGGTCACCCAATCATCCTGATCCGCAGAAACAAAACACCTCAAATAAGCCTCCAGAGTCTGATTAGTTCGCTCCGTTTGTCCATTAGTCTGAGGATGAAAGGCAGACGAAAACGACAAATCAATGACCATCCTAGCACAAAAGGATCGCCAGAACCTGGAAACAAACTGGGATCCTCTGTCAGACACAATATTCTCAGGAATGCCGTGTAAACGAACCACATTCTGAAAGAACACAGGAACCAGATCGGAAGAGGAAGGCAGCTTAGGCAAAGGTACCAAATGGACCATCTTAGAAAAGCGATCACATACCACCCAGATGACAGACATGCCCTGAGACACCGGGAGATCTGAAATGAAATCCATGGAAATGTGTGTCCAAGGCCTCTTCGGGACAGGCAAGGGCAAGAGCAACCCGCTGGCACGCGAACAGCAAGGCTTAGCTCGAGCACAAGTCCCACAGGACTGCACAAACGACCGCACATCCCGTGACAAGGAAGGCCACCAAAAGGACCTAGCCACCAGATCTCTGGTGCCAAAAATTCCCGGATGCCCTGCCAACACCGAGGAATGAACCTCGGAAATGACTCTGCTGGTCCACTTATCAGGAACAAACAGTCTGTCAGGTGGACAAGAGTCAGGTCTACCAGCCTGAAATCTCTGCAACACACGTCGCAAATCCGGAGAAATGGCTGACAAGATAACTCCCTCTTTAAGAATACCAACTGGTTCTGCGACTCCCGGAGAGTCAGGCACAAAGCTCCTTGAAAGAGCATCAGCCTTCACATTCTTTGAACCTGGTAAATACGAGACCACAAAGTCAAAACGGGAGAAAAACAATGACCAGCGGGCCTGTCTAGGATTCAGGCGTTTAGCAGACTCGAGATACATCAAATTTTTGTGATCAGTCAAGACCACCACACGATGCTTAGCACCCTCGAGCCAATGACGCCACTCCTCAAATGCCCACTTCATGGCCAACAACTCCCGATTGCCAACATCATAATTCCGCTCAGCAGGCGAAAACTTCCTCGAGAAAAAGGCACAAGGTCTCATCACAGAGCAACCAGGGCCTCTCTGTGACAAAACGGCCCCTGCCCCAATCTCAGAAGCATCCACTTCAACCTGAAAGGGAAGTGAGACATCAGGCTGGCACAAAACAGGCGCCGAAGTAAACCGGCGCTTCAACTCCTGGAAAGCCTCCACGGCTGCAGGAGCCCAGTTAGCAACATCAGAACCTTTCTTGGTCATATCCGTCAAAGGTTTAGCAATGCTAGAAAAATTAGCAATAAAACGACGGTAGAAGTTAGCAAAACCCAAGAACTTCTGAAGACTCTTAACTGACGTGGGTTGAGTCCAATCATGAATAGCACGGACCTTGACTGGGTCCATCTCCACCGCAGAAGGGGAAAAAATAAACCCCAAAAAGGGAACCTTCTGTACTCCAAAGAGACACTTTGAGCCCTTAACAAATAAAGCATTCTCACGCAAAACCTGAAACACCATCCTGACCTGCTCTACATGCGAGTCCCAGTCATCAGAAAAAACCACAATATCATCCAGATAAACGATCATAAATTTATCCAGATACTTCCGGAAAATATCATGCATAAAGGACTGAAACACTGAAGGAGCATTAGAGAGCCCAAAAGGCATCACCAAGTACTCAAAATGACCTTCGGGCGTATTAAATGCTGTCTTCCATTCATCTCGCTTAATGCGCACAAGGTTGTACGCACCACGAAGATCTATCTTGGTGAACCACTTGGCACCTTTAATTCGGGCAAACAAGTCTGACAACAGAGGCAAAGGATACTGAAATTTAACAGTGATTTTATTCAAAAGCCGATAGTCAATACAAGGTCTCAAAGATCCGTCCTTCTTGGCCACAAAAAAGAATCCCGCACCAAGAGGGGAAGAGGAAGGACGGATATGCCCCTTCTCCAGAGATTCCTTGATATACGAACGCGTTGCAGTATGCTCAGGTACAGACAGATTAAATAGTCTTCCCTTAGGAAATTTGCTACCTGGAATCAAATCTATAGCGCAGTCACAGTCCCTATGAGGAGGCAGAACACTGGACCTGGACTCGCTGAACACATCCTGATAATCAGACAAATACTCAGGAACTTCCGAAGGAGTAGAGGAAGCAATAGACACCGGCGGGGAATCACCATGAATACCCTGACAGCCCCAACTTGACACAGACATTGCCTTCCAATCCAAGACTGGATTGTGGGTCTGTAACCATGGCAAACCCAAAACGACCAAATCATGCATTTTATGCAGAACAAGAAAACGATTCACCTCCCGATGTTCAGGAGTCATGCACATGGTTACCTGTGTCCAAAACTGCGGTTTATTTTCCGCCAATGGCGTAGCATCAATACCCCTCAGAGGGATAGGATTAACCAACGGCTCAAGAACAAAACCACAGCGCTTGGCAAATGACAGATCCATAAGACTCAGGGCAGCACCTGAATCCACAAACGCCATAACAGGGTAAGAGGACAATGAGCAAATTAAAGTCACAGACAAAATAAATTTAGGTTGCAAATTACCAATGGCGACAGGACTAACAACCCTTGTTAGGCGTTTAGAGCATGCTGATATAACATGTGTAGAATCACCACAGTAAAAACACAACCCATTCTGACGTCT
This sequence comes from Ranitomeya variabilis, assembly GCF_051348905.1. Classification (NCBI taxonomy): domain Eukaryota; kingdom Metazoa; phylum Chordata; class Amphibia; order Anura; family Dendrobatidae; genus Ranitomeya; species Ranitomeya variabilis. Next base: position 690,293,327 of record NC_135236.1, on the reverse strand, counting down.
ATGATTTTTCCGCTCATTTCTGGTCTGAATTCTATCACATTGCATCAAATCAGGTGTTTGTTTAGACAACACCACCAGAGGATTAGCGGTTTTGCGCTCCCGCAAACGCCGGTCAATTTGAATAGCCAGCGCCATGGAATCATTCAGACTTGTAGGAACGGAGAAACCCACCATCACATTCTTAATGGCTTCAGAAAGGCCATTTCTGAAGTTTGCGGCCAGAGCACACTCATTCCACTGAGTAAGCACGGACCATTTCCGAAATTTTTGGCAATACACTTCAGCTTCATCCTGGCCCTGAGAAATAGCCAGCAAGGCTTTTTCTGCCTGAACCTCAAGATTGGGTTCCTCGTAAAGCAATCCGAGCGCCAGAAAAAACGCATCAATATTTGCCAATGCCGGATCTCCTGGCGCTAGCGAGAAAGCCCAATCCTGAGGGTCGCCCCGTAAGAAAGAGATAACAATTTTAACTTGCTGAGCTGAATCTCCAGATGAACGGGGTCTCAGAGATAGAAACAATTTACAATTATTCCTGAAATTCCTAAACTTAAATCGATCTCCAGAAAACAGTTCAGGAATAGGTATTTTAGGTTCAGACATAGGACTACTGGTAACAAAATCTTGTATGCTCTGCACACGAGCAGCAAGCTGGTCCACACTTGTAATCAAGGTCTGGACATTCATGTCTGCAGCAAGCTCAAGCCACTCAGAGGTAAAGGGGAGGAAGAGAGGAAAAAAAAAAAAAATTCAGAATTTCCTTTCTTATATCCCACTTCTGCAATGCATTAAACATTCAATGTGGGCCTGGCATACTGTTATGACCCCAATGGCAGAGGGTCTCAGGAATCAATACCAAGTCTGCAAACACAAAAAACCAGCTCATAGGGCAGTGGTAACTGGGCTGACCATATATCTAATCCTAGCACCACAAATAGAAGTAGCCGGGGAACGTGCCTACGTTGGTTCTAGACGTCTCACGCCAGCCGGAGAACTAACTAACCCTAGAAGGGAAAAGAAAGACCTTTCTTGCCTCCAGAGAAAAGACCCCAAAAGTTGGATACAAGCCCCCAACAAATAATAACGGTGAGGTAAGAGGAAAAAGACAAACATAAGAATGAGCTAGGTATTTAGCAAAGAGAGGCCCACTAGCTAATAGCAGAATATAGTAAGATGACTTATATGGTCAGCAAAAACCCTATTAAAATATCCACGCTGGATATTCAAGAACCCCCGAACCGTCTAACGGCCGGGGGGAGAACACCAGCCCCCTAGAGCTTCCAGCAAGGTCAGAAATCACATTTAGTACAAGCTGGACAAAAATAGTAGCAAAGCAAGTAACTCAAAAAACAAAGAAGCAAGACTTAGCTTAATTTTGCAAGAGCCAGGACCAGCAGACAGGAGCAACAGAAGGATCTGATTACAACGATGCCAGGCACTGGACAAAGGATCCAGGAAGTTAATATAGCGACACCCCTGGACTAACGACCCAGGTGAGTGCCAAACAGAAAAAAGACAATCCCAGAGTCAAACCACTAGTGACCACAAGAGGGAGCCAAAAAGTCTAATTCACAACATACATGATAAGATCCTGTCTGCAGTCACCACTAGGGGGAGCTCCCTGTATATACAGATACATGATAAGATTCTGTCCGCAGCCACCACTAGGGGGAGCTCCCTGTATACAGAGATACATGATAAGATCCTGTCTGCAGTCACCACTAGGGGGAGCTCCCTGTATACAGAGATACATGATAAGATCCTATCTGCAGTCACCACTAGGGGGAGCTCCCTGTATACAGAGATACATGATAAGATCCTGTCTGCAGTCACCACTAGGGGGAGCTCCCTGTATACAGAGATACATGATAAGATCCTATCTGCAGTCACCACTAGGGGGAGCTCCCTGTATACAGAGATACATGATAAGATCCTGTCTGCAGCCACCACTAGGAGGAGCTCCCTGTATACAGAGATACATGATAAGATCCTGTCTGCAGCCATCACTAGGGGGAGCTCCCTGTATACAGAGATACATGATAAGGTCCTATCTGCAGTCACCACTAGGGGGAGCTCCCTGTATACAGAGATACATGATAAGATCCTGTCTGCAGCCACCACTAGGGGGAGCTCCCTGTATACAGAGATACATGATAAGATCCTGTCTGCAGCCACCACTAGGAGGAGCTCCCTGTATACAGAGATACATGATAAGATCCTGTCTGCAGCCATCACTAGGGGGAGCTCCCTGTATACAGAGATACATGATAACATCCTGTCTGCAGTCACCACTAGGGGGAGCTCCCTGTATACAGAGATACATGATAAGATCCTGTCTGCAGTCACCACTAGGGGGAGCTCCCTGTATACAGAGATACATGATAAGATCCTGCCTGCAGCCACCACTAGGGGGAGCTCCCTGTATACAGAGCTACATGATAAGATCCTGTCTGCAGTCACCACTAGGGGGAGCTCACTGTATACAGAGATACATGATAAGATCCTGTCTGCAGCCACCACTAGGAGGAGCTCCCTGTATACAGAGATACATGATAAGATCCTGTCTGCAGTCACCACTAGGGGGAGCTCCCTGTATACAGAGATACATGATAAGATCCTGTCTGCAGTCACCACTAGGGGGAGCTCCCTGTATACAGAGATACATGATAAGATCCTGCCTGCAGCCACCACTAGGGGGAGCTCCCTGTATACAGAGCTACATGATAAGATCCTGTCTGCAGTCACCACTAGGGGGAGCTCACTGTATACAGAGATACATGATAAGATCCTGTCTGCAGCCACCACTAGGAGGAGCTCCCTGTATACAGAGATACATGATAAGATCCTGTCTGCAGCCACCACTAGGAGGAGCTCCCTGTATACAGAGATACATTATAAGATCCTGTCTGCAGCCATCACTAGGGGGAGCTCCCTGTATACAGAGATACATGATAACATCCTGTCTGCAGTCACCACTAGGGGGAGCTCCCTGTATACAGAGATACATGATAAGATCCTGTCTGCAGCCACCACTAGGAGGAGCTCCCTGTATACAGAGATACATGATAAGATCCTGTCTGCAGCCACCACTAGGAGGAGCTCCCTGTATACAGAGATACATTATAAGATCCTGTCTGCAGCCATCACTAGGGGGAGCTCCCTGTATACAGAGATACATGATAACATCCTGTCTGCAGTCACCACTAGGGGGAGCTCCCTGTATACAGAGATACATGATAAGATCCTGTCTGCAGTCACCACTAGGGGGAGCTCCCTGTATATACAGATACATGATAAGATTCTGTCCGCAGCCACCACTAGGGGGAGCTCCCTGTATACAGAGATACATGATAAGATTCTGTCTGCAGACACCACTAGGGGGAGCTCCCTGCATACAGAGATACATGATAAGATCCTGTCTGCAGTCACCACTAGGGGGAGCTCCCTGTATATACAGATACATGATAAGATTCTGTCCGCAGCCACCACTAGGGGGAGCTCCCTGTATACAGAGATACATGATAAGATCCTGTCTGCAGCCACCACTAGGGGGAGCTCCCTGTATATACAGATACATGATAAGATTCTGTCCGCAGCCACCACTAGGGGGAGCTCCCTGTATACAGAGATACATGATAAGATCCTGTCTGCATCCACCACTAGGGGGAGCTCCCTGTATACAGAGATACATGATAAGATCCTGTCTGCAGTCACCACTAGGGGGAGCTCCCTGTATACAGAGATACATGATAAGATCCTGTCTGCAGTCACCACTAGGGGGAGCTCCCTGTATACAGAGATACATGATAAGATCCTGTCTGCAGTCACCACTAGGGGGAGCTCCCTGTATACAGAGATACATGATAAGATCCTGTCTGCAGTCACCACTAGGGGGAGCTCCCTGTATACAGAGATACATGATAAGATCCTGTCTGCAGCCATCACTAGGGGGAGCTCCCTGTATACAGAGATACATGATAACATCCTGTCTGCAGTCACCACTAGGGGGAGCTCCCTGTATACAGAGATACATGATAAGATCCTGTCTGCAGTCACCACTAGGGGGAGCTCCCTGTATACAGAGATACATGATAAGATCCTGTCTGCAGCCACCACTAGGGGGAGCTCCCTGTATACAGAGGTACATGATAAGAACCTGTCTGCAGTCACCACTAGGGGAAGCTCCCTGTATACAGAGATACATGATAAGATCCTGTCTGCAGTCACCACTAGGGGGAGCTCCCTGTATACAGAGATACATGATAAGATCATGTCTGCAGCCACCACTAGGGGGAGCTCCCTGTATACAGAGATACATGATAAGATCCTGTCTGCAGTCACCACTAGGGGGAGCTCCCTGTATATACAGATACATGATAAGATTCTGTCCGCAGCCACCACTAGGGGGAGCTCCCTGTATACAGAGATACATGATAAGATCCTGTCTGCAGCCATCACTAGGGGGAGCTCCCTGTATACAGAGATACATGATAAGATCCTGTCTGCAGCCACCACTAGGAGGAGCTCCCTGTATACAGAGATACATGATAAGATCCTGTCTGCAGCCATCACTAGGGGGAGCTCCCTGTATACAGAGATACATGATAAGATCCTGTCTGCAGCCACCACTAGGGGGAGCTCCCTGTATACAGAGATACATGATAAGATCCTGTCTACAGTCACCACTAGGGGGAGCTCCCTGTATACAGAGATACATGATAAGATCCTATCTGCAGTCACCACTAGGGGGAGCTCCCTGTATACAGAGATACATGATAAGATCCAGTCTGCAGCCACCACTAGGGGGAGCTCCCTGTATACAGAGATACATGATAAGATCCTGTCTGCAGCCATCACTAGGGGGAGCTCCCTGTATACAGAGATACATGATAACATCCTGTCTGCAGTCACCACTAGGGGGAGCTCCCTGTATACAGAGATACATGATAAGATCCTGTCTGCAGTCACCACTAGGGGGAGCTCCCTGTATACAGAGATACATGATAAGATCCTGTCTGCAGCCACCACTAGGGGGAGCTCCCTGTATACAGAGATACATGATAAGATCCTGTCTGCAGTCACCACTAGGGGGAGCTCCCTGTATATACAGATACATGATAAGATTCTGTCCGCAGCCACCACTAGGGGGAGCTCCCTGTATACAGAGATACATGATAAGATTCTGTCTGCAGACACCACTAGGGGGAGCTCCCTGTATACAGAGATACATGATAAGATCCTGTCTGCAGTCACCACTAGGGGGAGCTCCCTGTATACAGAGATACATGATAAGATCCTGTCTGCAGTCACCACTAGGGGGAGCTCCCTGTATACAGAGATACATGATAAGATTCTGTCTGCAGACACCACTAGGGGGAGCTCCCTGTATACAGAGATACATGATAAGATCCTGTCTGCAGCCATCACTAGGGGGAGCGCCCTGTATACAGAGATACATGATAACATCCTGTCTGCAGTCACCACTAGGGGGAGCTCCCTGTATACAGAGATACATGATAAGATCCTGTCTGCAGTCACCACTAGGGGGAGCTCCCTGTATACAGAGATACATGATAAGATTCTGTCTGCAGACACCACTAGGGGGAGCTCCCTGTATACAGAGATACATGATAAGATCCTGTCTGCAGCCACCACTAGGGGGAGCTCCCTGTATACAGAGATACATGATAAGATCCTGTCTGCAGTCACCACTAGGGGGAGCTCTGTTGTGAAATTGGATTTTGGGCTCCCCCGGTGGCCACTGGTGGAATTGAACTGGTGTGAATCATCCTCTCTGTTCACCTGTTTCCATCAGGATGTGGGAGTCGCTATTTAGCCTTGCTCCTCTGTCACTTCCATGCCGGTCACCATTGTAATCAGAAGCCTTTCTGTGCATGTTCCTGCTGCTAGACAACTCCCAGCTAAGTTGGACTTTAGTCCTTGTTTGTTTTTGCATTTTGTTCCAGTTCACAGCTGTAGTTTCGTTTCTGTGTCTGGAAAGCTCTTGTGATCTGAAATTGCCACTCTGATGTTATGAGTTAATACTAGAGTCTTAAAGTAATTTCAGGATGGTGTGATGATAGGGTTTTCAGCTGACCATGAAAGTGCCCTTTCTGTCTTCCTGCTATCTAGTAAGCGGACCTCAATTTTGCTAAACCTATTTTCATACTACGTTTGTCATTTCATCTAAAATCACCGCCAATATTTGTGGGGGGCCTCTGTCTGCCTTTCGGGGAAATTTCTCTAGAGGTGAGCCAGGACTATATTTTCCTCTGCCAGGATTAGTTAGTCCTCCGGCCGGCGCTGGGCGTCTAGGGATAAAACGCAGGCTACGCTACCCGGCTACTGTTAGCTGTGCGACAGGTTTAGTTCATGGTCAGTTTAGTTTCCATCCTTCCAAGAGCTAGTTCTTATGTTTGCTGGGCTATGTTCTCTTGCCATTGAGAACCATAACAGTTTGACCGGCCACAAAGGGTTAAATTAATTGACAGAGAAAGGAGAGAAAAGAGAAGTCTGCTGAAGATTTTTTTTTTTTTTTTTCCTTCAGTTCTGAGTGTGCTTGTAATTGAATCTCTTGCAAGTCTGCCTATATTGCAGCCTTTCTCTCTCTCTCTCCTTCTAATCCTGGAATGGCTCTGTGTTCACCTGTTTAAAATGGATATTCAGAGTTTAGCTGCAGGTTTGAATAATCTCACCACGAAAGTTCAAAATTTACAAGATTTTGTTGTTCATGTTCCTATATCTGAACCTAGAATTCCTTTGCCTGAATTTTTCTCGGGGAATAGATCTTGCTTTCAAAATTTCAAAAATAATTGCAAGTTGTTTTTGTCCCTGAAATCTCGCTCTGCTGGAGATCCTGCTCAGCAGGTCAGGATTGTGATTTCCTTGCTCCGGGGCGACCCTCAGGATTGGGCTTTTGCATTGGCTCCAGGGGATCCTGCGTTGCTCAATGTGGATGCGTTTTTTCTGGCCTTGGGGTTGCTTTATGAGGAACCTCAGTTAGAACTTCAGGCGGAAAAGGCCTTGATGTCCCTATCTCAGGGGCAAGACGAAGCTGAAATATACTGCCAGAAATTCCGTAAATGGGCTGTGCTTACTCAGTGGAATGAGTGCGCCCTGGCGGCGAATTTCAGAGAGGGTCTCTCTGATGCCATTAAGGATGTTATGGTGGGGTTCCCTGTGCCTGCGGGTCTGAATGAGTCCATGACAATGGCTATCCAGATCGATAGGCGTCTGCGGGAGCGCAAACCTGTGCACCATTTGGCGGTGTCTACTGAGAAGACGCCAGAGAATATGCAATGTGATAGAATTCTGTCCAGAAGTGAACGGCAGAATTTTAGACGAAAAAATGGGTTGTGCTTCTATTGCGGTGATTCAACTCATGTTATATCAGCATGCTCTAAGCGTACTAAGAAGCTGGATAAGTCTGTTTCAATTGGCACTTTACAGTCTAAGTTTATTCTATCTGTGACCCTGATTTGTTCTTTATCATCTATTACCGCGGATGCCTATGTCGACTCTGGCGCCGCTTTGAGTCTTATGGATTGGTCCTTTGCCAAACGCTGTGGGTATGATTTGGAGCCTCTTGAAACTCCTATACCCCTGAAGGGGATTGACTCCACCCCATTGGCTAGCAATAAACCACAATACTGGACACAAGTAACTATGCGGATTAATCCGGATCACCAGGAGATTATTCGCTTTCTTGTGCTGTATAACCTACATGATGTGTTGGTGCTTGGATTGCCATGGCTGCAATTTCATAACCCAGTCCTTGACTGGAAAGCTATGTCTGTGTTAAGCTGGGGATGTAAGGGGACGCATGGGGACGTACCTGTGGTTTCCATTTTATCATCTATTCCCTCTGAGATTCCTGAATTCTTGACTGAATATCGTGACGTTTTTGAAGAACCTAAGCTTGGTTCATTACCTCCGCACCGGGAGTGCGATTGTGCCATAGATTTGATTCCGGGTAGTAAATACCCTAAGGGTCGTTTATTTAATCTGTCTGTGCCTGAACATGCTGCTATGCGAGAATATATAAAGGAGTCCTTGGAAAAGGGACATATTCGTCCTTCGTCATCTCCCTTAGGAGCCGGTTTTTTCTTTGTGGCTAAGAAAGATGGCTCTTTGAGGCCGTGCATTGATTATCGGCTTTTGAATAAAATCACGGTTAAATATCAATATCCGTTGCCACTGCTGACTGATTTGTTTGCTCGCATAAAGGGGGCCAAGTGGTTCTCTAAGATAGATCTCCGTGGGGCGTATAATTTGGTGCGAATTAAGCAGGGGGATGAGTGGAAAATCGCATTTAATACGCCCGAGGGCCACTTTGAGTATTTGGTGATGCCTTTTGGTCTTTCAAATGCCCCTTCAGTCTTTCAGTCCTTTATGCATGACATTTTTCGTGATTATTTGGATAAATTTATGATTGTGTATCTGGATGATATTTTGATTTTTTTCGGATGACTGGGACTCTCATGTCCAGCAGGTCAGGAGGGTTTTTCAGGTTTTGCGGTCTAATTCCTTGTGTGTGAAGGGTTCTAAGTGCGTTTTTGGGGTTCAAAAGATTTCCTTTTTGGGATATATTTTTTCCCCCTCTTCCATCGAGATGGATCCTGTCAAGGTTCAGGCTATTTGTGATTGGACGCAACCCTCTTCTCTTAAGAGTCTTCAGAAATTTTTGGGCTTTGCTAACTTTTATCGTCGATTTATTGCTGGTTTTTCTGATGTTGTTAAACCATTGACTGATTTGACTAAGAAGGGTGCTGATGTTGCTGATTGGTCCCCTGCTGCTGTGGAGGCCTTTCGGGAGCTTAAGCGCCGCTTTTCTTCCGCCCCTGTGTTGCGTCAGCCTGATGTTGCTCTTCCTTTTCAGGTTGAGGTCGACGCTTCTGAAATCGGAGCTGGGGCGGTTTTGTCGCAGAGAAGTTCCGATTGCTCCGTGATGAGACCTTGTGCTTTTTTCTCGCGTAAATTTTCGCCCGCCGAGCGGAATTATGATGTTGGGAATCGGGAGCTTTTGGCCATGAAGTGGGCTTTTGAGGAGTGGCGTCATTGGCTTGAGGGGGCTAGACATCAGGTGGTGGTATTGACTGACCACAAAAATCTAATTTATCTTGAGTCCGCCAGACGCCTGAATCCTAGACAGGCGCGCTGGTCGTTGTTTTTCTCTCGGTTTAATTTTGTGGTGTCCTACCTGCCGGGTTCTAAGAATGTTAAGGCGGATGCCCTTTCTAGGAGTTTTGAGCCTGACTCCCCTGGTAATTCTGAACCTACAGGTATCCTTAAGGATGGAGTGATATTGTCTGCCGTTTCTCCAGACCTGCGGCGGGCCTTGCAGGAGTTTCAGGCGGATAGACCTGATCGTTGCCCACCTGGTAGACTGTTTGTTCCTGATGATTGGACCAGTAAAGTCATTTCTGAGGTTCATTCTTCTGCGTTGGCAGGTCATCCTGGAATCTTTGGTACCAGGGATTTGGTGGCAAGGTCCTTCTGGTGGCCTTCCCTGTCTCGAGATGTGCGAGGCTTCGTGCAGTCTTGTGACGTTTGTGCTCGGGCCAAGCCTTGTTGTTCTCGGGCTAGTGGATTGTTGTTGCCCTTGCCTATCCCGAAGAGGCCCTGGACGCACATCTCGATGGATTTTATTTCGGATCTTCCTGTTTCTCATAAGATGTCTGTCATCTGGGTGGTGTGTGATCGTTTCTCTAAGATGGTCCATTTGGTTCCCCTGCCTAAGTTGCCTTCTTCTTCCGAGTTGGTTCCTCTGTTTTTTCAAAATGTGGTCCGTTTGCATGGTATTCCGGAGAATATCGTTTCTGACAGAGGTACCCAATTCGTGTCTAGATTTTGGCGAGCATTCTGTGCTAGGATGGGCATAGATTTGTCTTTCTCGTCTGCTTTCCATCCTCAGACTAATGGCCAGACCGAGCGGACGAATCAGACCTTGGAGACATATTTGAGGTGTTTTGTGTCTGCAGATCAGGATGATTGGGTTGCTTTTTTGCCTTTAGCGGAGTTTGCCCTCAATAATCGGGCCAGCTCTGCCACCTTGGTGTCTCCCTTTTTCTGTAATTCGGGGTTTCATCCTCGATTTTCTTCTGGTCAGGTGGAATCTTCGGATTGTCCTGGAGTGGATGCTGTGGTGGAGAGGTTGCATCAGATTTGGGGGCAGGTAGTGGACAATTTGAAGTTGTCCCAGGAGAAGACTCAGCTTTTTGCCAACCGCCGGCGTCGGGTTGGTCCTCGGCTTTGTGTTGGGGACTTGGTGTGGTTGTCTTCTCGTTTTGTCCCTATGAGGGTTTCTTCTCCCAAGTTTAAGCCTCGGTTCATCGGCCCGTACAAGATATTGGAGATTCTTAACCCTGTGTCCTTCCGTTTGGACCTCCCTGCATCTTTTTCTATTCATAATGTTTTTCATCGGTCATTATTGCGCAGGTATGAGGTACCGGTTGTGCCTTCCGTTGAGCCTCCTGCTCCGGTGTTGGTTGAGGGCGAGTTGGAGTACGTTGTGGAAAAAATCTTGGACTCCCGTGTTTCCAGACGGAAACTCCAGTATCTGGTCAAATGGAAGGGATACGGTCAGGAGGATAATTCTTGGGTGACTGCCTCTGATGTTCATGCCTCCGATTTGGTCCGTGCCTTTCATAGGGCTCATCCTGATCGCCCTGGTGGTTCTGGTGAGGGTTCGGTGCCCCCTCCTTGAGGGGGGGGTACTGTTGTGAAATTGGATTTTGGGCTCCCCCGGTGGCCACTGGTGGAATTGAACTGGTGTGCATCATCCTCTCTGTTCACCTGTTTCCATCAGGATGTGGGAGTCGCTATTTAGCCTTGCTCCTCTGTCACTTCCATGCCGGTCACCATTGTAATCAGAAGCCTTTCTGTGCATGTTCCTGCTGCTAGACAACTCCCAGCTAAGTTGGACTTTAGTCCTTGTTTGTTTTTGCATTTTGTTCCAGGTCACAGCTGTAGTTTCGTTTCTGTGTCTGGAAAGCTCTTGTGATCTGAAATTGCCACTCTGATGTTATGAGTTAATACTAGAGTCTTAAAGTAATTTCAGGATGGTGTGATGATAGGGTTTTCAGCTGACCATGAAAGTGCCCTTTCTGTCTTCCTGCTATCTAGTAAGCGGACCTCAATTTTGCTAAACCTATTTTCATACTACGTTTGTCATTTCATCTAAAATCACCGCCAATATTTGTGGGGGGCCTCTGTCTGCCTTTCGGGGAAATTTCTCTAGAGGTGAGCCAGGACTATATTTTCCTCTGCCAGGATTAGTTAGTCCTCCGGCCGGCGCTGGGCGTCTAGGGATAAAACGCAGGCTACGCTACCCGGCTACTGTTAGCTGTGCGACAGGTTTAGTTCATGGTCAGTTTAGTTTCCATCCTTCCAAGAGCTAGTTCTTATGTTTGCTGGGCTATGTTCTCTTGCCATTGAGAACCATAACAGAGCTCCCTGTATTTACAGATACATGATAAGATTCTGTCCGCAGCCACCACTAGGGGGAGCTCCCTGTATACAGAGATACATGATAAGATCCTGTCTGCAGCCACCACTAGGGGGAGCTCCCTGTATACAGAGATACATGATAAGATTCTGTCTGCAGTCACCACTAGGGGGAGCTCCCTGTATACAGAGATACATGATAAGATCTTGTCTGCAGTCACCACTAGGGGGAGCTCCCTGTATACAGAGATACATGATAAGATTCTGTCTGCAGTCACCACTAGGGGGAGCTCCCTGTATACAGAGATATATGATATGATCCTGTCTGCAGCCACCACTAGGGGGAGCTCCCTGTATACAGAGATACATGATAAGATCCTGACTGCAGCCACCACTAGGGGGAGATCCCTGTATACAGAGATACATGATAAGATCTTGTCTGCAGCCACCACTAGGGGGAGCTCCCTGTATACAGAGATACATGATAAGATCTTGTCTGCAGTCACCACTAGGGGGAGCTCCCTGTATACAGAGATACATGATAAGATCCTGACTGCAGCCACCACTAGGGGGAGCTCCCTGTATACAGAGATACATGATAAGATCCTGTCTGCAGCCACCACTAGGAGGAGCTCCCTGTATACAGAGATACATGATAAGATCCTGTCTGCAGCCATCACTAGGGGGAGCTCCCTGTATACAGAGATACATGATAAGATCCTATCTGCAGTCACCACTAGGGGGAGCTCCCTGTATACAGAGATACATGATAAGATCTTGTCTGCAGTCACCACTAGGGGGAGCTCCCTGTATACAGAGATACATGATAAGATCCTGACTGCAGCCACCACTAGGGGGAGCTCCCTGTATACAGAGATACATGATAAGATCCTGTCTGCAGCCACCACTAGGGGGAGCTCCCTGTATACAGAGATACATGATAAGATCCTGTCTGCATATGATACGATTGTTGGCCTCGAAGTTCACCAGTCGTGGCTGTGGATCACTACATGTGAACAGTTGGTCTTTTTCAACCTTCTGTACATTATGAGACTTTATCCCAGGAGTCTGATCCAGATGTAATATGCAGCTGGTGTTCGCCATGGAGTAATTGTGGATTTCTTTTCTCTTCTTTCTGCAGTTGCTGAGCTGAACCCCAATGTTGTGGTGATCTCGCTCTTGGCCATTCTGAGCATTTTGCTGATTGGTCTTCTGCTGGTGACGCTCATTGTCTTACGCAGGAAACATCTCCAGATGTCGAGGTAATTCTGTCACAGCGGCATGAAATCATCAGGTGTTCTTCAATAGTAATGGAGGTGAAGAGCTCCAATGTGTGACCATGTGCCAACCGCTGTACAGTGTATATATATATATAGTACAGACCCAAAGTTTGGACACACCTTCTCATTTAAAGATTTTTCTGTATTTTCATGACTATGAACATTGTACATTCACACTGAAGGCATCAAAACTATGAATTAACACATGTAGAATTATATACTTAACAAAAAAGTGTGAAACAACTGAAATTATGTGTTATATTCCAGGTTCTTCAAAGTAGCCACCTTTTCTTTGACTGCTTTGCACACTCTTGGCATTCTCTTGATGAGCTTCAAGAGGTAGTCCAAAAATAGAAGTTAGCTGACAGCACAACTGGACAAAAGGATGCCCGTCCTAGTTCCACTGGACCCAAGTGGAGGAGTACATACCATAAATTGAAGTGAAGGACAGCATCCAATCCGGGTGAAAAACATATCTCTTTATTGTGCCAAATGCGACGTTTCAACCATGAAGGTCTTTTTCAAGCATACAAAACAGTAAAAATGGCAGCCTTAAATAGGGAAGGGAGTAACAACCCACCAATCACCATCGCAGGAACTGCCCATACAGTTAAAATATCAGTGTTTAGTGATCAAAAAGTATAATACAAATTGCATAACATACATAACACATAAAACTTAAAAACATCCACTTTATCATTGTTGTACTGTAAACCATTTAACGGTACCTCTATAGGAAAGAATTAGCACATGGGTCATCAAAATCCATAAACACACCGACCCTTCCTGTTATTTAGGATCCAATCACTGACCCCATTATAGTGTCCATACACATCATCAGCCAGTCCCATACATCGTATCATATGTCGGCACACAATGTATCAGCCAATCACAACCGTTATCATAGAGCCTATCACATGCCCCTACACATCTAGTATCCTATATCGAAGCAACCTATCACAGCAGCCGTCACACTGCATACACCCTCAGGACTCCACCCCATGGTCAGACATTCGCCGCTATCCAAAGCCGGGCACCCACACGCACAAATGAACAGCTCCAGCGCATGATGCGCACGCCCACCAGCCCTCCCACAGAGCGTCGAAAGACGCTACCATGGAGACGCGGCAGACACGCCCACCAGCCGCACAGAGCCACCCATGATGCAGGGAAGTGGCGTATAGCTTCATAGAAGCGCCGCGATCAGAGTGTCAGGACACAAAAGCAGGGCCCAACAGAACATACCCATGCATATCGCATGATGTATATAACGCTCCAGCGCATGGTGCGCATAGTCCACGGACCTAACAAAAACACGTCACATGTCTCAACATATGGCGCTTCCATGGAGATCCGACAGACACGCCCACCAGCCGCACAGAGCCACCCATCATGTAAGAAACCGGCGCTCAATCACAAGGCCACATGACCATACTATAATAGAGCATAGACAGGGGTGCATATACCACCCCATAGCGCCAAATCCATGGCTATCAATCACACAATCCTGCATCATTAACAGACCGTCACATAACTCCACACACGGTGTTACCATGGAAATCCGGCAGACACGCCCACCAACAGCATAGAGCCACCCACCATGTAAGAAACCGGCACTCAATCACAGGGCTATATGACCAAATTAAAGTAGAGCATAAGAGGAGTTCATGCAATGACCCATAACACATATCCATGGCTGTCAATACTTATATGTCATTGTCACCTAACCCAAACCGACCTATATGCGTAAAATGGACTTACAGAGAGAAATATACCTATAAAGATCCCATATACACTCACCGGCCACTTTATTAGGTACACCTGTCCAACTTCTTGTTAACACTTAATTTCTAATCAGCCAATCACATGGCGGCAACTCAGTGCATTTAGGCATGTAGACATGGTCAAGACAATCTCCTGCAGTTCAAACCGAGCATCAGTATGGGGAAGAAAGGTGATTTGAGTGCCTTTGAACGTGGCATGGTTGTTGGTGCCAGAAGGGCTGGTCTGAGTATTTCAGAAACTGCTGATCTACTGGGATTTTCACGCACAACCATCTCTAGGGTTTACAGAGAATGGTCCGAAAAAGAAAAAAAATCCAGTGAGCGGCAGTTCTGTGGGCGGAAATGCCTTGTTGATGCCAGAGGTCAGAGGAGAATGGGCAGACTGGTTCGAGCTGATAGAAAGGCAACAGTGACTCAAATCGCCACCCGTTACAACCAAGGTAGGCCTAAGAGCATCTCTGAACGCACAGTGCGTCGAACTTTGAGGCAGATGGGCTACAGCAGCAGAAGACCACACCGGGTACCACTCCTTTCAGCTAAGAACAGGAAACTGAGGCTACAATTTGTACAAGCTCATCGAAATTGGACAGTAGAAGATTGGAAAAACGTTGCTTGGTCTGATGAGTCTCGATTTCTGCTGCGACATTCGGATGGTAGGGTCAGAATTTGGCGTAAACAACATGAAAGCATGGATCCATCCTGCCTTGTATGGCGCATCTTTGGGATGTGCAGCCGACAAATCTGCGGCAACTGTGTGATGCCATCATGTCAATATGGACCAAAATCTCTAAGGAATGCTTCCAGCACCTTGTTGAATCTATGCCACGAAGAATTGAGGCAGTTCTGAAGGCAAAAGGGGGTCCAACCCGTTACTAGCATGGTGTACCTAATAAAGTGGCCGGTGAGTGTAGATAGAGGTATCAGAAAACAAAAAACAAGATATAACTAACTCAAAACCAAACACGTAATAAAAACAACAACACAGATCATGGCGCTACACAGATCCTATACGGCATTCTAGGAAACACAAAGCTGCAAGTTGTAATCAACATTCAACCCCCAGGATAGCGACAGCCCAATCTCGAAATCCACCGGAGTTCTTTTTGCTTTAGCAACCTAACTCTATCACCGCCCCGTCTCAAAGCGGGTACACTATCAATAACCCTAAATCTAGTTGGTTTACTGAGTGCCCGCTATCAGCAAAGTGTTTGGGTATCAGTAGCTCCAACATTTTAGTCCTGATGGTACTCTTGTGCTTACTAATGCGTGCCTTGATTTCCATAGTAGTTTCACCTACATATGTTAATCCACAAGGACACACAATTAGATATTTAACTGGAGGTACACGTGTATCTTTCTTTGATGTAAATCCTCTTCCCTGTATGAGGGTGATTAAAAAAATCACCTTTCAATAAGTTACCACAGCAGGCACAACCCAAGCAGGGAAAATTTCCCAGCTTAGGGGGGCCTAAAGTCCTCTGTACCACTGTTTTCATTGGACCAATGTCCGATTTCACAAGTTTGTCTTTTAGGTTACACCCTCTTTTATAGGACAAAATCAGGGGCCGAGAGAACTCCTCAATCTCAGGAAACCCCTCATGTAACAGATGCCAATGCTTCAATACTATATTTTTAATCTGGCCACTAGCCGTGCTGAAAGTAGATACAAAAGGGATACGCTTATCTCTAGTTCTAACCCTCCTGTTCCTCACTTCTCCTCTCGAGACATTCCTAACCCTTTTCATGTGTTCTGACTCCACCATTAGGGTAACCTCTACTCAAAAAAATGCCCTATTAAACCTTTGATATATATTTTACCCAAGATTCATAAAGATTATTTTCATCCACCAGGGCGGCCTATTGTTTCGGGCAGAGGCTCTATTTTTAATAAGGTGGTGGTCTTTCTTGATAAACTACTATCTAGGTTTGTGGTTATGGCAAAATCATATATCAAAGATACTGATGACTTTTTGACTAAACTTGATAATCTGAGTGTCACAGAACACGATTCTGGTGTCATTTGACGTTGTCTCCTTATACACCTCTATTGAACATGAGAGGGGACTGGCTGCCATTGATGTGGTGCTGATAGGCTCGGACTGGGGGCCTGATCGTGCACATCTGACCCTCAGGTTGCTCGAGTTCATCCTCAGAAGGAATTATTTTCTTTTTGGGGATGATTTCTACTTGCAACTTAGAGGTACTGCCATGGGGTCCAATGTGGCCCCCACTTATGCTAACATCTACATGGCGGTGCTTGAGGAGCAGTATGTGTACGTGTCGCGGTTTTGGCCTTCGGTCCGGGCCTGGTGGCGTTACATCGATGATGTGTTTGTTGTATGGGAGGGGCCATTGAGTGAGCTCTTGGAGTTTCATCAGGAGATCAATGGCATTTTTCCAGAACTAGATTTTACTGTGACGTATTCTGATAAATGTGTCCAATTTTTTGATACAATGGTATACAAGGATGGGTCAGTTTTGAAGACTGATTTGTTTGTTAAAAGTACTGATAGAAACAGTCTTCTACATTTTAATAGTCATCATCCGAGGAAAATGGTTGAGTCGTTACCCTGGAGCCAGATGCTCAGGGTACGCAAAGTTATTACGGATGATTTTCTTTTGGACTCAAGATTAAAGGAGATGAGTAAAAAATTTTTGAGTAGAGGTTACACTAATGGTGGAGTCAGAACACATGAAAAGGGTTAGGGATGTCTCGAGAGGAGAAGTGAGGAACAGGAGGGTTAGAACTAGAGATAAGCGTATCCCTTTTGTATCTACTTTCAGCACGGCTAGTGGCCAGATTAAAAATATAGTATTGAAGCATTGGCATCTGTTACATGAGGGGTTTCCTGTTATGGACCTGGTGGTTAGGAGCACCCGGAATGACCTGATGAGTAAACTAGAAATAGGAACAAGCTCTGGGAAAGTGGGAACTCTGCTGACCGCAAACACTACTCCTATTACACACACACTAGAAATAGCCGTGGAGCGTACCTAACTCTCCCTAGACGCCTCTTCACAGCCTAAGAGCTAACTACCCCTAAAGATAGAAATAGAAGCCTAACCTTGCCTCAGAGAAATTCCCCAAAGGTAAAGGCAGCCCCCCACATGTATTGACTGTGAGTTAAGAGGAAAGTTACAAACACAGGAATGAAACAGGTTTTAGCAAAGGAGGCCAGACTTAACTACTTAGTCAGAGGATAGAAAAGTGAACTATGCGGTCAGCACAAAAGACTACAAAAAACCACGCAGAGTAAGCAAAAAGACTCCCCACACCGACTCACGGTGTGGAGGTGCCACTCTGCACCCCAGAGCTTCCAGCTAGCAAGGGAATATCATGATAGCAAGCTGGACTAGAAATAGCAGTACTAAGAAATATATTCAGGAAGCAGTAACAAAAAATGAACTAGCAAAGACTTAGCTTCTGCTGGAGTAGACAGGTCCTCAGAAAAGTCCAAGAGAGATCTGAACCAATACTGAACCATTGACAGCTGGCATGAAGTAACGATCTGAGTGGAGTTAAATAGGGAAGCTAGCATAGCAATAAACGAGAGCAGCTGACAAAGCCAACCTCAGTGACCAGCAGTTCCGCTCAAAGCCACCAGAGGGAGTCCAAGAGCAGAACTAACCAAAGTACCATTCATGACCACAGGAGGGAGTCCGAGAACGGAATTCACAACAGTACCCCCCCTTGAGGAGGGGTCACCGAACCCTCACCAGGGCCCCCAGGCCGATCAGGATGAGCCAAATTAAAGGCTCGAACTAAATCGGCAGCGTGGACATCGGAGGCAACAACCCAGGAATTATCCTCCTGACCATAGCCCTTCCACTTAACCAGGTACTGAAGCTTCCGTCTCGAAATACGAGAATTCAAAATTTTTTCCACCACATACTCCAACTCCCCCTCAACCAACACCGGGGCAGGAGGATCAACGGAGGGAACCATAGGCGCCACGTACCTCCGCAACAACGACCTATGGAACACATTATGGATGGCAAAAGAAGCTGGAAGGACCAAACAAAATGACACAGGGTTGAGAATTTCAGAAATCTTATAAGGACCAATGAAACGAGGCTTAAACTTAGGAGAAGAAACCTTCATAGGAACATAACGAGAAGACAACCAAACCAAATCCCCAACACGAAGTCGGGGACCAACACAACGACGGCGGTTAGTGAAACGTTGAGCCTTCTCCTGGGACAACATCAGATTGTCCACTACGTGAGTCCAAATTTGCTGCAACCTGTCCACCACAGAATCCACACCAGGACAGTCAGAAGGCTCAACCTGCCCCGAAGAAAAACGAGGATGAAAACCAGAATTGCAAAAAAAAGGTGAAACCAAAGTAGCCGAACTAGCCCGATTATTAAGGGCGAACTCAGCCAATGGCAAGAAGGTCACCCAATCATCCTGATCAGCAGAAACAAAGCATCTCAGATAGGTTTCCAAAGTCTGGTTTGTTCGTTCGGTTTGGCCATTTGTTTGAGGATGGAAAGCCGAAGAAAAAGACAAATCAATGCCCATCTTAGCACAAAAGGACCGCCAAAACCTAGAGACAAACTGGGAACCTCTGTCCGACACAATGTTCTCCAGGATGCCATGCAAACGAACCACATGTTGAAAAAATAATGGCACCAAATCAGAGGAGGAAGGTAATTTAGGCAAGGGTACCAAATGGACCATCTTAGAAAAGCGATCACAAACCACCCAGATGACAGACATCCTCTGAGAGACAGGAAGATCTGAAATAAAATCCATGGAAACATGCGTCCAAGGCCTTTTCGGGACTGGCAAGGGCAAAAGCAACCCACTGGCACGAGAACAGCAGGGCTTAGCCCGAGCACAAGTCCCACAGGACTGCACAAAAGAACGCACATCCCGAGACAAGGAAGGCCACCAAAAGGACCTAGCCACCAAATCTCTGGTCCCAAAAATCCCAGGATGACCAGCCAACACTGAGCAATGAACCTCAGAAATAACTCTGCTAGTCCATCTATCAGGGACAAATAGTTTCTCCGCTGGACAACGGTCAGGTCTATCAGCCTGAAACTCCTGCAGCACCCGCCGCAAATCAGGGGAGATGGCAGACAGAATTACCCCCTCTTTGAGAATACCAGCCGGCTCAGGGACTCCCGGAGAATCAGGCACAAAACTCCTAGAAAGGGCATCCGCCTTCACATTCTTAGAACCTGAAAGGTATGAGACCACAAAATCGAAACGGGAGAAAAACAGCGACCATCGAGCCTGTCTAGGATTCAACCGCTTGGCAGACTCGAGATAAGTCAGATTTTTGTGATCCGTCAAGACCACCACGCGGTGCTTGGCTCCCTCAAGCCAATGTCGCCACTCCTCGAATGCCCACTTCATAGCTAGCAGCTCCCGATTGCCAAAATCATAATTACGCTCAGCAGGCGAAAACTTTCTAGAAAAGAAGGCACATGGCTTCATCACAGAGCCATCAGAACTTCTCTGAGACAAAACAGCCCCTGCTCCAATCTCAGAAGCATCAACCTCGACCTGAAAAGGGAGCGAAACATCTGGCTGACGCAACACAGGGGCCGAAGAAAAACAACGTTTCAGCTCCTGAAAAGCCTCAACGGCCGCAGAGTACCAATTCACCACATCAGCACCTTTCGTTGTCAAATCAGTCAAAGGTTTAACCACACTAGAAAAATTAGCGATGAAGCGACGGTAAAAATTAGCAAAGCCCAGGAATTTCTGGAGGCTCTTCACAGATGTAGGTTGAGTCCAATCATAAATGGCCTGAACTTTAACAGGGTCCATCTCGATAGTAGAAGGGGAAAAAATGAAGCCCAAAAAGGAAACCTTCTGAACTCCGAAGAGACATTTAGACCCCTTCACAAACAAGGAATTAGCATGAAGGACCTGGAATACCATTCTGACCTGTTTCACATGAGACTCTCAATCATCCGAAAAGACCAAAATATCATCCAAATATACAATCATGAATCTATCCAGATACTTTCGGAAGATGTCATGCATAAGGGACTGAAACACAGATGGAGCATTTGAAAGCCCGAATGGCATTACCAGGTACTCAAAATGGCCCTCGGGCGTATTAAATGCTGTTTTCCATTCATCGCCCTGTTTAATACGCACAAGGTTATACGCCCCTCGAAGACCTATCTTGGTGAACCAACTAGCCCCCTTAATCCGAGCAAACAAATCAGACAGCAGAGGCAAAGGGTACTGAAATTTGACCGTGATCTTATTGAGAAGGCGGTAATCTATACAGGGTCTCAGAGAACCATCCTTCTTGGCCACAAAAAAGAACCCTGCTCCCAACAGTGATGAAGACGGGCGAATATGCCCTTTCTCCAAGGACTCCTTTATATAACTCCGCATAGCGGCGTGCTCTGGCACAGATAAATTGAAAAGTCGGCCCTTAGGAAACTTACTACCAGGAATCAAATTTGTAGCACAATCACAATCCCTATGAGGGGGTAGGACACTGGATTTGGGCTCATCAAATACATCCTGGTAATCCGACAGAAACTCAGGGACCTCAGAAGGAGTGGAAGCAGAAATTGACACCAACGGAACATCGCCATGTACCCCTTGACAACCCCAACTAGACACAGACATTGATTTCCAATCCAATACTGGATTATGAGCCTGTAGCCAAGGCAAACCCAACACGACCACATCATGCAAATTATGCAACACCAAAAAGCGAATATCTTCCTGATGTGCAGGAGCCATGCACATGGTCAACTGAGTCCAGTACTGAGGTTTATTCTTGGCCAACGGTGTGGCATCAATTCCCCTTAATGGAATAGGATACTGCAAAGGCTCCAAGAAAAAACCACAGCGCCTGGCAAACTCCAAGTCCATCAAATTCAGGGCAGCGCCAGAATCCACAAATGCCATAACCGAGTAGGATGACAAAGAGCAAATCAGAGTAACAGACAAAAGAAATTTAGGCTGTACAGTACCAATGGTGACAGACCTAGCGAACCGCTTAGTGCGCTTAGGACAATCAGAGATAGCATGAGTGGGGTCACCACAGTAAAAACACAGCCTATTCTGACGTCTGTGTTCTTGCCGTTCAGTTCTGGTCAAAGTTCTATCACATTGCGTAAGCTCAGGCCTCTGCTCAGAGGACACCGCCAAATGGTGCACAATTTTGCGCTCACGCAAGCGCCGATCAATTTGGATGGCCAAGGACATTGATTCATTCAGACCAGCAGGCGTGGGGAATCCCACCATAACATCCTTAAGGGCTTGAGAAAGACCCTTTCTAAAAATTGCTGCCAGGGCACACTCATTCCATTGAGTAAGCACAGACCATTTTCTAAACTTCTGA
Source organism: Ranitomeya variabilis (assembly GCF_051348905.1). Lineage (NCBI taxonomy): Eukaryota > Metazoa > Chordata > Amphibia > Anura > Dendrobatidae > Ranitomeya > Ranitomeya variabilis. The sequence continues at coordinate 690,271,493 of NC_135236.1, read as the reverse complement.
CAATATATCTCCGCTTCATCCTGACCCTGACACAAAGCTAGCAAGATTTTCTCTGCCTGATCCACTGAATTCGGTTCGTCATAAAGCAATCCAAGCGCCAGAAAAAACGCATCTACATTAAGCAATGCAGGATCTCCTGGCGCAAGGGAGAATGCCCAGTCTTGAGGGTCGCCACGCAACAAAGAAATAATAATTTTTACTTGCTGAATGGGGTCACCAGAGGAGCGGGGTTTCAAAGCAAGAAACAGTTTACAATTATTTTTGAAATTCAGAAACTTAGATCTATCCCCAGAAAACAAATCAGGAATTGGAATTCTAGGCTCTAACATCGGATTCTGAACTACATAATCTTGAATGCTTTGTACTCTTGCAGAGAGATGATCCACACAATAGGACAGACCTTGAATATCCATATCTACACCTGAGTCCTGAACCACCCAGAGATTAAGGGGAAAAGAGAGACAAAACACACTGCAAAGAAAAAAAAATGGGTTCAGAACTTCTCTTATCCCTCTTTTGAGATGCATTAACACTTTGAAGGCCAGCTGTACTGTTATGGACCTGGTGGTTAGGAGCACCCGGAATGACCTGATGAGTAAACTAGAAATAGGAACAAGCTCTGGGAAAGTGGGAACTCTGCTGACTGCAAACCCTACTGCTATCACACACACTAGAAATAGCCGTGGAGCGTACCTAACTCTCCCTAGACGCCTCTTCACAGCCTAAGAGCTAACTACCCCTAAAGATAGAAACAGAAGCCTAACCTTGCCTCAGAGAAATTCCCCAAAGGTAAAGGCAGCCCCCCCACATGTATTGACTGTGAGTTAAGAGGAAAGTTACAAACACAGGAATGAAACAGGTTTTAGCAAAGGAGGCCAGACTTAACTACTTAGTCAGAGGATAGAAAAGTGAACTACGCGGTCAGCACAAAAGACTACAAAAAAACACGCAGAGTAAGCAAAAAGACTCCCCACACCGACTCACGGTGTGGAGGTGCCACTCTGCACCCCAGAGCTTCCAGCTAGCAAGGGAATATCATGATAGTAAGCTGGACTAGAAATAACAGTACTAAGAAATATATTCAGGAAGCAGTAACAACAAATGAACTAGCAAAGACTTAGCTTCTGCTGGAGTAGACAGGTCCTCAGAGAAATCCAAGAGAGATCTGAACCAATACTGAACCATTGACAGCTGGCATGAAGTAACGATCTGAGTGGAGTTAAATAGGGAAGCTAGCATAGCAATAAACGAGAGCAGCTGACAAAGCCAACCTCAGTGACCAGCAATTCCGCTCAAAGCCACCAGAGGGAGTCCAAGAGCAGAACTAACCAAAGTACCATTCATGACCACAGGAGGGAGTCCGAGAACGGAATTCACAACAGTTTCCTGAGATTGAGGAGTTCTCTCGGCCCCCGATTTTGTCCTATAAAAGAGGGTGTAACCTAAAGGACAAACTTGTGAAATCGGACATTGGTCCAATGAAAACGGTGGTACAGAGGACTTTAGGCCCCCTTAAGCTGGGAAATTTTCCCTGCTTGGGTTGTGCCTGCTGTGGTAACTTATTGAAAGGTGATTTTTTTAATCACCCTCATACAGGGAAGAGGATTTACATCAAAGAAAGATACACGTGTACCTCCAGTTATATAATATATCTAATTGTGTGTACTTGTGGATTAACATATGTAGGTGAAACTACTATGGAAATCAAGGCACGCATTAGTAAGCACAAGAGTACCATCAGGACTAAAATGTTGGAGCTACTGATACCCAAACACTTTGCTGATAGCGGGCACTCAGTAAACCAACTAGATTTAGGGTTATTGATAGTGTACCCGCAGGTGGATTTCGAGATTGGGCTGTCGCTATCCTGGGGGTTGAATGTTGATTACAACTTGCAGCTTTGTGTTTCCTAGAATGCCGTACAGGATCTGTGTAGCGCCATGATCTGTGTTGTTGTTTTTATTACGTGTTTGGTGTTTAGTTAGTTATATCTTGTTTTTTGTTTTCTGATACCTCTATCTATATGGGATGTTTATAGGTATATTTCTCTCTGTAAGTCCATTTTACGCATATAGGTCGGTTTGGGTTAGGTGACAATGACATATAAGTATTGACAGCCATGGATATGTGTTATGGGTCATTGCATGAACTCCTCTTATGCTCTACTTTAATTTGGTCATATAGCCCTGTGAGTGAGTGCCGGTTTCTTACATGGTGGGTGGCTCTATGCTGTTGGTGGGCGTGTCTGCCGGATTTCCATGGTAACGCCGTGTGTGGAGTTATGTGACGGTCTGTTAATGATGCAGGATTGTGTGATTGATAGCCATGGATTTGGCGCTATGGGGTGGTATATGCACCCCTGTCTGTGCTCTATTATAGATGGTCATGTGGCCTTGTGATTGAGCGCCGGTTTCTTACATGATGGGTGGCTCTGTGCGGCTGGTGGGCGTGTCTGTCGGATCTCCATGGAAGCGCCGTATGTTGAGACATGTGACGTGTTTTTGTTAGGTCCGTGGACTATGCGCACCATGCGCTGGAGCGTTATATACATCATGCGATATGCATGGGTATGTTCTGTTGGGCCCTGCTTTTGTGTCCTGACACTCTGATCGCGGCGCTTCTATGAAGCTATACGCCACTTCCCTGCATCATGGGTGGCTCTGTGCGGCTGGTGGGCGTGTCTGTCGGATCTCCATGGTAGCGTCTTTCGACGCTCTGTGGGAGGGCTGGTGGGCGTGCGCATCATGCGCTGGAGCTGTTCATTTGTGCGTGTGGGTGCCCGGCTTTGGATAGCGGCGAATGTCTGACCATGGGGTGGAGTCCTGAGGGTGTATGCAGTGTGACGGCTGCTGTGATAGGTTGCTTCGATATAGGATACTAGATGTGTAGGGGCATGTGATAGGCTCTATGATAACGGTTGTGATTGGCTGATACATTGTGTGCCGACATATGATACGATGTATGGGACTGGCTGATGATGTGTATGGACACTATAATGGGGTCAGTGATTGGATCCTAAATAACAGGAAGGGTCGGTGTGTTTATGGATTTTGATGACCCATGTGCTAATTCTTTCCTATAGAGGTACCGTTAAATGGTTTACAGTACAACAATGATAAAGTGGATGTTTTTAAGTTTTATGTGTTATGTATGTTATGCAATTTGTATTATACTTTTTGATCACTAAACACTGATATTTTAACTGTATGGGCAGTTCCTGCGATGGTGATTGGTGGGTTGTTACTCCCTTCCCTATTTAAGGCTGCCATTTTTACTGTTTTGTATGCTTGAAAAAGACCTTCATGGTTGAAACGTCGCATTTGGCACAATAAAGAGATATGTTTTTCACCCGGATTGGATGCTGTCCTTCACTTCAATTTATGAGCTTCTAGAGGTAGTCACCAGGAATGGTCTTCCAACAATCTTGAAGGAGTTCCCAGAGATGCTTAGCACTTGTTGGCCCTTTTTCCTTCACTCTACGGTCCAGTTCACCCCAAACCATCTGGATTGGGTTCAGGTCTGGTGACTGTGGAGGCCAGGTCATCTGGCGTAGCACCACATCACTCTCCTTCTTGGTCAAATAGCCCTTGCACAGCCTGGAGGTGTGTTTGGGGTCACTGTCCTGTTGAAAAATAAATGATGGTCCAACTAAACGCAAACCGGATGGAATAGCATGCCGCTGCAAGATGCTGTGGTAGCCATGCTGGTTCAGTATGCCTTCAATTTTGAATAAATCCCCAACAGTGTCACCAGTAAAGCACCCGCACACCATCACACCTCCTCCTCCATGCTTCACGGTGGGAACCAGGCATGTAGAGTCCATCCGTTCACCTTTTCTGTGTCGCACAAAGACACGGTGGTTGGAACCAAAGATCTCAAATTTGGACTCATCAGACCAAAGCACAGATTTCCACTGGTCTAATGTCCATTCCTTGTGTTCTTTAGCCCAAACAAGTCTCTTCTGCTTGTTGCCTGTCCTTAGCAGTGGTTTCCTAGCAGCTATTTTACCATGAAGGCCTGCTGCACAGTCTCCTCTTAACAGTTGTTGTAGAGATGTGTCTGCTGCTAGGACTCTGTGTGGCATTGACCTGGTCTCTAATCTGAGCTGCTGTTAACCTGCGATTTCTGAGGCTGGTGACTCGGATAAACTTATCCTCAGAAGCAGAGGTGACTCTTGGTCTTCCTTTCCTGGGGCGGTCCTCATGTGAGCCAGTTTCTTTGTAGCACTTGATATTTTTTGCAACTGCACTTGGGGACACTTTCAAAGTTTTCCCAATTTTTTTGACTGACTGACCTCCATTCCTTAAAGTAATGATGGCCACTCGTTTTTCTTTACTTGGCTGCTTTTTTCTTGCCATAATACAAATTCTAACAGTCTATTCAGTAGGACTATCAGCTGTGTATCCACCAGGCTTCTGCACAACTGACGGTCCCAACCCCATTTATAAGGCAAGAAATCCAACTTATTAAACCTGACCGGGCACACCTGTGAAGTGAAAACCATTCCCGGTGACTACCTCTTGAAGCTCATCAAGAGAATGCCAAGAGTGTGCAAAGCAGTCATCAAAGCAAAAGGTGGCTACTTTGAAGAACCTATAATATAAGACATAATTTATTCAGTCGCCATGACAGCACTACGAGAGAGGGGATCCGCCCTTCAGGGACAGGAAACCTACAGACATAAGGGCGGTACCTCTCTCCCGCATAAGTTGGTTTCCTATCCCTGACAGGGGAACCTCTTCAGACAGACCCTAAGAAGAGGGTCGAAGAAAAAAAGTATCCCACTCCTGACAGACCGATGCAGGTAGCGGAGGTTCCCTACCTCGGCCTGGTCCGGTTGCTGGAAGCACCACACCGCAGGGGAACTGTCTGATGTCGGTGATAGCAGGAGGAAGCAGCCTGAGGTTTAAAAGGGCTGGCTTCCGATGTGGTCCATCGTCGTGCGTACCGAGTGAGTACGGGGCTCTCCTCGGGGATTGCGCCTGCTGGGGCCTTTGGGATCTGTCCGCTGCTTGCTGGGGGCGTGCGCATCGGTCCGGGCGGTGCTGGCGTCCTCGGTCGCGTGTCGGCTTGCAAAGCCACAGTCGCAACCAGAAGGGGCGTGTCCGGATAATGCGACTGGATGGCACGGCCTGATGATGCGGCGGAGCATGCGCAGAAAGCGCAGTTCCGGTCTATGGTGGCGCTCAGACATCCGAGCGGGGCTTGGACCCAGGGGGGAGCGGGGGTCTCACTGGCTGGCGGGGGCTTGGCACTGAAGGGGGAGAACACGTCCCTTCAGTTAATGGTACTGGGCAGGCCACCTGAAGTTCCTGCTAACCCCCATCCGGGGGCGGTACCGTGGGGGTATTTAAAGTATTGGAGGAAGCTGCAAAGTGCTCCGAACCCATTCTCAGAATGGAATCGTCAGAGGGGGGCAACGCAGCTGGACAAGCAGCAGCAGCTTCAGGACCCTGCATACAACACTTAATTGAGGAAGAGGCCCCTGACCTTACCTCTACGCTAAGAGAGATGGTTAGACAAGAAGTCAGGGGGTCTATAACAGAGGTGTCAAACTGCATTCCTCGAGGGCCGCCAACAGGTCATGTTTTCAGGATTTCCTTGTATTGCACAGGTGATAATTTAATCACCTGCACAGAATGATTCCAGCACCTTGTGGAATGCTAAGGAAATCCAGAAAACATGACCTGTTGGCGGCCCTCGAGGAATGCAGTTTGACACCTCTGGTCTATAAAATCCAGGTCTCAGAAAACGGATGCCAAAAAGAGGAAGGAAGTTACATCCCCTATCTCAGATATAGGTTCGGACTCGGGTGAACTGAGTTCAGATTCCCTCCCATCATCCTCCTCATCGGGGGACATAGAATCTGGCCAGGCCTGTCTGTCACTGGATAGGGTTAACCACTTAGTTAAAGCTGTCTATTTAGCACAATGGGGATTGAGGAGACCCAGTCAGAATACTCCATTCAAGACATACCTGTAATGTTCAATGGTATAGATCGGAAATCCCGAAGGTCTTTTCCAGTAGTGGATAAGATAAAGACACTGATTACAAGGGAATGGAAAAAACCCGAAAGGAAGGGTTCATTTCCACCAGCGTTCAAAAGGAGGTATCCGTTTGAGGAGGAGGCTTCATCCTCATGGGACAAGGCCCCCAAGCTAGATGCAGCAGTGGCCAAGGCATGCAAAAAAACCTCTCTTCCATTCGAAGATTTGGGAAATTTAAAGGACCCACTAGATAGAAAAGCCGACGTCTTCCTTAAGGGTGCTTGGGAAACATCAGCAGGTTCCCTGAGGCCAGCAATTGCAGCCACTTGCACAGCTCGGTCGTTAATGGTGTGGCTGGGTCACCTAGAGGATCAACTCAAAAATAAAGTTTCCAGAAATTAGATTTTGTCTTCCATACCTATAATTCAGGATGCAGCAGCATTTCTTTCAGATGCGTCGGCGGATTCTGTTAAATTGGCCGCCAGATCTTCGGCCCTAACCAACGCAGCCCGTAGAGTGCTGTGGATTAAATGTTGGCCAGGAGATTTACAGGCCAGATCAAAACTGTGTAGCATTCCCTGTGAAGGAGCTCATTTGTTTGGAACAGTTCTGGATGAACTATTGGAAAAGGCGGGAGACAATAAAAAGCGATTTCCTTTCTTAAGAAGGCCCTTTTATAGACGGGGGTACAACAGAGGATGGTCTAACTGCAGAAGATCAAACAGATTCAAACAGAGAATCAACCAGACATGACAGCTACAGGAGAAGAGGTAGAGGATATATGTTTAATTCCTCTCGGGACTTTAAAAAGCAACAATGACGGGCGGACCAGGTGGGGGGTAGACTTTTAGCCTACCATCCGGCCTGGATACAGATCACCAATAGCCCATGGATTTTCAGTATTATTGAAAGGGGTCTGATGTTTGAATTCTATCGAGTTCCTCAGGACAAATTTAAATTGACGCCTATCCGTTCTTCTCCTACAGAACAATTGGCACTGAAGTCGGAAGTTCAGGAACTCCAACAAAAAAGGGTTAATTAAAGTGCCATGTAAGAAAGAGGTAAGGGGTTCTATTCCCCTTTGTTCCTGGTCAAAAAACCTGATGGATCATAACATAGTAACATAGTAACATAGTTAGTAAGGCCGAAAAAAGACATTTGTCCATCCAGTTCAGCCTATATTCCATCATAATAAATCCTCAGATCTACGTCCTTCTACAGAACCTAATAACTGTAAGATACAATATTGTTCTGCTCCAGGAAGACATCTTGGCCTCTCTTGAACCCCTCGACCGAGTTCGCCATCACCACCTCCTCAGGCAAGCAATTCCAGATTCTCACTGCCCTAACAGTAAAGAATCCTCTTCTATGTTGGTGGAAAAACCTTCTCTCCTCCAGACGCAAAGAATGCCCCCTTGTGCCCGTCACCTTCCTTGGTATAAACAGATCCTCAGCTAGATATTTGTATTGTCCCCTTATATACTTATACATGGTTATTAGATCGCCCCTCAGTCGTCTTTTTTCTAGACTAAATAATCCTAATTTCGCTAATCTATCTGGGTATTGTAGTTCTCCCATCCCCTTTATTAATTTTGTTGCCCTCCTTTGTACTCTCTCTAGTTCCATTATATCCTTCCTGAGCATCGGTGCCCAAAACTGGACACAGTACTCCATGTGCGGTCTAACTAGGGATATGGATCATATCGTACCATCATCAACTTAAAAGGCCTGAATACATTTTTGCTGGTCCCATCCTTCAAAATGGAGTCTGTAAAGACGGCAATAAAGCTCCTGTTTAACAATTGCTTCATGGTTGTCTTAGATCTAAAAGACGCCTATTATCATGTCCCAATACATGTAGATCATCAACGGTTTCTTAGGGTGGCGGTTTCACTTGCCGGCACAGTAGAACACTTTCAATATCAAGCACTTCCCTTTGGTGTTGCAGTTGCACCCCGTGTATTTAGTAAAATCATGGTAGAGGTTATGGCGCACCTTCACGAACAGAACATATTAATAATTCCCTACCTAGATGATTTATTGATTATGGGACATTCAGAATCATATTGTAAAGACCAATTGGGGAAGGTGATAGCAGCATTGCACAAATTAGGATGGATCATTAATCTCAAAAAATCTCGTTTGCAGCCCTTAAAATCACAGGAATTTTGGGGTCTTGTCATAGACTCTAGTCAGCAGGAATGTCGCCTGCCGGATTCAAAAGTGGATAGTATTCAACGGCTGGCCACCAGAATGATTAGCAATCCATTAGTCTCTGTAAGAGGAGCCATGTCACTTTTGGGTTCACTTACGTCTTGTATTCCGGCGGTTCTCTGGGCTCAGTATCACACCAGAACACTGCATTGGGATGTCCTACATAATTCTCGTCGGCTGGGAGCTAATCTTGAAAGTAAATTTTCACTGTATGTTGAAACTATTCATTCATTAAATTGGTGGACGCACATACCAAATCTTCGTAGAGGGGTTCCCTGGACAAATCCTATAACACGGATAATAACTACTGATGCTAGCCCCAAGGGTTGGGGGGCACACTTGGAGAATAATTGGGTCCAGGGACTGTGGTCCCAGTCTGAACAAAACTCCTCCTCCAATCTAAAAGAATTGTTAGCGGTAGATTGCGTGTTAAATAGTTTTCTTATACCCCTACAGGTACACGTCAGGCTGTTTTCGGACAACCAGGTAACCGTAGCCTATATTAACCATCAAGGAGGTACGCGGTCTGGTTCATTAATGGAGGTTGCGGATCGTATTTTTCAGATGGCCGAGAATCACCTACTTTCTCTTAAGGCTCTTCACATAAGGGGAAAGCTCAATACCATGGCCGAATATCTAAGCCGCAACAAACTCAGACAAGGGGACTAGTCACTAAATCGGGCCATCTTCTATCAGATCGTGCATTTATGGGGATGTCCAGAAATAGATCTTTTTGCCAACCGAGGAAACAGAAAACTACACCAATTCTGTTCCTTAAATCCAAGGGACAACCCGTATGCAGTGAACGCTCTTCTAATCTCTTGGCACTTCAGTCTCGCTTATGCTTTTCCCCCTCTAAACCTAATTCCTATAGTTCTGAGGAAAATACGGGAAGACAGGGCCCGAGTGATACTAATAGCCCCGTTCTGGCCCAGGGGGTCGTGGTGTCCTTGGCTGAGGAAGATGTCTATTACCCAACCATGGATTCTCCCAGAATTACCAGATCTCCTCTCCCAGGGCCCAGTTCTCCATCCACGAGTAGCCAATTTACACCTAGCAGCATGGAATTTGAGAGGTCGCTACTAAGGGGGAAAGGGTTTCCTCGATATCTTGTAAATACACTTCTAAAGAGTAGGAAAACCTCCATGACAAACATTTGTCAGGGTTTGGAAAAAATTTCTATCAAGTTCAGGAGCGCAGATTGGCCAGTAACCTTGTATTAATCAAATTTCAGAATTTTTACAAAGGGGCCTAGAAATGGGTTTAGCCACAAGCACTCTCAGAGTTCAAGTGTCGGCTCTAGGGGCGCTATACAATTCTAACTTAGCCAGCAATCACTGGATATCCAGGTTCTTTAAAGTGGTTATTAGATCCAGACCAGTCATTAAAAAATAGTTCCATGGGACCTAAATCTTGTACTCTCAGCTTTAACGCAAGCCCCATTCGAGCCTATTGATACTGTCCCAATAAAAATTCTGTCGGTTAAAACAGCCCTTTTAGTTGCACTCACGTCCGTAAGAAGGGTTAGTGATCTACAAGCATTATCTAGACAACCTCCATACATGCAGTTTAGGGAGGATAGAGTTATTATGAAACTTGATCCCCTTTATCTTCCTAAAGTTGCTTCAAAATGTCATAGGTTACAAGAGGTGGTCCTACCTTCATTTTGTTCTCATCCTACTAATGATAAGGAATATAGATTTCATTCTTTAGATGTAAGAAGATGCCTTCTTAAATATATTTCAGTTACAGATACCTGGAAAAAAGATAACTCCTTATTTATATCTTATCAAGGAGTTAGAAAGGGTCTTAAGGTACCGTCACACTAAACGATATCGCTAGCGATCCGTGACGTTGCAGCGTCCTGGCTAGCGATATCGTTTAGTTTGACACGCAGCAGTGATCAGGATCCTGCTGTGATGTCGCTGGTCGCTGAATAAAGTCCAGAACTTTATTTGGTCGTCAGATCGGCGTGTATCGTTGTGTTTGAAAGCAAAAGCAACGATACCAGCGATGTTTTACACTGGTAACCAGGGTAAACATCGGGTTACCAAGTGCAGGGCCGCGCTTAGTAACCCGATGTTTACCCTGGTTACCAGCGTAAAAGTAAAAAAAACAAACAGTACATACTCACCCAGCGTCATACCTCCCCCAGCGTCTGCTTCCTGACACTGACTGAGCGCCGGCCCTAAAGTGAAAGTGAAAGCCGCTGTGCTGTTAGGGCCGGAGCTCAGTCAGTGTCAGGAAGCAGAAGCTGGGGGACGCTGGGTGAGTATGTACTGTTTGTTTTTTTTACTTTTACGCTGGTAACCAGGGTAAACATCGGGTTACTAAGCGCGGCCCTGCGCTTAGCAACCCGATGTTTACCCTGGTTACCCGGGGACCTCGGCATCGTTGGTCGCTGGAGAGCGGTCTGTATGACAGCTCTCCAGCGATCAAACAGCGACGCTGCAGCGATCGGCATCGTTGTCGCTATCGCTGCGGCGTCGCTTAATGTGACGGTACCTTTAGAGTATCTAAAAAACACACTAGCCAGATGGATCAGGGAGGCGATCTCTATCGCTTATACAGCAGGTGGCATGGAGATCCCGGAAGGTATAAAGGCTCACTCCACTCGTGCCGTGGCAACATCCTGAGCGGAGAGATCAGAGGTGTCGATTGAAGACATTTGTAAGGCAGCCACATGGTCTTCTTCATCTACCTTTCTTAAACACTATAGATTGGATCTGGGTGGCTCCTCCAACCTCACGTTTGGGAGAAGGGTGCTTGAAGCAGTTATCCCTCCCTAAATCTTTCTTACTGCTCTGAAAGTCTCTCGTAGTGCTGTCATGGCGACTGAATAAATACATATACACTAAAATGTCACAATGCGGACAAAGTGGACCGCGCTCGGGGGTGCGTGTTGCGTGGTGCTGGGCGGCGAGAAGCGGATATTTAGATCCGAAGGGTTTTACCCCAGAAACCAGTATACTTATAGAACCTGAATGAGTGCTATACAATGATACTTCAAATTGACGTTATAAATGCGTATATGTGTATGCCTGTGCCGGCTATACGGAGAGGTGCTTACCTAGCTGCACTTGTTGTTCCACCACAGCGCCCAAAACGTAGCCCGAACTGGCGTCCGCTGAGTAGTCAGATGCGGCGTCGGTGGGGAGTAGAGGAGCGGGGGGAAGAAGGATCTGCAGCTGACGCAGCACCTGGGAGCCCCGGCCGAAGGCGTCCCTGGTAACCGCGAGGAAAAAAGATGGCCGCTAGCGCCGGCTCGCTGGTGCCTAAGCAGTGACGTCACTAAGGTACGGAGCGGCGTTGGAGCCAAAAAACACAAAACTCACACGGGCATGTTGATGCGTTCTGTTTAGGGACCCACACCAGCCATACCCCAGATATAATAAAATAGACATATTTGGGGTGCAGAGCCTTGCCCACTGTAATATCAAAAGAACGCATACAACATGCCCGTGTGAGTTTTGTGTGGAGGTGGGCTGAGGGCGGGGTGGTAATCCATCTGCAGCGTATAAAGGGAGAAGAGGCAATGACATACGGTAACCCTGATGAAGAAGGCCGAGCACCTTCGAAACGCGTTGGTTAGTCACCTCCTTTTTTGGCTCCAACGCCGCTCCGTACCTTAGTGACGTCACTGCTTAGGCACCAGCGAGCTGGCGCTAGCGGCCATCTTTTTTCCTCGCGGTTACCAGGGACGCCTTCGGCCGGGGCTCCCAGGTGCCGCGTCAGCTGCAGATTCTTCTTCCCCCCGCTCCTCTACTCCCCACCGACGCCACATCTGACTACTCAGCGGACGCCAGTTCAGGCTACGTTTTGGGCGCTGTGGTGGAACAACAAGTGCAGCTAGGTAAGCACCTCCCCATATAGCCGGCACAGGCATACACATATACGCATTTATAACGTCAATTTGAAGTATCATTGTATAGCACTCATTCAGGTTCTATAAGTATAGTGGTTTCTGGGGTAAAACCCTTCGGATCTAAATATCCGCTTCTCGCCGCCCAGCACCACGCAACACGCACCCCCGAGCGCGGTCCACTTTGTCCGCATTGTGACATTTTAGTGTATATATTTTTCCCAGGATAGGCACAGATCCTGTGTGGTTCCAGCAGCTAGGGGTGTTTATTCCACTGCCCACTCTTCCTGTCACCTCCCTTTGCCCCCCTCCCTCTTGTGGTGAGCGCCAAAGTGTGTGTCGTTTTTTCCTGAATAAATACATAACCTACTTACCGGTAGCAGTGTTTTTTCAGGAACCCATGACAGCACCCTTATATTCCCTACCCTATTCTTTCTTGGATGGCGCAACACTTTGTTTTTCCTTTAAATCTTGCATTCACTCACATGGTGAATTGTACCATAGTTTATGCTGTATCTGTGTTACTAACCAAGGGGGTCCTCTCATGCTCTGGAACTAACTGATGCGGGAGAGAGGTACCGCCCTTTTATGTCTGTAGGTTTCCTGTCCCTGAAGGGCGGATCCCCTCTCTCGTAGTGCTGTCATGGGCTCCTGAAAAACACCGCTACCGGTAAGTAGCTCACATATTTCAGTTGTTTCACACTCTTTTGTTAAGTATATAATTCCACATGTGTTAGTTCATAGTTTTGATGTCTTCAGTGTGAATTTACAATTTTCATAGTCATGAAAATACAGAAAAATCTTTAAATGAGAAGGTGTCCAAACTTTTGGTCTGTACTGTATATACTGTATACAGTATGTACCAGCAATCTTAATGATGGCAATACATGACCAGCAATATGTCAGTAGATGGTTCCCGTATTCAGTCATCATCAGTCGCTGGTTCAATTTATTATTCTTCCTCCTCCTCCTCTTCCTCTTCCCAAAAGTCACCCCAATTTTTCTCTATCACAGCAACTTTTTAAGCTCCAGGATTTCCTCCCTTTGTCTCCAAAACCATCTAAAATGTACATACATTGGAAAATAATGTAAAAGATCATGTAGCGCCCCCACTGCCGCAGGGCCAAGGGGTACCCGGTACCGGGCCTCTGTTCTGGGGTTGTCACGGTGGCTAGATCCGGTCCGTGACCCTGCTGAGGGGCGTACAATGAATGTGGAGGGGATGGTGATGATGTTGTGGTGGTGCGGTGCAGGTCGCAGTAAATAACGAGGACACCAGGTTGCAGTCTCTTTACCTCTTTACTGAAGGCTTCAGGATCCTCAGTCCGGAATACGGTTAACCAGGCTGCGCAAGTCCGGCCGGTCCGATGGCACCTCCAGAGTTCCCTTTGCAGGTGGAAATCTGTGCCTACCTTCTAGCGCTTGTGTGTTGTAGTCCTTCCCTGCTGTGCTCACGGGATAGTCCCCACAACTGTTGTGTCTGTTTCTCGTGTTCCCTCACAACTCGATTCTGATGTTCTTCTTCGTCCCCCAGATGATATGGCTAGGACGCACCCGTATGATGGGGGAGGCTCGGAGCTCTTCCTGGACCCTAGTGTCGCCCTTCTCCTATTGTTGCCCCCTGTGTCTTCATAGGTGATTGGTGTGAGACAGCCCGCCTATAGCTGACTGTCCTGCCGTAGGTTTGAAGTATTGCTTGGAGCCTAATACTTCCTCGGCGTTCCGGCCACCGGTAGTGCGCCTCAGTAGGATGTTGCCTCGTCTTACAGCACGACTCCTACTGGTATTTCTCCTTGTTGCGTTGATCTCGTTTCTCACTCAGCACAATAGACCTCGCTTCTTGTCCTTTCTTAGGGCACCGCCGCTATCTAGTGCAGGCGCGGTCCCGTAACGTTCTCTCTGTTTGCTAGGTCTCTGCCAGGATCCCACCCCTGATAGGGACCCCCCTGAGTCTCTCCCCGCAACACCCTCTGCTACAGGATGTTGCCTGTTCGATTCCCAGTCAGCTTCTCACTAACTTTCTGCCTAACCCCCAGTTTTACCAGACTGTGAGGAGTGGCCTAATACATAGTACCCTTAGCTCCCCCTGGAGGCCAGACTGTGAAGTGTATTGGTGACTGTGATACCTGGTCAGAAGAACTCCTTCAGTGCCATCAGACGTACCATAGCCCCCCTTAGCGGCGGAGCCACAGTACTGCAACGACCAGGACTCTGGGGCGCTGCAATCACACCGGAATGTAATGTGTATGTAAAGCTTTTGTGTTCATACAAAGGATATATTGTTATAGTGAGTCAAATCGTGTTCAAGTATTAAAGATTGGTAGCAGTTAAAGTAAAACATTACACTTCTAGCTTTTCCTGGAGCGTTCACTCTGTGGACAATCTCACCTGATGCTTCACCACAGTCAGCCATCATATGTCCATCACATCTACCTTGATACCTTTCCTCCATGACCTTCACATCTCAGTGGAATCATTCACCTTCCTCATCAGTGACTGCACCAAGTTTTTCAGGGAAGTTAACAATATGGCGGCAGAAAGTGCAGCTCAATGCTCATGTTGCAACCAAGCATTTTGTAGCTCTCCAAGAGTTTCTGGACTATTTTGGTGCAATTATTTGCTCAAATATTTTGAAAAAAGTCCTTGACATAGCATTTGGATGATAACCAGGTATTCTTTTCAAGTTCAGACATTATCCCGTTGAAATGTTCATGTTTGTTGAGCTGCTAAATCTGTGGACCATCAAACACACCGCCCTTTATTTTTTCAAACGACAGCCTAGGAAATGTCAAGTGGGTCTCTCACGCTCCTGGTGGACTCCGGCTCTCCAGTGGATGACCCTTCAATGGCCATAAGGGGCGGAGTGTCACCTCTGGGGCGGAGCTTTTGTGGTTGCTCGCTCAGTCTGTCGCATTCTAGGAGATGCACTCCTAGCATCACTGAGAGGCTGCTCCCTGCAATTATGCTGTGCGAGCACCCTGGGACGCTGGGAAATTAGGTACTTGAAACAGTCTTTCAGTTGGCAAATCTTTAACGGGAACCTGTCAGCAGTTTTGGCTGATATAAGATACGGCCATCACCTTTCAGGGCTTATACACAGCATTCTATAATGCTGTATATAAGCCCCCAACCCTGCGGGGTGGTCCAGTCCGGTGGGTGTCGCTGGTTGTGAAGAAACCAGATTATATCTTAATTACCCAGGCGACTTAAGCAAACCAAGAAGAATTGCCTTTTTATCTCTACGTTGGCTTTTGGATTTAAGTGTTGATTTGTGGTTGGTCCAGAAATCAGACTTTTGTTTGTGTAAGCTTGGAATATTGACTTGTAAGCTCATATTTGATATAACATAGTGTGTTGTTATGACAACCAGTGAGGGCTACTGATATGCTACCTATACATTGTGTAGACCAGATAGTTTGTTGATTTTCAAAACAAAGGAGGAAAATCTATGCAAATAGATTACATGTTCAAACGGGGCGACTTGGTCATCTCCATTATGGACTGAAGGACACTGGGTAAATCTAAAAACATGTTACATGCTTCTGTATAAAGAGACTCAGAGACAGAGACTGGGAGAGAGCAACACAGCCGGGCATTTTGAAAAACACCCAACGGACACAGGCTCCCCAGCATTGCGCTCCTGCGCAGGTGTACTTTGCTCTGCCTTGTTGGGAGCAGAGTGCTGCAGTGTGCAGGTGTCGGGGCTCTTTGATGGGAGGCGCCGGACCAAGACCAGTGACACCCATCTGTCGCCCCACAGATGAGTATAATAAAACCTATTTATCTGTTCTTCCTCATCATGTTAGGGGCTTATATACAGCATTATAGAATGCTGTGTATAAGCCCTGAAAGGTAATGGCCATATCTTATACCTGCTGACAGGTTCCTTTTAAAGAATTGCTTTTTGAGACCCAGTTTCATGTGCAGAGGTGGGAATATAATATTCTGCCAACAAGTAGCTCGTGTAGAATGGTTGGTTCACCAGGTGTGAGGTCAGATCTTGGAGGACAATTCCTCGTCTCCACCCAATGCTTCTCACAAGCTCTGCTGTATCACATGCACAGAAAACAAGGATACTTGATGTATCCGCGCTGCTGACCGACAAGTAAGGTTACCGTGGTAATGTCAACACAGAAGACGCAATTGTGTTTCTGATATTGCTACAACTCAATGACTCTCTTTATGTCCCAGTGTTCTTTACAAAGAGAAACTGAATTACCTATTGGGACTGCACCAAATAAAGAGTTAAAAGAGCTAAAGCCAATAATAAAGTGAGACTTGCAAGGGAGACCAAAAGTATCAAAAAAGGATTTTGGGGGTATGTCAAAAGCAAAAGAAAAGTCAAAGATGCTACAGGATTTTTACAGGATGAAAAGGGTGAAGTGGTCAGAAATTATGTCGAGAAGCCGAACTTTTACATTTCTATTTTACATCTGTGTTCTCTAAGAAAGCAAATGTAACATCAACTGATCTTCACCGTGCCATCGAAGGAATAGAAGAGTCCACACTATCTATAAACAGAGAGATGGTTACGGAAAACTTAGCCAATTTACATAAATTTAAATCTCCTGGTCCAGATGAATTACATCCTAGGGTATTGAAAGAGTTAGCAGAGGAAATTACAGAACCACTAGCCAGAATCTTTGAAATATCCTGGAAAACAGATGAAGTCCCAGAAGATTGGAGGAGGGCAAATGTTGTCCCTATCTTCAAAAAAGGAAAGACAACGGAACTATCATGGTTTGTGTGGTTCGGTTCTTTTAGGGTTAACTCCTGTAGCGTCACACTGATTCTGGGTAGACTTTTTATAGCCTCCATCTGGGAGTTTCCTTTGTCAGTGATACTTCCGCCCTTGGCTAAGTGTATTGACCCCTGAGTGTGTTTTGTGCTGTGTGCTGGTTTGCTTGATCTCTTGGCTTTTTGACTCAGTCTGCTCTCTGGATACTGTTTATTGGATTCCCTCTCTGTACTTTCTATGTCCGTTTGGTATTGACCTCTGCTTGGCCCCTACTATCCTTTCTGTGTAGTCCCTTGGTACCGTTACGCTATCCCATGCTCTGACCCCGACCTGATCTGTTTGTCTCTGTTTGTGCCCCTTGGTAGCTCTGTTCTTTAGTTACCTTTCTAGGAGTTTTCCTTCATCTTCTAGCTCCCTGGAGCTTAGGCCACGCCCACCAGCAGTCAGGTGATTCAGGTCCTGACAGGCCTGAAGCAATCTCTCTCCAGTCACGCTTGCCCTGCATTTCTGGGAGTCTGTGGCTATCTCCGGGTCCTGTCTTCCCAGGAGATAGCATCGTTGAGTGTCACTCATATCTCCCTGCCTGATAGGAACTAGGAAATTACATGCCAGTAAGCCTCACTTCTATACCAGGAAATTACAGGCCAGTGAGCCTTACTTTTATACCAGGAAAGATCTCTGAACAAATTATTAAACAGCATGTATGTAAGTACTTGGATAAGAACACAGTAATTAACCAGAGCCAGCATGGGTTTGTACCAAACAAGTCATGCCAGACTAATCTAATTTCCTTCTATGATGGAATCACTGACTGGGTGGATCAGGGAAATGCAGAAGATATAGTGTATCTCAATTTCGCCAAAGCGTTTGATAAAGTATCTCATACTATCCTTATTGAGAAAATGACCAAGTACGGGATTTACAAGGCTATGGTTATGAGAATTCATAACTGGCTCAGTGATCGTACTGAAAGAGTGGTGATAAATGGTTCCACATCCAATTGAAAAAGTGTTTCAAGTGGTGTACCCCAATTTTTATAAATGATCTAGATAAGGGAACTGAAGGTACACTAATCAAATTTGCAGACAATGCAAAGCTAGGAGGGATAGCTAAAACTAGAGAAGACAGGAAGGATTCAAAAGGATCTAGGTAACCTTGAGCAATGGGCAGCGACTAATAGAATGGTATTTACCAGGGAGAAATAGAAGATTCTGCATCTGGGCAATAAAACCGAAAATTACATCTACAGAATGGGAGGAATAGAGCTAAGCAACCGCACATGATAAAAAGACTTGGGTATACTAAGAGATCACAGATTGCACATCAGTCAGCAGTGTGATGCAGCAGCAAAAAGGCAAACAGAGTTCTAGGATGTCTAAAGAGATGCATAGAATCTATATGACATGAAGTAATTATCCCCCTCTACTTCTCCTTGGTCAGGCCTCATCTGTAATACTGTGTCCAGTTCTGAGCACAACATTTTAAAAAATACATTGAAAAACTGGAGCAAATGCAGAGAAGAGCGACCAGGATGGTGAGTGGACTGCAAAGTATTTGGTTAAAGGATCTAGGAATTTTTAGCTTGTAAAAAAGACGGATAAGAGGAGACTTAATAGTGATCTACAAATATCTGAAGGTCTGTCACAGTGTAGAAGGATCATCATTATTCTCATCTACATATGGAAACACAAGAAGCAATGGGATGAAACTGAAAGGGAGAAGATACAGATTAGATATTAGAAAAAACATTTTGACAGTGAGGGTTGATCAATGAGTGGAACAGGCTGCCACGAGAGGTGGTGAGTTCTCCTTCAATGGAAGTCTTCAAACAGAGGCTGGACAGACATCTGTCAGAGATGGTTTAGTGACTCCTGCATTAAGCAGGGGGTTGGACATGATGGCCCTGGAGGTCTTTTCCAACTCTACCATTCTATGATTCTATGTAAAGCACCATGGAATAAATGGCGCTATAATAATAAATAATAATAATAATAAATGCCATTGTGGAGGAGGACACACTGTAATCTCCACTTTGAGCTATCGATGAACAGTCACAATTCATTCATAGATTGGAATTCCCAATTCCTCCATTAGACCATGTGTGTTATGGTGATACACAAAACCACTGTCACTTCCACACTATTGCAGAACGGCACTTTCTCTGGATGGAGAGTAGGATGATTTTGCTTCATTTTCAAACAAGATTTTCTCATGCAGCCTTGATGCTAGGAGTTCGGAAAACTTTCTTGATTGTCTCAAATCTGATGCCAAACCATTCAACTCATGCTGGTAAAATCCCCAAGGAACTCGGACATCTTCAGTTTCAGAATCTTCCTCATTGCTGACACTTTGTTCTTCACCATAATTCTGTTCTTGAAAAGAAGGAAGTTTAAGAAAAACTGGCCCTGGGATTCCAGCTGAATGAGGCTCTGGACGTATCACTGACGATAGACAAGGAGACTCCAGTTTACATTTATTTTCTTTTTATATCCTGAAGTTTTCACTTTACAAAAGTAACTAACAGTCATTGGAATGATCTCTTGGCTCTCTCCAAACCATAGGTTCACCAATTGGCATCTTATCACGTTTTGCCTTCATCCACATCTGTAAACTGTCAATACACCGCTTGCATCTTATGGGGGCCAAGACTGTTCTTTCTCCCCAAATTTTAATTTGCAATATGCATAATAGGCTTGCATGACAATGACATGATGTTCGTTCTGTGACTGGTGAAACTGCCACAGATATAACGAAAGGAATCAGTGCTGTTCAGACACTTACCACGAGAAATAGTATAGAAAGACATGAAAGGAAATACGGTAAGTGCGGCGTAAATAAAAAAAAAAAATTCTGCCGACTCCTTGTGTACAGACTTTCAGAATGAGTTTCACTAGTGGCACACAACCTCTCGCCGCAATGTCTTTACATGTAACTAAATAGCCTAGACAAATAACACCTGCTGCCAGCTGCTGTGGTAGTCCTCCACACCCTCCACTCCTGGGTGATTCACTCTCCGCCAATAGAAAAACACTGCTGCTACCTACTATCTACCTAGTACTCGTGCTGCCCTTAATCCAGCCTAGCGCTAGTGCTGCCCTTAATCCAGCCTAGTGCTAGTGCTTCCCTTAATCCAGCCTAGTGCTAGTGCTGCCCTCGATCTACTTAGTGCTAGTGCTGCCCTCAATCAACTGGTGCCATCCTCAATATACATAGTGCTAGTGCTTCCCTCGATCTACCTAGTGCTAGTGCCGCCCTCAATCTACCTAGTTCTATTGCTGCCCTCAATCTACCTAGTGCTAGAGCTGCCCTTGATCTACCTAGTGCTGCCCTCGACCTACCTAGTTCTGCCCTGGATATGTCAAAAAAGAAGAAAAAACTCATACCCGCACTGCTACTTCTCACGCTCATCTATCAGTGTGCCTCATACTGTGGCTCCAACATTTAAATCACCACCTCAAAACAAGGGCAGTTTGGGTGCAACACCCTGCCCTGGATAAACCTAGTGCTAGTGCTGCGGCCCTCAATCTACCTAGTACTAGTGCTCTCGATCTACTTGGTGCTTGTGCCGCCCTCTATCTACCTACTTCTAGCGCTGCCCTCATTCTACCTAGTGCTGCACTCGATCTACCTAGTAGATCTAACTAGTAGTGATCTAACTAGTGTGGCCCTCAATCTGCCTAGTGCTAGTGCTGCCCTCGATCTACCTAGTTCTAGTGCTGCCCTCAATCTACCTAGTACTAGTGCTGCCCTTGATCTACCCAGTGCTATTGCTACCCTCAATATACCTACTGCAATTGCTGCCCTCAATCTACCTAGTGCTAATGCTGCCTCGATCTAGTAGTAGTAGTCCTGCCCTTGATCTAACTAGTGCGGCCCTCAATCTGCCTAGTGCTAGTGCTGCCCTCGATCTACCTAGTGCTTACGCTGCCCTCGATCTGCCTAGTGCTAGTCACGCCCTCAATCTACCAAGTGTTGGGCTGTCCTCGATCTATCTAGTGCTAGTACTGCCCTCGATCTACCTAGTGCTAGTGCTGCCCTGGATATACCTAGTGCTAGTACTGCCCTCGATCTACCTAGTGCTAGTGCTGCCCTGGATATACCTAGTGCTAGTGCTACCCTCGATCTACCTAGTGCTGTTTTGGATATATCTAGTGCTAGTGTTGCCCTCGATCTACCTGGTGCTTGTGCCACCCTTTATCTACCTAGTCCTAATGCTGCCACCCTCGATCTACCTAGTGCTCTTGATCTACCTAGTGCTTATGCAGCCCTCTATCTACCTGGTACTAGTGCTGCCACCCTCGATCTACCTAGTGGTGCCCTTGATCTACCTAGTGCTAGTCCTGCCCTTGATCTACTTAGTGCTGTCTTCTACCAAGTGCTACAGCTGCCCTCGATCTGCCTAGTGATAATCCTGCCCTTGACCTACCTAGTGCAAGTGTTTCCCTTGATCTACCTAGTGCTGCCCTCGATCTGCCTAGTACTGTCCTCGATCTACCTAGCGCAACCACTGCCCTCAATCTACCTAGTTTTAGTGCTACCCTTGATCTCCCTAGTGCTAGTGACACCCTCAATCTCCCAGTACTAGTGCTGCCCTTGATCTACCTAGTGCTAGTGCTGCCCTGGATATACCTAGTTCTAGTGCTGCCCTCGATCAACCTAGTGCTAGTGCTGCCCTTGATCTACCTAGTGCTAGTGCTGCCCTCTATCTACCTAGTGATAGTGCTGCCCTGGATCTACCCAGTACTATTGCTACCCTCAATGTATCTACTGCAAGTGCTGCCCTCGATCTACCTAGTGCTAATGCTGCCCTCGATCTACCTAGTGCTAGTACTGCCCTCGATCTACCTAGTGTTAGTGCTGCCCTGGATATACCTAGTGCTAGTGCTGCCCTTGATCTACCTAGTGCTAGTGCTGCCCTTGATCTACCCAGTACTATTGCTACCCTCAATGTATCTACTGCTAGTGCTGCCTTCGATCTACCTAGTGCTAGTGCTGCCCTCGATCTACCTAGTTCTAGTGCTGCCCTCGATCTACCTAGTAGTAGTGCCACCCTTGATCTAACTAGTGCGGCCCTCAATCTGCCTAGTGCTAGCTCTGCCCTCAATCTACCTACTGCTTGTGCTGCCCTCGATCTGCCTAGTGCTTGCTCTGCCCTCGATCTGCCTAGTGCTAGTGACGCCCTCAATCTACCAAGTGTTGGGCTGCCCTCAATCTACCTAGAACTAGTGCTGCCATGGATATACCTAGTGCTAGTGCTGCCCTCTATCTACCTAGTGCTAGTGCTGCCCTGGATATACCTAGTGCTAGAGCTGCCCTCGATCTACCTAGTGCTGCCCTGGATATATCTACTGCTAGTGCTGCCCTCTATCTACCTAGTACTAGTGCTGCTGCCCTCGTTCTACCTAGTACTAGTGCTCTCGATCTACCTACTGCTGTCCTCAATCTACCTAGTGCTATTGCTGCCATCGATCTACCTAGTGCAACTGCTGCGCTCGATCTGGCCAGTGCTGTTGTGAACTCTATTTTTGGGCTCCCTCTAGTGGTCACAAGCGGTACTGTGTAGTGTTGTCTTTCTGCAGGTTGCAGCATCAGCTGGTTCGTTATCCTTGGTTGGTTTCTTATTTAGCTCACCTGGATACTCAGTTCCTTGCCTGCTATCAATGTATTCAGTGCTCTTCAGATTCCTTGTGTCTACCTTGCTCCCAGTCTCTCCAAGACAAGCTAAGTTTTTGTTTGATCATTTTTTGATTATCAGTGTTCATTATGTTTTTAGTCCAGCTCGCTAAAATGTGATTTCCTCGCTTGCTGGTTGCTCTAGGGGACTGAGTTTCTCCCCCCACACCGTGAGTTGGTGTGGGGGTTCTTGAAATCTCAGTGTGGATATTTTATAAGGGTTTTTTACTGACCGCATAGATTCCCTTTTCTATTTTCTGCTATCTAGTATTAGTGGGCCTCATTTGCTGAATCTGCTTTCACCCCTGTGTATGTGCCTTCCTCTTACCTCACCGTTATTATCTGTTGGGGGCTTCTATATCTTTGGGGATTATTTCTCTGGAGGCAAGAGAGGTCTTTCTTTTTCTCTAGGGGTAGTTAGTTCCTCAGGCTGGCTCGAGACGTCTAGGATTTTTAGGCACGTTCACCGGCTACTTCTAGTGTGTTTGGATAGGTTCAGATTTGCGGTCAGTCCAGTTTGCCACCTCCCTAGAGCTTGTCCTACGTTTGTTACTTAGCTGGAGTAATTTGTGATCCTCAACCACTAAGGATCATAACACAGTGCTATTGCTGCTCTCCATCACCCTAGTGCCACCCTCGATCTACCTAGTGCTAATGCTGCCCTCGATCTGGCCAGTGCTATTGCTGCTCTCCATCACCCTAGTGTCACCCTCGATCTACCTAGTGCTAATGCTGCTCTCATTCTGCCTAGTGCTAGTGCTGACCTCGATCTGCCTATTACTAGTGCTGCCCTCAATGTATATAGGGCTAGTGCTGCTCTCTAGTTCCCTAGTCCCACCCTCGATCTACCTAGTGCTGCCCTCGATCTGCTTAGTGCTAGTGCTTCCCTTAATGTACCTAGTGCTACTGCTGCCCTTGACCTGCCTAGTGCAAGTGCTGTCCTCAATCTATCTGGTGCGTCTGCCGCCCTCTATTTACCTAGTTTTAGTTCTGCCCTCAATGTACCTATTGCTGATGCTGCTCCTGATCTCCCTAGTGCCACCTTCGATCTACCTGGTGCAATTTCTGCCTTTGGTCTACCTAGTGCTGCCCTTTACCTAATTTTAGTGCTGCTCTTGGTGTACCTAGTGCTGCCCTCCATCTATCTGGTGCTTTTGCTTTCTTGATTTACATAGTTACATAGTTACATAGTTAGTAAGGCCGAAAAAAGACATTTGTCCATCCAGTTCAGCCTATACCTAGTGCTTGTACTACCCTCCATCTATCTGGTGCTAGTGCTGCCCTCGATGTACCTTGTGCTATTGTTGCCCTCGATCTACCTAATGCAAGTGCTGCCCTCGATCTATTTGATGCATCTGCCACCCTCTATTTGCCTAGTTTTTGTGCTGCCCTCAATTTACTTAGTGCTGCTCTTGATCTACTTAGTGCTAGTGCTGCTCTCTATTTACTTTGTGCTAGTTCTTTCCTTGGTCTACCTAGTGCTAGTGCTGCCCTGGATATACCTAGTGCTAGTGCTACCCTCGATCTACCTAGTGCTGTTTTGGATATATCTAGTGCTAGTGTTGCCCTCGATCTACCTGGTGCTTGTGCCACCCTTTATCTACCTAGTCCTAATGCTGCCACCCTCGATCTACCTAGTGCTCTTGATCTACCTAGTGCTTATGCAGCCCTCTATCTACCTGGTACTAGTGCTGCCACCCTCGATCTACCTAGTGGTGCCCTTGATCTACCTAGTGCTAGTCCTGCCCTTGATCTACTTAGTGCTGTCTTCTACCAAGTGCTACAGCTGCCCTCGATCTGCCTAGTGATAATGCTGCCCTTGACCTACCTAGTGCAAGTGTTTCCCTTGATCTACCTAGTGCTGCCCTCGATCTGCCTAGTACTGTCCTCGATCTACCTAGCGCAACCACTGCCCTCAATCTACCTAGTTTTAGTGCTACCCTTGATCTCCCTAGTGCTAGTGACACCCTCAATCTCCCAGTGCTAGTGCTGCCCTTGATCTACCTAGTTCTAGTGCTGCCCTGGATACACCTAGTTCTAGTGCTGCCCTCGATCAACCTAGTGCTAGTGCTGCCCTTGATCTACCTAGTGCTAGTGCTGCCCTCTATCTACCTAGTGCTAGTGCTGCCCTGGATCTACCCAGTACTATTGCTACCCTCAATGTATCTACTGCAAGTGCTGCCCTCGATCTACCTAGTGCTAATGCTGCCCTCGATCTACCTAGTGCTAGTACTGCCCTCGATCTACCTAGTGTTAGTGCTGCCCTGGATATACCTAGTGCTAGTGCTGCCCTTGATCTACCTAGTGCTAGTGCTGCCCTTGATCTACCCAGTACTATTGCTACCCTCAATGTATCTACTGCTAGTGCTGCCTTCGATCTACCTAGTGCTAGTGCTGCCCTCGATCTACCTAGTTCTAGTGCTGCCCTCGATCTACCTAGTAGTAGTGCCACCCTTGATCTAACTAGTGCGGCCCTCAATCTGCCTAGTGCTAGCTCTGCCCTCAATCTACCTACTGCTTGTGCTGCCCTCGATCTGCCTAGTGCTTGCTCCGCCCTCGATCTGCCTAGTGCTAGTGACGCCCTCAATCTACCAAGTGTTGGGCTGCCCTCAATCTACCTAGAACTAGTGCTGCCATGGATATACCTAGTGCTAGTGCTGCCCTCTATCTACCTAGTGCTAGTGCTGCCCTGGATATACCTAGTGCTAGAGCTGCCCTCGATCTACCTAGTGCTGCCCTGGATATATCTACTGCTAGTGCTGCCCTCTATCTACCTAGTACTAGTGCTGCTGCCCTCGTTCTACCTAGTACTAGTGCTCTCGATCTCCTACTGCTGTCCTCGATCTACCTAGTGCTATTGCTGCCCTCGATCTACCTAGTGCAACTGCTGTGCTCGATCTGGCCAGTGCTGTTGTGAACTCTATTTTTGGGCTCCCTCTAGTGGTCACAAGCGGTACTGTGTAGTGTTGTCTTTCTGCAGGTTGCAGCATCAGCTGGTTCGTTATCCTTGGTTGGTTTCTTATTTAGCTCACCTGGATACTCAGTTCCTTGCCTGCTATCAATGTATTCAGTGCTCTTCAGATTCCTTGTGTCTACCTTGCTCCCAGTCTCTCCAAGACAAGCTAAGTTTTTGTTTGATCATTTTTTGATTATCAGTGTTCATTATGTTTTTAGTCCAGCTCGCTAAAATGTGATTTCCTCGCTTGCTGGTTGCTCTAGGGGACTGAGTTTCTCCCCCCACACCGTGAGTTGGTGTGGGGGTTCTTGAAATCTTAGTGTGGATATTTTGTAAGGGTTTTTTACTGACCGCATAGATTCCCTTTTCTATTTTCTGCTATCTAGTATTAGTGGGCCTCATTTGCTGAATCTGCTTTCACCCCTGTGTATGTGCCTTCCTCTTACCTCACCGTTATTATCTGTTGGGGGCTTCTATATCTTTGGGGATTATTTCTCTGGAGGCAAGAGAGGTCTTTCTTTTTCTCTAGGGGTAGTTAGTTCCTCAGGCTGGCTCGAGACGTCTAGGATTTTTAGGCACGTTCACCGGCTACTTCTAGTGTGTTTGGATAGGTTCAGATTTGCGGTCAGTCCAGTTTGCCACCTCCCTAGAGCTTGTCCTACGTTTGTTACTTAGCTAGAGTAATTTGTGATCCTCAACCACTAAGGATCATAACACAGTGCTATTGCTGCTCTCCATCACCCTAGTGCCACCCTCGATCTACCTAGTGCTAATGCTGCCCTCGATCTGGCCAGTGCTATTGCTGCTCTCCATCACCCTAGTGTCACCCTCGATCTACCTAGTGCTAATGCTGCTCTCATTCTGCCTAGTGCTAGTGCTGACCTCGATCTGCCTATTACTAGTGCTGCCCTCAATGTATATAGGGCTAGTGCTGCTCTCTAGTTCCCTAGTCCCACCCTCGATCTACTTAGTGCTGCCCTCGATCTGCTTAGTGCTAGTGCTTCCCTTAATGTACCTAGTGCTACTGCTGCCCTTGACCTGCCTAGTGCAAGTGCTGTCCTCAATCTATCTGGTGCGTCTGCCGCCCTCTATTTACCTAGTTTTAGTTCTGCCCTCAATGTACCTATTGCTGATGCTGCTCCTGATCTCCCTAGTGCCACCTTCGATCTACCTGGTGCAATTTCTGCCTTTGGTCTACCTAGTGCTGCCCTTTACCTAATTTTAGTGCTGCTCTTGGTGTACCTAGTGCTGCCTTCCATCTATCTGGTGCTTTTGTTTTCTTGATTTACATAGTTACATAGTTACATAGTTAGTAAGGCCGAAAAAAGACATTTGTCCATCCAGTTCAGCCTATACCTAGTGCTTGTACTACCCTCCATCTATCTGGTGCTAGTGCTGCCCTCGATGTACCTTGTGCTAGTGTTGCCCTCGATCTACCTAATGCAAGCGCTGCCCTCGATCTATTTGATGCATCTGCCACCCTCTATTTGCCTAGTTTTTGTGCTGCCCTCAATTTACTTAGTGCTGCTCTTGATCTACTTAGTGCTAGTGCTGCTCTCTATTTACTTTGTGCTAGTTCTTTCCTTGGTCTACCTAGTGCTAGAGTAGCTCTCAATCTCCTTAGTGCCAACCTCGATCTACCTAGTGCTAGTGCCCTCGAGTTCCCTAGTGCTGCCCCCTATTTATCTACTTTTAGTGCTGCCTTCCATGTACTAAGTGCTGTTCTCAATCTACCTAGTGCTAGTGCTGCTCTCGATCTCCCTACTGCTGCCCTATATTTACCTAGTTTTATTGCTGCTTTCCATGTATCTGGTGCTATTGCTGGATGTACCTAGTCCTAGTGCTGCCTTCAATGTACCTAGTGATGCCCTCGATCTGCCTAGTGCTAGTGCTGCCCTCGATCTATCTGATGTGTCTGCCACCCTCTATTTGCCTAGTTTTTGTGCTGCCCTCAATTTGCTTAGTGCTGCTCTTGATCTACTTAGTGCTAGTGCTGCTCTCTATTTACTTTGTGCTAGTGCTGCCCTTGATCTATCTAGTGCTAGAGTTGCTCTCGATCTCCTTAGTGCCACCCTCGATCTACCTAGTGCTAGTGCTGCCCTCAAGTTCCCTAGTGCTGCCCCCTATTTATCTACTTTTAGTGCTGCCTTCCATGTACTAAGTGCTGTTCTCAATCTACTTCCTGTTAGTGCTGCCCAAGATGTACCTAGTGCTGCTCTAGATCTAGCTACTGCTGCCCTATATTTACCTAGTTTTATTGCTGCTTTCTGTGTATCTAGTGCTAGTGCTTGATGTACCTAGTCCTAGTGCTGCCTTTGATGTACCTAAGGCTAATGCTGCCCTCAATGTACCTAGTGATAATGCTGCCCTTGATGTACCTAGTGCTAGTGCTACCCTCGATGTACCTAGTAATAATGCTGCCCTTGATGTACCTAGTCCTAGTGCTGCCCTCGATGTACCTAGTGATAATGCTGCCCTTGATGTACCTAGTGATAATGCTGCCCTCAATGTACCTAGTGATAATGCTGTCCTTGATGTACCTAGTGATAATGCTGCTCTCGATGTACCTAGTGATAATGCTGCACTCAATCGACCTTGTTGCAATACTGCCCTTGTTCCAGCCTTAAATGTACTATGAGGTTTAGAGAGAAAAAACTGAAATGATAGGAGAAAACTGCAGTGTTGAAATCTAACTTAACTAAAATTAACTAAAATTATGTTCAAAACTCTTCCCCAGTGTTATTCAGTTTTATCAGTGTTCTTTAGTGCATCGCTCGCTGTCTGTTGCTTTATTCTGTGTATTCTTCAGTACATCGCTCACTGTGTCTGTCACTTTATTCTCTTTATTCTTCAGTGTATTCTTCAGTGCATCGCTCGCTGTGTCTGTCGCTATATTTTGTGTATTCTTCAGTGCATCGCTCGATGTCTCTCGCTTTATTCAGTGTATTCTTCAGTGTATGGCTCGTTGTGTCTGCAGATTTATTCAGTGTACTTTTCATTATATCGCTCAGTGTCTCTCCCTTTATTCTGTGTATTCCTCAGTGCATCGCTCGCTGTGTCTGTTGCTTTATTCAGTGTATTCTTCAGTACATCGCTCGCTGTGTCTGTTGCTTTATTCAGTGTATTCTTCAGTGCATCGCTCGCTGTGTCTGCTGCATTATTCTCTGTATTCTTCAGTGCATCGCTCGATGTCTCTCGCTTTATTCAGTGTATTCTCCAGTGCATCGCTCGCTGTGTCTGTTGCTTTATTCAGTGTATTCTTCAGTACATCGCTCGCTGTGTCTGTTGCTTTATTCAGTGTATTCTTCAGTGCATCGCTCGCTGTGTCTGCTGCATTATTCTCTGTATTCTTCAGTGCATCGCTCACTGTCTGCTGCATTATTCTGTATATTCTTCAGTGCATCGCTCGCTGTCTGTTGCTTTATTCAGTGTATTCTTCAGTACATCGCTCGCTGTGTCTGCTGCAATATTCTCTGTATTCTTCAGTGCATCGCTCACTGTGTCTGCTGCTTTATTCTGTGTATTCTTCAGTACATCGCTCGCTGTGTCTGTTGCTTTATTCAGTGTACTCTTCAGTACATCGCTCGCTGTCTGTCACTTTATTCTCTGTATTCTTCGGTGCATCGCTCGCTGTGTCTCTCGCTTTATTCAGTGTATTCTTCAGTGCATCGCTCGCTGTGTCTGCTGCATTATTCTCTGTATTCTTCAGTTCATTGCTCACTGTCTGCAGCATTATTCTGTGTATTCTTCAGTACATCGCTCGCTGTGTCTGCTGCATTATTCTGTATATTCTTCAATACATCGCTCGCTGTGTCTGTTGCTTTATTCTGTGTATTCTTCAGTACATCGCTCGCTGTGTCTGCTGCATTATTCTGTATATTCTTCAGTACATCGCTCGCTGTGTCTGTTGCTTTATTCTGTATATTCCTCAGTGCATCGCTCGCTGTGTCTGTTGCTTTATTAAGTGTATTCTTCAGTACATCGCTCGCTGTCTGTTGCTTTATTCTGAGTATTCTTCAGTACATCGCTTGCTGTGTCTGTTGCTTTATTCTGTGTATTGCTCACATCGCTCGCTGTGTCTGCTGCATTATTTTGTATATTCTTCAATACATCGCTCGCTGTGTCTGTTGCTTTATTCTGTGTATTCTTCAGTACATCGCTCGCTGTGTCTGTTGCTTTATTCAGTGTATTCTTCAGTACATCGCTCGCTCTGTCTGTTGCTTTATTCTGTATATTCCTCAGTGCATCGCTCGCTGTGTCTGTTGCTTTATTCTGTATATTCCTCAGTGCATCGCTCGCTGTGTCTGCTGCATTATTCTGTATATTTTTCAGTACATCGCTCGCTGTGTCTGTTGCTTTATTCTGTATATTCCTCAGTGCATCGCTCGCTGTGTCTGCTACATTATTCTGTATATTCTTTAGTACATCGCTCGCTGTGTCTGTTGCTTTATTCTGTATATTCCTCAGTGCATCGCTCGCTGTGTCTGTTGCTTTATTAAGTGTATTCTTCAGTACATCGCTCGCTGTCTGTTGCTTTATTCTGAGTATTCTTCAGTACATCGCTCGCAGTGTCTGCTGCATTTTTCAGTGTATTCCTCAGTGCATCGCTCGCTGTGTCTGCTGCGTTATTCTGTGTATTCTTCAGTGCATTGCTCACTGTGTCTATTGCTTTATTCTGTGTATTCTTCAGTGCATCGCTCGCTGTGTCTGCTGCATTATTCTGTGTATTCTTCACTGCATCGCTCGCTGTGTCTGCTGCCTTATTCTGTATATTCTTCAGTGCATCGCTCGCTGTGTCTATTGCTTTATTCTGTGTATTCTTCAGTGCATCGCTCGCTGTGTCTGCTGCATTATTCTGTGTATTTTTCAGTACATCGCTCGCTGTGTCTGCCGCATTCTCTATATTCCTCAGTGCATTGCTCGCTGTGTCTGCTGCATTATTCTGTGTATTCTTCAGTACATCGCTCGCAGTGTCTGTTGCTTTATTCTGTGTATTCTTCAGTGCATCGCTCGCTGTGTCTGCTGCATTATTCTGTGTATTGCTCACATCGCTCGCTGTGTCTGTTGCTTTATTCTGTGTATTCTTCAGTGCATCGCTCGCTCTGTCTGTTGCTTTATTCAGTGTATTCTTCAGTGCATCGCTCGCTCTGTCTGTTGCTTTATTCTGTGTATTCTTCAGTGCATCGCTCGCTGTGTCTGCTGCATTATTCTGTATATTCTTCAGTACATTTCTCGCTGTGTCTGCTGCATTATTCAGTATATTCCTCAGTGCATCGCCTGCTGTGTCTGCTGCATTATTCTGTATATTCCTCAGTGCATCGCTCGCTGTGTCTGCTGCATTATTCTGTATATTCCTCAGTGCATCGCTCGCTGTGTCTGCTGCATTATTCTGTATATTCCTCAGTGCATCACTCGCTGTGTCTGCCACATTATTCTGTGTATTCTTCAGTACATTTCTCATCACTTGCTGTGTCTGTTGCTTTATTCTGTGTATTCTTCAGTGCATTGCTCGCTGTGTCTGTTGCATTATTCTGTGTATTCTTCAGTACATCGCTCGCTGTGTCTAATGCATTATTCTGTATATTCCTCAGTGCATCGCTCACTGTGTCTAATGCATTATTCTGTGTATTCCTCAGTGCATCGCTCGCTGTGTCTGCTGCATTATTCTCTGTATTCTTTAGTGCATCGCTCGCTGTGTCTAATGCATTATTCTGTATATTCCTCAGTGCATCGCTCACTGTGTCTAATGCATTATTCTGTGTATTCCTCAGTGCATCGCTCGCTGTGTCTGCTGCATTATTCTCTGTATTCTTCAGTGCATTGCTCGCTGTGTCTAATGCATTATTCTGTATATTCCTCAGTACATCTCTTGCTGTGTCTCATGCATTATTCTGTATATTCCTCAGTGCATCGCTCGCTGTGTCTGTTGCTTTATTCTGTGTATTCCTCAGTGCATCTCTCGCTGTCTGCTGCATTTTTCAGTGTATTCCTCAGTGCATCGCTCGCTGTGTCTGCTGCATTTTTCAGTGTATTCCTCAGTGCATCGCTCGCTGTGTCTGCTGCTTTATTCTGTATATTCCTCAGTACATCGCTCGCTGTGTCTATTGCTTTATTCTGTGTATTCTTCAGTGCATCGCTTGCTATGTCTGCTGCTTTATTCTGTATATTCCTCAGTGCATCGCTCGCTGTGTCTGCTGCATTATTCTGTATATTCTTCAGTGCATCGCTCGCTGTGTCTGTTGCTTTATTCAGTGTATTCTTCAGTACATCGCTCGCTGTGTCTGTTACATTATTATGTGTATTCTTCAGTACATCGCTTTCTGTGTCGGTCACTTTATTCTGTGTATTCTTCAGTGCATCGCTCGCTGTGTCTGTTGCTTTATTCTGTATATTCCTCAGTGCATCGCTTGCTGTGTCTGCTGCATTATTTAGTGTATTCCTCAGTGCATCGCTCGCTGTGTCTGCTGCATTATTCTGTATATTCTTCAGTGCATCGCTCGCTGTGTCTGTTGCTTTATTCAGTGTATTCTTCAGTACATCGCTCGCTGTGTCTAATGCATTATTCTGTATATTCCTCAGTGCATCGCTCACTGTGTCTAATGCATTATTCTGTGTATTCCTCAGTGCATCGCTCGCTGTGTCTGCTGCATTATTCTCTGTATTCTTTAGTGCATCGCTCGCTGTGTGTAATGCATTATTCTGTATATTCCTCAGTGCATCGCTCACTGTGTCTAATGCATTATTCTGTGTATTCCTCAGTGCATCGCTCGCTGTGTCTGCTGCATTATTCTCTGTATTCTTCAGTGCATTGCTCGCTGTGTCTAATGCATTATTCTGTGTATTCCTCAGTACATCGCTTGCTGTGTCTCATGCATTATTCTGTATATTCCTCAGTGCATCGCTCGCTGTGTCTGTTGCTTTATTCTGTGTATTCCTCAGTGCATCTCTCGCTGGCTGCTGCATTTTTCAGTGTATTCCTCAGTGCATCGCTCGCTGTGTCTGCTGCATTTTTCAGTGTATTCCTCAGTGCATCGCTCGCTGTGTCTGCTGCTTTATTCTGTATATTCCTCAGTACATCGCTCGCTGTGTCTATTGCTTTATTCTGTGTATTCTTCAGTGCATCGCTCGCTATGTCTGCTGCATTATTCAGTATATTCCTCAGTGCATCGTTCGCTGCGTCTGCTGCTTTATTCTGTATATTCCTCAGTGCATCGCTCGCTGTGTCTGCTGCATTATTCTGTATATTCTTCAGTGCATCGCTCGCTGTGTCTGTTACATTATTATGTGTATTCTTCAGTACATCGCTCGCTGTGTCTGTTACATTATTATGTGTATTCTTCAGTACATCGCTTTCTGTGTCGGTCACTTTATTCTGTGTATTCTTCAGTGCATCGCTCGCTGTGTCTGTTGCTTTATTCAGTGTATTCTTCAGTACATCGCTCGCTGTGTCTGTTACATTATTATGTGTATTCTTCAGTACATCGCTTTCTGTGTCGGTCACTTTATTCTGTGTATTCTTCAGTGCATCGCTCGCTGTGTCTGTTGCTTTATTCTGTATATTCCTCAGTGCATCGCTCGCTGTGTCTGCTGCATTATTCAGTGTATTCCTCAGTGCATCGCTCGCTGTGTCTGTTGCTTTATTCAGTGTATTCTTCAGTACATCGCTCGCTGTGTCTATTGCTTTATTCTGTGTATTCCTCAGTGCATCGCTCGCTGTGTCTGCCACATTATTCTGTGTTTTCTTCAGTACATTTCTCATCACGTGCTGTGTTTGCCATTTTATTCATTGTATTATTGTTTTTATCTAGGGAATGTGGGGCTGGAACATTCATCAATTTTGCCACTTTGGAAAGAGATGGGAAACTTCCGTACAATTGGTGAGTGCACAATGAACGTGATTCTACTGGTTCCGATGAGGTTTGTGTAGGATGGTGATAATAATGCAGCAAATACAGATTTATTACTTTTATCATCGAGACTGGGCACGCACCATCCTGTGGGCTGTGATATAGACGGTTAATATAAATGACTCCCCAGAGATCCCAGAGAAGTCTGACTGATGGTTAGTAACAGGGTCACCCCTGCAGCACCATCTTACACAAAGGCAAATTACAGCTGCACAATCATTCTATTATACAATCTACCCAAAATAAAACTGCTCCTATAATATCCTAGTTTTGTATTAGATGTGCACAGATTACAGTGGCTCGGCTTTTTACCTGTTTTGTTACATTACAATCTTTGTGAAAATATTTTTGTAATCCTATTTGTATGTGATACATCAGCTCTAAATAGTCTAAGGAAGTGAAGTGAGAAAAATATAGGCATAAATTAAATTTATGGGATCAAAGAACTAAAATTTGGCATGAGCATATGGGTTCACCCCTTCTGTGATGAAGCCCTTAAAAATGTCTAAAAAAATGTGTATGACTCGGCGATGAAGAATCCGCTGCACCTTCAGAGGTCTTATATGTATAGAACTTCCATTTTATTGAAGAATAGTTGAAGACTATAAAAGAGCACAGGTCCATGCAGTCAGATCGGCCAGTGGACATCTAGAACAACATGTTAACTAAGCCTTAATCATTTCTGGTACAAGCAATTCACGTAGTCCCATGCTTGGTGACAAGACGTCCCTCTGTGTACAATCTAAGTGTCACATGTCTGTCAGCATATACAGTACAGACCAAAAGTTTGGACACACCTTCTCATTTAAAGATTTTTCTGTATTTTCATGACTATAAAAATTGTACATTTACACTGAAGACATCAAAACTATGAATTAACACATGTGGAATTATATACTTAACAAAAAGTGTGAAACAACTGAAATTATGTCTTATATTCTAGGTTCTTCAAAGTAGCCACCTTTTGCTTTGATGACTGCTTTGCACACTCTTGGCATTCTCTTGATGAGCTTCAAGAGGTAGCGACCGGGAATGGTCTTCCAACAATCTTGAAGGAGTTCCCAGAGATGCTTAGCACTTGTTGGCCCCTTTGCCTTCACTCTGCTGTCCAGCTCAACCTAAACCATCTCGATTGGGTTCAGGTCATCTGGCGTAGCACCCCATCACTCTCCTTCTTGGTCAAAAAGCTCTTACACAGCCTGGAGGTATGTTTGGGGTCATTGTCCTGTTGAAAAATAAATGATGGTCCAACTAAACGCAAACCGGATGGAATAGCATGCTGCTGCAAGATGCTGTGGTAGCCATGCTGGTTCAGTATGCCTTCAATTTTGAATAAATCCCCAACAGTGTCACCAGCAAATCACCCCCACGCCATCACACCTCCTCCTCCATGCTTCACGGTGGGAACCAGGCATGTAGAGTCCATCTGTTCACGTTTTCTGTGTCGTACAAAGACACAGTGGTTGGAACCAAAGATCTCAAATTTGGACTCATCAGACCAAAGCACAGATTTCCACTGGTCTAATGTCCATTCCTTGTGTTCTTTAGCCCAAACAAGTCTCTTCTGCTTGTTGCCTGTCCTTAGCAGCTATTTTACCATGAAGGCCTGCTGCACAAAGTCTCCTCTTAACAGTTGTTGTAGAGGTGTGTCTGCTTCTAGAACTCTGTGTGGCATTGACCTGGTCTCTAATCTGAGCTGCTGTTAACCTGCGATTTCTGAGGTTGCTGACTCTGCTAAACTTATCCTCAGAAGCAGAGGTGACTCTTGGTCTTCCTTTCCTGGGGGCGGTCCTGATGTGAGCCAGTTCCTTTGTAGTGCTTGATGGTTTTTGCCACTGCACTTGGGGACACTTTCAAAGTTTTCCCAATTTTTCGGACTGACTGACCTTCATTTCTTAAAGTAATGATGACCACTCATTTTTCTTTACTTAGCTGCTTTTTTCTTGCCATAATACAAATTCTAACAGGCTATTCAGTAGGACTATCAGCTGTGTATCCACCAGACTTTTGCACAACACAACTGATGGTCCCCACACCATTTATAAGGCAAGAAATCCCACTTATTAAACCTGACAGGGCACACCTGTGAAGTGAAAACCATTCCCGGTGACTACCTCTTGAAGCTCATCAAAAGAATACCAAGTGTGTGCAAAGCAGTCATCAAAGCAAAAGGTGGCTACTTTGAAGAACCTAGAATATAAGACATAATTTCAGTTGTTTCACAATTTTTTGTTAAGTATAGAATTCCACGTGTTAATTCATAGTTTTGATGTCTTCAGTGTGAATGTACAATTTTCATACACACCATGATCTTCCTACCTCCACACTTCACTGTTGGTATTGTGTTTTGGGGTAATATACAGTGCCTTTTGGCTTATAAACATGGTGTGTATTATGGTAACCAAAGTATTCAATTTTTGTCTCATCTTAGCAGATTTTATTCTCCCAGCATTTCACAGGCTTGTCTAAATGTTGTTGAACAAACTGTAAACACACTTGAACATGTTTTTTGTTCTGCAATGGAGTCTTGTGAGGTGAGCATGCATACAGGCAATGGAGGTTGGGTGGTGAGCATGTATGCAGGCCACAGAGAATAAATAGTGAGTGTCTATGCATGCCATGGAGGTTACGTGGTGAGCTTGCATACAGGACATGAAGGTGCATGGTGAGCGTGCATAGATGCCATGGAAGCGGGGTGCATTGCTTATAGTTTTCTGTGAAACAATTGAACTTGCTGATTCCAGGTCATTCTGTAGCTCTCCATAATTGGTCCTTGGCTCTTAGACAACTCTTCTGATTTTTATTTCCTCTCCTTTGTCTGAAATCTTGTGGGGAACAGCTGGTCATTTGCGGTTTATGGTGAAATCTTGCGGGGAGCACCTTGTCATGGCTGGTTTATGGTGAAATCTTTCAGGGAGTACCAGGTTGTGGACAGTGTATGGTGAAATTATGTTTTTTTCACTTCCGGGTTATGACCTCAACAGTTCTTACTGGAACCTTCAGAAGTTTAGGAATTCTTCTGTAACCAATGTGATCAGTATGCTTTGCAACAATAAGGTTGTGAAGGTCTTGAGACAGCTCACTGGTGTTACCCATCATGAGATGAGATGGTAATGACACACCTTTTTGTAGCCCATCAGATGAACGAGGACGGCTTTCTAATTAATGATAGATTTCAGCCGTGTCAGGACTATTTGCTCCTCTCTTTCTTCATGTGTTCAGCACTTTGTGTCACTGCTCATACTTAAACATAATCTATGGACATCTAAGGTGATTCCTACAGTATGGAGATTTTTGTGATTGTTACTGAAATCTGGGGAGAATTTCATGTCAATGGCACCTTTAGACATAGGTTTACTGAGCACATTGGTGACAAGTTCAATACTTATTTGACTCGCTGTAGATACCAGAGTCTCTGTCGCTTTACTAACCTGTTTTTCTGTTCTGACCTCTTCACACTCGCAGGCGTCGTAGCGTCTTCGCTTTCCTCGCGCTCCTGCCTTCCTGTCTGTGGACCGACTACCTCTTGGCTTTTTATATTAACCCTTGGTAAGTCATTTTCCTTCTTTCTATAGTTGTAGTGCAGTTGACACATAATGTGATCTGTCCGTTCTTGCATCAGTCACAGCACGTGCTCAGCGCGTCTACTAAATCCTCCCTATGATGTCTCGATTGTGTCTGGATCCAGCACTGATCCCAGGGGTGTCATATGGATTATATATCGTACATCCTATTAGAGAACTAGGCCATGAGCTGTGCCGGGCATCCGAGGGATAGATACCGGGTGTTCCGGGAGATACAGATGATTAATAATTGAGGGCACCCTCTTCTGGTTGATGACCCATATAAAGTGGCAGCTGCTGACCGGTCGGACATATTGGACAATGACTGGATAGAATCATAGTGTCTGCCAGGATAGATATGGCAGGCACAGTTATGTGGGGACAGGTGGGTGACAGATACAAAAAGGAGAAAGCACTACTGTCATAATGCATGCACACTACACCGAGATAATATGGTAAAATATGATAATTTTTATTGGTGCACAATAACAAAAAAAGACATAAAACACAAGTAAAAACATATGAGGAACCACCACTAATACACCCCAGCAATGAAAACACACATATATATATATATATATATATATATATATATATATATATATATATATATATATATATTAGAGCCTAGCGCCTACTACGTGTCTTGGGGGACACTCGCTTGGCACGGGATTAAAGCACTCGGGCACGGTTTTCTATCAAAAACCTTCAGGTTTATTTCGCACAACATAAACCACATCCACAGGAACTTAGTAACAGCTTGAACAGTATCTGGACATATTCAACTTTACCACAGTTCGTCTCTGACCCCGGTCAGCATTACACACGGTTTTCAAGACCGTTACCCGTTGGCAACCTTCACGGGTTCCTGGACACCTCTTGGCCTCTGAGGTGCCCCATACACAATGTCTCTCACTCTGACCCCGGTCAGTACAAACACGAATCTCCATTCGTTACCTGTTGGTGCCGCACAGGTTCTCAGATACCTCTCTTCACTAGAGGCATCCTTCAGACGTTTCCACTCAGTCTTCCCTTTTCTCTGACCCCGGTCAGTAATATACACGAATCTCCATTCGTTACCTGCCATTGCTGTACAGGTTGTCGGATACCTCTCTTCACCAGAGGCATCCTTCCGACATTCTCACTCTGACCCCGGTCAGTACAAACACGGATCTCCATCCGTTCCACAGCCTGGTCTGTGCGAGGTCCAGAGCCCTGCCATGTGCTCTTCAGGGAGCCGCCACTCCCAACACATGGGGCTCTCTCCAGGACCTTCCAGCACAGACCACTCGGATCCACACTCAGAGCCCATGTGACCAGACCTCAGTCACATTATATGCTACTAACCACTCCCCTAGATGGGAATGTGTTTGGCTAGTCTGACCCTCCCATCTCTCAGATCTAACCCTGCCAATCTCCCTAGCTAAACAACGCACACAATTCACTTGTCATCATCATCATCATCCTTGCTTCAGACTGACAGTGCAGAGTGTCTCCCTCTGCGACACACACACCGGCCATTCACCATAATGCCGGACTTTGACTCACCACCACACTTATATCTGTGATTATCATGCATTCCTATGGCCTCCATACGCCTCTATGCACACTCTGGGAAGCTCATACAGTGCCCCCTACCTACAACCTAGGTCACTATACTACAATATATATATATATATATATATATATATATATATATATATATATATATATATATATATATATATATATATATATACCCTAGGTGCAGGCACTATAAATGGCAATCAAAAGCCTACCGGGCCAATTGGCCCATAATAGTAATGTATAGTGTATCCAGTGCACCCAAAAGAAAAAATGGATGATGAAGGAAATATTGTAGAAGAGTTGGATAATCCCAGATACTCCTGTAATAAGGCAGTGTAAGATTGCACTTACTAAGTGTATTGGGGACACTCACTTGGCACAGGATTCAAGCACACGGGCACGTTTTTTTCACACAAAACAGTCCATGCGGTTTATTAAAGTGTCATAAACCGGGTAATGCACAGTTCATTATATACATTTCATAGAACACAACAGGCACCAACTGGTGATGTTAACTTGCAGCTTTATCTTGTACACTTCATATACGGCTTTGTCTCCCAGACACTAAACATGCTGGACCTCTTACTTCGTCCAGTTACCATG
Source organism: Ranitomeya variabilis (assembly GCF_051348905.1). Classification (NCBI taxonomy): domain Eukaryota; kingdom Metazoa; phylum Chordata; class Amphibia; order Anura; family Dendrobatidae; genus Ranitomeya; species Ranitomeya variabilis. The sequence goes on along the minus strand of NC_135236.1, from coordinate 690,232,424 downwards.
GGTGTCCGTACGCCGAACAGTTCACCAATGTCCCTAGTCATATAGCGCACATGACGTTGGGTCGCGGGCTCTAAACACGCTGAACCTCACTTCGTTCAGTTACCGTGGGAGACCACACAGTTCATACACTATCACAAGCACCAATAGTCAATGGTACCTTATGAGAGCTCCTGCTCCACCTGCTGACTCCTCGTCGGTCCTCGGTGGGAGTGTGTGGGTGTGGCTAGTTTGACCCGCCCATCTCTTATAACTAGCCTAGTAAGTCTCCCTTCATAGCTATACAAACTCTTGAGGGACTACAGGTCCCAGAACAACATTGCATCAGACTTACCACACAGACTCCCTCTGGCACTCACAATTCTGCCAGTCACTGTTTCACCACCATTATAACAACAGATACGCCTCCATGCATATCCCGAGGAGCACACACAGCGCCCCCTAGCTGCCACAGGGGTCACTGCACCACAGTAGAGACAGGATATTGCACAAAATATGTAAACGGCTCCTACATAATTATTCCCCTCAGAGTAGAGGAAAACAAACAGGCCAAACCAAAGACAACCAACCCATTTAGGCTGTGAAACAAAGCCTGGAAATTAACCTAGATATCGAGGTTAAAGGTGGTGATCCATAATGATGAGTGGAAGTCAGAACAAATAATAAATGTGGCCGGAGGCTCAGGAGGTGGAAAAAACACTCACAATGATGGAGCCGAAAGAGCAATATCCAAGGTGGAGTATCCAACAACGGGGAAGAAAAGTGGAGGATCGTGGGGAGGCCCCACGCGTATCGCCGTAACCTGTACGGCCATTTTCTCGGTGTAGTGTGCATGCATTACAGTAGTGCTTTCTTCTTCTTTTTGGTTCATCATTGTTCTACTACTGGCTGTTTGCACCTCCCTCAAGCCATATAGTATCACTGTTGTGCGCCTTACTCAAAATAATTGGTCACAGGTATGTGGCGACAGGTGGACGACAGATATGGCGGTCACAGGTATGTGGTGACAGGTGGGCGACAGATATGGCGGTCACAGGTATGTGGTGACAGGTAGGTGACAGATATGGCGGTCACAGGTATGTGGTGACAGGTGGGTGACAGATATGGCGGTCACAGGTATGTGGTGACAGGTAGGTGACAGATATGGCGGTCACAGGTATGTGGTGACAGGTAGGTGACAGATATGGCGGTCACAGGTATGTGGCGACAGGTGGGTGACAGATATGGTGGTCACTGGTATGTGGTGACAGGTAGGTGACAGATATAGCGGTCACAGGTATGTGGCGACAGGTGGGTGACAGATATGGTGGTCACTGGTATGTGGTGACAGGTGGGTGACAGATGTGGCGGTCACAGGTATGTGGTGACAGGTGACAGATATGGCGGTCACAGGTATGTGGTGACAGGTAGGTGACAGATATGGCGGTCACAGGTATGTGGTGACAGGTAGGTGACAGATATGGCGGTCACAGGTATGTGGCGACAGGTGGGTGACAGATATGGTGGTCACTGGTATGTGGTGACAGGTGGGTGACAGATGTGGCGGTCACAGGTATGTGGTGACAGGTGACAGATATGGCGGTCACAGGTATGTGGTGACAGGTAGGTGACAGATATGGTGGTAACAGGTATGTGGTGACAGGTAGGTGACAGATATGGCGGTCACAGGTATGTGGTGACAGGTGGGTGACAGATATGGCGGTCACAGGTATGTGGCGACAGGTGGGTGACAGATATGGCGGTCACAGGTATGTGGTGACAGGTAGGTGACAGATATGGTGGTCACTGGTATGTGGTGACAGGTAGGTGACAGATATGGCGGTCACAGGTATGTGGTGACAGGTAGGTGACAGATATGGCGGTCACAGGTATGTGGCGACAGGTGGGTGACAGATATGGTGGTCACTGGTATGTGGTGACAGGTGGGTGACAGATGTGGCGGTCACAGGTATGTGGTGACAGGTGACAGATATGGCGGTCACAGGTATGTGGTGACAGGTAGGTGACAGATATGGCGGTCACAGGTATGTGGTGACAGGTGGGTGACAGATATGGCGGTCACAGGTATGTGGCGACAGGTGGGTGACAGATATGGCGGTCACAGGTATGTGGTGACAGGTGGGTGACAGATATGGCGGTCACGGGTATGTGGTGACAGGTAGGTGACAGATATGGCGGTTACAGGTATGTGGTGACAGGTGGGTGACAGATATGGTGGTAACAGGTACGTGGTGACAGGTGGGTGACAGATATGGTGGTCACTGGTATGTGGTGACAGGTAGGTGACAGATATGGCGGTCACAGGTATGTGGTGACAGGTAGGTGACAGATATGATGGTCACTGGTATGTGGTGACAGGTGGGTGACAGATATGGCGGTCACAGGTATGTGGTGACAGGTGGGTGACAGATATGGCGGTCACAGGTATGTGGTGACAGGTGGGTGACAGATATGGCGGTCACTGGTATGTGGTGACAGATATGGCGGTCACAGGTATGTGGCGACAGGTGGGTGACAGATATGGTGGTCACTGGTATGTGGTGACAGGTGGGTGACAGATGTGGCGGTCACAGGTATGTGGTGACAGGTGGGTGACAGATATGGCGGTCACAGGTATGTGGTGACAGGTGGGTGACAGATATGGCGGTCACAGGTATGTGGTGACAGGTAGGTGACAGATATGGCGGTCACAGGTATGTGGTGACAGGTGGGTGACAGATATGGCGGTCACTGGTATGTGGTGACAGATATGGCGGTCACAGGTATGTGGCGACAGGTGGGTGACAGATATGGTGGTCACAGGTATGTGGTGACAGGTAGGTGACAGATATGATGGTCACTGGTATGTGGTGACAGGTGGGTGACAGATATGGCGGTCACAGGTATGTGGTGACAGGTGGGTGACAGATATGGCGGTCACAGGTATGTGGTGACAGGTGGGTGACAGATATGGCGGTCACTGGTATGTGGTGACAGATATGGCGGTCACAGGTATGTGGCGACAGGTGGGTGACAGATATGGTGGTCACTGGTATGTGGTGACAGGTGGGTGACAGATGTGGCGGTCACAGGTATGTGGTGACAGGTGGGTGACAGATATTGCGGTCACAGGTATGTGGTGACAAGTGGGTGACAGATATGGCGGTCACAGGTATGTGGTGACAGGTGGGTGACAGATATGGCGGTCACGGGTATGTGGTGACAGGTGGGTGACAGATATGGCGGTCACAGGTATGTGGTGACAGGTAGGTGACAGATATGGCGGTCATGGGTATGTGGTGACAGGTAGGTGACAGATATGGGCGGTCACAGGTATGTGGTGACAGGTAGGTGACAGATATGGCGGTGACAGGTATGTGGTGACAGGTGACATATATGGGCGGTCACAGGTATGTGGTGACAGGTAGGTGACATATGGTGGTCACAGGTATGTGGTGACAGGTAGGTGACAGATATGGTGGTAACAGGTATGTGGTGACAGGTAGGTGACATATATGGCAGTCACAGGTATGTGGTGACAGGTGGGTGACAGATATGGCGGTCACGGGTATGTGGTGACAGGTAGGTGACAGATATGGGCGGTCACAGGTATGTAGTGACAGGTGGGTGACAGATATGGCGGTCACAGGTATGTGGTGACAGGTAGGTGACAGATATGGCGGTCACAGGTATGTGGTGACAGGTAGGTGACAGATATGGGCGGTCACAGGTATGTGGTGACAGGAAGGTGACAGATATGGCCGTCACAGGTATGTGGTGACAGGTGGGTGACAGATATGGCGGTCACAGGTACGTGGTGACAGGTAGGTGACAGATATGGCGGTCACAGGTATGTGGTGACAGGTAGGTGACAGATATGGTGGTAACAGGTATGTGGTGACAGGTGACAGATATGGCGGTCACAGGTATGTGGTGACAGGTAGGTGACAGATATGGGCGGTCACAGGTATGTAGTGACAGGTGGGTGACAGATATGGCGGTCACAGGTATGTGGTGACAGGTAGGTGACAGATATGGTGGTAACAGGTATGTGGTGACAGGTGACAGATATGGCGGTCACAGGTATGTGGTGACAGGTAGGTGACAGATATGGGCGGTCACAGGTATGTAGTGACAGGTGGGTGACAGATATGGCGGTCACAGGTATGTGGTGACAGGTAGGTGACAGATATGGCGGTCATGGGTATGTGGTGACAGGTAGGTGACAGATATGGGCGGTCACAGGTATGTGGTGACAGGTAGGTGACAGATATGGCGGTGACAGGTATGTGGTGACAGGTGACAGATATGGGCGGTCACAGGTATGTGGTGACAGGTAGGTGACATATGGTGGTCACAGGTATGTGGTGACAGGTGGGTGACAGATATGGCGGTCACAGGTATGTGGTGAAAGGTGACAGATATGGCGGTCACAGGTATGTGGTGACAGGTAGGTGACAGATATGGTGGTAACAGGTATGTGGTGACAGGTAGGTGACATATATGGCGGTCACAGGTATGTGGTGACAGGTGGGTGACAGATATGGCGGTCACGGGTATGTGGTGACAGGTAGGTGACAGATATGGGCGGTCACAGGTATGTAGTGACAGGTGGGTGACAGATATGGCGGTCACAGGTATGTGGTGACAGGTAGGTGACAGATATGGCGGTCACAGGTATGTGGTGACAGGTAGGTGACAGATATGGGCGGTCACAGGTATGTGGTGACAGGAAGGTGACAGATATGGCCGTCACAGGTATGTGGTGACAGGTGGGTGACAGATATGGCGGTCACAGGTACGTGGTGACAGGTAGGTGACAGATATGGCGGTCACAGGTATGTGGTGACAGGTAGGTGACAGATATGGTGGTAACAGGTATGTGGTGACAGGTGACAGATATGGCGGTCACAGGTATGTGGTGACAGGTAGGTGACAGATATGGGCGGTCACAGGTATGTAGTGACAGGTGGGTGACAGATATGGCGGTCACAGGTATGTGGTGACAGGTAGGTGACAGATATGGTGGTAACAGGTATGTGGTGACAGGTGACAGATATGGCGGTCACAGGTATGTGGTGACAGGTAGGTGACAGATATGGGCGGTCACAGGTATGTAGTGACAGGTGGGTGACAGATATGGCGGTCACAGATATGTGGTGACAGGTAGGTGACAGATATGGCGGTCATGGGTATGTGGTGACAGGTAGGTGACAGATATGGGCGGTCACAGGTATGTGGTGACAGGTAGGTGACAGATATGGCGGTGACAGGTATGTGGTGACAGGTGACAGATATGGGCGGTCACAGGTATGTGGTGACAGGTAGGTGACATATATGGCGGTCACAGGTATGTGGTGACAGGTGGGTGACAGATATTGCGGTCACAGGTATGTGGTGACAGGTGGGTGACAGATATGGCGGTCACAGGTATGTGGTGACAGGTGGGTGACAGATATGGCGGTCACAGGTATGTGGTGACAGGTGGGTGACAGATATGGCGGTCACAGGTATGTGGTGACAGGTGGGTGACAGATATGGCGGTCACAGGTATGTGGTGACAGGTGGGTGACAGATATGGCGGTCACGGGTATGTGGTGACAGGTAGGTGACAGATATGGGCGGTCACAGGTATGTAGTGACAGGTGGGTGACAGATATGGCGGTCACAGGTATGTGGTGACAGGTAGGTGACAGATATGGCGGTCACAGGTATGTGGTGACAGGTAGGTGACAGATATGGGCGGTCACAGGTATGTGGTGACAGGAAGGTGACAGATATGGCCGTCACAGGTATGTGGTGACAGGTGGGTGACAGATATGGCGGTCACAGGTACGTGGTGACAGGTAGGTGACAGATATGGCGGTCACAGGTATGTGGTGACAGGTAGGTGACAGATATGATGGTCACAGGTATGTGGTGACAGGTAGGTGACAGATATGGTGGTAACAGGTATGTGGTGACAGGTGACAGATATGGCGGTCACAGGTATGTGGTGACAGGTGGGTGACAGATATGGCGGTCACAGGTATGTGGTGACAGGTGGGTGACAGATATGGCGGTCACAGGTATGTGGTGACAGGTGGGTGACAGATATGGCGGTCACAGGTATGTGGTGACAGGTAGGTGACAGATATGGCGGTCACGGGTATGTGGTGACAGGTAGGTGACAGATATGGGCGGTCACAGGTATGTAGTGACAGGTGGGTGACAGATATGGCGGTCACAGGTATGTGGTGACAGGTAGGTGACAGATATGGCGGTCACGGGTATGTGGTGACAGGTAGGTGACAGATATGGGCGGTCACAGGTATGTGGTGACAGGTAGGTGACAGATATGGCCGTCACAGGTATGTGGTGACAGGTGGGTGACAGATATGGCGGTCACGGGTATGTGGTGACAGGTAGGTGACAGATATGGGCGGTCACAGGTATGTAGTGACAGGTGGGTGACAGATATGGCGGTCACAGGTATGTGGTGACAGGTAGGTGACAGATATGGAGGTCACAGGTATGTGGTGACAGGTAGGTGACAGATATGGGCGGTCACAGGTATGTGGTGACAGGAAGGTGACAGATATGGCCGTCACAGGTATGTGGTGACAGGTGGGTGACAGATATGGCGGTCACAGGTACGTGGTGACAGGTAGGTGACAGATATGGCGGTCACAGGTACGTGGTGACAGGTATGTGACAGATATGGCGGTCACAGGTATGTGGTGACAGGTGGGTGACAGATATGGCAGTCACAGGTATGTGGTGACAGGTGGGTGACAGATATGGCGGTCACAGGTACGTGGTGACAGGTAGGTGACAGATATGGCGGTCACAGGTACGTGGTGACAGGTAGGTGACAGATATGGCGGTCACAGGTATGTGGTGACAGGTGGGTGACAGATATGGCGGTCACAGGTATGTGGTGACAGGTAGGTAGCAGATATGGCGGTCACAGGTGTGTGGTGACAGGTAGGTAGCAGATATGGCGGTCACAGGTATGTGGTGACAGGTAGGTGACAGATATGGCGGTCACAGGTATGTGGTGACAGGTAGGTGACAGATATGGTGGTCACAGGTATGTGGTGACAGGTAGGTGACAGATATGGCGGTCACAGGTATGTTGTGACAGGAAGGTGACAGATATGGCGGTCACAGGTATGTGGTGACAGGTAGTTGACAGATATGGCGGTTACAGGTATGTGGTGACAGGTGGATGACAGATATAGCGGTCACAGGTATGTGGTGACAGGTGACAGATATGGGCGGTCATAGGTATGTTGTGACAGGAAGGTGGTAGATTTGGCGGTCACAGGTATGTGGTGACAGTTGGGTGACAGATATGGTGGTTACAGTTAGGTGGTGACAGGTAGTTGACAAATATGGGCGGTCATAGGTATGTTGTGACAGGTAGGTGACAGGAGACAGATATGGCAGTCACAGGTAAGTGACAAAATGAGAATGCTGGGCCTGGGGGAAATGTGTGTAAATGGGTAAGTAACTGGCTTAGTGACAGAAAGCAGAGGGTGGCTATAAATGGTATATTCTCTAACTGGGTCGCTGTGACCAGAGGGGACTGCAGGGGTCGGTGTTGGGACCTCTTCTCTTCAGCATATTTATTAACGATCTGGTAGAAGGTTTACACAGTAAAATATCGATATTTGCAGATGATACAAAGCTATGTAAAGCAGTCAATACAAGAGAAGATAGTGTTCTGCTACAGATGGATCTGGATAAGTTGGAACCTTGGGCCGAGAGGTGGCAGATGCAGTTTAACAATGATAAATGTAAGGTTATACACATGGGAAGAAGGAATCAATATCACCATTACACACTGAACGGGAAACCACTGGGTAAATCTGACATGGAGAAAGACTTGGGGGTCCAAGTTAATGATAAACTTACCAGGAGCAGCCAGTGCCAGGCAACGGCTGCCAAGGCAAACAGGATCGTGGGGTGCATTAAAAGAGGTCTGGATACACATGATGAGAGCATTATACTGCCTCTGTACAAATCCCTGGTTAGACCACACATGGAGTACTGTACAGTTTTGGGCACCAGTGCTCAGGAAGGATATAATGGAACTAGAGCGTGTACAAAGGAGAGCAACAAAATTAATAAAGGGGATGGGGGAACTACAATACCCAGAAAGATTAGCAAAATTAGGATTATTTAGTCTACAATAAAGACGACTGAGGGGCGATCTAATAACCATGTATAAGTATATAAGGGGACAATACAAATACCTCTCTAAGGATCTGTTTGTACCAAGGAAGGTGACAGTCACAAGGGGGCATTCTTTGCGTCTGGAGGAGAGAAGGTTTTTCCACCAACATAGAAGAGGATTCTTTACTGTTAGGGCAGTTGAGAATCTGGAATTGCTTGCCTGAGGAGGTGGTGATGGCGAACTCAGTCGAGGGGTTCAGGAGAGGCCTGGATGTCTTCCTGGAGCGTAACAATATTGTATTTTATAGTTATTAGGTTCTTTAGAAGGACATAGATCTGGAGACTTATTCTGACGGAATATAGGCTGAACTGGATGGACAAAGGTCTTTTTTTCGGCCTTGAAAACTGTTAGTATGTTACTCTGTGATAGATGTTCTGCCCATCCTCTGGAGTTGTATAAATGACAGATAGATGACATTGGTTCAGTCTGATGACACCCACTACTCCTTCTAAATAGCGGACAGATAGTGCCTGGAGAAAAACAAACTGAATCGCTTCAATAATTATAATTTGTCAGTAAAATTCCATACTGTGCGTTTCAGCCCCGGAGCGGAGCCTTCATTTCGATGGCAAACACTGTGAGTAATAAACAGGAAGGGGAAAGGTCTGAATACCATAGAGATATTAAGCCCACCAGCAAATGAATATAGACTCTACCCAAAGCTTCTCAACTTGTGAGGTGCCCCCTAGTTGTTGTTGTGGGGAGATATCACTAGTTGTTGTAGTTGTTGTGAAGGCTGTCCCCTTACTATTGATGGGTAGGTAGCCACTGTTGTTGTGGGTGAAGTTTGCCCTAAATTTTTGCTGTTGTTGTTGGGAAGGCTGAGCCTTATTTGATGTTGAGGGAGGCACCCCAAGTTTCTGTTGTGGGAGGCGCCTCTAGTTGTTGGGGGAGGTGCCTCCCAGTTGTTATTGAAGGGAGCACCCCTAGTTAGCGGAGGTGCCCCTAGTTGTTGTAATTGGGGGAAGTGCTACTTTGGAGGAGGTGCCAATAGTTGTTTTTGGGGTGCAGGCCCGGCTATTGATGTTGGGAAAGTCTGACCCCTAGTTGTTAGGAGAGATGCCTCTAAATATTGGAGAATGCACACTTAGTTCTTGTTGTTGGAAAGATAACAACAATTTATCATAGACTTTCATGATAGCTTTTATAGTCTTGGCATCTTCTCTGTCTTTTTCGTGAAGTTCATTCATCTACTCAGTCTGTTTCCTGAGGCCCTGGCATCTACTCAGTCTACCTGATGAGGGTGAGGCATCTTCTTGGTCTAATAGGTCAGGGCCAGACATCTTGAGGAAGCGAGTCTTTATACTCACAAAACGTGCGTCGGGTTTGCGGTCACATCGTGGACAAGAGGAGACACAATATGGGTAATTAACCCTTGATTTATTGATGCATACCTTATGCTACTTATGTCTGATACATTGTAATGGTTTTTAGCAACGCATGCTAGCACTAAACATGGTGATAGTTATAGGTGGAACTGATTAGTCTTGGTACAAACAAGTGACTAATTCCCCCATTAATGTACAAAAGATCAGAAGATATGTGGTGTAAAGGTATTATATGATATTTTATAACTCATGTTACTTGCAAAATTTGGGGTCAGCAGCTTTAATATTGGGCATAACGAAACCAGGTTATCTTTAGCGTGGTCCCAATAGAAGGAGCAGAGGGCCTTGCACAAGGTCAGGTTGCTCATTTTGCTGGTCAATTAGAGAAGAACTCTTTATAAAGATAGCAGGTACCCTAGTATTTATCTTCATGTTAACATGGACTGAATGGTCGAGGCTCCTCTTTACCCGTTATCATCTATAGCAAGAAGATGATGCTGGACTGGAACATAAGCGTCCAATTCCATTTACATTTCGCCTGACCACCTTCCAATCAATAGGTTTATTTTATTAAGATATTATTGCAATAATTAAGGCCACATCCTCTATTGTCACAGATAGAAATGGACAGTGTTTTGGTCTCCAGATTTTGAAATTATTTTTCACATCAATATTATTACTTAGTGCTGACGGAATGGCTACAGAGTATGTTCTGTCATCATTAGTAGGGTTATGGGTGGGCTACAGAGTAAATGTTCTATCATCATTAGTAGAGTTGTGGGTGGGCTACAGAGTAAATGTTCTATCATGATTAGTAGGGTTATGGGTGGGCTGCAGAGTAAATGTTCAATCATCAATAGTAGGGTTATGGGTGGGCTGCAGAGTAAATGTTCTATCATCATTAGTAGGGTTATGGGTGGGCTGCAGAGTAAATGTTCAATCATCAATAGTAGGGTTATGGGTGGGCTACAGAGTTCTTTCATCATTAGTGGAGTTATGGGTGGGCTACAGAGTTCTATCATCATTAGTAGAGTTATGGGTGGGCTGCAGAGTAAATGTGCTATCATCAACCGGTACTGAACAGGGACGAAGAGCTTGTTATCAGGCAATGACGGAGGAGCAAGAGACTGAGCCTCACGAATCTCCTGCTCCAATTCTGAGGACACTGCTGCCATGACCACCCTGTGCTGAAGAATGGAGGAAGGAGGTTCGGGAGGTGATATTGGATCCAAGCTACGAGAGAAGGCATCGGCCTTGACATTTTTGGAACCAAGTCGAAAGGTGGTGAGAAAATGAAAGCGTGAAAATAAAGCTACCACCTCCCCTGTCTAACAGGTGTCTGGCAGACTCAATATAGGACAGGTTCTTGTGGTCCGTGATCCAATGAAAAGCCCCCTCCAAAAAGTGGCATCATTTTTCAAAAGCCAACTTTATGGCCAACAACTCCCGATTTCTGACATCTTAATTTCTCTCAGCGGGAGAGAATTTCTTTGAGAAAAAGGCACAGGGTCTCAGATTAGTCAAAGTGGCGGGTCCTGGGGACAACACCGTCCCCAACCCCACCTCCGATGCATCCACCTCAACAATAGACTGGAGCAAGTTCAGAGAAGTGACCAGAATGGTGACCGGTCTGCAAACCATGTCCTATGAGGAATGGTTGCAGGATTTGGGAATGTTTAGCTTGCAGAAAAGAAGACTGAGAGGAGACTTAATAGCTGTCTACAAATATCTCAAGGGCTGTCACATTGTAGAAGGATCATCTTTATTCTCATTTGCACAAGGAAAGACTAGAAGCAATGGGATGAAACTGAATGGGAGGGGACACAGATTAGATATTAGAAAAAGCTTTTTGACAGTTAGGGTGGTCAATGACTGTACCAGGCTGCCACGAGAGGTGGTGAGCTCTCCTTCAATGGAAGTCTTCAAACAGAGGCTGGACAGACATCTGTCTGGGCTGATTTAGTAAACCCTGCTTTGAGCAGGGGTTGGACCAGATGACCCAGGAGGTCCCTTCCAACTCTATCATTCTATGATTATATGATTCTGGAGAACTGCACGTAGATGACCCATGTGATCTTGTTTGTCAGATGAGAATACAAGGATATCATCTAGGTAAACCACCATAAAGCGCCCAAGGAAATCAGAAAATATATGGTTAATAAAATTCTGATAGACGGCTGGCGCGTTAGTGAGATCAAAGGGCATTATCAAATTCTCAAACAAACTCTCAGAGGTGAGAAATGCCGTTTTCCACTCATCCCCCTTCCCAAATACGGATAAGATTATATGCTCCCTGAGGTCCAATTTAGAAAACCACTTGGCTTCAGATAATTGGTTATACAAATCAGGGATGAGTGGGAGGGGATAAGTATTTCTCACTGTGATCTTATTTAATTCCCGAAAATCGAGTCACTGGCGTAAACCACCATCTTTTTTCTTTACTAAAAAGAAACCAGCCACCACCGGAGAGAAAGAGGGACGGATGTAACCATTATATAAGCTTTCAGAAATATATTCTTTCATAGCGGTTCACACCGGGCAAGGAGAGGTTGTACAGACGGGCCTTGGGCAATTTAGCACCCGGAATCACATTGATAGCACAATCAAAAGGGTGGTGTGTTGGTAAGATCTCGGCCTCCTTTTCAGAAAAAACATCCTCAAAATCCTTCAGGTGCTCCGCAATACCCTCCAGACTTACGGATGACACCATTTTAGAGGTAAGACAACCTTTAATACAATTAGGACCCCATTTAACAATGTCCCGAGATTCCCAGTCAATCACAGGATTGTGTAACTGTAACTAAGGAAATCCCAACACCAGTGCCGCAAGAAAATTGTCCGGAACAAAACATGAAATATCTTCCTGGTGCAAGGAACCCATCTTAAGGAGGAACTCCTCAGAGACAAGCAATTCCCACTACAAAGTTCCACTTCCAACAATATTTTATGAAATGAGGAAAAAGGTACCTGAGTCTGGGTGACCTTCTCAGTAGTCACCCAGACTTAGGCGTTTTCCTGACACTTTGCTAGTCGGTGGGCAGAAGGGACAGTCCTTTTTCCAATGTCCGGGTTTTCCATAGTAGAAACACAAATTTCCTTTGCGTCGCCATCTCCTCTCTTTCTCTCTGAGGTTGATGGCCCCCACCTCCATAACTTCATAAGGTGGCATAACAACAGGAGTAGTAGGAAGCAAATGAACCTCTCGCTACACTACACGTCTCTCCCGCAGCCTCCGATCCATACAGATAGCCTATTTGTGTTGTGCATTAGTGTTGACCTAGTATTAGAGATAGTTGAGGGGTCAATCATTAATGTTGATATAGTACTAGGGCTCGTATTGATTGAGGTAGTGTCGGTTTTAGTATTGATCTTATACTGGAGTCAGTTGGGTTAAACTATAGTGTAGACCTAGTGTTAAAACTAGTAGGTTTAGGCTCTAGCGTGGATCTAGAACATAGGCAAGTAGGCTGTGCCTATAGTGTAATTCTTGTACAAAGCATAGTGGGGTTAGGCTTTCATGTAGACCTAGTATTATTGCTAGAGTGGTTAGGCTATGGTGTAGATCTAGTACCAGGACCAGTAGGGTTAGACTATAGCATAGAGCAAGTGTTAAGACTAGTAGGGTTAGGCTATACTGTAGGTCTAGAGTAATTACTAGTAGGGTTTGCTTATAGTGTAGATCTAGTATTAGGGCTAATAGGGTGGGGCTACAGTGTAGATCTAGTTCTAGAACCAGGGTGATTAGGCTGTAGTGTAGGTCTAACACTAGGACTAATGGGGTTTGGATATAGTGTAGAGCTTGTACTAGAACCAGGGTGGTTATGCTGTAGTGAAGGTCTATTATTAGTGCCAGTTGAGACGCGCTATTGTATAGACCTCGAAATAGAGCTAGTGTGGTTAGGCTATAGTGTAGATCTAGACTAATGACTAGTGGGGTTTGCTTATAGTGTAGATCTAGTATTAGGGCTAATGGGGTTGGATATAGTGTAGATCTAGTGCTAGAACCAGGGTGGTTAGGCTGTAGTGTAGGTCTAACACTAGGGCTAATGGGGTTTGGCCATAGTGTAGATCTAGACTAATGACTAGTGGGGTTTGCTTATAGTGTAGATCTAGTATTAGGGCTAATGGGGTTGGATATAGTGTAGATCTAGTGCTAGAACCAGGGTGATTAGGCTGTAGTGTAGGTCTAACACTAGGGCTAATGGGGTTTGGCCATAGTGTAGATCTAGACTAATGACTAGTGGGGTTTGCTTATAGTGTAGATCTAGTATTAGGGCTAATGAGGTTGGGCTATAGCGTAGATCTAGTGCTAGAACCAGGGTGGTTAGGCTGTAGTGTAGGTCTAATATAAGGGCTAATGGGGTTTGGCCATAGTGTAGATCTAGTATTAGGGCTAATGAGGTTGGGCTATAGCGTAGATCTAGTGCTAGAACCAGGGTGGTTAGGCTGTAGTGTAGGTCTAATATTAGTGCCAGTTTAGTCGAGCTATTGTATAGACCTCTAATTCGAGGTAGTGTGGTTAGGCTATAGTGTAGATCTAGAGTAATGACTAGTGGGGTGTGCTTATAGTGTAGATCTGGTATTACGGCTAATGGGCTACATTGTAGATCCAGTGCTAGAACCAGTGTGGTTAGGCTGCAGTGTAGGTCTAATATTAGGGCCAGTTGAGTCAGGCTATTGTGTAGACCTCTAATTCGAGCTACTGTGGTTAGGTTTTAGTGCAGACCTAGTATAGAGGCTAGATGGGTTGGACTATATTGTAGATCTAGTACTAGAGGTTAAGACTTGGGGTTAGTCTATAGCGTAAATCTAGAACAATGGTTTGTGGGGTTTTCCTAGAGTGTAGTTCTTGTACTAGGGATCGTGAGGTTAGGCTTTCATGTAGGTCTAGTATTAGGCTAGTATAGGTCAAGGTTATCAGGGTACATTTAGACCTAACAATACACATTATAAAGGGAGCTCAGAACACCCATACGAGGGACTTGTTGGGTTAGGGTCAGGATATGCTTCCACCATGGAGGAACTTGTCGTTATGCCTGTGATGGGAGCTGACATTGGTCATAAATCGCTTCTGTGCAGTGTCATTTACCCTTAAGAGAATCTCTGTTTCTTTTTTAGCGCTACCAGAATCTTTTACCAGAGAGGTAGCAGTGTTTGTCTGGAGCAGCAGTGTCCTGTTAGGTCAGTCGCTCGCAGAGCCCCTGTGTGTCCTCCTCACCCCCACTCACCACTTTGTACCGTATCTGTCACCACTTTCCTCCAGCATTCTGACCATCTGTGAGCAACGTTGCTGTGGGAATCCCGATAAATATGGTCTTCATTTCCTTGTTTGTTCATTGATTAATTTGTGAAACATCTCACATCCGGAGGCCACAAAATGGTCCACCAGGGCCAGAATGACCCTTCTCAGCCCCGTTAGATAGATGAAATCATGAGGCTAACCCTAGACCCCTGAGCAGCAGAATCCTGAGCTGAGGGGCGGTTACAATGAACCAGTACTGGTAAATTGTATTGTTCAAAATGGATACAAATGTAGCAAGTCCTCAGCTGTGAGAAGTATGAGGTTCACTGTCATATGAATGGGGGAATCGGTGATACCGGCTGATAATGGTCTCTCCATGCAGACAGAAGTCCCTCCCTGACCCTCCCCACCACACGAGTGAACTAGAATCACAGGCGAGTTCACCTACAGTGACTGGTGACTGCACCCAGTGACAGGTGACTGATGACTGCACCAAGTGATCTGTGATTGGTGACTGCACCCAGTGACTGGTGACTGCACCCAGTGACAGGTGACTGCTGACTGCACCCAGTGATCTGTGATTGGTGACTGCACCCAGTGACTGGTGACTGCACCCAGTGACAGGTGACTGCTGACTGCACCCAGTGATCTGTGATTGGTGACTGCACCCAGTGACAGGTGACTGATGACTGCACCAAGTGATCTGTGATTGGTGACTGCACCCAGTGACTGGTGACTGCACCCAGTGATCTGTGATTGGTGACTGCACCCAGTGACTGGTGACTGCACCCAGTGACAGGTGACTGCTGACTGCACCCAGTGACAGGTGACTGCTGACTGCACCCAGTGACTGGTGACTGATGACTGCACCCAGTGACTGGTGACTGCACCCAGTGATCTGTGATTGGTGACTGCACCCAGTGACAGGTGACTGATGACTGCACCAAGTGATCTGTGATTGGTGACTGCACCCAGTGACTGGTGACTGCACCCAGTGATCTGTGATTGGTGACTGCACCCAGTGACTGGTGACTGCACCCAGTGACAGGTGACTGCTGACTGCACCCAGTGATCTGTGATTGGTGACTGCACCCAGTGACTGGTGACTGATGACTGCACCCAGTGACTGGTGACTGCACCCAGTGATCTGTGATTGGTGACTGCACCCAGTGACAGGAGGTGACTGATGACTGCACCCAGTGATTGGTGACTGCACTCTGTGATTGGTGACAGGTGACTGATAACTGAACCCAGTGACTGATGACTGCACTCAGTGATTGGTGACAGGTGACTGCACCCAGTGACAGGTGACTGCAGCCAGTGATTGCTGACTGCACTCTGTGATTGCTGACTGCACCCAGTGACTGATGACTGAACCCAGTGATTGGTGACTGATGCCTGCACCCAGTGACTGGTGACTGCACCCAGTGATCTGTGATTGGTGACTGCACCCAGTGACAGGTGACTGCTGACTGCACCCAGTGATCTGTGATTGGTGACTGCACCCAGTGACAGGTGACTGCTGACTGCACCCAGTGATCTGTGATTGGTGACTGCACCCAGTGACTGGTGACTGCACCCAGTGACAGGTGACTGCTGACTGCACCCAGTGATCTGTGATTGGTGACTGCACCCAGTGACAGGTGACTGCTGACTGCACCCAGTGATCTGTGATTGGTGACTGCACCCAGTGACTGGTGACTGCACCCAGTGATCTGTGATTGGTGACTGCACCCAGTGACAGGAGGTGACTGATGACTGAACCCAGTGATTGGTGACTGCACTCTGTGATTGGTGACAGGTGACTGATAACTGAACCCAGTGACTGATGACTGCACTCAGTGATTGGTGACAGGTGACTGCACCCAGTGACAGGTGACTGCAGCCAGTGATTGCTGACTGCACTCTGTGATTGCTGACTGCACCCAGTGACTGATGACTGAACCCAGTGATTGGTGACTGATGCCTGCACCCAGTGACTGGTGACTGCACCCAGTGATCTGTGATTGGTGACTGCACCCAGTGACAGGTGACTGCTGACTGCACCCAGTGATCTGTGATTGGTGACTGCACCCAGTGACAGGTGACTGCTGACTGCACCCAGTGATCTGTGATTGGTGACTGCACCCAGTGACTGGTGACTGCACCCAGTGATCTGTGATTGGTGACTGCACCCAGTGACAGGAGGTGACTGATGACTGCACCCAGTGATTGGTGACTGCACTCTGTGATTGGTGACAGGTGACTGATAACTGAACCCAGTGACTGATGACTGCACTCAGTGATTGGTGACAGGTGACTGCACCCAGTGACAGGTGACTGCAGCCAGTGATTGCTGACTGCACTCTGTGATTGCTGACTGCACCCAGTGACTGATGACTGAACCCAGTGATTGGTGACTGATGCCTGCACCCAGTGACTGGTGACTGCATCCAGTGATCGGTGATTGATGACTGCACCCGGTGACTGCACCTAGTGGCAGGTGACTGCACCCAGTGACGAGTGACTGCACCCAGTGATTAGTAACTGCACCTAGTGACAGGTGACTGCACCCATTGACGACTGACTTGTGGCTTCACGCACTGACTGTTGGCCGCTATCAGTGACAAGAGTTGTCAAGTCCAGGCCAGTGTCTTTCCACTCTGTTTCCACCTCAGTCACTTGGAGGTGCTCTGCCTTTGATAGGGGCACCTCCCAGCGGCAGTGCGGCCGTCCTTTGAGTACCAACAGAGTCGGGAATTCATGTCAGGGAGCTGTGTGGTTAGGGTCAGGGTTCTGAGCCCTGGGCAGTGCTCTCTTCCATTTACATCCCTGAGCCTCTGACTCCCACTGCCAGTTATAGCTTTGTCTGTCTGGTGGTTTTCTGTTACTTGTTGGATTCCTGTCTGCCTGTGGTCTGTTTCCTGACCATTCTTTGTACCTTTGCTCCTCCTGGTTTTGACCCGGCAATCTCCACTTCTCTCACCTCTGGTTCATCCTTCAGCCAGCAGCCTTTCCATGGTAGCAATCCAGTGAACCAGTTGTAAAAGACCAGATCCCTGTACAGGGGTAAAGGTCGGGATTCCTCTGGAATCTGCCATGTCTGTATGAGGAAGCCTTATTGAGCCTCTGACAGACGTTACAAGTCTTGTGGCTGCGCCCGATCACCAGTGACTTGTGGTTGCGCCCGATCACCAGTGACTTGTGGCTGCACCCGATCACCAGTGACTTGTGGCTGCGCCCGATCACCAGTGACTTGTGACTGCGCCCGATCACCAGTGACTTGTGACTACGCCCGATCACCAGTGACTTGTGACTACGCCCGATCACCAGTGACTTGTGGTTGCTCCCGATCACCAGTGACTTGTGGCTACGCCCGAACACCAGTGACTTGTGACTGCGCCCGATGACCAGTGACTTGTGGCTGCGCCCGATCACCAGTGACTTGTGGTTGCGCCCGATCACCAGTGACTTGTGGCTGCACCCGATCACCAGTGACTTGTGGCTGCACCCGATCACCAGTGACTTGTGACTACGCCCGATCACCAGTGACTTGTGACTACGCCCGATCACCAGTGACTTGTGGTTGCTCCCGATCACCAGTGACTTGTGGCTACGCCCGATCACCAGTGACTTGTGACTGCGCCCGATGACCAGTGACTTGTGGCTGCGCCCGATCACCAGTGACTTGTGGTTGCGCCCGATCACCAGTGACTTGTGGCTGCACCCGATCACCAGTGACTTGTGGCTGCGCCCGATCACCAGTGACTTGTGACTGCGCCCGATCACCAGTGACTTGTGACTACGCCCGATCACCAGTGACTTGTGACTACGCCCGATCACCAGTGACTTGTGGTTGCTCCCGATCACCAGTGACTTGTGGCTACGCCCGATCACCAGTGACTTGTGACTGCGCCCGATGACCAGTGACTTGTGGCTGCGCCCGATCACCAGTGACTTGTGGTTGCGCCCGATCACCAGTGACTTGTGGCTGCACCCGATCACCAGTGACTTGTGGCTGCACCCGATCACCAGTGACTTGTGGCTGCGCCCGATCACCAGTGACTTGTGACTGCGCCCGATCACCAGTGACTTGTGACTACGCCCGATCACCAGTGACTTGTGGCTGCGCCCGATGACCAGTGACTTGTGGCTGCGCCCGATCACCAGTGACTTGTGGCTGCGCCCGATCACCAGTGACTTGTGGTTGCTCCCGATCACCAGTGACTTGCGGCTGCGCCCGATCACCAGTGACTTGTGCCTGCGCCCGATCACCAGTGACTTGTGGCTGCGCCCGATCACCAGTGACTTGTGACTGCGCCCGATGACCAGTGACTTGTGGCTACGCCCGATCACCAGTGACTTGCGGCTGCGCCCGATCACCAGTGACTTGTGGTTGCTCCCGATCACCAGTGACTTGCGGCTGCGCCCGATCACCAGTGACTTGTGCCTGCGCCCGATCACCAGTGACTTGCGGCTGCGCCCGATCACCAGTGACTTGTGACTGCGCCCGAAGACCAGTGACTTGTGGTTGCGCCCGATCACCAGTGACTTGTGGCTGCGCCCGATCACCAGTGACTTGTGGCTGCGCCCGTTCACCAGTGACTTGTGACTGCGCCCGATGACCAGTGACTTGTGGCTACGCCCGATCACCAGTGACTTTTGGCTGCGCCCGATGACCAGTGACTTGTGGCTGCGCCCGATCACCAGTGACTTGTGGTTGCTCCCGATCACCAGTGACTTGTGGTTGCGCCCGATCACCAGTGACTTGTGGCTGCGCCCGATGACCAGTGACTTGTGGCTGCGCCCGATCACCAGTGACTTGTGGTTGCTCCCGATCACCAGTGACTTGTGGCTGCGCCCGATCACCAGTGACTTGTGGCTGCGCCCGATCACCAGTGACTTGTGACTGCGCCCGATGACCAGTGACTTGTGGCTGCGCCCGATCACCAGTGACTTGTGGTTGCTCCCGATCACCAGTGACTTGTGGCTGCGCCCGATCACCAGTGACTTGTGGCTGCGCCCGATCACCAGTGACTTGTGACTGCGCCCGATGACCAGTGACTTGTGGCTGCTCCCGATGACCAGTGACTTGTGACTGCGCCCGATCACCAGTGACTTGTGACTGCGCCCGATCACCAGTGACTTGTGGCTGCGCCCGATCACCAGCGACTTGTGGCTGCGCCCGATCACCAGTGACTTGTGCCTGGACCCGATCACCAGTGACTTGTCTGCATACGTTACATTCTCTGCTGTTACATATTCTTTAATATTTTGTTTTAGGAGCAAGAATGGATTCAAGAAGCGGAAGCTGACCAAGTAGGTGACAAGCGGCGTCCTTCCCTTCATCTCATTATCAGCTGCAGTCAGAGGTGGGCAGGATATGTGATGGTGACATGCCCCACCGCTGTTGCTCTCTGATATCAGCTGTCAGCCTGTGGTTGTGCCGGCGCTGTTTGGACTTTCCACCTCATTTATCATCAGTAACTTGTTATTGTAATTAGTGGGGTCCATATTAGTGAAGACCATATTAATAACCCTTTCTTTGACTTCTCCTTTGTCCTGGAAGTCCCGTGCAGTTGGATGACTTTGATTCCTATATTGTGGACATGGCCAAGGACTCTGACTACAAGTTCTCGCTGCAGTTTGAGGTAAGTGATAGAATCCAAGTCCCAGATCATAGTTGTCTCTGATAACACACTGGTCCTGAGCTGAGATCTGCTTGGTACATGTGTAGTCCACCCTTGTGGCGCCCCTAAGCATGTCCCTGTCATGGGTGTGTCAGTGGCTGCCGACCATCGCACTGCATCTGACTACAGAAGGTCTTAGCAGTTTGCTTTGCAAACTTCTTCCTGGTCCTTTTGAGTCTAGGACCCAGTGGCATCCTTCCTCCTACTCTAATTGACACACCTGAACCGGGGTGTTTATAATTCCAGCTTGCTGCTAGGAGTTGCCAGTGATATTTCCATTTCCCTGTTGAGTCTTGGCACTACAGTAGTCGGCTATCTTCCTTTTTGGTGTTTGGAGGAAGTCTGTGTTTCTCTCTGAGTCTACTCAAGCCAAGTGTTCCCCTTGTTTGTGTATCCCATTTGTCATTAGTGGTAGTTTGGATTGACCAGTCTATATCCTGTCCTTCCCTATGCAGGGCTTACTGCTAGGGGCAGGCAGGGATTAGGTTTCCTGCTCTGCGATAGGTGCAGAACCTATATAGAGTCGTTAGGGCAGACAGGGTGATGTTAGAGCAGCATGGAGGTCTCAAATCCACCCTTCCCTATTGTTAGGTTCCCTTCTCCTTATCCCTTTATGTTGCACTTAGTCTTTCCTACACTGTGCGTGACAGTCCCTCAGCGTGGCCCTCAACATTAACAGAGCTTGGCCATAGACCTCCGGACATCACATTACCCATGTGTCACCCTGTTACCGTTGGCGATGTCTTTTCCAGGAGCTGAAGATGATCGGCCTGGATATTCCGCACAGCGCTGCTGACCTCCCTGTGAACAGATGTAAAAATCGCTACACAAACATATTACCATGTGAGTAAACATAGGAATGATGGCCCCACCACTCGTACAGGGGCACCATGACAAGACCTTTACCACGGTCTGCCTGGTATCGTCCTGACGCCTCACAACCATAACCCATACTGTACATAGGAGAAGCCTTCAATAATAAACTGAGGCCCATTCACCTGCACTTACCCCCATGGACCCTGAAATTACGTTCCGTCACCTGACTGAGGCCAATGATTAGCCGCAGCAGTCAGGTGGCTAGAATAATGAATCACATGTAGAGATGAGAAGATCTTTTGAAATTCAAATTCTCCAACTTCGACAAATTTTCCCCCAAAAATGACTTGTGGCAAGTAACTTCATGCAAATCGCATGAATATAATGCTCCAATTGCCTGGAAAATCTGAGCAGCTCAGTGCGAGTTCCCCTCGGAGTTAGATGAACACCTTAGGTTATGTGCGTACATTGAGTATTTGCTTGCATGGATATTGCCTCCAGACTAAAAACATCACCTCTCTGCCACCCCAGAAATGGTACATCTATAAGATGCGCCAAATCTGGCACTTAATTTTGCTCTTCCCACTTACCCTGTATCGGTGGCAAGTGGGGTGATGGTTGGGGGGAGCATGAAGCCACGAGGTTAATAATGGAGAGGCGTCTATAAGACACTCCCATTACTAATCCCACATTGATATTCTAAAAAAACAGACACCCAGAATAAAGTTCTTTATTTGAAATAATGACAAAAACTCCTTTATTGAATTTAAATTAAACCATACTTGCCAAACACCTAATCCACCGAAGCCAATGTCTCCTGCAACAAAAATAAAATAATAAACCACAATATTCCTCACCTATCCACAGAGAAGTTAATACATAATGTCCCACCATGATCCTTATGACTTTGAGAGCAGTCATTAATGTGACTGTTCTCAAAGACTGCCAGCGATACACTGACAGGAGGTAATCGCTCCTGCGAGGCACTTACAACCTCGGTGTTCCAGTTACCGGTTTTCTGCACCTCAGAGGGAGGCAACCTGATCGTGGATGGTCCCCCTCTGGTATCCTCTCCTGTGCTTTTCTTTCCGGCACGCTCACTGCAATACGTCCGGCTTTCTATGTGTCTCTTTCCAGGAGCTGCAGCTCCTTAAACCCGCTCTCCTCAGACTATAGTCTGGCTCTGACTGTGTCCGGAACTAACTAACTCCTTTCCCTCCAAAACCACAGTGTGTGTATATATATATACAGTGCCTACAAGTAGTATTCAACCCCCTGCAGATTTAGCAGGTTTACACATTTGGAATTAACTTGGCATTGTGACATTTGGACTGTAGATCAGCCTGGAAGTGTGAAATGCACTGCAGCAAAAAAGAATGTTATTTCTTTGTTTATTTTTTTTTTAAATTGGGAAAAGTTTTTTCAGAGGGTCATTTATTATTCAACCCCTCAACCCACCAGAATTCTGTTTGGTTCCCCTAAAGTATTAAGAAGTAGTTCAGGCACAAAGAACAATGAGCTTCACATGTTTGGATTAATTATCTCTTTTTCCAGCCTTTTCTGACTATTTAAGACCCTCCCCAAACTTGTGAACAGCACTCATACATGGTCAACATGGGGAAGACAAAGGAGCATTCCAAGGCCATCAGAGACAAGATCGTGGAGGGTCACAAGGCTGGCAAGGGGTACAAAACCCTTTCCAAGGAGTTGAGCCTACCTGTCTCCACTGTTGGGAGCATCATCCGGAAGTGGAAGGCTTGTGGAACTACTGTTAGCCTTCCACGGCCTGGACAGCCTTTGAAAGTTTCCTCCCGTGCCGAGGCCAGGCTTGCCCGAAGAGTCAAGGCTAACCCAAGGACAACAAGGAAGGAGCTCCGGGAAGATCTCATGGCAGTGGGGACATTGGTTTCAGTCAATACCATAAGTAACGTACTCCACCGCAATGGTCTCCGTTCCAGACGAGCCCGTAAGGTACCTTTACTGTCAAAGCGTCATGTCAAGGCTCGTCTACAGTTTGCTCATGATCACTTGGAGGACTCTGAGACTGACTTGTTCAAGGTTCTCTGGTCTGATGAGACCAAGATCGAGATCTTTGGTGCCAACCACACACGTGACGTTTGGAGACTGGATGGCACTGCATACGACCCCAAGAATACCATCCCTACAGTCAAGCATGGTGGTGGCAGCATCATGCTGTGGGGCTGTTTCTCAGCCAAGGGGCCTGGCCATCTGGTCCGCATCCATGGGAAGATGGATAGCATGGCCTACCTGGAGATTTTGGACAAGAACCTCCGCTCCTCAATCAAGGATCTTAAGATGGGTCGTCATTTCATCTTCCAACAAGACAACGACCCAAAGCACACAGCCAAGAAAACCAAGGCCTGGTACAAGAGGCAAAAAATCAAGGTGTTGCAGTGGCCTAGTCAGTCTCCTGACCTTAACCCAATTGAAAACTTGTGGAAGGAGCTCAAGATTAAAGTCCACATGAGACACCCAAAGAACCTAGATAACTTGGAGAAGATCTGCATGGAGGAGTGTGCCAAGATAACTCCAGAGACCTGTGCCGGCCTGATCAGGTCTTATAAAAGACGATTATTAGCTGTAATTGCAAACAAAGGTTATTCCACAAAATATTAAACCTAGGGGTTGAATAATAATTGACCCACACGTTTATGTTTAAAATTTATAAAAATTTAACTGAGCAACAAAACTTTTTGGTTTGTAAGATTTATGCATCTGTTAATAAATCCTGCTCTTGTTTGAAGTTTGAAGGCTCTAACTTATTTGCATCTTATTAAACCTGCTAAATCTGCAGGGGGTTGAATACTACTTGTAGGCACTGTATATATATATATATATATATATATATATATATATATATATATATATATATATATATATATATATATATATATATATATATATATATACTAGATTGTGGCCCGATTCTAATGCATCGGGTATTCTAGAATATGCGTGTCCCCGTAGTATATGGACAATGATGATTCCGACTGTGCCCATCGCTGATTGGTCGAGGCAACCTTTATGACATCATCGTCGCCATGGCAACCATTATGACATCTACGTCGATACTGTGCCCGTCGCTGATTGATTCAGAGACGCGGGATTTCCATTATGACATCATCGTCGCCATGCTGTGCCCGTTGCTGATTGGTCGAGGCCTGGCGGCCTCGACCAATCAGAGACACGGGATTTCTACATCGATACTGTGCCCGTCGCTGATTGGTCGAGGCCCAGGCGGCCTCGACCAATCAGCGAATGAATAAATGGGACAGACAGACAGACAGACAGGAAAACCCTTAGACAATTATATATATAGATATATATATCACCTATATCACCTAATAAATAGAAACAAAAGCTCCCCTTTGTGGCCTGGAGTGAGAATGTGTTGCATGCTTGTGGTTACCTGGTGATGGTTATCCCAGCTTGACTCCAAAAGTAATATCACTCTCCCCGTGAGGAAAGCGACATTACTGTGACGACCAGGACCCTGGGGCACCACAGGAGCAGCATGGTAGAGAGTTAGGATGGGGCAGGCAGATGTGTCACTGGTGCAGCTGTGCAGTGACTGTGGCAGGAGCAGCTTGGTAGAGAGTAGGACGGGCAGGCAGCAGATGTGTCACTAGTGTAGCTGTGCAGTGAACTGCAGCAGGAGCAGCATGGTAGAGAGTAGGACGGGTGTTGTGAATTCTGCTCTTGGGCTCCCTCCGGTGGTTGTAAGTGGTATCGCTGCTGTCTCTGAATCACAGCATTTATCAGGTGTTTTCACTTTTTGCAATTTGGACAGGGCTATTTAGTCTTGCTTCACCCTTTAGTCAGTGCTTGTTGTCCATTGTTCCTGGAGGATTCACATCCCTGCCTGGTCTCTTCTGCTTTGCAGTTCTTTTCAACAAAGATAAGTTCTGGCCTTGATTTTGCTGTCCACATGCTGTGGTCTTATTGTTCAGTTATTTTCCATGTTTTGTCTTGTCCAGCTTGGTCTGTATAAGGATTTGTTTAGCTGAGCTGGTATCTCTGGAGATGCAGATATACCCTCCATGTCTTTAGTTAGCTGTGGAGTTTTTGTATTTTCTGTGGTGGATATTTTCTAGTGTTTTAATACTGACCGCATAGTACTCTGTCCTGTCCTTTCTATTTAGCTAGAAGTGGCCTCCTTTGCTAAATTCTCATTTCAGTCTGTGTATGTTTTTTCCCTCTCCTCTCACAGTCAATATTTGTGGGGGGCTGCCTGTTCTTTGGGGATTTTCTCTGAGGCAAGATAGTTTTCCCTTTTCTATCTCTAGGGGTAATTAGTCCTCCGGCTGTGTCGAGATGTCTAGGGAGCGCTAGGTACATTCCACGGCTACTTCTAGTTGCGGTGTTAGGTTCAGGGTCTGCTGTCAGTACAGGTACCACCTTCTCCAGAGTACGTCCCATGCTGCTCTTAGGCCACCAGATCATAACAGATGGGCAGGCAGCAGATGTGTCACTGGTGTAGCTGTGCAGTGTCTGTGGCAGAAGCAGCATGGAAGAGAGTTAGGACGGGGCAGGCAGCAGATGTCACTGGCATAGCCAGTGACTGTGACAGGAGCAGCATGGTAGAGAGTAAGGGCATGTGTTATGAGGGAGGGCCAGGGCTGTATTCATGGCGGAGGACACCGGAGCATTGTGTATGGTCGAGAGTTAGAACGGGGCAGGCAAGGAGATGCTTGGCCGTTTAGGGCCACAAATGGCAGCAACAGTACTACAATATGAATGACATTATGGACAGTGTGTTGTCCACCAGCACTGGCGGCAAAATGGTGTAGACGACAGTCAACAGACAGATGGTATAGCCAGTTACTAGCATCAGCTGCTGGTGCTTAAAAGTCTGCACTGATCTGTGCCTGATTAAATGTTAGATTTTCCACACTTGTGGTAGATAACATGGTCTACTTTGGTGAGACAAATCCACTGAATACCCTCACTGACTTGACACAAGAGGCTTGACATAACCATACTCCCATTTCAAACTTGGCCAGTTCTTGCCACTGGTCCAATTTGTTGACCTAGAAGTCCATGGGTCCAGGGTTTCCGCTTTAGGAAAGGAAGACTAAGAGTCACCTCTGCTTCTGAGGATACGTTTATCCAAGTCACCAGCCTCAGAAATCGCAGGTTAACAGCAGCTCAGATTAGAGACCAGGTCAATGCCACACAGAGTTCTAGCAGCAGACACATCTCTACAACAACTGTTAAAAGGAGACTTTGTGCAGCAGGCCTTCACGGTAAAATAGCTGCTAGGAAACCACTGCTAAGGACAGGCAACAAGCAGAAGAGACTTGTTTGGGTTAAAGAACACAAGGAATAGACCAATGGAAATCTGTGCTTGGTCTGAGGAGTCCAAATTTGAGATCTTTGGTTCCAACCACTGTGTCTTTGTGCGACGCAGAAAAGGTGAACGGATGGACTCTACATGCCTGGTTCCCACCGTGAAGCATGGAGGTGTGATGGTGTGGAGGTGCTTTGCTGGTGATACTGTTGGGGATTTATTCAAAATTGAAGGCATACTGAACCAGCATGGCTACCACAGCAACGTGCAGCTGCCTGCTATTTCATCCGGTTTGCGTTTAGTTGGACCATCATTTATTTTTCAACAGGACAATGACCCCAAACACACCTGCAGGCTGATGTAAGGGCTATTTGACCAAGAAGGAGAGTGATGGGGTGCTACGCCAGATGACTTGGTCTCCACAGTCACCAGACCTGAACCCAATCGAGATGGTTTGGGGTGAGCTGGACCACAGAGTGAAGGCAAAAGGGTCAACAAGTGCTAAGCATCTCTGGGAACTCCTTCAAGATTGCTGGAAGACCATTTCCAGTGACTGCCTCTTGAAGCTCATCAAGAGAATGCCAAGAGTGTGCAAAGCAGTCATCAAAGCCAAAGGTGTCTACTTTGAAGAACCTAGAATATAAGACATAATTTCAGCTGTTTCACAGTTTTTTGTTAAGTATACAATTCCACATGTGTTAATTCATAGTTTTGATGCCTTCAGTGTGAATGTACAATTTTCATAGTCATGAAAATACAGAAAAATCTTTAAATGAGAGGGTTTCCAAACTTTTGGTCTGTACTGTATAAACCTCAGGTCCGTCACTGCCAGGATACCCCAATAGCCTCAGAACGCTATGCTGCCACCAGTTCCTTGATAGATATAAGCCAGTCCGTTACCAAGCCTATATAGGGTCAGAAACCAACCCCAGGTAGCGTGAATTGGGTCGGATCGATCAGAAGCAAGAAGCAAATTTACAAGTTTACTCCATAAAAATCGGAAGTGTTTACAAAAGATACAAAAAGACAAATACAAATATGTACAAACAGTTATAAAATAAAAGGTATAAAGATACGAAACTTGCTAAATTTCAGTCACAAGTATGACTTGTCGATAAAAGGGAGGAGAGTTCCCAAGGAAATGATTCAGCACCCCAGCATGGTGTCTAGCTGTCTCTCCAGCTCTGAATGCCACACCAAATAGACGCTCCTGTTTTATGGTTCGGCCATAAACTTAGGGACTCCCACTGACCTCACATGTGGGCTGTTTCCTGGGAGATACACCTATTTTGGAAAGTTAGGGTTATAGGGCCCAGAAGCTCACAGGCCAATGATATTGGCATTACTTTTACCCCTGTGATTTTAACATTCATTAGGGTATGTGCACACGTCAGGATATCTTGCAGAAATTTTCCTGACAAAATCCGGACATTTCTGCCAGAAATCCGCATGCATTTTTTTTGCGTGTTTTTTACGCGTTTTTTTTTTGCGGATTTTTTGTGTTTTTCTCCTGACACTCCAAAATAATGGGAAATCCGCAAAAATAATGAACATGTTGCTTCTTTTTCCGGATTGCGTTTTTTTGTGGAAAAAAACGCAACATTTGCACAAAAAATGTGGAATGCATTCTAAATGATAGGAGGCATAATGTATGCGTTTTTTGTGCAGAATTATAGTATTTTTATCGGGAACATCCCCAAAAAAAACACAAAAATTCCTGAAGAAATCCTGACGTGTGCACATACCCTTAGAGTCCAAACACGGAATGTCGGATTACCTGGTGGGCAGAAATTTATTCCCCAGGTTTCCGATGGCCATAAATGCCACAAAACGCTGCCATGCGTAGCCCTAATTGCCCAAATCCTGGAAATCTAATTTTTATGTTTGTACGATTAATGTGTTATTGAACTTTGACTTTATGTATTATGCCTAGCAGACAAAGGGATTTTGGCGGAAAAACACATTCTGCTCTCTGCTAGCTGGCAGAGCCGTAAAACTCACATTCCATTGACCATTTGGTGGAAGGGAGGTGGGAGAGTGGAAATTCACAGAGAGGGGGGAAAGGGCTGCTAGAAGGATTTTGGCTTTACAGAAACCATTGGTGAGAGGAGTAGCAGGCAGCACTGTCTATGTAACCCAAACAATGGAAAATAATTCATATTTTCCTGACAATATTTTATTCACAGTACCTTGGTGAGATGAGCTAAGATGTGAGGGAAGATGAAGGGATGAAGATGAGGTAGAATATGGAGGGTGGAGGACAGAGGTAGCAGAAGAATCCTCTCCAGTCCTGATGCACGTGCTGCCAAAATGGCACTGACCAGGAGAAATGATGTGGGGAAACAAGATAGGAGAGGCAATACGGGAATCACAGCTATAATACATGAACAGGATATTATAACAGTGGCCAGTATATTGCAGCAAAGTACAACAAATGCTGTACCATCATATCTATATGTGATAAAGAATGAATTAAGACATATAATAATAGGCAAATGTCCCTGTAATGGCTGAAAGTCTTTGTAGACATTTAGCTGAAAAGCACAAATGCATATATTCCCACAAGCATTGCAACATACAGCTTGGGCATGGCGAGGGCCATGTTGCTTCATTATTGTAACCCCACTGCGACCGTTAATTGTTATAGCCATCATCGTCCCCAGTCTGTGCCAAGTCTATGTCCTCCTCCACTTCTACCTACATCTGTTTTTTTCTCTATTGCCTCTTCTTCTTTCTCCTCCAAATCCTGTGACATGGACCTTGAGGGTCCCCAACAATAGACACAAGATGATGCTGAACATCAAAACACATTGCTGTTTTTCTTCCAACTTCTCTTGTATGCTGGTGAGTGATATCTCCAGGATACATATTAGCGGGATCACATCGCTGATTCCACATGAGTCATCACTGAAATTGTATTTACTTTTCAAAAGGTTTCAACATACGACACACGTTCCACATTAGCTGCCAATGTCGGAACTCCCAGTAGCCCACGCTTTACTTTGATTGCTGAATGTTGTGATCGCTGCAACATATACAGCGTCGATAAGGACCTATACCTAGACCATATAATCCTGAACAATTTACTAAACTTGCACAATAACAGGAGTGAGATAGTCAAAAGTGACGTTAAATATAATTTTATTGAAAAACCACATAATTAAAATAAGAAAAAGGGTCAAAGAGATGTTAAAACAGAAGTGGACTCCACTGAGGGTGTCTAAATAAACAAATAAATGACTAACATCCGGAATACAACATGTGTATTTATCCAGCCATTCCATACTTATTACATGAATCCAAAAGGATCGTACAAAGTGGTGTGTCATGATGGAAAACATCAGGCGGTAATTGTATAAAGTTGTCCTAAGTGGCTCAAAAGCAGCATCTTATAAAATAAGTCCCATGTAAAAGAGACCATGCCCCATAGAAATAATGTAAGACGTGCGTAGATACAATGGGGTTAATGCAGCGTGCACAGGCCCAAGACTGGCCCTCAGGAGAATCCTCCGGTGGGCCCCTGTGCAGTAACGGACCACCATCCTCTTAGGCTTCTTTCACACTTCAGTTGTTTGGCGTCAGTCACTTCCGACGTAGTGATGGATCGACGGATCCGTCACAATTGTTGAGAAAACGGTTCCAACGGATCCGTTTTTTTGACGGATCCGTTACTTGGGGGTTGTCTGGGAAAAGTATCTACTTTTTGGAGCATGCGCAATTGAAAAAGCGGATTGGGGCGACGGATCCGCCAAAATGACGGTCGCGACGGATCCGTCGCCCATAGGCGGCCATTCTATGGAATGACGGACGCGACGGATCCGCCGCGAACCGTCATTTCGGCGTTGACAAAAAAACGTTTCAATGTCCGTCTATGTCTAGACAACGTCCGCCAAATTTCGACGGATCCGTCGCATGACGGATGGAACGGACGACCATCCGTCACAATCTGTCGCCAATGCAAGTCTATGGGAAAATAACGGATCCGCCAAAAAAAAATGACGGATCCGTTATTTGAGGAAACTGGCGGTTTTAGACTGACGCCAAACAACTGAAGTGTGAAAAAGGCCTTATATGAGCAGTACTTGGCACTGTATTCTTGAATCACTACGTACAGACATAGGCGGCATTGTATTCATTTAACAATGTATCCAGTTCATTGTAAGATACATTTGTGATTGAGGATATTGTCACATTTGCACGTAGCTGAAAAGTGGGGCCATGGAGTTGGTTACTGGAGGGCCCTTGGCACCCCAGTCTGACACTGAGCTGTTGGATCTTCTACCGCGTGGCTCCTTTCCCCTTTGTAAATTGTCTGCCCAGCTCTTTTCTTGCATAAAGGAAAGTGCCATGGACGCCATGTGTAGTCAATGATATTACTTGGGCTTGTTAGGGAGAACGTCAGTTGAGCCGGATACTAGGGAGGTGCAATAGGAGACCGATACCTAACTAATTGTTGGCTTAAAGTTCTTCCACCCTGGACGAAAAAGGTTAACCCTAAATAATGCCGTTGCCATGTAAGTACTTGTAAAGTCATTTGCTGCAACAGCTAGCAGCGTCACTGTAGTGCTCATCAGGGCCGGCTCAGGGCCCTGGCACTTGCCTGCGTGCGCTGCGTGCGGTCGCCGACCCTGGTGCCTATGATTGTTAAATGCAGCTGGTCATACAGATGTAAAACCGCAACTTCTTATTCTGTGGGTTTTTGTATATATTTTTTTTAATAATGATGTTCAACCAAAATGAAAAGTGATTTAAAGAAACCTAAAATACTAAATTGCAAGGCTGCTACACATAGGTTCATGGCTGTAACAAACAAGGGCAGTATGGTCGTGGGCTGTCTGGTATCTAGAAAGCACAATTAAAATGGATTCCAAAAATCAAGAGACCTGTTCTACAATACTGAAGGTGGTAAAACACATGCCCCTGCCGTTATAACATAGGGTGAAAGCAGGAAATCCAGGAAGAATCACTTTCCACAAGCACGCTCCTGCATGTGGCCCGTGTGCTCAGCTGGCGTGGGTACATGGCTCAGATTAGACTTTTGGAGCAATGAAAAGGGCCCAGCAAATGATGTTACACAATGTGCACACATTGCCAGGTAAATACTTCAGTTTGTTTTAGAATTGGGGAGATTTCTCTATTAAACCCCAAAATGCAGGGATCATGCTTTCATTTACAAGCAGAAACGAGCCTTGAATTCAGAACTTGGATTTAGCTGCAATATCTGCAATGAGCAGTTTAATATTACCCCTGCTTGCTGACAAGATGTTACAACACGACACTGTATATCACTTGTACCTTGGATTTTTAGCCACACACTCCCATTTTCAGTCTGCTGCATCACCACGGAAGTAGTCCATCACTGTTACACCTTCATCTATCCCTATCCTGCGTGCTCTGAGCTCCTATCCCCAAAACAGTTTCTGAATTTTTGTAAATTTGACTCCCATTCGATCCTCCGTGGATCAATTCACTCATCTCTAAGCATGAGATACCTCTAGAATCGTCCCCTTCCAGTGGATGCGGCAGTCAGGGGACATTAAAGTTACTGGTCCGATAACAAACCACTGAAGACACCTTCTCTGTGGGTGGGCATGCCTCAGTTTATTGTTGGCACAGGCTGGACAGGTGGTCACAGTATGGCACAAGTTATGTGTGAGTAATGCATGTTGGAATAAACCTCAGCTGGGTGTGTGTCACGGACTGCATGGCATGGGTTCTGTGTGTCATGGACTGTGTGGCACTGGTTCTGTGTGTGTGGACTGTATGGCACTGGTTCTGTGTGTATGGACTGTGTGGCATTGGTTCTGTATGTGTGGACTGTATGGCATGGGTTCTGTGTGTCATGGACTGTGTGGCACTGGTTCTGTGTGTGTGGACTGTATGGCACTGGTTCTGTGTGTATGGACTGTGTGGCACTGGTTCTGTGTGTGTGGACTGTATGGCACTGGTTCTGTGTGTATGGACTGTGTGGCATTGGTTCTGTATGTGTGGACTGTATGGCATGGGTTCTGTGTGTCATGGACTGTGTGGCACTGGTTCTGTGTGTGTGGACTGTATGGCACTGGTTCTGTGTGTATGGACTGTGTGGCATTGGTTCTGTATGTGTGGACTGTATGGCACAGGTTGTGTGTGTGGACTGTATGGCACAGGTTCCGTATGTGTGGACTGTATGGCACTGGTTCTGTGTGTGTGGACTGTATGGCATGGGTTCTGTGTGTGTGGACTGTATGGCACAGGTTCTGTATGTGTGGACTGTATGGCACTGGTTCTGTGTGTGTGGACTGAATGGCACAGGTTCTGTATGTGTGGACTGTATGGCACTGGTTCTGTGTGTGTGGACTGTGTGGCACAGGTTCTGTATGTGTGGACTGTATGGCACAGGTTCTGTATGTGTGGACTGTATGGCATTGGTTCTGTATGTGTGGACTGTATGGCACAGGTTGTGTGTGTGTGTCATGGACTGTATGGCATGGGTTCTGTGTGTGTGGACTGTATGGCATGGGTTTGGTGTGTGTGGACTGTATGGCATAGGTTCTGTGTGTGTGGACTGTATGGCACTGGTTCTGTGTGTGTGGACTGTATGGCATGGGTTCTGTGTGTGTGGACTGTATGGCACAGGTTCTGTATGTGTGGACTGTATGGCACTGGTTCTGTGTGTGGACTGTGTGGCATTGGTTCTGTATGTGTGGACTGTATGGCACAGGTTGTGTGTGTGTGTCATGGACTGTATGGCATGGGTTCTGTGTGTGTGGACTGTATGGCACAGGTTCTGTATGTGTGGACTGTATGGCACTGGTTCTGTGTGTGTGGACTGTATGGCATGGGTTCTGTGTGTGTGGACTGTATGGCATAGGTTCTGTATGTGTGGACTGTATGGCACTGGTTCTGTGTGTGTGGACTGTATGGCACAGGTTGTGTGTGTGTGTCATGGACTGTATGGCACAGGTTCTGTATGTGTGGACTGTATGGCACTGGTTCTGTGTGTGTGGACTGTGTGGCATTGGTTCTGTATGTGTGGACTGTATGGCATAGGTTCTGTATGTGTGGACTGTATGGCACTGGTTCTGTGTGTGTGGACTGTATGGCACAGGTTGTGTGTGTGTGTCATGGACTGTATGGCACGGGTTCTGTGTGTGTGGACTGTATGGCATAGGTTCTGTGTGTGTGTCATGGACTGTATGGCACTGGTTCTGTGTGTGTGGATCGTATGGTGCAGATTGTGTTCATGTGTGTGGACTGTATGGCATGGGTTCTGTATGTGTGGACTGTATGGCACAGTTTGTGTGTGTGGATCGTATGGTGCAGATTGTGTTCATGTGTGTGGACTGTATGGCACTGGTTCTGTATGTGTGGACTGTATGGCATGGGTTCTGTATGTGTGGACTGTATGGCACTGGTTCTGTGTGTGTGGACTGTATGGCACAGGTTCTGTGTGTGTGGACTGTATGGCATAGGTTCTGTGTGTGTGTCATGGACTGTATGGCATGGGTTCTGTGTGTGTGGATCGTATGGTGCAGATTGTGTTCATGTGTGTGGACTGTATGGCACAGGTTCTGTGTGTGTGGACTGTATGGCACAGGTTCTGTGTGTGTGTCATGGACTGTATGGCATGGGTTCTGTGTGTGTGGATCGTATGGTGCAGATTGTGTTCATGTGTGTGGACTGTATGGCATGGGTTCTGTATGTGTGGACTGTATGGCACAGTTTGTGTGTGTGGATCGTATGGTGCAGATTGTGTTCATGTGTGTGGACTGTATGGCACTGGTTCTGTATGTGTGGACTGTATGGCATGGGTTCTGTGTGTGTGGACTGTATGGCACAGGTTCTGTATGTGTGGACTGTATGGCATGGGTTCTGTGTGTGTGGATCGTATGGTGCAGATTGTGTTCATGTGTGTGGACTGTATGGCACAGGTTCTGTATGTGTGGACTGTATGGCACAGGTTCTGTGTGTGTGGACTGTATGGCATAGGTTCTGTGTGTGTGTCATGGACTGTATGGCATGGGTTCTGTGTGTGTGGATCGTATGGTGCAGATTGTGTTCATGTGTGTGGACTGTATGGCACTGGTTCTGTATGTGTGGACTGTATGGCATGGGTTCTGTATGTGTGGACTGTATGGCACTGGTTCTGTGTGTGTGGACTGTATGGCACAGGTTCTGTATGTGTGGACTGTATGGCATGGGTTCTGTGTGTGTGGACTGTATGGCACAGTTTGTGTGTGTGGACTGTATGGCACAGGTTCTGTGTGTCATGGACTGTATGGCATGGGTTCTGTATGTGTGGACTGTATGGCACAGGTTGTGTGTGTGGACTGTATGGCACAGGTTCTGTGTGTCATGGACTGTATGGCATGGGTTCTGTGTGTGTGGACTGTATGGCACAGGTTGTGTGTGTGTGTGTCCTGGACTGTATGGCATGGGTTCTGTGTGTGTGGATCGTATGGTGCAGATTGTGTTCATGTGTGTGGACTGTATGGCACAGGTTCTGTATGTGTGGACTGTATGGCACTGGTTCTGTATGTGTGGACTGTATGGCACTGGTTCTGTATGTGTGGACTGTATGGCGTGGGTTCTGTATGTGTGGACTGTATGGCATGGGTTCTGTATGTGTGGACTGTATGGCACAGTTTGTGTGTGTGGATCGTATGGTGCAGATTGTGTTCATGTGTGTGGACTGTATGGCACAGGTTCTGTATGTGTGGACTGTATGGCACTGGTTCTGTATGTGTGGACTGTATGGCACTGGTTCTGTATGTGTGGACTGTATGGCGTGGGTTCTGTATGTGTGGACTGTATGGCATGGGTTCTGTATGTGTGGACTGTATGGCACAGTTTGTGTGTGTGGATCGTATGGTGCAGATTGTGTTCATGTGTGTGGACTGTATGGCACTGGTTCTGTATGTGTGGACTGTATGGCACTGGTTCTGTATGTGTGGACTGTATGGCATGGGTTCTGTATGTGTGGACTGTATGGCATGGGTTCTGTATGTGTGGACTGTATGGCACTGGTTCTGTGTGTGTGGACTGTATGGCACTGGTTCTGTATGTGTGGACTGTATGGCATGGGTTCTGTATGTGTGGACTGTATGGCACAGTTTGTGTGTGTGGATCGTATGGTGCAGATTGTGTTCATGTGTGTGGACTGTATGGCACTGGTTCTGTATGTGTGGACTGTATGGCACTGGTTCTGTATGTGTGGACTGTATGGCATGGGTTCTGTATGTGTGGACTGTATGGCACAGTTTGTGTGTGTGGATCGTATGGTGCAGATTGTGTTCATGTGTGTGGACTGTATGGCACTGGTTCTGTATGTGTGGACTGTATGGCATGGGTTCTGTATGTGTGGACTGTATGGCATGGGTTCTGTATGTGTGGACTGTATGGCACAGTTTGTGTGTGTGGACTGTATGGCACAGGTTCTGTATGTGTGGACTGTATGGCACAGGTTGTGTGTGTGGACTGTATAGCACGGACTGTACGGCACAGGCTATGCTGGCTCTCTTTGTTTCTGAAATGATGTATTGTCAATTAATCTTACTGTAACCTTCTCCATTCTCTCATGTAGACGACTTTAGTCGGGTGCAGCTCGTTACCACTGAGGAGGAAGACTCTGCCGATTACATCAATGCCAACTTCATCCCAGTAAGTGTAGAAGGAGGTCTGGGTAGCAATGGAGACACCAGAACTCTTCTCTGTGAAGGTGTCAGCAAGGCCCTTCACATGAACATGTTGCATACATGTAGCTTTGGGGGCCGTGCTGTGATAGAAAATAGAGATTATCATTAAGGGGTGTGCTCAGAGGGCAGAGTCAGCAGTTATCTCATTATCATTAGAGGGCGGAGTCAGCAGTTCTCATTATCATTAGAGGGCGGAGTCAGCAGTTATCTCACTATCATTAGAGGGTGGAGTCAGCAGTCATTCATTATCATTAGAGGGCGGAGTCAGCAGTCATCTCATTATTAGAGGGCAGAGTCAACAGTCATCTAATTGATCTTAGAGAGTGCGGTCAGCAGTCATCTCATTATCAGTAGATGCGGAGTCAGCAATGTCATCTCATTATCAGTAGAGGGTGGGTCAGCAGAGTCATCTCATTATCAGTAGAGGGTGGGGTCAGCAGAGGCATCTCATCAGTAGAGGGTGGGATCAGCAGAGGCATCTCATTATTAGAGGGCGGAGTCAACAGTCATCTAATTGATATTAGAGAGTGTGGTCAGCAGTCATCTCATTATCAGTAGATGCGGAGTCAGCAATGTCATCTCATTATCTGTAGAGGGTGGGTCAGCAGAGTCATCTCATTATCAGTAGAGGGTGGGGTCAGCAGACGCATCTCATCAGTAGAGGGTGGGGTCAGCAGAGGCATCTCATCAGTAGAGGGTGGGGTCAGCAGAGGCATGTGATTATTAGTAGAGGGTGGGATCAGCAGAGGCATCTAATTATTAGAGGGCGGAGTCAACAGTCATCTAATTGATATTAGAGAGTGTGGTCAGCAGTCATATCATTATCAGTAGATGCGGAGTCAGCAATGTCATCTCATTATCTGTAGAGGGTGGGTCAGCAGAGGCATCTCATTATCAGTAGAGGGTGGGGTCAGCAGTCATCTCATCAGTAGAGGGTGGGGTCAGCAGAGGCATGTGATTATTAGTAGAGGCATCTCATTATTAGAGGGCGGAGTCAACAGTCATCTAATTGATATTAGAGAGTGTGGTCAGCAGTCATATCATTATCAGTAGATGCGGAGTCAGCAATGTCATCTCATTATCTGTAGAGGGTGGGTCAGCAGAGTCATCTGATTATTAGTAGAGGGTGGGGTCAGCAGAGGCATCTCATCAGTAGAGGGCGGGGTCAGCAGTGATCTCATTATGATTAAGGTGCCAGGTCTCCTCAGCCTATAGTCAGCCTTCTCCATACGTGTGATCATACATTGCAGGCTGTGACAGGTCAGAGCGCCTGGGCTGTGACCGATGGGCAGAGTGCCCGTGCTCAGTGCCATGGATAAAATACATCATTTTTTTTTTCTGATGTAGGGATACAACTCCTCACAGGAATACATAGCGACACAGGGACCTCTGCCTGACACCAGGAACGACTTCTGGAAGATGATTCTTCAGCAGAAATCACAAGTTATCGTGATGCTGACCCAGTGCAACGAGAAAAGACGGGTACTGCTGCTCAGCCAGTCGGGTCATCACGTGTAGGGAAAGCTGGGCACACCTTCATTGTATCACAAAATATAGACCCCAAAACTGCTACAGACCCCAGGACAGTCCTTCTAATGAATATAGTCCTTGTGGAGAGTGTGAGAGCACAGCCAGGGGGTCACATAGATCCCACCACTCTCATCAGTTTGTCAGGGTACAAGACTCCGCTGCCACCAATGGTCACGACAATTACACAACTGACTGACTGACGAGTGATGGCCACTGCTACGCCGGGTATTGGGGAACTAACAGAATCGGAGGTATATACGGAATCGGAGGTATATACACCATACGCTCGAACACATGGTATATATAGTAACGGGCATCCAATCGGCCTGTAATAAATGATTGGTGGTGGCAATGAGTAGTGCTTCTTTTTTCTTGTTATTGTGGAGTTGCAGTGACCATACCGGGAAGGGGGGGGTGTATGTGAATATATATATTATATTATACATATACAGTATATTACACATATAGCCAGCTCTGGCAAAAATTAAGAGACCAGACCACTGCAAAATGTTCAGTTTGTCTGATTTTCCGCTTTATATTTTTGAGTAAGATGTAAATTCTTCTTTTATTCTATAAACTACTGACAACATGTCTCCGAAGTTCCAACCAATAAATTTTGTATTTTTTTCTGACAAAAAAAAAATGGTCAAAATTTAAAATAAAACCCCCAGTGCTTTCAGACCTCAAGTAATGCAAAGAAAACAAGTTCCTAATCATTTAGAAACTACAATACTAATGTTTTACCTCAGGAAGAGTTCAGAAATCAATACTTTGTGGAATAACCATGATTGTTAATCCCAGCTTTCCTGCGTCTTGGCAGCTTCCCTCCAGTCTCTCACTCTGCTCGTGGTACAATAATGTCAGCCGTTCTTCTCTGTGTGATGGCTTGTGACTCTCCATCTTCCTCCTGATTACATTCCAGAGGTTTTCAGTTGGGTTCAGGTCTGGAGATTGGACGGCCATGACAGGGATTTCATGTGGTGGTCTCTTCATTTTTGCCAGAGCTGTATATACATACCCCGGTATAGTTACATAGTTACATAGTTATTAAGGTTGAAGGAAGACTGTATGTCCATCTAGTTCACCCCATAGCCTAACCTAACATGCCCTAACATGTTGATCCAGGGGAAGGCAAAAAAACCCCATGTGGCAAAGAGTAACTCCACCATGGGGAAAAAAATTCCTTCCCGACTCCACATACGGCAATCAGACTAGTTCCCTGGATCAACGCCTTATCAAGGAATCTAGTGTATATACCCTGTAACATTATACTTTTCCAGAAAGGCATCCAGTCCCCTCTTAAATTTAAGTAATGAATCACTCATTACAACATCATCCGGCAGAGAGTTCCATAGTCTCACTGCTCTTACAGTAAAGAATCCGCATCTTATTATGCTTAAACCTTCTTTCCTCCAGACGTAGCGGATGCCCCCTTGTCCCTGTCTCAGGTCTATGATTAAAAAGATCATCAGAAAGGTCTTTGTACTGTCCCCTCATATATTTATACATTAACATAACATCACCCCTTAGCCTTCGGTTTTCCAAACTAAATAGCCCCAAGTGTAATAACCTATCTTGGTATTGCAGACCCCCCAGTCCTCTAATAACCTTGGTCGCTCTTCTCTGCACCCGCTCCAGTTCAGCTATGTCTTTCTTATACACTGGAGACCAGAACTGTGCACAGTATTCTAAGTGTGATCGAACTAGTGACTTGTATAGAGGTAAAATTATGTTCTCCTCATGAGCATCTATGCCTCTTTTAATACATCCCATTATTTTATTTGCCTTTGTAGCAGCTGCCTGACACTGGCCACTGAATATGAGTTTGTCATCCACCCATATACCCAGGTCTTTTTCATTGACGGTTTTGCCCAGAGTTTTAGAATTAAGCACATAGTTATACATCTTATTACTTCTACCCAAGTGCATGACCTTACATTTATCCCCATTAAAGCTCATTTGCCATTTATCAGCCCAAGCTTCTAGTTTACATAAATCATCCTGTAATATAAAATTGTCCTCCCCTGCATAGATTACCCTGCAGAGTTTAGTGTCATCTGCAAATATTGAAATTCTACTCTGAATGCCCCCTACA
Organism: Ranitomeya variabilis; assembly: GCF_051348905.1. Lineage (NCBI taxonomy): Eukaryota > Metazoa > Chordata > Amphibia > Anura > Dendrobatidae > Ranitomeya > Ranitomeya variabilis. Next base: position 690,192,559 of record NC_135236.1, on the reverse strand, counting down.
AGGTCATTAATAAATATGTTAAAAAGAAGAGGGCCCAATACTGACCCCTGTGGTACCCCACTGCTAACCGTGACCCAGTCCGAGTGTGCTCCATTAATAACCACCCTTTGTTTCCTATCCCTGAGCCAGCTCTCAACCCACTTACACATATTTTCCCCTATCCCCATTACTCTCATTTTATGTAACAACCTTTTGTGTGGCACCGTATCAAAAGCTTTGGAAAAGTCCATATACACTACGTCCACTGGGTTCCCTTGGTCCAGTCCGGAACTTACCTCTTCATAGAAGCTGATCAGATTAGTCTGACATGATCGGTCCCTAGTAAACCCGTGCTGATACTGGGTCATGAGGTTATTCCTCTTCAGATACCCCAGTATAGCATCCCTTAGAATGCCCTCCAGGATTTTACCCACAGTAGAGGTTAAGCTTACTGGCCTATAATTACCGAGTTCAGTTTTTGCCCCTTTTTTGAATATTGGCACCACATTTGCTATACGCCAGTCCTGTGGTACAGACTGTTGTGAATTTGCTTTTTGCTCCCTCTAGTGGTTACTAGTTTTTTGACTCTGGTTTTTCTGTCATTCCTTTTATCCGCACCTGGGTCGTTAGTTAGGGGTGTTGCTATATAAGCTCCCTGGACCTTCAGTTCTATGCCTGGCAACGTAGTTATCAGAGCTAGTCTGCTGTGCTCTTGTCTACTGATCCTGGTTCCAGTTATATCAGCTAAGTCTGCCTTTTGCTTTTTGCTATTTGTCTTGGTTTTGTATTTTTGTCCAGCCTGTTCCAAATCTATATCCTGACCTTTGCTGGAAGCTCTAGGGGGGCTGGTGTTCTCCCCCCGGACCGTTAGACGGTTCGGGGGTTCTTGAATTTCCAGTGTGGATTTTGATAGGGTTTTTGTTGACCATATAAGTTACCTTTCTTTATTCTGCTATCAGTAAGCGGGCCTCTCTGTGCTAAACCTGGTTCATTTCTGTGTTTGTCATTTCCTCTTACCTCACCGTCATTATTTGTGGGGGGCTTCTATCCAGCTTTGGGGTCCCCTTCTCTGGAGGCAAGAAAGGTCTTTGTTTTCCTCTACTAGGGGTAGCTAGATTCTCCGGCTGGCGCGTGTCATCTAGAATCAACGTAGGAATGATCCCCGGCTACTTCTAGTGTTGGCGTTAGGAGTAGATATATGGTCAACCCAGTTACCACTGCCCTATGAGCTGGATTTTTGTATTCTGCAGACTTCCACGTTCCTCTGAGACCCTCGCCATTGGGGTCATAACAGTTTGCCAGGCCAGTATTAAATGTTTAATGCATTGCAGAAGAGGGATTATAAGAAAGAAGATTCTGAGTTTTTTTTTTCTTCTTCCCCTTTACCTCAGAGTGGCTATGCTTGCTGCAGACATGAATGTCCAGACCTTGATTACAAGTGTGGACCAGCTGGCTACTCGTGTGCAGGGCATACAAGACTATGTTATCAGAAATCCTAGGTCAGAACCTAAAATACCGATTCCTGAACTGTTTTCCGGAGACAGGTTTAAGTTTAGGAATTTCGTGAATAATTGTAAATTGTTTTTGTCCCTGAGACCCTGTTCATCTGGAGATTCTGCTCAGCAAGTAAAAATTGTTATTTTGTTCTTACGGGGCGACCCTCAGGATTGGGCTTTTTCGCTGGCGCCAGGAGATCCGGCATTGGCTGATCTTGATGCGTTTTTTCTGGCGCTCGGTTTACTTTATGAGGAACCCAATCTTGAGATTCAGGCAGAAAAGGCCTTGCTGGCTATGTCTCAGGGGCAGGACGAGGCTGAAGTGTATTGCCAAAAATTTCGGAAATGGTCCGTGCTGACACATTGGAACGAGTGTGCACTGGCCGCTAATTTTAGAAATGGCCTTTCTGAAGCCATTAAGAATGTTATGGTGGGTTTTCCCATTCCCACAGGTCTGAATGATACTATGGCACTGGCTATTCAAATTGACCGGCGGTTGCGGGAGCGCAAAACCGCAAATTCCCTCATGGTGTTGTCTGAACAGACACCTAATTCGGTGCAATGTGATAGAAAAACCCCAAATTCCCTCATGATGTTGTCTGAACAGACACCTGATTTAATGCAATGTGATAGAATCCTGACTAGAAATGAGCGGAAAATTCATAGACGCCGGAATGGCTTGTGCTACTACTGTGGTGATTCTACACATGTTATCTCAGCATGCTCTAAACGTATAGCTAAGGTTGTTAGTCCTGTCACCGTTGGTAATTTGCAACCTAAATTTATTCTGTCTGTAACTTTGATTTGCTCACTGTCATCTTATCCTGTCATGGCGTTTGTAGATTCAGGTGCTGCCCTGAGTCTCATGGATCTCTCATTTGCTAAGCGCTGTGGTTTTACTCTTGAACCATTAGAAAATCCTATTCCTCTTAGGGGTATTGATGCTACACCATTGGCAGCTAATAAACCGCAGTATTGGACACAGGTTACCATGTGCATGACTCCTGAACACCGCGAGGTGATACGTTTCCTGGTTTTACATAAAATGCATGATTTGGTTGTTTTAGGGCTGCCATGGTTACAGACCCATAATCCAGTCCTGGACTGGAAGGCTATGTCAGTCTCAAGTTGGGGCTGTCGTGGTATTCATGGGGATTCCCTGCCTGTGTCTATTGCTTCTTCTACGCCTTCGGAAGTTCCGGAGTATTTGTCTGATTATCAGGATGTCTTCAGTGAGTCTGAGTCCAGTGCACTGCCTCCTCATAGGGACTGTGACTGTGCTATAGATTTGATCCCAGGCAGTAAATTTCCTAAGGGAAGACTGTTTAATCTGTCGGTACCTGAACATACCGCTATGCGTTCATATATCAAGGAGTCTCTGGAGAAAGGACATATTCGTCCGTCTTCTTCCCCTCTTGGTGCGGGATTCTTTTTTGTGGCAAAAAAGGACGGATCTTTGAGACCTTGTATTGATTATCGGCTTTTAAATAAGATCACTGTCAAATTTCAGTATCCTTTACCGCTGTTGTCTGACTTGTTTGCCCGGATTAAGGGTGCCAAGTGGTTCACCAAGATAGACCTTCGTGGTGCGTACAACCTTGTGCGCATTAAGCAAGGTGATGAATGGAAAACCGCATTCAATACGCCCGAAGGTCATTTTGAGTACTTGGTGATGCCTTTTGGGCTCTCCAATGCGCCTTCAGTTTTTCAGTCCTTTATGCATGACATTTTCCGGAAGTATCTGGATAAATTTTTGATTGTTTATCTGGATGATATTTTGGTTTTTTCTGATAATTGGGATTCGCATGTGGAGCAGGTCAGGTTGGTCTTTAAAATTTTGCGTGAAAATTCTTTGTTTGTCAAGGGCTCAAAGTGTCTCTTTGGTGTGCAGAAGGTTCCCTTTTTGGGGTTCATTTTTTCCCCTTCTGCTGTGGAGATGGACCCAGTCAAGGTCCGAGCTATTCTTGATTGGACTCAGCCCTCGTCAGTTAAGAGTCTTCAGAAGTTCTTGGGCTTCGCTAACTTCTACCGTCGTTTTATCGCTAATTTTTCTAGCATTGTGAAACCTTTGACGGATATGACCAAGAAGGGCTCCGATGTAGCTAACTGGGCTCCTGCTGCCGTGGAGGCTTTCCAGGAGTTGAAACGCCGGTTTACTTCGGCGCCTGTTTTGTGCCAGCCTGACGTCTCACTTCCCTTTCAGGTTGAGGTGGATGCTTCGGAGATTGGGGCAGGGGCCGTTTTGTCGCAGAGAGGCCCTGGTTGCTCTGTTATGAAACCTTGTGCTTTTTTCTCTAGGAAGTTTTCGCCTGCCGAGCGAAATTATGATGTGGGCAATCGGGAGTTGTTGGCCATGAAATGGGTATTTGAGGAGTGGCGTCATTGGCTCGAGGGTGCTAAGCATCGTGTGGTGGTCTTGACTGATCACAAAAATCTGATGTATCTCGAGTCTGCTAAACGCCTTAATCCGAGACAGGCCCGCTGGTCATTGTTTTTCTCCCGCTTTGATTTTGTTGTCTCGTATTTACCAGGTTCAAAGAATGTGAAGGCCGATGCTCTTTCTAGGATCTTTGTGCCTGATGCTCCTGGAGTCGCTGATCCTGTTGGTATTCTTAAAGATGGAGTTATCTTGTCAGCTATTTCTCCGGATCTGCGACGTGTGTTGCAGAGATTTCAGGCTGATAGGCCTGAGTCTTGTCCACCTGACAGACTGTTTGTCCCGGATAAGTGGACCAGCAGAGTCATTTCCGAGGTTCATTCCTCGGTGTTGGCAGGTCACCCGGGAATTTTTGGCACCAGAGATCTGGTGGCCAGGTCCTTTTGGTGGCCTTCCTTGTCAAGGGATGTGCGGTCATTTGTGCAGTCCTGTGGGACTTGTGCTCGAGCTAAGCCTTGCTGTTCTCGTGCCAGCGGTTTGCTCTTGCCCTTGCCTGTCCCGAAGAGACCTTGGACACATATCTCCATGGATTTCATTTCTGATCTTCCGCTATCTCAGGGCATGTCCGTTATCTGGGTGATATGTGATCGCTTCTCCAAGATGGTCCATTTGGTTCCTTTGCCTAAGCTGCCTTCCTCTTCCGATCTGGTTCCTGTGTTTTTCCAGAACGTGGTTCGTTTGCACGGCATCCCTGAGAATATTGTGTCAGACAGAGGATCCCAGTTCGTTTCCAGGTTCTGGCGATCCTTTTGTAGTAGGATGGGCATTGATTTGTCGTTTTCGTCTGCTTTCCATCCTCAGACTAATGGACAGACGGAGCGAACCAATCAGACTTTGGAGGCTTATTTGAGGTGTTTTGTCTCTGCTGATCAGGACGATTGGGTGACATTCTTGCCGTTGGCTGAGTTTGCCCTTAATAATCGGGCTAGTTCCGCCACCTTGGTTTCGCCTTTTTTCTGCAACTCTGGTTTCCATCCTCGCTTTTCTTCGGGTCATGTGGAGTCTTCTGACTGTCCTGGGGTGGATTCTGTGGTGGATAGGTTGCAGCAGATCTGGAATCATGTGGTGGACAACTTGAAGTTGTCACAGGAGAAGGCTCAGCGCTTTGCCAACCGCCGCCGCGGTGTGGGTCCCCGACTACGCGTTGGGGATTTGGTATGGCTTTCTTCCCGCTTTGTTCCTATGAAGGTCTCCTCTCCCAAATTTAAACCTCGTTTTATTGGGCCTTACAAGATATTGGAAATCCTTAATCCTGTATCTTTTCGTCTGGATCTTCCTGTGTCGTTTGCTATTCACAATGTATTTCATAGGTCCTTGTTGCGGCGGTACATTGTGCCTGTAGTTCCTTCTGCTGAGCCTCCTGCTCCGGTGTTGGTTGAGGGCGAGTTGGAGTACGTGGTGGAGAAGATCTTGGATTCTCGCCTCTCCAGGCGGAGGCTTCAGTACCTGGTCAAGTGGAAGGGCTATGGTCAGGAGGATAATTCCTGGGTGGTCGCCTCTGATGTTCATGCGGCCGATTTAGTTCGTGCCTTTCATGCCGCTCATCCTGATCGCCCTGGTGGTCTTGGTGAGGGTTCGGTGACCCCTCACTAAGGGGGGGGTACTGTTGTGAATTTGCTTTTTGCTCCCTCTAGTGGTTACTAGTTTTTTGACTCTGGTTTTTCTGTCATTCCTTTTATCCGCACCTGGGTCGTTAGTTAGGGGTGTTGCTATATAAGCTCCCTGGACCTTCAGTTCTATGCCTGGCAACGTAGTTATCAGAGCTAGTCTGCTGTGCTCTTGTCTACTGATCCTGGTTCCAGTTATATCAGCTAAGTCTGCCTTTTGCTTTTTGCTATTTGTCTTGGTTTTGTATTTTTGTCCAGCCTGTTCCAAATCTATATCCTGACCTTTGCTGGAAGCTCTAGGGGGGCTGGTGTTCTCCCCCCGGACCGTTAGACGGTTCGGGGGTTCTTGAATTTCCAGTGTGGATTTTGATAGGGTTTTTGTTGACCATATAAGTTACCTTTCTTTATTCTGCTATCAGTAAGCGGGCCTCTCTGTGCTAAACCTGGTTCATTTCTGTGTTTGTCATTTCCTCTTACCTCACCGTCATTATTTGTGGGGGGCTTCTATCCAGCTTTGGGGTCCCCTTCTCTGGAGGCAAGAAAGGTCTTTGTTTTCCTCTACTAGGGGTAGCTAGATTCTCCGGCTGGCGCGTGTCATCTAGAATCAACGTAGGAATGATCCCCGGCTACTTCTAGTGTTGGCGTTAGGAGTAGATATATGGTCAACCCAGTTACCACTGCCCTATGAGCTGGATTTTTGTATTCTGCAGACTTCCACGTTCCTCTGAGACCCTCGCCATTGGGGTCATAACAACAGACCCTGTTATTATGGAGTCTTTAAAGATTAAAAATAATGGTCTATCAATGACTGTACTTAGTTCCTGCAGTACTCGGGGGTGTATCCCATCCGGGCCCGGAGATTTGTCAATTTTAGTGATTTTTAGACGCCGCTGTACTTCCTGCTGGGTTAAGCAGGTGACATTTAATGGGGAATTTTTATCACTAGTCATTTTGTCGCCATGGGATTTTCTTTTGTAAATACTGATGAAAAAAAGTCATTTAGCATATTGGCTTTTTCCTCATCCTCATCCACCATTTCACCCAGACTATTTTTAAGGGGGCCAACACTATCATTTTTTAGTTTCTTACTATTTATGTAGTTAAAGAATATTTTGGGATTATTTTTACTCTCTCTGGCAATGAGTCTCTGTCTCAATCTTTGCTGCCTTGATTTGCTTTTTACAGAATTTATTTAATTTTTTGTATTTATTTAATGCCTCCTCACTACCTACTTCCTTTAATTCTCTATATTCTTTCTTTTTGTCCCTTATTGCGCCCCTTACAGCTCTATTTAGCCATATTGGTTTCCTCCTATTTCTAGTATGTTTATTCCCATACGGTATATACTGTGCACAGGTCCTATCCAGGATGCTAATAAATGTCTCCCATTTTCTTTGTGTATTTTTGTGTCTCAGGATATCGTCCCAGTTAATTGCACCAAGATCCTCTCTCATCCGTTGGAAATTTGCCCTCCTGAAGTTTAGTGTCCTTGTCACCCTCCTACTACCCATCTTATTAAAGGTTACATGAAAACTTATTATTTTGTGATCACTGTTCCCCAAGTGACCCCCAACCCTTATATTTGCTATGCGGTCTGGCCTGTTGGTTAATATTAGGTCTAGCAGTGCCCCCCTCCTTGTTGGGTCCTGAACCAGTTGTCAGAGGTAATTGTCTCTCATAGTTGTCAGACCCCGATCACCTTTACTGGAACTGCAGGTTTCTGTTCCCCAATCTATTTCAGGGTAGTTGAAGTCCCCCATAATAATGACATCTCCTTGAGTCGCAGCTTCATCTATTTGCTTTACGAGGATATTCTCCATTGCTTCCATTAGTTTTGGAGATTTATAACAAACCCCTATCAGTAATTTATTATTTTTTCCCCCTCCCCTTATCTCCACCCACAGGGACTCTACATTTTCATTAGATTCACCTATATTATCACGCAGGATGGGTTTTAAGGAAGATTTTACATACAGACACACCCCACCCCCTCGCTTATCTGTACGGTCATTTCTGAACAGGCTATAGCCCTGCAAGTTAACAGCCCAGTCATGGCTCTCATCCAGCCACGTCTCAGATATCCCCACCATGTCATCATTATGCTCCAACAACATTAGTTCTAATTCGTCCATTTTGTTGGCGAGGCTTCTGGCATTAGTATACATGCACTTGATGTTACTCTCTGTACCTCTGTTCTTTCTTAAATTACTAACTGTTCTAACCCCACCCCCCATGCCACCGCCACCCCCAACTTCCTTATTTGTGCCCAGGTCTCTATCTGCACTATCTTCCCCTCCTATAAAATGAATACCCTCCCCCCCATTCCCTAGTTTAAACACTCCTCCAACCTTCTAACCATTTTCTCCCCCAGCACAGCTGCACCTTCCCCATTGAGGTGCAGCCCGTCCCTAGCGTAGAGCCTGTAGCCAACTGAGAAGTCGGCCCAGTTCTGCAGGAACCCAAACCCCTCCTTCCTACACCAATTCTTGAGCCACTTATTAACCTCCCTAATCTCCCGTTGCCTCTCTGGCGTGGCACGTGGTACAGGCAGTATTTCGGAAAATACCACGTTGGAGGTCCTTGCTTTCAGCTTGCAGCCTAATTCCCTGAAATCATCTTTAAGGACCTTCCACCTACCTCTAACTTTGTCATTTGTGCCAATGTGCACCATGACCGCTGGGTCCTCACCAGCCCCTCCCAGTAATCTGTCCACCCGATCAGCGATGTGTCGGACTCGAGCGCCAGGTAGGCAGCACACCGTCCGACGATCCCTGTCTTTGTGACAGATTGCCCTATCTGTTCCCCTAATAATTGAGTCCCCCACTACCAGCACCTGTCTGGCCTGCCCTGCTCTCCTTTTTCCCTCCTTACTGGAGCAGTCACTCCTCCGGCTTTCAGAGGACATGCCTGGCTGCAGCAGTGCTACCCCTGTACTGGCACCCCCCTCATCTGCCAACTTAGCAAACTTATTGGGGTGTGCCAGATCAGGACTAGCCTCCCTGGCACTCTTCCCTCTACCCGGCCTTCTATCTGTCACCCAGCTAACTGCCACACTGTCCTGCAGCTCCATCCTACCATCCCCCTCCTCATCTATCCCATTGAGCGTCTGCTCTGTGAGCAGAAGACTCCTCTCCATATTGTCTATGGATCTCAGTGTTGCCAGCTGCACATTTAGATCCAGAATCTGGGCTTCCAAATGCACAATGTGCTCACATCTCGCACAGCAGTATGCACCCTCGACCGGCTGATCAAGGACTGCATACATGTGGCAAGATGTACACTGGAGGCATTAAAAATAGTGGAGCACATTTCCTAATGGGGATTGCACCACACAAACGTTAGTTAAAAATAAATACAAAGTATTAAAAATTTTTTTAAAAAAACAGACAGCAATTCCTCCCTTGGAAACTCCAATTCCAAAGTCACTGAATCACAAGTCACACACTTACCGCCGTTCACACTTACGCTCAGGTCACACTCAGCTCGCTCACACTCGCTGTGCTGAAGATTTATAGATTTTTTTTTTTCTCTCTATCTCCCCTCAACAGCAATCCACCTTGCTGTTCAGATGCACTTCCAAAAAGGACTGGAGCCCCAAACAGCTGCCCCTTATATCCCCTTAATTATGAGCCCCCACCCTAAGTTAACTCCTTATGAATATAGCTACTCCCAATTCAGCAACTCACACAAATTCACACAGGTATTTGTTAAAGGCCTTCCAAATACCTCCTCACTGAATCACAAGTCACACACTTACCGCCGTTCACACTTACGCTCAGGTCACACTCAGCTCGCTCACACTCGCTGTGCTGAAGATTTATAGATTTTTTTTTTTTCTCTCTATCTCCCCTCAACAGCAATCCACCTTGCTGTTCAGATGCACTTCCAAAAAAGTCACTGCAAAAATAGTCACTGCAACTCCACAATAACAAGAAAAAAGAACTACTATTCATTGCCACCAATCATTTATTACAGACCGATTGCATGCCCGTTACTGATAATGTGGGGCCACACGAGGCTTCAGGGTGTGGTTTATAAAGCAAGAGGAACAAAGCTGTTACATTTTATATAATTTATCCAAAAAGTAGGCAGTGTTTATAAAAAAATTACAAAAAGAGACAAAACAATACGGTATATACAATCAGATAAAATGAGGATAAATGAAAGAAAATGACTAGTCTGGATATCCTCAGAATGGTGCAGATCAGAGCGGAGAGAGGCGCTGCAATTGGAAAATGGTGCAGCCTTACAGAAAGTTGTATCTCCTAGCACTGAGCCGTGATTATCATCCAGAGTCTGCTTTTATTAGATAGAAGTCATGCCACATACCTCCCCTGGGTGACCTCAGATGGGGGCTGGTGACCTCATTGGGGATGAGGCTAGGTCGCAAAAAATTATGGGATCCCCAATCTTAAGGATGTCTGCCCTCCTGCAGGTCCCAGGCACTAGATATGCCATGTTTCCCATCATAATTTTAGCTTTCTATCGATAGGAGACATGGCATATTTAGTTTTGTCCATCTGGCCGATATTAATTCTGGGCTGATCAGCAGACCACACAGTGATGTAAGGAAATGCGTTACATTTAGAGACTGACACACCTGAACGGTAAAGTTTGGGGTCCGAACCGAATACCCAGTGCTGTGCATGGACCCCGGACATGGACTTCTCCAGGAAGTCATGCTATAATTCGGGTTTGGCAGCTAGAACATAGTTTGTTTTTTTTTGTTTTTTTAAAAAGCATGCGGTCTGCTTTGTGCTAACCAGCGCAAATAAAGCTGACATCTGCGGGTGTTATAGACGCCTCTCCATTACTAACTTGTGGGCTTGATGTCAGCAGCCATAAGACAGCTGACATCAACCCCACAAATATTACCCCACTTACCACCGCACCCGGGCAACGAGGAAGGGCCGGGTAAAGCACCAGAATTGGTGTATCTAAAAGATGCTCGTTTTCTGGGACGGTTGTGGATTGCCATTTTTAGGCTTGGAGGGGGCAATATACATGGCCCCTACCCAGTCTGAAAATATCAGCACCCCCAGCGTTCTGCTTTAGTTTGGATGGTTGTAAAAAATGGGGGGACGCCATACTACCACCAGGCGTACTCTCTCATTAGCAGACACCTGTGACTGGTGGTAACCTTTTTACCGCCGGTCAGAGTGCTGGCTCACGCTGTCATCTGTGTGACAGCGTGGGAACCGCAGTGCTTTGACTGGTGGTAACGAGCTTACCATTGATCAGAGCCAGCATTTCCCTCGCTGTCAATCAGATGACATCATGGGAAACGCCAGATTTTCAGGCCCCCCATTCATTTGAATGGGGTTCGGGTTCAGGTACCAGGACGATACCCAAACCAATTTTTTTTTTTTTTTTTTTTTTTAAATGTTCAACCGAACCTAACGGACCCAAACATCCACGGTTCCGCCCATCACTAGTTATGTTGGCTACTTTGTCACAATGCCAAAAATATTTCATACACGGCTATAGGACCTACGCCAGTCACAATCCAGCAGTATTTATAACTGGACTCCGGCTCCAAAGAGTCTGCTTGTAGTTCTTTTGAACACAGGAAAAGTGATCTTTCCCAATCTATAGATTTGTCGCCTCTCAGCCTCCTGTATTCATGGAGTCCAGACTATATGTCTTCTCTCCATAACATAACCCACTTCAATTACCTGTTCATAGAAGGAGGTCATAGAGGAACCGGAGTCAGATGTTTAGTGTTGCCTCTTTTTTCTTTAAAGTTATGATGAAGCCATGCTTTAATGCTCAATATGGGGGTGACAAGTCCCCACTCAATAGACAGTTTAAATATTATTCCCATTTTACCATGACATCTATGGCAGAGAGTAACATACAGTACCTGATGTCCCAGAGTAAGGAGACTTAAAGGCCAATGCTCCCCTGTCTGCAAATTGAAATTCTGGTTTGGCTTTTAAGTTATGTGATAAGACTTGTTAGGATTGCTATATCCAAAAGGTGGTGCAAGCCATCAAGTCCTCTTCCTCTCTAAAGAGGCAATTTGCCTATCTAATAAATACAGAACGCAGTACAATTACAGGGCCCAAACTAAATGCTGACTCCCTGTATTTGCACTGCTCTTTGTGTCTCCTCTTCGCTTCCATGCACCTTCACACTTAAGCTAGGGGCACTATAAATAGGGATGAATGGACCCAAGGAATCTCTTTCTCCTCTAAGAATGGTCTGGGAGTCCAGGCAACCTTCACTTTTTCATGAGATTTTAACAATTATGCTTCTCCTAATGGTCTATATACATTCCAACGTGAGCTCATGTGAGTGTAACACCCCAGGTTCCTGGTTGTTACAGTGCCATTGCTTTCCTCACAGGGAGAGTGATGTCACGCTTGGAAGCGAGGGAGGATCCTCTCTATCAGATACACACAAGCATACCACATGTTCACACTCCAGGCCAGAAGGGGGAGCTCTGATCCAGCTTGTGGGTGGCTCATATATATATATAATTTATTTATTCTGGTCTGGTAGGAAAGTCAGTCTGTCAGAGGGACAGAGCACAGTCAGTCAGAGAGACAGAGGAGAAGGAAGCAGAGGGGCCGTGCAGACAGGAGAAGTGCTGCAGCTCCTAAGGAAAGAGCAAGAGAAAGATGAACGGATTTCTAGAGAGCGTGTAGGAGAAGTGGAGCGCAGGAGAGTGAGAACTGGGGTGGAAAGCTGCAACCGGGCTACCTCCCTACAGAGAGCAGACACCGGTAGCTGGAAGACCGAGGTTGTGAGGGGCTCTACGATGCACAGCAGAAACTGGCAGGACAGCTGGACTACACGTTAACTGTCAGCCCTGGAAACCTGGAGACATAGTGGCGAATAGAGCCCGGGTCGTGATAGAGACTTTATAAAAAGGCTTGAGCCACCTGTCATACGGGTTTGCGTCCCACCTTTAAGGAGGACAGAGAGAACAGTGAGGACCTTGCCAGAAGCCATAGGCAACAAGAGACTACACCACAGCACTAGAAGGAAGGCTCCTAACTACACCTGGTAGAGTGGACTCTGAACTCGCTTTCAAGCCGGCCGGACCTTTCCTTTACCTGTGATGTGGTGCCCTAAACTGTGGCTGCCTGACAACTTCAGTAAACCAGGTACAAAGACTTCAAACCTGTGTCCTCTATTTATTCTGGCACTACACCACTCTGGCCAATCACACCAGGAGCCCTGGGGACCCCGCTTCACCTGTGGGAAGCCTCACCATCTTTGATGCAGTAACATCACCCCAGAGGATCTCTTTAAGCAGCATTGGTCATCCCTGACTGAGCACCACAGGTGGCGTCACGAACTTTCACCACCTTCCATGTCCCTTTAAAGACGGTTCTCCTTTTACTTGGGTGCCCAGGGCCACGGACTGGGTCGCTGCTACTGTAACAACCCCTTTAAGTACCGGACCCGGTACCGAGTACCCCTAGGCCCTGGTGGGCGACTCAACTTGGCATCACGAACAGAACGGACTGACCCATTGAAATGGGTCCTGTGCGCCATGGATTGTATTGGACTGTGTAATGGCCGCCATTGTTGCACCATGAGGCGGATAAAGAACAGGAGATGTGTTGCCATAGGTGGGGTTCAACAACCGGCGCGAAAGCTGGGCCCGCTCACTACAGAGACTTTAATGCAGACAAAACATGCGCATCAGGAGAACGAATCCGCCCCCGGAGATGGCCGGCAGGAAAGTGGAGCAGAGACCGCTCACGAAGTGAAAAGGAAGACACGGGAAAGCGTGGCCGCAGCATGGCTGCACGCTACCCGGTGAGAGTGATGGCGGACAGTAGTGGAGAGCCGCCGGGACCTGCTGACACCAGAGAGGATATCCCCGGTCAGCCACAAGAAACCCCGGACCTGATGACCACCTTGAATCCGGAGCTCCTCGGTGCAGAGATGGAGAAGCTGGCCCGACGACTCCTGCGGACCCAGATGACAGTGGTGGCTGCATGGAAGGAGTCCTTGATAAGGAGGATGGCGACCGCACAACCTCAGGCCTCACCACCAGGAATCACAACCCCGGTAGAGCCAGAAAGAGAGGCATGGCTGACGGAGATGGCGGCGCCGACGACAGACCTGGAGCCAGGACCATTAGCCCCAGCGGAGCCGGAAAGAGAGGTGCTGCTGGAATAGATGATAACACCACAGCACCGGACCCTGCGACCAGCGCACCTGACCCCAGCGGATGCGGAGAAGGGCACCGGAGACACAGGTATGCAAACTGCCCCAGTAGCTGAGGAAACCCTGGTGGGACCACTAGAACCCCCACCAATCCTAACTCCTGGCCAGGTAGTTACCACTATAACCTGGGACTGCATAACAGACATGGGAGATGTACTTACTGACCCGCTAGGGGCTGAACCCTCGCCCCTGAAAGCGTGCAGACAAAAAGAGATCATATGCTGGAGGCACCCTAAAACGGACCTAATGGGATTCCCCATAGAGGTCCAAGCAGCAGCTAACCATGTGGAAATGCTAGAAAAAAAGAATTCTCTTACTGTCGCTCTTATTCATTCTCGTCTGGACTACTGCAACTCTCTTCTGATCGGTCTCCCTCTTACCAAACTTTCTCCTCTTCAATCCATCTTGAATGCGGCAGCCAGGGTCATATTTCTGTCCAGCCGCTTCACCGATGCCTCCATCTTGTGCCAGTCATTACACTGGCTACCCATTCGCTACAGGGTCCAGTATAAACTCATCTCTCTCACCCACAAAGCTCTCCACAGTTCTGCACCGCCTTATATCTCCTCTCTCATCTCTGTCTATCGCCCTACACGTGCCCTCCGTTCTACAAATGACCTAAGGCTAACATCCCCCGTAATCCGTACCTCACACCTCCGTCTCCAAGACTTCTCTCGTCCTGCGCCAGCTCTCTGGAATGCACTTCCCCAGACGATCAGACTGATACCTAGCCCCGACCTATTCATCATCTCTTCAAACAAGCCTACCACACCAACTACTCAGTAAACTAACTTTGCCCTGTTGCCTCCTTCCAAATATTACTCTGAATCTGCCCTGTTGTGAATTTGGATTCTGGGCTCCCCCGGTGGCCGCTTGTGGAATTGGACTTGTCATCCTCTTTCCTGTTTCACCTGATTCCATCAGTAGTGGGTGTCGCTATTTAAGCTCATTTCTCTGGTGGTTTCTTGCCGGTCAACAATGTTATCTGATGCCTCTCAGTGCTTGTTCCTGCTTCTAGACAACTACTAGATAAGTTGGACTTTTGTCCATGTTTTGTTTTGCCTATTTGTTCCAGTTCACAGCTGAAGTTTTGTTACTGTGTCTGGAAAGCTCTCGTTGATCAGGGATTGCTACTCTGGCGTTATGAGTTAATGCCAGAGTTTAAGGTAATCTCTGGATGGTGTTTTGTTAGTGTTTTTCTGCTGACCATGAAAGTATACTATCTGTCTTCTGCTATCTAGTAAGCGGACCTCAAATTTGCTAAGACTATTTTCCTGCTGCGTTTGTTGTTTCATCTGAACTCACCGTTATTATATGTGGGGGGCTACTGTCTTCTTTGGAATATTTCTCTAGAGGTGAGCCAGGTCTTATATTTCCCTCTGCTAGCTATTTAGGTCTTAGGCCAGAGCTGGGCATCTAGCGATAAATAGGAAATGCTACCTGGCTATTTCTAGTTGCGCGGCAGGCTTAGTTCATGGTCAGTATAGTTCCATCTTCCGAGAGCTTGTCCCTCTATAGGCTTGCTATGATCTCTGCCTGCAGTGATCATGACAGTTTGACCGGCCAATAAAGTGTTAAAGACCCAGGTTGAGAAAGGAGAGTTATAAGAAGTCTGCTGGAATTTTTTTTTTTTTTTTTCCTCCAGTCTGCCTTGCTGCAGTCTTTTTTCTCTCTCTCCTCCTAATCTCTGTATGCTCTGTGTGCACCTGACAATAATGGATCTCCAGAGTGTAACTGCGGGTTTGAATAATCTCATCACGAAAGTACAAAATTTACAAGATTTTGTGGTACATGCTCCGGTATCTGAGCCGAGAATTCCTTTGCCGGAGTTCTTCGCAGGGAATAGAGCTAGCTTCCAGAATTTCCGAAATAATTGTAAGCTTTATTTGTCCCTGAAGTCTCGTTCAGCTGGAGACCCTGCTCAGCAGGTTAGGATTGTGATTTCCTTGCTCAGGGGTGACCCTCAAGATTGGGCCTTCTCATTGCCAGCAGGGGATCCTGCGTTACGCGATGTGGATGCGTTTTTTCTAGCCTTGGGCTTGCTTTATGAGGAACCTCATTTGGAACTTCAGGCAGAAAAAACTTTGATGGCACTATCTCAGGGGCAAGACGAAGCTGAAGTTTTCTGCCAAAAATTCCGTAAATGGTCTGTGCTTACTCAGTGGAATGAGTGCGCCTTGGCGGCAACTTTCAGAGAAGGTCTCTCTGATGCCGTTAAGGATGTTATGGTGGGGTTCCCTTTGCCTGCAGGTCTGAATGAGTCCATGACAATGGCTATTCAGATTGATAGGCGTCTGCGGGAGCGCAAACCGGTGCACCATCTGGCGGTGTCTGTGGAAAAGACGCCAGAAAGTATACAGTGTGATAGAATTCTGTCCAGGAGCGAGCGACAGAATTTTAGACGGAAGAATGGATTGTGTTTCTATTGTGGGGATTCTACTCATGTTATATCGGCATGCTCTAGGCGTACAAAGAAGCTTGATAAGTCTGTTTCCATTAGCACCATTCAGTCTAAGTTTATTTTGTCTGTAACCCTGATTTGCTCTTTGTCATCCATTGCCACGGACGCCTATGTTGACTCTGGCGCCGCTCTGAGTCTTATGGATTGGTCCTTTGCCAATCGTTGTGGTTTTGATTTAGAGCCTTTGGAGACTCTTATTCCTCTGAAAGGGATTGACTCCACCCCATTGGCTAATAATAAACCACAATACTGGACACAAGTAACCATGCGTATCAATCCGGATCACCAGGAGATTATTCGTTTCCTGGTGCTGTATAATTTACATGACGATTTGGTACTGGGATTGCCATGGTTGCAGTCTCACAACCCAGTCTTGGACTGGAGAGCAATGTCTGTGTTGAGCTGGGGATGTAAGGGTATTCATGGGGACGTACCTTTGGTTTCTATTTCGTCGTCCATTCCCTCTGAAGTCCCTGAGTTCCTCTCTGATTATCAAGACGTCTTTGACGAACCCAAGCTTGGGTCGTTACCTCCGCACCGTGAGTGCGATTGTGCCATAGATTTGATACCGGGTTGTAAATATCCAAAGGGTCGTTTGTTTAATTTGTCTGTGCCGGAACATGCTGCTATGCGGGAATATATAAAGGAGTCTTTGGAAAAGGGACATATTCGTCCATCTTCTTCTCCCTTGGGAGCTGGGTTTTTCTTTGTCTCAAAAAAAGACGGCTCTTTGAGACCATGTATTGATTATCGGCTTCTGAATAAGATCACTGTTAAGTATCAATACCCATTGCCATTGCTTACTGATTTGTTTGCTCGTATAGAGGGTGCTAAGTGGTTCTCTAAAATTGATCTTCGTGGGGCGTATAATTTGGTGCGGATCAGGCAGGGGGATGAGTGGAAGACCGCATTTAATACGCCCGAGGGCCACTTTGAGTATTTGGTCATGCCTTTTGGTCTTTCTAATGCCCCTTCAGTTTTCCAGTCTTTTATGCATGATATTTTCCGCGATTTTCTGGATAAATTTATGATAATATATCTGGATGATATTCTGATTTTTTCTGATGACTGGGACTCTCATGTCCAGCAGGTCAGGAGAGTTTTTCAGGTTCTGCGGTCTAATTCTTTATGTGTGAAGGGGTCTAAGTGCGTTTTTGGGGTCCAGAAAATTTCCTTTTTGGGGTATATTTTTTCTCCCTCTTCCATTGAGATGGATCCCGTCAAGGTGCAAGCTATTTGTGACTGGACTCAGCCCTCCTCTCTTAAGGGTCTTCAGAGATTTTTGGGCTTTGCCAACTTTTACCGCCGATTTATTGCTGGTTTTTCGGATGTCGTTAAACCACTGACTGATTTGACCAGACAAGGCGCTGATGTTGCTAATTGGTCCCCTCATGCTGTAGAGGCCTTTCAGGAGCTTAAGCGCCGTTTTGCCTCTGCCCCTGTGTTGCGTCAGCCTGATGTGAATCTGCCTTTTCAGGTTGAGGTTGACGCTTCGGAGATCGGAGCTGGGGCAGTGTTGTCGCAGAAAGGTTCCGACTGCTCCGTCATTAGGCCTTGTGCCTTCTTTTCTCGCAAATTTTCGCCCGCAGAGCGGAATTATGATGTTGGGAATCGGGAGCTTTTGGCCATGAAGTGGGCGTTTGAGGAGTGGCGCCATTGGCTCGAGGGGGCTAGGCATCAGGTGGTGGTATTGACTGACCACAAAAATTTGATTTATCTTGAGACTGCCAGACGCCTGAATCCTAGACAGGCGCGCTGGTCTTTATTTTTTTCTCGCTTTAATTTTGTGGTGTCATACCTACCGGGTTCTAAGAATGTTAAGGCAGATGCCCTTTCTAGGAGTTTTGACCCGGACTCTCCTGGTAATTCTGAACCCACAGGTATCCTTAGGGAGGGAGTAATTTTGTCGGCCGTTTCTCCTGATCTGCGGCGGTCCTTGCAAGAGTTTCAGGCGGATAGACCGGATCGTTGTCCGCCTGATAGACTGTTTGTTCCGGATGATTGGACCAGCAGAGTCATCTCTGAGGTACATTCTTCTGCATTGGCAGGTCATCCCGGAATTTTTGGTACCAGGGATTTGGTGGCAAGATCCTTCTGGTGGCCTTCTCTGTCACGAGATGTGCGAGTCTTTGTGCAGTCATGTGACGTTTGTGCTCGGGCCAAGTCTTGTAGTTCTCGGGCTAGCGGACTGCTGTTGCCCTTGCCTATTCCTAAGAGGCCTTGGACACACATCTCGATGGATTTTATTTCAGATCTGCCTGTTTCCCAGAAGATGTCTGTCATCTGGGTGGTCTGTGACCGTTTCTCTAAAATGGTCCATTTGGTTCCTCTGCCCAAGTTGCCTTCTTCTTCTGAGTTGGTTCCTCTGTTTTTTCAGAATGTTGTCCGATTGCACGGTATTCCTGAGAATATTGTTTCTGACAGAGGTACCCAATTTGTGTCTAGATTTTGGCGGGCATTCTGTGCTAGGATGGGCATAGATTTGTCTTTTTCATCTGCTTTTCACCCTCAGACTAATGGCCAGACCGAGCGGACTAATCAGACCCTTGAGACATATCTGAGGTGTTTTGTCTCTGCTGACCAGGATGATTGGGTTGCTTTTTTGCCATTGGCAGAGTTCGCCCTCAATAATCGGGCCAGTTCTTCCACCTTGGTGTCCCCGTTTTTCTGTAATTCGGGGTTTCACCCTCGATTTTCCTCCGGTCAGGTGGAATCCTCGGATTGTCCTGGAGTGGATGCGGTGGTGGAGAGATTGCATCACATCTGGGGACAGGTTATGGACAATTTGAAGTTGTCCCAGGAGAAGACTCAGCGTTTTGCCAACCGTCATCGTCGTGTTGGTTCTCGGCTTTGTGTTGGAGATTTAGTGTGGTTGTCTTCTCGTTTTGTCCCTATGAGGGTCTCTTCTCCTAAGTTTAAACCTCGGTTCATCGGCCCTTATAGAATATTGGAGATTCTTAATCCTGTTTCTTTCCGTTTGGACCTCCCTGCGTCCTTTTCCATTCATAACGTTTTTCATCGGTCGTTATTGCGCAGGTATGAGGTACCTGTTGTACCTTCAGTTGACCCTCCTGCTCCGGTGTTGGTTGAGGGTGAGTTGGAGTACGTTGTGGAGAAAATTTTGGACTCTCGTGTTTCCAGACGGAAACTCCAGTATCTGGTCAACTGGAAGGGTTACGGCCAGGAGGATAATTCTTGGGTCAATGCATCTGATGTTCATGCTTCTGATCTTGTTCGTGCCTTCCATAGGGCTCATCCTGGTCGCCCTGGTGGATCTGGTGAGGGTTCGGTGCCCCCTCCTTGAGGGGGGGGTACTGTTGTGAATTTGGATTCTGGGCTCCCCCGGTGGCCGCTTGTGGAATTGGACTTGTCATCCTCTTTCCTGTTTCACCTGATTCCATCAGTAGTGGGTGTCGCTATTTAAGCTCATTTCTCTGGTGGTTTCTTGCCGGTCAACAATGTTATCTGATGCCTCTCAGTGCTTGTTCCTGCTTCTAGACAACTACTAGATAAGTTGGACTTTTGTCCATGTTTTGTTTTGCCTATTTGTTCCAGTTCACAGCTGAAGTTTTGTTACTGTGTCTGGAAAGCTCTCGTTGATCAGGGATTGCTACTCTGGCGTTATGAGTTAATGCCAGAGTTTAAGGTAATCTCTGGATGGTGTTTTGTTAGTGTTTTTCTGCTGACCATGAAAGTATACTATCTGTCTTCTGCTATCTAGTAAGCGGACCTCAAATTTGCTAAGACTATTTTCCTGCTGCGTTTGTTGTTTCATCTGAACTCACCGTTATTATATGTGGGGGGCTACTGTCTTCTTTGGAATATTTCTCTAGAGGTGAGCCAGGTCTTATATTTCCCTCTGCTAGCTATTTAGGTCTTAGGCCAGAGCTGGGCATCTAGCGATAAATAGGAAATGCTACCTGGCTATTTCTAGTTGCGCGGCAGGCTTAGTTCATGGTCAGTATAGTTCCATCTTCCGAGAGCTTGTCCCTCTATAGGCTTGCTATGATCTCTGCCTGCAGTGATCATGACACTGCCCCCTACTATTCATCTGTCTCCACACCCTCCATACACACGATAACTGCACTTGATACTTGACTATTGCACTTAAACACACGGGCTGATGACCGGATCATGCAGCTTTACATGAAAATCCCGATTTATTATAATTGCCAGACCTGAAATAACGAGCACTTTTCACCTATTGTGCCCCCCATTTCCTTGTAGATTGTAAGCTTGCGAGCAGGGACCTCACCCCTAATGTCACTGACAATTCTGTACATGTCCCCGCTTAATTGTAAAGTGCTGCGGAATATGTTGGCGCTATATAAATAAAGATTATTATTATTATTAATTCTGCAGACAACAAATATTAAAACTTGCAGCAGAAGAAAAGGAGCTTAGAGCTAAGTGGGAGATAATGAAAGAAAGAAATATGTTAGCTAAAGCCCGATCCCACAAAATTAAACCTGCAAATAGAAGACCATTAAGAACAGGAACTGTGGTCACCTTTAACCTGAACAGAGGGTGGGGATTCATAAAGGAACATGGAGAAACTACTGAACTGTTGGTGAATCGCAGAGACGATGAGTCACACCTCTTAAAGGTACACCCGAATCGTGACCTTTACCCAGGAAACAAAGTAACCTTTACCCGGCACCATGATGAAAGGGATACTATGCCTTACACTTAACCAGGTGCACAGAGAAACATGCCAATACCCGTGTAGCTACTGAGAGTGGAGTGCATAACCAGGCTGCACAAACCCCGCTTGCTGGACTGTTTTCAACTGAGTTGTGACATATACCAAAGAACTTCCCCAGTCAGGAAGCAGTGGACACCAGGACTTGCCCTGGAAAAGAAAGTTTACCTGCTTTGAAAATGTTTTATGTTTCTTACAGTTTAAAAGGACAGTAGGGTAATTAACGGTGCTTACCTGAGAACTTTCCCTTGTATAGAGTTGACACCTCTTAAGGTGCCCTTTATTGGTTTTACCACGTGCCGACAGCGTGTGTAGAACCCCTGTTTACCTGTTCTACAGGTAAATATATATATATTGTGGTCTGGAGGGAAAGTCATTGTCAGAGGGACAGAGCACAGTCAGTCAGTCGGTCAGAGAGACAGAGGAGAAGGAGGAGAGGGGCCGTGCAGTCACGGGAAGTGCTTCAGCTCCTGAGGAAAGAGCAAGAGAAAGAAGAACGGATTTGTAGGAGAAGTGGAGAGCAGGAAAGTGAGAACTGGGGAGGAAAGCTGCAACAGAACTACCTCCCTACAGAGCGTAGACACCAGTAGCCGGAAGACCGAGGTTGTGAGGGACTCCACGACTCGCAGCAGAAACTGCCAGGACAACTGGACTACACGTCACCTGTCCGCCCTGACACCTGGAGACACAGTGACACATAGAGCCCAGGTCGTGATAGAGACCCTATAAAAAGGCTCGAGCCACCTGTCATACGGGTTAGTGTCCCACCTTTAAGGAGGACAGAGAGAACAGTGAGGAACTTGCCATAGGCAACAAGGGACTACACCACAGCACTAGTAGGAAGGCTCCTAACTCCACCTGGTAGAGGGGACTCTGAACTCGCTTCCAAGCTGGCCGGACCTTTCCAGTACCTGTGATCTTGTGCCCTGGACTGTGGCTGCTTGACATCTTCAGTAAACCAGGTACAAAGACTTCAAACCTGTGTCCTCTGTTTATTCTGGCACTACACCACTCTGGCCAATCACACCAGGAGCCCTGGGGACCCCGCTTCACCTGTGGGAAGCGTCACTATCTTTGCTGCAGTAACATCACCCCAGAGGACCCCTTTAAGCAGCGTTGGTCATTCCTGACCGAGCACCACAGGTGGCGTCACAAACTTTCACCACCTTCCATATCCCTTTAAAGACTGTTCTTTTACTTGGGCGCCCAGGGCCACCGTGACATCCCCTTTAAGTACCGGACCCGGTACAGAGTACCCCTAGGCCCTGGTGGGCGACTCATGAGTGCCCAGGGAGTATGTGCCCCACTTACAGAATGCCTGAGCATAGAGTGAGTCTCGTATTTCAGTCTCATGCACAAGGCGAGCTTTCTATGTATGAGCAGAGGGTGAGTTCTGTGGATCTTCAGGCCCAGAGTGGTGAGCCCCATACATCTTCAAGCCCGTGCAGACAGAAAGCTTCTTAAAACTTAATGCATGAGCAGAGGGTGAGCCCCATATGTATTTATGCCTGAGCAGAGGGTGAGCCCCATATATCTTTATTCCTGAGCAGAGGGTGAGCTCCATACGTGTTTATGCCTGAGCAGAGGGTGAGCCCCATATGTATTTATGCCTGAGCAGAGGGTGAGCCCCATATATCTTTATTCCTGAGCAGAGGGTGAGCTCCATATGTATTTATGCCTGAGTAGAGGGTGAGCCCCATATATCTTTATTCCTGAGCAGAGGGTGAGCCCCATATGTATTTATGCCTGAGCAGAGGGTGAGCCCCATATGTATTTATGCCTGAGCAGAGGGTGAGCTCCATATGTATTTATGCCTGAGCAGAGGGTGAGCTCCATATGTATTTATGCCTGAGCAGAGGGTGAGCCCCATATATCTTTATTCCTGAGCAGAGGGTGGGCCCCATATATCTTTATTCCTGAGCAGAGGGTGAGCCCCATATGTATTTATTCCTGAGCAGAGGGTGAGCCCCATATATCTTTATTCCTGAGCAGAGGGTGAGCCCCATATATCTTTATTCCTGAGCAGAGGGTGAGCCCCATATATCTTTATTCCTGAGCAGAGGGTGAGCCCCATATATCTTTATTCCTGAGCAGAGGGTGAGCCCCATATATCTTTATTCCTGAGCAGAGGGTGAGCCCCATATATCTTTATGCCTGAGCAGAGGGTGAGCCCCATATATCTTTATTCCTGAACAGAGGGTGAGCCCCATATGTATTTATGCCTGAGCAGAGGGTGAGCTCCATACGTGTTTATGCCTGAGCAGAGGGTGAGCCCCATATATCTTTATTCCTGAGCAGAGGGTGAGCCCCATATGTATTTATGCCTGAGCAGAGGGTGAGCTCCATACATGTTTATGCCTGAGCAGAGGGTGAGCTCCATATGTATTTATGCCTGAGCAGAGGGTGAGCCCCATATGTATTTATGCCTGAGCAGAGGGTGAGCTCCATACATGTTTATGCCTGAGCAGAGGGTGAACCCCATATATCTTTATTCCTGAGCAGAGGGTGAGCCCCATATATCTTTATTCCTGAGCAGAGGGTGAGCTCCATACGTGTTTATGCCTGAGCAGAGGGTGAGCCCCATATATATTTATGCCTGAGCAGAGGGTGAGCCCCATATATCTTTATTCCTGAGCAGAGGGTGGGCCCCATATATCTTTATTCCTGAGCAGAGGGTGAGCCCCATATGTATTTATTCCTGAGCAGAGGGTGAGCCCCATATATCTTTATTCCTGAGCAGAGGGTGAGCCCCATATATCTTTATTCCTGAGCAGAGGGTGAGCCCCATATATCTTTATTCCTGAGCAGAGGGTGAGCTCCATACGTGTTTATGCCTGAGCAGAGGGTGAGCCCCATATATATTTATGCCTGAGCAGAGGGTGAGCCCCATATATCTTTATTCCTGAGCAGAGGGTGAGCTCCATACGTGTTTATGCCTGAGCAGAGGGTGAGCCCCATATATCTTTATTCCTGAGCAGAGGGTGAGCCCCATATATCTTTATGCCTGAGCAGAGGGTGAGCCCCATATATATTTATGCCTGAGCAGAGGGTGAGCCCCATATATCTTTATTCCTGAGCAGAGGGTGAGCTCCATACGTGTTTATTCCTGAGCAGAGGGTGAGCCCCATATATCTTTATTCCTGAGCAGAGGGTGAGCTCCATACGTGTTTATGCCTGAGCAGAGGGTGAGCCCCATATATATTTATGCCTGAGCAGAGGGTGAGCCCCATATATCTTTATTCCTGAGCAGAGGGTGAGCTCCATACGTGTTTATTCCTGAGCAGAGGGTGAGCCCCATATATCTTTATTCCTGAGCAGAGGGTGAGCTCCATATGTATTTATGCCTGAGCAGAGGGTGAGCGCCATACATGTTTATGCCTGAGCAGAGGGTGAGCTCCATATGTATTTATGCCTGAGCAGAGGGTGAGCCCCATATGTATTTATGCCTGAGTAGAGGGTGAGCCCCATATATCTTTATTCCTGAGCAGAGGGTGAGCTCCATATGTATTTATGCCTGAGCAGAGGGTGAGCCCCATATATCTTTATTCCTGAGCAGAGGGTGAGCCCCATATATCTTTATTCCTGAGCAGAGGGTGGGCCCCATATATCTTTATTCCTGAGCAGAGGGTGAGCCCCATATATCTTTATTCCTGAGCAGAGGGTGAGCCCCATATATCTTTATTCCTGAGCAGAGGGTGAGCCCCATATATCTTTATTCCTGAGCAGAGGGTGAGCCCCATATATCTTTATGCCTGAGCAGAGGGTGAGCCCCATATATCTTTATTCCTGAGCAGAGGGTGAGCCCCATATGTATTTATGCCTGAGCAGAGGGTGAGCTCCATACGTGTTTATGCCTGAGCAGAGGGTGAGCCCCATATATCTTTATTCCTGAGCAGAGGGTGAGCTCCATATGTATTTATGCCTGAGCAGAGGGTGAGCCCCATATATCTTTATGCCTGAGCAGAGGGTGAGCCCCATATATATTTATGCCTGAGCAGAGGGTGAGCCCCATATATATTTATGCCTGAGCAGAGGGTGAGCCCCATATATCTTTATTCCTGAGCAGAGGGTGAGCTCCATACGTGTTTATGCCTGAGCAGAGGGTGAGCCCCATATATCTTTATGCCTGAGCAGAGGGTGAGCCCCATATATATTTATGCCTGAGCAGAGGGTGAGCCCCATATATCTTTATGCCTGAGCAGAGGGTGAGCCCCATATATATTTATGCCTGAGCAGAGGGTGAGCCCCATATATCTTTATTCCTGAGCAGAGGGTGAGCTCCATACGTGTTTATGCCTGAGTAGAGGACGAGCCCCATACAAGTTCAGTTCCAAGTAGAGGATGAGCCCTGTCTATCTCTAGCCTCTAACAGAAGGTGAGCTTTGTACGTCTTCAGTCCCGAGCAGAGGGTGAGTTCTGTGCTTCTCCAGGCATGTGCACAGGGTTAGGGTGCTGTGTGCTTTAAAGAGATTATCTGGTCAAAATCGATACGTCTGCAGTATCTATATGTGACTGCAGACTTATGAATTGCTGGGGAATGGAGGGTATGTATGAGTTATACATACACCTGGCCATAGGGCTCTACCTCGCTCTCCATATACTTGTATGGAGCGAGGCCGCGCCCAGTATTCGAACACGGCCAATGTATATCTGTGTCACTGGTTTGGGTGCGGACGTGGTTCAATTCAAGTTTATGAAGCACGGCCACACCCACTGTGGAGACATGATGATCAGTGGGTGCTCAACAATTCACAAACATCAAGTCAATCTACAACAAGACTCAATGTTCAGACTCATATGAACAATAGTCTGTCTCCTGACCTGCTAAATAAATGTCTGGCATAATGAAGACTAAATGCTATGTTGTTACACCTTCATTCCTAGATCTGAAAGTGCGTGGGGGGGATTCATAACTCTGCGGTCCTACAAAGTGACTGCAGACTTATCGGTTTTGACCGGACAACCACTTTGAGGTCCGTGCAGTGAGCGAACTTCGTACTTCTTCAGGCTCCAACAGAGGGAGAACTTTGCACACCTGTAGGCCTGAGTAGAAGATGAGCTTCATACATCTTTCAGCTTCGTACATCTTCTGCTCAAGACTGAAGATGCATGGAGCAGGAGAGTCCTGTACATCTTTGGGCCTGGGCAGAAGGCGAGCTTCTTAAATCTTCATGCCCGAGTAGAAGGTGAATGCCATGTGACTTAAAGCGCACGTATGGAGCTCACCCTCAGCTCTAGGTCCAGTAACACAGGCCAACAAAAAACAACTTTTTTTATGTTTCTTTGATGAAAATAGGCAAATATTACTAATTTTGGGTCGAGAAACTCAAATATACCCACAGAATTGTTTAATTAGCTCTCGTTTTTTAGATACACGCCATGGAAGTATGTGCTGTAGGTAGCGAGAAGAATTCATTACAAGAGTATAAATTGCACAGTACAGTACACATATTTAGTATCGCCGCGTCCGTAACGACCCAACCTATAAAACTGTCCCACTAGTTAACCCCTTCAGTAAACACCGTAAGAAAAAAAAAAAAAAAACGAGGCAAAAAACAACGCTTTATTACCATACCGCCGAACAAAAAGTGGAATAACACGCGATCAAAAAGATGGATATAAATAACCATGGTACCGCTGAAAACGTCATCTTGTCCCGCAAAAAACAAGCCGCCATACAGCATCATCAGCAAAAAAATAAAAAAGTTATAGTCCTCAGAATAAAGCGATGCCAAAATAATTATTTTTTCTATAAAATAGTTTTTATCGTATAAAAGCGCCAAAACATTAAAAAATGATATAAATGAGGTATCGCTGTAATCGTACTGACCCGACGAATAAAACTGCTTTATCAATTTTACCAAACGCAGAACGGTATAAAGAAATTCATGAATAGCTGGTTTTTGGTTATTCTGCCTCACAAAAAACGGAATAAAAAGTGATAAAAAATGGTCACGTGTCCGAAAATGTTACCAATAAAAACGTCAACTCGTCCCGCAAAAAACAAGACCTCACATGACTCTGTGGACCAAAATGTGGAAAAATTATAGGTCTCAAAATGCCACGTATATAAGTGCCACGTATTTAAGTGCCACGTATAAGTGCCACGTATTTAAGTGCCACGTATAAGCAAAGTAATGATGGTAAGCAGTCTTCACAAGTGGAGTAATTGGTCTTCTTTGGTTGGCAAATGTCACATAACCACACACGTAACAAAAATTGTTAACAATATTTGCACATTTACGAGGCATTTTCAAAGTGTAAATTCTCTCCACAAAATTACTGCAACAAGAGAAAAAGACTTCAATTAGTACAAACTATGCAGACACAATTTATAAAATGGCTGACATTGGTTCAACAGGTCTGTAATCAGGTTTACCAATACACATTTGTTGAAAATTCAAAATTTCCCTATTTTCCTGCATAATAATCTTAAATGACCTGTATCTCAGCAACAAGAGCTAATAATGATTTTTAAGTAACATATTCGTTTTTAGGATGCTAAAATTATTACAAACCAGCTATTTTCATTTCAGAAACATTTTCACTGTTGGCCAGTGTAAGCTGTGTAGGAAATGTGCGTTACGTCCGCGCTGCCTTAGCACTAAAAATCCAGGGGATGATGGAGTTTAATGGTGGTTTATTCAACGCGTTTCAAGCTCATTAAGACCCCTTCTTCAGGACATACCACATACAACATACATAGGTAGTGCACTTACATTGTTAAATACATACAGGATTCAAAAAACGGCGCCAAGTAGTCAGATGACTCCGTGTCAAAGTTCATAGTTAACAGTTAATAAATCTCGGTCAGTATAAAATTTTATATTCATTAAAGAATGACCTTATATTAACATATCCATTTTAATTTACAGGATGTCAAGCGAAAAAGAAGAAGAAAAATAAATAAACTTTTGGTCATTTCCATAAAAAGAAGGCACCTGACCAGAAGCCGAAAGGCCGGGCTTTCAGATCACCAAAGTCAGCTGCCTAGCGCTCAAGCTATTTGACCGCGCCGGGAATCTCAAAAGTGCATGTAAAGGTTAACAATTGTTGCATTATCCTTTCACCTAAAAACAGATATTTATTAGTTAACTTAATAAAATAAATCTTTGATTATTCTTACATTTTTGTCGTTCTCTGCGGCATGGTGCACTGCGCTGTGGCTTTTCTTCTCTGCCACCACGGTTATAGGCGGATCAATTACCCTTGCCCATTTTTGGCTCCTATTTTCAGAATAACAAAAATAAATATAGACAACTGGTTTGGAAACAATTGTTTTTAAATAATAATAAAAGATTTATTTTATTAAGTTAACTAATCAATATCTGTTTTAGGTGAAAGTTTAAAGCAACAATTGTTAACCTTTACATGCACTTTTGAAAGAGATTCCCGGCGCGGTCAAATAGCTTGAGCACTAGGCAGCTGACTTTGGTGATCTGAAAGCCCGGCCTGTCAGGTTCTGGCCAGGTGCATTCTTTTTATGGAAATGACCAAAAGTTTATTTATTTTTCTTCTTCGCTTGACACCCTGTGAATTAAAATGGATATGTTAATATAAAGTAATTCGTTAATGAATAAGGCTGGGGTCGCACTGCGTTGCTGGCGTCCGTTAGACGGACTACGTTCCACAGCGGCATAACGCGGTGTAACGTAGTCCTTAACGGCCGCCATTGACTCCAGTGTCGGAGGCATCACTAGCGCCCACCCACAATGGGCGTGCGCTAGGGATGTGCCGACATTGAGTCACGGACCCTGGGACGCGGGCTGCAGCGTTTCCGCAGATAGCGCAGATAGAGCTAGAAGATGCTCTATCTGCGCTAGCGTGCTGCTACACCGGCACTTACGTTTACAGCAGCCCGTTACCATATGTGTTGAACGGGCTGCTGTAAACGTAATGTGAACCCAGCCTAATATAAAATTCTATACTGACCGAGATTTATTAACTGTTAACTATGAACTTTGACACTGAGTTATCTGACTACTTGGCGCCGTTTTTTGAAGCCTGTAGGTATTTAAGCAATGTAAGTGCACTACCTAGGTATGTTGTATGTGGTATTTCCTGAAGAAGGGGTCTTAGTGACCTTGAAATGCATTGAATAAACCACCGTTAAACTCCATCATCCCCTGGATTTTATTGCTAAGGCAGCGTGGACGTAACGCACATTTCCTACGCAGTATATTGTACTATATGGTCGTTGATCGGCTCGTGGATCCGCAGCTGCCTATATTTACACACGCTTCTACTCTGCAATATCAGGTGAGCAGTATTTTTGGAAGCTCTCCCTTTTTATTTGTGGGATAAGACTCTATTTTGCGCTTCTTTCAAATAGGTCCAGTAAGCGGCACTCTTGTTGGGGTAGATGTTGCCGACACCTTATAAACTGCTGATTTCCCAATGTATATTGCAGATCAAATGTGACCATTACTGGCCATTTACAGCAGAGCCGGTCAGCTATGGTGACATCACAGTAGAGATGGTGTCTGAAGAAGAGCAGCCAGACTGGGCTTTGCGTGTGTTCCGCATCTCATATGTGAGTATTAATAAGAAATGTGGTGTCCATCCATCTATTACCTACAATCATAAGAAAATTGCATAAACAAGAAAGACTGAAAGGAACTGATCATTGGCACCTTCCCAGAGAAGGCTGGAGGAGCAGAGCATGGCACAGGGACTCGGTATAGTGCAGGGCCTGAGGGACAACGCATGGTCCCAGGGGATTCTCATAGTGCAGGGTCTGAGGGGTGAAACATGGTCCCGGGGATTCTTATAGTGCAGGGCTGAGGGGTGGATTGTGTTCCAGGGGATTTTGTATATTGCAGGGCCTGAGGGGTGGAGCATGGCACAGGGGTTCTGTATAGTGCAGGGCCTGAGGGATGGAGCATGGCACAGGGACTCTGTATAGTGCAGGGCCTGAGGGATGGAGCATGGCACAGGGACTCTGTATAGTGCAGGGCCTGAGGGACAAAGCATGGTCCCGGGGATTCTTATAGTGCAGGGTCTGAGGGGCGAAACATGACCCTGAGGACTCTGTATAGTGCAGGGCCTGAGGGATGGAGCATGGCACAGGGACTCTGTATAGTGCAGGGCCTGAGGGACAAAGCATGGTCCCGGGGATTCTTATAGTGCAGGGTCTGAGGGGCGAAACATGACCCTAAGGATTCTGTATAGTGCAGGGCCTGAGGGATGGAGCATGGCACAGGGACTCTGTATAGTGCAGGGCCTGAGGGATGGAGCATGGCACAGGGACTCTGTATAGTGCAGGGCATGAGGGATGGAGCATGGCACAGGGACTCTGTATAGTGCAGGGCCTGAGGGGTGGAGCATGGCACAGGGACTCTGTATAGTGCAGGGCCTGAGGGGCGGAGCATGGCACAGGGACTCTGTATAGTGCAGGGCCTGAGGGGCGGAGCATGGCACAGGTACTCTGTATGGTGCAGGGCCTGAGGGGCGGAGCATGGCACAGGTACTCTGTATGGTGCAGGGCCTGAGGGGTGGAGCATGGCACAGGGACTCTGTATAGTGCAGGGCCTGAGGGGCGGAGCATGGCACAGGGACTCTGTATAGTGCAGGGCCTGAGGGGCGGAGCATGGCACAGGTACTCTGTATGGTGCAGGGCCTGAGGGGTGGAGCATGGCACAGGGACTCTGTATAGTGCAGGGCCTGAGGGACAAAGCATGGTCCCGGGGATTCTTATAGTGCAGGGTCTGAGGGGCGAAACATGACCCTGAGGATTCTGTATAGTGCAGGGCCTGAGGGGTGGAGCATGGCACAGGGACTCTGTATAGTGCAGGGCATGAGGGATGGAGCATGGCACAGGGACTCTGTATAGTGCAGGGCCTGAGGGGTGGAGCATGGCACAGGGACTCTGTATAATGCAGGGCCTGAGGGACAAAGCATGGCACAGGGACTCTGTATAGTGCAGGGCCTGAGGGACAAAGCATGGCACAGGGACTCTGTATAGTGCAAGGCCTGAGGGGTGGAGCATGGCACAGGGACTCTGTTTGGTGCAGGGCCTGAGGGGTGGAGCATGGCACAGGGACTCTGTATGGTGCAGGGCCTGAGGAGTGGAGCATGGCACAGGGACTCTGTATGGTGCAGGGCCTGAGGGGTGGAGCATGGCACAGGGACTCTGTATAGTGCAGGGCCTGAGGGGTGGAGCATGTTCCCGGGGATTCTGGACATTGCAGGGCTGAGGGTGGAGCATGTTCCCGGGGATTCTGTATAGTTCAGGCTCTGAGAGGTGAAACATGGTCCCGGGGATTCTTATAGTGCAGGGCTGAGGGGTGGAGCATGGCACAGGGACTCTGTATAGTGCAGGGCCTGAAGGGCGGAGCTTGGCACAGGGACTCTGTATAGTGCAGGGCCTGAGGGGTGGAGCATGGCACAGGAATTCTGGACATTGCAGGGCTGAGGGGTGGAGCATGTTCCCGGGGATTTTGGACATTGCAGGAGTGAGGGGTAGAGCATATTCCAGGGGACTCTGTATAGTTCAGGGTCTGAGAGGCGAAACATGGGCCTGGGGATTCTTATAGTGCAGGGTCTGAGGAGTGAAACATGGTTCCAGGGATTCTTATAGTGCAGGTCTGAGGGGTGGATCGTGTTCCAGGGGATTCTGTATATTGCAGGCCTGAGGGGTGGAGCATGTCCCAGGTACTCTGTGTATTGCAGAGCTGAGGGGCAAAGCATGTTCCAGGGGATTTTGTATATTGCAGGGCTGGGGGGGGGGGGGGGGGAATCATGGTCCCGGGCATTCTGTGTATTGCAGGGCCTGAGGGGCGAAGCATGGTCCCGGGCATTCTGTGTATTGCAGGGCCTGAGGGGCGAAGCATGGTCCCAGGGATTCTGTATAGTGCAGGGCCGGAGGGGTGGAGCATGGTCCCTGGAATTCTGTATATTGCAAGGCCTGAGGGATGGAGCATGGAACAGGGACTCTGTATAGTGCAGGGCTGAGGAGTGGAGCATGTTCCTGGGGATTCTTATAGTGCAGGGCTGAGGGGTGGAGCATGGTCCCTGGGACTCTGTAGAGTTCAGGGCCTGAGGGATGGAGCATGGTCCCCAGAATTTTGTATATTGCAGGGCCTGAGGGACGGAGCATGGAACAGGGACTCTGTATAGCGCAGGGCTGAGGGTTGGAGCATGTTCCCGGGGATTCTTATAGTGCAGGGCTGAGGGGTGGAGCATGGTCCTGGGGATTCTTTTAGTGCAGGGCTGAGGGGTGGAGCATGGTCCCAGGGATTCTGTATCTTGCAGGGCTGAGGGGTGAATCATGTTCCTGAGGATTCTGTATATTGCAGGGTCTGAGGGGCAAAACATGGTCCCAGGGATTCTGTATATTGCAGAGTTGAGGGGTGAAGCATGGTGCCGGGGATTCTGTATATTGCAGGGCTGAGAGGGGGATCATGGTCCCGGGGATTCTGTATATTGCAGGGCCTGAAGGTTGAAGCATGGTCCCGTGGATTCTGTATATTGCAGGCCTGAAGGTCGAAGCACGGTGCCAGGGATTCTGTAGAGTACAGGAATGAGTTGAATACAGTACAGGACTGTAGTTAAATTTGCTCAGTCGGGCCATCCAATGCTCTTCCAGGGCACCTATCTTACATAGCATAGTTTTTAAGGTTGAAGGAAGACTGTAAGTCCGTCTAGTTCAACCCGTATCCTAACCTAACTTGCCCTAACATCTTGGCAGTATTTAAGTGAACTAGGGTATTGTTGTCAGTCCACAAGGTGATTTCTGCCCCCATATCATTTCTTGGTGACAGCCCTCACTCCATCTTGAAGGAGCTGTAATTCTCAGGATTCTTCTCTCCTTGCCATAGTGTCTGACTGTTTTAGGCAATCATTTGCTCTTGACCATCACTATATAGACCAAATGGCAGAGTGAAATCAGAATAAGCCAGGATAGAAGCGCAGGTCAACAGCCTCTTCAATTTCTGCAAGGCTTGATCTCCACACGATTTGGCTAAGCATATAGGAGGGTCGGGACCTCAACAAAGTTCTTAATAATCTTTGGTAGTAATTGACTAAGCTCAGGAAGCACTGGAGCTCCACCACATTCCACACATGGGCCACTGCTGCATCATCTATACCTTCTTGTTCATTAGCTGGTTTCCCTCTTTGCACACTTCTCGGAACAAATGACACTTGCTGGGTTTCAACTTCAACCCATGCTGTTCCAGTTGGGTCACTGTCAGGTCCAACTTCTTCAGATACTCATAGAAGGTGGGCAAGAAGATGATGATTTCATCTATGTAGATTAAGAGACACTCAAGGTTTGACTTTTTAAACCTAGTTCTGTTGCCCTCTCGAAGGGGACTGAAGTATTGGAAAGTCAAAATGGCAGGTGGAGGAATTCACAGTCTCATTTTGTGTTTTATATTTAATAGTCTCTTGGTCTCACTCAGCTCCAGCCATTTCCTAATGCCCACTTGTAATATTAAGGGTGGTGAAGAACTTGGTACAGCCCAAGACGGCTAGAGAATCATCTATTTGAAGACAGGTATAGGCATACCAAACAGTACATGCACTCTACCTTCAATAGTCTATGTAAAATATCTTCCATTTTTCTTATTCACTAGCACTATGGTATGGGTGATGCCCACGTACCCTTGCTCTGTTGAACCACATGGCTGTCGAGCATGCACTTTAGCAAGGGTTAGGGTTAGCTTCCTAGAAATGGCTGGGGGAGGTGGAGTAGTTGCATTGCTGAACAGGTCTAGTATCCTGAGTGAAAATCTCATGCTCCAATGTTTCAGTAAGCATAAAATGCCTACAAAATGCATCTGGATGCCTCCTCATCATCTGAGCCACCACTTTCACATACAATTCACCTGTAGTGAATGTGGTCTCTTCTACCTGTACTTCCCACAGGAGACTTTCTCTACTATTGTCCCCTATTCCTGTAGTACCTTGCCTCATTACCAGTGTGGCAGCTGTTGCACATTCCAGCTCAATATGGCTGTTGGACCCTTAAGTGACGACCATTCTTGATAGGAAACACTTCTGCCATCAACTCTCTGGGTGCGAAAAACACCTCTTGCTTCGTAAAATTTGGACAATCTCAACGCCTGTCCAGCTTGAACTGTAGACAGTGTTTGGGCCACAGCTATCCCTTCACTTTCTATAATACTTGCTCCACAAGTACAGTAGCTCCTCTGAGTCCTTAAGGCAATGGCAACAACAATTTTAGCCCTGCTGGGACAGCTACTCTGGTTTGAAAGTGGTCACTAGAACACACCACACTATTCCCAGGTAATTTCTGCAACTTGTTCTCGGTCTAAAATAGTTTCAGATGTAATTGCAATGCAGTTTGTTTAGGTTTCTGACTTGTAACATTCTTCAAGTACATGGGAAAGAACGTGAGGGCCATCAGTCTACCTAAATCTTACAACACATTTATGCCAAGGATGACTTGAACATCAGGGTTTATTCCATTTTCTACCACTACTTTTTCTTTGTTTGTTAATTCTCTTCCCAGATCGAGATGTCTGCTTGCATCACACCCAGGTATTGGGTGTGATGCAAGCATTGCATTGCCTTCTTGGAGTAGGGAGAGAAGATACTTTTCAAACACCAGCTTTGCCATGGTGGTTGCTTGAGACCCCGTATCAACCAGATAGATTATCTATACCCCACTGAACTTCGTCACCACCACCGAACACTCTTCCAAGTCTAGATTTTAGCAAAGGGCTTAAATCAACATTTCCTTCTGCAGTTTGAGCCCAATCGCAGGATGGTCTAGTTTAAATTCTTCTAACTACGAGTCACTGACTAGCTGCAGCATTTCTTTTACCAGACCGCCTACTCGGCCCTGTATACCTTTGAGACGTTTGTGCCCAGGTTGCCACTTCTTCTTTTGTAGCTTACATCAGAGGTGTCAAACTGCATTCCTCGAGGGCCGCCAACAGGTCATGTTTTCAGGATTTCCTTAGTATTCCACAAGGTGCTGGAATCATTCTGTGCAGGTGATTAAATTATCACCTGTGCAATACAAGGAAATCCTGAAAACATGACCTGTTGGCGGCCCTCAAGGAATGCAGTTTGACACCTCTGGCTTACATTGAATGCAGGTCTTTCACGCATCCCTCTAAGGTGGCCGTTCAGACTTCCTGTCCTTTATTTCCCTCTGGCACTGATTCTACTTACATGACCACTGGGACTGTGAAAACCTGTTCTTTCTCTAGGGTGACAGTTTCCTTCAGCACCTGCTGTAATGTCGGGTCAGGTTCAGACTTGAGTCTCTCTGCAAAGGTTCTCTGCAATTAATGTTACCTGAGGCCTAATACAAAGTGATCATATAGCACAAATAAATAATAATCTTTATTTTTATATAGCGCTAACATATTCCGCAGCACTTTACAGTTTGCACACATTATCATCACTGTCCCCATTGGGGCTCACAATCAAAATCCTCTATCAGTATGTCTTTGGAATGTGGGAGGAAACCGGAGTGCAGTGTTATATGAGACCTAGTCCCCTGCCCTTCTCTCCTCCAAAGCTTCGCCAACAACAGGGTCTCGCCTTTTTCATGTTGGGCAAATAACCTCTTGCATAGTGCGCCCTCAGAAGACGTGTCCTTCCCTGGTTGCCTTCCCTATTAATTGCCTAACTGGCAGGTGATGCTGCTCCATTTGTTACCATACTTGAATTCATCCTGCCGACTACACCAAATATAAGATGCCGGTGGATAAGCAACAAGAACATAAAGACTGGATTTGTTATTAACAGAGATTTAGTGTTTGCTGAGATCATGGTGAATACTTGCAGTAGCAGATGATGGACTCCAATGATGACCTCTGAGACCTCACCCCCAAATGTGCACTTTGGCACCAGAGCCTTACTGATAGATTCCTGTTGGCCTTAACATAGTATTTTTCTGTACTTTGTCAATCTGCCAGTCTCGTTCACATTCTGCCTCCTGCCTTCTCTAATGCTAGTGGCGTGGCCTGCTGTTGCCACTCGTCACGGTGATGAAGCCAGCTCCTATCTTTCTCTCTATTCCCGAGAACACACAGTTTGACCTGTGCAACTTACAAAATCTGAAATCACTATTCAGAAAAGGAAGGTTCCTATGTTCTTTTCTTGGTACTACAGGAGGATTTGGCTCCATGTTTCTTGCAGATTAAGAAGTAATCTCTACACTTGCCATGTGTTAAAGAGTGGCTTGTAGGCATCTCTTTTCACTCAGGTTCTCCTCACTACACCCCACATTTTGGATGTTATGCAATGCCTCGTTGCTTATTCTTTTTCTCGATGGCGTCCGAATAGGTGAAGGTGAGCTGCTTTCTCCTACTTTGTCTTCGATAAATGACACAATACCATTCTGTGACCCAGAATTCCGCTCTTGACTTTTACTGTGTATGGCGGAAGTGATGGTGTACCCTCAACAATCATTGTGTCTTTTTGTTTTCAGATCACTGAAGCCCAGCATGTCATGCACTTCAATTTCACAGCCTGGCCGGACCACGGCGTCCCAGCCGCCAGTGCAGCTGAGAGTATATTGCAATTTGTCTACATGGTGAGACAGAAAGCCACCAAAACAAAAGGACCAATCACCGTACACTGCAGGTAAGTAGTGAAGGCCCCGGTTATGACTGAAGCCACCGCCTCCCTTACGAGTAATGTCATTGCCTCTGTGTTCAGTGAAGCCACCATGTCCATTATAATTGAAGCTGTAAGAAGAAGGCTGAGCTCATTGAACGTCTGGAGTTTGCACAGAACATACACTGTTCCTTGGCTCTTATCGGGGCCATATTTATAGTTGTCCAATATGGAAGCACTTGCACTTATAGAAAACATGCAGCCTTTTCCCACTTGGTGGTCCTATACTGTGAAATACACTGTTGCAGCCCACTTTTCAGACCTTAGTAAGGTCCATACTCAACGCTTACTGCTTGGTGGTTTCCTCAACTCAGCACTGTTCACTCCATTGGCATCGCCCATCAGTTCTAGTGGCACATCATACTCCTGTCATAGGTCTCAATGCTGTCCCCTACTGTCCACCGGTACCCGACCTTAGGCTAACTCTTTGTCTCTTTTCATCAAAGCCAACTTCTTTCTGCCAGACATTGGCTCTCTGTACAGATGGCCATTGTTTGAGGACTACACCATTTTCTCGGGGTTGTTCTTCACTACCAACAACTCTGCAAATGACACTGGATGGAGAAAACCCAGCAAGAAAGTAACTTTTGTCCAACCTCTCTCCATCTGTCACTAATACTCTATGCCCAACCTCTCTCCATCTGACAATAACACTCTATGCCCAACCTCCCTCCGTCTGTCACTGACACTCTGTCACGGACATGATTTGGGGAACCATTGTGCCTCGGACTGCGGAGAGCCTGGAGGGGTGTGACTAAGCAACCACCGGACTGTTCACTACAGCCTCTGATGGTGAGGTTAGACTTGGCTCCCGATGAACGCCAGGTGCCACTCGAGGGCAGACCAATAGACGCTCGGCAACTGGACCCAGAAGAACAGACTGGATGTCACTGACACTCTATTATTTATATAGCACGATTAATTCCATGGTGCTGCACACGTGAAAGGGGTTACGTACAGAGCTATAGATATGGTTTACAGTAAACAAATTTACAATGACAGACTGGTACAGAGGGGAGAGGACCCTGTCCTTGCGGACTTACATTCTATGGGATAATGGGGAAGAGACAGAAGGTCGGGGGTGCGGCAGCTCGGGTGGTGGTGAGGCAGCAGCTCGAGTGGTGGTGAGGCGGCGGAATGGTTATTGCAGGCTGTAGGCTTTCCTGAACAGATGGGTTTTCCGGTTCCGTCTGAAGGATCCAAGGGTGGTGGATAATTGGACGTGTTGAGGCGTGGGAGAAATCTTGGAGGCGGTTGTGTGAGGAACGGATAAGTGTGGAGGAGAGTAGGAGGTCTTGGGAGGATCGAAGATTACGTGAGGGAAGATATTGGCAGATTAGTTCAGAGCTATAGGGAGGGGACAGGTTGTGGATGGCTTTGTAGATCAGTGTTAGTAGTTTGAACTGGATTGATTGGGGATTTGGGAGCCAGTGGAGGGATTTGCAGAGGGGAGAAGCGGGGGAGTAGCGATCACTCTATGATCGGCCTCTCTCCCTCTGTCACTGACACTATGATCGGGGTCTCTGTCACTGACGCTCTATGATCGGCCTCTCTCCCTGTCACTGACGCTCTATGATCGGCCTCTCTCCATGTCACTAACGCTCTATGAACGGCCTCTCTCACTAACGCTCTATGATCCGCCTCTCTCCCTCACGCACTATGATCGGCCTCTCTCCCTGTCACTGACGCTCTATGATCGGCCTGTCACTGACGCTCTATGATCGGCCTCTATGATCGACCTTCTCACAAAACGTCCCCCCACCATTACAAGTGAAATCACCCCGCCTTTGTGTAAGGAAGACACGATAACAATGAGGTCTGTGCCATCTCCATTAATTTTCTGCGGAACTTGTGCTTATTCATAGCTACAAGTCTGAACAATCAGAGCTGCACTGTAAAGCATCTTTATGTACACATATGGAGGTCCACTTTTTGAATCATTACTGAAACATCTTCATCCTGTTGTTTTCTAGCGCTGGTGTTGGACGGACGGGAACATTTATCGCCTTGGACCGCCTCATGCAGCACATCCGAGATCACGAGTTTGTAGATGTCCTTGGCCTTGTAGGAGAACTGCGCTCTTACAGGATGTCTATGGTGCAGACAGAGGTTAGTATACACTGGACTGTAAATCTAAAATGTATATCTATAATGTACATCTATAGTATGTTCTTCTGTGTCTTGCTCAGTGGTGGTCGGGCTCAGCCTCCTCACCTCTGCCGTGTCTCTGAGCACCTTGTACTTCTGTGTCTTGCTCAGTGGTGGTCGGGTTCATCCTCACCTCTGCTGTGTCTCTGAGCACCTTGTACTTCTGTGTCTTGCTCAGTGGTGGTCGGGCTCAGCCTCACCGCTGCTGTGTCTCTGAGCACCTTGTACTTCTGTGTCTTGCTCAGTGGTAGTCGAGCTCAGCCTCACCTCTGCTGTGTCTCTGAGCACCTTGTACTTCTGTGTCTTCCTCAGCGGTAGTTGGGCTCAGCCTCCTAACCTCTGAGGTGGCTCTGAGCACCTTGTAGTTCTGTGTCTTGCTCAGTGGTGGTCGGGCTTGGCCTCCTCACCTCTGCCGTGCCTCTGAGAACTGAGCACCTAGTACTTCTGTGTCTTGCTCAGTGGTGGTCGGGTTCAGCCTCCTCACCTCGGCCGTGTCTCTGATCACCTTGTACTTCTGTGTCTTGCTCAGTGGTGGTCGGGCTCGGCCTCCTCACCCTGGCCATGTCTCTGAGCACCTTGTACTTCTGTGTCTTGTTCAGTGGTGGTCTGGCTTGGTCTCCTCACCCTGGCCATGTCTCTGAGCACCTTGTACTTCTGTGTCTTGCTCAGTGGTGGCCGGACTCGGCCTCCTCACCTCTGCCGTGCCTCTGAGAACTAAACACCTTGTACTTCTGTGTCTTGCTCAGTGGTGGTCAGGCTCAGCCTGCTCACCACTGCTGTGTCTCTGAGGACTGAACACCTTGTAATTCTGTGTCTTGCTCAGTGGTGGTCGGGCTCAGCCTGCTCACCTCTGCTGTGTCTCTGAGAACTGAACACCTTGTAGTTCTGTGTCTTGCTCAGTGGTGGTCAGGCTCGGCCTCCTTACCTCGGCTGTGTTTCTGTAATACTATTGTAGGAACTCGAGGATTCTGGTAGCGTGGGGCAATGAACAGACAGACGGGTTTCTTTATTACAAATAGTGTATTTGTACAACAGCAATAACACCCAAAACAATATACTGATAACCCGCAGTGACCTGCAATGAAACAAGTCCTTGATACATATACAGCAAATCGGCAGAGTTCCTAAGGCAGAGTTCTCAGCAAGGTGATCAAAAGGTGAGTGTGACAGGTGACGTGGTGCAGATCCAAAACACTTTCGGTGCAGAAAGAGTCAAATCCAAGTATGAAGTAAACACAGGGTAGTCCAGAACAAGTCCACAAGTTAATCCCAGGTGTGGCATGAACACGGATAAGTCCAGAAACTAGTTCACAAGTTGATCCCAGATCAACACTGGTAAGTCCAGAAACACCCCCATCGGGGGAGTAAATGAAGGATAAGTAGCAACACAGTCCAGAAACAGTT
The DNA here is from genome assembly GCF_051348905.1 of Ranitomeya variabilis. NCBI lineage: Eukaryota > Metazoa > Chordata > Amphibia > Anura > Dendrobatidae > Ranitomeya > Ranitomeya variabilis. Next base: position 690,152,538 of record NC_135236.1, on the reverse strand, counting down.
CAAAAACACAGTTCTTACCAGGAGGAGTGAACCAAGGGTTAACAGACTAATGATAACATAGAGAGTGTAGCTTACATATGCAGAGAATGTCCAGAGCCAGAGGTAGAGGCACACTCAGAACAAATAGCTGAGCTGAAGGGGAACAGAAGCAGAATACTCCAGCAAGGAAGCTGACACCTGAACCAGGTTTTAAACAAACGAACAGGAAATAGGGCAGACAAAAACAACAAACTACATCTTAACAAAGGTCAAGATCATTCACAAGGTGATTTGGAAAACCCGGAATACTGACATTACTTTCTCCCTAGAAACTGCCTCAGGACAGTCCTGGACCAGGCTTGTCTGGGTATCTACGATGAAACTGAACAACCTTCAGGGGAGCATTGATGTTACTTACTGGTTCCCAAGAATGGTTTTCAGGAGAGTAACCCTGCCATCTAACAAGATACTGAAGCCGGTTTATATGGAGTCTTGAATCGATAATGTCCTGTACCACAAATTGTTCTTCGCCATCAACCAACACTGGTGGAGGGGGAGGTACAATACGTCCCTGAAATGTGTTAAGAGAGACTGGTTTTAATAAAGAATCATGAAATACTGGGTGTACCTTTAGAGTTCGTGGTAGCTTCAACTGACAAGCAAAAGAGCTCACAATCCCGGTGATCTTGAATGGACTGATGAACTTCTGTCCCAGTTTCTGCGAAGGAACACCCAATCTTAGACTCTTGGTGGACAACCAAACAGAGTCTCCTACCTTATACATAGGTGACAGTTTCCGGAATCTATCGGCTGTCTTCTTGTAACGCTCCTGTGCTTAGGTCAGGGAGTCTTTCAAAACTTCAAGATTACATTGCAACAGCACCACTCTGTCTTAAACTGCCGGTACCGAAGTAGCAACTGGAGACCTAGGCAAAATATTTGGATGATATACCAGATTGGCAAAAAAAGGAGTTACCTTCGTGGAATTGCTCTGTGAGTTGTTATATGAAAATTCTGCCAAAGGAAGTAGCTTCAGCCTATCATCCTGCAAATGACTGACGTAACAGCGTAGATATTGCTCCAAGGTTTGATTGGTCCGTTCGGTCTGCCGGTTGATTTGAGGTTGGTATGCAGAAGACAAGCAAACATTAATGTGGAGCGCAGAACAAAATCCTTTCCAAAACCTAGAGGTAAATTGTATTCCCCGGTCAGAGATGATCTCATCTGGTACCCCATGCAGCCGGAAAACGTTCTGGATAACCAGATCCACTGGCTCTGTAGCTGAGGGAAGACTAGTACAAGGAATAAAATGAGCAAGCTTCGTTAAACGGTCCACTACCACCAAAATAGTATTTTTACCGCCAGAGGTGGGTAACTCTCCAATAAAGTCCATCGAAATAGACCCCCAAGGGCGAGATGGTATGGGTAGTGGCTTAAGAAGGCCAGTAGGTGATACACGAGAACTTTGTACCGAGCACAAACCTCACAAGAGCGGACATAGTCATTCACATCTTTCAAGCAGGTAGGCCACTAGAAAAAACGACTTAAAAATTACTGCGTCTTCTGTACCCCCCTATGACCAGCCAATACGGAGTCGTGGACCAATTTGAGAATTCGAAGACTCACAGCCTCTGGGACGTAAATGCATCGATCTCTAAGCCATACACCATTCTGAAAAACAAGATTCACATTGTCAGGTGGGGCAGCAAGAAATACGTCACCGTCATAGGCCAGCTTGATCTCCTCCCACAAGTCCCGGTCCTGGAGCACTCCTATAAAATTGGCATCAGACACAAGATGTCTTAGACGGGGTCCCAGGCACGGAGTCCATCGTGTGGATACAGGATAATGCATCGGCTTTCCCATTACGTGAACCTGGGCGGTACGAGATAATAAAATCAAACTGGTTCAAGAACAAACTCCATCTAGCTTGTCGAGGAGAGAGACATCTGGCGGACTTAAGTAATTCCAAATTACGGTGATCTGTGAGCACTACTACCTGTTGAGTTGCTCCCTGCAAATGGTGTCTCCATTCCTTAAAGGTGGAAATGATTGCCAAAAGTTCCTTATCTGCAATGTCATAGTTCAGTTCAGCAGATGATTACCTGTGAGAAAAGGCGGCACACGGGTGCAGCAAACCTTTGTCTCTGGTTCGCTGTGAGAGGATTGCTCCCAGTGCACAGAAGCGTCCACCTCCATGACAAAAGGCAGTGCAGGATCCGGATTCGTCAATATTGGAGCCGTGGTAAAACAAACCTTGAGGCGGTCAAAGGCTCCCTGGGCTTGCGAAGACTATACAAACTTCTTCCCTTTTTTAGTGAGGAGAGTGATGGAATGGACAATTTCCAAAAAATTCCGCATAAAACGTCTATAAAAGTTAGCAAAACCAATGAATCGTTGTACCGCTTTAATGTTTCCTGGTACCGGGCAATCTATGATTGCGTGGATCTTGCTGGACTCCATATTCAATCCCTGGGGAGAAATAACATAGCCTAAAAATTGAATTTTGGAGCAATGAAATTCACACTTTTTGAGTTTGATGTACAAATGATTATCTCTCAAACGTCTGAGCACGGTCTTAACATGTTCCTGTAGGGAATTAGAGAAAATCAAGATGCCATCCAGGTAAATTACTACATAATGATCCAGTAAATCCCTGAAAATATTGTTGGCTAAGTGTTGGAAAGCAGCAGGAGCACTACAGAGTCCGAGTGGCATCACTAAATATTCAAAATGTCCATACCGGCATCTGAAAGCTGTCTTCCATTCGTCTTCGGGAAGTATAAAGGAGTAGATTATATGCCCCGCGAAGATCTAATTTGGTGAATATTTTAGCTTGGTGAACTCTTCCAACAATTCAGGAATTAGCAGCAACGGGTACCTGTTACGAATAGTTACCTTATTTAGCTCCCGGTAGTCAATACAAGGTCTTAGAGTGCCATATTTCTTCTTTACAAAGAATATGGGTGCTCCCGCTGGTTAAGAAGATGGTCGGATAAACCCCTTGGCTAAATTCTCATCTATGTATTCTCGTAGTGTCTTTAATTCTGGAGCTTCCAACGGGTAAACATGGCCGAAAGGAATCGCTGCCCCAGGAAGCAGTTCTATGGGGCAGTCATCTGGTCTATGTGGAGGGAGTTGGTCTGCCATCCTCTTGTCACAAACGTACGAGAATTCCTGGTGAACCAGAAGGAGAGTAGATACCTGTATTGTTTCCTCCAAATTCTGGGTAACTGGAGTCGTTACCGTTGGACTGATGGTAGGACTACACTTCGGGAGGAAGGATATCTCCTTAGTTTCCCAATTGACGTTTGGATTTTGTGACCGTAACCAGGGAATTCCTAAAATTACAGGAAAATGAGAAGATACTAACATAAATGAAAGGGTTTCCTGATGGTCTGGTTCCATCTTACACTTCAGAAGTACCGTCTCCCATTCTACTGGCCCGGAAACTAATGGAGAACCATCCACTGTTTCCATGGTGACTGGTGAGGCTCTTAGTTGTGTCTTAATACCATGTTCCCTGGCAAAAGAACAATCCATGAAATTCCCACCTGCTCCAGAGTCTATCATAGCAGAACTTGGTATCCACTGTCCCTCTCACAGAATCTGAATAGGAAGAGAACAATGTGAGTATTTCTCCCCTTGATCTGTAGGGGAAGTCGACATCACTGTTAGGTCAACCACAGCATCTAGATGTAAACTGGTCTCCGAAACTTCTGACTCAGTGTCCGTATTGTCATAATCCCCTACTGCCGCCAACACCTTTTGTTAGGTCGCCTGGGACATTTAGGACAATTAATGAGGAAATGATTCGATTGATCGCAGTAAAAACATAAGCGCTCACGAGAACGATATTCACGGTGTTCATTACTCTCACGTCTTTGTAGTGAGTTCACTTGCATAGGCACCTCCTCAGCCTCCCGCGGGTTCTTGCTGGTAGTTTCCCTAGAAGGAAGAGCAAAATTAGTGATGCGATTTAAAGCTGCCCATTTCTCTTGTCTGCGTTCAGTTAGGCGGATATCAATACGCACACAGTGTTGTAAAAATAACTCAAACTCCTGTAGAGACTGGGCGAGCTAGCACATAATTGATTGTACTGGACAACCCTTTCCTAAAGATTGGCAATAAAGCATTGTTATCCCAGTTGGTATCCACCAACCTCTTGAATTCAGTAATATATTCTATGACTGAACGTTTCCCCTGGCGTAAGGAAAGCAAGGCAGTTTCAGCGGTGGCACGGCGGTTGGGATCATCGAACATTTGCGCCATAGCTGCCAGAAAATCATCCAAATGATTTAGACGGACATCGCAACTTTCAACCATAGGATTTGCCCAAGCCAGTGCCCGTGATGTCAACAACATAATACATAATACCTTAGATCTATCAGACTGATAGTAGGAGACATGTACATCAAAGAATAATATGCATTGATTAACAAACCAGCGGAATTGACTTCAGTCACCATTAAACCGGAAAGGAGGCAATTTAGGCATACTTGTGGGTGGTGTATGCTGAGCAGGTGGTGTATCCTGATCTTTTATCAAGGTATGTAAATCTTGGAGAGCCTGACCAAACACCTGCACATTGTGGCCAGCCCGGGAGTCCATGCCTCTAATCTTATTTTGTACAGCCTCCATCTCCTGCTGCAAGGAGTTAATCATTGCAAACATCTTGTCTACCCGTGTCTCTGTAATTGCCCCAGCAGAATCCTTTTTTGGGCTGGAGTATCCTGTAATACTATTGTAGGAACTCGAGGATTCTGATAGCGTGGGGCAATGAACAGACAGACGGGTTTCTTTAGTGCAAATAACACCCAAAACAATATACTGATAACCCGTAGTGACCTGCAATGAAACAAGTCCTTGAAACATATACAGCGAATCGGCAGTTCTTAAGGCAGAGTCCTCAGCATGGTGATCAAAAGGTGAGTGTGACAGGCGACGTGGTGCAGATCCAAAACACGGTCGGTGCAGAAAGAGTCAAATCCAGGTATGAAGTAAACACAGTGAAGTCCAGAACAAGTCCACAAGTTGATCCCAGATGTAGCATCAACACGGGTAAGTCCAGGAACAGGTTCACATTATAGTATTTATAGTATTATACTGGTGTTGTTTCCAACAGCTCCCACTGGGGGGAGTAAATGAAGGATTAAGTAGCAACACACAGTCCAGAAACATAGTCCAGAAACATAGTTCAAAAACACAGTTCTTACCAGGAGGAGTGAACCAAGGGTTAAGTTCCAAATTCAACAGACTAATGATAACATAGAGAGTGTAGCTTACATATGCAGAGAATGTCCAGAGCCAGAGGTAGAGGTACACTCAGAACAAGCAGCTGAGTTGAAGGGGAACAGAAGCAGAATACTCCAGCAAGGAAGCTCACACCTGAACCGGGTTTTAAACAAATGAACAGGAAGTAGGGCAGATAAAAACAGCAAACTCCATCTTAACAAAGGGCAAGATCATTCACAAGGTGATTTGGGAAACCCGGAATACTGAACTGCACTGAAATTCTCCAATAAAAGACAAAACTTCATTTCTACTTTCTTAAATGTTCATATTTCAGGTACATAAAGCTGTTTGTATTAACAACAGGAAAATATTAAAAAATAACATTAGTAATAAATAGCAACTGCCTAATTATTGTGCCCACAGCGCAGTTAGACATTGCTGGGATAACACTTGTGGTCATGGTGCAGTTAGATGTAGCCGGGATAACACTTGTGGCCATGGTGCAGTTAGATGTAGCCGGGATAACACTTGTGGCCACGGTGCAGTTAGATGTAGCCGGGATAACACTTGTACCCACGGTGCAGTTAGGCGTAGCCGGGATAACACTTTTACCCATGGTGCAGTTAGATGTAGCCAGGATAACACTTATGCCCACGGTGCAGTTATGTAGCCGGGATAACACTTGTGCCCACGGTGCAGTTATGTAGCCGGGATAACACTTGTACCCACGGTGCAGTTAGGCGTAGCCGGGATAACACTTGTACCCACGGTGCAGTTAGATATAGCAGGGATAACCCCTTCAACCCATGGTACAGTTAGATGTAGCTGGGATAACACTTTTACCCATGATGCAGTTAGATGTAGCCGGGATAACACTTGTACCCACGGTGCAGTTAGATGTAGCCAGGAGACCTGGAGCCTTTGAGCCTTACCCCGGCAGTAGGGCAACATCCATGCTTCCCTTGCTCTGCAGGCCTGTCTGAACTCTACAGTCACCAGCACAACTAGAAAAGATTCATCATTGTAACGTCCAACAAGATCAGTTTAATATCTTCAATCCTCATACTAACCTCCATGGATTGACTGGGGAAAGATATCCCTGAGAAGAAAGCATGTATAATAAACACTCACTTACTGCATTTTTGTGTCTCTCCATCACCCAAAAGTTCTGTTATTCAAGTCTTAAAAGATGCATGAGAGATCTCAGTGGGGCCTCCAAAATGGTTAGCGCAGCCATAGCTCTTATTTAACAGTTTTTGGGATTCGGTTTGCGACTTATCTTAGAATAAGAAATGCACAGCTTGTGGTTTCAGTAATTCTCCAAACCTTGTTGGAGTGTTAATATATAGCATTCATGAATGTAGGAATTTTGTGTACAGATTTATGTGGTTCATACATGACAGCACATAGCAGAGAACATAGGTGCATAATAAAAATACAAACTCCTCCTGTACCCATCCAGCATAGTCAGTAAATCTCTAAGTATGTTCTCAGTAGAGTTACCACCCCATATGAGATTTGTTAGGTATGAAGACATTAACCGTTTCCTATTTCGAACAATGTCTATGCCATGTGTATGTAAAGTGTGCATTAAATGTACGTCTGCACAATGTTTGTGTATAATGTATGTTTATACTGCATCTATAATGTATCATTATACTATGTGTATGGTGTGGAGTGTACATATTGTGCATTGTAAGCTCTGTGCCATATCGGACACCGATCATCTGGTTACGTCTCTTCTTACCCCCGGGTCTGGTCATCCTGCAATTTTTCTTCTTTTTCAGGAGCAGTTTATATTTCTTCATCACTGTGTTCAGTTGATGTGGAAGAAGAAGAAGCAGCAATTCAGGATCAGTGATGTCATCTACGAGAATGTTCACAAATCCTAGAGCCCGTCCTTGTCTGTGAGTACAGGGTCTGATATACTGGCTATAGAGCTATGCATCCATATGGTCCACATAAGCAGGCTGCAGTGCCCCCCAAACTTCCCTCTAGGAAATCACTCTCTGGATCTTCATCTTTTAAGGGACCTGGCCCATAGGCTGCATTCACACTTTCATTTGTCATGGTTCATGCTGATCATTTACATAGATCTAAATGTTGGTTTTAGGGTGGGTGATAGTTGTGCACAGAGAAATCCCAGCTGGCTTTTGTCTGGATGAATGCAATGTGAAGGTTAATTCAGCACCACTTTAGAGTGAAAATTTTGCTTTTCATTTCACCTTTGGCTATCTTCAGTGATCAGCCCTACACAGGTGTAGTGGCCTTGGGATCCCCCTAGTGCAGGACAATGCCAGTGCCTAACCCTCACTTTTCCAAGACCTGAATACAACTGAGACCCTCTGAGATATTACATAGGACACCAAGTAGAGCCACTGATACGCTGATTCATGTCTGGGAGGAGATCCAGATGCCAGTAGTGCATGCAGGCATGTGGGGGCCATAAACACTCTAGCAGAGCGATCTTTATGGGGAGCAGTCTTTATGGGGCAGTAGCCTTCATAGGTTGTTGCATAGTGACTAGTTATTATGTGCTTCTTAATTTCCAGACCATGTATGATCCATGTAGAACAGGATGTGAATCTTGTGTGTCTTTATTCCAGGTGAGAACAGTGGTCACCTTCTCCAGCTTTCGGGCTATGCTTACTAGTTGTGCTACGGCCACTGATCTGTGATGAAGCCCTGGCCTTAAACCTGACGAGTCTCCTGGACCTTTTCCTTCATGAACTTCAGTATGGACCAAATAATGGACAGTAAATGGTAAAAGGAGCTGGAAGCAGTGACAGCACAGGTGCAATATTCGTAGTCTCACAGTCCTACTATGGATCATACCTCATTTTCCACGAATTGCGAGGACACTGGGCTGTGGTTCCAGGCTTTTGTCCTGGCAGAAAAAACAATGTCCCCACAGTTGTATGTAAGTTGTGAAGCACAATGTCCGTGTTGGGTCCAAGGCTGGAGAGAGTAGAGGGTGTAGTCCGGAGCCCTGACATCTCAGAGACTCACCGTTGTGTATTCAGTTTTATTTGTGCTACGTGAGTGTATGACACATGTTGGTTGGGTGCCGGTACATCTGTATTACGGGCAGGAGCTATATATCCAGTAAATTGCACATGAAATAAAATTATGAAGAGGAAGGCCTTGAATATGATATCCAGATGTATATATGCAGGATGCACTGACGCAAGCCCGCTTCTAATACGGCAGCTTTGCTCACTTTCCCATGAAGAAGTCAACTTCTTCTGCCAGAATATGGCAGCTTGAAATGCTCTGGTAACACTCATTATACAGCGACTGATCGTTTCCTCCTAAACTTAGAACACACCACATTTATTCTGCACTAAACTCAGCTTGACTTTTCAGCAAATTGAGGACAATTTTAGGCAAAAAATTGTTAGGACTAAAGGAGGTCAATCAAGAGGTGGTAACGTGTAGAACTGAAGTGTCTACAGATGCCCCAAACCCATTATCGGCCATTGCAAGAGATATACCCAACTATCATACATGAACCCCAATGTCACAACACTGGACTTCCTGCAGGCACAGCGAATACACACAGGCAAGGAGCTGCCATATGCTACCTGTGACAGTAGTAAAGTATACACCATATGGAGAAAAGTATGTGCCCCCCACATCCACCTCCGGGGGCTACTTGGTCCTCATTTTTATCCATAGACATTAATATGGAGAAAGTATGTGCCCCCCACATCCACCTCCGGGGGCTTCTCTGTCCTCATCTTCATCCATAGACATTAATATGGTGTGGGCCGTCTGAGGATAGCGCCACATCCGCTCTTCTGGGGAGGATTTCTACAAGATTTTCATGGTATATGTGGGAATTTTTTCCCTTTCATCCAGAAGAGCATTTGTGGGGTCAGACACAGATGTTTGGAAGAAGCCGAGCACACAATCTCCCATATAGGATGGGGGTTGTGGCCCGGGGTCTGTGCGACGACTCATGTTCTCCTCCAACCATCTCTTTATGGACCTTGTGCACAGGACACCGTTATGGGGACAGATAAGGGGTCTTCCCCAAACTGTTCCAACAAAGAAGAGGCTACATTTGTCCTCAATGTCTTGCTACCAGTGAAGGGAAATCTTAGTCTTCAGCACAAGTCCACAGACTCCTGCACCAAACTTTACAGTGGGCACAATTACGTTACTCTGATAGTGGTGGCTTAACACCTTTCCATCTGATGCTAGACATGGTGCTTGGTGATGTATGGCTTCATGCAGCTGCTCAGCCATGGAAACGCATACCATGAAGCTCCCTGCGGGTCATAACTGATGTTATTAAAAGAGGAATTAGGTACTCTGCAGTTATGGGGTCAGAAGAGCGTGGGTGACTCGGGGACACTCGGCCCCCGCTCTAACGTTATGGGGTCTTCACTTCGTGGCTGAGTTGCTGTTATTACTTCCACTTCTCAATTATATCACTCACACATGATGGGAGGAACTTGTTGGAGGAAAGAAATGTCATGAACAGACTTGTTGCACAGCTGGTGTCCAATTGTAGGACTATGGAAGTATCACGGGGCACTTTACTAACGTGTGACAAAAGCAGGCGGCACGTCAAAAGGCGGTGCAGCAAAAGGCAGGTGGAAAGGCAAAGGAGGCGGCGCAGCAAAAGGCAGGTGGAAACGCAAAAGGAGGCGGCACAGCAAAAGGCAGACGGAATGGAAAAAGCATGTGGCGCGGCAAAAGGCAGGCGGAAAGGCAAAAGGAGGCGACGCGGCAAAAGGCTGGTGGAAATGCAAAAGATAGCCAGCACAACAAAGGGCAAGCAGAATGGAAAAAGAAGGCGGAGCGGCAAAAGACAGCCAGCAAGACAAATTGCAGGCAGAATGGAAGAAGAAGGCGGCACAGCAAAAGCCAGGCGGAATGGAAAGATGCGGTGTGGCAAAAGGCAGTCGGCATGGCAAAAGGCAAGCGGCATGGCGCGGGGCTGAATGCTATATGCCAAAGTATGCACAAAGGAAAGGGATCACCTATAAATAATTATATTTAAATACTTAAGCCAAAAAGTTTTAAAAACAGTTTAAAAAAACCCCAAAAGCTGACAATATACTGATGCGCAAGCCCACAATACGGCTGTATCCTACTCGACCGATGCACTACCAGAAAAGCAATATGGTGCACAATCTAGAAATACGTAGACCTATTTGTGCTAGTTTACCTTTTATTTGCTTTTTGATCCCTTTCCTTTGTGCGTCCTTCCGTGTTCTAGGCCGATACCGATATTCGGTTAGTGCCGCTCGGTTCTTGCTTACATGAATGTCATAGACCAGGCTCAATGGGACTGAAGGAAGCTCTGGGGATCGATGACGTGAGGGCCAGGACTTCTCCATATTGTATATATGTTAGACATCTGCAGGCACCATATAACCCTCCTACACCCCGGCCTCCAGCCACACAGTCGCTCTATGTCCTTACCCACACTTGTACTGTACAACATGATGTCGTCACATGAGATTTACATAAGACACGTGAAAATCAGGTTGTAAAAACAATTTACTCATTAAAAACCTGAGAAAAATAATTCATATATTTATCATTTACTCAATAACAAGATAAACTTTAATTCATAGAAGGCAAATATACAAGATACAGTCAGAGCTTCAGGTTCCTGGACTGTTTCGGCAACGACGTGGAGCCATGACTATGGCTAAACATCTAATACTGCAGCAAACACAAGACGGGCCATCCAGCCATCTTCAGCAGAAAGCCCCCCTACCCACCCACAGGATAGCCCTCACATTCCCTAGTACAGAGAGATCGGAAAAAAAAGGTGGCAGTACGCTCCCTCCAGAATCGGATCATTCACCTGGAAACCCAAGCACATAAGGGAAAAAAATGTCAGGATATAGATGCAACGGCCAAACCCACCAAGAAAATTGGTGAGATGAAGAAAATAAAAAGACAAAGTCAGTGATTGTTCCCTTCATCAAAAGATTCCACCCCAGAGTCACTGGCGGCAGCACTGATCTTCTCTTGACGTTTTCTCATTATCTCCTGCAGCTCCGAATTACCATTCATCTTCTGGAATAAAGAGAGGATGGGAATTTTACTCCAGATCAGTCTACTGGTTACAGGCTCATCCTTTACCAAGAAACCAAACATTAGATCAGTCAGGACAATGTTCCCCTGTATTGGGGATGATGAAGATCTGTCTGAGGAGCAGTCAGGCAAGGATCTGTAGTGGGAGCGATGGGCGATCGCAAGGATCTGTACTGGGAGGGATGGTCAACCACAAGTATCTATACCGAGAGTGATGGGCGACCAAGGATCTATACTGGGAGAGATGGGCGACCGCAAGAAGTGTTACCGGAAGGGATGAGCGACCGCAAGGATCTGTACTGGGAGGGATGGTCAACCACAAGGATCTGTACCGAGAGTGATGGGCGATCACAAGTATCTATACCGAGAGTGATGGGCGACCAAGGATCTATACTGGGAGAGATGGGTGATCGCGAGAAGTGTTAACGGAAGGGATGAGCGACCGCAAGGATCTGTACTGGGAGGGATTATCGACCACAAGGATTGGTACTGGGAGGGATGGATGACCACAAGGATCTGTACTGGGAGGGATGGACGACCACAAGGATCTGTACTGGGAGGGATGGGGGACCACAAGGATCTGTACTGGGAGCAGCGGGGATTACAAGGTATTGTATGGGGAGCGATCAGAAACCACATGGATCTGTACTGGGATTGACCACAAGGATCTATACTGGGAGGGATAGTCAACCACAAGAATTGGTACTGGGAGAGATGGGTGACCACAAGGATCTGTACTGGGAGGGATGGACGACCACAAGGATCTGTACTGGGAGGGATGGGCGACCACAAGGATCTGTACTGGGAGGGATGGGCGACCACAAGGATCTGTACTGAGAGGGATGGTCGACCACGAGGATCTGTACTGGGAGGGATGATCGACCACAAGGATCTATACTGGGAGGGATTATCGACCACAAGGATCTGTACTGGGAGGGATGGGGGACCACTAGGATCTGTACTGGGAGGGAAGAGCGAACACAAGGATGTGTACTGGGAGGTATGGGGGACCACAAGGATCTGTACTGTGATTGACCACAAGGATCTGTACTGGGAAGGATGGTCAACCACAAGAATTGGTACTGGGAGAGATGGGTGACCACAAGGATCTGTACTGGGAGGGATGGGTGACCACAAGGATCTGTACTGGGAGGGATGGACGACCACAAAGATCTGTACTGGGGGGGCTGGGGGACCACAAGGATCTGTACTGGGGGGATGGGGGACCACAAAGATCTCTATTGGGAGCAGCAGGGATTACAAGGTATTGTATGGGGAGCGATCAGAAACCACAAGGATCTGTACTTGGAAGGATGGTCAACCACAAGAATTGGTACTGGGAGAGATGGGTGACCACAAGGATCTGTACTGGGAGGGATGAACGACCACAAGGATCTGTACTGGGAGGGATGGTCGACCACAAGGATCTGTACTGGGAGGGATGGGCAACCACAAGGATCTGTACTGGGAGGGATGGTCGACTACAAGGAACGGTACTGAGAGGGATGGTCGACTACAAGGAACGGTACTGAGAGGGATGGTCGACTACAAGGATCTATACTGGGAGGGATGGGCGACCACAAGGATCTGTATTGAGAGGGATGGGGGACCACAAGAATCGGTACTGGGAGGGATGGGCGACCACAAGCATCTGTACTGAGAGGGATGGTCGACCACAAGGATTGGTACTGGAAGGGATGGGCGACCACAAGGATCTGTACTGGGAGGGATGGGTGACCACAAGGATCTGTACTGGGAGGGATGGGCGACCACAACGATCTGTACTGGGAGGGATGGTCGACTACAAGGATCGGTACTGGGAGGGATGGGCGACCACAAGGATCTGTACTGAGAGGGATGGGCGACCACAAGGATCTGTACTGGGAGGGATGGGCGACCACAAGGATCTGTACTGAGAGGGATGGGCGACCACAAGGATCGGTACTGGGAGGGATGGGCGATCACAAGGATCTGTACTGAGAGGGATGGTCGACCACAAGGATTGGTACTGGAAGGGATGGGCGACCACAAGGATCTGTACTGGGAGGGATGGGTGACCACAAGGATCTGTAGTGGGAGAAGCAGGTACTACAAGGATCTGTACCTAGAGTTGACGAGGATACCCCAACAATCTTGCCTTTGTGACATCTGGAATTTTCTGCAGGAGGAGGGCAGAGGAGAGAGGACAGATGTTTGGTTGCCATCAAGTGAAATCTGTGTGCCCTGAGAAAGGCTGGCCCTTCATAATTTATCATGTTTCATCATGTTTTATCTGAAGACTGCAGACTGGAGGATAAATGTTTTTTCCACTAGATAATGGGGAGGGCCCTGAGGAACAAGCATCTAGTCCATCCATGCTAATAACATGTAGGTGAGAGCATTATTCTGCATCCATCACTCCTGTTCTGTCGCTGATCGTGGTCACCATCTCCCCAATCTGCCTCACCAGAGATCATACAACTGCTCGAATGCAATAAAGGAAACCCTAATACTTCAGTTACTAAGGGCCCAAGGAGCCACAATTAGAAAAAAGGTGAACGCGTCCATCAGCGTGACATTCCGGACACACACGTTACCTCCAGAGAAGCTTTCTGCACCGTCACCTGATTGTAGACTCGTGGCCCCTCAGGACACACCGTTCTTAATTCATCTTTTGTGAGAGAGAAGAGTTGTGCTCCAGTTAACACTCCCAGACAATCGACAGTTCTATCAAACAGAGGAATGAAAAGTGTTAACAGGATAAAAGTATTAAACACAGGGCAGCAGTACAGCACTCATCATCCTCCCAGAGCAGCTGCAACCCCGAGCCCATCCTCCCAGAGCAGCTGCAACCCCGAGCCCATCCTCCCAGAGCAGCTGCAACCCCGAGCCCATCCTCCCAGAGCAGCTGCAACCCCGAGCCCATGCTCCCAGAGCAGCTGCAACCCCGAGCCCATCCTCCCAGAGCAGCTGCAACCCCGAGCCCATCCTCCCAGAGCAGCTACAACCCCGAGCCCATCCTCCCAGAGCAGCTGTACAGCACTCATCATCCTCCCAGAGCAGCTGCAACCCCGAGCCCATCCTCCCAGAGCAGCTGCAACCCCGAGCCTATCCTCCCAGAGCAGCTACAACCCCGAGCCCATCCTCCCAGAGCAGCTGTACAGCACTCATCATCCTCCCAGAGCAGCTGCAACCCCGAGCCCATCCTCCCAGAGCAGCTGCAACCCCGAGCCCATCCTCCCAGAGCAGCTACAACCCCGAACCCATCCTCCCGAGACAGCTACAACCCCGAGCCCATCCTCCCAGAGCAGCTACAACCCCGAGCCCATCCTCCCAGAGCAGCTACAACCCCGAACCCATCCTCCCAGAACAGCTACAACCCCGAGCCCATCCTCCCAGAGCAGCTGCAACCCCGAACCCATCCTCCCAGAACAGCTACAACCCCGAACCCATCCTCCCAGAACAGCTACAACCCCCAGCCCATCCTCCCAGAACAGCTACAACCCCGAGCCCATCCTCCCAGAGCACCTACAACCCCCAACCCATCCTCCCAGAACAGCTACAACCCCGAGCCCATCCTCCCAGAGCAGCTGCAACCCCGAGCCCATCCTCCCAGAGCAGCTACAACCCCGAGCCCATCCCCCTAGAGCAGCTGCAACCCCGAGCCCATCCTCCCAGAGCAGCTACAACCCCGAGCCCATCCTCCCAGAGCAGCTACAACCCCGAGCCCATCCTCCCAGAGCATCTACAACCCCGAGCCCATCCTCCCAGAGCAGCTACAACCCCGAGCCCATCCTCCCAGAACAGCTACAACCCCGAGCCCATCCTCCCAGAGCATCTACAACCCCGAGCCCATCCTACCAGAGCAGCTACAACCCCGAGCCCATCCAGAGCAGCTACAACCCCAAGCCCATCATTTCAGAGCAGCTACAACCCCGAGCTCATCCGCCCAGAGCAGCTACAACCCCAGGCCAGTTCTCCCAGAGCAGCTGCGCCCCCGAGCCCATCCTCCCAGAGTAGCTATACCCCCGAGCCCATCCTCCCACAGCAGCTACAATCCCGAGCCCATCCTCCCAGACCAGCTACAACCCCGAGCACATCCTCCCAGAAAAGCTGCACCCCCTATTCCATCCTCCCAGAGAAGCGGCACCCCCGATTCCATCCTCCCAGAGAAGCGGCACACCTGATTCCATCCTCCCAGAGAAACTGCACCTCCGATCCCATCTTCCCAGAAAAGCTGCACCCCCGATTCCATCCTCCCAGAGAAGCGGCACACCCGATTCCATCCTCCCAGAGAAGCGGCACACCTGATTCCATCCTCCTGGAGCAGCTGCACCCCCGATCCCATTCTCCCGAAGCAACTGCACCCCTGATCCCATCCTCCCGGAGCAGATGCACCCCTGATCCCATCCTCCTGGAGCAGATGCACCCCCAATCCCATCCTCCCGGAGCAGCTGCACCCTGGAAGCCCATCCTCTCAAAGCAGCTGATTGCCCTGTCCCCATCTGCCTGGTGTAGCTGAGCCCCTGTCCATCTGGCATAACTGCGCTCCCGACCACATTCATCCTGCGCAGCTGCTCCCCCAAAAAGAGAAGACTCATCACCCTAAGGGACGTACGTGGAAGTAAATCCCTTTGCAAGCAGCCATGTCTTAACCTCCTCAGCTGACGAGCTATAGGACACGTTGGCCACTGGCGCATTTTGCCGGGGGATAGTGAATCTTTTTTGCGCAGCATTGCGCCCAATTGTCAGTCGATGAACTAATTCATCCTGAACTTCTTCCATCTGAGATTTCCTCCCTGGAGAAGAAGACAGTATGGATCACAAAACATCTCTGCCATTAGATCTACAGGAAGAGCCAATATGGCGCTAACATATAAAGGGTGGACCACCACTTGCACAAAAAAAAAAAAGCTACGTAGCACACAAATTGGCCAATTCGTAATAGCCCAACAGCCAGCGACAAGGTGTACCCATTTGTTGGAATCCTAAACCTTATCTCCCTCTTCCGGGCTGAAAGGCTGCAAATGTAAAGGGTGTACTTTTGATATGGCTGACCCATGCAGACAATTCAGGTAGGCAGGATCCAGCTCTAATTAAAAAGGTCTTAAACTGATGGAAGGAGGTGGCTTAGTTACAAGGAGTGAGCTACAAATATCAGAAAATTGGAACTGGATCCTGCCTGCCTGAATTGTCTACATGGGTCAGGCATATTGTAGGTTTCAAAAAACTGACCGTCACATCCAAACATAGACTAAGTGTGAACAGGTGCTGAACCTAGAGTCACCAACTCATATACAGTCAAGTAAATAAGGCAGCACACTGCAGCGCTGAAACATGCAAACATGAAAACTGAACTGCATTACTGCACTAGAAATATGAAAAATGAGAGCGTTTAGCGCATAAAAATGGCCAATTTTATGTGTACCTGGTAGCCACTTTAGGGCATCTCTCGTATACCAAGTCCTACGGTTTCCTTTCCTCGCTGAGAATACTCTCTTATATTCTCAGCGAGGAAAGGAAACCGTAGGACCTGGTATACGAGAGATGCCCTAAAGTGGCTACCAGGTACACATAAAATTGGCCATTTTTATGCGCTAAACGCTCTCATTTTTCATATTTCTAGTGCAGTAATGCAGTTCAGTTTTCATGTTTCATGTTTGCATGTTTCAGCGCTGCAGTGTGCTGCCTTATTTACTTGAGCCATATTGTAGGAACACCCATTCCTCTAGTGTCTGAATGTGGTGGCCATATTGGAGGCACACTCTTCCAGTATGGTATGTATGAGGCAGCCATATTTGAGGCACACCCATCCTGTATGTTCTGTATGAGGTGGCCATATTGGAGGCACACCCTTCCTGTATGGGTGGCCATATTGGAGGAACACCTTTCCAGTATGGTCTGTATGGGGTGACCACATTGGAGGCACAGCCTTGCTATATGGTCAGTATGGGGCAGCAACATTGGAGGCACATCCTTCCTGTATGGGGCAGCCACATAGGAGGCACACCCTTCCTGTATGGTCTGTATGAGGTGGCCACATTGGAGGCACACCATTCCTGTATGATCTGTATTGGGTGGCCACATTGGAGGCACACCCATCCTGTATGGTCTGTATGAGGTGGCCACATTGGAGGCACACCTTTCGTGTATGGAGCAACCACATAGGAGGCACACCCATCCTGTATGGTCTACATGGGGCAGCAACATTGGAGGCACACCCTTCCTGTATGGTCTGTATGAGACGGCCACATTGGAGGCACACCCTTCCTGTATGATCTGTATTGGGTGGCCACATTGGAGGCACACCATTCCTGTATGGTCTGTATGGGGCGGCCACATTGGAGGCACACCTTTTGTGTATGGAGCAACCACATAGGAGGCACACCCATCCTGTATGGTCTACATGGGGCAGCAACATTGGAGGCACACCCTTCCTGTATGGTCTGTATGAGGCGGCCACCTTTGAGGCACACCCTTCCTGTATGGTCTGTATAGTGCAGCCACATTGGAAGCACACCCTTCCTGTATGAGGTGGCCACATTGGAGGCACACCCTTCCTGTATGGACTGTATGAGGCGGCCACATTGGAGGCACACCCTTCCTGTATGATCTGTATTGGGTGGCCACATTGAAGGCACACCCTTCCTGTATGGTCTGTATGAGGCGGTCACATTGAAGGCACACCCTGCCTGTATGAGGTGGCCACATTGGAGGCACACCCATCCTGTATTGTCTATATTGGGCGGCCACACTGGAGGCACACCCTTCCTGTATGGGGCGGCCACATTGAAGGCACACCATTCCTGTATGGCCTGTATGGGGCAGCCACATTGGAGGCACACCCTTCCTGTATGGTCTGTATGAGGCGGCCACATTGGAGGCACACCCTTCCTGTATGGTCTGTATGAGGCGGCCACATTGGAGGCACACCCTTCCTGTATGGTCTGTATGAGGCAGCCACATTGGAGGCACACCCTTCCTGTATGGTCTGAACGAGGCGGCCACATTGGAGGCACACCCTTCCTGTATGGTCTGTATGAGGCGGCCACATTGGAGGCACACCCTTCCTGTATGGTCTGTATGAGGCGGCCACATTGGAGGCACACCCTTCCTGTATGGTCTGTATGAGGCGGCCACATTGGAGGCACACCCTTCCTGTATGGTCTGTATAAGGCGGCCACATTGAAGGCACACCCTTCCTGTATGGTCTGTATGGGGCGGCCACATTGGAGGCACACCCTTCCTGTATGGTCTGTATAAGGAGGCCACATTGAAGGCACAACCTTCCTGTATGGTCTGTATGGGGCAGCCACATTGGAGGCACACCCTTCCTGTATGGTCTGTATAAGGCGGCCACATTGAAGGCACACCCTTCCTGTATGGTCTGTATGGGGCGACCACATTGGAGGCACACCCTTCCTGTGTGGTCTGTATGATGTGGCCACATTGGAGGCACACCCTTCCTGTATGGTCTGTATGGGGCAGCCACATTGGAGGCACAACCTTCCTGTATGGTCTGTATGGGGCAGCCACATTGGAGGCACACCCTTCCTGTATGGTCTGTATGGGGCAGCCACATTGGAGGCACAACCTTCCTGTATGGTCTGTATGGGGCAGCCACATTGGAGGCACACCCTTCCTGTATGGTCTGTATGGGGGAAAATAAAATAAGACCGGCACTCATTTGTAAATTTTCAGAATTTCTAGATTTTTGTTCCGTGCTCTTCAAAAACCAACATGTTAGAGATTTGGGGTTTTACACATGCCTTTTTCAGACTCTCAGAGACTCCGTTTGAAAAAGGCATGTGCTCAAGACAAAATGCGTAACACATTTGTTTTTTGAAGAGCACGGAATAAAAATCTAGAAATTCTGAAAATTTACAAGTGAGTGCCGGTCTTTTTATGTTATTTGCATTGAGACGCCAATCCTAGACATGAGCACCACAGAGTGAGCGCAGACTGGAATTGATGTTTATTATCTATATGGGGCATTCATGCTGGCACCCCTTTCCAGTAGTGTCTGTAGGGGGGCAGTCATATTGGAGGCACAACCTTCCTGTAATGTATGGATGGGGTGTTCATATTGGAGGTACACTTTTCCTGTAATGTCTATATGTGGGGTGGTCATATTGAAGTCACACCCTTCCTGTAGTGTCTGTATGGGGGCAGTCATATTGGAGGTACACCCTTCCCGTAGTATCTGTATGGGTGGGCGGTCATATTGGAGTCACAACCTTCCGGTAGAGTCTGTACGGGGGCGGTCATATTGGAGTCACACCCTTCCCATAGTGTCTGTATGTGGGCGGTCATATCGATGGCACATCCTTCCTGTAGTGTCTGCATAGAGGTAGTCATTTTGGTGGCACACCCTTTCCTTGAAATCTGTATGAGGGTAGTCATATTTGAGGCACGTCTTTCTCGTAGTGTCAGTATAGAGGGTAGTCATATAAGAGTCACACCCTTCCCGTAGTGTCTGTATGAGTCGGCTGTATTGGGGGCACACCCTCCCCGTTATGTCTATATGGGGGCGTTCATATTAATTGCACATCCTTCTCATAATGTCTGTATGAGTTGGCTCTATCAGTGACACACCCTTCCCGTAGTGTCTGTATGGGGGGTAGTCATATTGGAGTCACACCCTTCCCGTAGTGTCTGTATGGGGGTAGTCATATTGGAGTCACACCCTTCTCGTAGTATCTGTATGGGGGTAGTCATATTGGAGTCACACCCTTCCCGTAGTGTCTGTATGGGGGTAGTCATATTGGAGTCACACCCTTCCCGTAGTGTCTGTATGGGGGTAGTCATATTGGAGTCACACCCTTCCCGTAGTATCTGTATGGGGGTAGTCATATTGGAGTCACACCCTTCCTGTAGTGTCTGTATGGGGGGGTAGTCATATTGGAGTCACACCCTCCCCATAGTGTCTGTATGGGGGGGTAGTCATATTGGAGTCACACCCTTCTCATAGTATCTGTATGAGGGTAGTCATATTGGAGTCACACCCTTCCCGTAGTGTCTGTATGGGGGGTAGTCATATTGGAGTCACACCCTTCCCGTAGTGTCTGTATGGGGGTAGTCATATTGGAGTCACACCCTTCCCGTAGTGTCTGTATGGGGGGTAGTCATATTGGAGTCACACCCTTCCCGTACTGTCTGTATGGGGGGTAGTCATATTGGAGTCACACCCTTCCCGTAGTATCTGTATGGGGGTAGTCATATTGGAGTCACACCCTTCCCGTACTGTCTGTATGGGGGGTAGTCATATTGGAATCACACCCTTCCCGTAGTGTCTGTATGGGGGTAGTCATATTGGAGTCACACCCTTCCCGTAGTGTCTGTATGGGGGTAGTCATATTGGAGTCACACCCTTCCCGTAGTGTCTGTATGGGGGGGTAGTCATATTGGAGTCACACCCTTCTCGTAGTGTCTGTATGGGGGGTAGTCATATTGGAGTCACACCCTTCCCGTAGTATCTGTATGGGGGTAGTCATATTGGAGTCACACCCTTCCCGTACTGTCTGTATGGGGGGTAGTCATATTGGAATCACACCCTTCCCGTAGTGTCTGTATGGGGGGTAGTCATACTGGAGTCACACCCTTCCCGTAGTGTCTGTATGGGGGGTAGTCATACTGGAGTCACACCCTTCCCGTAGTGTCTGTATGGGGGGTAGTCATATTGGAGTCACACCCTTCTCGTAGTGTCTGTATGGGGGGTAGTCATATTGGAGTCACACCCTTCCCGTAGTGTCTGTATGAGGGTAGTCATATTGGAGTCACACCCTTCCCGTAGTATCTGTATGGGGGTAGTCATATTGGAGTCACACCCTTCTCATAGTATCTGTATGAGGGTAGTCATATTGGAGTCACACCCTTCTCGTAGTGTCTGTATGGGGGGTAGTCATATTGGAGTCACACCCTTCCCGTAGTGTCTGTATGAGGGTAGTCATATTGGAGTCACACCCTTCTCATAGTATCTGTATGAGGGTAGTCATATTGGAGTCACACCCTTCCCGTAGTGTCTGTATGGGGTGTAGTCATATTGGAGTCACACCCTTCCCGCACTGTCTGTAGGGGGGGTAGTCATATTGGAATCACACCCTTCCCGTAGTGTCTGTATGAGGGTAGTCATATTGGAGTCACACCCTTCTCATAGTATCTGTATGAGGGTAGTCATATTGGAGTCACACCCTTCCCGTAGTGTCTGTATGGGGGGTAGTCATATTGGAGTCACACCCTTCCCGTACTGTCTGTAGGGGGGGTAGTCATATTGGAGTCACACCCTTCTAATAGTATCTGTATGGGGGGTAGTCATATTGGAGTCACACCCTTCCCGTAGTGTCTGTATGGGGGTAGTCATATTGGAGTCACACCCTTCCCGTAGTGTCTGTATGGGGGTAGTCATATTGGAGTCACACCCTTCCCGTAGTGTCTGTATGGGAGTAGTCATATTGGAGTCACACCCTTCCCGTACTGTCTGTATGAGGGTAGTCATATTGGAGTCACACCCTTCCCGTAGTATCTGTATGGGGGTAGTCATATTGGAGTCACACCCTTCCCGTAGTGTCTGTATGGGGGGTAGTCATATTGGAGTCATACCCTTCCCGTAGTGTCTGTATGGGGGGGTAGTCATATTGGAGTCACACCCTTCCCGTAGTATCTGTATGGGGGGTAGTCATATTGGAGTCACACCCTTCCCGTAGTGTCTGTATGGGGAGGTAGTCATATTGGAGTCACACCCTTCCCGTAGTGTCTGTATGGGGGGTAGTCATATTGGAGTCACACCCTTCTCGTAGTATCTGTATGGGGGTAGTCATATTGGAGTCACACCCTTCCCGTAGTGTCTGTATGGGGGGTAGTCATATTGGAGTCACACCCTTCTCGTAGTATCTGTATGGGGGTAGTGATATTGGAGTCACACCCTTCTCATAGTATCTGTATGGGGGTAGTCATATTGGAGTCACACCCTTCCCGTAGTGTCTGTATGGGGGTAGTCATATTGGAGTCACACCCTTCTCGTAGTGTCTGTATGGGGGGTAGTCATATTGGAGTCACACCCTTCCCGTAGTGTCTGTATGGGGGTAGTCATATTGGAGTCACACCCTTCTCGTAGTGTCTGTATGGGGGTAGTCATATTGGAGTCACACCCTTCCCGTAGTGTCTGTATGGGGGTAGTCATATTGGAGTCACACCCTTCCCGTAGTGTCTGTATGGGGGGTAGTCATATTGGAGTCACACCCTTCCCGTAGTGTCTGTATGGGGGTAGTCATATTGGAGTCACACCCTTCCCGTAGTGTCTGTATGGGGGGTAGTCATATTGGAGTCACACCCTTCCCGTAGTGTCTGTATGGGGGTAGTCATATTGGAGTCACACCCTTCCCGTAGTGTCTGTATGGGGGTAGTCATATTGGAGTCACACCCTTCCCGTAGTGTCTGTATGGGGGTAGTCATATTGGAGTCACACCCTTCCCGTAGTGTCTGTATGGGGGTAGTCATATTGGAGTCACACCCTTCCCGTAGTGTCTGTATGGGGGTAGTCATATTGGAGTCACACCCTTCCCGTAGTGTCTGTATGGGGGTAGTCATATTGGAGTAACACCCTTCCTCTACTGTCTGTATGGGGGTAGTCATATTGGAGTCACACCCTTCTCGTAGTATCTGTATGGGGGTAGTCATATTGGAGTCACACCCTTCCTCTACTGTCTGTATGGGGGTAGTCATATTGGAATCACACCCTTCCCGTAGTGTCTGTATGGGGGTAGTCATATTGGAGTCACACCCTTCCCGTAGTGTCTGTATGGGGGTAGTCATATTGGAGTCACACCCTTCCCGTAGTGTCTGTATGAGGGTAGTCATATTGGAGTCACACCCTTCCCGTAGTGTCTGTATGGGGGGTAGTTATATTGGAGTCACACCCTTACCGTAGTGTCTGTATGGGGGTAGTCATATTGGAGTCACACCCTTCCCGTAGTGTCTGTATGGGGGGTAGTCATATTGGAGTCACAACCTTCTCATAGTATCTGTATGAGGGTAGTCATATTGGAGTCACACCCTTCCCGTAGTGTCTGTATGGGGGTAGTCATATTGGAGTCACACCCTTCTCGTAGTGTCTGTATGGGGGTAGTCATATTGGAGTCACACCCTTCTCGTAGTGTCTGTATGGGGGATAGTCATATTGGAGTCACACCCTTCTAATAGTATCTGTATGGGGGTAGTCATATTGGAGTCACACCCTTCTCGTAGTGTCTGTATGGGGGTAGTCATATTGGAGTCACACCCTTCTCGTAGTGTCTGTATGGGGGATAGTCATATTGGAGTCACACCCTTCTAATAGTATCTGTATGGGGGTAGTCATATTGGAGTCACACCCTTCTCGTAGTGTCTGTATGGGGGATAGTCATATTGGAGTCACACCCTTCTAATAGTATCTGTATGGGGGTAGTCATATTGGAGTCACACCCTTCTCGTAGTGTCTGTATGGGGGATAGTCATATTGGAGTCACACCCTTCCTCTACTGTCTGTATGGGGGTAGTCATATTGGAGTCACACCCTTCCCGTAGTGTCTGTGTGGGGGTAGTGATATTGGAGTCACACCCTTCTCATAGTATCTGTATGAGGGTAGTCATATTGGAGTCACACCCTTCTCGTAGTGTCTGTATGGGGGTAGTCATATTGGAGTCACACCCTTCTCGTAGTGTCTGTATGGGGGTAGTCATATTGGAGTCACACCCTTCCCGTAGTGTCTGTATGGGGGTAGTCATATTGGAGTCACACCCTTCTCGTAGTGTCTGTATGGGGGTAGTCATATTGGAGTCACACCCTTCTCATAGTATCTGTATGAGGGTAGTCATATTGGAGTCACACCCTTCCCGTAGTGTCTGTATGGGGGTAGTCATATTGGAGTCACACCCTTCTCGTAGTGTCTGTATGGGGGTAGTCATATTGGAGTCACACCCTTCTCATAGTATCTGTATGAGGGTAGTCATATTGGAGTCACACCCTTCCCGTAGTGTCTGTATGGGGGGTAGTTATATTGGAGTCACACCCTTCCCGTAGTGTCTGTATGGGGGTAGTCATATTGGAGTCACACCCTTCCCGTAGTGTCTGTATGGGGGTAGTCATATTGGAGTCACACCCTTCTCGTAGTGTCTGTATGGGGGTAGTCATATTGGAGTCACACCCTTCTCGTAGTGTCTGTATGGGGGATAGTCATATTGGAGTCACACCCTTCTCGTAGTGTCTGTATGAGGGTAGTCATATTGGAGTCACACCCTTCCTCTACTGTCTGTATGGGGGTAGTCATATTGGAGTCACACCCTTCCCGTAGTGTCTGTATGGGGGGGTAGTCATATTGGAGTCACACCCTTCCCGTAGTGTCTGTATGGGGGTAGTCATATTGGAGTCACACCCTTCTCGTAGTGTCTGTATGGGGGATAGTCATATTGGAGTCACACCCTTCTCGTAGTGTCTGTATGAGGGTAGTCATATTGGAGTCACACCCTTCCTCTACTGTCTGTATGGGGGTAGTCATATTGGAGTCACACCCTTCCCGTAGTGTCTGTATGGGGGGGTAGTCATATTGGAGTCACACCCTTCCCGTAGTGTCTGTATGGGGGTAGTCATATTGGAGTCACACCCTTCTCGTAGTGTCTGTATGGGGGATAGTCATATTGGAGTCACACCCTTCCTCTACTGTCTGTATGGGGGTAGTCATATTGGAGTCACACCCTTCCCGTAGTGTCTGTGTGGGGGTAGTGATATTGGAGTCACACCCTTCTCATAGTATCTGTATGAGGGTAGTCATATTGGAGTCACACCCTTCCCGTAGTGTCTGTATGGGGGTAGTCATATTGGAGTCACACCCTTCCCGTAGTGTCTGTATGGGGGTAGTCATATTGGAGTCACACCCTTCCCGTAGTGTCTGTGTGGGGGTAGTGATATTGGAGTCACACCCTTCTCATAGTATCTGTATGGGGGTAGTCATATTGGAGTCACACCCTTCTCGTAGTGTCTGTATGGGGGTAGTCATATTGGAGTCACACCCTTCCCGTAGTGTCTGTATGGGGGTAGTCATATTGGAGTCACACCCTTCTCGTAGTGTCTGTATGGGGGTAGTCATATTGGAGTCACACCCTTCTCATAGTATCTGTATGAGGGTAGTCATATTGGAGTCACACCCTTCTCGTACTGTCTGTATGGGGGTAGTCATATTGGAGTCACACCCTTCTCATAGTATCTGTATGAGGGTAGTCATATTGGAGTCACACCCTTCCCGTAGTGTCTGTATGGGGGTAGTCATATTGGAGTCACACCCTTCCCGTAGTGTCTGTATGGGGGTAGTCATATTGGAGTCACACCCTTCCCGTAGTGTCTGTATGAGGGTAGTCATATTGGAGTCACACCCTTCCCGTACTGTCTGTATGGGGGTAGTCATATTGGAGTCACACCCTTCTCGTAGTGTCTGTATGGGGGTAGTCATATTGGAGTCACACCCTTCCCGTAGTGTCTGTATGGGGGGTAGTCATATTGGAGTCACACCCTTCTCGTAGTGTCTGTATGGGGGGTAGTCATATTGGAGTCACACCCTTCTCGTAGTGTCTGTATGGGGGTAGTCATATTGGAGTCACACCCTTCTCGTAGTGTCTGTATGGGGGGTAGTCATATTGGAGTCACACCCTTCTCGTAGTGTCTGTATGGGGGGTAGTCATATTGGAGTCACACCCTTCTCGTAGTGTCTGTATGGGGGTAGTCATATTGGAGTCACACCCTTCTCGTAGTGTCTGTATGGGGGGGTAGTCATATTGGAGTCACACCCTTCTCGTAGTGTCTGTATGGGGGTAGTCATATTGGAGTCACACCCTTCCTCTACTGTCACTATGTGGATGGCCATACTGGTTGACACTTTATGGCAGCTGAAATAAATGCAACATCTGTCGTGTCTGAGCTGGGATAGTACAGTTCACACATCCTGCAGCACTGCCATTCATTTCATTTTGCATAGAAACTGAACATAAAAAAACCCGAGACCTGAATCAGGAACAAGACAATAATTCAGATATGCCAAAATCCTCAAATTCTACCATTCATCCATATACTTCACTGAGGATCCTCCTCCGTGCTCCCACATAGGTACTACACCCCTCCATTCAGAGAACTGATATCGTTCCATCTACTCTACTCCTACACTTAGAGAATCCTGGCACGGCCCCACCCAGTGTACCAAAGCACCATTCTATTCACTGCTCTACCCCTACCCCCAGAGGATCATGGCACAGTCTCACCCAGTGTACCAAAGCACCATTCTATTCACTGCTCTACCCCTACTCCCAGACTATCATGGCACAGTACCACCCAGTGTACCAAAGCACCATTCTATTCACTGCTCTACCCCTACTCCCAGACTATCATGGCACAGTACCACCCAGTGTACCAAAGCACCATTCTATTCACTGCTCTACCACTACCTCCAGAGTATCATGGCACAATACCACCCAGTGTACCAATGCACCATTCTATTCACTGCTCTACCCCTACTCCCAGACTATCATGGCACAGTACCACCCAGTGTACCAAAGCACCATTCTATTCACTGCTCTACCCCTACTCCCAGACTATCATGGCGCCATCCCAGCCAGTGTACCAAAGCACCATTCTATTCACTGCTCTACCACTACCTCCAGAGTATCATGGCACAATACCACCCAGTGTACCAATGCACCATTCTATTCACTGCTCTACCCCTACCTCCAGAGTATCATGGCACAGTACCACCCAATGTACCAAAGCACCATTCTATTCACTGCTCTACCCCTACTCCCAGACTATCATGGCACAGTACCACCCAGTGTACCAAAGCACCATTCTATTCACTGCTCTACCCCTACTCCCAGACTATCATGGCGCCATCCCAGCCAGTGTACCAAAGCACCATTCTATTCACTGCTCTACCACTACCTCCAGAGTATCATGGCACAATACCACCCAGTGTACCAAAGCACCATTCTATTCACTGCTCTACCCCTACCTCCAGACTATCATTGCACAATACCATCCAGTGTACCAATGCACCATTCTATTCACTGCTCTACCCCTACCTCCAGAGTATCATGGCACAGTACCACCCAATGTACCAAAGCACCATTCTATTCACTGCTCTACACCTACCCCCAGAGTATCATGGCACAGTACCACCCAGTGTACCAAAGCACCATTCTATTCACTGCTCTACACCTACCCCCAGAGTATCATGGCACAGTACCACCCAGTGTACCAATGCACCATTCTATTCACTGCTCTACCCCTACCTCCAGAGGATCATGGCACAATACCACCCAGTGTACCAATGCACCATTCTATTCACTGCTCTACCCCTACCTCCAGAGGATCATGGCACAGTACCACACAGTGTACCAATGCACCATTCTATTCACTGCTCTACCCCTACCTCCAGAGGATCATGGCACAGTACCACCCAGTGTACCAATGCACCATTCTATTCACTGCTCTACACCTACCCCCAGAGGATCATGGCACAGTACCACCCAGTGTACCAATGCACCATTCTATTCACTGCTCTACACCTACCCCCAGAGTATCATGGCACAGTACCACCCAGTGTACCAAAGCACCATTCTATTCACTGCTCTACCACTACCTCCAGAGTATCATGGCACAATACCACCCAGTGTACCAATGCACCATTCTATTCACTGCTCTACCCCTACTCCCAGACTATCATGGCACAGTACCACCCAGTGTACCAAAGCACCATTCTATTCACTGCTCTACCCCTACTCCCAGACTATCATGGCGCCATCCCAGCCAGTGTACCAAAGCACCATTCTATTCACTGCTCTACCACTACCTCCAGAGTATCATGGCACAATACCACCCAGTGTACCAATGCACCATTCTATTCACTGCTCTACCCCTACCTCCAGAGTATCATGGCACAGTACCACCCAATGTACCAAAGCACCATTCTATTCACTGCTCTACCCCTACTCCCAGACTATCATGGCACAGTACCACCCAGTGTACCAAAGCACCATTCTATTCACTGCTCTACCCCTACTCCCAGACTATCATGGCGCCATCCCAGCCAGTGTACCAAAGCACCATTCTATTCACTGCTCTACCACTACCTCCAGAGTATCATGGCACAATACCACCCAGTGTACCAAAGCACCATTCTATTCACTGCTCTACCCCTACCTCCAGACTATCATTGCACAATACCATCCAGTGTACCAATGCACCATTCTATTCACTGCTCTACCCCTACCTCCAGACTATCATTGCACAATACCATCCAGTGTACCAATGCACCATTCTATTCACTGCTCTACCCCTACCTCCAGAGTATCATGGCACAGTACCACCCAATGTACCAAAGCACCATTCTATTCACTGCTCTACACCTACCCCCAGAGTATCATGGCACAGTACCACCCAGTGTACCAAAGCACCATTCTATTCACTGCTCTACACCTACCCCCAGAGTATCATGGCACAGTACCACCCAGTGTACCAATGCACCATTCTATTCACTGCTCTACCCCTACCTCCAGAGGATCATGGCACAATACCACCCAGTGTACCAATGCACCATTCTATTCACTGCTCTACCCCTACCTCCAGAGGATCATGGCACAGTACCACACAGTGTACCAATGCACCATTCTATTCACTGCTCTACCCCTACCTCCAGAGGATCATGGCACAGTACCACCCAGTGTACCAATGCACCATTCTATTCACTGCTCTACACCTACCCCCAGAGGATCATGGCACAGTACCACCCAGTGTACCAATGCACCATTCTATTCACTGCTCTACACCTACCCCCAGAGTATCATGGCACAGTACCACCCAGTGTACCAAAGCACCATTCTATTCACAGCTCTACCCCTACCTCCAGAGGATCATGGCACAGTACCACCCAATGTACCAAAGCACCATTCTATTCACTGCTCTACCCCTACCTCCAGAGTATCATGGCACAGTACCACCCAGTGTACCAATACACCATTCTATTCACTGCTCTACCCCTACTCCCAGACTATCATGGCGCCATCCCAGCCAGTGTACCAAAGCACCATTCTATTCACCGCTCTACCCCTACTCCCAGAGTATCATGGCACAGTACCACCCAGTGTACCAATACACCATTCTATTCACTGCTCTACCCCTACCTCCAGAGAATCATGGCACAGTACCACCCAATGTACCAATGCACCATTCTATTCACTGCTCTACCCCTTCCTCTACTCCCAGAGGATCATGGTGCCCTCCCAGCCAGTGTACCAAAGCACCATTCTATTCACTGCTCTACCCCTACTCCCAGAGAATCATGGCACAGTACCACCCAGTGTACCAATACACCATTCTATTCACTGCTCTACACCTACCCCCAGAGAATCATGGCACAATACCACCCAATGTACCAATGCACCATTCTATTCACTGCTCTACACCTACCCCCAGAGAATCATGGCACAATACCACCCAGTGTACCAATGCACCATTCTATTCACTGCTCTACCCCTACCGCCAGAGAATCATGGTACAGTACCACCCAGTGTACCAATACACCATACTATTTCGTGCCTTACCCCTACCTCTACCCACCAGAGTATCATGGCACAGTACCACCCAGTGTACCAAAGCACTATTCTATTCACTGCTCTACCCCTACCGCCAGAGTATCATGGCACAATACCACCCAGTGTACCAATGCACGATTCTATTCACTGCTCTACCCCTACACCCAGTGTATCATGGCACAGTACCACCCAGTGTACCAATGCACCATTCTATTAGTGCCTTATCCCTACCTCTACCCACCAGAGGATCATGGCGCCCTCCCAGCCAGTGTACCAATGCACCATTCTATTCAGTGCTTTACCCCTAACTCTACCCACAGAGGATCATGGCGTCATCTCAGGCAGTGTACCAATGCCCATTCTGTTCTGTGCTATACCCCTATTTCTACCCCTCGAGTATCACGTCACAGTCCCATACAGTGTACCAATGCCCCATTCTATTCAGTGCTTTACCCCTACCTCTCTACCCTAGAGAATTGTGGTGCCCTCCCACCCAGTGTACCAAAGCACCATTCTATTCATTGCTTTACTCCTACCCCTAGAGGATCATGGTGCCCTCACACCCAGTGTACCAAAGCACCACTCTGTTCAGTGCTCTACCCCTACTTCTACCCCTAGAGGATCATGTCACAGTCCCATACAGTGTACCAATTCCCCATTCTATTCAGTGCTTTACCCACAGAGTATCATAGTGCCGTCCTAGCCAGTGTACAAATGCTTCATTCTATTCAGTGCTCTACTCCTACCTCCAGAGTATCATAGCCCAGTCCCACCCAGTGTATCAATGCACCATTCTATTTAGTGCTATACCCCTACCTCTCTACCCCCAGAGGATCATAGTGCCCTCCCACTCAGTGTACCAATACCCCATTCTATCCCCTAGCTCTACTCCCAGAGTATCACTGCACAGTCCCACCCAGTGTACCAATGCACTATTCTATTCAGTGTTATATCCCCTACCTCTACCCCTAGAGGATCATGGTGCCCTCCCACCCAGTGTACCAATGCACTATTCTATTCAGTGTTATATCCACTACCTGTACCCCTAGAGGATCATGGTGCCCTCCCACCCAGTGTACCAATGCACCATTCTATTCAATGCTCTACCCCTACTCCTAAAATATCATGGCATCGTCCTACCCAGTGTACTGATGTATCATTCTACTTCGTGCTCTACTCCTAGAGTATCATGTTACAGTCCCTTCCAATGTACCAATGCCCCATTCTATTCAGTGCTCTACCCCTACATCTACCCCCAGAGTGTCATGGTGTCATCCCACCCAATGTATCAACACCCCTTCCTATTCAGTGCTCTACCCCTACCTCTAGAGTATCATGGTGCTGTCCCACCTAGTGTACCAATGTGCCATTCTATTTAGTGCTCTACCCCAACCTCTACCCCCAGAGGATCACGGTGTCGTCCTGCCCAGTGTACCAATGCACCATTCTATTCAGTGCTTTATCCCTACCTCTATCCACAGAGGATCATGGTGCCATCCCACCCAGGGTACAAATACACTAGTGTATTCAGTGTTCTATCCTCTACACAGTCCCACGCAGTGTACCAATGCATCATTTCATTCAGTGCTAAACTCCTAGACTCTCAAAGTATCATGGCACCGTCCCACCAAGTGTACCAATGCACCATTCTATTCAGTGCTCTACCCCTACATCTACTCCCAGAGTATCATCTCACAGTCCCATCAAGTGTACCATTGCCCCATCCTATTCAGTGCTATACTCCTACCTCTACCCCAGAGGATCATGGTGCCGTCCTACCCAGTGTATCAATGCACCATCCTATTCAGTGCTCTACCCCTACGTCTACTCCCAGAGGATCATGGCGCCGTCCCACCCAATGTACCAATGCACTATTCTATTCAGTGCTCTACCCCTACGTCTACTCCCAGAGGATCATGGCGCCGTCCCACCCAATGTACCAATGCAACATTCTATTCAGTGCTCTACCCCTACACCTACTCCCAGAGGATCATGGTGCCGTCCCACCCAATGTACCATTGCCCCATCCTATTCAGTGCTATACTCCTACCTCTACCCCAGAGGATCATGGTGCCGTCCTACCCAGTGTATCAATGCATCATTCTGTTCAGTGCTCTACCCCTACGTCTACTCCCAGAGGATCATGGTGCCGTCCTACCCAGTGTATCAATGCATCATTCTGTTCAGTGCTCTACCCCTACGTCTACTCCCAGAGGATCATGGCGCCATCCCACCCAATGTACCAATGCACCATTCTATTCAGTGTACTTTAGCACTCTTCTTCCCAGTGTACTCCTACATCATTCCATCTGCTCTACTCCTACACACAGAGGATCCCGGAACCTTTCCGCTTACGGTCACATGGCTTGGTTCCTTGGGCGTCTCGTGCTCCGCTGCCACCACTGTCACTGGACGTGCTGCTTTGTCGGCTGACAAGATTTCCTGATAGATAAGACCTTGATGCAGGCAAGGAGATGCCCGGAGGGGCAGGAACAGGAGTCGGGGGAGGGCTGGGGGCAGTTATATTTGGCTCTACCTTCCTTGCAACGAATTCAGATTTTTGTTTCTAAAACGACAAATGTAAATACATCACATGCATTGTATACATACATATATATATATATATATATATATATATATATATATATCTACACACACACACACCTACATACACACATACAGTACAGACCAAAAGTTTGGACACCTTCTCATTTAAAGATTTTTCTGCATTTTCATGACTATGAAAATTGTACATTCACACTGAAGGCATCAAAACTATGAATTAACACATGTGGAATTATATACTTAACAAAAAAGTGTGAAACAACTGAAATTATGTCTTATATTCTAGGTTCTTCAAAGTAGCCACCTTTTGCTTTGATGACTGCTTTGCACATTCAGTTATCCAGGGACCAGGGGGTCATTTCCTGTCTCTAATGCTAGGGGCGTCCTAGCTTGCCCTGTTCCCTGGATTACTTCTGATGGTGAAGATGCCAGGGCCATGCACCTTGCATTAGCTCCTGAATCCGCTCTCAGTCAGTACCCCTCCACACCCAGGGAAAAGGGGAGTAGTAGTGTAATGTAGTACACCAACCAGACTAACAAGATAATATGAACAGGGGTATCTAATCAGTGCAGGAGTAGGAGAAATCAGATGCTGTGGTCTTCTGGCTCCTCTCTGTTGCGATAAACCCGTGACACTGAATGTGACAAGTGACGTCTTGAGTAGATGTCCTAGATTTGACAAGTGATGTCCTCAGTAAATGTTCTGTATGCGAGAAGTGAGGTCAAACTCATTCACTGATATGTAAAACCTCCTGCTGAAATCTACAATGTGCACATCTTCAGAACCTATTCCTCTACTTGGTATAAGTAAACCCACTGGAAACCAGAATGTGGCCCTCGGTTGCTGAAAGTTGCATCAGTCACATATTGGATAGATAAACTTCCCGTAAGAGAATATGCTTATTACAATCATCTATTTGTAAGATGAGTTTTGTCCATATAGTATTAGGTCATTATGTGGACTCAGAGGTGGACACACAGAAGAAGAAAGCACACGACCTGTTACCTCTGTCAGTTCTCCCAGTAATTGCTGCCAGTAAAAAGAGAATCTGCAGTTATACAGAGTATACAATCAGAGTCACACAGTACATAGCAGAAACAAGGCAGGGACACAAGGCAGAGCGATGAACGGAAGAAGGGAACCTACTCTAGTCCAAGCCTTGGAGCCAATTAAACAAGCAGACAGACCCCCTTGACCAGGAGGTATAAGTTTTCTGTCTTCCACAAGTTTTTAGTAAAACTTGCCATAAAACTCTTACAGAGCTCAGAGACTAGTGACCTGGCAGAAGACATGGGGATAGAGGAGTTCAGTCCGGAAGCTTTACGTTGACCGAATCACTAAGTAGGGCTGGGTACTGCCAATGAGACGTGAGGTTTTAAAAAAAGACAAGCAAAAAGAGATACAGGCCTCACATGGTTTTTAGGATGTTAGTGTTCATAACTCTACAGCTTTACAGCCCTGACTGGTACATGACTCTGTAGTGCCTTACATAGGACTTGGGAACAATCTCAAAGATGTTCCTCTCCCTACAGACTTTCCTAACAAGTGAAGAATGGGCTTCTTCCCACCAAGTGAGCTCTGACCAATCCGCTCACTATTCTGGGCAGCATCCAGGAAAGACTTGTGGTCTTTCCTGATGAAGAAGTCTTTTGGACTTTGAAACGTGTAGAATGAACCACCATCCATTTGACAATCTGGGATATACGTCTCATCATTGATCAGCAAGTGCGGAAATCAGCCACAAACCTCTCTTCTCTCCTGGATATCATTTGGTCATTTACTGGCTCGTGGATGCGCTGCAGCTGATATGCTTCATTATATGCTTTATAGATACTCATAAAAGGGGAGTGTCATTTTGACTTTATTGCTTGCCATACTCCTCGGATAAGACCCTATGTTGCGCTGACCTCTCCTACAGCTCTTCGACTATTCTGGTCAGCACACATTCTCCCATTTGAAGACTTTTCACTATTGGTGAGCAGAAAACCATTTGAAGATCCTGATATTAAGGAACATTTGGGGAACTTCAATGTCTCACATCACATTTACTTCAATTCTACAGAAATTAGAAGTTTAAGTCAAGAAATCACAAGAAAAATCAATTCTCTAAAGTGCATGCAAAGCATTGTAGCCTGGGCCAGTGATCCACACAACACAGCCAGCCTACCTTGAAGATCTCAAATTCCTTCTTTGGCATCAAAAGCTATTAGCAGAAGATAATCAAAAACTTATGATACTCAGAAACTGTATGGAATAACAAAGTCACTTCTAAATCAGATGTAACAAGCAGAATACAGGTAGCAAAATCCAGAGGTTACCGCACCAATGACTGAAATACCCAGGTAGATGACACAGGCTCCTCACTATAGCACGGGTGACCACATAACGAGAGAGAGGAGCTGTGACCAAAGTCAGACTATGGGATCACCAGTGAGGCCATATTAGGCTGCCAAGACTTCTCAGTCAAGAGCGCTTGGAGAAGAGAAATACATTGGTTGTGAGCAGTTTTCTTCTACCATTCACAGACAAATGAAGATGTTCCCACTGGAAGTTCCCCCAGCCGCCACTTTGCAGGAATTAGTTATGACTGGTTTTAGCAATTATGCCTTTCCAGTATACCACTCATAACACAGGTTCTCCGAACATTGCATATGAGATAAGAAAATATTAGACCAAACATGAAACCTTTAAAGATCTAAAAGCGAATATTAGACTAGTAAACACTCAACAGAATATAGAAGGAGCAAAACATTAATCCTTCTATATCAAAACAGTGATCTACTATACACAGACAATCATCTACTGTACATAGCCACTAGATAACAGATCAAACATCTACTGTACACAGACACAGCTACAAGATCAATCATCTACTTTACATAGCCACTAGATAACAGATCAAACATCTACTGTACACAGACACCAGCTACAAGATCAATCATCTACTATACATAGCCACTAGATAACAGATCAAACATCTACTGTACACAGACACAGCTACAAGATCAATCATCTACTATACATAGCCACTAGATAACAGATTAAACATCTACTGTACACAGACACCAGCTACAAGATCAATCATCTACTATACATAGCCACTAGATAACAGATCAAACATCTACTGTACACAGACACAGCTACAAGATCAATCATCTACTATACACAGACAATCATCTACTGTACATAGCCACTAGATAACAGATCAAACATCTACTGTACACAGACACCAGCTACAAGATCAATCATCTACTATACATAGCCACTAGATAAAAGATCAATCATCTACTGTACACATACACAGCTACAAGATCAATCATCTACTATACATAGCCACTAGATAACAGATTAAACATCTACTGTACACAGACACCAGCTACAAGATCAATCATCTACTATACATAGCCACTAGATAACAGATCAAACATCTACTGTACACAGACACAGCTACAAGATCAATCATCTACTATACACAGACAATCATCTACTGTACATAGCCACTAGATAACAGATCAAACATCTACTGTACACAGACACCAGCTACAAGATCAATCATCTACTATACATAGCCACTAGATAAAAGATCAATCATCTACTATACACAGACACCAGCTACAAGATCAATCATCTACTATACACAGACAATCATCTACTGTACATAGCCACTAGATAAAAGATCAATCATCTACTATACACAAACACCAGCTACAAGATCAATCATCTACTATACACAGACAATCATCTACTGTACATAGCCACTAGATAACAGATCAAACATCTACTATACACAGACACCAGCTACAAGATCAATCATCTACTATACACAGACAATCATCTACTGTACATAGCCACTAGATAAAAGATCAATCATCTACTATACATAGCCACTAGATAACAGATCAAACATCTACTGTACACAGACACCAGCTACAAGATCAATCATCTACTATACATAGCCACTAGATAACAGATCAAACATCTACTGTACACAGACACCAGCTACAAGATCAATCATCTACTATACATAGCCACTAGATAACAGATCAAACATCTACTGTACACAGACACCAGCTACAAGATCAATCATCTACTATACATAGCCACTAGATAACAGATCAAACATCTACTGTACACAGACACCAGCTACAAGATCAATCATCTACTATACATAGCCACTAGATAACAGATCAAACATCTACTGTACACAGACACCAGCTACAAGATCAATCATCTACTATACATAGCCACTAGATAACAGATCAAACATCTACTGTACACAGACACAGCTACAAGATCAATCATCTACTATACATAGCCACTAGATAACAGATCAAACATCTACTGTACACAGACACCAGCTACAAGATCAATCATCTACTATACATAGCCACTAGATAACAGATCAAACATCTACTGTACACAGACACAGCTACAAGATCAATCATCTACTATACACAGACAATCATCTACTGTACATAGCCACTAGATAACAGATCAAACATCTACTGTACACAGACACCAGCTACAAGATCAATCATCTACTATACATAGCCACTAGATAACAGATCAAACATCTACTGTACACAGACACAGCTACAAGATCAATCATCTACTATACATAGCCACTAGATAACAGATCAAACATCTACTGTACACAGACACCAGCTACAAGATCAATCATCTACTATACATAGCCACTAGATAACAGATCAAACATCTACTGTACACAGACACAGCTACAAGATCAATCATCTACTATACACAGACAATCATCTACTGTACATAGCCACTAGATAACAGATCAAACATCCACTGTACACAGACACACCTACAAGATCAATCATCTACTATACATAGCCACTAGATAAAAGATCAATCATCTACTATACACAGACACCAGCTACAAGATCAATCATCTACTATACACAGACAATCATCTACTGTACATAGCCACTAGATAAAAGATCAATCATCTACTATACACAAACACCAGCTACAAGATCAATCATCTACTATACACAGACAATCATCTACTGTACATAGCCACTAGATAACAGATCAAACATCTACTATACACAGACACCAGCTACAAGATCAATCATCTACTATACACAGACAATCATCTACTGTACATAGCCACTAGATAAAAGATCAATCATCTACTATACATAGCCACTAGATAACAGATCAAACATCTACTGTACACAGACACCAGCTACAAGATCAATCATCTACTATACATAGCCACTAGATAACAGATCAAACATCTACTGTACACAGACACCAGCTACAAGATCAATCATCTACTATACATAGCCACTGGATAACAGATCAAACATCTACTGTACACAGACACCAGCTACAAGATCAATCATCTACTATACATAGCCACTAGATAACAGATCAAACATCTACTGTACACAGACACCAGCTACAAGATCAATCATCTACTATACATAGCCACTAGATAACAGATCAAACATCTACTGTACACAGACACCAGCTACAAGATCAATCATCTACTATACATAGCCACTAGATAACAGATCAAACATCTACTGTACACAGACACCAGCTACAAGATCAATCATCTACTATACATAGCCACTAGATAACAGATCAAACATCTACTGTACACAGACACAGCTACAAGATCAATCATCTACTATACACAGACAATCATCTACTGTACATAGCCACTAGATAAAAGATCAATCATCTACTATACACAGACACAGCTACAAGATCAATCATCTACTATACACAGACAATCATCTACTGTACATAGCCACTAGATAACAGATCAAACATCTACTACACACAGACACCAGCTACAAGATCAATCATCTACTATACACAGACAATCATCTACTGTACATAGCCACTAGATAACAGATCAAACATCTACTACACACAGACACCAGCTACAAGATCAATCATCTACTATACACAGACAATCATCTACTGTACATAGCCACTAGATAAAAGATCAATCATCTACTATACACAGACACCAGCTACAAGATCAATCATCTACTATACACAGACAATCATCTACTGTACATAGCCACTAGATAACAGATCAAACATCTACTGTACAGACACCAGCTACAAGATCAATCATCTACTGTACACAGACACCAGCTACAAGATCAATCATCTACTATACATAGCCACTAGATAACAGATCAAACATCTACTGTACACAGACACAGCTACAAGATCAATCATCTACTATACACAGACAATCATCTACTGTACATAGCCACTAGATAAAAGATCAATCATCTACTATACACAGACACAGCTACAAGATCAATCATCTACTATACACAGACAATCATCTACTGTACATAGCCACTAGATAACAGATCAAACATCTACTACACACAGACACCAGCTACAAGATCAATCATCTACTATACACAGACAATCATCTACTGTACATAGCCACTAGATAAAAGATCAATCATCTACTATACACAGACACCAGCTACAAGATCAATCATCTACTATACACAGACAATCATCTACTGTACATAGCCACTAGATAACAGATCAAACATCTACTGTACAGACACCAGCTACAAGATCAATCATCTACTATACACAGACACCAGCTACAAGATCAATCATCTACTATACACAATCATCTACTGTACATAGCCACTAGATAACAGATCAATCATCTACTATACACAGACACCAGCTACAAGATCAATCATCTACTATACACAGACAATCATCTACTGTACATAGCCACTAGATAACAGATCAAACATCTACTGTACACAGACACAGCTACAAGATCAATCATCTACTATACACAGACAATCATCTACTGTACATAGCCACTAGATAACAGATCAAACATCCACTGTACACAGACACACCTACAAGATCAATCATCTACTATACACAGACAATCATCTACTGTACATAGCCACTAGATAAAAGATCAATCATCTACTATACATAGCCACTAGATAACAGATCAAACATCTACTGTACACAGACACCAGCTACAAGATCAATCATCTACTATACATAGCCACTAGATAACAGATCAAACATCTACTGTACACAGACACCAGCTACAAGATCAATCATCTACTATACATAGCCACTAGATAACAGATCAAACATCTACTGTACACAGACACCAGCTACAAGATCAATCATCTACTATACATAGCCACTAGATAACAGATCAAACATCTACTGTACACAGACACCAGCTACAAGA
The DNA here is from genome assembly GCF_051348905.1 of Ranitomeya variabilis. Lineage (NCBI taxonomy): Eukaryota > Metazoa > Chordata > Amphibia > Anura > Dendrobatidae > Ranitomeya > Ranitomeya variabilis. The sequence continues at coordinate 690,112,867 of NC_135236.1, read as the reverse complement.
TCAATCATCTACTATACATAGCCACTAGATAACAGATCAAACATCTACTGTACACAGACACCAGCTACAAGATCAATCATCTACTATACATAGCCACTAGATAACAGATCAAACATCTACTGTACACAGACACCAGCTACAAGATCAATCATCTACTATACATAGCCACTAGATAACAGATCAAAAATCTACTGTACACAGACACAGCTACAAGATCAATCATCTACTATACACAGACAATCATCTACTGTACATAGCCACTAGATAAAAGATCAATCATCTACTATACACAGACACAGCTACAAGATCAATCATCTACTATACACAGACAATCATCTACTGTACATAGCCACTAGATAACAGATCAAACATCTACTATACACAGACACCAGCTACAAGATCAATCATCTACTATACACAGACACCAGCTACAAGATCAATCATCTACTATACACAGACAATCATCTACTGTACATAGCCACTAGATAACAGATCAAACATCTACTGTACAGACACCAGCTACAAGATCAATCATCTACTATACACAGACACCAGCTACAAGATCAATCATCTACTATACACAATCATCTACTGTACATAGCCACTAGATAACAGATCAATCATCTACTATACACAGACACCAGCTACAAGATCAATCATCTACTATACACAGACAATCATCTACTGTACATAGCCACTAGATAAAAGATCAATCATCTACTATACATAGCCACTAGATAACAGATCAAACATCTACTGTACACAGACACCAGCTACAAGATCAATCATCTACTATACATAGCCACTAGATAACAGATCAAACATCTACTGTACACAGACACCAGCTACAAGATCAATCATCTACTATACATAGCCACTAGATAACAGATCAAACATCTACTGTACACAGACACCAGCTACAAGATCAATCATCTACTATACATAGCCACTAGATAACAGATCAAACATCTACTGTACACAGACACCAGCTACAAGATCAATCATCTACTATACATAGCCACTAGATAACAGATCAAACATCTACTGTACACAGACACCAGCTACAAGATCAATCATCTACTATACATAGCCACTAGATAACAGATCAAACATCTACTGTACACAGACACCAGCTACAAGATCAGTCATCTACTATACATAGCCACTAGATAACAGATCAAACATCTACTGTACACAGACACAGCTACAAGATCAATAATCTACTATACACAGACAATCATCTACTGTACATAGCCACTAGATAAAAGATCAATCATCTACTATACACAGACACAGCTACAAGATCAATCATCTACTATACACAGACAATCATCTACTGTACATAGCCACTAGATAACAGATCAAACATCTACTATACACAGACACCAGCTACAAGATCACTCATCTACTATACACAGACAATCATCTACTGTACATAGCCACTAGATAAAAGATCAATCATCTACTATACACAGACACCAGCTACAAGATCAATCATCTACTATACACAGACAATCATCTACTGTACATAGCCACTAGATAACAGATCAAACATCTACTGTACAGACACCAGCTACAAGATCAATCATCTACTATACACAGACACCAGCTACAAGATCAATCATCTACTATACACAATCATCTACTGTACATAGCCACTAGATAACAGATCAATCATCTACTATACACAGACACCAGCTACAAGATCAATCATCTACTATACACAGACAATTATCTACTGTACATAGCCACTAGATAACAGATCAAACATCTACTGTACAGACACCAGCTACAAGATCAATCATCTACTATACACAGACACCAGCTACAAGATCAATCATCTACTATACACAATCATCTACTATACATAGCCACTAGATAACAGATCAAACATCTACTGTACACAGACACAGCTACAAGATCAATCATCTACTATACATAGCCACTAGATAAAAGATCAATCATCTACTGTACACATACACAGCTACAAGATCAATCATCTACTATACACAGACACAGCTACAAGATCAATCATCTACTATACATAGCCACTAGATAAAAGATCAATCATCTACTATACACAGACACAGCTACAAGATCAATCATCTACTATACACAGACAATCATCTACTGTACATAGCCACTAGATAACAGATCAAACATCTACTGTACACAGACACCAGCTACAAGATCAATCATCTACTATACACAGACAATCTACTGTACATAGCCACTAGATAAAAGATCAATCATCTACTATACACAGACACGAGCTACAAGATCAATCATCTACTATACACAGACACCAGCTACAAGATCAATCATCTACTATACACAATCATCTACTGTACATAGCCACTAGATAACAGATCAAACATCTACTGTACACAGACACAGCTACAAGATCAATCATCTACTATACATAGCCACTAGATAAAAGATCAATCATCTACTATACACAGACACAGCTACAAGATCAATCATCTACTATACATAGCCACTAGATAAAAGATCAATCATCTACTATACACAGACACAGCTACAAGATCAATCATCTAATATACATAGCCACTAGATAACAGATCAAACATCTACTGTACACAGACACCAGCTACAAGATCAATCATCTACTATACATAGCCACTAGATAAAAGATCAATCATCTACTGTACACAGACACAGCTACAAGATCAATCATCTACTATACATAGCCACTAGATAAAAGATCAATCATCTACTGTACACAGACACAGCTACAAGATCAATCATCTACTATACATAGCCACTAGATAAAAGATCAATCATCTACTGTACACAGACACAGCTACAAGATCAATCATCTACCATACATAGCCACTAGATAAAAGATCAATCATCTACTATACACAGACACCAGCTACAAGATCAATCATCTACTATACACAGACAATCATCTACTATACATAGCCACTAGATAAAAGATCAATCATCTACTGTACACATACACAGCTACAAGATCAATCATCTACTATACATAGCCACTAGATAAAAGATCAATCATCTACTGTACACATACACAGCTACAAGATCAATCATCTACTATACACAGACACAGCTACAAGATCAATCATCTACTATACATAGCCACTAGATAAAAGATCAATCATCTACTATACACAGACACAGCTACAAGATCAATCATCTACTATACACAGACAATCATCTACTGTACATAGCCACTAGATAACAGATCAAACATCTACTGTACACAGACACCAGCTACAAGATCAATCATCTACTATACACAGACAATCTACTGTACATAGCCACTAGATAAAAGATCAATCATCTACTATACACAGACACGAGCTACAAGATCAATCATCTACTATACACAGACACCAGCTACAAGATCAATCATCTACTATACACAATCATCTACTGTACATAGCCACTAGATAACAGATCAAACATCTACTGTACACAGACACAGCTACAAGATCAATCATCTACTATACATAGCCACTAGATAAAAGATCAATCATCTACTATACACAGACACAGCTACAAGATCAATCATCTACTATACATAGCCACTAGATAAAAGATCAATCATCTACTATACACAGACACAGCTACAAGATCAATCATCTAATATACATAGCCACTAGATAACAGATCAAACATCTACTGTACACAGACACCAGCTACAAGATCAATCATCTACTATACATAGCCACTAGATAAAAGATCAATCATCTACTGTACACAGACACAGCTACAAGATCAATCATCTACTATACATAGCCACTAGATAAAAGATCAATCATCTACTGTACACAGACACAGCTACAAGATCAATCATCTACTATACATAGCCACTAGATAAAAGATCAATCATCTACTGTACACAGACACAGCTACAAGATCAATCATCTACCATACATAGCCACTAGATAAAAGATCAATCATCTACTATACACAGACACCAGCTACAAGATCAATCATCTACTATACACAGACAATCATCTACTATACATAGCCACTAGATAAAAGATCAATCATCTACTGTACACATACACAGCTACAAGATCAATCATCTACTATACATAGCCACTAGATAAAAGATCAATCATCTACTGTACACATACACAGCTACAAGATCAATCATCTACTATACACAGACACAGCTACAAGATCAATCATCTACTATACATAGCCACTAGATAAAAGATCAATCATCTACTATACACAGACACCAGCTACAAGATCAATCATCTACTATACACAGACACAGCTACAAGATCAATCATCTACTATACATAGCCACTAGATAAAAGATCAATCATCTACTATACACAGACACAGCTACAAGATCAATCATCTAATATACATAGCCACTAGATAACAGATCAAACATCTACTGTACACAGACACCAGCTACAAGATCAATCATCTACTATACATAGCCACTAGATAAAAGATCAATCATCTACTATACACAGACACCAGCTACAAGATCAATCATCTACTATACACAGACAATCATCTACTATACACAGACACCAGCTACAAGATCAATCATCTACTATACACAATCATCTACTATACATAGCCACTAGATAAAAGATCAATCATCTACTATACACAGACACAGCTACAAGATCAATCATCTACTATACATAGCCACTAGATAAAAGATCAATCATCTACTATACACAGACACCAGCTACAAGTTCAATCATCTACTATACACAGACAATCATCTACTGTACATAGCCACTAGATAAAAGATCAATCATCTACTATACACAGACACAGCTACAAGATCAATCATCTACTATACATAGCCACTAGATAAAAGATCAATCATCTACTATACACAGACACCAGCTACAAGATCAATCATCTACTATACATAGCCACTAGATAAAAGATCAATCATCTACTATACACAGACACCAGCTACAAGATCAATCATCTACTATACACAATCATCTACTGTACATAGCCACTAGATAAAAGATCAATCATCTACTGTACACAGACACCAGCTACAAGATCAATCATCTACTATACACAGACAATCATCTACTGTACATAGCCACTAGATAAAAGATCAATCATCTACTATACACAGACACAGCTACAAGATCAATCATCTACTATACACAGACAATCATCTACTATACACAGACACCAGCTACAAGATCAATCATCTACTATACACAATCATCTACTATACATAGCCACTAGATAAAAGATCAATCATCTACTATACACAGACACAGCTACAAGATCAATCATCTACTATACATAGCCACTAGATAAAAGATCAATCATCTACTATACACAGACACCAGCTACAAGATCAATCATCTACTATACACAGACAATCATCTACTGTACATAGCCACTAGATAAAAGATCAATCATCTACTATACACAGACACAGCTACAAGATCAATCATCTACTATACATAGCCACTAGATAAAAGATCAATCATCTACTATACACAGACACCAGCTACAAGATCAATCATCTACTATACACAATCATCTACTGTACATAGCCACTAGATAAAAGATCAAACATCTACTGTACACAGACACCAGCTACAAGATCAATCATCTACTATACACAGACAATCATCTACTGTACATAGCCACTAGATAAAAGATCAATCATCTACTGTACACAGACACCAGCTACAAGATCAATCATCTACTATACACAATCATCTACTGTACATAGCCACTAGATAAAAGATCAATCATCTACTGTACACAGACACAGCTACAAGATCAATCATCTACTATACACAGACAATCATCTACTGTACATAGCCACTAGATAAAAGATCAATCATCTACTATACACAGACACAGCTACAAGATCAATCATCTACTATACACAGACAATCTACTGTACATAGCCACTAGATAAAAGATCAATCATCTACTATACACAGACACAGCTACAAGCTCAATCATCTACTATACACAGACAATCATCTACTGTACATAGCCACTAGATAAAAGATCAATCATCTACTATACACAGACACCAGCTACAAGATCAATCATCTACTATACACAGACAATCATCTACTGTACATAGCCACTAGATAAAAGATCAATCATCTACTATACACAGACAATCATCTACTGTACATAGCCACTAGATAACAGATCAAACATCTACCAGTCAAGTAAGTATGTATAGAAGGGGTGCACCCCTGGGTTCATAGTGAGACCGGGTGCAATACCTAGTCTGTTCAACAAATTAACCAAAACAAAGAAGAAAAAAAAAAAAGACTAGACCAATAATGGTATGCACACCCATGGATAGCACAAAAACATCATAGTACTTTATTGACACCTCAGAAAAAGACAAACACGGGATAAAAGCATTTAAAAAAGACCTAAATCTAGGACCAGTGGTCCTCACCCCTATACAGATCATGCCTAATATAACATAACCAAAGCATAAAGTGCGGATACCAATCTATATAGACCTAAATAATGTGCTTGGTTACGTTAGTACAAATACGCAGTATCTCTTGTTTAAGTGCATCAAATAGCAAACCAATAAGCTATAACAAACCAAAATATGGCAAATACAGAGAAAAAGGAACTATATAATGGCACACAATACACTGTAGTCATGTATCGACATAATAGTGGCTGCATAAGTAAGGCAAAATAAGTTGCAGTATTATACAGGGTGGAGCGCGGTAATTTGCTTTTTTGCACTGCATGCTGTGGCGGCACTGTCGGGTGGGTGTGGCTTACAGTGGCTGATGGGAGATTTGTATTCCTCCGCCTTTCAGTTGCCATCATGCAGTGGACACGTGAGGAGAGGTCATTTTGTGTTGAAGCGTATTTTTCTAATGCCCACTCGATCATTGCAGTGCAGCGTGCTTGTCGTTTGCAATTCGCTGTTCCTCCACGCGGACGTGTTCCTGGACGGCAATCAATTGTAAATTGGGTGAATGCATTCAGAACAGCAGGGAATGTGTCATGTGTACGAAGGGGACCTGAGAGAAGGATTACAACACCACAAAACATCGAGAGAGTTAGAGCAGCAGTACTGCAATCTCCGAAACGCTCTGCTCGGAAGCAATCATTTGCTCTTGGCATTTCAAGACGTTCTCTCCACCGGATTCTTCATGATGAACTGAATTTTCACCCGTATAAAATGTGCGTGGTCCAACAATTGTCAGCACGGGACTATTTGACACGGCGGACCTCTTGTGAAGACATGTTAGCAACGATACCCCGTGACGCAATTGTGCTTTTTTCTGATGAGGCACATTTTCACCTCAGTGGGTGTGTAAACAAACAAAATATGCGTTACTGGAGTGAAACAAACCCCAGAGAAGTTCACGAGAGACCTCTGCATTCGGACCGCGTCACTGTGTGGTGCGCCATATCACGAGTAGGCATCATTGGTCTTTACTTTTTTCAGGATAACAGTCGTGCCATAACTGTGAACTCCGAACGGTACTTGTCTATGATACAGGATTATTTTCAGCCGGCTCTTGAGGCAATGGAACTAGAGGATACATGGTTCCTACAGGATGGTGCCACTGCACACACAGCGAGGGTTACCATGAATTGTTTGAGGCAAATGTTTCCTGGACGGCTTATCTCTTTGTGGGGAGATGTGAACTGGCCAGCACGCTCACCACATTTAGCCCCATGCGATTTTTTCCTTTGGGGTTACCTGAAGTCTAAGGTGTATATCAACCGTCCCAACACCTTGGAAGACCTAAGGAACAATATTGAATCTGAAACTGGCAGAATACCAGTGGACATGCTTGTTAGAGTTCATGAAAACTTCAGAAAACGTATGCAGCAGTGTGTGGATAGCGAAGGTCGACATTTGCCAGATACACTATTTAAAACCATGTAATTTAAAAATTCCATTACTGTTCAGTATAATTAAAATATAAAATAAATTTTTCTAATGATCATAATTTTTTTATTTCATTCCCAAATCAGCAAATTACCGCGCTCCACCCTGTACAAGCATGCTCAATACCTGAACGATATTAGCCCCAATGTACCCATCACAAAGTGACCCTAAGCGGTCATCATAAGACCCATGCGTATCGCTGCAGCTTCGTCAGGGGCTTTTGCCTCACCCCTTATTCTGTCTCTTGTTTTCTCTGACTGCCTCGACCTGCGTTATCTTTTAGCACCGGTGCTACAGCCTTCATTCTTGGCACTCTTGTCCCATCTCCTTCAAATCCGTAAGCTTACTGCCCTTTATTTGAATTGGCAGTACTTCTAGGGAGCCCTGCTCCATACCTGGCCAGGTCTTATGAGGACAGCTTAGGGTCACTTTGTGATGGCTACATTGGGGCTAGTATCGTTCAGGTATTGAGCATGCTTATATAACAGAGATTGGTATCCGCACTTTATGCTTTGGTTATGTTATATTAGGCATGATCTGTATAGGGGTGAGGACCACTGGTCCTAGATTTAGGTCTTTTTTAAATGCTTTTATCCTGTGTTTGTCTTTTTCTGAGGTGTCAATCAAGTACTATGATGTTTTTGTTCTATCCATGGGTGTGCATACCATTATTGGTCTAGTCTTTTTTCCTTCTTTGTTTTGGTTACATCTACCAGTCAACACTAGAGAACTGTAAAGTTCAGTGTCTGCTGCTGAACTCCAAACACAGAATTCTCCCGGAAGTCCGTTTTAGTCTTCGGAGATCCGGGAGGTGAGAGAGCCCTTTGGCAGCCCCCTAGCACTTACTACCACCAGTTCACAGCAAAGTTTGGGTCCTCAATGGCTTCAATGGGGTTTTGGTTCTGGTACAAGTTTGTGTAGAGTTCTGGTCAGGGCTGTGGAGTCGGAGTCAAAGTTGTGGAGTCGGAGTCCATTTTGGTGGAGTCGGTGTCATGGAAATTGAAGAGCCGGAGTCGGAGGTTTGGCTTACAGACTGCACAGCCCTGGCAGGGCTGTGGAGTCGGAGTCCTGGAGTCTGACTCTATTTTGGTGGAGTCGGAGTCATGGAAATTGAAGAGTCGGAGGTTTGGCTTGCCAACTCCACAGCCCTGGTTCTGGTACCCGAACCGAACTTTTGACTAAAGTTTGTCGAACACAACGAACCAGAACATCCACGGGTACGCTCATTCCTTGTCACCACCTATAAAATCAGTCATCTACTACAAACGGTAACCACTTACAAAATTAATAATCTACTATAGAAAGTCACCACCTACAAGATCAGTGATCTACTAGTCACATCTAACAAGATCAGGGATCTACTATAGAGTCACCACACAGTCATTATCTGTTACATCTATAATCTACTAGTCATCAGCTACAAAATCAGTGATCTACTATACAAGATCAACGATCTACTAGTCACCACCTATAAAAATCATTAATCTTTTATAGACAGTCACCACTCACAAAATTAAAGACCTTCTTTACATGATCACTACAAACAGGATCAGTGATCTGCTATAAAGTCATCACCAACAAGATATCAATGATCTACCTTACAAATTTATATACATTGTATACTTACACACGTGGTCAAAAGTTTTGTACCTTCTGGTTAAGTAAGAAAAAAAGTAATGCTCAGAGTAAATTTACTGAATATCAACTAACGAGAATCCTATTGCTTGTGAATTGTGGAAACAAACTAATGACCCAACCTGGACAAAAATTATGGTTCTCTAACTTAATATTTTGCTGCACAATCATTTTCAGGCAATCATTGAAAAACACACACAAAAAAAAAAGATTTCTGTTGCGCTCAGCGAGACTTGTGCCCTGTCCACAGATATTTTGTCCCTTGAGCAGACATCTCCTTCTGTCTCAGGTGTGGATGGTCTTCTCCAGACTGCAAGTCTCGTTTCCATCCAGAGATGTTCTGTAGGATGGCGATCAGGGCCATAGAAGCCTTTTCAGAAGAGCACAATGCTTTGCTCTCAGCCATTCTTGGATGTTTTAGCTGTGTTTTGGGCCATTATCCTGTTTTAGGAGCCATGGCCAGCGGCTCAGAGCAAGATTTCTGGCCCTGGGCAGCACATTTGGCTCCAGGAAGCCTTAGAAGTTTTGAAATGTCATTGCATCCTGCAGTCTAAGGGTAACGTTTCTCCATGTGGAGAGTGACAAGCCAAGCCTGGCATGTCAGAGTGATAGGTGGTGCTCTTTGAAGAGGATTTGCATATTGTATCTTGCACAAATTCAAGTCCCCCCTTTGCCAGATGCAGCAGAGCAGTTCCAGAACATCCACAAGCAACTCCATGCGTCCCAGGAGGTACAATGTTCTTTGCTTCATCTTTACGTCTGTGAACATAGAGCAGATGTGATGCCAAGATGCTTGATCTGTGTCTACTCCGTCCACAGGACATTCTTCAGGAGATTTGTGGCTCATCACTATGCATTATGGCAAATTCCAGTCTACTTTTCTACAATTTGCTTTCAGTGGTTTCCTCCTCGATCATTTTCCATGTAATCCGCATTGGCACCCTTAGCACAGGATGGTGCAACATGACACTGATGAACCTTGACCTCGGAGTTCACCTCTAATCTCTTTTCTGAGCTCTGTGGCGTCCATTTGTATTGTCTGTCTCTTCAATTATTCAACAGTTTTCCTCTTGCAGCCACATCCAGCCACGTCTTCTACAGTCCTGTAGACATTACACTGAATATGTGCAGCTGTAGTCACAGGAACATCGGCTGTCTGGAGAAGTCGTATAGCCTTTACCCTTAACTTTGTCTATAATTTCCTTTCTAACCTCCCGAGACAACTTTCTCCTCAGCTTTCTCTGCTCCATGTTCAGTGTGGTCCACATCATGATAACAAACAGCACAGTGACTACTTTTCACCCTGTAAATAGGCGACTAATTACAACTTTGTAGAAACCTGTGATGCTACAGGACGTACCTTAGTATCCATTTTTTTTTTTATCTGGGACAGTTATTCTTTATGTTTTTTACTATTTTTCTATAGAAGCACACCTCACAAGCAATTTTTGATGCTCATTAATTGAAGTTTAGTAAATATAAATTGAGAATTCCTTTGTTCAGTTACCATTGTGGGGTTTTCTTACTTTAACAGAAGGGTACTAACAAATTGACCACATGTATATGTATTACTGAAGGAATAAAATGACTTTCTGTGCGAAGAAAATTCCATAATACTAAGGTACAAATATTCAGTACAGAGTAATAGTGAAGTACTCTGGGTTGTGGTGAAGGTACCTGGATGGTGTGGCTGTAGACCGGCTCTGAACGCTCCAATGAGGTCTCCTCAGGTTTCATTACTCCCAGGATGTTGTTTGGCACAAATCCAGACGATCCACTGGAGTTCCGAACCTTCCACCATTGCTTCTTGTCATCAATGACCTGAAATGTAGAGAGAAGCAGGTGGAGCCACACTGCATCTGAGAAGAAACATGTCCTTAAAGCCATTGATGCCGAGAAAAGAATCACAGAGTGCACTAGTTTCTATTGGAAATCGAATGAGACTGACCCACAGTCTCCAAATAGGCGAAAAAACAAACGGATTCCATACATAGAACATCCGATTATTAGGGGGAAATTGCAAATCGGTAACAAACTGTAAATGGTCTTGTAAATCTTGTAATAACTGCTGCAGTGAAGAAAAAAAAAAAAAAAACAAAGAAAAAAAAAAAACAGATTTCATGCGAATTCTTGGGCTGAAAGTCCGAGGTTTCTTTAGGCCAGGTTCACACAAGCGTGTAACAGTCAGAGTTGCTGGTTCCTCTGATCCCTGCCATTTATCTATTGGTAGAAATTATGGAAAGTTTACAAACCAGCAGAGAAGTAGAGATGAGCAGATAACTCTCCCCCAGAATTCGATCCACGTAAATCCCAATTAACCGGCTTCTAATTGTCTCAAAGACGTGGAGAACACAGAATTCCCTTGAATACATTTTGAGCTTTGTAATGCAAATAAAGCATTTTTAATGTCCAAATGACGTCATCCCATCTGGTGGGGGAAAACGGACGGCAACCAGGTGTAACCAACAGCATAGCATGATTAACGGCACTCTGCAGAAATAGACTGTTTAGGGTATGTGCCCACGATCAGGAACTGCTGCGGGTTGTACCCTGCGTACTTGTGCAGCATCAAACCCGCAGCGGCCAGATGCTACAGCATGGTGGATGGGATTTCTACTAACGCCTACGGAGACGGACATGCGGCATGTCTTTCCAGACTGCAGCATGTAAATTTTTCTTGCACAGAGAGTCTCCGTAAGAGAAATTTCAACAATAGAATGTATGGAACACTGTGAATCCGCACGGTTCAGTGAACATAGAGGATACCCATGTTCAATAGAAGGCAGCGCTTTGGATACTCTGCTAGTTCCGTGGGAAGTCAGCCTGATCTTTTTTCTTGTATAAATGGTCTAAAATGTATCTCTTATGGGGAGGCATTTGTATGGATTATTGTTCTTTATAGATGGGTGGTGTAAATTGAAGGAGCCAAAGCATTTTCACATAGTTGGATGCAATAGTTCTCTGTTTCGGGAGTATAAAGAATTTGGCACTGTGCCAAATAAAGAAGCAATAGCTTTTCCATAAACCATCCAAAAGTTATCCCTTTAATTAGAGAGACAAAACAGGTGCTCGGTTTTGAATGTAAAGAATGAATGAGCTCTCAACTAAAAGTGAAAAAAACCAAATCTTTTGGGTGTTCACAACTACTTTGTCCAATCATTGTATGATTAGCAATTACAAAGGCTTATCAAGTCGTCCAAAAATTATTGCGGTTTTACTACAGACAAAACAGTTGCACGGTCTTGAATGTGAAGATCTGGCATCTTAACCAGTTCAAAATCTTCCCTTTTTGGGGTCTATAACTGGTTTACTAATCACAAAATGATTACGCAACTAAGGAGGATTTTTTGGGGGGCAGAAATTCCAAAATGTATCCCTTTTTCTTTAGAGATAAAATAATGTATTGAAATGAAGAAGTTGTGGCTTGTTGTCGCCACCAAACCTTTTAAAAACTTAGCTCTAATTTGAGAGCTGATTCTTGAGGGGAAAAACAGGAGCATAGGTTTCCCAGCATCAGTAGTAGTTAGGCACTATAAAACACAGTGGACAGCATTAGAAGATAGCTAGGCTGAGCAGGCAAGGAGATGCTTAGCAGTTTGGGATACAGTCTCGCACCACGATGCACAGTGAGCAGCCAGGCGGTGTGTGGCTAACCTGGCTGTGCAGTGACTGCACCAAGGCCAGCATGGTCAACAGAGGTAAGTTGGGCAGGCAAGGAGATGCTCGGTAATTTAGTGCCAGCAACAATAGCAGCAGTACTACAGTATAGTCAAGGCCAAAAGTGTTGGCACCCTTGAAATGGTTTTAGAAAATTAAGTATTTCTCCCAGAAAATTATTGCATTGACACGTGTTTTGTCAGACACCCATTTCCTTTGCGTGCATTGGAGCAAGACAAAAAAAAAAAAAAAGAGGAAAAACAGGATAAATTAAACATAACTTCACACAAAACCTCAAAAATAGTCTGGACTGGATAACTGCAGTCATTCGCTTCCTATAACCATCCACAACCTTCAAACACCTCTCAGCTGGAATTTTGGACAACTTCTTCTGCAAACTGCTTCAGGTCACTCATACTTTAATGCGCCTTCTACCAAGAGCAATTTTAAGATCTCTCCACAGGGGTTCAATGGGATTTAGATCCAGAATCATTGCTGCCACTTCAGAACTAGCGCTTTGTTTCCATCCATTTCTGGGGCTTCTTAAAGTATGTTTGGGATCATTGTCATGCTTGAAGATCCATGATGCACGACGCAAAACCAGTTTTTTTTTACACTAGGCACTAAATTGCCACCCAAAATCCTTTGGTAATCTTCAGATTTCATGATGTCTTGCACACAGTCAAAACACCCAACGTCAGAGGCAGCGATAAAACTCCAAAACATCTTTGAACCTCCACCATATCTGACCGTAGGTATTGTGTTCTTTTCTTTGTAGGCCTCATTCCATTTTCAGTAAACAGAAGAATGATGTGCTTTACCAAAAAGCTGTATCTTGGTCTCATCTGTCCACAAGACGCTTTCCAAGAAGGATTTTGGCTTCTCACTTACATTTTGGCAAACTGCAGTTTAGCTTTTTTATGTTTCTGTGTCAGCAGTGGGGTCCTCCAGAGTCTTCTACCATAGCGTTTCATTTCATTTACATGTGGACTTCTAGTTACCGCTGACACTGATGCCCCATGAGCCTTCAGGATAGCTTGAATTTCCCTGGACATCGATTGGGGCTTCTTATCCGCCATCTGGACTATCCTGCGTTGCAACCTTTCAATTTTTCTCTGCTGTCTATGTCCAGGGAGATTAGCTACAGGGCTATGGGTTATAAACTTCTTGATTATGTTGTGCACCGTGGACAAACAAACATCAAGATCTCTGGAGATGAACTTGTAACGTGGGGATTGTTAATATTTTTCATGAATTTTGGCTCTCAAGTCCTCTTTCTGTTCTCCATGCTTAGTGTGGCACACACAGACACACAATGCGAAGATTGAGCCAACTTTTCCCCTTTTATCTGGTTTTCAGATGTGATTTTCATACTACCTACAACTATTACTTGCCATAGGTGATTGTAACGAGCATCACACAGTTACAACAAAGTTGTTTACCCCCAATTTGGAAAGGTGTCAACAATTTTGTCTGGCCCACTTTTGGGGTTATGTGAGAAATTATGTCCAATTTGCTTTTTTTCTCTTTTTTTTGTATTGCTCCAATACATACAAAGGAAATAAACCTGTGTAACAAAGCATGTGTAATTGTGATAATGTTCTGGCGGAAATACTCCATGTTCTGGAACAATTTCAAAGGTGCTGTGGAGACACGGGGGTCAGTGGGTGCTCTCGTCCGCTGGCCCGGCTGTCTTTAGTAAGACTGCATGGACCAGGGCTCATACCACTGAATGCCCGCTCTATCTCCCCGTGGGCAGAACACTACTCAGACAACACAGGGTGAGGATAAAACAGTGTGGCGATACTTTATTGAACCACAACACATAATAGCATACAGAACAGTCCCAGCAAATACCCAAGATGGTGCAAATTATAAATTCTAACCCTTCCGCTGACTTGCCGGGATTAGAGCCACTTCCAGTGTCGTATACCCCTACTAGTAGCTACCCACTTTTGGCGGGCCCCCACAACGAGGAGGTAACGACATGTTAGGAAGATAACAGAGCAGTGAGGTATGTGGCCAGGTGAACCGATTGTCCCAGCCTGGATTTTTAAGACATTTCTGAGGTTTCAGTGATGGTCAATGAAGCAGTCCTGTGTTCTTCCAGCCAGGTCCGTAGTACCCTAAGCTGAAATCCTCAAGAGTCACACCGACCAGAAGAAAAAGTCTCTTTATGGTGGCATGTAACCAATTTTTAGATTTAACAAGTGTCCTTCAGTCCACCATCACAGATAAGAGGAAGAATGGTGATGAGATCGAGTAGCATTACATGAATATTTAAACTATTTGAATAGTTTTTCCCTCTCCGCTTTCAAAGTCAACAAACCTTCTCCATAACACAATGCATAATTAGCATATCAGCAAATATTGTTGTCATGCCTCACAGTTTTACAAAGATAACAGAAGACAAACTGTAGGATACAACATCAGGGGCCAATATTCGTCTAACAAGAAGAGTCAACAGTTTATGATTCTGGGTCTACACAATTTACGTCTGGCATAATTAAGAAAAAAAAAATGTTGAGTCGTCACAGGTGCCAACACTTTCGGCCATGACTGTATATGACATGATGGACAGGCAGTAGATGCCCAGCAGAATGTAGTTAATTGGCACTGGGGCAACAGAGCCATGTAGACAGTAAACAGACAGGCAGATGGTATGGTTGATCTAATCATTGTATAGACCATCAGTGCATGAAAGTCTGCCCTGATCCACTCCCGATTCATTTTGATAAATTTATATGCTAGTAACAGATACCCACTCTGCTTTGGTGAGTCAAATCCACCAGCTGCACCAAATACCCTTCCTGACTGGACACAACAGTGGTCTCGCAGTAATCTGGTCCATTTCTTGCCACTGGACCAACTTGTTGACTCAGAACTCCATGGGATCGGGGCTCAGGGAATCTACGAGAAAGGACACAGCCTGGGTACGACTGAACCTGGCTGTATAGCTCATGTGCTTGTTTGCTGATGTGCACCATAACAATATATTTTTTTCTGTGGCCCCAACACCTTCCACAACCCTGTACAACTGACTGGGTGGATCAGGGAAATGCTGTAGATATAGTATATCTTGACTTCAGCAAAGCATTTGACAAAGTATCTCATACAATTCTTATTGAAAAAATGACCAAGTATGGAATGGACAAGGCAACTGTTAGGTGGATTCATAACTGGCTTAGTGATCGGACCCAAAGAGTCGTCGTAAATGGCTGCACATAAAGTTGGAAGAATGTCTCAAGTGGGGTACCACAAGGTTCTGTCCTGGGCCCTGTATTGTTCAACATCTTTATCAATGATTTAGATGAAGGAATTCAGGGTAAACTGAATAAATTTGCTGATGACACAAATCTAGGAGGGATAGCTAATACTAGAGAAGAGAGAGAGAGGATTCAAAAAGGTATAAATAAACTGGAGCAGTGGGCAGCAACTAACAATGATTTTTAACAGGGAAAAATGTAAAGTACTACATCTGGGCAATAAAAATGAAAAAGCATATACACAATGGGAGGAAGAGGGCTAAGCAACAGCACATGTGAAAAAGACTTGGGTATACATCAGAGACAGTTTTAGTGGACAACCCCCAGAGCCCTTCCTCCCAACTACCCAGCCCTCCACCTCCAAAACCAACTTCTCCACCATTACAGAAGATCGACTCTCCACTCTACTTTCAAGATCGCATCTCACTACCTGTGCACTTGACCCGCTCCCATCCCACTTCCTCCCAAACCTCACCACAGTCTTCATCCCAACCCTAACCCATCTCTTCAACCTATCACTCACAACTGGTGTCGTCCCCTCAAGCTTTAAACATGCCTCAATCACACCTATCCTCAAAAAGCCCTCTCTTGACCCATCCTCTGTATCTAGCTATCGCCCTATATCACTTCTCCCCTATGCCTCAAAACTACTGGAACAACACGTCCATCTAAAACTGTCCTCCCATCTATCTTGCTGCTCCTTCTTCGAGCACTTAATCAGGCTTCCGGTCACACCACTCCACTGAAACTGCCTTAACTGAGGTCACCAATGACCTATTAACTGTCAAGAGCAAGCGACACTACTCTATCCTCCTCCTCCTGGACCAGTCCTCTGCCTTGACACAGTGGACCATTCCCTGTTACTGCGGACTCTCTCATCCCTTGGCATCACAGACTTGGCCCTATCCTGGATCTCGTCATACCTATCTGAACGGATATTCAGCGTCTCCCACTCACACACCACCTCCTCACCTCGCCCCCCTATCTGTCGGAGTCCCGCAAGGTTCAGTTCTAGGGCCCCTCTCCATCTACATCTTTGGCCTGGGACAGCGCATAGAATCTCATGGTTTTCAGTATCACCTCTATGCCGATGACACACAGATTTACATCTCTGGACCAGATATCACCACCCTACTAACCAGAATCCCTCAATGTCTGTCCGCTATTTCATCCTTCTTCTCTGCTACATTTCTAAAACTTAACATGGACAAAACAGAATTCATCATCTTTCCCCCCCATCTCACACGACCCCACCAATGAACCTATCCATTACAGTAAACGGCTGCCCACTCTCCCCAGTCCTACAAGCTCGCTGTCTCGGGGTAATCCTTGATACTGATCTCTACTTCAAACCGCATATCCAAGCCTTTCCACTTCCTGCCGCCTCCAACTCAAAAATATTTCACGGATCCGTACATTCCTGAACCAAGAATCTGCAAAAACCCTAGTCCATGCCCTCATCATCTCCCGCCTCGACTACTGTAACCTCCTGCTCTCTGACCTTCCCTCTAACACCCCTCCAATTTATTCTAAATTCTGCTGCCCGACTAATCCACCTATCCCCCCGCTATTCCCCGGCCTCTCCTCTCTGTCAATCCCTTCACTGGCTCCCCATTACCCAGAGACTCCAGTACAAAAGCCTAACCATGACGTACAAAGCCATCCACAACCTGTCTCCTTCATACATCTGTGACCTCGTCTCCCGGTACTTTCCTACACACAACCTCCGATCCTCACAAGATCTCCTTCTCTACTCCCCTCTTATCTCCTCTTCCCACAATCGCATTACAAGATTTCTCTCGCGCATCACCCCTACTCTGGAACTCTCTACCACAACACATCAGACTCTCGCCTACCATCGAAACCTTCAAAAAGAACCTGAAGATCCACCTCTTCCGACAAGCCTACAACCTGCAGTAACCACCGATCGACCAAACCGCTGCATGACCAGCTCTATCCTCACCTACTGTATTCTCACCCATCCCTTGTAGATTGTGAGCCCTCGCGGGCAGGGTCCTCTCTCCTCCTGTATCCTCACCCATCCCTTTTAGATTGTAAGCCCTCGTGGGCAGGGTCCTCTCTCCTCCTGTACCAGTCGTGACATGTATTGTTCAAGATTATTGTACTTGTTTTTATTATGTATACCCCTCCTCACATGTAAAGCGCCATGGTATAAATGGCCGCTATAATAATAAATAAATAATAATACTAATAGATCACAAACTGAACATGAGTCTACAGTGTGATGCAGCAGCAAAAAGGGCAAATGCAATTCTGGGATGTATTAACAGAAGCATACAGTCTAGATCACGTGAAGTCATTATTGCCCTCTACTCCTCTTTGGTCAGACCTCATCTGGAATACTGGGTCCAGTTTTGGGCACCACATTTTAAAAAAGACATCAACAAACTGGAGCAAGTTCAGAGAAGAGCGACCAGAATGGTGACCGGTCTGCAAATCATGTCCTATGAGGAACGTTTACAGGATTTTTTAATGTTTACCTTGCAAAAAAGAAGACTGAGAGGAGACTTAATAGCTGTCTACAAATATCTCAAGGGCTGTCACATTGTAGAAGGATCATCTTTATTCTCATTTGCACAAGGAAAGACTAGAAGCAATGGGATGAAACTGAATGGGAGGAGACACAGATTAGATATTAGAAAAAACTTTTTGACAGTTAGGGTGATCAATGAGTGGAACAGGCTGCCATGAGAGGTGGTGAGCTCTCCTTCAATGGAAGTTTTCAAACAGAGGCTGGACAGACATCTGTCTGGGATGATTTAGTGAATCCTGCTTTGAGCAGGGGTTGGACCAGATGACCCAGGAGGTCCCTTCCAACTCTACCATTCTATGATTCTACTGTAAGTGTGGGCATGTACAGACAATAAAGACATTACAAAATAACACTCAATTCACAAGTTAAAGGGTTCCTGCTGTTCCAACTAACAATCTATGAGGAGATGGGGGCACAAGAGGTTGAAAGTGCTGTCTTGTACGGTCCGACCATCACTATATAATAAAGAGGGGTTGTGATATAAAGCAGCAGGATCTGTCTCAGTGCAGTTACCATCTTATATTGGGTGTATGGAGGATATGGAGGAAACAGGAGAGTTAGGTCAGTGAAGTGAGGTGGTCAGCCTGTCTAAAGTGTTGTCTTTTAAAGCACATTTAAAAGTGTGGGGACTAGGTATTAATTGTATTGTCTGTGGCAGTGCATTCCAGGAAACTGGTGCAGCACAAGAGAAGTCTTAGAAAAGAAAATGTGAGGTTCGTATTATAGGGGATCAGTTGCAGAGCACGGGTAGGGTGACAGGCAGAAATGAAGAGATGTAGGGGGTGCAGATGTTTGGAGAGCTTTTATTGGACTCTATAGTGGATGGGTAACCAGTGTAATGACTGGCATAAGGTAGAGGCATCGGTGTAGCGGCTGGACAGGAATACAACGCTTGATGCTGCATTCAGGATGGATTGGAGAGGATAAAAGTTTTGTTAGAGGGACACCGATCAGTAGAGAGTTGCAGTAGTCCAGACAAGAGCAAATAAGTTTTGCTGAGTCAAAAGGTAAGAAAAGGTCGGATTCTGCAGAGGTTTTTGGGGTGTAGGTGACACGAGCAAGTGATTGGATGTGGGGAGTGAAAAAGATCTCAGTCAGGTATAGCCCCAAGACAGCGAGCGTACTGCTAGGGAATTATGGTTGAACCACTCAAAGAACTTAATATATGGTATTAGTAGGCTAGTAGTGGGAGGAATCACGATAAGTTCAGTTTGGAGAGATTCAGTGTTGGATAGAGGGATGACGATGTTTGAGACAGTGAACAATCACTGGTATCTGTAGTAATGGAGGGGTAATGTCAGGAGACCATATGTTTAATTGGTGTCATCAGCACAGAGATGGTACTGGAAACCAAATCTGCTGATTGTCCAATAGGGGCAAAGAGAGAGAAGAGTAGGAGGGGGCTTAGGACTGAACCCTGAGGAATTAAGAAGAGGAGAGGAAGACCAGCTGGAAAATGACACAGTGAAAAAGTGGTCTGTTGCAATAGAGAACAGCTTTTAAGGTGGATAGAGAGGAGCATAATGAGGAGGAGCTGGTTATCCACAGGGTCAGATTTAGAGAGATCCAGCAGGAGGAAGGGACAAGTAGATTTAGCTGTTATAGGTCATTAGAGACTGAATGAAGGGGAAATCTGAAACCAGTAGATTTGGTTCTGTTTATTTGTTATGGAGTTGTAAAAGTCATTTGATCTATTAAATTAATTATGCGAGTCTCTTGTGGATTGGCAATCACTCCGGTATATGGTTTAACTTCCACTGCATTGGTCTATGTGCAAGGAGGAGAGGCTGACCAGGAAGAAGGGGAGATAGGAATCTTCCTCTCCCCAATGAAGTAAGTGGAGCTTCAATCCTTCAACTCCCCATGTAAACTCACTGTGCTCTTCGGCTGGCGCTCTTTTTTTTTTTTCTCAGCTGTCTTACAATATGGCACCTGATTAGGATGCCCGGACCTGGTAGCAGCAGCTGATTGAGCTGTAACAAAATCCACATTCAAAATATCTATCTTGGGTTAGTGTTCTGTTGGTTTTAATTCCCCTCCTCTTCAGACTTTTCTCTTGCATTAGAGACTTTAGTGAGGCCAGTTGCAGTAGAGTGTAAGGAGCAGAAATCGGATTGTAAAAGGTCAAGAAGAGCATCATCTGAGCGGATTAGATGAGAGTGGACCAAACGTTTGAATTTAGAGATGAAGGGAGATTAGAGACAGGTCTGTATTTGGCAGCTCTGGTCCAGAGATGTTTTTTTTTTTTAGTAATGGTGTAATGACTGTGTTTGAAGGAGAAAGAGAGGTTAAATATTTTAGTTAGGCAGGTGGTAACAGCTGGGGAAAAAGGGATTGGAGGAGATGTGAGGGAATAGGGTCACCGGTGCAGGTAGTAGGGCGAGAAGATGCAATGAGCCAGGTATCCTTTTCTTCTGTGACTGGTTCAAATGTGGAAAGTCAACTTGAAATGCGGAAGAAAAGGGGGTCCAAGTTGTCAGGGGATAGGGGGAAAATATCTTGATTGGTATTTTTTCTTGTAAATAAGTGGCCAGATCACAGAGGTTGGTGACTGGGGCCTGTTCTTAAGGACTCAGGAGGGAGTGGAAATGTTTGCATTGTCGTTTTGGATGGTCCGCTAGTGATGTGATGAGGGCAGTGAAATCTCTTGTTTGGCAGGATAGAGAGCAGAGTTATAAGTTTTGATCATGAAGTTATAGTGGATGAAGTCTTCTGCTGGAAGTGATTTTCTCCACTAATGCTCGGCATCTTTCTGTAGAAGACATGTTGCAGCGTTGCCGCCATCTATGCCGGGTGGTGCTGCGTATAGTCGGTGCTGCTTCATCCAGGGAGCTCTGCAATGTATTATTAAAATGTGACAATGCTGAGAATGGACAGGAGAGGGAGGAGATGGGACCTAAGATGTAGATTGTTCACCAGCTGCTGGGTATTGATGGCACATACAGTAGTGTTAAAAATAATAGCCGTGTGTTCAGAAACACGAGTTACTCACAGAATCTAATAGTTTTTATTTCCAGCGTGGGGAAACTGTACAGTTTTCTAATTCACAACATTAAGAGAAATGTGTATAATTTAACTACTTTACAGAAAATAACAAAAAATGGACATTGGGCAGTTAAAAAAAAAAGACAAAAAAAACCCAGCAGTGTCTGAATTCACAATATGTATTTTTTGAGGATTTAGCATTCCTGTGAATCACTAACCTGATATTTGGTTGTTACCCACAGTTTTTTTTAGAACGGCTTCACATCTGTGTTGCATAGAGACAATCAACTTCTGGCCCAGTCACCTGTTATTCCAGCTCAGGATCCTTGGACTACATCCCACAACCAAGATTTTGCTAGTTTACTGGTGTGTTTAGGGTCGTTGTCTTGTTGAAACCCCCATTTAAAGGGCATGACCTCTTCAGGTATTATAATACATGCAAACTGGTCCATGATCCCTGGTATGCGTTAAATTGGTCTGGCACCATAGGAAGAGAAACCTGCCCATATCATGATGCTTCACCACCATGCTTCACTGTCTGCAGAGGGCACTGTGGCTTGAATGCAGAGTTTGGGGGGGTCGTCTGATGAATTGTATGCGGCTCTTGGACATAAAAAAGAACAATTTTCCCTTTCACCAGACCACAAAATTCTCCATTTTTCTCTAGGGCAGTTGATGTGTTCTTTGGGACATTGCATCTGCTTCAGTACATGCCTTTTTTAGCAGTGGGACTTTGCAAGGACTTCTTGGTAAGAGATTAGCGTCACACAGGTGTCTGTCACAGTCCTCACAGGTAACGTGAGACTGTCTGATCATCCTGGAGCCGATCATTGGTAACGTGAGACTGTCTGATCGTCCTGGAGCCGATCATTGGTAACGTGAGGCTGTCTGTGTCATCCTGGAGCTGATCATTGGTAACGTGAGACTGTCTGTGATCATCCTGGAGCTGATCATTGGTAACGTGAGACTGTCTGTGATCATCCTGGAGCCGATCACTGGTAAAATGAGACTGTCTGTGACCATCCTGGAGCCGATCGCTGGTAACTTGAGACTGTCTGTGACCATCCTGGAGCAGATTATTGGTGACGTGAGACTGTGATCATCCTGGAGTTCATTATTGCTAACATGAGACTGTGACCATCCTGGAGCTGATCATTGGTAACGTGAGACTGTCTGATCATCCTGGAGCCGATCATTGGTAACGCGAGACTATCCGTGATCATCCTGGAGCCGATCATTGGTAACGTGAGACTGTCTGTGATCATCCTGGAGCTGATCATTGGTAACGTGAGACTGTGATCATCCTGGAGCCGATCATTGGTAACGTGAGACTGTGTGACAATCCTGGAGCCGATCATTGGTAACGTGAGACTATGTAATCATCCTGGAACCGATCATTGGTAACGTGAGACTGTCTGTGATCATCCTGGAACCGATCAGTGGTAACGTGAAACTGTATATGATCATCCTGGAGCCAATTGTGGAGAAGCGGGGTCAGTGGGTGCTCTCATCCACTGGCCCGGCTGTCTTCAGCAAGACAGCATGGACCACGGCTCATACCATTGAACGCCCGCTCTATCTCCCGGTGGGCATTACACTACACAGACAACACAGGGTTAAGGTAAAACAGTGTGGCGATACTTTATTGAACCACAACACACAATAGCAAACAGAACAATCCCACCAATTACCCCAAGATGGTGCACATTACAGGGCCTCACCCTTCCGCTGACTCGCCGAGATAATGGTAGATGATACGTCCGAGCTCCCAGGATCGCTACTCCATCTGTGGATGCACGCAGAGAGGAGGTAACGACAAGCGTAGGGAGATATCCGAGAGCAGTCCTGTGTTCTTCAGCCGGGTCCGACAGACCCTCGGCTAAGATCCTGAAGAGTCTTTACAAGGTCAAAAGCCAGTTGACATGATGTCAGAGCTCCCAGGGTCGCTACTTCATCTGTGGATGCACACACAGAGAAGAGGTAACGACAAGCATAGGGAGATGACCAAGAACTGTCCATAGAGTCCATGCAAGGTCCAAAGCCAGTTGACATGATGTCAGAGCTCCCAGGGTCGCTACTTCATCTGTGGATGCACGCACAGAGAAGAGGTAACGACAAGCATAGGGAGATGACCAAGAACTGTCCATAGAGTCCATACAAGGTCCAAAGCCAGTTGACAAGAGAGTCACCACCTGGCTTATCTCCATCCATCTCCAAGGAACCAGGTGACCAGCGGGTCCCAAACCTGGCTTTCTCCAAACATATCCATGGTTCAGAGATGGTCACTGGATCAGATCTGTGTCCTTCCAACCGGAGCCAAAAACCCCTAGTTTGTTTCCTATAGAATCATAGATCAGTGTCCCTCGTGATGGTGCCATGATGAATTGGCTGCATTCCTTTCTCTTGTCTGTTGGGTGGTTTGCAGAATGTCTGGCTGGTAGCTCTGTGTTACTTCAGTCTCCCAGGATGTGATATCTGAGTCTTTTTATACCCAAGGCATGTAAGCTATTTTTAGAATTACCCAGGGTCCAACTGAATTACCTTCAGTCCAACATCAAGATAAGGTAAACAATGGTGATGGGATCAAGGCAGCACTATTAGCATATCAGCACACATCAATAAACAAAGCTTAACACACTTTATGTACAGTTACTATTACAGACTTACACAGTATGTTAGATAGTATATCAGTTGGCAAGTCTGTCTTCTTGACCCACCAGACAAACACTTAAATCCACAAGCCAATATACAGATAAAAAGCCAGTTCTTTTGGTTTGAAAAAACATGGTTGTCTGGGAAATTAAGATACAATCTGGTTTCTTCACACCAATCATTGGTAACGTGAGACTGTCTAATCATCCTGGAGCCGATCATTGGTACCGCGATACTGTCGGTGACCATCCTGGAGCCGATCATTGGTAACGCGAGGCTGTCCGTGACCATCCTGGAGCCGATCATTGGTAACGCGAGACTGTCCGTGACCATCCTGGAGCCGATCATTGGTAACGCGAGACTGTCCATGACCATCCTGGAGCCGATCATTGGTAACGCGAGACTGTCGGTGACCATCCTGGAGCCGATCATTGGTAACGCGAGACTGTGCGTGACCATCCTGGAGCCGATCATTGGTAACGCGAGACTGTCCGTGACCATCCTGGAGCTGATCATTGGTAACGCAAGACTGTGATCATCCTGGTGTCACGGGGAGACTAGGTGGGTAAGAGCTAATAACCCGGGCCCCTGCAATTTCCCTCAGACTAGGGAAATCCTGACTGACCCTCTACCTAGAGTTTACACTGATGGTGTGCATGTCTAGGCCTCGACCCTCGCCCTGTCTCCTGTTTCAACCCTAGGCTGAAACCTCCGCCCACCACCCAGTGAAAAGATCATACACCAATACCCACAGTTAGAACAGACAAGGATAACGGAAAATATACACCACGCCGCGGTCACTCAGGAATACACTATAAATGCGCAGGGCAAAATAAATACAAATATAGGAAGGAGTAAATAAGACAAAGGGAAATACACCACCAGCAACGATACTCCAACTACTAGCTCACCACTCCAGACCGAGATAACAACGCACAAGACAGAAGCTATAATCGGCGACGCCCAATGTTCAGGAGAACTATTTAAAGGCAATGGGCATGGCCCAGCTTCCAATCCGAGCATCAGGTAAATTAACCCCGGACCAGCTAGATAAAATCTAGCCGACGCCAATGAGCACATAGTGGCCAAAAGCGGAATTACCGCTGTCTGTCGAACGACCTGGTCTGAACAGCGTCCGACATGACACCTGGAGCTGATCATTGGCTGAGCTTTTGCCATTGTGGCCATTCCTCCATCCATTAGAATGGTCATCTTCCATTTTCTTTCACGTGTCTCTGGTTTGGCTTTCCATTGAAAAGCATTGGAGATCATTTTAGCTAAACAGACGATCATTGTCAGCACTTCTTTATAAGTTTTACCTTCTCCAATCAACTTTTTAATCAAAGTACGCTGTTCTTCTAAACAATGTCTCCAACAACCCATATTTCTCCAGCCTTCAAGGAGAAATGCATGAGCAACATGTCCTGGCGTCACCCTTAGATAAGGGCCACCTCATTCACACCTGTCTCTTCACAGAATGATTGACCTCACTAAAAGATCTCCACACTGCTATTATTATGAAAGCCCCCTTCAATTAATTATTCTAATACACAGACTTAGAAACCTGCAGATCATGAATCAGGTGGTTTTCTTGACAGGTGGCGATACAATTTATACCAAAAACAGAGATTAATCTGGTTAGTCATATTGGACTCCTCTACTGTAGGTGTCTGTATTCATGATTGGAGGGGGGTCCTGGGAGGGCGACACTTACTGACAGTGAAATAAAAGAAGGTTGTGGACAGAAAGCGGAGAGGAGAGTTAGTAAAGTCATGCAGCGAGCAGAGCCGGGAGAAGATCAGGTCCAGAGTATTTCCATCATCATGTATAGGGGGGTTAGAAGCTGTGAAAGGCTGAGAGAGAAAGTTACAGAAAGAAGATGAGCGGCAAATGGAGAGAGCGGATCAAAGGGGATCCTAAAGTCCCTCAGGATGAGAGTGGGAATGCCACAGGATAGGAAGAGTGGGAGGCAGGTGGCAAAGTGATCCAGGAACTGGTTGGTTTTGACTGGAGGGCGACAACTGACACTCGTAGAGAGAAGGGTTGGAAGAGTCTTATGGTGCGGACCTCAAAGGAAGGAAACAAAGGCGAGAGACCGGCGGTATAACCTGGAAAGCACATTATGATGAACGGACCAACATGTCCACCTTATCTGCTCTCAGGTCTGGGGTTATGTAAAAATTGTAGCGCACCAATGAGAGAGCAGCAGCGGCGGTATCCAACTGCTGGGTCTAGGGTTCAGTAAGAGCCAGAAGGTTAAGGGAACTAGAAAGAAAGAAGTGGTAGAAGCTGGGAAGTCAGTTGCACGTTGACCAGTAGATCCAGAGGGCACACTTACAGGAGACAGCAGAAGGCTGCACTGAATGTTTATAGAAACCCTGCCAATCTTATGTGCAGCAGTTAAGAGAGTTATAAATACTAGTGGAAGGAGGGTCGGGGTCTGGGGAGATATGGTCAGCGACTAGGAAAAGGAGAAAAACAAGAGGAAGAGCAAGTGGTTCAGTGATTTGTGTGAACATTTCATGCTCTGTATGGTGGTAGTGTATGGTTTAGAGTTTCAGAAATGTGAGTGGAGCCTGAGAGCTGAACATGAGAGACGGGAGGAGAGAGGAGCTGATGTGAAGTGAGGGACAGAATGTGTAAAAGTGCAGTAGATATGAAAGTAATGCAGCATCGAGGACATGAAGCAAAGAGATATGGGAAATAAATAATGCAGCACAATTTACCAAGCAGCATGTATAGTCGAATGTCTTGCATAGTATACCAGGCTCCTGCCAACTGCCACTGCAGGAAAAAAATCTGGTCCATCATGTCAAATATACTGCAGATGTTGCTGCTGCCTCAGCTACTTGTTGTAGCCCTAAAGCTGACACAGACGGTGGAACGTTGTGTTGTGTCTGCAAGGATCGCAGAAATTTATAAGAAACAGCCGCACACAAATTCTTGGAGTTTTTCAAATGCAAAAAAGGGGTAATTTATTGTATTCACCGCAGTAGGATAGCGATACTACTATACTATACTACTGTGGTGAATACAATAAATTACCCCTTTTTTGCATTTATAAATTTATGAGCCAACTGGCTAGCATCCAGGTTCAGCCTGCACCTGTCCTCATTGATCAGAGTGCACGCCATTTCTACTTCTAGTTGCAAGGACGGCAGAGCAGGTAACAGATCTTCCTGGAAGTAAGCCAACTTCGACTCCCATTTAGGAGCTGGAAAAATGTACCCATTTTCCTTTTATAGCTAGGGCCTAAAAGCGTTGCGATCCAGCTATTCAATAGTCATCACATTGCTTCTTGTTAACAGTGCACCTGTTCTCCCATAAGCAGTGCCTCATACAACTTGCCATGACCACCAGCACGACCGAAGACCCCGTTTCACTGTAGTAACCCTACAGCGACAGTTAGTTGTCATAGTCCGCATCATAATCATCATTTTTTCTCTCGCCATCTGCCTTGTCCCATACCTATGCCAAGTCTATGTCCTCCTCCTCCTCTTCCACCTGTTGAAGATCCTCATGTACCTCCGCCAAATCCTCTAGCATGTGACATGAACCTGGACAGCCTCCAAAAGACATGGCAAAAGCAATTTAGTGATCTTCCTTCATCTCCCATTTCTTCCAGGATAATTATTAGCGGGATTACAAAGCTAAATTCCACACTTGACCGCATTGACAAATTTTGTTGACTCTTAAAAGCTTCAGTAGGCGATACACATCCCTCACTAGCTGCCAATGTCGGATCAAAGTAACCAGCTTAACTGCTGCATGATGTAGTCCATAACGGCTTTACGCCATTGGTACAAACACTGTAACACACAGCTCTGGCAAAAATTAAGAGACCACCACATCAAATCCCTGTCATGGCTGCCCAATCTCCAGACCTGAACCCCACTGAAAACTTCTGGAATGTAATCAGGAGGAAGATGGAGAGTCACAAGCCATCAAACAGAGAAGAACGGCTGACATTACTGTACCAGGAGCAGAGTGAGAGACTGGAGGAAAGCTGCCAAGACGCAGGAAAGCTGGGATTAACAATCATGGTTATTCCACACAATATTGATTTCTGAACTCTTCCTGAGGTAAAACATTAGTATTGTAGTTTCTAAATGATTAGGAAATTGTTTTCTTTGCATTATTTGAGGTCTGAAAGCACTGGGTTTTTTTGTTTGTTGTTTTTTTTTTTTTTAATTTGGACCATTTCTCATTTTCGGGAAAAAAAAATATTGCTTGGAACTTTGGAGACATGTCAGAAGTTTATAGAATAAAAACAATTTACATTTTACTCAAAAATATACCTGTAAAGTGAAAAATCAGACAAACTGAACATTTTGCAGTGGCCCCTTAATTTTTGCCAGAACTGTGTATATTGACTAATTCCAGTGGGTTGCAATGTCGCAACCCTGGTGGTGATCTGGAAGCCAGTTATTTTTTTTGCAAAGCAAGGAAAGCATGCTTTGGCCAGTAAGACCTATGGAAATGGGCTGGCACCTTTCTGGCCATAGTCACCACCTTTCTGAAGCGTGTACACGTGTGAAAGAAATCTTGCATTTTTAAATTCAGGACATGGGTCATGCATGGTGCTCAAATCATTTTGACTGACCATAACGCAGCTTGAATGTTCTGGGCATGCTCGCTCACGACAATTCTAGGTTGCAGTTCACAGGGAGGCAGTCAGTGGGCAAGTGGGACTTTTCTCCCTCAGTCTTTCAAGCTGTAAAGAAAATGATGGCAGAATCAACAATGTGCACTGCGCTTGTTGGGAGGGAAGCCTTGTCAGTTGCGCAAGATCCATTGGAGGTGTTGGAGAAGACAGATTTCCATTACCTGCAATGGAAACACAAGTAGCTCCCAGTCATGGAGGGACCACCACCTGTCCCAAATGTGATGGTGCACTGATGCAACTGAAAACAAACCTAGTGAGCTTTGAAACTCATGTATTGTCTTGGGCAAAAGAAGAAGGTGTTTATGATTAACAGTTGATTTGTCTTACAAAAGTCAACGAATCTTTCTGCAGCCTTGTTTCGTTCACCAAGTCCAAAGTTTCCAACAACAGTTCAACTTTGGCATTCAAGTCTCTCATGAAAATGAGTAAGTCTTGTTTTGGCGTCTTCTCAATTTCTTCCTAAACTTGATCATAGAATTATAAACGTCCTCCTCCTCAGCATCTGTTTTTGTTTAGGAGACTTGTATAACTGCGACAAGGATTGGTGGTATAGCGAGATGACTCGATCACTGACTACACTGTACTTCAGCACAGTGCCGGCCAATCTTCAGTTGAGAATCAAAGTGACGCCATTTCTTCTTCGATTATCATTGCCTGAATAGTAGGCCCAACGTTCATTTGACTGGAAAGGTCCAGACTGAGTACATATTAGTTTGCTAATTCCGTGTAAGGAGAGTCCTGTTCTATCTATTTCGGCTTTGACAATATCGAGTTTGCCTTGGTTCATGGTTTGTACATTCCAAGTTCTGAACTTAATATCTCTGCAGCTTTTAATCTTCCCTTTTGACCAAACAATATCAGTACCAAGATGTCCTTGTGGCTTTGATCCGGTCATGAGCATTGATCATACTCAGGTCAACCATCAGCTCTTCCTCAGTAGCTTGTCGAGTGCCTTCCAAGCTAGGGGTGGATCTTCCAGCACTATATTGAATTCCATTAGTTCTACTCTCCATCAAGTTTTCTTGGCATAATACGGGCACATCATACAAAGAAAGCAATCACTGGAGAAGGACATCATAGAAGGAACCAGGCAAAGAGGAAGACCAGCAACCCGATGACTTGATACTGTCAAGATAATGGCCCTTGAGGACCTCTTTAGGCTTGCACAAGATTGATCTTCCTACAGAGTGTTCATCCATTAAAGTCCCCATTTGTAGAGATCGCGCCGAACACCGCTGAATAAAATAAAATTTGGATAAAAAGTATGACATTTAATTTTTTTTTAACCTTTGTTAAACAACCAATTTTTTTTGCTTAAAACTCTCCTATGCTTGACACAAAAAAAGCTTAGAGTAATTTTTTTTTCATTAATCAATAATGCGAGTGAAAATGAGCAACTTTGTAATAAATAAGCAACTTTGTAATAAATCTTATCAGAGAAATCAGCTGCTTTCTCCTCCAAGACTGATCATTTACAGGTAAAATCCGTATTTTTATATTCTTGTGATAGGCGATGACAGAGTTTATGTAGATGGGAGCTCTGCCTCTAGCTTCTCCCTTTTATTCCTCCTAGTCTCTAAATAAAATCTTATCAGTAGTAACTGCTGTCTCCCATCTCAGGAACAGTGGTGATCGAGCACTAAAATGCTCGGGTTCTTGGTCCTCAAATCCAGCAGGTCGGACACTTGGACAGGCTCCACTTGAGTAACTGGTGTAATGGAAGTCAATGGGAAACTGGAGCATTGTCCTGGCAGACCCTAACAGGAGAGCTGGGAGGCAGGAAAATCTATTAAATGGATAGAAACAGCACTCAAATGGAAAGGGAACAACTTGGGGAAGACGCCTGGACCCATCTCTGACTCCCAGGTCACTGCTGGGAACAATGGTGTCAGAATTACGCCACTTTTACGGACTGACAATAAAACAAAACCAAAAACAAAATGTATTTTACAGGAAAAAATGTTAGGAAACCTTCTGTCCTGTATAATGACTTGTAAATAGGGCAAAATTAAAAAGAGAAAAAAAAAGCCTCCTCCACTCCTTAAGAGGTGACCATCTCTCACCGTATTTCCCATCTCCTATAGTAGATGACATAGTAGAGCGTGAAATAAAACTACAACCCCCAGTAGTCACCAGTAAATGTAATTTTACCATTTTACTGCCTTATCTGGCCTGTGGTGTGTGAGACATGGTCAGACACATCCTGTATCATATATGAAGGAGGGACTCTGACACTGACAAAGCCTTTGGGGACAACGCAAGATCTGCCAAAAATTAAAGGGAAGAGGAACTCTGATACACCCGGTATTAGACCTAACGAAGGGTCTCCGATACACCCTGCATTAGGTCTAAAGGAGGGTCTCCGATACACCCTGTATTAGACCTAACGAAGGGTCTCTGATACACCCTGCATTACATCTAAAGGAGGGTCTTCAAAACACTTGGTATTAGGCCTAAAGGAGGGTCTCCGATACACCTGGTATTGGACACAAAGGAGGGTCTTCGATACACCAGGTATTAGACATAAAGGAGGGTCTCCGATACACCAGGTATTAGACATAAAGGAGGGTCTCCGATACACCAGGTATAAGACATAAAGGATGGTCTCCGATACACCAGGTATTAGACATAAAGGAGGGTCTCCGATACACCAGGTATTGGACACAAAGGAGGGTCTTCGATACATCAGGTATTAGACCTAAAGGAGGGTCTCCGATACAACCGGTATTAGACCTAAAGGAGGGTCTCCGATACACCCGGTATTAGACATAAAGGAGGGTCTTCGATACACCCGGTATTAGACCTAAAGGAGGGTCTCTGATACACCCGGTATTAGACCTAAAGGAGGGTCTCTGATACACCCGGTATTAGACATAAAGGAGGGTCTTCGATACACCCGATATTAGACCTAAAGGAGGGTCTCTGATACACCCGGTATTAGACCTAAAGGAGGGTCTCCGATACACCAGGTATTGGACACAAAGGAGGGTCTTCGATACATCAGGTATTAGACCTAAAGGAGGGTCTCCGATACAACCGGTATTAGACCTAAAGGAGGGTCTCCGATACACCCGGTATTAGACATAAAGGAGGGTCTTCGATACACCCGATATTAGACCTAAAGGAGGGTCTCTGATACACCCGGTATTAGACCTAAAGGAGGGTCTCCGATACACCCGGTACTAAACATAAAGGAGGCCTCATACACATTCTGCTATAATTGATAGGTAGTGGGTATCCTAGATTCATAAAGGCTCTGCACTAAGTGCAAGGGTTGGAAAATATTTACCCCGGGCTATGCATATATATCCTGCAAAAATTATGAAGGAGCGCATCATACACACCCTGGAAAAATTAACAGCAAGGGTCACATGAAGGACCCTCTAAAATTTATGAGTGATTGGCCGCATGATCACCTTCTAAAAAGTATGAGCGAGAGCCGCATGATGATCATGTAGATATGGTGGAGGAGGAGAACTAGAAAAAGAAGAAACCCATGAACCCTATACCCATGTTTGGGTGGGAAGGGGTGCATGGGAATACACTAGGAAAGCTCGTCCACTTCCCTGTCCCTTACCGCACTCCTCACGCATTTTAAGTTAGGTACATAATGTATTCCTGCAAACTTTCCGGTATTAATAGGGAAGAGAAAATATGTAGTCCTGAAAAGAACTTTTGTTTTTAGGTTGCACTTAGGGTAACCCTAAGGTACACTTATAGAATGACTGTGAGGCAATAAACCAGGCCTATATGCGTCTAATCCAAACCTCCTCCACCAGCTATCCCTACACTGCCTGACGGTAACAGCGGTGTTACTGGAGAAAGGCTGTCGCCCTGAGAAGAACTTTAGCTTGAATGGTGCAGTAGCGGTAAGTCCTGCAATAGCAGTATGAAACCCTGCCTATACGCCTGCTCGAATCTAAGCTTTCCCTCCTAAATCAACTCTCCCTGAACTGCTTCCAGAGGAGCATTGCGTCACCGGATCTTATATGTGGCCGGCCAGTCATGCCAATAGCCAACACTGCTAGAGTATTACAGTGTATGGCAGGCAATCCCCGCATGTCTAACAGCCGTGAAACCTGATGGGCAGAGACTACAGCATGGCACCCTAGTGTGACGGGGTGTACGGCAGAGCAAGAAGGGACAACAGGCCAAGGGATGAGTCAACAGATTTATTATCAAGAACGCTGGAACAACACATGCAGGTAGATCTACAGAGTCCACAATTAGTCCAACGGAACAGGTTCGGGGCACCTCCCGATAATCCCTGTGCCAGCTAACAAAGCAATAGTCCACCCGAGTCCAACAGAACAGATTCGGGGGCACCTCCCGATAATCCTTGTGCCAGCTAACAAAGCAATAGCCCACACAAGTCCAAGGGATCCCAAAACAATCCCACGAACGACGAGATATGTCCTCAGCTCAAATCTCGCCCCGTTTGCTTCCGCAGTCACAGATGGACGTGGGGTCTTGCCTCGGCTAAGAATCCCCACTCCTCCTCCTTCAAGGGTCAACTCACATCTGATCTCAAAAATAAGAATGGATTGTCTGAGCTCCTGGGATCAGCCCATGAAGGGGGTAGGGGTCACACCTTCTATTCAATGGTTGGGTCCACCAGAAGATTCTAGACTGGTCGGCTCCGCTTAGTCTATCCAGTATGTGCATTTGACTAGCCACCTGCTGTGAGGAAGAATGGCTATTCCTTCACTAGTGGTGTTGACAAAGCTTAATTACATTATAGCTTAGGGCAGCAAGTATTGGGGAAAGGAGACAGGTTAAGTTACATACATCCCATAACACTGCAAAGTGTACAGTAAATACAACCAAAGAGAAGTCGCACCACATCATGACATATTATAGAAAATAAAGGACAGGGAAAAAAATACATATTATGACACCTAGTACTCGCAATACTCGATCGAGTACTGAACGAACCCGAGCACCCCAATGTTGGATCGAGTACCGAGCGGACCCGAGCACCCCAATGTTGGATCGAGTACCGAACTTACCTGAGTAGCCCGATGCTGGATTTAGTACAGAGCGTACCCGAGCACCCCAATGTTGGATCGAGTACCGAGCGTACTCGAACAGCCCGATGTTGGATCAAGTACCGAGTGTACCCAAACACCCCGATGCTGGAACGAGTACCGAGTGTACATAAGCACCCACAATACTCGACTGAGTACCTAGCGTACCAGAACACCCTGGTGCTGGATCAAATACAGAGCAAACCCGAGCACCCCGGTTCTGGATCAAGTACCGAGTATACCCAAACACCCCGATGCTGGATCGAGTACTGAGCGTACATAAGCACCCACAATACTCGACTGAGTACCAAGAGTACCAGAACACCTGGTGCTGGATCAAATACCGAGCAAACCCGAGCACCCCGGTTCTGGATCAAGTACCGAGTGTACCCAAACACCCCGATGCTGGAACGAGTACCGAGTGTACATAAGCACCCACAATACTCGACTGAGTACCAAGAGTACCAGAACACCCTGATGCTGGATCAAATACCGAGCAAACCCGAGCACCCCGGTTCTGGATCAAGTACCGAGTGTACCTGAGCACCCTGATGCTGGATTGAGTACCGAGCAAACAAAAGTACACATATTTGGTATCACTGCGTCTGGAACGACCCGACCTATAAAGCTGTCCCACTAGTTAACCCCTTTAGTGAACACTATAAAAAAAAATAAAAAAGGCAAAATACAATGCTTTATCATCATACCGCCGAACAAAAAGTGAAAACGTGATAATAAAGATGAATATAAATAAAAATTGTACCGCTGAAAACGACATCTTGTCCCACAAACCACAAGCCACCATACAGCTCCATCAGCAGAAAAAAAAAAAGTTATAGCTCCCAGAATATAGGGATGCAAAAATAATTATTTTTCTATAAAATACTTTGTGTAAAAGCACCAAAACATTAAAAAAAAAAAAAAAAAAAAAAAAGAAGATATAACTGTGGTAACGCTGTAATATTACCGACCCAAAGAACAAAGCTACCACATGTGGAATGGCATAAAAAGCATTCCTAAAATGCAGAATAGAAAGTGATAAAAGATGTCTTTATGTGTTGAAGAATGGTACCAATAAAAACGTCAACTTGTCCCGCAAAAAACAAGCCATAACATGACACTGTTGGCTAAAATATACAGTATATCGACTAAATAAAATTATAGCTCTCAAAATATGGTGACACAAATACTATTTTTTTTGCAATAAAAGCGTCTTTTAGTGTGGACAGCAGCCAAACATAAACACCCGATATAAAGCTTTATTCTTCGCACTGACCCGAAGAATAAAGTCACCTAATCACTTATACCGCACGAGGAATGGCGGTTCCTGCTGTTGATTTTTAAATTCTGCCTCCCAAAGATCGTAGTAAGGCTCAGCACACATTTATCCTGTGCTCTGCGCTGAGCGCTTACACCGGAGTATCCGTGTAAATCTCTGAAATAGGTGATTCAGACGGAACACCTCTGGTGGAAGATTCCCTGTAATGAGGCAGATGGAGGAACTGTGGACACCGTCTGACCTGTGATCCGCCGGTGTCCATCTTTTTAGGATTGCATAAAAGTGCTATCTGCCACAATTTTGTGCACTTCTGAAAAGAAGGCCACCGCTGAAAAGAGGCCAGACGGAGTCCACAGTGCCTCTGCTGCTACATTATATAGTGAATGGATGCCTTGGGGATTTCCTCTGTCACGTCACTCGGAGATTTAAATGAAAACCCCAATGTAAGTACTCAGTGTAGAGCGCAGGATAAATGTGATCCTAAATGTTATAGAAAATGTTCCCAACAAAAGATTCAACTCAATCCACAAAAAATCAAGTCCCCACTCAGGTCTGTCATCTGCCAATGGAAATATAGGGGGCTTTCCCGTTACTGGTAGCACAAAGGCTCTGGAAAAGCAAAATGGCTCCTCACTCGCCAAAAGAAATTCAGCAAATTGTCTGCTCCCAAATCCAAACACCCCCTCCCTTCTGAGCCCCAGTGTGCCTAAATCCCATATATAGCGTCCACATGTCTGGCATTTCTGTAGTGATGAGAGCCTGCCTAACTTACGAGTGCATGTCTCCAGAAGCATGAGCTAGGCATGACGTACTGGTCACTATAAGGTACTGGTCACTACAACGGCAGTTTGCAATTTTCACTCAAACATCCAGTACTGCTTGTTTCTGGAAAACACCCATGGAGTCAAAATCGTCACTACACCTGTAAAAAAAAATTCGCAAAAGGGGTATATCTTCTAAAATGGGGTCACTTGTGGGGGGATTCTGCTGTTCTAGCTCTTAGTGGCTCTCACAGTGGGTCGTGGCACCCGCAAACCATAACAATAAAATCTGCACTGTAGTATGGTGCTCCTTTCCGTCTGAGGTTTGCACTGTGCCTGAAAAGTATTTCCCGATTACACAAAATGGCGCACTCAGGAAAATATAGACCTCCTATTAGCCCTTAGAAAAATTAAAAACTTAGAACTAAAACTACATTTTAGAGGTAAATAGTATAAAAATCTAAGATGGCAAATCCACCTGAGGAAGGTAGCAGTCCGATGCCGAAACTCATAGTGGTTTAATAAAAGGTTTGTTTGCCACTAATCTATTGCAGTGTGCTCTATAGCCATAGCGCTCCTTAAATTGACCACATTTATTTTTTTTTTTAAAGTTTACATTCCCCTTGAGGGATTGCGGCTGGAGCAGCTTGGGGCCATAGAGCTCATCTCCAGGCAACAGGACCTGAAGTGCCGTCACATCCTGTGAAGTGGCATCACGTGACTGGATCTTGGGCCCACGTGACCAGACCAGAAAGCACAGCACAGGAGCGGTCCCGAAGCAACAGAGACATCCGCTTCTGGAGTTGTGCAGGGGTGCACAACCTTTCCAGGTGAGAGGCTAATCCCCCCACCTTTCATTGAAACATCCCAATTAAACCACCTTGTGCTTCTTATGCTGCGCTCTTCCATATTTATTGTCTTAGAAAAATCTGTGAGGCACATGTATTGTCAATATGATCATTGCACCCCTAAATTAATTTATTGGGGAGTGTAGTTTGTAAAATGAGTTCACATATGGGGTGTTTCTGTTGTTCTGGCACCTCAGGGGCTCTGCCAATGTGACATGGTACCCTCAAACCATTCCGGCAAAATCTAAACTCCAATATGGCGCCTCTTCCTTTCTGAGCTTCGCACTGTGCCTCAAAAGTAGTTTTCCCCTCACATATGGCATATCCGTGTACTCAGGAAAAATTACACAACAAATTGTATGGTGCATTTCTCCTGTTACCCTTATGAAAATGCCAAGTTTGGGGCGAAAAATTATTTTCGTGGGGAAAATTTGATTTTTCTTATTTATACGGCTCAACATTATAACCTTCTGGGAAGTACCTGGAGGTTCACCACACATCTAAATACATTCTTTGAGGGGTCTAGTTTCCAAAATTAGGTCACTTGTTCAGGGTTTCCACTGCTTAAGTACATCAGGTGCTCTCCAAATGGAACATGACATACGCTAAGGATTCGAGCAAAATTTGGTTACAAAAAGTCAAATGATGTTCCTTCCCTTTCAAGCGCTGCCGTGCGCCCAAAAAGTAGTTTTCTCCACCATATGGGATATCAATGTACTCAAGAGATTGCACAGCAAATTGTATGGTGCAATTTATCATATTACCTTTATGAAAATGCAAAATTTGGGTCTAAAAATCATTTTTGTGGGAAAATTTTTTTTTTTTTTAAATTTTCATGGCTAAAAGTTATAAACCTCTGTGAAGCACCTAGGGGTTCAATGTGCTCACCAAACATCTAGATAAGTTCCCTGGGGGTCTCGTTTCCAAAACCGTGTCGATTATGGGGGAATTTCACTGTTTAGGCACATCAGGGGCTCTCCAAACACAACATGGCGTTCGTTAACGATTCCAGCAAATTTTGCATTCAAAAAGTCAAGTTGCACTTCTTCCCTTCTGAGCCCTGCCATGCGCTCAAACAATGGATTTCCTCCACATATGGGATATCGGCATGCTCAGGAGAAATTGCACAACACATTTTGGGGTCCATTTTGTTCTGTTACCCTTATTTTTTCTGTTACCCTTGCAAAAATAAAAACAATTTGTCTAAAGTAAAATCTTTGTGAAAAAAAAAAAGTTAAATGTTCATTTTTTCCCACTTTACAAAAATTCCTGTGAAGCACTTGAAGGGTTAAAAAACTTCTTGAATGTGGTTTTGAACACCTTGAGGGGTGCAGTTTTTTTCTGTCATATAGACCCCTCAAAGTGACTTCAAATGTGAGGTTGTCCCTAAAAAAATGGTTTTGGAAACTTTTGTTGGAAAAGTAAGAAATCGCTGGTCAACTTTTAACCCTTATACCTTCCTAACAAAAAAAAAAATTATGCTTCAAAAATTGTGCTGATGTAAAGTAGACATGTGGGAAATGTTACTAACTATTTTGTGTGACATGACCGATTTAAGGGCATGAAAATTAAAAGTTTAAAAATTGCTAGATTTTTGCCAAATTTCCGCTTTTTTTCACAAATTAACGTAAACCATGTCTAAAAATTTTTACCACTATCAGGAAAAACAATCTCAGAATCAGTGGAATCAGCGTTATAACCACATAAAGGGACAGTGGTCAGAATTGTAAAAATTGGTCTGGTCATTAACGTCAATACAACTGTCTAACTAGTTAAAGTAGGGGAGTCTACAATGAATCAAACAACCGAAAAAAACAAGCCTACCCCTTTAAAACATTAATCTTTATTAATATTCCAGTTTAGTACAAAAAATTCCCTATAAAAAACATCCCAGTTAGGGGACCAAAAATACTAGGATTAGGGACTCCGCTCATCCAAATCTTGTATATGTGCCAAAAAATAACACAATAGAAAAAATCAACAAAACGTGAAAAATAACACTAAAAAAACCAAAAAACATGAAAAAAACATAAAAAATCAAAATTGAATATGGTATGCCTATATTGACCCTAGTATGCCCTTAGGTCTGATACCCTTCCTTGCAGCGGAGGTTGGCACCCTAGATTATCGATATGGCGCCCCCGCTCACCGGCGGCTGTCCCTTATATCCCTAAACGGCCCCTATAAATCTAAAAGCCACAGACAAAAACACCACATAAATATGGATCAATTCAGATCCATAGTACCACACATTATTAATGATGCACCTGGTATCCCACACACTATGAGGTCAACCTATGATGACCTTGATGATAGCCCCAACATGCGTTATGTAGTGGATATATAATCTATATAGACAAGGAGCTGCACCTAGGTTATTCTGTGTATGCTGGCAGTAGCTATATCCAACTTACACTGTGTTATATAGTGGATAGCTAGCAATCATTATAGACAAAAAGCTGCCCGTAAGTTTATTCTGTGTATGCCAACTATGGTTATATCCAATCAGCATCCCTAGGACATGCGAATTCATCCAAGGTGCAGACTTAGATTTTTACAAGAACCTCATATACGTTTTAGAGGAAAAAAATTCATATCTCCATCAATCATCATATAGGGAATAGTCCTCCCCCCAAAAATTATATTATTTGTTGCTTAGGTAATTCTAATCCACGTTCCCAAATCTCTTCTTTATATATGCTGGGACAGCGGCTATGAGGGAACATCTGATGAACAAAGAGCTGTTGATGAATAGCATTGGCTTTGTATGAGGATGCAATTGATGGCATACTAAGCACTTTATTTGACTAAGTTAGTGATGCATATAACATATGTATACCCCCAGCATATATAAAGAAGAGATTTGATGAATTCGCATGTCCTAGGGATGCTGATTGGATATAACCATAGTTGGCATACACAGAATAAACTTACGGGCAGCTTTTTGTCTATAATGATTGCTAGCTATCCACTATATAACAAAGTGTAAGTTGGATATAGCTACTGTCAGCATAACAGAATAACCTAGGTGCAGCTCCTTGTCTATATAGATTATATATCCACTACATAACGCATGTTGGGGCTATCATCAAGGTCATCATAGGTTGACCTCATAGTGTGTGGGATACCAGGTGCATCATTAATAATGTGTGGTACTATGGATCTGAATTGATCCATATTTATGTGGTGTTTTTGTCTGTGGCTTTTAGATTTATAGGGGCCGTTTAGGGATATAAGGGACAGCCGCCGGTGAGCGGGGGCACCATATCGATAATCTAGGGTGCCAACCTCCGCTGCAAGGAAGGGTATCAGACCTAAGGGCATACTAGGGTCAATATAGGCATACCATATTCAATTTTGATTTTTTATGTTTTTTTCATGTTTTTTGGTTTTTTTAGTGTTATTTTTCACGTTTTGTTGATTTTTTCTATTGTGTTATTTTTTGGCACATATACAAGATTTGGATGAGCGGAGTCCCTAATCCTAGTATTTTTGGTCCCCTAACTGGGATGTTTTTTATAGGGAATTATTTGTACTAAACTGGAATATTAATAAAGATTAATGTTTTAAAGGGGTAGGCTTGTTTTTTTCGGTTGACTGGTCATTAACGTGCAAACCACCTTGGGAGGTGAAGGGGATAATGACCGCGCCAATTATAACCCTAATAACCATGCAATATCAGAGGCCTGGTGCCCTCACCGTCTCAGACGCAGTTTCTCAGATTCAATAGTAAGCATAAGAAATGTCCATTTATTATGTTGCCTCCTTTTTTTTGTGTGCACATATTTGAGTTTCTTCAGAAACTTTGTGATACCAGCCTGAGGAAGAGACCTAAGAAGTCTGGAACGCAGCTGTGGAGCATCATTTATATTACTTTTGTTAGCTATTAAAAGGTCTCAACTACAAGATCATCTGGTTTTTCCCAAAGAGAACAAAATAAAGAGACATTTTATATTAAAAAAGAAAAAAATTGCCCAAAAGCTTTGACACTACAGGATTGGACCAAAAATGTAGGTAAAATCCTATCATGATAGCAAGCAGGTCCAACTGGCTGCTGTATTCAGGTGGCATGCGGATAAAAAATGTACGTTACCAGTGTGGTAGGAAAATACTG
Organism: Ranitomeya variabilis; assembly: GCF_051348905.1. Taxonomy (NCBI): domain Eukaryota; kingdom Metazoa; phylum Chordata; class Amphibia; order Anura; family Dendrobatidae; genus Ranitomeya; species Ranitomeya variabilis. Next base: position 690,071,523 of record NC_135236.1, on the reverse strand, counting down.
GTGTGTAAGCTCCAGGATAAGGGAGATCTCTCTTAGATAATAATAATAATAATAATAATAATAAAAGGCGCCTCTGAAAAACACAGGGATCAACATTTTCATTTACAAGCAGAAACAAGCCTTGAATTCAGAACTTGGATTTGGTTGCAGTATCTTCCATGAGTGGATTAATAGGACCCCTGATTGCCCCCGTGTGTAATAGAAAGCTGCCGTGTATCACAGATCTAGTCACACGTTCATGATTGTAGTCACTGAGTGATGAGACACGACAACAGGTCCCTGGATATCACACGGATTCCTAGTCACAGACTGAGACCATCATTCCCATTTTCAGTCTGGTACATCAACACTGACGTAGTCCACCACAATCTAATTTAGCCTTGTAAGGGATTATGGGTAAGACCGCGCCGCTGCACCTAAAGCCATTAGCATGTTTGAGATGGCATTGGACTTTTTTTTTTTATCTTCAAGAATAAAATTGCAGATAGTTCGAATTCACATGGATCCGCATATTTAAGGAAATTCTACTTGAATTCGAGCCTCCACAGATGGATCTGCTCATCTCTACCAACTAATTCCCCATTAAATGTCACCTGCTTAACCCAGCAGGAAGTACAGCGGCGTCTAAAAATCACTAAAATTGACAAATCTCCGGGCCCGGATGGGATACACCCCCGAGTACTGCAGGAACTAAGTACAGTCATTGATAGACCATTATTTTTAATCTTTAAAGACTCCATAATAACAGGGTCTGTACCACAGGAGTGGCGTATAGCAAATGTGGTGCCAATATTCAAAAAAGGGGCAAAAACTGAACTCGGTAATTATAGGCCAGTAAGCTTCACCTCTACTGTGGGTAAAATCCTGGAGGGCATTCTAAGGGATGCTATACTGGAGTATCTGAAGAGGAATAACCTCATGACCCAGTATCAGCACGGGTTTACTAGGGACCGCTCATGTCAGACTAATTTGATCAGCTTCTATGAAGAGGTAAGTTCCGGACTGGACCAAGGGAACCCAGTAGATGTAGTGTATATGGACTTTTCCAAAGCTTTTGATACGGTGCCACACAAAAGGTTGTTACATAAAATGAGAGTAATGGGGATAGGGGAAAATATGTGTAAGTGGGTTGAGAGCTGGCTCAGGGATAGGAAACAAAGGGTGGTTATTAATGGAGCATACTCGGACTGGGTCGCGGTTAGCAGTGGGGTACCACAGGGGTCAGTATTGGGCCCTCTTCTTTTTAACATATTTATTAATGACCTTGTAGGGGGCATTCAGAGTAGAATTTCAATATTTGCAGATGACACTAAACTCTGCAGGGTAATCAATACAGGGGAGGACAATTTTATATTACAGGATGATTTATGTAAACTAGAAGCTTGGGCTGATAAATGGCAAATGAGCTTTAATGGGGATAAATGTAAGGTCATGCACTTGGGTAGAAGTAATAAGATGTATAACTATGTGCTTAATTCTAAAACTCTGGGCAAAACCGTCAATGAAAAAGACCTGGGTGTATGGGTGGATGACAAACTCATATTCAGTGGCCAGTGTCAGGCAGCTGCTACAAAGGCAAATAAAATAATGGGATGTATTAAAAGAGGCATAGATGCTCATGAGGAGAACATAATTTTACCTCTATACAAGTCACTAGTTCGACCACACTTAGAATACTGTGCACAGTTCTGGTCTCCGGTGTATAAGAAAGACATAGCTGAACTGGAGCGGGTGCAGAGAAGAGCGACCAAGGTTATTAGAGGACTGGGGGGTCTGCAATACCAAGATAGGTTATTACACTTGGAAAAACGAAGGCTAAGGGGTGATCTTATGTTAATGTATAAATATATGAGGGGACAGTACAAAGACCTTTCTGATGATCTTTTTAATCATAGATCTGAGACAGGGACAAGGGGGCATCCTCTACGTCTGGAGGAAAGAAGGTTTAAGCATAATAACAGACGCGGATTCTTTACTGTAAGAGCAGTGAGACTATGGAACTCTCTGCCGTATGATGTTGTAATGAGTGATTCATTACTTAAATTTAAGAGGGGACTGGATGCCTTTCTGGAAAAGTATAATGTTACAGGGTATATACACTAGATTCCTTGATAAGGCGTTGATCCAGGGAACTAGTCTGATTGCCATATGTGGGGTCGGGAAGGAATTTTTTTCCCCATAGTGGAGTTACTCTTTGCCACATGGTTTTTTTTTGCCTTCCTCTGGATCAACATGTTAGGGCATGTTAGGTTAGGCTATGGGTTGAACTAGATGGACTTAAAGTCTTCCTTCAACCTCAATAACTATGTAATAGCATGGAAGGAATGAGTGACACAGATTCCATAACTATCTAGATCGGCCGAAGTTATTAGTATCCCTCCCGCTTATCAGGCGTTACCTCCACAATGTCGTCTTTCAGCACAGAGAGCTCATTCAGGTTCCTGGCCACAAAGTCATACTTGCAGACGGCGCTCTTCTTGAGAAGCGTAGCCTCCTGGTTCCTGTGATTAAAGACAGAATTTCAGATTATTACTATTATTTATTTATACAGCACCATTAATTCCATGGTGCTGTACATGAGAAGGGGTTACTGTTGTGAATTTGGATTCTGGGCTCCCCCGGTGGCCGCTTGTGGAATTGGACTTGTCATCCTCTTTCCTGTTTCACCTGATTCCATCAGTAGTGGGTGTCGCTATTTAAGCTCATTTCTCTGGTGGTTTCTTGCCGGTCAACAATGTTATCTGATGCCTCTCAGTGCTTGTTCCTGCTTCTAGACAACTACTAGATAAGTTGGACTTTTGTCCATGTTTTGTTTTGCCTATTTGTTCCAGTTCACAGCTGAAGTTTTGTTACTGTGTCTGGAAAGCTCTCGTTGATCAGGGATTGCTACTCTGGCGTTATGAGTTAATGCCAGAGTTTAAGGTAATCTCTGGATGGTGTTTTGTTAGTGTTTTTCTGCTGACCATGAAAGTATACTATCTGTCTTCTGCTATCTAGTAAGCGGACCTCAAATTTGCTAAGACTATTTTCCTGCTGCGTTTGTTGTTTCATCTGAACTCACCGTCATTATATGTGGGGGGCTACTGTCTTCTTTGGAATATTTCTCTAGAGGTGAGCCAGGTCTTATATTTCCCTCTGCTAGCTATTTAGGTCTTAGGCCAGAGCTGGGCATCTAGCGATAAATAGGAAATGCTACCTGGCTATTTCTAGTTGCGCGGCAGGCTTAGTTCATGGTCAGTATAGTTCCATCTTCCGAGAGCTTGTCCCTCTATAGGCTTGCTATGATCTCTGCCTGCAGAGATCATGACAGTTTGACCGGCCCATAAAGTGTTAAAGACCCAGGTTGAGAAAGGAGAGTTATAAGAAGTCTGCTGGAATTTTTTTTTTTTTTTTTTTCCTCCAGTCTGCCTTGCTGCAGTCTTTTTTCTCTCTCTCCTCCTAATCTCTGTATGCTCTGTGTGCACCTGACAATAATGGATCTCCAGAGTGTAACTGCGGGTTTGAATAATCTCATCACGAAAGTACAAAATTTACAAGATTTTGTGGTACATGCTCCGGTATCTGAGCCGAGAATTCCTTTGCCGGAGTTCTTCACAGGGAATAGAGCTAGCTTCCAGAATTTCCGAAATAATTGTAAGCTTTATTTGTCCCTGAAGTCTCGTTCAGCTGGAGACCCTGCTCAGCAGGTTAGGATTGTGATTTCCTTGCTCAGGGGTGACCCTCAAGATTGGGCCTTCTCATTGCCAGCAGGGGATCCTGCGTTACGCGATGTGGATGCGTTTTTTCTGGCCTTGGGCTTGCTTTATGAGGAACCTCATTTGGAACTTCAGGCAGAAAAAACTTTGATGGCACTATCTCAGGGGCAAGACGAAGCTGAAGTTTTCTGCCAAAAATTCCGTAAATGGTCTGTGCTTACTCAGTGGAATGAGTGCGCCTTGGCGGCAACTTTCAGAGAAGGTCTCTCTGATGCCGTTAAGGATGTTATGGTGGGGTTCCCTTTGCCTGCAGGTCTGAATGAGTCCATGGCAATGGCTATTCAGATTGATAGGCGTCTGCGGGAGCGCAAACCGGTGCACCATCTGGCGGTGTCTATGGAAAAGACGCCAGAAAGTATGCAGTGTGATAGAATTCTGTCCAGGAGCGAGCGACAGAATTTTAGACGGAAGAATGGATTGTGTTTCTATTGTGGGGATTCTACTCATGTGATATCGGCATGCTCTAGGCGTACAAAGAAGCTTGATAAGTCTGTTTCCATTGGCACCATTCAGTCTAAGTTTATTTTGTCTGTAACCCTGATTTGCTCTTTGTCATCCATTGCCACGGACGCCTATGTTGACTCTGGCGCCGCTCTGAGTCTTATGGATTGGTCCTTTGCCAATCGTTGTGGTTTTAATTTAGAGCCTTTGGAGACTCTTATTCCTCTGAAGGGGATTGACTCCACCCCATTGGCTAATAATAAACCACAATACTGGACACAAGTAACCATGCGTATCAATCCGGATCACCAGGAGATTATTCGTTTCCTGGTGCTGTATAATTTACATGACGATTTGGTACTGGGATTGCCATGGTTGCAGTCTCACAACCCAGTCTTGGACTGGAGAGCAATGTCTGTGTTGAGCTGGGGATGTAAGGGTATCCATGGGGACGTACCTTTGGTTTCTATTTCGTCGTCCATTCCCTCTGAAGTCCCTGAGTTCCTCTCTGATTATCAAGACGTCTTTGACGAACCCAAGCTTGGGTCGTTACCTCCGCACCGTGAGTGCGATTGTGCCATAGATTTGATACCGGGTTGTAAATATCCAAAGGGTCGTTTGTTTAATTTGTCTGTGCCGGAACATGCTGCTATGCGGGAATATATAAAGGAGTCTTTGGAAAAGGGACATATTCGCCCGCAGAGCGGAATTATGATGTTGGGAATCGGGAGCTTTTGGCCATGAAGTGGGCGTTTGAGGAGTGGCGCCATTGGCTCGAGGGGGCTAGGCATCAGGTGGTGGTATTGACTGACCACAAAAATTTGATTTATCTTGAGACTGCCAGACGCCTGAATCCTAGACAGGCGCGCTGGTCTTTATTTTTTTCTCGCTTTAATTTTGTGGTGTCATACCTACCGGGTTCTAAGAATGTTAAGGCAGATGCCCTTTCTAGGAGTTTTGACCCGGACTCTCCTGGTAATTCTGAACCCACAGGTATCCTTAGGGAGGGAGTAATTTTGTCGGCCGTTTCTCCTGATCTGCGGCGGTCCTTGCAAGAGTTTCAGGCGGATAGACCGGATCGTTGTCCGCCTGATAGACTGTTTGTTCCGGATGATTGGACCAGCAGAGTCATCTCTGAGGTACATTCTTCTGCATTGGCAGGTCATCCCGGAATTTTTGGTACCAGGGATTTGGTGGCAAGATCCTTCTGGTGGCCTTCTCTGTCACGAGATGTGCGAGTCTTTGTGCAGTCATGTGACGTTTGTGCTCGGGCCAAGTCTTGTAGTTCTCGGGCTAGCGGACTGCTGTTGCCCTTGCCTATTCCTAAGAGGCCTTGGACACACATCTCGATGGATTTTATTTCAGATCTGCCTGTTTCCCAGAAGATGTCTGTCATCTGGGTGGTCTGTGACCGTTTCTCTAAAATGGTCCATTTGGTTCCTCTGCCCAAGTTGCCTTCTTCTTCTGAGTTGGTTCCTCTGTTTTTTCAGAATGTTGTCCGATTGCACGGTATTCCTGAGAATATTGTTTCTGACAGAGGTACCCAATTTGTGTCTAGATTTTGGCGGGCATTCTGTGCTAGGATGGGCATAGATTTGTCTTTTTCATCTGCTTTTCACCCTCAGACTAATGGCCAGACCGAGCGGACTAATCAGACCCTTGAGACATATCTGAGGTGTTTTGTCTCTGCTGACCAGGATGATTGGGTTGCTTTTTTGCCATTGGCAGAGTTCGCCCTCAATAATCGGGCCAGTTCTTCCACCTTGGTGTCCCCGTTTTTCTGTAATTCGGGGTTTCACCCTCGATTTTCCTCCGGTCAGGTGGAATCCTCGGATTGTCCTGGAGTGGATGCGGTGGTGGAGAGATTGCATCACATCTGGGGGCAGGTTATGGACAATTTGAAGTTGTCCCAGGAGAAGACTCAGCGTTTTGCCAACCGTCATCGTCGTGTTGGTTCTCGGCTTTGTGTTGGAGATTTAGTGTGGTTGTCTTCTCGTTTTGTCCCTATGAGGGTCTCTTCTCCTAAGTTTAAACCTCGGTTCATCGGCCCTTATAGAATATTGGAGATTCTTAATCCTGTTTCTTTCCGTTTGGACCTCCCTGCGTCCTTTTCCATTCATAACGTTTTTCATCGGTCGTTATTGCGCAGGTATGAGGTACCTGTTGTACCTTCAGTTGAGCCTCCTGCTCCGGTGTTGGTTGAGGGTGAGTTGGAGTACGTTGTGGAGAAAATTTTGGACTCTCGTGTTTCCAGACGGAAACTCCAGTATCTGGTCAACTGGAAGGGTTACGGCCAGGAGGATAATTCTTGGGTCAATGCATCTGATGTTCATGCTTCTGATCTTGTTCGTGCCTTCCATAGGGCTCATCCTGGTCGCCCTGGTGGATCTGGTGAGGGTTCGGTGCCCCCTCCTTGAGGGGGGGGTACTGTTGTGAATTTGGATTCTGGGCTCCCCCGGTGGCCGCTTGTGGAATTGGACTTGTCATCCTCTTTCCTGTTTCACCTGATTCCATCAGTAGTGGGTGTCGCTATTTAAGCTCATTTCTCTGGTGGTTTCTTGCCGGTCAACAATGTTATCTGATGCCTCTCAGTGCTTGTTCCTGCTTCTAGACAACTACTAGATAAGTTGGACTTTTGTCCATGTTTTGTTTTGCCTATTTGTTCCAGTTCACAGCTGAAGTTTTGTTACTGTGTCTGGAAAGCTCTCGTTGATCAGGGATTGCTACTCTGGCGTTATGAGTTAATGCCAGAGTTTAAGGTAATCTCTGGATGGTGTTTTGTTAGTGTTTTTCTGCTGACCATGAAAGTATACTATCTGTCTTCTGCTATCTAGTAAGCGGACCTCAAATTTGCTAAGACTATTTTCCTGCTGCGTTTGTTGTTTCATCTGAACTCACCGTCATTATATGTGGGGGGCTACTGTCTTCTTTGGAATATTTCTCTAGAGGTGAGCCAGGTCTTATATTTCCCTCTGCTAGCTATTTAGGTCTTAGGCCAGAGCTGGGCATCTAGCGATAAATAGGAAATGCTACCTGGCTATTTCTAGTTGCGCGGCAGGCTTAGTTCATGGTCAGTATAGTTCCATCTTCCGAGAGCTTGTCCCTCTATAGGCTTGCTATGATCTCTGCCTGCAGAGATCATGACAGGTTACATACAGAGTTATAGATATTTACAGTACACAAATTTATGATGACGGACTGGTACAGAGGGGAGAGGACCCTGTCCTTGCGGACTTACATTCCAGAAGTTATGGTTAAAACAGCCTATGACTTGCTGGAACCAGTTGGATACCTGATAAATTGAAAAAGCTGCCGAATATTAAAACCGCTCTCAGTAAGTAAGAGATTCCCCAAAATGGACCCCCAGCAGTAGGGGGAGTAGGTGAACATCATGCTAACTAGCTTTTTCCTCCAAAACTCCAAAAGAAATTAGATTACCATCTAATGAGTATTATACTTGTATCGCCAACATGGTGTTCTACATCCACCGTGTATTACACCGGTGTCGCCATCATGGTGTCATCCATCCACCGTGTATTACACCGGTATCGCCATCATGGTGTCCTCCATCCACCGTGTATTACACCGGTATCGCCATCATGGTGTCCTCCATCCACCGTGTATTACACCGGTATCGCCATCATGGTGTCCTCCATCCACCGTGCATTACACCGGTATCGCCATCATGGTGTCCTCCATCCACCGTGCATTACACCGGTATCGCCATCATTGTGTCCTACATCCACCGTGTATTACACCGGTGTCGCCATCATGGTGTCATCCATCCACCGTGCATTACACCGGTATCGCCATCATGGTGTCCTCCATCCACCGTGTATTACACCGGTATCGCCATCATTGTGTCCTCCATCCACCGTGTATTACACCGGTATCGCCATCATGGTGGGTGTCCTCCATCCACCGTGTATTACACCGGTATCGCCATCATGGTGTCCTCCATCCACCGTGCATTACACCGGTATCGCCATCATGGTGTCCTCCATCCACCGTGTATTACACCGGTATCGCCATCATTGTGTCCTCCATCCACCGTGTATTACACCGGTATCGCCATCATGGTGGGTGTCCTCCATCCACCGTGTATTACACCGGTATCGCCATCATGGTGTCCTCCATCCACCGTGCATTACACCGGTATCGCCATCATGGTGTCCTACATCCACCGTGTATTACACCGGTGTCGCCATCATGGTGTCATCCATCCACCGTGCATTACACCGGTATCGCCATCATGGTGTCCTCCATCCACCGTGCATTACACCGGTATCGCCATCATGGTGTCCTACATCCACCGTGTATTACACCGGTGTCGCCATCATGGTGTCATCCATCCACCGTGCATTACACCGGTATCGCCATCATGGTGTCCTACATCCACCGTGTATTACACTGGTATCGCCATCATGGTGGGTGTCCTCCATCCACCGTGTATTACACCGGTGTCGCCATCATGGTGTCATCCATCTACTGTGTATTACACCGGTATCGCCATCATGGTGGGTGTCCTCCATCCACCGTGCATTACACCGGTATCGCCATCATGGTGCCCTCCATCCACCGTGCATTACACCGGTATCGGCATCATGGTGCCCTCCATCCACCGTGTATTACACCGGTATCGCCATCATGGTGCCCTCCATCCACCGTGTATTACACCGGTGTCGCCATCATGGTGTCATCAATCCACCGTGTATTACACCGGTATCGCCATCATGGTGGGTGTTCTCCATCCACCGTGCATTACACCGGTATCGCCATCATGGTATCCTCCATCCACCGTGTATTACACTGGTATAGCCATCACGGTATCCTCCATTCACTGTATTACACTGGTATCGCCATCATGGTGTCCTCCATCCACCGTGCATTACACCGGTATCGCCATCATGGTGTCCTTCATCCACCGTATTACACCGGTATCGCCATCATGGTATCCTCCATCCACCGTGTATTACACTGGTATAGCCATCATGGTGTCCTCCATCCACCGAATATTACACTGGTATAGCCATCATGGTATTCTCCATCCACCGTGTATTACACTGGTATCGCCATCATGGCGTCCTCCATCCACCGTGCATTACACTGGTATCACCATCACGGTTTCCTTGGTCACTATGATGCCTGTTGAACAACTTAACGCTTCAGATGATTTTCTACATTTTCTTTCTGACATATAGAGACATAACAGTGGTCCATATGTGGTGGTCTCTGTAGAGGAGTCCTTGGTCTATTGCCCTGATATGTCACGCATCTGACACGTATGTACTGTACTCCAAAGACTCAGAAAATTCTTTATTTGGTAAACTAACTACCATCTGCATTTTCCTGCATCAGGGAATACATTTCCTGAGTTATATCGTGTCCGCTAAACGCTTCTGAATTAATCCTTCAAAAGGTCTGATCTAATATAAAGTGGGTGCAATCCAAATCTCAGAAGGGCGTGCAGAGTTTTTTAGTGTTTGCAAACTATTATTGTAAATGTACTAAATGTTTTCCAAGATCGCCAAACCATTAACGAAGTTGACTAAAAAAAGTAGATGTGGTTAACTGTAAACCTAATGTAGTCTGATCCTTCAGAGTTGAAGGAAAGCTTCTCAGACCCTGTATTGGTCCAGCCTTCCTTAGAACATCCATTTGTAGTCGAGGTTGAAGCCTCAGGCTTGTGTGTTATCACAAGTTATACAAACCCTTACTGACCTCCATCAGAGCATCTTTTCACGAGTTCTCATCTTCCAAAAGAAGCTGCAATATTAGCAAATATGAATAGCTGGTGAACAGTGGGCCTTGGAGTAATGGCGCCACTTCTGCTAAGGGGCCAAACAAATTCATTGTTATCAGATACTGTCAGAGATCCTGCTCCTCTCCAAATGATCAATGTCAACTTGCTGTATTAGGTATAGAAACATTCTAAATGCTTGAGCAGCGAGAGGCTGTTTGTTTTGGCACATTCCAGAAGTTAGTCCCTGGCTGACAGGGACTATTTGCTATGATTAATTCCTGTTGCAAGTGTGATTCCAATGAATAGTCTTATTTCAGACCATAGCTCATTTACTGACCGTTCTTCTGACTGAGAATTCTGTCCCTATGCACACCTCCTTGTCATCACCTAGCTAGATATCCATTTCTGCCAGCCAGCTGCACAAGCCAGCAGCTACTCCAACGCAAGGTCTCAACCCACAGTCCTTGATCAAGTCCACAATTCTGTACATTGGTTAAAGGGTGAAGGCCATGGCTCCCCTGGAACCTAGTGAAAAGCCTGTCCATGGAAGCCCTATTTAGATCTGCCAGGTGACCTCTAACAGAGTTGCATTACAATGGTCTCTTCTGTCCACTCAGGAATATAATTCTATTACCATCATAATCTTGTCTGTCAACTGTGAATTATACTGTTATCGTCATCATGGTCTCCTCCATTAACTGTGGAATATACTGGCATTGCCACCATGGTCTCCACTATCCACTGTTTATTATACTAACACCACCATCAACGTCTGCACCCCTAACCATGCATTATACTTGTATCACCATCATGGCCTCCTCCATCCATCTTCTTCTGCCTGAATTCATGCCCTATGTCAGGTCCAATGTGTGCACAGGGATAACGGTCCATATGCAACAACTTTAGTGGAGATCAGTAGCTGTAGAGTAGGTGTCTCTGGCCATGGACGTTGGGCCACTGGCTTCTGAAGTACAAATTCTCCAGCCTCTTTACGCTTAATAAACATTATTTATGACAGATCTTCTATTATTCCTGATTGTTTAATCTGGAATCACACTCCAGACGTAGCACGACTTGCCCCATCATACCTTCTCATTTTCCTCATAAGTGACCTTAAAGGCCACGGAGAGTTGAAATTTTTCATTATTCTGGTTGCAAAAACAAACCATTGTACTGTAGATCTTTATATTGAAATAAACAATTTTCAGACTGTTTGCATCATATGAAAGTGTGTGCATACATGTAATACCCCAGATCATATAACCATCGGCCTAGTATTGTATTACTGTTCCTGGTGAGGTGTGGACTGCACAAGGCCTGTGAAATTGCCGGGCGGCATCTGACTGCTGATCTTGTGTATTCTTCGGGGGAGCCTTCATGTATCCCACAGATGACCAATACGATTAAGATCTGGAGACTAATAAGCTGTGTGGTGTTTAGGTAGGTGGTACAAGTCACGTCCATTTCAGCAGAACATTGCCTCATCAGATGGCCTTTACCAGCTCATATTCTTCACGCTTCCTGGTACCATTATTTGCACCTGGACATCCACATGATAGAAAAAGGCAGTTATCAGATCACGTGGTGGACAGAAACACGGGCACTGACTGGTCCATGGTTACCCAGCCTGACACACAAGCTGGAATGCTCTGCACCTTCTGGTGGCCATTATAGATCACACAGAGCATCACAGCTGGCACCTCACCATTATAACCAGTAATACATGTATGGATAACTTCGTTACATTCAGGCTTCTATGGGGTGGGACCAGGAGACATCACACAAGGCAGGCCATTTTAGAGATGAGCCAGTGTCTGCACGCTTACCCAACACATCAGCTACAAGAATTGACTATCCCCTCATGAAATATCATGGTCACCAGACAATCAGGGTTATCATGGGTTAATACTAATGTTATGGCCGATCGGTGCATGACAATAGATGACTGAATGGACTCTCTGAGTTTGTCTTGGATCTGATTTATGTACAATATATTTATGTGGATGACTATACAGTTAATGGCCCTCCTTTAGAGACACCGGCCTTTTCACAATTGGAGCATTCCCATGTCGACATTAGATCCATGATCCAAATCTTGAAGCATAAAATCCAGCAATTAGTTCCCCCTCCCCCCATCAGTCTCAGAATGAACCAAGATAATGAGAAAATCGAGCAACCACAACGTCTCAGGAATTGGCTTGGTGATTGGTGCTAGATGACCTGGGGCCAAGATTTTACTGCCAATATTGAGTGGCTTTCATATGCTGAAACACACAGAGAATGGTGTAATAGAGGAACCAGAGAATGAAGAACCTGTGGACGGTGCATCTCAAAGTAAGGATTTTGTGAGGAGCGGCAGAAGAGTTCTGATGAAACAGGTGAAAGGAGGATGGATATAATCATTTTTATGAAAGGATCAGCAAAGGATTATTCCAATTGACGTAGAAGGGTTAATGTTTTTCCTCTCTTCTAGATTTAGTTTTTATATAACCCAGCCTCATAATTAAGGATTTTATACTTCTTACCTCATATGCAATGTTTTTAATATTCTGCAAAAACATGTTCTGGGTACTTGGTAAATAAGGTCATCATGACCTGGGTAACAGGGTACCAGGGGGCTCCATGAGTTACATTGCGCAACATACAAAGCCATCCACAAACTGTCTCCTCCATACATCTGTGACATGGTCTCCCGGTACTTACCTACACGCAACCTCTGATCCTCACAAGATCTCCTTCTCTACTCCGCTCTTATCTCTTGTTCCCAATACCACATACAAGACTTCTCCCGTGCTTCCCCCATACTCTGGAACTTTCTGACCCAACACATCAGACTCTCACCTACCACGGAAACCTTCAAAAAGAACCTGAAAACTCACCTCTTCCAACAAGCCTACAACCTGCAGTGATCCTTAGTCTGTTGAACCACCACACAACCAGCTCTACCCTCCACTAGTGTATCCTCACCCATCCCCTGTAGACTGTGAGCCCTCGCGGGCAGGGTCCTCTCTCCTCCTGTATTCTCACCCATCCCCTGTAGACTGTGAGCCCTCGCGGGCAGGGTCCTCTCTCCTCCTGTATCCTCACCCATCCCCTGTAGACTGTGAGCCCTCGCGGGCAGGGTCCTCTCTCCTCCTGTATTCTCACCCATCCCCTGTAGACTGTGAGCCCTCGCGGGCAGGGTCCTCTCTCCTCCTGTATCCTCACCCATCCCCTGTAGACTGTGAGCCCTCGCGGGCAGGGTCCTCTCTCCTCCTGTATTCTCACCCATCCCCTGTAGACTGTGAGCCCTCGCGGGCAGGGTCCTCTCTCCTCCTGTATCCTCACCCATCCCCTGTAGACTGTGAGCCCTCGCGGGCAGGGTCCTCTCTCCTCCTGTATCCTCACCCATCCCCTGTAGACTGTGAGGCCTCGCGGGCAGGGTCCTCTCTCCTCCTGTATCCTCACCCATCCCCTGTAGACTGTGAGCCCTCGCTGGCAGGGTCCTCTCTCCTCCTGTATCCTCACCCATCCCCTGTAAACTGTGAGCCCTCGCGGGCAGGGTCCTCTCTCCTCCTGTATTCTCACCCATCCCCTGTAGATTGTGAGCCCTCGCGGGCAGGGTCCTCTCTCCTCCTGTACCCTCACCCAGCCCCTGTAGACTGTGAGGTCTTGCAGGCAGGGTCCTCTCTCCTCCTGTATCCTCACCCATCCCCTGTAGACTGAGCCCTCACGGGCAGGGTCCTCTCTCCTCCTGTATCCTCACCCATCCCCTGTAGACTGTGAGCCCTCGCTGGCAGGGTCCTCTCTCTCCTCCTCTACTTGTGTGTGCCTTGTATTGCTCTTGATTATTGTATTTGTCTATTTTTGTCCCTTTTCACATGTAAAGTGTCATGGAAGAAATGGCGCTATAAAAATGTATAATAATAATAAAATGTCATGGAAGAAATAGTGTAAAAGTGAATAATTGCTGTAAAGACACAGCATTCATGTGTGAAACAGAAAGGTGACTTGCTCACAAGTGCGCATATTTTTCTCTGTGCGCTCGTTATTTCAGGGCCTAATCTCTTAATTTGACCTCACTGGTGATCCAGCATATCTGACTTTGGGCATCAAAACTGTTGTAGCTGTTTTTATTCTGATCCAAAGTGGGGCCATGGTAACCGGCCTATTCGGAATCCAGATGTGGGAGATTCCTGAGAGATTGGAAACACAAATTCCAGCTGCAGCAAGGTGAGAAGCTTTTATTCTTACACTTTTTGTGCTTCCAATCTCTCTGGATCATGGCTGCAAACACGGTGCAGAAACGACATCACCAGTGAGTTGTGAGAGGTCAGGTCTGTGTGAGAGTTGAATAGAGTAATAAGGTAATAAGTGTTCTCTGTATTATCGCTCTACTAACTGGCTGTGCAGTGCAGAGCTGGGACAGTCTGTGCAGCCTTATTGCTGTGGTCATCTTGGACATTGTCTAATGCTGGGTTTTAGGTTTATGTAATTGGCGTTGGACGTTCCGAGTGTCAGTGAGCTCTGCAGGCCTCAGAAGTTTTGTACTAATCCCCAGGTACAGTAGGTAGGCTGTGAGTTTTTGGTAAATATTTGGATATATGTTTATGAAAACCTCTAAATCACATGAGTACTGGGTAACTGAGTAGCAGGGACAAATAAATGAGATGCGAGGCTCTGTTAGGTGTGGTCCACAGAGGACATCATTCAACTCACTTTAAGCTGAATCAGACGGAGTGTTTCAGATCGCTGGCAAATAGATCCCTGAATGAACACGTATGAATGGTCACCTGTCATTCTGTGAAAGATGCACGGGTGTACTGGGTGTAGTTTGCTAAGGGGATGAGTTGCCAGGGTTTCACATGGAGTTTTTGGAGTTTCTATGTTAAGCTGAATATAGAAACTGCCGAGAACGGAGCATTCTTTCTGTTTTTGTTTGAGAGATACTGCAAGTTCTTCTCATCTCTTTGGTACAGGTTGAGAGGAGTGATGGAGCTGCGCACAAGATTTCTGTGCTGCTGCAGGAAGTGTGTGCTGAGACGTGTGCTTTTAAAGACAGCACTGTATAGAAGTGGAAAGTAATATTGTATGTAAAATATTGTGCCTATTTTAGAGAAAACTTGGAAGTGATTGATTGGTCATCAGTGTGTGTTGGTACCTGCTTCTAACTGTGTGGCTGATGTACATCTAGTGGAGGATCAGAAGAAAAGGGAAGCCAACTGCACGGCTGGTCTAGTAGGTGAGAGGCCTATCACACCTGGGCCTTCCTACTTTAGTCAGCTGGTCTAATGGGTAAGAGCTGCCATAGCCTCCCCGTTACACCCTGAAGGTCTACTGGGTGAGAGTCACGAGAGCCTTCCCGCTACACCTTGATCACTCATTCTGACTTGTAGAGTGTGGCCAGTGGACAAGGTCCAGGCATACTGGGGGCATTTGCAGAAAGATGAAATGTGTGAAGAATACATTGAAGCCTTGGGCAACTTGTTCTGTGGGCAGTCAGGGCCTCAATGGGATCCAAAACAGAAATACAGAAAAAAAAAAAAAGAGAAGGAAAAGAAGCAGTGAAGAATGTGGGACCAATACTGAAAAAGGCAAATATGCCAGAGTGTGAGGTTTGGATATACAAAAATGTCAGAGTTTCAGGAAAAAGAAGAAGGGTTGGATAAAAGGCAAGGGAAGAGAACAGCAAGTGAATACATGGCGTCGTGTAGCTGAGGAAGTACAGTACGGAAAATAAAGAGACCATAATGGGACGTAAGGTGTATAATGACTATTTTAATGCGCAAAAACTAAGACTGAGACTACTATCGCCCCACCTCTGTATAACTAGAGACCAAGACAAGACAGATAGACTCGTAAACATTGTGGGCAACCAAACCCAAACTGGAGAGATACTTGTGTGACCTGTGCTACCACCACTCCTAAGCGGTTACCCTGAATCCTGTCCGGACAAGATCACATGTAGTGACAGAAGAAGCCGATACAGAAGTGAGGAGTTTGACTATTGGGAGGAAGCTGACAGTAGTCCTGAGAGGGAGGAAGGTGTGGAACATCATGTCACCCCCACCAAACATCTGGTCACCTCCACCACCAAACAACTAAACAGGTAAAGTTACGAGATAGCCAAGATGAGCTTACAAAGCTTATTGTTATTGACAATACCCCTATGAATTTGGTGGGGGCAGATGTGTTGGTGTTATACAGGCCACCATACAATACTCTCCTGAGGGTCTTAAGGTACCTTCACACTAAACGATATTGCTAGCGATCCGTGACGTTGCAGCGTCCTGGCTAGCGATATCGTTGTGTTTGACAGGCAGCAGCGATCAGGATCCTGCTGTGACATCGTTGGTCGGAGAAGAAAGGCCAGAACTTTATTTCGTTGCTGGATCTCCCGTAGACATCGCTGGATCGGTGTGTGTGACACCGATCCAGTGATGTCTTCACTGGTAACCAGGGTAAACATCGGGTTACTAAGTGCAGGGCCGCGCTTAGTAACCCGATGTTTACCCTGGTTACCAGCGTAAACGTAAAAAAAAAAAAAAACACATACTCACATTCCGGTGCCCGGCGTCCGCTTCCCTGCACTCCTCCTGCATCCTGTGTAAGTGCCGGCCGTAAAGCAGAGCGATGACGTCACCGCTCTGCTCTGTGGGAGATGCCGGAGATGTTCGGCACTGACACAGGATGCAGGAGGAGTGCAGGGAAGCGGACGCCGGGCACCGGAATGGGAGTATGTGTTTTTTTTTTTTTTTTAACGTTTACGCTGGTAACCAGGGTAAACATCGGGTTACTAAGCGCGGCCCTGCGCTTAGTAACCCAATGTTTACCCTGGTTACCAGGAGACTTCGGCATCGTTGGTCGCTGGAGAGCCGTCTGTGTGACAGCTCTCCAGCGACCACACAGCAGCGATCGGCATCGTTGTCTGTATCGCTGCAGCGTCGCTTAGTGTGAAGGTACCTTTACAGTCACAAGTCCCCGCTCAGATAAGCACTTGTGTAAGCTTGGAGCAATGCTGTATATGACAAAAGCAGTGAAAGTAGCACCTGACACCAGAATGTTTGAGAACAGGGAAATACATCAGGTGTCAGACACCGATTGGGCATAGGGAAAAACTGATGTGGGTGGGCTCCCCATCCCCCTGCTCATGATTAAATTAAAAGAACCTACCTCCTCATTTAAAGCAATACCCCTTAAGCCTAGCCAAATCAATGGCCCTGCGAGGAATATAAAAGATTGTCAGTATCTTTTTGCCTTCACTCATGAAGGGAAGCAGTACTGTTGGACGGTCCTCCCACAAGGAGGAATTACCTCCCCTACCATCTATTCATCAGCAATGGCAGGGATCCTGGAGCAGTGGCAACCACCTCATCCACAGATTGTACTATTGCAGTATGTGGATGACCTTTTGCTCTGCTGCCTGGACCAGATGTCCTGTAAGGAAGGTACTGTGTCCTTGCTATATTTCTTAGCAGAAAAAGGTTGCACAGACTAAAGTGACAAATTACTGTATTGCAAACAAAAGCTGAAATTTTCAGGCCACTGTATTGCTGAAGGTACAATACATATGACTGAAGAGAGAAAACAGGCTGTTCAAAATCCCTCTTTACCCAGGTCACGCCGACAGCTACGCACTTTTCTAAGCTTGGTGTCCTATTATAGGTCTGCTCCGCAAATGATGCAACAACTCTGACGGTTTGTCATCAGACCCCTTCGATCTTACTCAAGAAGCAACCAATTACTTCCATTCTCTCAAGCTGCTCATTGTGTCAGCCCTGGACTGCTCCCTCCTCACGCGAGCTAATCCGAGCCGGAACGCTTCCTCCTCACATGAGTTAATTCGCCCTGCATCGCTTCCTCCTCACATGAGCTAATCCAACCTGCACCGCTCCCTCCTCACATGAGGTAATCCGAGCTGCACCACTCCCTCCTCACATGAGGTAATCCGAGCTGCACCACTCCCTCCTCACATGAGGTAATCCGAGCCAAACCGCTCCCTCCTCACATGAGGTAATCCGAGCCAAACCGCTCCCTCCTCACATGAGGTAATCCGAGCCGAACCACTCCCTTTTCACATGAGGTAATCCGAGCCGAACCGCTCCCTCCTCACATGAGGTAATCCGAGCCAAACCGCTCCCTCCTCACATGAGGTAATCCGAGCCGAACCACTCCCTTTTCACATGAGGTAATCCGAGCCGAACCGCACCATCACATGAGGTAATCCGAGCTGAACCACTTCCTCCTCACATGAGGTAATCCGACCTACACCACTCCCTCTTCACATGAGGTAATCTGAGCTGAACCACTTCCACCTCACATGAGGTAATCCGACCTACACCACTCCCTCTTCACATGAGGTAATCTGAGCTGAACTGCTTCCTCCTCACATGAGGTAATCAGACCAGCACCACTCCCTCACGAGGTAATCCGAGCTGAACCACTCCCTCCTCATACGAGGTAATCCGAGCTGAACCGCTCCCTCCTCACACGAGGTAATCCGAGCTGAACCGCTCCCTCCTCACGAGGTAGTCCGAGCTGCACCACTCCCTCCTCGCATGAGGTAATCCGAGCTGAACCACTCCCTCCTCACATGAGGTAATCCGAGCCGAACCGCACCATCACATGAGGTAATCCGAGCTGAACCACTTCCTCCTCACATGAGGTAATCCGACCTACACCACTCCCTCTTCACATGAGGTAATCTGAGCTGAACCACTTCCACCTCACATGAGGTAATCCGACCTACACCACTCCCTCTTCACATGAGGTAATCTGAGCTGAACTGCTTCCTCCTCACATGAGGTAATCAGACCAGCACCACTCCCTCACGAGGTAATCCGAGCTGAACCACTCCCTCCTCATACGAGGTAATCCGAGCTGAACCGCTCCCTCCTCACACGAGGTAATCCGAGCTGAACCGCTCCCTCCTCACGAGGTAGTCCGAGCTGCACCACTCCCTCCTCGCATGAGGTAATCCGAGCTGAACCACTCCCTCCTCACATGAGGTAATCCGAGCTGAACCGCTCCCTCCTCACATGAGGTAATCCGAGCCGCACCCCTCCCTCCTCACATGAGGTAATCCGAGCTGCACCCCTCCCTCCTCACATGAGGTAATCTGAGCTGAACCGCTCCCTCCTCACATGAGGTAATCCGAGCTGAATCGCTCCCTCCTCACATGAGGTAATCCGAGCTGCACCACTCCCTCCTCACATGAGGTAATACGAGCTGAACCACTCCCTCCTCACATGAGGTAATCCGAGCTGAACCATTTCCTCCTCACATGAGGTAATCCGAGCTGAATCGCTCCCTCCTCACATGAGGTAATCCGAGCTGCACCACTTCCTCCTCACATGAGGTAATCCGAGCCGCACCCCTCCCTCCTCACATGAGGTAATCCGAGCTGCACCCCTCCCTCCTCACATGAGGTAATCTGAGCTGAACCGCTCCCTCCTCACATGAGGTAGTCCGAGCTGCACCACTCCTTCCTCACATGAGGTAATCTGAGCTGCACCACTCCCTCCTCACATGAGGTAATCTGAGCTGAATCGCTCCCTCCTCACATGAGGTAATCTGAGCTGAATCGCTCCCTCCTCACATGAGGTAATCCAACCTACACCACTCCCTCTTCACATGAGGTAATCCGAGCTGAACCACTCCCTCCTCACATGAGGTAATCTGAGCTGAACCATTTCCTCCTCACATGAGGTAATCTGAGCTGAATCGCTCCCTCCTCACATGAGGTAATCCGAGCTGCACCACTCCCTCCTCACATGAGGTAATCTGAGCTGAACCGCTCCCTCCTCACATGAGGTAGTCCGAGCTGCACCACTCCTTCCTCACATGAGGTAATCTGAGCTGCACCACTCCCTCCTCACATGAGGTAATCTGAGCTGAATCGCTCCCTCCTCACATGAGGTAATCTGAGCTGAATCGCTCCCTCCTCACATGAGGTAATCCAACCTACACCACTCCCTCTTCACATGAGGTAATCCGAGCTGAACCACTCCCTCCTCACATGAGGTAATCTGAGCTGAACCATTTCCTCCTCACATGAGGTAATCTGAGCTGAATCGCTCCCTCCTCACATGAGGTAATCCGAGCTGCACCACTCCCTCCTCACATGAGGTAATCTGAGCTGAACCGCTCCCTCCTCACATGAGGTAGTCCGAGCTGAACCGCTCCTTCCTCACATGAGGTAATCTGAGCTGCACCACTCCCTCCTCACATGAGGTAATCTGAGCTGAATCGCTCCCTCCTCACATGAGGTAATCTGAGCTGAATCGCTCCCTCCTCACATGAGGTAATCCAACCTACACCACTCCCTCTTCACATGAGGTAATCCGAGCTGAACCACTCCCTCCTCACATGAGGTAATCTGAGCTGAACCATTTCCTCCTCACATGAGGTAATCTGAGCTGAATCGCTCCCTCCTCACATGAGGTAATCCGAGCTGCACCACTCCCTCCTCACATGAGGTAATCTGAGCTGAACCGCTCCCTCCTCACATGAGGTAGTCCGAGCTGCACCACTCCTTCCTCACATGAGGTAATCTGAGCTGCACCACTCCCTCCTCACATGAGGTAATCTGAGCTGAATCGCTCCCTCCTCACATGAGGTAATCCAACCTACACCACTCCCTCTTCACATGAGGTAATCCGAGCTGAACCACTCCCTCCTCACATGAGGTAATCTGAGCTAAACCGCTCCCTCCTCACATGAGGTAATCTGAGCTGAATCGCTCCCTCCTCACATGAGGTAATCCAACCTACACCACTCCCTCTTCACATGAGGTAATCCGAGCTGAACCACTCCCTCCTCACATGAGGTAATCTGAGCTGAACCGCTCCCTCCTCACATGAGGTAATCTGAGCTGAATCGCTCCCTCCTCACATGAGGTAATCCGAGCTGCACCACTCCCTCCTCACATAAGGTAATCCGAGCTGAACCACTCCCTCCTCACATGAGGTAATCCGAGCTGCACCACTCCCTCCTCACATGAGGTAATCCGAGCTGCACCACTCCCTCCTCACATGAGGTAATCCGAGCTGCACCACTCCCTCCTCACATGAGGTAATCCGAGCTGCACCACTCCCTCCTCACATGAGGTAATCTGAGCTGAATCGCTCCCTCTTCACATGAGGTAATCCGAGCTGCACCACTCCCTCCTCACATGAGGTAATCTGAGCTAAATCGCTCCCTCTTCACATGAGGTAATCCGAGCTGCACCACTCCCTCCTCACATGAGGTAATCTGAGCTGAACCACTCCCTCCTCACATGAGGTAATCTGAGCTGCACCACTCCCTCCTCACATGAGGTAATCTGAGCTGAATCGCTCCCTCTTCACATGAGGTAATCAGAGCTGAACCACTCCCTTCTCACATGTCAGTGCAGGAGGCAAAGTTGAAGGCACTCTGAGGCGTGTAGAGCTGCTGCAGGTAAAGTCCCTAAGATTTACACAGATTCGAATTATGGATGGGGAATAGCCCATGATTATGACCCTATCTGGAGAAGAAGAGCTTTTCTTACATCAGCCAGTAATGCCATTAACAATGCAGAGCTGGTGGAATAACTAACGAAGGCATTGACGTTATCAGTCCGGGTTGGCATAATAATGTGAAAGCACACACAAAAGGTGGCTCCCTGGAGGTAGAGGGCAACAGAAGGGCAGACGAGGCTTCTAAAGTAGCAGTGAGGCAGCTTAGGGAGCAGAGGACGGTGTCGGGGAGTCAGCAAATACCAGCCACACTGAGCTTAGATGTCCTGAAATCCCTCCAGCAGCAGGCTTCCCCCTCAGAGAAGGAACACTGGGGGAAAATGGGGGCTGATCTCAAATGGAGTATGGGAGAATAGGGATAAATTGTGTTTACCAAGGTCCCTGCTCCCAGTGATGCGCAGGCAACACATGACCCCAATCACGCCAGAAAGTCACATGTATCGAAACACATGAAGTCCGGCCTCATCTGTGCACAGCACAACCCAAACAGTAAAAGTCCCTAAGAAAGCGACACCAAGGCCTCTACCCGTTACAGGGGCGCGTGTCACGTTCACAGTATGGCCAAGAACCTTTAGTGATACAATTTGCTTTTCTACCAGTGGTATTGAATCGATTTTAACTGGTCACTGACCTTATGAAATTTATGGCTCTTTGTACCTTTTTGGTGGCGATTATGAATCTGTCATTACTTAAATGATATGTGACATTAGTATCTGCACTGTCACTTTACATTAATATACTATTGAATATCAGGGTTCTCTTAGGTCCTGTATTTGTGCTGGTGGGGTGATACCAGTTTTTGGTGCACCCTTTTACCGGATTCCAACTGTATTGACATAATTCTCTGTGATATATTGTGTAATGTCTGTATGTATTTGATTGGAGATTAAAGATATATATTTTTTAAATACTACTTTCATGTGGGATATGTGCTCCAAGTTTTTTTTTTAGTTCTCACCGTTAGAGACAGCAGACTGACTACATACGACTAGCAAGGTAGGTGTGCAGGAATATGTCCAAGTACATGTAGATCTCTTCTCTGGTTCATCGGAATCGTATCCGGTAAAATGTGCTAATCATAAAACGACTGCAGACAAACTGGTGAAAGAACTGCTCTGCAGATACGGGTCCCAGAAACCATAGAAAGTGACAGGAGTGCACACTGGAGAGATAATGAAGGGAATCATGCAGGCCCGGGGAACACAGCAAGCACTTCATACACCATATCGCCCACAAAGTAGTGGGAAAGTGCAAAGGTTAAATGGGACACAAACTAAAAATCCAAAGGGCCTCTTGCACTCTCTCTAGTCAGACACACTCCACATAGAAGACTTGTCTCCTTTTGAAGTCCTGTTTGGTAGTGCGCCAAAGACTGGTCTGCACTTCCCACAGGTCGTACAGATACAACATGGTGCTATGAAAAACAGGAGAACTTTGGGAGCAATCAGGTATAAAAAAATAGAACATTTTATTGACAAAAATCCACAAAATTTGATACTAGGTGAAAACAATCAAAAAAATCCCAAGATTAAATGCAGGAAAACATACCATAAAGAAAAAAAGGACTCCGATGATTATACATGACCATTTTTGTGCAAATATTGCATTCAATAAGGTGCACGTGCAGTCATAAGTCGCACATCAATGGCAACCCACGTTGCCCTGCAGTAGTTTATCAACACATTACATCATACAATCGGCAGGGATGGTGCTATGACAGCCTATGTCCAGGCCTTCAGGTGGTGCATAAACGTGTTCTCATCCATTCCTGACCCGAATGCCAGTGCAGATGTGCATCAGCTGAATCTAGGTGATCATACGCAGACACGTGAGAAGGAGCCCAGATCCACGGTTTGATGGTCCATTCCAAGTCCAGCTGACACATCCACCTCAGTGAAACTTGAGGCAAAGTCCACCTGGATCCACACGAGTCACTGCAAAAAAGGTCACTTTACCGGCACAGTTCTACTAATCACCTTGCTGGGAGGAGCAGGATTGTTGCTCCCTACAGAGACCATGGAAAAGCTTGAATATGGACTGGGACAACAAACTTATCCAACATCACGCTCTTTTTATAAAGGACATTGAAGGGGAAAAACCAAAGGACTGTTGGATCTGCAAGGACTATGCTGTACCTCTGGAGCCACGGGAGGTATTAACACCACACGGCATACACAAAGAAACCTGGACTCCATCTAAGTTTGGGGAAAAGATGTGCCCCACGACGTATCTGCCTCATGGACTGTAGTCGGATGGGCAGCTAATTCCTGGTTCCAGTTAAATATAAGGTGACCTAAGAGACTCCTGGTTAGGACATAGAGCAATAAACAATCTGCATGCAGGTCTGTACTATGTAGCCTAAAATGTGCTGATATATGTATTACCTAAGCTATTGAATAGTGTATGTGTAAAAAAAGACTAACGCTGAACCTTCTGTAGTGTATGAGACCCCAGATAGCCACTGCTGATGGGGGACATGGGTGTCCACACTGAGGAGGTAGGAAGCCCCCCTACGTACTAGACCCATGAGACAGTAGCTCCTTTGTGGACACCAAATGACCCTGTGGCAAAAAATTATACCATTTACAAAAGGGGGAATTTGACATAAAAGGGTTAATGTTTTTCCTTGCTGTTCTAGAATTTGTTTTTATTACCCAGTCTCAGTTTCCTATTCAAGGATTTTATACTTGTTATCTCATAAAAATAATAATCTTTATTTTTATATAGCGCTAACATATTCTGCAGCGCTTTACAGTTTGCACATTATCATCGCTGTCCCCGATGGGGCTCACAATCTAATTTCCCCATCAGTATGTCTTTGGAATGTGGGAGGAAACCGGAGAACCCGGAGGAAACCCACACAAACCACTCAAAACATACAAACACCTTGCAGATGTCGTCCTTGGTGGAATTTGAACCCAGGACTCCAGCGCTGCAAGGCTGCAGTGCAATCCACTGAGCCACCTGTGAAGAATCATCTTAATGAAAGAATCAGGAGAGGATGTGAAGAATCATCTTAATGAAAGGATCAGGAGAGGATGCGAAGAATCATCTTAATGAAAGGATCAGGAAAGGATGCGAAGAATCATCTTAATGAAAGGATCAGGAAAGGATGCGAAGAATCATCTTAATGAAAGGATCAGGAGAGGATGTGAAGGATCATCTTAATGAAAGGATTAGGAGAGGATGTGAAGGATCATCTTAATGAACGGATCAGGAAAGGATGCGAAGAATCATCTTAATGAAAGGATCAGGAGAGGATGTGAAGGATCATCTTAATGAAAGGATTAGGAGAGGATGTGAAGGATCATCTTAATGAAAGGATTAGGAGAGGATGTGAAGAATCATCTTAATGAAAGGATCAGGAGAGGATGTGAAGAATCATCTTTATGAAAGAATCAGGAGAAGATCAGAAAGGTGACTCCAGAGAGCACGAGAGAAGACACTGCCTTACTGATAGCAAAATATCTCCTGCTCACATGGATCCAGACCTCTGTGGCACCATGCTGTTGACCATTAATGGACGACCCTTCCTGTCAGGCTGGTGGAGGTGCAGTAATGGGTGGGGGATATTCTTGGTGCACCTTGGTTCCTGTAGTTCAATGACCCTATCAGGTCAGGCTGATGCAGGTGCTGTAATGGTGGGGTATCATTGGTGCACTGTGGTTCCTGTGGATGGATGCCCCTTACAGTCAGGCTGATGCAGGTGCTGTAATTGGGGGGGTATCATTGGTGCACCATGGTTCCTGTGGATTGATGTCCCTTCCTGTCAGGCTGCTGTAAGCGCACTAATGGGGGAGGTATTCTTGGTGCACATTGTTTCCTGTGGATGGATGACCCCGTCCTCTCAGGCTGATGCAGGTGCTGTAATGGGGGGTATCATTGGTGCACTTTGGTTCCTGTGGATGGATGCTCCTTACTGTCAGGCTTATTGAGTTGCAGTAATGGGAGGTATCAATGGTGCACCTTGGTTTCTGAGGATGGATGACCCTTCCTGTGAGGCTGCTGTAAGCGCACTAATGGGGGGAGGTATTCTTGGTGCACCTTGGCTTCTGTGGATGGATGACCCCTTCCTGTCAGGCTAATGGAGGTGCAGTAATGGGGAGAGGGGTATTCTGCGTGCACCTTGGTACCTGTAGTTGGATGACCCTTTCATGTCAAGCTAGTGTAAATGCTTTAATGTGGTGGGAAGGATATTCTTGGTGCACTCATGTTCCTGTATTTGGATGACCCTTTCATGTCAGGCTGATGAAGGTGCAGTAATAAGGGGGAGGTATTCTTGGTGCATCTTGGTTCCTGTGGATGGAAGACCTCTTCACGTCAGTCTGGTGGCGGTGCTGTAATGGTGTGGGGGGATATTCTTGGTGCATCTTGGTTCCTGTGGATGGAAGACCTCCACGTCAGTCCGGTGGAGGTACTGTAATGGTGTGGGGTGGGTAGCATTGTTGGTGCACCCTGGTCCCTGTATTTGGATGACCCTTTCATGTCAGGCTGATGAAGGTGCAGTAATAAGGGAGGAGGTATTCTTGGTGCATCTTGGTTCCTGCGGATAGAAGACTTCTTCACGTCAGTCTGGTGGCGGTGCTGTAATGGTGTGGGGGGGTATTCTTGGTGCATCTTGGTTCCTGTGGATGGAAGACGTCTTCACGTCAGTCTGGTGGCAGTGCAGTAATGGTGTGGTGGGGTATTCTTGCTGCATCTTGGTTCCTGTGGATGGAAGACGTCTTCACGTCAGTCTGGTGGCAGTGCAGTAATGGTGTGGTGGGGTATTCTTGCTGCATCTTGGTTCCTGTGGATGGAAGACAGCTTCACGTCAGTCTGGTGGCAGTGCAGTAAAGGTGTGGGGGGGTATTCTTGGTGCATCTTGGTTCCTGTGGATGGAAGACGTCTTCACGTCAGTCTGGTGGCAGTGTAGTAATGATGTGTGGGGGGGTATTCTTGGTGCATCTTGGTTCCTGTGGATGGAAGATCTCTTCACGTCAGTCTGGTGGCAGTGCAGTAATGGTGTGGTGGGGTATTCTTGCTGCATCTTGGTTCCTGTGGATGGAAGACATCTTCATGTCAGTCTGGTGGCAGTGCAGTAATGGTGTGATGGGGTATTCTTGGTGCATCTTGGCTCCTGTGGATGGAAGACCTCTTCACGTCAGTCTAGCGGCGGTGCTCTAATAGTGTGGGGGGGGATATTCTTAGTGCACCTTGGTTCCTTTGGATGGATGACTCCTTCCTGTCAGGCTGATGGAGGTAGAGTAATGAGAGGGGATGATTTTCTTGGTGCACCTTTTGCTCCTCGGACACCTAATATGATGAAAATGCAGGATAGGTGCTGCAGATAACTTTCCAAGAAATAGAAGATGTAGTTGAGGTTCCTTTATTCACAAGACATTTAGAGTACAGGTCTCAATACTAAATTGGTATCTTCATCAAGCAAAATACCGGATGAAGATATCAATTAGGGTCTCTTCTCATCCATGGAGGGGGCTCGCTCACAATTATACCTAAGCACACGGCCATGAACATAGAATGGGATGTAATCCTCCTCCAAGAAGAATTTCTTCCATCATCCAGGACAATGTGGTGATGATGCTTTTCTTGAGCATGATGGAGACCGGTCACAAGTCAAAGTGAACCAGGTGGTTCGGAGAAAAAGCATTGAAATTTTCATTATATGGTCATAAAACTCCCCAGACTGAATCCTATTGAGAACCTGCAGTCAATCCTCAAAAAGCAGCAAAAACCCAGGACTTGTGATAACTCCGAGCTCTGCTGAGACAAGAATGTGTGGCCATCAGTCAGGGTCTGCCGAGAAGCCGATATCCAGGGGGAAGGGACGAAATCTGGAGAATAAGGGGCAGGGGCGTGGAGAATAAAGGACAGGGGTGTGGAGAATAAGGGGCAGGGGCGTGGAGAGTAAGGGGCAGGGGCGTGGAGAGTAAGGGGCCGCACTGCCAGGAATATTGAGGTGTCACAGGAACTTCATGGATGTCACACACATGTAACAACGTGCATAATGTTTACAATTGTCCGTCGGTAACTATAGAAACAGCAAAATAAAAGCAAAAAACACTGAAGCAGCAAAATAGAAAAAACCAAAATATGTGTCAGACTTCAAAATTTTGGCCACAACTGTAGATGTGGATGACTATACAGTTATATATCTACATGCCGTGTATAGGGGGCTGTACGTAGTGTATATATATATATATATATATATATATATATATATATATATATATTTATATTTATATTCGACATGTATAAAGGGTTGTGTGTAGTGTATACATCTGTACGCCGTCACAGAATCATAGAATGGTAGAGTTGGAAGGGACCTACTGGGTCAGCTGGTCCAACCCCCTGCTCAAAGCAGGATTCACTAAATCATCCCAGATGTCTGTCCAGCCTCTGTGTGAAGTCTTCCATTGAAGGAGAACTCACCACCTCTCATGGCAGCCTGTTCCACTCATTGATCACCCTCACTGTCAAAAAGTTTTTTCTAATATCTAATCTGTGTCCCCTCCCATTCAGTTTCATCCCATTGCTTCTAGTCTTTCCTTGTGCAAATGAGAATAAAGATGATCCTTCTACAATGTGACAGCCCTTCAGATATTTGTAGACACCTATTAAGACTCCTCTCAGTCTTTTTTGCAAGCTAAACAATCCCAAATCCTGCAACCGTTCCTCATAAGACATGGTTTGCAGACCGGTCACAATTCTGGTCACTCTTCTCTGAACTTGCTCCAGTTTGTTGATGTCTTTTTTTTTTTTTTAAATGTGGTGCCCAAATCTGGACACAGTATTCCAAGTGAGGTCTGACCTAAGAGGAGTAGAGGGCAATAATGACTTCACGTGATCTAGACTGTATGCTTCTGTTAATACATCCCATAATTGCATTTGCCCTTTTTGCTGCTGCATCACACTGTTGACTCATGTTCAGTCTGTGATCTATTAGTATACCCAAGTCTTTTTCACATGTGCTGTTGCTTAGCCCCATTCCTCCCATTCTGTATATGCTTTTTTCATTTTTATTGCCCAGATGTAGAGTTTGCATTTTTTTCTGGTAATAATCATTCTGTTAGCTGCTGCCCACTGCTCCAGTTTATATATATATATATATATCTCTTTTTGAATCCTCTTTCTCTCTTCTCTAGTAATATTGATAAAAAAAAGAAAAAGAAAAATTGGAGGCATCACACCGTTTGTAGTGAAAAAGAGCTTATTTAATCAGCCCAGAAAGCAATGTTTCGGTCCCAACAGGAACCTTTCTCAAGCAAAGAAAGGTTCCTGTTGGGACCAAAACGTCGCTTTCTGGGCTGATTAAATAAGCTCTTTTTCACTACAAACGGTGTGCTGCCTCCAATTTTTCTTTTTTATAATTGAGGTTTGGTATTTGCCTGGGGGGCTCTGCACCCGGACTTTTTCTTTGTGCTGCTCCAATTCTCTTTTTTTTCTCTAGTATTAGCTATCCCTCCTAGCTTTGTGTCAGCAAATTTCATTAGTTTACCCTCAATTCCTTAATCTAAATCATTGATAAAGATGTTGAATAATACAGGGCCCAGGACAGAGCCCTGTGGTACCCCACTTGAGACATTCTTCCAACTGGATGTGCAGCCATTTACGACGACTCTTTGGGTCCGATCACTAAGCCAGTTATGAATCTACCCAACAGTTGCCTTGTCCATTCCATACTTAGTCATTTTTTCAATAAGGATGGTGTGAGATACTTTGTCAAACAAATGCTTGCGGAATTCAAGATATACTATATCTACATCATTTCCGTGATCCAACCAGTCAGTGATTCTGTCATAGAAGGAAATTAAGTTAGTCTGACATGACTTATTAGTTACAAACCCATGTAATCACTTCATTCTTATCCAGGTACTTACATACATGCTGTTTAATAATTTGTTCAAAGATGTTTCCTGGTATAGATGTCAGACTCACCGGCCTATAGTTCCTTGGGTCCACCTTCTTCCCCTTTTTGAAGATAGGAACAATATTTGCTCTTCTCCAGTCTTCTGGGACTTCTCCTGTTCTCCAAGAATTTTCAAAGATTATGGAGAGTGGTTCAAAAATTTCTAATGCCATCTCCTTCAGTACTCTGGGGTGTAATTCATCTGGACCTGGAGACTTGAATTCATTTATGTTAGCTATGTGCTTCCTCACTATCTTTCGGTTTATAGATATTCTGGATTCTTCTATTCCTTTAATAGGACAGTGAAAATCAGTTGATGATACATTTCCTTTCTGAGAGAAAACAGATGCCAAACAGGAATTTAAAAGTTCGGCCTTCTCAACATCCTTTTTTACCATTTCATCATTTCCATCCTGTAAAAATCCAATAGCATCTTTGACTTTTCTTTTACTTTTGACATATGCCCAAAATCCTTTTTTATTGCTTTTGACGTCTCTTGCAAGCCTTAATTCATTGTCAGCTTTAGAAAATCTGATTCGTGCCCTGCAGGTTCTGCAGACAGCATTATATTCTTTAGATATGCCTCCCTCTTTCCATTTGATAAACATTTCTTTCTTCCTTTTTAGAATGTGTTTAAGTTCTGTGTTCATCCATCCTGGTTTCCTTAAATGCTTCTTATTCTTCCCTCTTTTCGGAATTGTTAACGATTGTGCTTTGAGAATCTCATTTTTCAAGACTTCCCATCCTTCCTGGACATTTTTGTCCTTAAGGATGTCCAGCCATTGGATCCCTCCGATTCTCTTTTTGGAGTCCCTTAAAATCTGCCTTTCTGAAAGCTAACCTTGAAGTCTGAATCTTCACAGGTCTTCCTCCTCTAGTTATCGAAAATTCTAAAATAACATGGTCGCTACTTCCTAGGGTCCCAGCCACTCTTACCTCCTCAACCATTTCCTCCCTGTTTATTAGGATTAGATCCAAGGTAGCAGATCCTCTTGTTTTCTCTCCTACCTTTCTCTCCTACCTTTTGGAAGATAAAATTGTCAGCAAGAGAGGATAAGAATTTGCTTGACCTGTTAGTTTTGACAGAGAGATTCCCAACAAATGTCTGGATAGTTGAAATCTCCCATGACAACTGGGTCATATTTTTTGGAGAACTTGGCTGTGTATAGGGGGCTGTACATAGTGTATACATCTATACGACGTGTATAGGGGGCTCTGCATAGTGTATATATCTATATGTCGTGTATAGGGCTGTGTGCAATGTATATATACAGCAGGTGAATTAAGTACTAAACACGCCACCAATGTTCTCAGTAATCCTATGTCTAAACGTGCCATTGATATGAATTTTTCCCCAGATGTCGGTAACAATCCAATCCACACAAGCAAAGAAATCACCATAGATGTCAATACTTTACCTTGCGCCATTTCTCATTTTTACACATAAAGTATTGAACGCGCTACTGAAATGCAATTAATACTTTGTACATAAGACTTTGCTTGCGGTGCCTCCTGTATGAAGAAACTAGTCGCAGACATTGCTCAAGTGGGATTTTGGCACATTTTTCACACTTCAGATCCTTAAGCTTCCGTGGCTCCTTCTATGAACTCTATGCTTTAGTACATTTTCTCTTGGATTCGGGTCCGGTGATTGGCTCGGCCATTCTAGCAGATTTATGGTCTTTCTCTGAAACCATTTGAGAGCTTCCTTGCCTGTGTGTTTGGGATCATTGTCTTGACACTTGTTATCTACCAGGATGATGAAGATGAAACAACAGATTTTTATCTGGAATGTGTCAGTACATTTCTACATTCATCCTTCCTTCAAATTATATGAAGTTTGCCAAAGTCGTATGCTGAAAAACAGTGCACACCATCATCTTACCACCTCCAAACTTCACTGTTGGTGTGGTGTTTTTAGGGTAATATACAATACCTTTTGGCCTCCAAACATTGTGTGATTTATGGCATCTGAAGAGATTAATTTTGGATTAATCTCAGCAGACTTTATTTTCCCAGTATTTCACAAGCTTGTCTAAACGTTGAACAAACTGTAATCACACATGCTTTTTGTTCAGCAATGGAGTCTTACATGGTGAGCATACATACAGGCCATTGAGGAAGCGTGGTGAGCGTGCATACAGGCCATGGAAGGGGAGTGCATTACTTATAGCTTTGTATGATACAACTGTACCTGATGATTCCACGTCTTCTGTAGCACTCCAAATGAGTTGTCCAAGAGCCAAGGACACTTCTGATAATTCACTCTTCTGTCTGAAATCTTGCTGAGAGCACCTGGTCATGGCCTGTTTACGGTGAAGTCTTGCCGGGAGCATCTGGTCGTGGTTGATTTATGGTGAAATTTTGCAGGGAGCACCTAGTTGTGGCCAGTTTATGATGAAATTATGTTCTTTACACTTCCAGATTATGGCCCCAACAGTGCTCACTGGAACCTTCAGTAGTTTAGGAATTCTTTCGTAACCAATGCCATCAGTATGTTTTGCAACAATAAGGTTGCAAAGGTATTGAGAAAGCTCACTGGTTTTACCCATCACGAGAGGTTTCTTGTGTGGTCCCTTGGTAATTAGACTCTTATTTTTACAGACCATCAGGTAAGCCAGCTGATATTTTTTGCAAATAAGTGGCAGGATTGCTTTCTAATTACTGATAGATCTCAGCCGCTGTCAGGACTTTTTCAGGGCTGCTTGGTCCTCTCTTTCTTCAAGTGCTCAATACTTTTTCCATATGTCACTTCTCATAATTACACATAATATATTGACATCTAAGGTGATTTCTTTTTCTGTGTGGATTGGATGGTTGTTATCGACATCTGGGGAGAATTTTGTGTCAATAGCACCTTGAGTCATAGAATTACTAACATTGGTGATGTGTTCAATACTTATTTCACCAGCTGCATAAGTATATGCCGTGTATTCAGCTGTGCCCTTTGTCATCGGTGGAACAATGTGACAAATAATCCATAGCACACAAAGGTAACAAGTCGGGTTTATTGCAGATCTGGCTCAGCGATGTAATAATTTATAATATATACAGGACGCAGCAATTTGCTGATTTGCGTTAATATGAGGGAGGCGCTATACAAGGACATATAGATCATCTGGAGGAAATCAAGCAAGATGATTGGAGCCTCCTCCTCTTACACCACACACTGACCTTAAGACGATATAACGGGGCCCCATGAAGAGGCGCTACAAGTCATCATGTGATGTATGAGAGGAAAAGCCAAGCGATCGATCATGGATCATGTGATTGCAGCAAATTGTGATCAGATTGTGTCTCATGATTTAGGATTAGATTGTATGTGATTGGTGCAATATTTATCTATTTACAATATGGAGCAAGATTAAGAGGCGATGGATGGCCGGGCACAGGGGAGGTCAGGCCTCGGACGGCCAGGCACAGGGGAGGTCAGGCCTCGGACGGCCAGGCACAGGGGAGGTCAGGCCTCGGACGGCCAGGCACAGGGGAGGTCAGGCCTCGGACGGCCAGGCACAGGGGAGGTCAGGCCTCGGACGGCCGGGCACAGGGGAGGTCAGGCCTCGGACGGGCGGGCACAGGGGAGGTCAGGCCTCGGACGGCCAGGTCTCAGACGGCCAGGCACAGGGGAGGTCAGGCCTTGGACGGCCAGGCACAGGGGAGGTCAGGCCTCGGACGGCCAGGCACAGGGGAGGTCAGGCCTCGGACGGCCAGGCACAGGGGAGGTCAGGCCTCGGACGGCCAGGCCTCGGACGGGCGGGCACAGGGGAGGTCAAGCCTCGGACGGCCCAATAATGTGTTCTTCAGAGAACTGGCAGCTATAGTCTGGGAGGACACCGGATTAGGGATTATAGAAATAAGAATTCCTGCGACAAGAACAGAAGTAATGACATCAGCGCTGGACAAGAAGAGTGAAGAGCATCATGGCAGAAAGGAGGTGAAACCTTGGTGAAGACCAGGGAGGTCTACATCTATGTCATCCCTGGCCCCGCGCACTGTCTATATACCTACACTTGTGCTCAGCACCAGTATACAAGAGCCCACCTGTCACACACTGTATTCAGTGTCCATGATGCATGTTATATACAGGGCCTTGAAAACATCTGCATAACCAGTGACCTTTTCCACATTTTCTCAAGGTACACACAAACATAAAAGCTATTTATTGGGATTTTATGTGATACCAAGAGGTGACATTTTGCCCCTTCTTTGCACACGCGCGCTCGCTCAGTGAGATTGGATGGAGACGTCTGATCAGTAATTTTCACATCCTGTCACAGATTCTCTGGGATTTCGGTCTGGACTGTGAATGCGCTGTTCACACACAGTACATGCTCTGGCAGGATGCCTAGGGGCGTTGTCCTGATGGAAGGTGAACCTATTCCACAATCTCAAGTCTTCTGCAGTCTCTAAACAGTTTTCCTCCAGGATTGATTTGTATTTCCATCACCAATGACCAGCTTCCCTGCCCCTGCTGAAGAAAAGCATTCTCACAGCAGGATGCTGCCACCACCATGTGTGACAGTGGAGATGGTGTTTTCAGGGTGATGTGCAGTGTTAGTTTTCCACCACACATAGCATTTTGCATTTAGCCCAAAACCAAAAAGTTGCACGGAACCAATGATTTTCATTAATGGCTTTCTTTTTGCCATTCTTCCAC
This sequence comes from Ranitomeya variabilis, assembly GCF_051348905.1. Classification (NCBI taxonomy): domain Eukaryota; kingdom Metazoa; phylum Chordata; class Amphibia; order Anura; family Dendrobatidae; genus Ranitomeya; species Ranitomeya variabilis. The sequence continues at coordinate 690,037,541 of NC_135236.1, read as the reverse complement.
AAAGGGCAGATTTGTGGAGTACATGACTAATAGTTCTCCTCTGGACAGATTCTCTCCCTGAGCTGTGGATCTGCGGCTCCTCCAGTGACCATGGGCCTCTCGTCTACTTCTCTCATTAGTGCTCTCCTTCCTTGGGATGTCTGGTTAGGACGACGGCCATGTTTTAGTAGCTTCTTTGAAGTTGTGCCATGCCCTTTCCATTTTTGGATGATGGATTGAACAGAGCTCCGTGAGATGTTCAGAGCTTGGGCTATTTTTTTTTTTTTTTTTTTTTTTTTTTTTTTATAATCTAACCCTGGTTTACTCTTCTATCAGCTTTATCGCTGACCTGTCTGGTGGGCTCCTTGGTTTTCATGATGCGGTTTGATCCCTGATGTTCTCACAAACCTCTGAAGCCTTCACAGAACGGATGTTGTTATATGGAGACAGAATCACACCCAGGAGGCAGGCAGTGTACTAATGATGTGACTTCTGGGGGCAATCGGTCACTCAGGATGTTATTTAGGGGCGTCAGACTACAGGGGGCCGAATACTAATGCACAATGCCACAATGTTCAGATTTATATTTGTAAAATAATTAGTACACCTTGTATGATTTCCTTTACAAGAACTTGTAACTTTGTGATTGTATCACAGAAAATCCCAATAAAATACATGTTAGTTTGTGGGTGTACCATGAAAAACTCCACAGGGTATGAAGACTTTTTCAAGGCATCGTAAATCAGTCAGAAATCTCCTACACAGAATAACACGAAGCCCTCCACACACGAAGCCCTCCACACACGAAGCCCTCCACACACGAAGCCCTCCACACACGAAGCCCTCCACACACGAAGCCCTCCACACACGAAGCCCTCCACACACGAAGCCCTCCACACACGAAGCCCTCCACACACATTATATACAGCATAAAAATGTTCCCATTTTTAATAAAGTAGCAAATGTCTATGTTCCCTTCCTAGCCCAGTAGTAGTGAGATCATTCACCTCCAATTCAAGTCTTTATTGTTATACACTTACCTGCTCGGGGGCGCCAGGTCCGAATTGCGGGAAAACTACAAAACAAGGAAACCTTATGACTAGCAACCAACAAAAACATAGAAATAAAGGCAGCAACCTGCATCATCATGGTGCAAATCGTGCCACCATTACACTCTGCAATGTTACCACCCACCACCTGACTCCTCAGCTATCACCATCCCCCTGAACATCATGACCCCCGTCCTAACTACGTCACTACGACCTCCACCCTGACTCCTCAGCAATAACCCCCCTACAACTGACTACGCAGCCATCACCCTCACCCCTGACACCACACTCCCTACACTTTCATTTCTCAGGCACCACCCCCACTCCATACACTACGTCCCCCAACCCTAACGCCTCAGCCATCACCCCCCACCCTGGACATCACACTCACCCCACAACCACCCGACTCCTTAGGCTTCACCCCCACCCAAGTAATCATTTCCCCACCACTTGAGTCAGTCATCACCCCCATTCCAGACATCACGTTTCCCACCTTTTGATTCCTCAGACATCACCTCCTACTTGGAAATCACGCCCTCCCACCACTCAGCCATCACCCCCATCCCTTGATGCCTCAACACCACCCTCAACGTGGACATCACCCCCCCAACCCCTGACATCTCAGCCATCACGACCCCCGACTACTCAGTTAACAACCCTTTCTTGGACATCACGCCCTCCCACCCGAATCCTCAGCTTTCAGCTATTTCCTGACACATAAGGCATCAACTCCATCCTGGACATCATGCCTCCCCACCCCCTGCCTCCTCAGCCATCATTCCCTACTTTGGACATCACATCCCCACCCTTTGATGCCTCAGTCATCACTCCCACTATTGTAATCATGCTTTCTCACTGACTCCGATTTCTGTGCCATCACCCCTACCTTGAATATCACGCCCTCCCAACCTTCAGCTATCACCCCATGCACTGATGCCTCAGGCACCACCCTCACCCTGGGCATCCCACCCCCCAACCCCCTGACTTCTCAGCCATCACCATCTCCTTAGACAATCACGCCCTCTCCCAACAGAATTCTCAGCCATCACTCCAACCCGTGACGCCTCAGGCATCCCCACCACACTGGACATCACGCTTCCCCATCCCCTGACTCCTCAGCTATCACACCCCATCTCTAGACATAACCCACCGACTCCTCAGTCATCACCTCTACTGTGGTCAACATGCCCTCTCGCTCACTGACTCCTGAGCCGTTACCCCCACCATGGACATCACCCCACAAGGCCTGACTCTTCAGAAATAATTCCAACCCTAAAGATCATGCCACTTCAAGCCTAAAGATCATGCCACCACTCCAAATTTTCTTGGAAATCAGCCCACAAATTGTTCCTTACCGCTGGGGAGAATCCTCTTGGTTCCAGTTTAGTTTCTGCTGGACCTGACAGCACTTCCACCAGTTGGTCCCGTTCCGGCTCTTTGAAATTTCCGAAGGTTAACAAGGGCGGCTCCCAGCCATTCCTGAAACGTGGTATGTATGGAGGGATGAATTGGTCTTTAGGCCATTCCACCCTACGGGGAAAAGTCCGAGGTGAAGTAGGGTCTATGACGGCAGCAGTGGATTCTGGCTACTGTTGGCTTCATGGTGGAGACACCATACATTAGAGGCAAATTATTACCTTGTTTTACTCCATGTGTCACCAAGTGAGAACCACAGGTTCTTCTCCTCAGCATTGAGAACAAAATGGAGAAAATCAATGGCGTCCTTTATCAGAAGGGGGCTCACCACACTTTTTGCCAGCTCTGGACCACCTGTGGCCTCCAGCATCTAGATAACATGGACATGTCAAAATCTGATCCTGGGGAAAATATACAAAGAATGAATCTGTACACTCACCATACTCAGTGGGGTGAAGAGGAAATGCACCAGTTCGGCTGCACTTGGGTTCTGGATATGGGGCTTCAATTTGGCCTAGAAAAAAAAGAGAAACCAATTTCACAAAAAATGAATCATCAGCAAGAATTAGAAGATGGGCTGTGTTGAAAGATCAGGAGTGGGCAGCCCAATTCCAGACACCACAGGCTCACACATGTACAGTACATATATGTCTATAAAGAGGTCATAGGTATGGGCGACTTTTGACCTGGGTGGAACATAAAAAGAAACCGGTCACTTCAGGAGCCTCATCCTGCCACTCACAAGGAGGTTGAAGCCATGCTTGAACTTCTGGAAACAGTCTACAAACTCTTCTTGATGGGGGGGTTTGGCACGGAGAGTTAGAACGCCATCTACAACAACAAAAAAAACCAAAGATGTGAACAGTGACGATGTTGCATCATTAATCTATGAACTTTCTGACTACAAGATGGTGTATTAAAACAAATACAAGCCTCTGAGCAAACCAGGAAAACAAAACGGTAACACCAAGCACCGTCCTTCTGAGAGCGGGGTTTCAACCGCTAGCAAAACACACACAGTTCAGGATGGCTCCAGCACAACAACTTCTCTGGAGTGTTCCTCTCCAGAACCTGAACACTGCTGTCTCTGGTGGCCAGCTACTTAAGCCCCAGACCACCCCCTGTGGTGGAGATAAGCTGGATATCCTCCCACCTACACTATGGATGTTCACAGAAAACTCAGCCCATTATACAAATTAGCTTTTAACCCCTCACCGCACTTGGTGTACTGGAGGAAAATCTCTGGGTTTTATATTACTGACACCATTAAGCGCAGTGAATCATATCCCCCCCTCCAGCCCTTTGTTACATATTCCCCCACCTGTGCCCAAAACTGGGGGTTTTGCCACTTTCACTCGCTAAGTAGGGGGAGTTTGGACAGGGCATCTGCGTTCCCATGCAACTTCCCCGGCCTGTGCTCAACATGAAAATTAAGTTCTGGAGCACTAAAAAACCATACTCACCCAGGCATTCTTCCCCCTTCTTTCCCTCATCCATCTCAGGGGCACATGATTTTAGACTAGCCTGAACTCCATGTATAATAGGTAATATCTCAGGGTGTCGATTGCCCACTTGATGGCCAAGCACTTTTTTCTATGATGGCAAAGTTCTTTTCACAGGAGGAGAGTTTCCTACTCAGGTATAGGACTGGATGTTCATCCCCATCTATCTCCTTGGACAACACAGCTCCCACCCTGATGTTGTAGGTGTCCATCTGAAGCCGAACGCCTTAGTGAAATCTAGTGCGACCAACACCGGCTGTCTGCACAGGACGAGCTTCATCTCCTGGAATGCCATCTCTGCTTCAGAGGACCATTTGACCATCGACGACTTTGTGCCCTTGAGAAGATGAGTCAGGGGGTGGCCATCAAGTCAAAATTCAGGATAAAACTCAGATACTATCCCACAATTCCCCCCAAAAAACCACATTTGTTATGTTTTTTGTTCTGATACTTACCATAGTTTGGGCACTCTTTTCCCTTTTGTAAGATGGCGGCTTTGGTTTTGCGGACGTTCCGCGCATGCGCAGTCTTGCCTCTTGTTTCGGTTCGTGCCCGCGCCGCATGTGCGTCCGCCGTTGGACTTCACAGGGCCCTGTGATTGTCTGGCGGTCGGCGGTCTGCGGCGTGTGCCTTATACCGATACAATGCCATTATATGATCTATATTAACCATTAAGGGGAACGCTTAGTGGTTGCTATAGTTACCGCTTGTTACCTCCGGGTTAGTCCCGGTCACTTCCGGTTTATACTGCTATATAACATCGCACTTAGTCCTATTCACCATGCCCCCTGAGGAAGGTGTTAAAACCGAAACGTGCGTCGGGGAGGGCGCACGGATCCTGTGTACATCCCACCCAGTCTCCTACTAAAAGGTAAAATACGCTATATTCATTTTGTGTGCCCTGAGCAGGTATTTGATATTGTATGCTTTAGACTCTGTTGGTATTAGATGGACTCTTTGTTAAGTCCAATTATGGGTATCCATTCACAAATATGTGCTATATACCTATTTATTCCTGGTTGGCATATGCAATAACTAATACGGGTGGGTTTGTCCTCGGTTCCATGCGCCCTTAATATGTTTTTAAACTTATGCAGTGCCTAGGCACTCTGTAGCACTGAACCTCACTTGTTCTTTGTGATTATAATGTATATTGATGTATCATGTAATTGAATTTGCGATTTAATAAAAGTTTTGTATTTTTATATACATTATTCTATTGATGAACCCTTGCAGACTTATCTAACAGCCCAACCAGGTCCATGGCAATCCGGTCAAATGGGACCTTTATGGGCAATAGCACTACGGGACTGTGGAAATGGGACACAGGAGCAGTTAGCTGACAGGTAAGGCAGGATTGGCAGAAATTAACTATGCCTTGGTGACACCCAGGTCACTAGAACCACTGAAGGACCCACTCGAGTTTTGTCTACTGTCAGATATGAGAATGGACCAGATCAATACCCTAAGCTTATAGGCACCTGGCACCAACAACTGCTGTATCACTTCTCCTCTAGGTTTAGTGACCCGATAAAGTAGCTTTTCTTTTTAAGTGAAATACAGAAACCTGGTGTCATCCCCCGACTCTTGAGCAACCCCATTTATCACAGTCACATTGTCAAAAAAAATTTTTAAAGTTAAGATCCAGCATTTGGGCAGTCCCAAAATTCTCTCCAGAAACACCCAACTCAGGAATCTCTGCCTCATGGGTTACTGTCTCGTCCTCATCACCAGCAAGGACAAACAGGGGGAACTCATTGACCTTCGACTGCGATGGGAAATCTTCATGGGTGGACCAGCTCCTGTCTGCGTTAGCAGGCACCCTTGCCTTTTCACACAAGTCCCACAACAGGCTAAAGTCCCGCCTGTTTATCACAGAGTGTAGCAAGTCTTCGATTACTCCGACCTCATTGGACTCTGTACCATGGTTTGTTTTTATCGACACTCTGGCGACGAGGTAGTCCTTGGCGTCACCATGGATATAGCCATGTGTTTCCCTGGGATCAACTGGTGGGGAACTGTGGCCCTTATCAGGATCACCAAACTCCCTGAGTCCAAGAGTCGTGACCCCAGTACCCCATTTAATGTCACAGGACATGCCTGCGGCCTTTCACCGGGCTGATAGTCCACAATGCAGGCAGGATAGGCAAGTAAGAGCAGCGCCTCCCTAGGCTGCAGTCCATCTCCTCGGAGGACAAAGGATAATGGGCAGCTATATGTCCCAGACCGCAACATATCCAGCAGAGCAAGTTTTTACCAATGGCCCTTCACAACATCTTCAGAAACTTCTTGGGAACTAGGACTCCCCCACTGGTGGTTCTACTACCCCTCTTTTGGGACTCATTATGGGGATGCATCACCCCCTGAATTTCTTAGGGCGCTCTCAGCTATCTGGTATCGCTCCACTAGGCCCACCAGTTCATCCCCATTCCGGGGATCTCCCTGGGCAACCCAGGTCTGCACTGGCCTAGGAAAGGAGTGAACTAATCTGTTGATGATAACCAGCTCCACCATCTGAGTTGGAGTGGAGGCTTCCGGCTGCAACCATTATTGCACAAGATGCAGTAAATCACACATTTGGGATCGGGGAGGTTTGTCCCAATAATATGCCCAGTGGTGAACCCTTTGTGCTCTCACCAACATAGTCACTCCTGCGCATCCTAAAATTTCAGTTTTTAGTTTGGCATACTCTTGCACATCATGTAATGCCAAACCATGTCACTGTTCTGGTGCTAGAGTCTCATGCTCTACTACCTGCTCAAACACAGTCAAAAATGCCTCCACATCACCACCTGGGGTCACTTTTTGCATGGCTCGTCTTACCGACTTCCGGACGTATCTGTCGTCACCTGGACTTGGGGGAGGTGCCGCCGAACTTCTATGAAGCGACTCTGCAAGCAAGTCAATCTGCTGCTTGTGCTGCTGTTGCATCTGCTGTATAAGCAGCTTACTGCTCTCTTGTTGCGCCATCTGTTGCTGCTGTAATTGCTGCAGATGCTGTTGCTGCTGCACTTGTACCAGATGTTTGAGCAGATCTCCATCTTGCCTGACGTCATACGCTGGCTTGTGGCCTGCTTCACCCAGGACATGCAATACCTCTTGTATTCGTCACACGTCTTTGCTGGGAACGCTGCCCGCAGATCTAACAGCACCTATGGAAGATTGGCTCACTCGGCCATTCACAGAGGTAGACATGGGAACACGGTCTCTTTAAGGACTTCCTTTGGTTTATTATAGGCAGCATAAACCAAGGTGTAGTAAAATAAATATAGAGTCGTCTAAGCAAAACAGGAAAACAAAACAAAATGGTGACACCAAACAGTCCTTCTGAAAGGGGGGCTCCTCGCTAGCAGAACACACACAGTTCAGGTTTGCTCCAACGCAACAACTTCTCTGGAGTGTTCCCCTCCAGACACTGAACACTTCTGCCTCTGGACGCCAGCTATTTAAAGGCCCCGTCTCACATAGCGAGATCGCTAGCGAGATCGCTGCTGAGTCACAAGTTTTGTGACGCAACAGTGACCTCAGTAGCGATCTCGCTATGTGTGACACGTACCAGCGATCAGGCCCCTGCTGCGAGATCGCTGGTCGTGTCGGAATGGCCTGGGACGTTTTTTGATCGTTGAGGTCCCGCTGACATCGCTGAATCGGTGTGTGTGACACCGATCCAGCGATGTCTTCACTGGTAACCAGGGTAAACATCGGATTACTAAGCGCAGGGCCGCGCTTAGTAACCCGATGTTTACCCTGGTTACCAGCGTAAATGTAAAAAAAAACAAAAAAAAACAGTACATACTCACCATCTGATGTCCGTCAGGTCCCTTGTCGTCTGCTTCCTGCTCTGACTGCCGGCCGTACAGTGAGAGCACAGCACAGCAGTGACGTCACCGCTGTGATCTGCTCTCACTGTACGGCGGCACTCAGTCGGAGCAGGAAGCAGACGGCAAGGGACCTGACGGACATCAGATGGGGAGTATGTACTGTTTGTTTTTTTTGGTAACCAGGGTAAACATCGGGTTAGTAAGCGCGGCCCTGCGCTTAGCAACCCGATGTTTACCCTGGTTACCCGGGGACCTCGGCATCGTTGGTCGCTGGAGAGCGGTCTGTGTGACAGCTCCCCAGCGACCACACAGCGACAAAACAGCGACGCTGCAGCGATCAGCATCGTTGTCTGTATCGCTGCAGCGTCGCTGTGTGTGACGGGGCCTTAAGCCCCGGACCACCCTCTGGGGTGGAGATAAGGTGGACATCCCCCCACCCACTCTATAGATGCCCACATAAAACTCATTATACAAATTAGCTTTTAACCCCCTCACCGCACTTAGCGTACTGGAGGAAAATCTCTGGGTTTTAGATCACTGACACCATTAAGCACAGTGAAACATATCTCCCCTCCAGACCAGCACAGTACTAGTGACTTTGTTACAATATGTACAAGTATGTCCCCTGCTCTAAGAAAAAAGGAACATGACGAACACAATGTAATTGCAAGTCAATCACACTTCTATGACAGCAACCTGTCATGCCACGAAGCAACAATGATTGTGAATCAATTTTCACAATTGCAATTGTGCAAATGGAACAGACAACAGGTAGAAATGATAGACAATCAGCAACACAACCCCTATAAAGGAGAAGTGCGGCAGGGGGAGACCACAGACCATTTCTCTGTTCTCATCCTTTTTGGCTGTTTAGGTCACTTTTGCATTTTGTCTCTCACCCCTAGCGGTACTGTACAGTAGCATAATGCGGTGTCTACAACCCACAGAAATTGCTCAGGTAGTGCAGCTCACCGAGGATGGCTCATCAATGAGAGCTGTGGTAAGAAGGGTAGCGGTGTCTGTCAGCACAGTGTCCAGTCTAACACAATATCACTCCAGCCTGTTTGCATGGAGCATACTGTAAACAGGCCTACATTAGCATTTCTTGTCCTGTATCTGGTGGGAGCATGTTTGTCTTCGTTCCTCTCTGCAAGGGGCATCCAGAATACACAAACCTGCAGACAGATGGAGACAGGGCTTCTGGAACATTCTTCATCCTTTGAACTATGTTTAAGGGGGTGGGTGGGAGTATCTCTGCCCAACAAGCGGGCTGATCCCATGACAAGTAGGACAATAAACCAAGTTTGGTTAGTTAATTGATGGTCGGTCTTGTGAAGGGTGAAGATCTGCTGCTGCTTCCAGATCCTGGTGCTATGTATAGAGATTGGAGATCATTTTCCACTAGGGATTGTGAGGTCTCACCACCCTGCTGGATTTGAGGACCGAATCTAAAGACTGTTGTTCCATAATCCTTGGCGTCAGATTACCGGGTGGCACCCACGGATTTGTCCCTTTTGTGTGGCCACCGTGCAGACTCTAAGGAACCATATCTACGTTTGAGGTTATATTCTCCCAGTCTCAATAAAAGTTGTTGGATTGTTCATCGGCCTACTTTCCCTGTCTGCTCTGTCACACACACCCGTCACAAATTGGTTGACAGCGGAGGCTTCAGAGCAGAAGGAACGGAGAACAGCGGCCTGGCAACAAATAGAGCCAGAACCTCAGGATACAGGAATTAGACTGTGGGAATCTACAAAGGCCTATAAATTAGGGGTCAGTAACAAAAGACTGTCCAAAGAGCAACTAAATGAGGTTTTGGAAGGAGCTAGCATTCAAGAATGCACAAAAAAGGGACTCCCAGAGCAATTGGAGGAAAGAGGGGCCTGGAGGTAAATATCTAGAGAAGTCAGTGGGTTGTGTGGTATGATGAGGAGATGGCATTGCTGAGGGATGAAACCACCAAAAAAGATAAATGAGAGGCGGCCATTCGGAGAGCTCATGAAAGACAGCTCGCTGTGGGAGCAGCTAGAAGAACAAGGCAGACAACCACAACATCCACCATGAAGGAAACCCCAAGAGTGTCCCGCAAGGAGTTTAAGCCATTTAATGAGGCATCAGGGGACATTGAGGGATTCTTCCAAGATTTTGATTATCAATGTCAGTTAATGGAAATTCCAGAAATGGAGAGAGTCAGACATCTGGTGGGGCTCTTAGAGGGTGGAGCTATGGAAGCATATCAAGCTATGGACCATCGATGGAACTGCGATTATGAGGACATTAAAGAAACCATCCTGGAACATTATGCAGCAACTCCAGACACTTAAAGGATTCGGTTCTGCTCGTTAGCCTGTAACAGGGAAGGCTCTTTTTAAAATGTATAGAATTCCAATTCAGGCAAAATGATCTGCACCACATGTGCACAGCTATTAGTGCACATCCAATCTGCTTATTGGCTGCCCAAATCAGACTCCCGAGTGCCCACTCATGAAAAACAAAACAAATGTCCATGCAGCAAGTAAGGGAAGAGTGGCACTCACCGTCCTAAAATTTCACTTTATTTCGGCAATTTTAAAACATCCAGGCTAGGAGAGTAATCAGTGGAACAAAGAACTGGACGACGATCGTTTCGCACAAAAGGTGAGTGTAACCAGAACTCTCCTACTTTCCTTCCAACAGTGGAACATAACCAGCAGTCTCCTACTCTCCTTCCAACAGGGGAGCATAACCACAACTCTCCGTCCAACAGGTGAGCGTAACCAGCACTCTCCTACCAACAGGTGAGCGTAACCAGCACTCTCCTACTCTCCTTCCAACAGTGGAACGTAACTAGCACTCTCCTTCCAACAGGTGAACGTAACCAGCACTCTCCTACCAACAGGTGAGCGTAACCAGCACTCTCCTACTCTCCTTCCAACAGGTGAGCGTAACCAGCACCCTCCTACCAACAGGTGAGGGTAACAAGCACTCTCCTACTCTCCTTCCAACAGGTGAACGTAACCAGCACTCTCCTACCAACAGGTGAGCGTAACCAGCACTCTCCTACCAACAGGTGAGCGTAACCAGCACTCTCCTACTCTCCTTCCAACAGGTGAGCGTAACCAGCACCCTCCTACCAACAGGTGAGGGTAACAAGCACTCTCCTACTCTCCTTCCAACAGGTGAACGTAACCAGCACTCTCCTACCAACAGGTGAGCGTAACCAGCACTCTCCTACTCTCCTTCCAACAGGTGAGCGTAACCAGCACTCTCCTACTCTCCTTCCAACAGGTGAGCGTAACCAGCACTCTCCTACCAACAGGTGAGGGTAACAAGCACTCTCCTACTCTCCTTCCAACAGTGGAACGTAACTAGCACTCTCCTTCCAACAGGTGAACGTAACCAGCACTCTCCTACCAACAGGTGAGCGTAACCAGCACTCTCCTACCAACAGGTGAGCGTAACCAGCACTCTCCTACCAACAGGTGAGCGTAACCAGCACTCTCCTACCAACAGGTGAGCGTAACCAGCACTCTCCTACCAACAGGTGAGCGTAACCAGCACTCTCCTACCAACAGGTGAGCGTAACCAGCACTCTCCTACTCTCCTTCCAACAGGTGTGCGTAACCAGCACTCTCCTACCAACAGGTGAGGGTAACAAGCACTCTCCTACTCTCCTTCCAACAGTGGAACGTAACTAGCACTCTCCTTCCAACAGTTGAACGTAACCAGCACTCTCCTACCAACAGGTGAGCGTAACCAGCACTCTCCTACCAACAGGTGAGCGTAACCAGCACTCTCCTACTCTCCTTCCAACAGGTGAGCGTAACCAGCACTCTCCTACTCTCCTTCCAACAGGTGAGCGTAACCAGCACTCTCCTACTCTCCTTCCAACAGGTGAGCGTAACAAGCACTCTACTACTCTGCCTCCATCATGTGAGAATAACCAGGACTCTCCCTACATTGGGTATCACCCTACTGCGCGCCGTTTCCCACTTCTAGATTTATTCAAGGTAAACATATATAGTGTTATCCATATGTCAGATTTTCATTTGGGGCTGATGCAGCCACAGTCCAGTGATGTAAGTTGTTCGCCACTTCGTCATGACATCAAAAATATGTCACCCATAACTGTAGGGCTTATGCTGCTCACAAAACCCCCAATATTCATGACTGGACATTGGGCTCACAGCATAAGAGTTCATTTGCAGCTCTCTGTACACAGGGAGGTCAGGGTAATAACGCCCTTTGCGAAGCAACAGGCCATAAATCTGTCACCTCCCAAATTATTCTGCAAGCTGTGAATGGACTTTGTGTCTGTGATCCATCAGATAACCCACCATAATTACCTGTTCACAGCAGGATGGCCCCAGCTGCACCAGGGTCATGTAGAGCAGAGGTGTCAAACTGCATTCCTCGAGGGCCGCCAACAGGTCATGTTTTCAGGATTTCCTTGTATTGCACAGGTGATAATTTAATCACCTGCACAGAATGATTCCAGCACCTTGTGGAATGCTAAGGAAATCCTGAAAACATGACCTGTTGGCGGCCCTCGAGGAATGCAGTTTGACACCTCTGATGTAGAGTGTCCTAGAGTGCCAGCTTTTGTTCCTCTCAATTCCTGATGAAGCCATGCTTCAATGTTCACTGTGAGAACTAGATGATGGCTTTATAGAGCTTACAAATACATCTATGACACTTCCCCATTGTAGAGATCGCCTCCCAAGCCCATCTTCCATCACAAACTCTACCAAAATGCCAGCTCCTTCTTGAACTCGGAAGTGGGCTTCTCCGCTAGACCCCCTCAACAACTCGAGACTGGAAAGCCTAGCCAGAAGTGAGGCTAAGGCCCTAACCTCACAGAACCCTCTGGAACCTGCGCTGGGTCAGTAACTGGTCCTGTTTAGTGATGGGCGAGTGTACTCGTTGCTCGGGTTTTCCCCAGCACGCTCGGGTGATCTCCGAGTATTTGTTAGTGTTCGGAGATTAAGTTTTCATCACCTCAGCTGAATGATTTACATCTCTTAGCCAGCTTGATTACATGTGAGTATTCCCTAGCAACCAGGCAATCCCCACATGTACTCAGCCTGGCTAGTAGCTGTAAATCATTCAGCTGCGGCGATGAAAACAATCTCCGAGCACTAAAAAATACTCGGAGGTCACCCGAGCGTGCTCAGGAAAACTCGAGCAACGAGTACACTCGCCCATCACTAGTCCTGTTATCCTACTGGATGATGAGGGTCCAGAAGGCAGAAGTTACGTGCACTCAGACTGTGGGTGACAGCAGCTATGTAGGCCATCTCCCAGGTGAATAACAACACTTTCCCATCACCCTGACAGACTGTGGGCATCACACGAGGTGCTCTAATGAGGCCACACCCAGGACTGCATCACACGAGGGGCTCTAATAAGGCCACACCCAGGACCGCATCACACGAGGGGCCCTAATAAGGCCACACCAAGGACCGCATCACACGAGGGGTCCTAATAAGGCCACACCCAGGACCGCATCATCTGAGGGGCTCTAATAAGGCCACACCCAGGACTGCATCACACGAGGGGCCCTAATAAGGCCACACCAAGGACTGCATCACACGAGGGGCCCTAATAAGGCCACACCAAGGACCGCATCACACGAGGGGTCCTAATAAGGCCACACCCAGGACCGCATCATCTGAGGGGCTCTAATAAGGCCACACCCAGGACTGCATCACACGAGGGGCCCTAATAAGGCCACACCATGGACCGCATCACACGAAGGGCCCTAATAAGGCCACACACGGGACTGCATCACACGAGGGGTCCTAATAAGGCCACACCCAGGACCGCATCACACGAAGGGCCCTAATAAGGCCACACCCGGGACTGCATCACACGAGGGGTCCTAATAAGGCCACACCCAGGACTGCATCACACGAGGGGCCCTAATAAGGCCACACCCAGGAACGCATCACATGATGGTCCCTAATAACGCCACACCCAGGAACGCATCACACGAGGGGCCCTAATAAGGCCACACCCAGGACCGCATCACACGAGGGGCCCTAATAAGGCCACACCCAGGACCGCATCACACGAGGGGCCCTAATAAGGCCACACCCAGGACCGCATCACACGAGGGGCCCTAATAAGGCCACACCCAGGACCGCATCACACGAGGGGTCCTAATAAGGCCACACCCAGGACTGCATCACACGAGGGGCCCTAATAAGGCCACACCCAGGACCGCATCACACGAGGGGCCCTAATAAGGCCACACCCAGGACTGCATCACACGAGGGGTCCTAATAAGGCCACACCATGGACCGCATCACACGAAGGGCCCTAATAAGGCCACACCCAGGACTGCATCACACGAGGGGCCCTAATAAGGCCACACCCAGGACCGAATCATCTGAGGGGCTCTAATAAGGCCACACCCAGGACTGCATCACACGAGGGGCCCTAATAAGGCCACACCCAGTACTACATCATATGAGGGGCCCTAATGCTCCTACCTCCAGGAACACATCAAACGAGGGGCCATAATAGTGCCCCACCCAGGAACGCATCACACAAGGGGCTCTAATGCTGCCATATCCAGGACCTAATAAGGCCACACCCAGGACCGCGACACACGAGGGGCCTTAATGCTCCTACCTCCAGGACCTTTCTTCTTCTTCGTCTTCCTCCTTTTGGATAATTCAGAAAATGCTTCTGCAGCTTTTTGCAGTTTCAAAATAAAGAATTCAATGTCGTCAAGAATGTGGTTCAGAATTTGCTGCAAGAAAATAGAACACAACAAAGAGTCAGATCAAAAAAAAGTTGTGGATACAGCAAAGGGTCGGGGATACAGCAAAGGGTTGGGGACAGGCAGCAGGGTCCCGGATACACCGTTGGGTCGCATGCATTTCCTCTCTTTAGAGCAGGCGAGTTTTTCGGCACAGGTTTGTTGCATCCGCCCGCATGAACACGTCCTGATCCTCTATCGCTCCACATGAGACGTGGGATGGATCGCAGATGAGGCAGTGAATTCTACATTTATAGAGAAGTATTATTGGCCGGCGCGGACACATTCCAATCTCTGCTTGCTGTCAGTGATTGGGTCATCCAGGGCTCGACACGATACACCGCCCCGAGGAGCCTGGAGGCCGAGTGATCTCATGACAAGGATTACCACGTCTCTGTCGATCCGCGCCTCGGCCATCTGCGGCGTTTCTTCCTGATCGCAGTTGTCCTGGCTTCGGTCGTCTGAATCAGAACAGAGAGAAGTGCGAGATGACAAGGAGCGGCTACCAAGAGGAGCGGCTACCAAGAGGAAGGGCTACCAAGAGAAGCGCCGCGTTCACCACTGCTGTACACCGTCACTTACTGTCTCCATACTCTGCCGCCCAGGCAGCCACACGACTCCGCACATCCGCCTGTGTAACAGATCCCGGGGGCCGAGGAGCAGCCGCATGGGGAGGTGGCGGGACCTTGTCACCGGCATTGATGTTCCTACGGCAGAAAGAGTCACTGGTACCAGGTGATACTGGCCATAAATATGAAGAAAGCAGTCACCTGAGCCTACAACTGTCTGTATGGGCCAGAAGGCGCCCGCCGCCCGATAGAGAGGAAGAGGAAGTGCAGGGAGGAAGTGCAGGGAGGAAGGAGGAAGGAGGAAGGAGGAAGAAGGAGGAAGGAGGAAGGAGGAAGGAGGAGGAAGGAGGAAGGAGGAAGGAGGGAGGAGGGAGGAGGGAGGAGGGAGGAGGGAGGAGGAGGAGGAGGAGCACTCAGCCCGATCAGAAGGAGGAGGAGGAGGAAGTGCACTCAGCCCGATCAGAAGGAGGAGGAGGCGGAGGAGGAGGAGGAGGAGGAGGAAGTGCACTCAGCCGGAGGAGGAGCAGGAGGTAGTGCACTCAGCCCGATCGGAAGGAGGAAGAGAAGGAAGTGCACTCAGCCCGATCGGAAGGAGGAAGAGGCGCACGCAGCACGATCGCAAGGAGGCGCACGCAGTCTGGTCATGAAGACGCGCCCATATCCTCAACAGGGAGGATGTGGTGCCCGGAGCCTGGTCAGGAAGAGGGGAAACATGAACTATGTGAGCACGGATTACCGGAGAACATCTGGCCGCATCCTCAGTTTTCCTCCTTTGCCATCGATCATTGAACTGTAGATATCTTGGTGAATAGAAGAAGCCTGAAAAAATCAAAACGAGTCAGACAAGGAGAAAAGCAACAAACATCACAGCCATCGCCCCAATGTGCCGACACAACGGAGGAGAGGAGCAAAGATCACAATGCGATCACTACAGAGGAGAGGAGCACAGATCCCAATGTGATCACTACAGAGGAGAGAAGGACAGATTCCAATGTGATCACTAAAGAGGAGAGGGGCACAGATCACAATGTGATCACTACAGAGGAGAGGAGAACAGATCACAACATGTTCACTACAGAGGAGAGGACAGATTCCAATGTGATCACTACAGCGGAGGTAGCACATATCCCAATGTGATCACTACAGAGGAGATTAGCACAGATCCCAATGTGATCACTACAGAGGAGAGTAGCACAGAACCCAATGTGATCACTACAGAGAAGAGAAGGACAGAGCCCAATGTGATCACTACAGAGAAGAGAAGGACAGAGCCCAATGTGATCACTACAGAGAAGAGAAGGACAGACCACAATGTGATCACTACAGAGAAGAGAAGGACAGACCACAATGTGATCACTAGAGGAGAGGAGCACAGACCACAATGTGATCACTACAGAGGAGAGAAGGACAGATCCCAAGGTGATCACTTCATAGGAGAGAAGGACAGATCCCAATGTGATCACTACAGAGGAGAGGAGCACAGATCCCAATGTGATCACTACACTGTGCAGAATTATTAGGCAAGTTGTATTTTAGAGGACTATTTTTATTATTGATCAACCACTATGTTCTCAATCAACCCAAAAGACTCAAATATCAAAGGTTAATATTTTTGGAAGTTGGAGTGGGGTTTTTTAGATTTAGCTACCTTAGGAGGATATCTGTTTGTGCAGGTAACTATTACTGTGCAGAATTATTAGGCAACTTAATAAAAACCAAATATATTCCCATCTCACTTGTTTATTTTCACCACGTAAACCAATACAACTGCACAAAATTTAGAAATAAACATTTCTTACATGCAAAAACAAAACCCCAAAATGAGTGCCCAATACAGCCCCCTTTCTTTATGATGACACTCAGCAGCCTCCATCCATAGATTCTGTCAGTTACTTGATCTCTTTATGGCCAACATTGCGTGCAGCAGCCACCACAGCCTCCAGACACTGTTCCGAGAGGTGGACTGTTCTCCCTCCCTGTAGATCTCACATTTTATGAGGGACCACAGGTTCTCTATGGGGTTCAGATCAGGTGAACAAGGGGGCCATGTCATTATTTTTTCTTCTGTGAGACCTTTACTGGCCAGCCACGCTGTGGAGTAGTTGGAGGCATGTGATGGAGCATTGTCCTGCATGAAAATCATGTTTTTCTTGAATGATACCGACTTCTTTCTGTACCACAGCGTGAAGAAGTTGTCTTCCAGAAACTGGCAGTAGGTCTGGGAGTTGAGCTTCACTCCATCCTCAACCCAAAAAGGTCCCACAAGTTCATCTTTGATGATCCCAGCCCATACCAGTACCCCACCTCCACCTTGCTGGCGTCTGAGTCGGAGTGGAGCTCTCTGCTCTTTACTGATCCAGCCTCTGGCCCATCCATCTGGCCCATCAGGAGTCACTCTCATTTCATCAGTCCATAAAACCTTTGAAAAGTCAGTCGTAAGATATTTCTTGGCTTAGTCTTGACGATTTATCTTATGTTTCTTGGTCACAGGTGGTTGTTTTTCAGCCTTCCTTACCTTGGCCATGTCCCTGAGTATCGCACACCTTGTGCTTTTTGTTACTCCAGTAACGTTGCAGCTCTGAAATATGGCAAAACTGGTGGCAAATGGCATCTTGGCAGCTTCACGCTTGATTTTCCTCAATTCATGGGCAGTTATTTTGCGCCTTTTTTGCCCAACACGCTTCTTGCGACCCTGTTGGCTATTTGCCATGAAACGCTTGATTGTTCGGTGATCACGCTTCAAAAGTTTGGCAATTTCAAGACTGCTGCATCCCTCTGCAAGACATCTCACAATTGTGGACTTTTCAGAGCCCGTCAAATCTCTCTTCTGACCCATTTTGCCAAAGGAAAGGAAGTTGCCTAATAATTAAGCACACCTTATATAGGGTTGTGATGTCATCAGACAACACCCCTCCTCATTACAGAGATGCACATCACCTGATTTACTTAATTGGTAGTTGGCTCTCAAGCCCGAACAGCTTGGAGTAGGACAACAGGTATACAAAGTATCATGTGATCGATCCAGATACAACTTGCCTAATAATTCTGCACACAGTGTAGAGGAGAGGAGCACAGACCACAATGTGATCACTACAGAGGAGAGGAGCACAGACCACAATGTGATCACTACAGAGAAGAGGAGCACAGACCACAATGTGATCACTACAGAGAAGAGGAGCACAGACCACAATGTGATCACTACAGAGAAGAGGAGCACAGACCACAATGTGATCACTACAGAGGAGAGGAGCACAGACCACAATGTGATCACTACAGAGAAGAGGAGCACAGACCACAATGTGATCACTACAGAGGAGAGGAGCACAGACCACAATGTGATCACTACAGAGAAGAGGAGCACAGACCACAATGTGATCACTACAGAGAAGAGGAGCACAGACCACAATGTGATCACTACAGAGGAGAGGAGCACAGACCACAATGTGATCACTAGAGGAGAGGAGCACAGATCCCAATGTGATCACTACAGGAGAGGAGCACAGATCCCAATGTGATCACTACAGAGAAGAGGAGCACAGACCACAATGTGATCACTAGAGGAGAGGAGCACAGATCCCAATGTGATCACTACAGAGAAGAGGAGCACAGACCACAATGTGATCACTACAGAGAAGAGGAGCACAGACCACAATGTGATCACTACAGAGGAGAGGAGCACAGACCACAATGTGATCACTAGAGGAGAGGAGCACAGATCCCAATGTGATCACTACAGAGAAGAGGAGCACAGACCACAATGTGATCACTACAGAGAAGAGGAGCACAGACCACAATGTGATCACTACAAAGAGGAGCACAGACCACAATGTGATCACTACAGAGGAGAGGAGCACAGACCACAATGTGATCACTACAGAGGAGAGGAGCACAGACCACAATGTGATCACTACAGAGAAGAGGAGCACAGACCACAATGTGATCACTACAGAGGAGAGGAGCACAGACCACAATGTGATCACTACAGAGAAGAGGAGCACAGACCACAATGTGATCACTACAGAGGAGAGGAGCACAGACCACAATGTGATCACTACAGAGAAGAGGAGCACAGACCACAATGTGATCACTACAGAGAAGAGGAGCACAGACCACAATGTGATCACTACAGAGGAGAGGAGCACAGACCACAATGTGATCACTAGAGGAGAGGAGCACAGACCACAATGTGATCACTAGAGGAGAGGAGCACAGATCACAATGTGATCACTAGAGGAGAGGAGCACAGATCCCAATGTGATCACTACAGAGAAGAGGAGCACAGACCACAATGTGATCACTAGAGGAGAGGAGCACAGATCCCAATGTGATATCTCTGGACACAGTTTGGCCCTCTGTTCGTCAGCAGTAGTCTCTGGCCTTCCATTGTCGTTTCTCTGCTCCTCTCCCCTCTTTTTGGAGGGTGACCTCCACCGATTCTTCAGCATTTTGCAGCTGGTGAGCTTTCTGTTACTCAGGGAGCTGATGGCCGCCCGCACTTTTCCTCAATTCTCCCATTTCTGGCCCTTTACACCGTTCTTGGCTTCAACATTAGGAGGGTGACAACTTCTCCTGAACACTGTGTGCCGCCCTGGTGCCAGATCCGCCAGGGTCCGTCCTTCCGTGACATGGTGGCCCCTCACATGGACACATGCAGGTGACATGAACAGCACACAGCATGCAGCATCCCACCATAGACCACGTGCAGCACCGGGGTCTCCGCCTTACCTTGACCTCATCACACTGGAAGAGGTGCAGATCAGCTTTGCTTTGTGTCGGCTCCTTACATACAAGGGCGAGAATGGAGTCGTATCTGCAGGAGTTCATCACAGCCTTACAGTGCTGGATGCCGCCCACTGGGAAGTTCTCTAATTCAGTCTGTGCAGAAATGAAACCACAGATTGTTCCACTCCTGGGGGGGGGGACGGCTTTTATCACAGGGGCATGCACATACATCAGCACTACGACAGCAACATGCACACCCCATCAAATAGAAGGGCTCCATAATCACAGCTCTAATCCTATGTAACTACCGACACCAACTACCGCACTCGGGGATCACCGACACTGCTCCTAGGGACCACCCACACCAACCCCGTACCCAGAGACCACCCATCCTTCTCCCAGGTACCACCCACACCAATCCCGTACCCAGAGGCCATCCACCCTTCTCCCAGAGACCACACCAATCCCGTACCCAGAGACCACCCATCCTTCTCCTAGGGACCACCCACTCCAACCCCGTACCCAGAGACCACCCATCCTTCTCCCAGGTACCACCCACACCAATCCCGTACCCAGAGGCCATCCACCCTTCTCCCAGAGACCACACCAATCCCGTACCCAGAGACCACCCATCCTTCTCCTAGGGACCACCCACACCAACCCCGTACCCAGAGACCACCCATCCTTCTCCCAGGTACCACCCACACCAATCCCGTACCCAGAGACCACCCATCCTTCTCCCAGGTACCACCCACACCAATCCCGTACCCAGAGGCCATCCACCCTTCTCCCAGAGACCACACCAATCCCATACCCAGAGACCACCCATCCTTCTCCTAGGGACCACCCACTCCAACCCCGTACCCAGAGACCACCCATCCTTCTCCCAGGTACCACCCACACCAATCCCGTACCCAGAGGCCATCCACCCTTCTCCCAGAGACCACACCAATCCCATACCCAGAGACCACCCATCCTTCTCCTAGGGACCACCCACTCCAACCCCGTACCCAGAGACCACCCATCCTTCTCCCAGGTACCACCCACACCAATCCCGTACCCAGAGACCACCCATCCTTCTCCCAGGTACCACCCACTCCAACCCCGTACCCAGAGACCACCCATCCTTCTCCCAGGTACCACCCACACCAATCCCGTACCCAGAGGCCATCCACCCTTCTCCCAGAGACCACACCAATCCCGTACCCAGAGACCACCCATCCTTCTCCTAGGGACCACCCACACCAACCCCGTACCCAGAGACCACCCATCCTTCTCCCAGGTACCACCCACACCAATCCCATACCCAGAGACCACCCACCCTTCTCCCAGGGACCACATCAACCCCGTACCCAGAGACCATCCACCCTTCTCCCAGGGACCACCCACATCAACCCCATACCCAGAGACCACCCATCCTTCCAGGGACCACCCACACCAACCCCGTACCCAGAGACCACCCATCCCTCTCTCAGGCACCACTGACACCAACCCTGCTCCCAGGGACCACCCACCCTGTGATCATAAACACTGCTCCCAGGTACCACAACTAACAACCACCGCACTCTGGGATCACTGACCCTGCTCCCAGCAACCACCCACCCTGTGGCCAGGGACCACCACTACTGACCACCTCACTCAGGGACCACCCACCCCGTGAGCAGGGAACACCAACTACCACACTCCATGATCACGTTTCTGCACCCATTGACCAGTGCTCACCTCACTCAGGGACCACCCACCCCGCACCCAGGAAATACCGAATACCGACCACCGCACTCAGGGACCACCGACTCCGTATACATGGACCAGGGACGCCCGCACTCAGGGACCACTGACACCCACCCCATGACCAGGGACCAGTGACCACCTCACTCAGGGGCCACCCACCCCACACCCAGGAAATACCGACTACCGACCACCGCACTCAGGGACCACCAACTCCGCATACATGGACCAGTGACGCCCGCACTCAGGGACCACTGACACCCACTCCATGACCAGTGACCACCACACTCCGGGACCACCCACCCTGCACCCAGGAAACACAGACTACCACACTCAGTGATCACAATTCCGCACCCATGGACCAATGCCCACTTCACTCAGGGAGCACGCACCCACCCTGGAAACACCGACTACCGACCACCGCACTCAGGGACCACCGACTCCGCATAGAAGGATCAGTGACGCCCACACTCGGGGACCACTGCCACCCACCCCATGACCAGGGACCAGTGACCACCACGCTCAGGGATCACCCACCCCATGCCCAGGAACCACCAAGCTGAGGGACTACCCACCCTGCAGCCAGACAACAGTGACCACTGCGTCAAGGGAACAGACACGCCATGATGCTTCTTCAGCACCACAGATACTATTACACCTCTGTGGATGATGGCAGAGGAGCGTTACCTTGGTCTCTATATCATACAGACTAACAGCTTTGTCGTCCACCTGGAGATACATATCCTGTGTCCACACTTTCCCCTTTGCATCTAGTAACTTTAGTTTGCGGATCCCGTCATCGATGGTGAGCACCGCGTCCTTACGATCCATGATGAATGTAGTGAGGTGCTGCAGTACATGGTAGGAGTGTGTTCATATTACATTATTAGGTCAAGGAATAGACAAGATTGTGGGGGAAATTAAAGGATGAAAGCTGGGGTCTTCGGTATTTTAGATAAAATTATTTCCCCAACAGTACAACCCAGCAACCACATCACCCAGAGCCCCCAAAAACCACAGAAAGTTACCTCAACATGGTACTGGGAGGTCTCAGACACCACACTGACGCTGTCCCGGGCATAGCTCTTTCTTTGCTCTACAAAAAGACAAGTCGCAGAAAAGCCATCAATGAAATTGTGTCTTAAAGACATCTTAGGTCCATGCACAATAAAGAAGATTCAATAGTTAATGCCATGCCAGAACGGACCTGCCCGATGCATGGAGATAGGTGAGAAGGAGGTATGGATCACACTCATTAGAAGGAACCCCAATTAGTGTAACGGGACAGCATCTAATCTTAATTAACCAGAGGTCTATTCTCAGTAAGCCAGGAGAAATAGACTTATCTATGTGTTGACTTTTGAATTTGTGTTTTTGCTCTTTGGATGGTCACGAACACAGACTTTTATTCGTATATGACCGTTATTATTGACTTGTAACTTGACATTTGATGTAGCATATTGTGTTGTTGTCCTGGATGACAGAAACGCAGGGCAATTGAACAATGATGTTTGCTGATATGTTCATTATACATTGTCCAGGCCAGCAAGCTTGTTGACTTGCAAAACAGAGGAGTAAAATGTATGCAAATAGAATAGTCAAACAATGAGCATTAATCTCATCACATTTTTCTCTTGACCTCTGGATGCTAGCTTGAAGGACAACAGTTGGGAACTATATACATGGGATATGCCTCTAACAATATACATTCAGATAGCCAAGAGGTCCAAAGAATCAGAGACTCTTTACAAAACCACAACCAGGAACACTCTACAGGATAGCTGCCAGGTTATAGCTCCATCACGAGGGACACAGATTTGACATTCTACAGGATGCCAGTTTAGGGGACCACGGCCCCGGCTGAAAGAATACAGATTTGCTCCTTTGACCATCACTGAACCCATGGACATGTTTGGGGAGGTCAGGATGTGGACCCACCGGTAACCTGTGCCCTATGGTTATGTTTGGGAAAGCCAGGATTGGGACCCACTGGTCACCTGGCTCCATGAAGATGTTCGGAGAAGCCAGGTTGTGACCCTCCGTTCACCTGGCCTTGTACCTTAAGGGACTGTCAGCTTCCTAAGCTTGCTGTTACCTTATCTCTGTGTGTGACACAGGTGGAGTAGTTGGCCCTGGAAGCTCTGAAGTCACAGCTGTCTTATCCCAGCAAGTCACAGTAAGGGTGAGACTCTAATGTGCACCATCTTGGTTATTTTGCTGGGACTGTTCTATGCGTTATTTTTCTGTTTTGTGGTTCAATAAAGTATTACTACAGTTTTACCCTCACCCTGCGTTGTCTGAGTAGTATTATACCCACGGTAAAAGGAGAGTGGGCGTTTGGTGGGATGTGCCGTGTTCCATGCGGTTTCACCTAGCAGACTAGAGCACCCTCTGGCCCCCCGTGTCTTCAGTGTGCTTTATGTTTACAGACTTGCCAGAGGAAAGTAAACTTTACGTGTCAGAAATGCAAGCTTGTGACTGTTAGAGGAATATGTAAAGTCTTCAGGAGAAAATAGCAACACCGAAGCTCATCACAGAAGATGAGAATTTCCTCGATAGAGCAGAAAAAGCTCTTAAGAATGTTGCCAGAGAAGAACTTTTCAGTTTTCCTGCAGAAGATAATGACGGAGTAGAAATAACTATTCATAATGATGGCACAGGAGCACCTTTCAACGTACCTGCAGAAGAAGAGAAATGGAAGCATGTGAACCAAAGAAGCAGGACCATGAGGAGGCAGTCAGCACCCATACCGCTAAAGAACCATTACCAGGCTCTCACGCAGGACAAGTATGACGATGTACAGCAAAAAAGTGATTTGCCCACACAGAACACCCCAGTAAAAAATCTGAATCCTCTTCAAAGGAGAAAAAGAAGTGCTGTGGTGAAGAAAAGGAGAGTGGAGGTCATGAGGGATTTCCTACCAAGAGGAACAGAAGTCGCTATCTGCCAAATGGACATTACCTCACGAGAGGTGTGCAGTCTTCCGGGTGCCCAAATCAAAGATGTGTGTGATAGGGTATCAAGACCATGCTAATGAGGACTACCCATGTCTATAAAATACATGTAGGAACAAATGACAGTGCAAGAAAGGACCTGGAAAATATATGCAGAGACTTTGAAGACCTAGGCCAGAAAGTGAAGCAACTGGGAGGGCAGGTCATCTTCTCATGCATCCTCCCAGTGGATGGACATGGACCAAGGAGATTGAACATGATTCGACATGTGAACAACAGGATATGTCAATGGTTTCATGAGCAACGTTTTGGGTTTCTTTACCATAGAGTGAACTACGTGTATGGTGGACTTTTTGCTACAGATAGGCTGCATCTTAAGAAAAGAGGGACACACATATTTGGTAGACGCCTTGCTCTACTCATCAGGAGAGCTTTAAACTAGAGCAATATGGAATGGGAAATATACGGCCAGGAAAAAGTATGTAGCTAATGTATTCCTTTGAGAACCCTGCTATTAGAAATGGAAAGGAGGAACAAAAAAACAACATCTGAATGAAAATAGAGGAGCAAGAGAAGCAGACTACAAACTAAAATGTGTCTATACAAATGCACAGAGCATGGGAAACAAACAAGGAAAATTGGAGCTGCTAACACAGGAAGAGAGATATGATGTCATAGGCATCACTGAAACTTGGGATGATACACATGCTTGAAATACAAACCTTGAAGGCTGCAACTTATTTAATAGTAACAGGAACAACAAGAGGGGAGGAGCCTGGAGGTGTTGCATTGTGTGTTAGAAAAACTTATATCTCCACAGAGATCCAAGCTTCAGAGAATAGTAGCTCTGTATTGTATGTGTTTACTATATACTGTACACCACCTGGACCGACTGAAGATATGGATCAGATTTCTCTATTCTCAAAAAAGTACAACAGTGATCATGGGAGATTTTAACTATCCATAAATTTGTTGGGAATCTTTCTCAGGCAAAAGTAATAGGTCCAGAAAATTCTTATCTTCTCTTGCTGACACCTTTATCTTTCAAAATGTAGAAGAGAGAACAAGATGATCTGCATTCTTGGACTGAATTCTTAACAACAGGTAGGAAATAGTTGAGGAAGTAAAGGTGGATGGGACCCTAGGAGGCATAATATCCTCGAATTTTCGATTACAAGAGACTTTATGGTTGTACTTCAGAAAGGCAGATTTTATTGGACTCAGAAAGAGGGTAGAAAAGGTCCAATGGCTGGATGTTCTAAAAGAAAAGACTTGTCAAAGAAGGATGGGAGATTTTACTAAATTAAATTCTCACTGCACAAATCAGTAACAATCCCAAAAAGAAACAAGAATTGGAATCATTTAAAGAGACCTGGATGGATGATCACAGAACTTAATCACTTGTTAGTGATGGTGAGAGAACACTTAGCTAATTTACATCTCTTGGTCCAGATGAATTAGATCCTAGGGTACTAAAAGAGTTAGCAGAGGAAATTGCACAACCACTAGCTGGAATGTTTGAAAAATCCTGGAGAACAGGAGAAGTCCCAGAAGATTGGAGGGCAAATGCTGTCACATCTTCAAAACAGGAAAGAAGCTGGAGCCAGAAAATTACAGGCCAGTGAGTCTTACTTCTATACTAGCAAAGATCTGTGAACAAATTATTAAATCAGCATGTAAGTACTTGCACAAGAATACAGTAATTAACCAGAGCCAGCATAGGTTTGTTGCAAACAAGTTATGCCAGACTCATCTAATTTCCTTCTATGATGGAATCACTGACTGGGTGGATCAGAAAAATGCGGTAGATATAGTATATCTCGACTTCAGCAAAGCATTTAATAAAGTATCTCATACTATTCTTACTGAAAAAATGATCAAGCATGGGATTGACAAGTCTACGGTTAGGTGGATTCATAATGGGCTCAGTGATTGTATTCATAGTGGTAATAAATCGTTCCACATCCAATTGGAAGTGTGTTTCAACTGGGGCACCACAAGGCTCTGTCCTGGCCCCATTGTTGTTCAACAATTTTATAAATGACCTAGAAAAGGGAACTGAAGGTAAACTAATCAAGTTTGCATACAATACAAAGCTAGGAGGGATAGCTAACACTAGAGAAGACATAGAAAGGATTCGGAATGATCTAGATAAGCTTGAACAATAGGCAGCGACTAATGGAATGGTATTTAACAGGGACAAATGCAAGATTCTACATCTCGGTAAGAAAAACGAAAATTACCATAGAATGGGACAAATGGAGCTAAGCAACAGCGCGTCTGAAAAAGATTTGGGTACACTAATAGATCACAGACTGCACTGGAGTCAACAGTGTGATGCAGCAGCAAAAAGGCAAAACAGTTTCCTGATGAAGTCCGTGCCTGAACAGTAGGTGTTTGGTACAGACGCCGAACTTTACTGTTCGGGTTTGCCCATCTCTAGTGGAGAGTTCTCCTTCAAGGGAAGTCTTCAATCAGAGGCTGGACAGACATCTATCTAAGGTGGTTTAGTGAGTCGTACATTGTGCAATCGTGTTGAAACGCTGACCCCGGAGGTCCTGTCCAACTCTAGGATTCTATGTGCCAGCTTGTAGACTGGAGATTCCTTGCACCCAATGTGTGCCAACCAGTAGATTGAGGCATCATCGCACTCAGCATCGGCCATCTAGTAGATCAGAGGGTGCTCAAGCCCAGCATGTGCCAGGAAGTAGATCGGTATCAAGGAGAGAAATGTGGCTGTGCTGCTGGCAAGGAATTCAAAGGATTCCGATGAATAGAAATAAACTTTAGTTTATTACCAACGCGTTTCAAGGTTGAACAGACCTATTCTTCAAGGGAACCACAATAAAAAAAACTGTTACTGCCACCTAATAGATCGGGACATCTTCACAGCCAGCAAGGGCCAGCTAGTAGATTAGGGAGTCCTCACATCAGCATGGGCCAATTAGTTCAGAGTGTCCTACCACCCAGCAAGTGCCAACTAGTATATTAGGGTGTCCTCACAGCCAGCATGGGCCAGCTAGAAGATCGGGGCATGCTCACACCCAGCTTGGGCCAATTAGTTCAGAGTGTTTTACCACCCAGCAAGTGCCAACTAGTATATTAAGGTGTCCTCACAGCCAGCATGGGCCAGCTATTAGATTAGGGAGTTCTCCCAGCCAGCTAGCAGTTCGGGGCTTCCTCCCACCCAGCATGGGCCAACTAGTAGATCGGGGCATCCGCATACCTTGCATGAGCCAGCTAGTAGAGTGAAGCATCCTTACTAGTGATGAGCGAGAGTACTAGTTGCTCGGATGGTCGCCGAGTATTTGTTAGTTTTCGGAGATTTAGTTTTAGTCACCGCAGCTGCATGATTTGCGACTGTTAGACAGCTTGATTACATGTGGGGATTCCCTAGCAACCAGGCAACCCCCACATATGCTCAGGCTGGCTACCAGCTGTAAATCATGCAGCTGTATCAACAAAAACTAGATCTCCGAACACTAAAATACTCTGAGACCACCCGAGGAACTAGTACACTCGCTCATCACTAGTCCTTACACTCAGTGTGTACCAACTAAGTACATCAGGGAGTCCTCCCACACAGCATGGGCCAGTTAGCAGATCGCAGGGTCCTCACATCCAGCATATGCCAACTAGCAGATGAGAGCATCCTCACCCCCAGCGTGGGTAACTAGTAGATTAGTTCATCCTCACACCCAGCATGGGCCAGCTAATAGATCGGGGCATCCTCACCCCCAGCACGGGTCAACTAGTAGATCAGAGCATCCTCACACCCAGCACGGGCCAGCTAGTAGATCGGGGAATCCTCACCCCCAGCACGGGCCAGCTAGTACATCAGGGCATCCTCACCCCCAGCATGGGCCAGCTAATAGATCGGGGCATCCTCACCCCCAGCACGGGCCAACTAATAGATCGGGGCATCCTCACACCCAGCATGGGCCAACTAGTAGATCAGAGCATCCTCACACCCAGCACAGGCCAGCTAGTAGATCGGGGCATCCTCACCCCCAGCACGGGCCAACTAATAGATCGGGGCATCCTCACACCCAGCACGGGCCAGCTAATAGATTGGGGCATCCTCACCCCCAGCATGGGCCAGCTAATAGATCGGGGCATCCTCACCCCCAGCACGGGCCAACTAATAGATCGGGGCATCCTCACACCCAGCATGGGCCAACTAGTAGATCAGAGCATCCTCACACCCAGCACAGGCCAGCTAGTAGATCGGGGCATCCTCACCCCCAGCACGGGCCAACTAATAGATTGGGGCATCCTCACCCCCAGCATGGGCCAGCTAATAGATCGGGGCATCCTCACCCCCAGCATGGGCCAGCTAATAGATCGGGGCATCCTCACACCCAGCACGGGCCAGCTAGTAGATGAGCATCCTCACACCCAGCACGGGCCAGCTAGTAGATCGGGGAATCGTCACCCCCAGCACGGGCCAGCTAGTACATCAGGGCATCCTCACCCCCAGCATGGGCCAGCTAATAGATCGGGGCATCCTCACACCCAGCACGGGTCAACTAGTAGATCAGAGCATCCTCACACCCAGCACGGGCCAGCTAGTAGATCGGGGAATCCTCACCCCCAGCACGGGCCAGCTAGTACATCAGGGCATCCTCACCCCCAGCACGGGCCAACTAATAGATCGGGGCATCCTCACACCCAGCATGGGCCAACTAGTAGATCAGAGCATCCTCACACCCAGCACAGGCCAGCTAGTAGATCGGGGCATCCTCACCCCCAGCACGGGCCAACTAATAGATCGGGGCATCCTCACACCCAGCACGGGCCAGCTAGTAGATCGGGGCATCCTCACCCCCAGCATGGGCCAGCTAATAGATTGGGGCATCCTCACCCCCAGCATGGGCCAGCTAATAGATCGGGGCATCCTCACCCCCAGCACGGGCCAGCTAATAGATCGGGGCATCCTCACACCCAGCACGGGCCAGCTAGTAGATCAGAGTATCCTCACCCCCAGCATGGGTAACTAGTAGATTAGGGCATCCTCACACCCAGCATAGGCCAGCTAATAGATCGGGGGATTCTCACAACCAGCATGGGCCAACTAGTAGACCAGAGTATCCTCACCCCCAGCACGGGCCAACTAGTAGATCAGAGTATCCTCACCCCCAGCACAGGCCAACTAGTAGATCAGGGCATCCTCACCCCCAGCACGGGCCAACTAATAGATCGGGCCATCCTCACACCCAGCATGGGCCAACTGGTAGATCAGAGTATCCTCACCCCCAGCGTGGGTAACTAGTAGATTAGGGCATCCTCACACCCAGCATAGGCCAGCTAATAGATCGGGGCATCCTCACACCGAGCATGGGCCAACTAGTAGATCAGAGCATTCTCACCCCCAGCGTGGGTAACTAGTAGATTAGGGCATCCTTACACCCAGCATAGGCCAGCTAATAGATCGGGGCATCCTCACCCCCCCCGCACGGGCCAGCTAGTGAATCGGGGCATTCTCCCACCCAGAATTGGCTAGCTAGTAGATTAGAAAGTCCTCACACCCAGGAGACTAGCACATTGGGGCTTCCTCATATGCTTGTACACTCCCATTATCATGGACCTCGCTGTCTCGTACTTCTCAGTCATTATGTGATTTTTGTGCATTTATAAAGAATAATGTCCCCCAGAAGCACAGCACGCCACAAGGAAAAGGTCACTTGCCGCCCCAGCTCTACGCCATAACCTACTGAAATAGGGCCTGAACCATGTGGGTCACACATCGCATCCAGGACCCCAGCTTTGCTGTAGAGTCCTGCTGTCCTGACTGTGTGACAGGGTCTATATAGCGGCCATTTTGTCCTGTACAGCGAGGTATAGACCATAAAGACATGAGCACACAGATCACGGCACACAGATACCTTTCTTGTGTTTTGAGGAAGATCGAAGGAAATAAATCCCATCTCCTGCGATCAGTAAGAGCAGAACATCAGAAGAAGGGATAACCCTGTGTGATCTGCCACTATAAGAACCGGCACTATACTGCCACCCTCTGGAGGGGAGGACTAAGGGATAACCCTGTGTGATCTGCCACTATAGGCACCGGCACTATATCACCACCCTCTGGAGGGGAGGACTAAGGGATAATCCTGTGTGATCTGCCACTATAGGCCCGGCACTATACCGCCACCCTCTGGATGGGAGGACTAAGGGATAACCCTGTGTGATCTGCCACTATAAGCACCGGCACTATACTGCCACCCTCTGGAGGGGAGGACTAAGGGATAACCCTGTGTGATCTGCCACTATAAGCACCGGCACTATACCGCCACCCTCTGGATGGGAGGAATAAGGGATAACCCTGTGTGATCTGCCACTATAGGCACCGGCACTATACTGCCACCCTCTGGAGGGGAGGACTAAGGGATAACCCTGTGTGATCTGCCACTATAAGCACCGGCACTATACCGCCACCCTCTGGATGGGAGGAATAAGGGATAACCCTGTGTGATCTGCCACTATAGGCACCGGCACTATACTGCCACCCTCTGGAGGGGAGGACTAAGGGATAACCCTGTGTGATCTGCCACTATAAGCACCGGCACTATACTGCCACCCTCTGGAGGGGAGGACTAAGGGATAACCCTGTGTGATCTGCCACTATAGGCACCGGCACTATACTGCCACCCTCTGGAGGGGAGGACTAAGGGATAACCCTGTGTGATCTGCCACTATAAGCCCCGGCACTATACTGCCCTTCACCTCTCCAAACAAACCTATTTCAACACCCTCATCACCTCACTGTCCAATAACCCTAAACATCTCTTCGACACTTTCCAGTCCCTACTCAACCCAAGAGAGCAGGCCCCAACCACGGATCTCCGTGCTGACGATCCGGCCAATTACTTGAAAGAAAAAATTGACCACATTCGACAGGAAATCATCTCCCAATCTCTTTATACCAGGCACTGTACTCCCTCCCCCACTGCATCTAGTTCACTCTCTGACTTTGAACCAGTTACTGAAGAAGAAGTAAGCAGGCTCTTTGCATCTTCTCGCCCGACCTCTTGCACCAGTGACCCCATTCCGTCATATCTCCTCCAGTCCCTTTCCCCGGCTGTCACCTCTCACATAAAAATATTCAACCTTTCCCTCACTTCCGGTATTTTTCCCTCCTCATTTAAGCATGCCATCATACATCCATTACTTAAAAAACCTCCCTCGACCAAAACTGTGCCGCTAATTATAGACCTGTCTCTAATCTTCCCTTCATCTCTAAACTCCTCGAACGCCTGGTCCACTCCCGCCTTACCCGCTATCTCTCAGATAACTCTCTTCTCGACCCTCTTCAATCTGGCTTCCGCTCTTTACACTCTACTGAAACTGCCCTCACTAAAGTCTCTAATGACCTACTAACAGCTAAATCTAATGGTCACTACTCCATGCTAATTCTCTTGGATCTCTCCGCAGCATTCGATACTGTGGATCATCAGCTCCTCCTCACTATGCTCCGCTCCATCGGCCTCAAGGACACCGTTCTCTCCTGGTTCTCCTCCTATCTCTCTGACCGATCCTTCACTGTATGTTTTGCTGGTTCCTCCTCCTCTCACCTTCCCCTTACTGTTGGGGTTCCTCAAGGATCAGTCCTAGGC
Source organism: Ranitomeya variabilis (assembly GCF_051348905.1). Taxonomy (NCBI): domain Eukaryota; kingdom Metazoa; phylum Chordata; class Amphibia; order Anura; family Dendrobatidae; genus Ranitomeya; species Ranitomeya variabilis. Next base: position 690,005,440 of record NC_135236.1, on the reverse strand, counting down.
CCCCTCCTCTTCTCTTTATATACTGCCCCTATTGCACAAACAATCAGTAGACTTGGTTTCCAGTACCATCTCTATGCTGACGACACCCAATTATACACCTCTTCTCCTGATATCACGCTGACCTTCTTAGAAAACACCAGTGATTGTCTTACCGCTGTCTCTAACATCATGTCCTCCCTCTATCTGAAACTGAACCTGTCAAAAACTGAACTCCTCGTGTTCTCTCCCTCTACTAACCTACCTTTGCCTGACATTGCCATCTCCGTGTGCGGTTCCACCATTACTCCAAAGCAACATGCCCGCTGCCTTGGGGTCATCCTTGATTCCGAGCTTTCATTCACCCCCCACATCCGATCACTGGCTCGCTCTTCTTATCTGCATCTCAAAAACATTTCTAGAATTCGCCCTTTTCTTACTTTCGACTCTGCAAAAACTCTTACTGTCTCACTTATTAATTCTCGTCTGGACTATTGTAAGTCTCTACTAATCGGCCTCCCTCTTACCAAACTCTCCCCGCTCCAATCTGTCCTGAATGCTGCAGCCAGGATCATATTCCTCACCAACCGTTACACCGATGCCTCTACCTTGTGCCAGTCATTACACTGGCTACCCATCCACTCCAGAATCCAGTACAAAACTACTACCCTCATCCACAAAGCACTCCATGGCTCAGCACCACCCTACATCTCCTCTCTGGTCTCAGTCTACCACCCTACCCGTGCCCTCCGCTCCGCTAATGACCTCAGGTTAGCATCCTCAATAATCAGAACCTCCCACTCCCGTCTCCAAGACTTTACACGTGCTGCGCCGACTCTTTGGAATGCACTACCTAGGTTAATACGATTAATCCCCACAGTTTTAAAGCGTGCCCTAAAAACTCATTTGTTCAGATTGGCCTACCGCCTCAACGCATTAACCCAACTATCCCTGTGTGGCCCATTCAAAAAAAAAAGCATAATCAGGTTCCTCTCATCATGTTCTCATACACTTTATGCAGTTAATAGCACTCTGTGTCTGTACTGTTACATACTTAGGCTGATAACTGGTTCATGCAGCTTTACATGAACACCCGAGCCTTACACTATGGCTGGTCCGAACAACTAAAGCAATTGTTACCATCCACCTCTCGTGTCTCCCCTTTTCCTCATAGTTTGTAGCTTGCGAGCAGCAGGGCCCTCATTCCTCCTGGTATCTGTTTTGAACTGTGATTTCTGTTATGCTTTAATGGCTATTGTCTGTACAAGTCCCCTCTATAAGTTGTAAAGCACTGCGGAATATGTTGGCGCTATATAAATAATAATAATAATAATAATAATAATAATAATAATAATAATAATAATAATAATAATAATAATTTTATTATAACCCTGTGTGATCTGCCACTATAGGCACCGGCACTATACTGCCACCCTCTGGAGGGGAGGACTAAGGGATAACCCTGTGTGATCTGCCACTATAGGCACCGGCACTATACTGCCACCCTCTGGAGGGGAGGACTAAGTGTTAACCCTGTGCGATCTGCCACTATAGGCACCGGCACTATACTGCCACCCTCTGGAGGGGAGGACTAAGGGATAACCCTGTGTGATCTGCCACTATAGGCACCGGCACTATACTGCCACCCTCTGGAGGGGAGGACTAAGTGTTAACCCTGTGTGATCTGCCACTATAGGCACCGGCACTATACTGCCACCCTCTGGAGGGGAGGACTAAGTGTTAACCCTGTGCGATCTGCCACTATAGGCACCGGCACTATACTGCCGACCTCTGGATGGGAGGACTAAGTGTTAACCCTGTGTGATCCACTATAGGCCCCATACTGACCACTCTACCCTGTCCCCCACTATACATAACATACAGGTATATACTCAGTAGCACATTTCACGCCCATGAACATATTACCGTATAGACTCTTGGCATTTGCTCTTCCGGTCTTCTCCGATTTTACAGAGGACAAGTCATAATTGCTGCAGAAAAGTGAAAGAAGAAACATCTGAGAGACATCGATCATTGGGGATTAGTGGACTTGTTCTGCTCGACAGGGGCGTCATGGAGGAGGGAGCAGGATGGCCTCACACTACGGAGACACAGGTACAGCCCCTGAGCCACGGTCTGCACACAGAGGAGCCGCAGAGCAGGGGAGGAGCCGCAGAGCAGGGGAGGAGCCGCAGAGCAAGGGAGGAGCCGCAGAGCAAGGGAGGAGCCACAGAGCAAGGGAGGAGCCGGCTCAGCAAGAAGCCACAGGACTATGCTAAGGGCACGGGTATGAGGAGCCCGGCTCCACAAGTCAGGTCTGTAATGAACCCGCAACTGCCGCACAAACACGGCCATTGCTAGGATGACTCCAACCGCAGAATGAGGGGAACCAGGGGTCGCCGGTCTGCAGTGAGTGGCACAGCATGAATGTGGAAGATCCTCCATATCTGAATGTCCGGATTTCGTCACAATCACCGCACCCACTGCAGTGAGGCGAATTGTCAATGGCTTTCAGACAATCAGGTTTTGTGCCATTTTTATTAGTGGAAATAAGCACACAAAAAAAATGTCTACACGTAGATATGGTTGAATCTCCTAGTTACATACCTGAGATCTGGAGAGGTGTTTCCTCCCACATAGTAATTAGACAAATGTCCGTTCATGATGGAACACCTGTAAAACAAAAAAGACATCAGACATAAATGGTAACCAGCACCAGAGCCAGGAATCCAGAAATCCTAGGAAACTATTTAATTTTATTTAATAAGTCAGTTCTTCATCTGTGTCCAGCTTTACAGAATTGTTACATAAGTCTAGGACCTGGTATATGAGAGATGCCCTAATGTGGCTACCAGGTACAAATAAATTGGCCATTTTATGCGCTAAACGCTCTCATTTTTCATATTTCTAGTGCAGTAATGCAGTTCAGTTTTCAGTTTTCATGTTTGCATATTTTAGCGCTACAGTGTGCTGCCTTATTTACTTGACAGCTTTACATAATTGTCCTGGTTCTGTGTCTATATAATGCTCCGGACCATCTCCTGGTTGTGTACTCACAATGATGATGGTTCTGCATCTGTGTAGTGGATGCCGCTCATCTATCTAGACAGTGGCTTTGGTTCTGTATCATTCTGAATATCTGTCATTTGATAGTTTGCACCGGAAACACTTACTTATGGTCTGTGACTCCAACACGTCCCGGAAAACAAAGTCCCGTTGTCAGGATTTTACAGAGATTCCCATCTTTTTAATTTTGGCTCAGGAGTAAATCTGCAAATTTCAGACTTTGGAAAAAGTGGAAAAGACAATAGGACTGTCAGAAAAATGAAGAAAATGATGGCACTACTCTAAATCCATCAGGATGATAGAGTTCTTATAAAAAGCATGAGGAGGCAATAAGAGAAGCAGCGTCCGAACCATTACATGGATGAAGCCAGTGCTGCCGAGGGTCTGATCCCTCAGCACGAAAGTCACGTAGAGGGACTCCGACATCATAAAAGGTCACCCGCTCCCAACAATGCAGGAGAAACGTTCTAAGTATTTCTCACTTCCTAAGAAATGCACTTCCGGATGTGCTGAAATGACAGACAGAGTAGGCAAATGGTGCATTATCGCAAGCTGCCCAGGGGCAGGCACACGGCATGGACCCACAGTAGTGCTCCAACCTTCACCTGATTAACTCTGGTTGCTGCATAACTGCAGCAAGACTACGAATGGCGTTGCTTTCAAGTAGGTATTGCGCACACGTGTAGTCCCGGATACCTGATGAGTGGTTACAAAAAGCTTCCTACAAAGGTTGGGTACCAGAAGTAAGTGTACTACATATATAAGGTCACAGAATCAAGGGGCTGACAGACATGGTACCAGAACCATGATTAATACATAGATGTGGTACCAGAACCATAATTAATACATAGATGTGGTACCAGAACCATGATTAATACATAGATGTGGTAACAGAACCATGATTAATACATAGATGTGGTAACAGAACCATGATTAATACATAGATGTGGTAACAGAACCATTATTAATACATAGCTGTGGCACCAGAGCCATGATTAATACATAGATGTGGTACCAGAACTAAGCTTATTACATAGATCCAATAACAGACCCAAGTACATTAAATATACATGGTACCACAATCATGATTAGCAGGAGGGGACATACAGCCAATACAGCTACACAAGGGCCAGAGGTGGAGGAGGGCAATGCCTATTCTGCAAGGGTGGCTTACAATTCTCGGGAACCCATGGCCAGATAGCCCTCAACATCAGCAGCGCTGGAGGTCAGAATTCAATAGAAAATAATAGAGGTAGCAGTGTTGCCACAACTGGTTTCCCCCTGCAGATATATCACATGATATAGCACAGCCAATCAGGAGGGACTATGACAGTCACTATAAAAAGCAGTGGCAGGAAATGCAGCAGATACTTTGTAGTGAATCCCGGAGAGCCAGGACTCACAGCTCAGCGATTAAGAGGGAAAGCCATGAAACACTGAACAATCATTCCAGTCAGTGTGTGGCAGCACAGCGGTGATAACAGCCATATATGTGGTGGTCACCGACCTTAGTGTAGGGGCATTTACGATGCAAGTTCATAGTGAACGAGCGCGGTTAACACATTTCACAGATATCTTGCCATGTAAGGTGGCTGCTGTTCATCTGATGAAGGCCCATGCGGACTGTGTGATCTAGAACAGATCTGGTAATCTAGTATAGATCGCTCAGTGGGTATCGCTTACTTTGGCCTTCTTGTGCAAACATTTACTGATCAGCAGCCATATCGGGCCACCAGTCGCCGAGTGTGAACGGACCCTAAGGCTGCATTTGTATTGAAGAGCTCGATAAGTGATCAGTGCAGTTCCAGGAGACTGTGGAGTGTTAAGGCTGGCCATACAAGACATGGCTATCAGCAGAACGATGCCGCAGCCAATCATCTGACCTACAGCCAACGCTCACACACAGAAGCACTCAAACATTTGTGTCCTTTATAAGAAAGTCACATATCGGCATCACAGCCGGCAGGTTCTCTATAGGAGAACAAAGCGATCAGCAAACCAAAAATCAGACAAGTGCAGCCAACGTCTTCCCCGACAAGCAATAGGGCACTGCCACTGCGCACATTAGGGTGTCGGCCAACTGTCCATATTGATGTGTGCAACCGGTACCACCGGGGTCAGTACTGGGCAATGCCAAGGTCAGTATCCACTACGAGCCAGGGTCAGTATCCGATACCACCGGGGTCAGTATTGGGTACAAAAGGGGTAAGTATCCGATACCGCTGGGGTCAGTACTGGGCACCACCAGGGTCAGTATTGGGCCCAGCCGGGGTCAGTACTGGGCAACACCAAGGCCAGTATTGGGTACAACAGGGGTCAGTATCGGGTACCGCCGGGGTCAGTATTAGGTACAAAAGGGGGTAAGTATCCGATACCGCTGGGGTCAGTACTGGGCACCACCAAGGTCAGTATTGAGAACTGCCAGGTTCAGTACTGGGCACCACAGAGGTCAGTATTGGGCCCTCTTCAACATAATTATCAATAACTTTGCAGAGGGAATACAGTAAAACTTTAATATTTGTAGAGGATGCTAACTCTGCAGGGAATCCGCACAGAGGACTGTTACATACTCTTTTCTCAGCACGTGACTTGGGGCTGTGCCTGCAAGGGTTAATCTCTCAGTCCAGCATTCAACCTCTGTCCTATGCTGTAATGGGAGCATAAATCACACACCGGCCCAGGCCACACACGCGCTCATACACGCTGCCACCACTCACCGTATACACGAGCGATGAGTCCCGGAAATATTACTACTACTGTCTGCCAATCATAAGGCTCACACACCTTAAGGCTATGGATTCTTTAGAACATGCAAGGTCAACTTATTAAAGTTTTATGCTTTAACACAAAAGGTACAGTGCTTACAATAAAAAGGGTATAAAAATATGGTAATAAAAAGACATACAAATATGCAAAACAGTTATAAAAATAAACGGAGAAAACTTACAGAGTTAGCTAACTTTGTAGTCGGCTTTCTTCTCCCTGAGGGGGGGACGAATATGGAATGAAACACATCAGCTTGGCTGCCCTCAATCTGTGAACCCCATTCTTTGTGTGTTGGCCTAATTTAGGCTACGCTCACATTAGCGTTGTGCGGCGCAGCGTCGGGCGCAGCCGCGGCGACGCATGCGTCATACGCCCCTATATTTAACATGGGGGGCGCATGGACATGCGTTGTCTTGCGTTTTGTGACGCATGTGTCATTTTGGCGCAACTGTCAGGGCGCAGAGGACGCTGCATGATGCAGTTTTTTCTGCGCCAAAAATCATGCAAAAAATGAACGCATGCATCACAAAACTCTGCGTTTTGCATGCGTTGTGCATTGCGTCGCCGACGCTGCACAACGCAAATGTGAACGTAGCCTTATAGAGCTACCTTGGAGGTCAGATTTCTAGACCAGCCTCTCATGTTGATATTATAATTGCTTGTTTGTGACTGGACCGTGGCCGCTCCACCAATGAATATATTATTTTCTCTGAAATTCTCTGTGTAAGTTTCTCACAGATATATAGTGTCAGCCTGTGATTGACATCTTCCTTCAAAAGAGACGAAGGTGTGAAACGTTTCCCCTTCCTGGTTCTTAGCCAGACCCCCTGGTGAGATTGGAGACAGACTGCTTGCTCAGGATAACATATGCTGTGACCTTTGTGAGACCTGCAGCCTTCAGGACAGATGTTAAATTACTGCTAGTCACACATATATACCTATACATATTTCGCTACAAGGACAAAAATAATATGACAGGATGATTTAAATAAGCTTGAGGTGAGAATTGGCAATTGAAGTGTACAGTAGATAAAAGTAAGGTCACGCATTCATGCAAACGAAAGAATGATGATCCAGGGAACTCATCTGATCACCGTATGTGGAGTCGGGAAGGAATTTTCCCCTGATATTAGCGTCTGCTTCATGGGGTTTTTGCTTCCTCTGGATCATCATGTGAGGCTGTAGGTTGGACTTGATGGATTCGTGTCCATTTTTAAGCTTAAACACTATTTAACTAATGTGTTTGGGGGCTTAGCACACGTCTTTTCAGGGCAAATGGAGCCTTTCTACTTTAGGTTCGCAGCAAATGCAAGGTTTGGGAAAAATTTGATGATGCTATCAAAACTAACACTGGAATCTATTTTTCTCAGACATCTGATTTGAAATTCACATTTTCCTGAAGTTTTTGAGAGCAAATTATCACTATGAACTTTTGGTAAATGGCGATAGGTAGCCATCAGAGTCACCAATTTTAATTTTTCTTCACAGCTTCTCAAAAACTTACGGGACATTTTGACAGACACATTAGATGATCATAATAAACCATTAGAATCATAAGCGATTGGTGTCTACAGACCATGAATCCTATATGAAGACATCAGATCCATTCAGTGGGACCAGCACGAAGGTGATCAATACAGTCAGAATTATCAGCCCAAGTCTCTCCAGCGTCACAAATATCATAGGCACAACGAATATTAAAGTAAGGAGAAAAAAAGTGCCTTATTTTTATGGATTTTCCAGGAATTTCTGGATGGTTGGTGACCCTGGTAGCCATGGTGAGGGTCATTAATGGCAAGAGAGCCCCTGACCGGATTTCCTCTATGAAAACTGAACAATGAGGTTGGATCAGAACATATTAGAGTCCAGCAAGTTTTATGGAGAGAATGTGGGGCATTTACTCCATGCAGGCCTCGCAGACTTGTAGGACAATGCTTCCCCCTTCATTGTGAATCTATCTGATAGAAGAGCAGACACCGTCCCTCACAGCTGGGATTACTACCCCGGGTTTTATGCAAGTTGATATCACTGGATCAAAAGAACAAAGTGTTAATGTGCTTCCGTCTATGCTGTAATACTGTCACAGGTTTACTGTGAGAGAGGAGCCTGAAGATTGCAGTCTGATTTCTCCTACTCCTTCGCCGTTTAGAAGCAATTCACGTTCATCTTAAATGGTGCAGTTATCTTTTGTAAGTGCAGGGGTTAATCTGCTCAGTTGAGAGCTCCTGGAAGCTTTCCTGCATTAAGGCTCTCAGCTGTGCACTGTTAGCCACTCCCATCTCCTATATAATCTGGGTCCTGGCTAGCACTCCTTGTCAGAGCTAGCTTCATGCTGCATGGTTGGAGGCTGTTATTGGAGAAGGCGGTTGGTGGATTTATCTGTTACTGTTGCTAGGTTTTTGAGTGTGTGATAATTCCCTTTCTTCTCCTACTTTGGTTTAACCCCATCTTCCACTCCCCGATGCATTCCTCTGTTATACGTGTGAGTATATTTGTATGTTTGGTAATTTTTTGTTACCCCTGTTCGTATTACGGTATACTACTGCTTTCCTTGGGTGGGGGAAGGGTACAGACTGAGGGCGGATTCTGGAGTGGTGTTCTCATGAGATGGAGGGTATAGGTCTCATTCTGCCTGAGAAGGTTACACACAGAGATTATAAAAAGTCTACACACCCAGGTCTTTGTTGCGTGAAAAAAAAAAATCCTACCAAGAGGAATCATTTCAAAACTTTTTCCACCTTTAAAGGATAGTTTAGGGTACAAATATCAGTTCAACATTCAGCACTTCTTATAATCTATGGAGAGGCGTGGCACTACCAGACAACAAGGCAGGACCCCAGCGACAGCCCACCAATGGCAGGACACCAGCGACAGCCCACCAATGGCAGCCCACAAATGGCAGGACACCAGCGACAGCCCACCAATGGCAGAACCAATAACTGTCCTCCACAGATGGATTAAAGAGACCATCCACCCTCACCAGCAGGCACCACTGACTCATACATGGGAGGACCTCAAGCACCCGGACACAGGAGTTACTTACCTGGACCTTATCTCATCCAGTTTGTCAGAGGAAGCCATGTGCTACATGTAATGTGCACATTGTTTACATCCTCTATCACGCCGTATGTGAATCAGGATGACAGGAGTCCACATTCCTGATCTGTATCTTTACAGTATAGCAAAGCGTAGACTCATTACACCATAAAGAGCAGTAAACGAAAGGAGGAAATGGCTTCTCCAGTCACCTTTGTAACAGCACCTCAGAAAAGGGTCATGTTGAGGAACCATGCAACTGGCCCATAGACCAGAGGCCCCAGTAATTACTCACTGCATCTTGTAGGGCCAACAGAGGACGACATGCCTTTAAGAGAGTAAGAGTGAAGACGGGCCGGCCACCAGGTACTCGCAGTCTTGGAAGATATTTATATGGCCACAGTCTCTTCTCAAGCTAGAGACAGCAGGCCATAAAAGCAGTGAACTTGCACAGCACCCTGTGGATCCGGACACTCAGGAGAAAATACCTGCCAAAATGTAGAGGTTAACTTAAAGACATGGCTGCCTGCCTTTCTTTAGAAAATGCCCCAGGCGACGCTGCCCGGCCGTCTTCCACCACAGGCAATGCTGCCCAGCCATCCTCCACCACAGGAGATGCTGCCCGGCCGTCCTCCACCACGGGAGATGCTGCCCGGCCATCCTCCACCGCAGGCGACACTGCCCAGTTCTTCCCAGTGGCAACATCTGCACAGCTTTTAGAAATTGTGTGATCACAGGCAGTCGAGAATTCAATGCTACAAAGGCCATAAGCTCCTACACAGCCATGCAATCTGGTCTGCCCATAGTGGGACAGTGACCCAAACACCTCCAGGAGATGAAAGTGTGATGTAACCAGGAAGTAGAGGGATGGAGGCCGAGTCAGAAGAAACGGCCTCCAGTGTCACCTAACCTCAACACCATGAAGTTTGGGATGAGTTACCAAAGAGAGAAGGTAAAGCAGCGTACAAGCATTCAACTCCTCCAGGAACTTCTACAAGACTGCTGATGGCCATTCCAGGAGAGGACTGATGAAGGTGCCAGAGAGAAGCCAAGGGGCAGTAAGGCTGACACCAGACTAACAGGGCAGCACCAGGAAGAATCTGACGTAGGACACATTCGGGATCGTGTCACACGTGTCTATACTCCTTGCCAACATATCTGCTCCTTCCTTTCTGGTTTTACTGTCTTCAGTCTGAATCTACACGTTCCAATAAATACAAGAGAAACCACTGCGTGAACAGGGGTGTCTAAACTTTTAACCGGTAGCATACACAAACATCTAGATGTTATAGTATATGTTATTATTATAGCGCCATTTGTTTCATGGCGCTTTACATGTGAGGAGGGGTATACTTAATGAAAAATGAGTAAAGTAATCTTAATCAAAACAAGTCACGACTGGTACAGGAGGAGAGAGGACCCTGCCCGTGAGGGCTCACAATCTACAAGGGTTGGGTGAGGAGAGAGGACCCTGCCCGCTAGGGCTCACAATCTACAGGGGATGGGTGAGGATACAGGAGGAGAGAGGACCCTGCCCGCGAGGGCTCACAGTCTACAAGGGATGGGTGAGGATACAGGAGGAGAGAGGACCCTGCCCGCGAGGGCTCACAGTCTACAAGGGCTGGGTGAGGATACAGGAGGAGAGGACCCTGCGCGCGAGGCCTCACAATCTACAAGGGCTGGGTGAGGATAATCAGAGTGCCCCCCTCCTGCAGATCTGCGCCATTCCTGTGACATCAGGTCTAGTACCTTTCTTGTGTTTCTCCCTGTTATTTATGCGCCTGTACACACTGTGTTGTGTCGTCCCCTCTGTAACATCTCTTGTGTATTTATCAGCGCGGCCGAATTGTGGGATTAATGATAGAAATGTAACAGCTTAATTCCTCTTACTCTGTAAACCGCACCCTGAAGTCTCGGGATGCCCCACGTTACCAGTAACGGGCATCCAATGGGCCTGTAAAACGATCGGTGGCAGCTGGATTTCCTGCTTTTATTGCAGGGCTGGTAGTGACTGCACTGAAGTATAAAGTTCGTTCTTTGTTCACCTGGAGAATTTCACTGTGGTGAATGTGAAGTGCGTCTGTCTACAGCAACCAATACAGTAGGAAAAACATGATTAAACAGTGGCAATGAGAAAGCAGGGCATACCTCTCTACAGTCTTTTCCTACTGTACTGGTTGCTATAGACAGAGGCATGTATTGTAGTTATAACATCATTTCGTAAAGCCTATACCGAGGGACCCTGGATTACAATTTGTTTGCAATTTGTTACCATCTTTTCAGTTAGCCATTAAAGGAATCAACCACTGAGGACTCTCTATTCTAAATATTTTTCCATCTACTGGCTAACATGGTGCCAAGATATATAGCTTTCCTGTAGCACTATTTTGGGTGGTTCTAGGTTATAATAATAATGTTATAGCAGTGCCATCTAGTCGTCAATCACCTACACTGTACCTTTATGTCTTTGTCTTGACTCCTAATCACGATATTCCTGAAATGAAAGAGGGATTGACCAGTATTCACACTTTAAATCATTTTTATTTCAGGGTTTATTTTTCTTTTTATGCATTGGCACTTTAGAGATTATTGGATAACTACTCTTTATAATCTAATGAACTGTGTTACATGATTTTCAGTATAGACAAGTAACATTGTATACCTAGCTGCTATTTATTCACTTTTTCCACTACCTATACCTCTATTTCACCTTATCATGAAATTAAGGTTTTTTTTATACTTTCATCAAATAAATATTATGTTTTTATAACTATATAGTTTTTGTTCATTTCTATTTTTTGCTCCCGATCACGACATCAGGAGCAGTCTGTTTTTGCATACAGTGAGTACGGAAAGTATTCAGACCCCTTTACAGTTTTCACTCTTTGTTTCAGTGAAGCCATTTGGTAAATTTGGAAAAGTTCATTTTTTTCTCATTAATATGCACTCTGCACCCCATCTTGACTGAAAAAACAGAAATGTAGTATTTTTTGCAAATTTAATAAAAAAGAAAAACAAATATCACTTGTGGAGAGCAAGTTCCTGGCTAAGAGGCAAGGCCCATACGAGGTCGTGGAAAAACTCGGTGACATGAATTACAAGGTACACGAGCCTGGTCACAGGAAGCCGCGCCAAGTGTACCATGTGAACTTGATCAAACCATGGCGAGACTGGGAATCGTTGGAAGCCAAGGTGCAGGAGGTCACCATTGACGAGACACTATCGCCGACCCAGAAGCAACAGTGTCGAGAACTGCTGTGCAGAACCACGACCTGTTCTCGGAGTTGCCAGGAGTACACAGGTGGTAGAACATGACATGCTAACAGAGCTACTTGTAAGGGTGAACCTCAAGCACTATAGAATCCCCGAAGCACGCAGGGAGAGAATATCAAAAGGAGGTGAAGAGAATGCTGGACCTCGGGGTGATAGAGGAGTCAAAAAATGGATGATCGAGTACCATCGTCCTCGTACCGAAGCCCAATGGCAAGTGGCGGTTTTGTAATGACTACCACAAGCTGATCGAGGCGTCCAGTTTTGATGCATATCCGATGCCCCGCGTGGACGAACTCATTGATTGACTTGGGCCTGTGAGGTACATCAGAACCCTTGACCTAACGAAGAGGTACTGGCAGATCCCCATGTCCCAGAGCACCAAGGAGAAGACGACCTTCTCAATGCCGGATGGGTGTTTCCAGTACATCAGCATGCCCTTCGGACTGCGGGGGGTCCAAGCTACCTTCCAGAGGGCAAGGGATCGGATCTTGGCTCCACATAAGTATGCCGCATCCTACCTTTACGACATTGTGGTCTTCAGTCCTGACTGGAGTGTGCACCTGCGCAAGGTACAGGCGATCTTTGATGCATTGAGGAAAGCAGGATTCACCATAAATCCCAAGAAGTGTGCCATAGGGAAGGAAGAGGCCAGGTACTTAGGCTACATCGTCGGGAAAGCGAAATCAAGCCACAGTTAAATAAGATCGAGGAAATTCAGAAGTGGCCGCAACCGATCTCCAAGAAGCAAGTGAAGGCGTTTCTTGGAATTGTGGCGATTTATCCCAAATTTCGCCATAATTGCGGCACCGTTAACAGATTTCCTTATGGGCACCAAGTCGACAATGGTGAAATCCTGACAGAGGTGGCATTTCTGGAGCTTAAGTGGGCTTTGTGCAAGCATCCGGGTCTGGTCGCACCAGACTTTAGTAAAGAATTTGTGGTCCAGACCGATGCTTCAGAAGTCGGGTTGGGAACTGTGCTGCCTCAGGATATAAATGGAGAAGAGCATCCCAAGCTGTATCTGAGCCAGAAACTCTCTTCCTGAGAGAAAAATTGTTGAAAAGGAGTGCTTAGCCATAAAGTGGGCCGTGGACACACTGAAGTATTACCTTCTAGGCTGTAGGATTAAGCTAATGTCAGACCATGCCCCTCGTAGATGATTAAGAGAGAAGAAGGGTAAGAAAGCCCAAGTGACTAGGTGGTTCTTAGCTCTTCAAGATTTCAGTTTCCAAGTAGAGCAGACCTGGACAAAGTGCAGCCCATGGGCCACATCCGGTCCTTTGATTATCTCAGTCCTGCCTGCAGAGCGAGACAGCCAAGGGGCTGAAAACAGTGGCCCATGGTCCACACCGTGCCTGCCCGCTATCTGTCTATCCACGCTGACTGCACTGGTGGAGGAGAGGCTGTGTACTGTGGAGTGTCAGACACCGAGACAGGAGCAGAAGTAGAGCACAAGGATACGGGACCAAGGTGAGTATGTGGTGTGGGGTTTTTGTTTGTTTGTTTGGGGTTGTTTTAGTTATGTATATGGGATGCTTGGCAGCACATGGGGAGGCTGTGCAGGCCTCACGTGCCGGACCTGGGGAGGATGTGCTAGGCTTATACAATATATAGAACAGGCTGTATTCGGGTTCAAACGGTATATAGGGTAATGTCGGCATACTTCATTCTTCTCAATATTGAGTGATATTAATATTAATTATAATTATTATATTAATAATTTTATGTTGATGTTAATACTGAGCTTAATTCACTTCAGCGTACTGGTTCAGCCAGCCACAACAGTCACGGTCTCATGTGGCCCCTCGGCAAAATTAATTGCCCACCCCTGACGTAGAGTATAGGCCAGGGAAGTTACATGGTAACGCAGATGCTCTCTCACAAATTCCCTGTTTGGAGTCTGAAGGTGCTTTGGGCAGAGGGGGGGACTATGTGACAGGGTCACTTACACAGTGTGTGAGAGGAAATATGTGTCACTGTGCATAACGGTGTTAGGGAAGTGAAACTAGAGTATTTTCCTCCAGCACACTACGTGTTGTGAGGGTTAAATTAAAGTTGCAGACACAGGCTGGTTTTATGTGGGCATCCATAGAGTGGGTGGAAGGGTGCCCACCATATCTCCACCTGCAGAACCAACACCGGCAGGTGTACCGACAGGACCTGGGATGATGTCACGGTCATGTGATCATCACATGGACTGGCATAAATAGCTTGGCTTGAGAGTCAGTGTGTGTTGTGGTTTTGAAGAGGAAAGACATCAAAAAGTGGCTCCAGGTGGAGCCGAATACACCTGGTGGCCTGAGCAGGCGAATCCCTCAAACAAGTGGACTTTGTCATATGCTATCGTTTTGTTTTACCGTTATGCCAGAAAAGCCATGTATATTTTGCTGAACCCTGCTGTGGCCTATGCTGTCCACAATAAACCAGCAGGTGATTTACCAGCGTTCTTGTGTCTTCCTTGAGAAGCAGCTGAGCGAGTCAACCCCTCACAACATACATACACACAGCGGGTAAAATAAGTATTGAACAAGTCACCAATGTTCTTAGTAATCCTGTGCCTAAAGGTGTCATTGACACGAAATTCTCCACAGATGTCGGTAACAACCATCCAATCCACACAAGAAAAAAAAAAAAAAAAATCACCTTAGATGTCCATATACAGGTCCTTCTCAAAAAATTAGCATATAGTGTTAAATTTCATTATTTACCATAATGTAATGATTACAATTAAACTTTCATATATTATAGATTCATTATCCACCAACTGAAATTTGTCAGGTCTTTTATTGTTTTAATACTGATGATTTTGGCATACAACTCCTGATAACCCAAAAAACCTGTCTCAATAAATTAGCATATTTCACCCGTCCAATCAAATAAAAGTGTTTTTTAATAACAAACAAAAAAAACATCAAATAATAATGTTCAGTTATGCACTCAATACTTGGTCGGGAATCCTTTGGCAGAAATGACTGCTTCAATGCGGCGTGGCATGGAGGCAATCAGCCTGTGACACTGCTGAGATGTTATGGAGGCCCAGGATGCTTCAATAGCGGCCTTAAGCTCATCCAGAGTGTTGGGTCTTGCGTCTCTCAACTTTCTCTTCACAATATCCCACAGATTCTCTATGGGGTTCAGGTCAGGAGAGTTGGCAGGCCAATTGAGCACAGTAATACCATGGTCAGTAAACCATTTACCAGTGGTTTTGGCACTGTGAGCAGGTGCCAGGTCGTGCTGAAAAATGAAATCTTCATCTCCATAAAGCATTTCAGCCGATGGAAGCATGAAGTGCTCCAAAATCTCCTGATAGCTAGCTGCATTGACCCTGCCCTTGATGAAACACAGTGGACCAACACCAGCAGCTGACATGGCACCCCACACCATCACTGACTGTGGGTACTTGACACTGGACTTCAGGCATTTTGGCATTTCCTTCTCCCCAGTCTTCCTCCAGACTCTGGCACCTTGATTTCCGAATGACATGCAAAATTTGCTTTCATCAGAAAAAAGTACTTGGGACCACTTAGCAACAGTCCAGTGCTGCTTCTCTGTAGCCCAGGTCAGGCGCTTCTGCCGCTGTTTACCTGGGGAATGCGGCACCTGTAGCCCATTTCCTGCACACGCCTGTGCACGGTGGCTCTGGATGTTTCCACACCAGACTCAGTCCACTGCTTCCTCAGGTTCCCCAAGGTCTGGAATCGGTCCTTCTCCACAATCTTCCTCAGGGTCCGGTCACCTCTTCTCGTTGTACAGCGTTTTCTGCCACATTGTTTCCTTCCAACAGACTTACCATTGAGGTGCCTTGATACAGCACTCTGGGAACAGCCTATTTGTTGAGAAATTTCTTTCTGGGTCTTACCCTCTTGCTTGAGGGTGTCAATGATGGCCTTCTTGACATCTGTCAGGTCGCTAGTCTTACCCATGATGGGGGTTTTGAGTAATGAACCAGGCAGGGAGTTTTTAAAAGCCTCAGGTATCTTTTGCATGTGTTTAGAGTTAATTAGTTGATTCAGAAGATTAGGGTAATAGGTCGTTTAGAGAACCTTTTCTTGATATGCTAATTTATTGAGACAGGTTTTTTGGGTTATCAGGAGTTGTATGCCAAAATCATCAGTATTAAAACAATAAAAGACCTGACAAACTTCAGTTGGTGGATAATGAATCTATAATATATGAAAGTTTAATTGTAATCATTACATTATGGTAAATAATGAAATTTAACACTATATGCTAATTTTTTGAGAAGGACCTGTATTATGTGTATGTATGAGAAACGGGCACTAAAAGGCAATGTTTCCGTTTGTGGAGAGAGGCAATCAAGGCCCGAGTGAGAGCCATGTAGGGAACCTCGGCTGCTCCCGCTACTTTTGGGGAACTAACTGAGCGCATGGTATATACACCCCCGATTCCAACACAAGGAATATACACGAGTGATGGAAGAGACCGCAGCTGTTCCCGCTACTAGGACGGGTATTGGGGAAGTAACTGAGCGCATCGTGTACACACCCCCGATTCCAACACAAGGAATGTACCCAACGAGTGATGGAAGAGGCCGCAGCTGTTCCCGCTACTAGGACGAGTATTGGGGAACTAACTGAGCGCAGGGTATATACACCCCTGATTCCAACAAGAAATGTACACAACGAGTGATGGACGAGGCCGCAGCTGTTCCCGCTACTAGGATGAGTATTGGGGAACTAACTGAGCGCAGGGTATATACACCCTTGATTCTAACACAAGAAATATACACAACGAGTGATGGACGAGGCCGCAGCTGTTCCCGCTACTAGGATGAGTATTGGGGAACTAACCGAGCGCATGGTGTACACACCCCCGGTTCCACCACAAGGGATATACACAATGAGTGATGGACGAGGCATCGGCTGCTCCCGCTACTAGGATGGGTATTGGGGAACTAACTGAGCACATGGTATATACACCCCCGATCCAAGCACAAGGAATATACACACGAGTGATGGACGAGGCATCGGCTGCTCCCGCTACTAGGACGGGTATTAGGGAACTAACTGAGCGCATGGTGTACACACCCCCGATTCCAACAGAAGAAATGTACCCAACGAGTAATGGATAAGGCCGCAGCTGTTCCCGCTACTAGGACAAGTATTGGGGAACTAACTGAGCACATGGTATATACACCCCCGATTCCAACACAAGGAATATACACAACGAGTGATGGACGAGGCCGCAGCTGTTCCTGCTACTAGGACGAGTATTGGGGAACTAACTGAGCGCATTGTGTATACACCCCCCATTCAAGCACAAGGAATATACACAACGAGTGATGGACGAGGCTGCTCCCGCTACTAGGATGAGTATTGGGGAAGTAACTGAGCACATGGTATATACACCCCTGATTCCAACACAAGGAATGTACCCAACAAGTGATGGACGAGGCTGCAGCTGTTCTCGCTACTAGGACGAGTATTGAGGAACTAACTGAGCGCAGGGTATATACACCCTTGATTCTAACACAAGAAATATACACAACGAGTGATGGACGAGGCCGCAGCTGTTCCCGCTACTAGGAGGAGTATTGGGGAACTAACCGAGCGCATGGTGTACACACCCCCGGTTCCACCACAAGGGATATACACAATGAGTGATGGACGAGGCATCGGCTGCTCCCGCTACTAGGATGGGTATTGGGGAACTAACTGAGCACATGGTATATACACCCCCGATCCAAGCACAAGGAATATACACACGAGTGATGGACGAGGCATCGGCTGCTCCCGCTACTAGGACGGGTATTAGGGAACTGAGCGCATGGTGTACACACCCCCGATTCCAACAGAAGAAATGTACCCAACGAGTAATGGATAAGGCCGCAGCTGTTCCCGCTACTAGGACGAGTATTGGGGAACTAACTGAGCCCATGGTATATACACCCCCGATTCCAACACAAGGAATATACACAAGTGATGGACGAGGCTGCTCCCGCTACTAGAATGAGTATTGGGGAACCAACTGAGCGCATTGTGTATACACCCCCGAGTCCAATACAAGGAATATACACGAGTGATGGAAGAGGCATCGGCTGCTCCCGCTACTAGGATGAGTATTAGGGAACTAACTGAGCACATGGTATATACACCCCCGATTCCATCTGTCATTGAAAATTTGTTTACTGTAAATGTTATCTATAACCCTGTACTTAACCCCTTTTCTCATGTACAGCACCATGGAATTAATGGCGCTAAATAAATAAATAATAAAATTGTAAGCTCTTGTGCTCAGTGTCATCTCTTCATAGATTGTAAGCTCTTGTGCTCAGTGTCTTCCTCCTCACAGATTGTAAGCTCCTGTGGTCAGGCCTTCTTACACATTCATTACATGAGGCCGCAGCAGCTCCTCGCTCCAGGGACATTCCCAGCTCATTTGTAAGGTAAATCTGTGTGCCTACTTCCAGGAGTCCAGCAGTCACCATAAAAACCTGCTCAAAGATGGATGTCTCTCCCTCATGTCCTCTATCCAGTCACATCATATCTGCACAGACAGTATAGGCACGATCACGGAGATTTACACCAAAGAAGATGGCACTGGAAGAGGTAGTTGTGTGCTCCCCCGAAATCCTGACATCACAGAATGAGGCGGGTCACATGCTCCCCCCATATTTCCGATAATGGTGGCACCAGGTAAGGCCAGTCTTATGCTCCCCCCATATTCCAGGTGGTGGCACAGGATGAGGCCAGTCTCGTGCTCCTCCATATTCCAGGTGGTGGCACAGGATGAGGCCAGTCTCGTGCTCCTCCATATTCCCGATGACGGCGGCACAGGATGAGGCCGGTCTAGTGCTCCCCCCATATTCCCAATGACGGCGGCACAGGATGAGGCCGGTCTAGTGCTCCCCCCATATTCCCAATGATGGCGGCACAGGGTGAGGACAGTCTCGCGCTCCCTCCATATTCCCGATGACGGCGGCACAGGATGAGGCCGGTCTCGTGCTCCCCCCATATTCCCAATGATGGCGGCACAGGGTGAGGCCAGTCTCGTGCTCCCCCCATATTCCCAATGATGGCGGCACAGGGTGAGGCCAGTCTCGCACTCCCTCCATATTCCCAATGATGGCGGCACAGGATGAGGCTGGTCTAGTGCTCCCCCCATATTCCCAATGATGGCGGCACAGGATGAGGCTGGTCTAGTGCTCCCCCCATATTCCCAATGATGGCGGCACAGGATGAGGCTGGTCTAGTGCTCCCCCCATATTCCCAATGACGGCGGCACAGGGTGAGGCCAATCTCATGCTCCCCCTATATTCTCGATGACGGCAGCACAGGATGAGGCCGGTACAGTGCTCTCCCGTCACGGTCTTATCTGACACACACACACACACACACACAGGGGTCGTAACAGTAGAACAAAGCAGACAGCATAACAATGGAGCGCACGTCAATCACATACACAGATAGTGAGAATAGTACAGGGATATCCATATCTCCCACTCAATGGAGGAATCATCCCCACCTCTCCAGAGCCAGGACGGCTGGATAACAGTCTCCCAAAATAAAGGTAGCAGCCTCCACCACACATCCCAAAACGCTACAGTGCTCTCCACCTGCCGGGTTCACGCTGAAGTCCTGACTATCACCATCTTCATAATCAGGGAGCATGAAGACTGGAAAAAGGGAGCAACATCAAAGGGGGACGGCAAGACCAAAGTGCAGAATCGAGGATCAGGGGACAGCAGGATTAAAGAGTGGCAGCAGGATCGAGGAGAAGGATCAGGGGGACAGGACTGGAGAGAGGGGAGCAACATCAAAGGGGTATAGCAAGATCAAAGGGCAGAATCGAAGATCAGGGGACAGGAGCAAGATCAGGGGCAGCAGGACTGTAGAGAGGGGAGCATTAAAGGGGTTGGCAGGATCAAAGGGTAGAGCAGGATCAGGGAGACAGGAGCAAGATCAGGGGCAGCTGGACTGGAGAGAGGGGAGAAACAACAAAGGGGACGGCAAGCCCAAAGAGCAGAATCGAGAATCGGGGGACAGCAGGATCGAGAAGGATCAGGGGGACCGGACTGGAGAGGGGAGCAACATAAAAGGGGGACGGCAAGATCAAAGGGCAGAATCGAGGATCAGGGGACAGGAGCAAGATCAGGGGCAGAAAGACTGGAGAGAGGGGAGAAACAACAAAGGGGACGGAAGGATCAAAGGGGAGAATTGAAGATCATGGACAGCAGGATCGAAGAGGGGAAGAAAGGGGACAAAACAGACAGGAGACCATCAAAGGGGTTGGCAAGATCAAAAGGTAGAGCAGGAAAAGGGGGACAGAAGCAGGATTACAAATCAGTGATAGAATAGAGGATCAGGCTTGGGGGGCAGCAGGATCAAAGGGAGGTCCTGGAGCAGAGAGGAGCAGTAGGATGAAGTCGCAGGGTCAGAGGCATGGCTTCAGTGTGATACGATCACTGAATGGCCGCATGGGACTGAAGATGGATCAGCACACATTGGTCTGGGCACTGAGCTGCATAATACAAGGCTATCTACCCCTAGACTGAGGTAAGAAGGAAGAGAAGTGTGCGCCATAACTACCCATGAATCAGTGCATGTCTGCACTGTAAAACAGGGAAAAGCTTCAAGAGTGCACTGCAACACGGAAGGATACCTATACTCAGGTATGCTTGTGATTTGACTGTGGCCTGGCATTCCAGTAACCTGGTAAATCCCGGGCAGAAGCCCAGAGCTGACTCAAGGTATTAGTAAGCTGGGCCCGTGCCGGCCTTCTGGCGAGCAGTGTGAGGAGGCCCTCCGTCCCCACGGCTCACAGCCGGGAGCCGTGCCCTTTGTACTCTCCAGGAAGGTTTGGTTTCCAGGATTATTACCCTGGGTGATCCGGAGAGGCAGCGAGGTGCGTCATGAGGAGACATACATGAAATGCCTCTCTGGGGCGGCTTCACGTTTCTCGCCTTTATGGTATCTTTTGTGATGGCGACTGTACACACTTTGCGGAGTCTTTGGTTCTCGCTCCGTGTCACCGCTTCAGACATTTTCCATAAGTTTCCATAAGTTTCTCCAACATAATTGCATGAAAAAACTTAACACACAAAAAAAGGAACGAAAATGACAGCGAGTCCTTCCCATCATTCCTCTAATGGTGTGGATGTAGCAGAGCTGTGTGAGCGGTAGGCTATGTCGTGCACAAGCACTTTTCACCTTACATTAATATGACAGTGTCAGACTGAAGAACATTGGGCCCACCAGCGGATTTTATTCTGTGGGCCCACCTTTCTCCCACATTCAAAGTCCCCATAGCAGCTGCAAGGTTTGCACTATGAACTCTCATTAAGGAGAAGCCAGGGCCCACCGGAGGATTCTCCAGTTTTCTGGTGGGCCCGTCCAACCCTGATGACAGACACAGACGTAGTTGTGATCCCCTCTGTGGAGCCATGCTGCTCGTCTCCCTGATCTCCTACCCAAGGCCCCCATCCCCGAGTATGCGCCCCAGAGCCATGTACTCGGTATACAGACACCCGACCCGCACCATCCAGGACCGCTAGTACAGGACCAGCCAGTCGTCGCATATCATAGTAACATAGTTATTAAGGTTGAAGGAAGACTTTAAGTCCATCTAGTTCAACCCATAGCCTAACCCAACATGCCCTAACATGTTGATCCAGAGGAAGGCAAAAAAAACCATGTGGCAAAGAGTAAGCTCCACACTGGGGAAAAAAGTTCCTACTCGACTCCACATACAGCAATCAGACTAGTTCCCTGGATCAACGCCTTATCAAGGAATCTAGTGTATATACCCTGTAACATTATACTTTTCCAGAAAGGCATCCAGTCCCCTCTTAAATTTAAGTAATGAATCACTCATTACAACATTATACGGCAGAGAGTTCCATAGTCTCACTGCTCTTACAGTAAAGAATCCGCGTCTGTTATTATGCTTAAACCTTCTTTCCTATAGACGTAGAGGATGCCCCCTTGTCCCTGTCTCAGGTCTATGATTAAAAAGATCATCAGAAAGGTCTTTGTACTGTCCCCTCATATATTTATACATTAACATAAGATGACCCCTTAGTCTTCGTTTTTCCAAACTAAATAGCCCCAAGTGTAATAACCTATCTTGGTATTGCAGACCCCCCAGTCCTCTAATAACCTTGGTCGCTCTTCTCTGCACCCGCTCCAGTTCAGCTATGTCTTTCTTATACACCGGAGGCCAGAACTGTGCACAGTATTCTAAGTGTGGTCGCACTAGTGACTTGTATAGAGGTAAAATTATGTTCTCCTCATGAGCATCTATGCCTCTTTTAATGCATCCCATTATTTTATTTGCCTTTGTAGCAGCTGCCTGACACTGGCCACTGAATATGAGTTTGTCATCCACCCATACTCCCAGGTCTTTTTCATTGACGGTTTTGCCCAGAGTTTTAGAATTAAGCACATAGTTATACATCTTATTACTTCTACCCAAGTGCATGACCTTACATTTATCCCCATTAAAGCTCATTTGCCATTTATCAGCCCAAGCTTCTAGTTTACATAAATCATCCTGTAATATAAAATTGTCCTCCCCTGTATTGATTACCCTGCAGAGATTAGTGTCATCTGCAAATATTGAAATTCTACTCTGAATGCCCCCTACAAGGTCATTAATATGTTAATAAGAAAAGGGCCCAATACTGACCCCTGTGGTACCCCACTGCTAACCGTGACCCAGTCCGAGTGTGCTCCATTAATAACCACCCTTTGTTTCCTATCCCTGAGCCAGCTCTCAACCCACTTACACATATTTTCCCCTATCCCCATTACTCTCATTTTATGTATCAACCTTTTGTGTGGCACCGTATCAAAAGCTTTTGAAAAGTCCATATATACTACATCTACTGGGCTCCCTTGGTCCAGTCTGGAACTTACCTCTTCATAGAAGCTGATCAGATTAGTCTGACATGAACGGTCCCTAGTAAACCCGTGCTGATACTGGGTCGTGAGGTTATTCCTCTTCAGATACTCCAGCATAGCATCCCTTAGAATGCCCTCCAGGATTTTACCCACAGTAGAGGTTAAGCTTACTGGCCTATAATTACCAAGTTCAGTTTTTGTCCCCTTTTTGAATATTGGCACCACATTTGCTATACGCCAGTCCTGTGGTACAGACCCTGTTATTATGGACTCTTTAAAGATTAAAAATAATGGTCTATCAATGACTGTACTTAGTTCCTGCAGTACTCGGGGGTGTATCCCATCCGGGCACAGAGATTTGTCAATTTTAGTGATTTTTAGACGCCGCCGTACTTCCTGCTGGGTTAAGCAGGTGACATTTAATGGGGAATTATTGTTATCACTGATCATATTGTCACCATGGGATTTTCTTGTGTAAATACTGATGAAAAAGTCATTTAGCATATTGGCTTTTTCCTCATCCACCATTTCACCCAGACTATTTTTAAGGGGCCAACACTCATTTTTTAGTTTCTTACTATTTATATAGTTAAAGAATATTTTGGGATTATTTTTGCTCTCTCTGGCAATGAGTCTCTCTGTCTCAATCTTTGCTGCTTTGATTTGCTTTTTACAGGATTTATTTAATTTTCTGTATTTATTTAATGCCTCCTCACTACCTACTTCCTTTAATTCTCTATATTCTTTCTTTTTGTCCCTTATTGCGCCCCTTACAGCTCTACTTAGCCATATTGGTTTCCTCCTATTTCTAGTATGTTTATTCCCATACGGTATATACTGGGCACAGGTTGGGGGCACTTACTTTCTCTGATGCCCCTTCTGTAACAGTACGCAGCCTCTGGTGGGGGCACATACTCCAGGCTGATCACAAACGCCCCAGATCACAAAGCAGGAGCAAAGAAGTTTAAAGATAAAGTCAGAAAGCTCCTCACCGTCAGCTCCAAAGTGACCCGGTGTGCACACCACCCTCGCCTGCCGTGCAGCCAAAGATAGACAGTGTCACAACGGGAAAAGGTGGAACAGTAACCAGGAATTTATGACCCGTCCTGCGTAACAGCCAGGACACCACCCGCCAACAGAGTGCACGTCACCCACCCCCAGAGCGTGCGAACAGAGAAGCCACCTGCAGAGGGCGTAGCTCCAACAGTGCATTAGATGACTGCAGCTCTGCAGTGAGCCCTGGGTGCTGCACATTTTACACTCTCAGGCGAGGAATCTGCCGATACACAGTGGGCGAGATGTGCGGCGAGGAGTGTGCCGATCCCACGGCTCCACAGTGGGCAGGATGTGCGGAGAGAAGTGTGCCGATCCCGCGGCTCCACAAAGGGCGGGATGTGCGGAGAGAAGTGTGCCAATCCCGCGGCTCCAGTGGGCGGGATGTGCGGAGAGAAGTGTGCCAATCCAGCGCCTCCACAGTGGACGGGATGTGAGGAGAGGAGTGTGCCGATCCAGCGCCTCCACAGTGGACGGGATGTGAGGAGAGGAGTGTGCCGATCCAGCGCCTCCACAGTGGACGGGATGTGAGGAGAGGAGTGTGCCAATCCAGCGGCTCCACAGTGGGCGGGATGTGCGGCGAGGAGTGTGCCGATCCAGCGGCTCCACAGTGGGCGGGATGTGCGGAGAGGAGTGTGCCGATCCAGCGGCTCCACAGTGGACGGGATGTGAGGAGAGGAGTGTGCCGATCCAGCGCCTCCGCAGTGGGCGGGGATGTGAGGAGAGGAGTGTGCCGATCCAGCGGCTCCACAGTGGGCGGGATGTGCGGCGAGGAGTGTGCCGATCCAGCGGCTCCACAGTGGGCGGGATGTGCGGAGAGGAGTGTGCCGATCCCGTGGCTCCAGTGGGCGGGACGTGCGGAGAGGAGTGTGCCGATCCCGCAGCTCCAGTGGGCGGGATGTGCGGAGAGGAGTGTGCCGATCCCGCGGCTCCACAGTGGGCGGGATGTGCGGAGAGGAGTGTGCCGATCCCGCAGCTCCACAGTGGGCAGGATGTGCGGAGAGGAGTGTGCCGATCCCGCGGCTCCACAGTGGGCGGGATGTGCGGAGAGGAGTATGCCGATCCCGCGGCTCCACAGTGGGCGGGGATGTGCGGAGATGAGTGTGCTGATCCCGCGGCTCCACAGTGGGCGGGATGTGCGGAGAGGAGTGTGCCGATCCCGTGGCTCCACACTGTGGGCAGGATGTGCGGCGAGGAGTGTTTAGAACCCGCAGCTCCACACTGTGGGCAGGATGTGCGGCGAGGAGTGTGCCGATCCCACGGCTCCACACAGTGGGCAGGATGTGCGTCGAGGAGTGTGCCGAACCCGTGGCTCCACACAGTGGGCAGGATGTGCAGCGAGGTGTGCGCCGATCCTACGGCTCCACACAATGGGCAGGATGTGCGGCGAGGAGTGTGCCAAACCCGCGGCTCCACACAGTGGGCAGGATGTGCGGCGAGGAGTGTGGCGAACCCGCGGCTCCACAGCGGCTGGGAAGTGCGGAGAGGAGTGTGCCGAACCCGCGGCTCCACAGTGGCCGGGATGTGCATAAGATGGGGCCTGTGCCAAAAATCAAGAATTTATGACTCCAAAACGTAACCTGCTCCACTACCAGTATGAAGGACAAGTCTGTACCCAGAGAAAGCGGTTGAACACCATGGGTGACTGTTTCGACCCTCACACACAGAGCAGACTAAAGTGGTCACTTTTCCAGGAGCCATAAAATGCAGACTGATCGCGGCAACCACCAGAATTGATGAACTGAGCCGACTGATTACCATTGTCTGGAAAGTGAAAGACCGAAGAAACAGCCTTCACCTGATGCCACTGACCACGTGTGACAGCATCGGTGTGACTGCATCGGTGTGACGACCGTGAAGTTACTCATCAGCCTCCCTCGACCATATAAATGATCGTCTGTTCTCCAGGCATGGCCAAACACAGGACTGATCTCCACCAAAGTCTGTCAGTCTGAAAATTTTCCAAAAGCCCCTGATTTACCGGCCGCTCCCTACAGATCGCAAAAAGACGGCATAAAAAGGTGAATCACTTCCAGGGTGTCCCTGGGGAGATGAGAAATCAGTGCCACTCCCCGATGCGGCAGCCTCAGCTCAGGAGACAACGAAGCATTAACCCCACATGTATAAACGAGATCGCACACAGCACTAACACGTACATACACACGTATACATGCGAACCCCACACATGCATACAAACACGTGCACATACACACGTCCGTAAATACACATGTATACTAGTGAGCAGCCCACACACGTGTGCGTATAGATTAACAGTACCCACACACACACATACTATAGAAAGCCAGGTAGGATGAGGTTAAATCCTACGACTACAAGTCCTGATTAGGGGCACTTGGTTAGCCATGACTAGAACCAGGCCATGTGTTCACTGGTCAGTCAGCCGGGGGAGTGGAGCAGAGTGGATGCGTGTTGGAGCTGCAGACAGGCCAGAATCTCTCAAGAGAAGAAT
Organism: Ranitomeya variabilis; assembly: GCF_051348905.1. NCBI lineage: Eukaryota > Metazoa > Chordata > Amphibia > Anura > Dendrobatidae > Ranitomeya > Ranitomeya variabilis. The sequence goes on along the minus strand of NC_135236.1, from coordinate 689,978,938 downwards.
CTGCACACCAACTACAAGTATCAGAAGCTGCTATGGACGAGAGCTGCTTTGTGTGACCGGACTGGGACTAGCTCAGACTTGTTTGAGTGGCTGGTTGTCACGGTTCACGGGGAGAATACCTTTATTATCCCCACCACTCCCACCAATTTGTCATGAAGCGGGGTTGTTTGGTTGCCCCTGGTTCTTTCTGAAGGGGATTTATCTATATCTCACTTCTTAGTTCCAGATTGGAACTTGCAACTCTCTGGCGCCCCCCTTACCCTCAGGTCAGACCGGGTACTGCACCTCGGATAATTAGTCGCCAGAAAGGCTGCCTTACTTTGTACTGGCTAAAGGGCACACTGCAGCGAGGGCGAGATAACTACTCCCACTCAGGCGGGAACAATAATTATCAATCCCGCCGTCGCTACAAAGACTCCCAAATGCACAGGGCAAATCCGCTGCCACCAGCTCTGATTTCTTAATTATTAACGGGTCCGAAGCCAACCCAGATTAGTAGCGTACTTCACTTCAGAGGACGTGACAGAACGTTATAGAGCAAGGAGAGACAAAAGTAGTAATTTTATAAATTTTACTCCAAAAAAGGTAGGCACTGTTTACAGAGGTATAAAAATATATTATAAAGACGACAAGTATCATATGTACAGGACAACTACAAATAAAATGGGATTAAAGTTGAAAAGAACACTTACATTTCATTATGTCATCTTATCTCATTGCTGACCGTGTGCTGTGCAGGAGGGGACACATCTAGATGCATACCACACATCTGTATAGCAGCTAGACCCTGGACAAAGACACGTGAAGACTGTTGCTTCACTCATTTCCTAGCCTAAAACCAAGGCACTCCCCCTGTGGTGACCTCACTTAGAGGCCAAATCCGCCCCTTTCTTAGAGGTATGGCAACCATTTTTATACCTAGCTCGCTGTATGAACCTAGTATACGAAAGACACAATGATCAGGAGGTGTACCACGTTGGGGGGGATTCTTTTAAATGTAAACACGGCGTAGGTACACGACCCACTTATGGAGAAACCCACTTCTTGCATTTGTTGGGTTTAGCTTCTTGCGATTTCAGGGGGTTATAGATCTCTTGATGGACACCAGGAATATAAAATCCTTATATCTCTAGCCCTGATCGATGCCAATATACATAACCGTAAAAGAACAATAGAATCCCAAGCGTTCTGTACTAGTTTTAGCCAGTATCAGATGGGGGGGGGGGGGAATGAGTATTTTAGGGAGAGCCTTATCTGTGTAGCACAGAGCCATATAAATTCCTGGGGGGGGGGGGGGAGAAGCATAGGATTACACACAAAGGCAGAGGGAGAAAGACAAGCAGAAGAGACTTGTTTGGGCTAAAGAACACAAGGAATGGACATTAGACCAGTGGAAATCTGTGCTTTGGTCTGATGAGTCCAAATTTGAGATCTTTGGTTGCAACCACCGTGTCTTTGTGCGACGCAGAAAAGGTGAACGGATGGACTCTACATGCCTGGTTCCCAACGTGAAGCATGGAGGAGGAGGAGGTGTGATGGTGTGGGGGTGCTTTGCTGGTGACACTGTTGGGGATTTATTCAAAATTGAAGGCATACTGAACCAGCATGGCTACCACAGCATATTGCAGCGGCATGCTATTCCATCCGGTTTGCGTTTAGTTGGACCATCATTTATTTTTTAACAGGACAATGACCCCAAACACACCTCCAGGCTGTGTAAGGGCTATTTGACCAAGAAGGAGAGTGATGGGGTGCTACACGAGATGACCTGGCCTCCACAGTCACCAGACCTGAACCCAATCGAGATGGTTTGGGGTGAGCTGGACCGCAGAGTGAAGGCAAAAGGGCCAACAAGTGCTAAGCATCTCTGGGAACTCCTTCAAGATTGTTGGAAGACCATTCCCGGTGACTACCTCTTGAAGCTCATCAAGAGAATGCCAAGAGTGTGCAAAGCAGTCATCAAAGCAAAAGGTGGCTACATTGAAGACCTAGAATATAAGACATAACAAAAAAGTGTGAAACAACTGAAATTAAGTATATAATTCCACATGTGTTAATTCATAGTTTTGATGCCTTCAGTGTGAATGTACAATTTTCATAGTCATGAAAATACAGAAAAATCTTTAAAGGGAACCTGTTGCCCCCCCAGGCGTTTTTAACTAAAAGAGCCACCTTGTGCAGCAGTAATGCTGCATTCTGACAAGATGGCTCTTTTAGTTCTGGGTGCTGTAACTGCCGAAATAATCAGTTTTGTAATTTGTCCTAAATACCTTTTTGTCAGGACTCTGAACATTTTGATTACCTTTTGTGCATTACTGCCCTTTTCCAAGATGGCGTCTTTGGTCTCATGTGCACTTGTCTTCCTGCTATAAAACTCCACCCCAGCCTTCAGTCTGTGCTAGAGTATTCTGCCTTGCATCCAGCTCCTGACGACTCTCTGGCTTTGCACCTGCACCTGCTCCTGTGAACCTGTGTGGAGATCCTGCTACTCAGCTCTGAGTTTCTGCTGCATACACCAGTTCCAGTAATGCTCCTCCATCTGGCCGTTTGTGTTTACCTCCATCTGCATTTGCTGGACATGTAAGCTGTTTCTGCTCTGCTTAAACCTGAGACTTTTACCCAGGCCTCCCTGGTTGAGCGAAGATATTATTTGAACTGCCTTATAAGCATATCTATCTGTGTTTTGGACTAAGCAAGGACTTATTCGTGTCAAGTATCCTCAAGAATAATTGTGCTTCATAGACTTTCTGCTTGATTGCATTTTCCTCTGAAGTTTCCTATAGACTGCTAAGCTGCATTTGATATTTGCACCAAGTGTTGTGGACTTGAGTTCCTCTCTGCACCTGTTTGAATCACCGTGTGATAATATAGACTTTACCAATTATAAAACTGTGTCCTGTAGCTGTCTTGTTCCATGCAAAGAGTCTCCTGAGTTATCCCTTATAATCTTTACACTTTTCTTCAGTCCTGGAGGCAGGCCTTTCCCCCCTGCTGCAGATGCCACACAGCCGTCACTCAAGTCTTCTTGGCGCCGGGCGCCGCCTCCTCACCGCTGTTTTGATATGATCCGGCGCCTGCGGTCTTTTCTCCTGCCTTGGGCAGGCGCAGTGAGCGCTGCCCGTCCTCATATGCAGTCCAGCTGACTGCGCCTGTGCGGCCGCCCTGCCTGGGAATCCCAGCCCCGCAGTGAGAATAAATCAGAAGACATTGCGGGGCTGGGATTCACAGGCAGGGCGGCCGCACAGGCGCAGTCAGCTAGACTGCATATGAGGACAGACGGGCAGCGCTCACTGCGCCTGCCCAAGCAGGAGAAAAGAGCGCAGGCGCCGGCTCATTTCAAAACAGCGGTGAAGAGGCGGTGCCCGGCGCCAAGAAGATTTGAGTGACGGCTGTGTGGTGTCTGCAGCAGGGGGGAAAGGCCGGCCTCCAGGACTGAAGACAAGGTATTTAGGACAAATTACAAAACTGATTATTTCGGCAGTTACAGCACCCAGAACTAAAAGAGCCACCTTGTCAGAATGCAGCATTACTGCTGCACAAGGTGGCTCTTTAGTTAAAAAAGGAAGGGGGGGGGGGGGGGGTGACTGGTTCCCTTTAAATGAGGTGTGTCCAAACTTTTGGTGTGTGTGTGTGTGTGTGTGTGTGTGTGTGTGTGTGTGTGTGTGTGTGTGTGTGTGTGTGTGTGTGTGTGTGTGTGTGTGTACACATATATGTTCCTGTCATGAACCGGTGGTATATATACATCCCGTCACATCACATGCCGCAATATTCAACATAAATTAGAGTAGCGGCTCTCATTTTCTTATTTTCTGTCAATACCCTTATTGGCCAACAGGGTAAGTGGGCGCCAGAGAGCTGCAAGTTCCTACAAAGTTCGTGCCAGCTGGGGGTCTATTGTGTAGTTCGAATCTAGACAAGGCCGAGATTTATGTTTATGGTTTTGGTTCTGTGCAACCTGTGGAAATTAACTATTCCATGTGTGATATAAAAACCCAGTGGTTTAGTGTTCCAAGTGACTACACAAGAAAGTGCACCTCTACAACTGGTGGAGAATGCGGGCCCGATGTCCCAAAGAGCAGAGGTGATTACAGTTTAAACACCGAATGTCCTGGGTAAAGGCTACAGCATTGCAAACACTGTCTGGGAGCATGGCGGAGCTCATTGAGCAAATGCTCCAGGATAATATCCAGCAGCAGCAGACTCAACAAGAAACCAACAAACTCCTGGTCCAACAGTTGCATGAGTAGCAGATGGCTCTCTTGCAAGAAACTGTCCAGGTCAGCCAGCTCTCAGAATCCGACAGTCAAAACGACAGCAACAGTGTGAGGTGAAAAGTGTAAAAGTGAAAATTACTCTGGAGGACTTTGAGGCTTTCCTGGCTGTTCTGAGAGGGTGGCAGAATGGTTGAAATTACTCCTGGAGCAATGGCTAGAGGTGCTAGTTCCATACCTTACTGGAGAGCCACAAAGTGCACTATGACCTTGTCCTGAAGGATGCCAAGGAGCACAGCTAGCTGAAGATTAGAGTTGAGCAAATTTGTTTGGGTCCCTGCTTATTCGTCAAGCTATAACGCTTACCAAATAAGCTGCAGAAGGAACCTGGATACGTGGGGCGCTCCGGCTGATCAACGCCACAGCTGCTTTGTCGCGGCTGTAAGACAGTCACAGCACATACATGGAGGGCATGTGTGTTGGGCTCTCCATGTATGTGCTGTGACTGATAGCAGCAACCCATGCAGCGCCGATCAGCCGGATCGCCTCACGTCTCCAGATTCCCTCTGCAGCCTATTAGGTAAGCGCTATAGCTTGCCGAATTAGCACAGACCCGAACAAATTTGCTCAATTCTACTGAAGATGGAGATCATGGCACGTCTGACAGAGAATAAAATTTCCATCTCCAAAAAGCTTGTCGGCAGAGGGAAACATTAAGTGCTCTAAAATTTCCTGGTAGACAGCTGCGCTGACTTTGGTCATGATAAAACACAGTGAACCTACACCAGGAGATGACATGGCTCCCCAAACCATCACTGATTGTGGAGACCTCACACCAGACCTCCATCAGCTTGGATTTTGGCCTCTCCACTCTTCCTCCAGACTCTGGGACCTTGGACCACTGACAACAGTCCAGTTCTTTTTCTCCTTGACCCAGGCAAGATGCTTCTGGCGTTGTCTATTGGTCATGAGTGGCGGTACACAAGGAATGTGACACTTGTAGCCCAGGTCCTGGACACGTCTGTGTGTGGTGGCTCTTGAAGCAATGACTCCAGCCGCAATCCACTCCTTGTGAATCTCCCCCACATTTTTGAATGGCCTTTTCTTAATCCTTTCCAGGCTGCGGTTAACCCGGTTGCTTGTGCACCTTTTTCTACCACACGTTTTCCTTCCACTCCACTTTCCATTAATATGTTTGGATACAGCACTCTGTGAACAGCAATGGTCTTTAGCAATGACCGTTTGTGGCTTCCCCTCCTTGTGGAGTGTGTCAGTAACGCCTTCTGGACATCTGTCAGGTCAGCAGTCTTCCCCATGATTGTGGAGCTACTGAAACAGACTAAGGGTATGTTTCCACTGTCAGGATGGCCGGCGGTATCGCCGCAGCGGCGAAGCCGCTCGGCGCTAAGCCCCGCCCCCTTTCTGGGACGCGATCATGCCGGATGTGTTAACTCTTCACATCCGGGATGATCGCTCGCTCCCATAGCGCCCTGTGATATGCCTTGCGGGGACGCTGCGTCCCCGCAAGGTGTACGGACATGCTGCGATCTGAAAAGACGCGCAGCATGTCCGTAGTCGCAGGGCCGCCGCGTGCGGGTTTCCACGCATAGTGGAGACGGGATTTCATAAAATCCCCTCCACTATGCTGGAACATCTGGACGCTGCTTGTTTGACGCTGCAGCTCTGCGCAGCGTCAAACAAGCAGCGTTTCCTGACCGTGGAAACATACCCTTAGGGACCTTTATAAACACTTAGGAGCCTTTGTGGGTGTTTGCTATTAGTCTAATTTACTGAGATAATGACTTTTGTGTTTTCATTGGCTGTAAGCCATAATCATCAACATTAACAGAAATAAACACGTGAAATAGATCACTCAGTGTGACTATATAATATAGGAATTTCACTTTTTGTATTGAAGAACTGCAATAATTTCACTTTTTGATGATTTTCTCATTTTGTGAGAAGCCCTCGTATTTGATTGTGAAGGACTCCCTGGGAGTTCTGAGGTTACCTTTCTGGGATACAGAAAAGAAGGGATGCAACACCACATCTGAGGGGCGCACAAAGACCCAGGAGGGATCAGAGCTGGACTCCTGGGGTACCTCTGGTACCACTGTCTGTTGGAGTAGCGCCCCGGATCAAGTATCAGCTCCCTCTGTCGGGTTTAAAAAGCGATGGACTGTTGCATAGGCCGACGCTTCTTTTTTGCACATCTTGAGAGCAGTGCCTCATCCTGGTGAAGGACCTCAACTGCACAACGTGACAGTGAAAGGTATGACTGATTGGACTTACTACATGCATTTGTTATGGGATGAGATTTTCCGTTGTGCTGGGAATTATGGGCTAAAGTTGAAGCACCCAGTAGTCCAGTATGCCACCAGGAGTCTGGCTATGGAAGCCACATGACGTGACCGGTGAATTTAATTTCACTGTACTGGCTGGAGAGGAGAATGAGGAGCTCTGAAGCCAATATTCCTGACCTTGAGGAGTCCCAGGACACCTTTGGGGCTGCCCAGCTCAGGGACTTATCGGTAGAAAGTACTATGATTAATGCAAGTGTGTTAAGTGGGGTTCTGCAAGAGGTCAGAACTAATGATTGGTCCCTCGAAACAACCAAAGTGAGGAGCCAGGTAAAAGAGTGCCTCCTAAAGGCCCAAGAGAAAAATCCAAAGGGTATAATCAGTTGACTGGAGTGACAATTTATTCCTGGGGTTTGGATACTTGTGTTAGTGCCCAAAGGGAGAGCAAGTTAATTACCAAGTGGCAATGGCCCTATGGAATGGTGGAAAAGGTGGAGTGAGGAGCTATAAAGTACAACCAGGGAATAGGAAGGCCTTCACCATATATTATGGCAACCAACTAAAACTCTGGATGGATAGGAACCCGCTCAAAACACCTTGCTTGTTGGCCCAGTCAGAAACCAACAGGGCAGGTGCCACAGGGGTAGAGACAAAAATCGCACAACCAAAAATAAGAGGCAGGTTCTCAGCATTACTAGGTCACTTTTGTGTCATCAAGCGAAAGCCTCCTGCTCGAGTCAAGATAAAGCCATGTAGGATTCCTAAGGTCCAAAGGGTGAGTCTCCAAAGACGCAATGAAGACCTAGTGCATCTCTCCACTGAATGACAGAGTCTCCAATGACCTACTAACCACCAAAGCCAAGCGACACTGCCCTGCCTGTTATGGACCTGGTGGTTAGGAGCACCTGGAATGACCTGATGGTTAAACTAGTAGACAGGACAAGCTCTGGGAAGTGGGATCTCTGCTGACCGCAAATTCTAATCCTATCACACACACTAGATATAGCCGTGGAGCGTACCTAACTCTCCCTAGACGCCTCTTCACAGCCTAAGAGCTAACTACCCCTAAAGATAGGAAATAAAGCCATAAGGTACCTTCACACGAAACGACTTTGTAACGATATCGCTAGCGATCCGTGACGTTGCAGCGTCCTCGCTAGCGATATCGTTTCGTTTGACACGCAGCAGCGATCAGGATCCTGCTGTGATGTCGCTGGTCGCTGAATAAAGTCCAGAACTTTATTTGGTCGTCCGATCGCCGTGTATCGTTGTGTTTGACAGCAAAAGCAACGATACCAGCGATGTTTTACACTGGTAACCAGGGTAAACATTGGGTTACCAAGCGCAGGGCCGCGCTTAAGGTACCTTCACACGAAGCGACGCTGCAGCGATAGCGACAACGATGCCGATCGCTGCAGCGTCACTGTTTGATCGCTGGGGAGCTGTCACACAGACCGCTCTCCAGCGACCAACGATGCCGAGGTCCCCGGGTAACCAGGGTAAACATCGGGTTGCTAAGCGCAGGGCCGCGCTTAGTAACCCGATGTTTACCCTGGTTACCAGCGTAAAAGTAAAAAAAACAAACAGTACATGCTCACCTGCGCGTCCCCCAGCGTCTGCTTCCTGACACTGACTGAGCTCCGGCCCTAACAGCACAGCGGTGACGTCACCGCTGTGCTTTCACTTTCACTTTAGGGCCGGCGCTCAGTAAGTGTCAGGAAGCAGACGCTGGGGGACGCGCAGGTGAGTATGTACTGTTTGTTTTTTTTACTTTTATGCTGGTAACCAGGGTAAACATCGGGTTACTAAGCGCGGCCCTGCGCTTGGTAACCCGATGTTTACCCTGGTTACCAGTGTAAAACATCGCTGGCATCGTTGCTTTTGCTTTCAAACACAACGATACACAGCGATCGGACGACCAAATAAAGTTCTGGACTTTATTCAGCGACCAGCGACATCACAGCAGGATCCTGATCGCTGCTGCGTGTCAAACTAAACGATATCGCTAGCGAGGACGCTGCAACGTCACGGATCGCTAGCGATGTCGTTTCGTGTGAAGGTACCCTTAGTAACCCGATGTTTACCCTGGTTACCAGCGTAAAAGTAAAAAAAACAAACACTACATACTCACCTGCGCGTCCCCCAGCGTCTGCTTCCTGACACTTACTGAGCACCGGCCCGAAAGTGAAAGCACAGCGGTGACGTCACCGCTCTGCTGTTAGGGCCGGAGCTCAGTCAGTGTCAGGAAGCGGACGCCGGGGGACGCGCAGGTGAGCATGTACTGTTTTTTTTTTTTACTTTTACGCTGGTAACCAGGGTAAACATCGGGTTACTAAGCGCGGCCCTGCGCTTAGTAACCCAATGTTTACCCTGGTTACCCGGGGACCTCGGCATCGTTGGTCGCTGGAGAGCGGTCTGTGTGACAGCTCTCCAGCGACCAAACAGCGACGCTGCAGCGATCGGCATCTTTGTCGCTATCGCTGCAGCGTCGCTTCGTGTGAAGGTACCTTTACCTTGCCTCAGAGAAATTCCCCAAAGGTAAAGGCAGCCCCCCACAAATATTGACTGCGAGTTAAGAGGAAAGTCACAAACACAGGAATGAAACAGGTTTCAGCAAAGGAGGCCAGTCTTCACTAAATAGACAAGAGGAAAGGGATCTATGCGGTCAGCACAAAAAACTACAAAAAGCCACGCAGAGTGTGCAAAAAAGACCCCCGCACCGACTCACGGTGCGGAGGTGCCACTCTGCACCCCAGAGCTTCCAGCTAGCAAGGCAATATCATGTTAGCAAGCTGGACTAGAACTTAGCAAGTACTAAGAAATATATTCAGTACACAATGAACAACAAATGAACTAGCAGGGACTTAGCTTCTGCTGGAGTAGACAGGTCATCAGAAAGATCCGAGAGAGATCTGAACCAGTACTGATACATTGACAGCTGGCATGAAGTAACGATCTGAGTGGAGTTAAATAGAGAAGCCAGCCTAGCCGCAAACGAGGGCAGCTGAGGAAGAAACCTCAAGAACCAGCAGTTCCACTCACAGCCACCAGAGGGAGTCCACGGACAGAACTCGCCGAAGTACCATTCATGACCACAGGAGGGAGTTCGAGAACGGAATTCACAACAGTACCCCCCCCTTGAGGAGGGGTCACCGAACCCTCACCAGAGCCCCCAGGCCGATCAGGACGAGCCAAATGAAAGGCACAAACCAAAATCGGCCTTCACATTCATAGAACCCGGAAGGTATGAAACCACAAAATCGAAACGGGAGAAAAACAGCGACCATCGAGCCTGTCTAGGATTCAACCGCTTGGCAGACTCGAGATAAGTCAGATTCTTGTGATCCGTTAAGACCACCACACGGTGCTTGGCTCCCTCAAGCCAATGTCGCCTCTCCTCGAATGCCCACTTCATAGCCAACAACTCCCGATTGCCAACATCATAATTGCGCTCAGCAGGCGAAAACTTTCTAGAAAAGAAAGCACATGGCTTCATAACAGAGCCATCAGAACTTCTTTGAGACAAAACAGCCCCTGCTCCAATCTCAGAAGCATCAACCTCGACCTGAAAAGGGAGCAAAACATCTGGCTGACACAACACAGGGGCCGAAGAGAAACGACATTTCAACTCCCGAAAAGCCTCAACGGCCGCAGAGGACCAATTAACCACATCAGCACCTTTCTTGGTCAAATCAGTCAACGGTTTAACAACACTAGAAATATTAGCGATGAAGCGACGGTAAAAATTAGCCAAGCCCAGGAATTTCTGAAGGCTCTTCACAGATGTAGGCTGAGTCCAATCATAAATGGCCTGAACTTTAACAGGATCCATCTCGATAGTAGAAGGGGAAAAAATGAAGCCCAAAAAGGAAACCTTCTGAACTCCGAAGAGACATTTAGACCCCTTCACAAACAAAGAATTAGCACGAAGGACCTGGAACACCATTCTGACCTGCTTCACATGAGACTCCCAATCATCCGAAAAGACCAAAATATCATCCAAATATACAATCATGAATCTATCCAAATACTTTCGGAAGATGTCATGCATAAAGGACTGAAACACAGATGGAGCATTAGAAAGCCCGAATGGCATCACCAGGTACTCAAAATGGCCCTCGGGCGTATTAAATGCTGTTTTCCATTCATCGCCCTGTTTAATACGCACAAGATTACACGCCCCTCGAAGATCTATCTTGGTGAACCAACTAGCCCCCTTAATCCGAGCAAACAAATCAGACAGTAGAGGCAAAGGGTACTGAAATTTGACCATGATTTTATTGAGAAGGCGGTAATCTATACAAGGTCTCAGAGAACCATCCTTCTTGGCCACAAAAAAGAACCCTGCTCCCAACGGTGACGACGACGGGCGAATATGCCCTTTCTCCAAGGACTCCTTTACATAACTCCGCATAGCGGCGTGTTCCGGCACAGATAAATTGAAAAGTCGGCCCTTAGTAAATTTACTACCAGGAATCAAATTAATAGCACAATCACAATCCCTATGAGGAGGTAGGGCACTGGATTTGGGCTCATCAAATACATCTTGGTAATCCGACAAAAACTCAGGTACTTCAGAAGGAGTAGAAGAAGAAATTGACAACAATGGGACATCCCCATGTACCCCTTGACAACCCCAACTGGACACAGACATTGATTTCCAATCCAATACTGGATTATGGACCTGTAGCCATGGCAAACCCAACACGACCACATCATGCAAATTATGCAACACCAAAAAGCGAATATCTTCCTGATGTGCAGGAGCCATGCACATGGTCAACTGAGTCCAGTACTGAGGTTTATTCTTGGCCAAAGGCGTAGCATCAATTCCCCTTAATGGAATAGGATACTGCAAGGGCTCCAAGAAAAAACCACAGCGCCTGGCAAACTCCAAGTCCATCAAATTCAGGGCAGCGCCTGAATCCACAAATGCCATAACAGAGTAGGACGAGAAAGAGCAAATCAGAGTAACGGACAAAAGAAATTTAGGCTGTACCGTACCAATGGTGACAGACCTAGCGAACCGCTTAGTGCGCTTAGGACAATCAGAGATAGCATGAGTGGAGTCATCACAGTAAAAACACAGCCCATTCTGACGTCTGTGTTCTTGCCGTTCAGCTCTGGTCAAAGTCCTATCACATTGCATAGGCTCAGGCCTCTGCTCAGAGGATACCGCCAAATAGTGCACAACCTTGCGCTCCCGCAAGCGCCAATCGATCTGAATGGCCAAGGACATTGATTCATTCAGACCAGCAGGCGGGGGGAACCCCACCATAACATCCTTAAGGGCTTCAGAAAGACCCTTTCTGAAAATTGCTGCAAGGGCACACTCATTCCATTGAGTAAGCACAGACCACTTTCTAAACTTCTGGCAATATACCTCCGCCTCATCCTGACCCTGACACAAAGCCAGCAAGATTTTCTCTGCCTGATCCACAGAGTTAGGTTCGTCATAAAGCAATCCAAGTGCTAGAAAAAACGCATCTACATTAAGCAATTAAGCAATGCAGGATCTCCTGGCGCAAGGGAGAATGCCAAGTCTTGAGGGTCGCCACGTAACAAAGAAATAATGATTTTTACTTGCTGAATGGGGTCACCAGAGGAGCGGGGCTTCAAAGTAAGAAACAGTCTACAATTATTTTTGAAATTCAGAAATTTAGATCTATCCCCAGAAAACAAATCAAGAATTGGAATTCTAGGCTCTAATATCGGATTCTGAACTACATAATCTTGAATACTCTGTACCCTTGCAGTGAGTTGATCAACACAAGAGGACAGACCTTGAATGTCCATATCTACACCTGAGTCCTGAACCACCCAGAGGTTAAGGGGAAAAGAAAGACAAAACACACTGCAGAGAAAAAAAAATGGTCTCAGAACTTCTCTTATCCCTCTATTGAGATGCATTAACACTTTGTTGGCCAGCTGTACTGTTAGGACCTGGTGGTTATGAGCACCTGGAATGACCTGATGGTTAAACTACACGACAGGACAAGCTCTGGGAAGTGGGATCTCTGCTGACCGCAAATTCTAATCCTATCACACACACTAGATATAGCCGTGGAGCGTACCTAACTCTCCCTAGACGCCTCTTCACAGCCTAAGAGCTAACTACCCCTAAAGATAGGAAATAAAGCCTTACCTTGCCTCAGAGAAATTCCCCAAAGGTAAAGGCAGCCCCCCCACAATTATTGACTGTGAGTTAAGAGGAAAGTCACAAACACAGGAATGAAACAGGTTTCAGCAAAGGAGGCCAGTCTGTTATGACCCCAATGGCGAGGGTCTCAGAGGAACGTGGAAGTCTGCAGAGTACAAAAATCCAGCTCATAGGGCAGTGGTAACTGGGTTGACCATATATCTACTCCTAACGCCAACACTAGAAGTAGCCGGGGATCATTCCTACGTTGATTCTAGATGACACGCGCCAGCCGGAGAATCTAGCTACCCCTAGTAGAGGAAAACAAAGACCTTTCTTGCCTCCAGAGAAGGGGACCCCAAAGCTGGATAGAAGCCCCCCACAAATAATGACGGTTAGGTAAGAGGAAATGACAAACACAGAAATGAACCAGGTTTAGCACAGAGAGGCCCGCTTACTGATAGCAGAATAAAGAAAGGTAACTTATATGGTCAACAAAAACCCTATCAAAATCCACACTGGAAATTCAAGAACCCCCGAACCGTCTAACGGTCCGGGGGGAGAACACCAGCCCCCTAGAGCTTCCAGCAAAGGTCAGGATATAGATTTGGAACAAGCTGGACAAAAATACAAAACCAAAACAAATAGCAAAAAGCAAAAGGCAGACTTAGCTGATATAACTGGAACCAGGATCAGTAGACAAGAGCACAGCAGACTAGCTCTGATAACTACGTTGCCAGGCATTGAACTGAAGGTCCAGGGAGCTTATATAGCAACACCCCTAACTAACGACCCAGGTGCGGATAAAAGGAATGACAGAAAAACCAGAGTCAAAAAACTAGTAACCACTAGAGGGAGCAAAAAGCAAATTCACAACAGTACCCCCCCCTTAGTGAGGGGTCACCGAACCCTCACCACGACCACCAGGGCGATCAGGATGAGCGGCATGAAAGGCACGAACTAAATCGGCCGCATGAACATCAGAGGCGACCACCCAGGAATTATCCTCCTGACCATAGCCCTTCCACTTGACCAGGTACTGAAGCCTCCGCCTGGAGAGGCGAGAATCCAAGATCTTCTCCACCACGTACTCCAACTCGCCCTCAACCAACACCGGAGCAGGAGGCTCAACAGAAGGAACTACAGGCACAATGTACCGCCGCAACAAGGACCTATGAAATACATTGTGAATAGCAAACGACACAGGAAGATCCAGACGAAAAGATACAGGATTAAGGATTTCCAATATCTTGTAAGGCCCAATAAAACGAGGTTTAAATTTGGGAGAGGAGACCTTCATAGGAACAAAGCGGGAAGAAAGCCATACCAAATCCCCAACGCGTAGTCGGGGACCCACACCGCGGCGGCGGTTGGCAAAGCGCTGAGCCTTCTCCTGTGACAACTTCAAGTTGTCCACCACATGATTCCAGATCTGCTGCAACCTATCCACCACAGAATCCACCCCAGGACAGTCAGAAGGCTCCACATGACCCGAAGAAAAGCGAGGATGGAAACCAGAGTTGCAGAAAAAAGGCGAAACCTAGGTGGCGGAACTAGCCCGATTATTAAGGGCAAACTCAGCCAACGGCAAGAATGTCACCCAATCGTCCTGATCAGCAGAGACAAAACACCTCAAATAAGCCTCCAAAGTCTGATTGGTTCGCTCCGTCTGTCCATTAGTCTGAGGATGGAAAGCAGACGAAAACGACAAATCAATGCCCATCCTACTACAAAAGGATCGCCAGAACCTGGAAACGAACTGGGATCCTCTGTCTGACACAATATTCTCAGGGATGCCGTGCAAACGAACCACGTTCTGGAAAAACACAGGAACCAGATCGGAAGAGGAAGGCAGCTTAGGCAAAGGAACCAAATGGACCATCTTGGAGAAGCGATCACATATCACCCAGATAACGGACATGCCCTGAGATAGCGGAAGATCAGAAATGAAATCCATGGAGATATGTGTCCAAGGTCTCTTCGGGACAGGCAAGGGCAAGAGCAAACCGCTGGCACGAGAACAGCAAGGCTTAGCTCGAGCACAAGTCCCACAGGACTGCACAAATGACCGCACATCCCTTGACAAGGAAGGCCACCAAAAGGACCTGGCCACCAGATCTCTGGTGCCAAAAATTCCCGGGTGACCTGCCAACACCGAGGAATGAACCTCGGAAATGACTCTGCTGGTCCACTTATCCGGGACAAACAGTCTGTCAGGTGGACAAGACTCAGGCCTATCAGCCTGAAATCTCTGCAACACACGTCGCAGATCCGGAGAAATAGCTGACAAGATAACTCCATCTTTAAGAATACCAACAGGATCAGCGACTCCAGGAGCATCAGGCACAAAGCTCCTAGAAAGAGCATCGGCCTTCACATTCTTTGAACCTGGTAAATACGAGACAACAAAATCAAAGCGGGAGAAAAACAATGACCAGCGGGCCTGTCTCGGATTAAGGCGTTTAGCAGACTCGAGATACATCAGATTTTTGTGATCAGTCAAGACCACCACACGATGCTTAGCACCCTCGAGCCAATGACGCCACTCCTCAAATGCCCATTTCATGGCCAACAACTCCCGATTGCCCACATCATAATTTCGCTCGGCAGGCGAAAACTTCCTAGAGAAAAAGGCACAAGGTTTCATAACAGAGCAACCAGGGCCTCTCTGCGACAAAACGGCCCCTGCCCCAATCTCCGAAGCATCCACCTCAACCTGAAAGGGAAGTGAGACGTCAGGCTGGCACAAAACAGGCGCCGAAGTAAACCGGCGTTTCAACTCCTGGAAAGCCTCCACGGCAGCAGGAGCCCAGTTAGCTACATCGGAGCCCTTCTTGGTCATATCCGTCAAAGGTTTCACAATGCTAGAAAAATTAGCGATAAAACGACGGTAGAAGTTAGCGAAGCCCAAGAACTTCTGAAGACTCTTAACTGACGAGGGCTGAGTCCAATCAAGAATAGCTCGGACCTTGACTGGGTCCATCTCCACAGCAGAAGGGGAAAAAATGAACCCCAAAAAGGGAACCTTCTGTACACCAAAGAGACACTTTGAGCCCTTGACAAACAAAGAATTTTCACGCAAAATTTTAAAGACCAACCTGACCTGCTCCACATGCGAATCCCAATTATCAGAAAAAAACAAAATATCATCCAGATAAACAATCAAAAATTTATCCAGATACTTCCGGAAAATGTCATGCATAAAGGACTGAAAAACTGAAGGCGCATTGGAGAGCCCAAAAGGCATCACCAAGTACTCAAAATGACCTTCGGGCGTATTGAATGCGGTTTTCCATTCATCACCTTGCTTAATGCGCACAAGGTTGTACGCACCACGAAGGTCTATCTTGGTGAACCACTTGGCACCCTTAATCCGGGCAAACAAGTCAGACAACAGCGGTAAAGGATACTGAAATTTGACAGTGATCTTATTTAAAAGCCGATAATCAATACAAGGTCTCAAAGATCCGTCCTTTTTTGCCACAAAAAAGAATCCCGCACCAAGAGGGGAAGAAGACGGACGAATATGTCCTTTCTCCAGAGACTCCTTGATATATGAACGCATAGCGGTATGTTCAGGTACCGACAGATTAAACAGTCTTCCCTTAGGAAATTTACTGCCTGGGATCAAATCTATAGCACAGTCACAGTCCCTATGAGGAGGCAGTGCACTGGACTCAGACTCACTGAAGACATCCTGATAATCAGACAAATACTCCGGAACTTCCGAAGGCGTAGAAGAAGCAATAGACACAGGCAGGGAATCCCCATGAATACCACGACAGCCCCAACTTGAGACTGACATAGCCTTCCAGTCCAGGACTGGATTATGGGTCTGTAACCATGGCAGCCCTAAAACAACCAAATCATGCATTTTATGTAAAACCAGGAAACGTATCACCTCGCGGTGTTCAGGAGTCATGCACATGGTAACCTGAGTCCAATACTGCGGTTTATTTGCTGCCAATGGTGTAGCATCAATACCCCTAAGAGGGATAGGATTTTCTAATGGTTCAAGAGTAAAACCACAGCGCTTAGCAAATGAGAGATCCATGAGACTCAGGGCAGCACCTGAATCTACAAACGCCATGACAGGATAAGATGACAGTGAGCAAATCAAAGTTACAGACAGAATAAATTTAGGTTGCAAATTACCAACGGTGACAGGACTAACAACCTTAGCTATACGTTTAGAGCATGCTGAGATAACATGTGTAGAATCACCACAGTAGTAGCACAAGCCATTCCGGCGTCTATGAATTTTCCGCTCATTTCTAGTCAGGATTCTATCACATTGCATTAAATCAGGTGTCTGTTCAGACAACACCATGAGGGAATTTGCGGTTTTTCTATCACATTGCACCGAATTAGGTGTCTGTTCAGACAACACCATGAGGGAATTTGCGGTTTTGCGCTCCCGCAACCGCCGGTCAATTTGAATAGCCAGTGCCATAGTATCATTCAGACCTGTGGGAATGGGAAAACCCACCATAACATTCTTAATGGCTTCAGAAAGGCCATTTCTAAAATTAGCGGCCAGTGCACACTCGTTCCAATGTGTCAGCACGGACCATTTCCGAAATTTCTGGCAATACACTTCAGCCTCGTCCTGCCCCTGAGACATAGCCAGCAAGGCCTTTTCTGCCTGAATCTCAAGATTGGGTTCCTCATAAAGTAAACCGAGCGCCAGAAAAAACGCATCAAGATCAGCCAATGCCGGATCTCCTGGCGCCAGCGAAAAAGCCCAATCCTGAGGGTCGCCCCGTAAGAACGAAATAACAATTTTTACTTGCTGAGCAGAATCTCCAGATGAACAGGGTCTCAGGGACAAAAACAATTTACAATTATTCACGAAATTCCTAAACTTAAACCTGTCTCCGGAAAACAGTTCAGGAATCGGTATTTTAGGTTCTGACCTAGGATTTCTGATAACATAGTCTTGTATGCCCTGCACACGAGTAGCCAGCTGGTCCACACTTGTAATCAAGGTCTGGACATTCATGTCTGCAGCAAGCATAGCCACTCTGAGGTAAAGGGGAAGAAGAAAAAAAAAACTCAGAATCTTCTTTCTTATAATCCCTCTTCTGCAATGCATTAAACATTTAATACTGGCCTGGCAAACTGTTATGACCCCAATGGCGAGGGTCTCAGAGGAACGTGGAAGTCTGCAGAGTACAAAAATCCAGCTCATAGGGCAGTGGTAACTGGGTTGACCATATATCTACTCCTAACGCCAACACTAGAAGTAGCCGGGGATCATTCCTACGTTGATTCTAGATGACACGCGCCAGCCGGAGAATCTAGCTACCCCTAGTAGAGGAAAACAAAGACCTTTCTTGCCTCCAGAGAAGGGGACCCCAAAGCTGGATAGAAGCCCCCCACAAATAATGACGGTGAGGTAAGAGGAAATGACAAACACAGAAATGAACCAGGTTTAGCACAGAGAGGCCCGCTTACTGATAGCAGAATAAAGAAAGGTAACTTATATGGTCAACAAAAACCCTATCAAAATCCACACTGGAAATTCAAGAACCCCCGAACCGTCTAACGGTCCGGGGGGAGAACACCAGCCCCCTAGAGCTTCCAGCAAAGGTCAGGATATAGATTTGGAACAAGCTGGACAAAAATACAAAACCAAAACAAATAGCAAAAAGCAAAAGGCAGACTTAGCTGATATAACTGGAACCAGGATCAGTAGACAAGAGCACAGCAGACTAGCTCTGATAACTACGTTGCCAGGCATTGAACTGAAGGTCCAGGGAGCTTATATAGCAACACCCCTAACTAACGACCCAGGTGCGGATAAAAGGAATGACAGAAAAACCAGAGTCAAAAAACTAGTAACCACTAGAGGGAGCAAAAAGCAAATTCACAACACCAGTCTTCACTAAATAGACAAGAGGAAAGGAAAGGGATCTATGCGGTCAGCACAAAAAACTACAAAAAGCCACGCAGAGTGTGCAAAAAGACCCCCGCACCGACTCACGGTGCGGAGGTGCCACTCTGCACCCCAGAGCTTCCAGCTAGCAAGGCAATATCATGTTAGCAAGCTGGACTAGAACTTAGCAAGTACTAAGAAATATATTCAGTACACAATGAACAACAAATGAACTAGCAGGGACTTAGCTTCTGCTGGAGTAGACAGGTCATCAGAAAGATCCGAGAGAGATCTGAACCAGTACTGATACATTAACAGCTGGCATGAAGTAATGATCTGAGTGGAGTTAAATAGAGAAGCCAGCCTAGCCGCAAACGAGGGCAGCTGAGGAAGCAACCTCAAGAACCAGCAGTTCCACTCACAGCCACCAGAGGGAGTCCACGGACAGAACTCGCCGAAGTACCATTCATGACCACAGGAGGGAGTTCGAGAACGGAATTCACAACACCTGCCCATTCCTCCTCCTCCTCCACCTGTCCTCGGCCTTCTACACTGCCCTTTCCTCCTCCTCCACCTGTCCTCTGCCTTCTACACTGCCCTCTCCTCCTCCTCCACCTGTCCTCTGCCTTCTACACTGCCCTTTCCTCCTCCACCTGTCCTCTGCTTTCTACACTGCCCTTTCCTCCTCCACCACCACCTGTCCTCTGCCTTCTACACTGCCCTTTCCTCCTCCTCCTCCACCTGTCCTCTGCCTTCTACACTGCCCTTTCCTCCTCCTCCACCTGTGCTCTGCTTTCTACACTGCCCTTTCCTCCACCTCCTGTCCTCTGCCTTCTACACTGCCCTTTCCTCCTCCACCTGTCCTCTGCCTTCTACACTGCCCTTTCCTCCTCCACCTGTCCTCTGCCTTCTACACTGCCCTTTCTTCCTCCTTCACCTGTCCTCTGCTTTCTACACTGCCCTTTCCTCCTCCTCCACCTGTCCTCTGCCTTCTACACTGCCCTTTCCTCCTCCACCTGTCCTCTGCCTTCTACACTGCCCTTTCCTCCTCCTCCTCCTGTCCTCTGCCTTCTACACTGCCCTTTCCTCCTCCACCTGTCCTCTGCCTTCTACACTGCCCTTTCCTCCTCCACCTGTCCTCTGCCTTCTATACTGCCCTTTCCTCCTCCTCCTCCTGTCCTCTGCCTTCTACACTGCCCTTTCCTCCTCCACCTGTCCTCTGCCTTCTACACTGCCCTTTACTCCTCCACCTGTCCTCTGCCTTCTACACTGCCCTTTACTCCTGTCCTCTGCCTTCTACACTGCCCTTTCCTCCTCCACCAGTGCTCTGCCTTCTACACTGCCCTTTCCTCCTCGACCTGTCCTCTGCCTTCTACACTGCTCTTTCCTCCTCCTCCTGGACCTGTCCTCAGCCTTCTACACTGCCCTTTTCTCCTCCTCCTCCTCCTCCACCTGTCCTCTGCCTTCTACACTGCCCTTTCCTCCTCCTCCTCCTGGACCCGTCCTCTGCCTTCTACATTGCCCTTTCCTCCTCCTCCTGGACCTGTCCTCTGCCTTCTACACTGCCCTTTCCTCTCTCCTCCTGTCCTCTGCCTTCTCCGCCCTCACCTACTGTATCCTCACCAATCCCTTGTAGACTGTGAGCCCTCGCAGGCTGGCAGGATCCTCTCTCCTCCTGTATCCTCACCCATCCCTTGTAGACTGTGAGCCCTCGCGGGCAGGGTCCTCTCTCCTCCTGTATCATCACCCATCCTGTGTAGATTGTGAGCCCTCGCGGGCAGGGTCCTCTCTCCTCCTGTATCCTCACCCAGCCCTTGTAGACTGTGAGCCCTCGCGGGCAGGGTCCTCTCCTCCTGTATCCTCACCCAGCCCTTGTAGACTGAGCCCTCGCGGGCAGGGTCCTCTCTCTTGTATCCTCACCCATCCCTTGTAGACTGTGAGCCCTCGCGGGCAGGGTCCTCTCTCCTCCTGTATCCTCACCCATCCCTTGTAGACTGTGAGCCCTCGTGGGAAGGGTCCTCTCTCCTCCTGTATCCTCACCCATCCCTTGTAGACTGAGCCCTCGGGGGCAGGGTCCTCTCTCCTCCTGTATCCTCACCCATCCCTTGTAGACTGTCAGCCCTCGCGGGCAGGGTCCTCTCTCCTCCTGTATCCTCACCCAGCCCTTGTAGACTGAGCCCTCGCGGGCAGGGTCCTCTCTCCTCCTGTATCCTCACCCATCCCTTGTAGACTGTGAGCCCTAGCGGGCAGGGTCCTCTCCTCCTGTATCCTCACCCATCCCTTGTAGACTGTGAGCCCTAGCGGGCAGGGTCCTCTCTCCTCCTGTATCCTCACCCAGCCCCTGTAGACTGTGAGCCCTCGCGGGCAGGGTCCTCCCTCCTTCTGTATCCTCACCCAGCCCCTGTAGACTGTGAGCTCTCGTGGGCAGGGTCCTCTCTCCTGTATCCTCACCCAGCCCTTGTAGATTGTGAGCCCTCGCGGGCAGGGTCCTCACTCCTCCTGTACCAGTCGGTATTTGTATTGTTTAAGATTACTGCACTCGTTTTATTATGTATACCCCTCCTCACATGTAAAGCGCCATGGAATAAACGGCGCTATAATAAATAATACCTGGCCCCCTGTATTCTCTGTCTGTTGACAGATGGTGCCCATCCGTAGGTCAGAAGAGGGTATGTAGCAAAGTCAGGTAGGATGGGGTTAAATCTTATCTCTACAGCTCCTGATTAGGGGCACTTGGATAGCCCTGACTAGAACCAGGCCATGTGTTGCCTGGTCAGTCAGCCGGGGGAGTGGAGCCGAGTGGATGTGTATTGGAGCTGCAGACAGGCCAGAATCTCTCAGAAAGAGTCTGCACAGGCCGTGTGCACCAACTACACTGTGTTCCAAGTTATTATGCAAATTGGATTTAAGTGTGATAAAGATTTAATTGTTTTGTTTTTCAAATAAACTCGTGGATGGTATTGTGTCTCAGGGCTCAATGGATCACTGAAATCAATCTTAAACACATGTGATAATTAGTTTCCCATGTGATTCTAATTAAAGGAAAACTACTTAAAAATGATGTTCCACATTATTAAGCAGGTCACAGTTTTCAAGTAACATGGGAAAGAAAAAGGATCTCTCTGCTGCTGAAAAGCATCAAATAGTGCAATGCCTTGGTGAAGGGATGAAAACATTAAAAATTTCCCCAAAACTTAAGAGTGATCATCTTACTGTTAAGAGAGTTGTGGCTGAATCTGAGCACAGATGTGTTTGTGCTGATAAAGGCATAATGAGGAAGATTTCGGCCAGGCAAGTTAATCGGATTAAGAGAGCAGCTGCTAAAAAGCCATTGCAAAGCAGCAAACAGATATTTGAAGCTGCTGGTGCCTCTGGAGTTCCTCGAACCTCAAGGTGTAGGATCCTTCAAAGGCTTGCTGTGGTGCATAAACCTACTATTCGGCCACCCCTAAACTGTGTTCACAAGCAGAAATGGTTGTATTGGGCCCAGACATACCTGAAGACTAATTTTCAAACAGTCTTGTTTACTGATGAGTATCGCGCAACCCTGGATGGTCCAGATGGATGGAGCATTGGATGGTTGGTGTATGGCCACCTGTTATGAACTGGTGGTTTAGGAGCAACATGGGACGTGCTCTGGAGGAGGTGGTACCTGTACTGACCGCAGTTCCTGAGCTTAACACAACACTAGAAGTAGCCGTGGGATGTTCCTGTCACTCCCTAGACACCTCGTCACAGCCGGAGGACTAATTACCCCTAAAGATAGAAACAGGAAAGCTATCTTGCCTCAGAGAAAATTCCCAAAGGACAGACAGCCCCCCACAAATATTGACTGTGAGTAGAGAGGGAAATGACATACACAGAATGAAACTAGGATGTAGCAAAGGAGGCCAATCTAGCTAGATAGATAGAACAGGACAGAATGCTGTGCGGTCAGTATTAAAAACTAGAAAAATCCACCACAGAGTTTACAAAAATCTCCACACCTGACTAAAGGTGCGGAGGGTAAATCTGCTTCCCAGAGCTTCCAGCTTAACTGAATAAATCCATACTGACAAGCTGGACTAGAAAAAAAAACATAGAATGTGCTGAACGATTAAGTCCACAACAAGTGGAAGGCAAAAGAACAAAGCAAGGACTTATCTTTGCTGAACTGGTCAGAATATCAGGGAAATCCAAGAGAGATGTGAATCCAAGCAGGAACCATTGACAACTGGCACTAGCTGAAGGATAGAGCCAGGATAAATAGCCGAGCCAGAATAGACGATCAGTGGAAGCAGCTGCTGAGTGCTAAATCCAAGGAGCAGCAGTTCCACTTAAATCCACCGGAGGGAGCCCAAGAGCGGAATTCACAACAGCCACCATGTCCCAACAAGGCTGCGACGTCAGCAAGAAGGTGGAGGAGTCATGTTTTGGGCCGGAATCATGGAGAAACAGCTGGCAGGGCCATTTAAGGTTCCCCATTGGAGGAAACCCTCCACTAAACTAAACAAAAAAACACCAGAACACAGGCAGGGATGCTTACCTGTTCAAGGCCTCCAACAATTGCACTACCCAGGGTGCACCAGGCCCAAATGAAGATAGCGAAAACACAGGTGCAAATAATACCGATGCAGCCAACCTACAATCAGGAATTGGCTGCTTTTTTTTTTGCACGGGTGCTCCAAGCAGCCAATTCCTGATTGTAGGTTGGCTGCATCGGTATTATTTGCACCTGTGTTTTCGCTATCTTCATTTGGGCCTGGTGCACCCTGGGTAGTGCAATTGTTGGAGGCCTTGAACAGGTAAGCATCCCTGCCTGTGTTCTGGTGTTTTTTTTTTTGTTTTTTTTTCCATTTAAGGTTCCTGAAGATGTGAAAATGACCTTTGCAAAGTATATAGAGTTTCTGACTGACAACTTTCTTCCATGGTCTAAAAAGCAGAAACCAGGATCAAAATCATCTTCATGCTGACAATGCCCCATCTCATGCTGCAAAGAATCCCTCTGAGTGATTGGCTGCTATGGGCATAAAAGGAGATAAACTCATGGTGTGGCCACCATCTTCCCCTGTCCTCAACCCTAGAGAGAACCTTTGGAGGATCATCAAGCAAAAGATTTATGAGGGTGGGAGGCCGTTCACATCAAAACAGCAGCTCTGGAGCTAACAGACCCTAACTACGTAGATGCCTTCGGACTTTGGGATTCCCTGCCTAATGTCACAATATCTCAATTTCTGTCCAAACAGATTCAATGCACCGACAACTGGCCGTCTAACGCGACAAAACATCCCTCCAACTTCCTCCAGAAAAACCATATCAACCATATCATGTCGAAACTCAAATCAATCGAGAATCAACCCCCTGACTGGTTATGGCTAGAATTTCTGATTAGGCTGAAATCGCCAATTACTAGGTTAGTTTCTAAACTTTACACTAATCTCTTCAAATCCCCAAAACAATTTAAACCTCTTTATCTCTCTTCCTGGGAGGCAGAATTAAAAATTACATTATCCTCCCGAGAAACTAAACAGGTACCGTATTTTTCCGACCATAAGACGCACTTTTTTTCCTCCAAATTTGGGAGGAAAGTGTGGGTGCGTCTTATGGTACGGATGTAGCATGTGGGGAGGGGGGCAGCAGTGAGTGGGATCGCACTGTTATCCCACTTCAGGAGGCAGAAAAATGTCCCCATTGCCGGGAATCAGCGCTGGGGAAAGCACGGAATCAGCGCTGGGGAAAGCAGTGGTCCCGATGATTAAGTGCAGTGAATATTCATTAGCTACTCCCCGCCCACCTATCAGCTGAGCGGTGAGCCCGGAGCAGCAAATAAATACTGCACTTAAGCAGGGACACGCATGGTTTCCTCAGCGCTGATCCCTGCAGCAGCTGGGGAGATTTGTGTGTCCTGGGGAGGAGGCAGCAGCAGCAGCAGGGTCCAGAGCGGAGAGGAGATCGCTGTATACCTGCCTGCCATGCCTGGATGCCGAGTGCTGTGCACAAACAGGACCTGTGCGATGTCAGGAGTGGGCGGGCTGGAGCATCACATGGCAGCTTAGAGCCCTCCCTCTTCTTGACATCATCACAGGTCCTTCAGGCTCTCCACTAGAATCTGCAGGCTTCCTCAAAACCTGTGCTGTGGAGAGGCAACAAGAGGGAGGGCTCTGTGTGCAGTCATGGGATGCTTTTACCTCACCACAGGCTGGCAGGCTGCCACAATTAAGAGGGTAGTCTTTACAAGACACAAAGCACTCTGCCACTCCTGTGGTGAACTATAACTCCCAGCATGTCATAGGATCTGCAGGACATGCTGGGAGTTATAGTTCTCCCATGGGATTTTAAAGCAGCACTCCAGTGCTATTTTGCAGTGCTGGAGTGGTGCTTTCACTATAAGCCCTGCGCCCCCATTCTTATACTCACCCTCCAGCGTCTTCATATAGTACTTCACAGACACCACACTGGTCCCGCAGCTTCTAACATAATAACATACTATTATATATAATAACACCACATATAATAGTGTGTTATTTATGTTATTAAATATTTTACCACATTTTTTTGCTTCAAATATTTTTTTTCCCTATTTTCCACCTCTAAAACCTGGGTGCGCCTTATAGTCCGGTGCGTCTTATAGTCCGAAAAATACGGGTACTTTCCAACTCCCACGGATTTTCTAGATGTATCTTATTACAAGAGACCGCGTTTAAAATTCTTTCTAGACGGTACAGAACCCCAGAGCGGCTTTTCCACTTAGGGCAAACAGATTCTCCATTATGCTGGAGATGCTCCCAATCTACGGGGACTCTTCTACATATCTTTTGGCTCTGCCCGGGATTATCACAATTCTGGACTGACATAAATAAATCTCTGCATAACATGGGCCTAATGTCGCGTGACCTGACTCCACAAGATGCATTGCTTTCCCTCCCTTCCACAACCTTTAACCCAGGGAAACATGAGCTGCTCCCCATTCTAGTTGCAGCTGCTGAACACCTGATTTCTACACACTGGAGGCAAACAGCTTCCCCAATGCTGAAAGAATGGACCTCAAAGGTCCAAGACTTATTTCGCTTGGAAGAACTTTCTAGCTGGGAAACTCGTTCCCATGAGAAATTCCACAGCTCTTGGGCTTCCCTGGATTAAATTTTCATCCCTTTCGTGCGGACCTGGCCGCCCCTCCCCATGAACCCATCTTTACCTCTATAGTCACACATTCCTATGAGTGACTTCTATTCCCCCCCCCCCGGGGTTTTACGATGCAACGCCGTGGCCGTGCCCACCACCTTGGCTCTTCTACCATTTTCACTGACTTACCTTCTATATGAGCCTTATGTCCATCCTCACTTCTAGAAATGATTAGAATGCTTGCGGCATTTCCTACCGTCACACCCTATGGCCTTTATCTATTTTATATGCTTAATAATCTACATTTAGGCTATTCTTTCCAGGCCTGAACCAGTTTTGACTTATGTTTTTTATGCTCACTTACTTTTTTCAAGCTATATTTGCACTGAATTCTTATTGCTTTCAGTGCTCCATGTCTCGTGTCTACATACTATATTTATTTGTGAGCATATATGTTTTGATATTCTGTTTATGTTACTTGAAAATTTAAATAAAGAATTAAAAAAAAAAAAAAAACAGCAGCTCTGGGAGGGAAGAAATACAAGCAGAAACTGTCCGAAAACTCAAGTTCAATGGATGCAAGAATTGTGAAGGTGACAACAAAGAAGGCTCCTATGTTACATGTAACTTGGCTGTTAGGAGGTTCTGGAGGTAAATAGCTTTTCTGTTCAGTGAATGTGACCTCCTAATGCTGCAAATTCCACAAATGAGACTTTTCAGGTCTTTATATCAAATGTTTAGAAATTCTACTGGGCTTAATAATCTGGAGCAGTGCATTGTGGGGTGTTATTCATTGTGGAGATTATACTGTTATCATTGGGAGGTTTCTGCAATATAATTCGATGTATAATCTAATGGGTGATGACTTTTATTAGACCGAATGTCATTTGCACCGACCATTTAGGAAAATCCCAGAAAAATGTAATTTGCATAATAATTTGGAACATGGTGTATAAGTATCAGAAGCTGCTATGGCCGAGAGCAGGTGTGACCAGACTGGGACTAGCTCAGACCTGTGCGAGTGGCTGGGGCCTGTGCTGTGCAGTCGGGGCCTGTGCTGTGCAGTCGGGGCCTGTGCTGTGCAGTCGGGGCCTGTGCTGTGCAGTCGGGGCCTGTGCTGTGCAGTCGGGGCCTGTGCTGTGCAGTCGGGGCCTGTGCTGTGCAGTCGGGGCCTGTGCTGTGCAGTCGGGGCCTGTGCTGTGCAGTCGGGGCCTGTGCTGTGCAGTCGGGGCCTGTGCTGTGCAGTCGGGGCCTGTGCTGTGCAGTCGGGGCCTGTGCTGTGCAGTCGGGGCCTGTGCTGTGCAGTCGGGGCCTGTGCTGTGCAGTCGGGGCCTGTGCTGTGCAGTCGGGGCCTGTGCTGTGCAGTCGGGGCCTGTGCTGTGCAGTCGGGGCCTGTGCTGTGCAGTCGGGGCCTGTGCTGTGCAGTCGGGGCCTGTGCTGTGCAGTCGGGGCCTGTGCTGTGCAGTCGGGGCCTGTGCTGTGCAGTCGGGGCCTGTGCTGTGCAGTCGGGGCCTGTGCTGTGCAGTCGGGGCCTGTGCTGTGCAGTCGGGGCCTGTGCTGTGCAGTCGGGGCCTGTGCTGTGCAGTCGGGGCCTGTGCTGTGCAGTCGGGGCCTGTGCTGTGCAGTCGGGGCCTGTGCTGTGCAGTCGGGGCCTGTGCTGTGCAGTCGGCGCCTGTGCTGTGCAGTCGGCGCCTGTGCTGTGCAGTCGGCGCCTGTGCTGTGCAGTCGGCGCCTGTGCTGTGCAGTCGGCGCCTGTGCTGTGCAGTCGGCGCCTGTGCTGTGCAGTCGGCGCCTGTGCTGTGCAGTCGGCGCCTGTGCTGTGCAGTCGGCGCCTGGACAAGGCCGAGATTTAGGCTGTGTGCACACGTTGCTGATTTTTTGCGTTTTTTTGGGGATAAACGCTATAAAACCGCAAAAAAACAGCATACAATATGCATCCCATCATTTAGAATGAATTCCGCATGTTTTGTGCACATGTTGCGTTTTTTTCCGCGAAAAAAAACGCATTGCGGTAAAAAACGCAACATGTTCATTAATTTTGCGGATTTCCCCACTATAAAATGCATTGGGAAATGTCCAGAAAAAAACGCATCAAAAATGCGGCAAAAAACGCATGCAGATTTCTTGCAGAAAATTTCAGGTTTTTCCTCAGGAATTTTCTGCAAGAAATCCTGAACGTGTGCACATAGCCATAGGGTTATGGTTTTGTTTTGGTCCCCTACATGTGGAAGTAAACGTTATTCCATGGGTCATAAAAAGACTCTGTGGCTTCATGCTCCAAGCGGCCACCCGAGAGAGTGCACACACGACACGCGCAGGATACACACGCGCAGGATACACACGCGCAGCTAATCAGTCTACAGGTGTGGAGAGCATCGCACAAACCAACAGTTTCTGCAGCGTATTCAGCAGGGGGCGAGTCTGACCCGATCTACAGCGCTGCAGACATCGCTGAAACACTGTAACAAAGCAGCTCTCTGTACAGAAGGAGTCCACAATGAGAGGAGCCAATCCGCTGTAGTAACCTAACAGAGACAACTGCCGATCAGGACCCCACACGGGACTCACCACACGGAAGACCCCGCACCACGCGCGAGACCCCCACACAGGAGTCACTACACGGGACTCACCACATGGAAGACCCCGCACCACGCGCGAGACCCCCACACAGGAGTCACTACACGGGACTCACCACATGGAAGACCCCGCACCACGCGCGAGACCCCCACACAGGAGTCACTACACGGGACTCACCACATGGAAGACCCCGCACCACGCGCGAGACCCCCACACAGGAGTCACTACACGGGACTCACCACATGGAAGACCCCGCACCACGCGCGAGACCCCCACACAGGAGTCACTACACGGGACTCACCACATGGAAGACCCCGCACCACGCGCGAGACCCCCACACAGGAGTCACTACACGGGACTCACCACACGGAAGACCCCGCACCACGCGCGAGACCCCCACACAGGAGTCACTACACGGGACTCACCACACGGAAGACCCCGCACCACGCGCGAGACCCCCACACAGGAGTCACTACACGGGACTCACCACACGGAAGACCCCCGCACCGCGCGGGACGCACCACACGCGAGACCCCGCACAGTGCGCAAAACCCCGCAACACGAGCAAAACCCCCACACGGGACGCAACACGAGCAAAACCCCCACACGGGACGCAACACGCGCAAAACCCCCACACGGGACGCAACACGCGCAAAACCCCCACACGGGACGCAACACGCGCAAAACCCCCACACGGGACGCAACACGCGCAAAACCCCCACACGGAAGACCCCTCACAGGACGCCTCAGGGGACGCACCATACGGGAGGAACCAGCTCACCGCATAATCCCACCACAGAAGGAGACAACCACAAAACCTGAGTCACCCACATTAATGAAAAATGATTCATGTGAACACCCCAGTGTGACCCGCCGTCAGAACACACACATGCCGGTAACGGGCGGCCCTGACACACAGACAGGTGAGGGGCGGGCGATAATGGAGTCACCTTGCTGGCACCGTTGCACTTCCACAGCCACAGTGCAGGGAGCTGGCATTTTTGTGACTGCTGCAGCCCCCGTGGTCGCACACACGACCTCCCCCGTGGTCGCACGGACGGCCTCCCCCGTGGTCGCACACACGACCTCCCCCGTGGTCGCACGGACGGCCTCCCCCGTGGTCGCACGGACGGCCTCCCCCGTGGTCGCACGGACGGCCTCCCCCGTGGTCGCACGGACGGCCTCCCCCGTGGTCGCACGGACGGCCTCCCCCGTGGTCGCACGGACGGCCTCCCCCGTGGTCGCACGGCCCCTTCTCCTATGACGCCGCAGTTGCCCACCCTCGGTGCCTACACGACCTGAGCACTGACGGACAAGCCCAGCCTGACGGCCGCAGGTGCAGGTGTGAGCCGAGGCCGGGAGGACGCGACAAGGAGACGGCGACAGCAAATCACAAAGACGAGACCCCGGAACATGGCGACCACACCGGCCGCATCATACTCACAGGCCGCCGATCCCGGCACGACGCTGCGACTGCTCCCCGGAGCCGAAATTAATCATTAATACAGAGCAGGAGTCCGGGGGAGGAGAGAGCGGAGGATGGCGGAATTAACCTGTTACTGGCTGCAGAGCAGACGATCACTGCACAGGAGGATCTGCTCCACTGCGGAGGGATCACCACAGTCACCGGGAGATCACCACAGTCACAGGGAGATCACCACAGTCACCGGGAGATCACCACAGTCACCGGGAGATCACCACAGTCACAGGGAGATCACCACAGTCACCGGGAGATCACCACAGTCACCGGGAGATCACCACAGTCACCGGGAGATCACCACAGTCACAGGGAGATCACCACAGTCACCGGGAGATCACCACAGTCACCGGGAGATCACCACAGTCACAGGGAGATCACCACAGTCACCGGGAGATCACCACAGTCACCGGGAGATCACCACAGTCACGGGGAGATCACCACAGTCACGGGGAGATCACCACAGTCACGGGGAGATCACCACAGTCACCGGGAGATCACCACAGTCACAGGGAGATCACTACAGTCACAGGGAGATCACCACAGTCACGGGGAGATCACCACAGTCACGGGGAGATCACCACAATCACGGGGAGATCACCTCAGTCACGGGGAGATCACCACAGTCACAGGGAGATCACCACAGTCAAAGGAAGATCGCCACAGTCACAGGGAGATCACCACAGTCACAGGGAGATCGCCGCAGTCACAGGGAGATCACCACAGTCACAGGGAGATCACCGCAGTCACAGGGAGATCACCACAGTCACCGGGAGATCACCACAGTCACCGGGCGA
The DNA here is from genome assembly GCF_051348905.1 of Ranitomeya variabilis. NCBI lineage: Eukaryota > Metazoa > Chordata > Amphibia > Anura > Dendrobatidae > Ranitomeya > Ranitomeya variabilis. Next base: position 689,948,458 of record NC_135236.1, on the reverse strand, counting down.
TCACCACAGTCACCGGGAGATCACCACAGTCACTGGGAGATCACCACAGTCACCGGGAGATCACCACAGTTACCGGGAGATCACCACAGTCACAGGGAGATCACCACAGTCACAGGGAGATCACCACAGTCACAGGGACATCGCCACAGTCACGGGGCGATCACCACAGTCACAACCTGATCACCACAGTCATAGAGAGATCACCACAGTCACGGGGAGATCACCACAGTCACAGGAAGATCACCACAGGAAGATCACCAGTCACGGGGAGATCACCACAGTCACACAGAGATCACCACAGTCACAGGAAGATCACCACAGTCACGGGGAGATCACCACAGTCACGGGGAGATCACCACAGTCACAGGGAGATCACCACAGTCACAGGGAGATCACTACAGTCACAGGGAGATCACCACAGTCACGGGGAGATCACCACAGTCACGGGGAGATCACCACAGTCACGGGGAGATCACCACAGTCACGGGGAGATCACCACAGTCACGGGGAGATCAACACAGTCACGGGGAGATCACCACAGTCACAGGGAGATCACCACAGTCATAGGAAGATCACCACAGTCACAGGGAGATCACCACAGTCATGGGGAGATCACCACAGTCACAGGGAGATCACCACAGTCACAGGGAGATCACCACAGTCAAAGGAAGATCGCCACAGTCACAGGGAGATCACCACAGTCACAGGGAGATCACCGCAGTCACAGGGAGATCACCGCAGTCACAGGGAGATCACCGCAGTCACAGGGAGATCACCGCAGTCACCGGGAGATCACCACAGTCACCGGGAGATCACCACAGTCACTGGGAGATCACCACAGTCACCGGGAGATCACCACAGTCACTGGGAGATCACCACAGTCACCGGGAGATCACCACAGTTACCGGGAGATCACCACAGTCACAGGGAGATCACCACAGTCACAGGGAGATCACCACAGTCACAGGGACATCGCCACAGTCACAGGGACATCGCCACAGTCACGGGGAGATCACCACAGTCATAGAGAGATCACCACAGTCATAGAGAGATCACCACAGTCACGGGGAGATCACCACAGTCACAGGAAGATCACCACAGTCACAGGAAGATCACCAGTCACGGGGAGATCACCACAGTCACACAGAGATCACCACAGTCACAGGAAGATCACCACAGTCACGGGGAGATCACCACAGTCACGGGGAGATCACCACAGTCACAGGGAGATCACCACAGTCACAGGGAGATCACCACAGTCACAGGGAGATCACCACAGTCATAGGGAGATCACCACAGTCACAGGGAGATCACCACAGTCACAGGAAGATCACCACAGTCACAGGAAGATCACCACAGTCACAGGGAGATTACCACAGTCACAGGGAGATCACCACAGTCACAGAGAGATCACCACAGTCACAGGAAGATCACCACAGTCACAGGGAGATCACCACAGTCATAGGAAGATCACCACAGTCACAGGGAGATCACCACAGTCACAGGGAGATCACCACAGTCACAGGGAGATCACCACAGTCACAACCTGATCACCACAGTCACAACCTGATCACCACAGTCACGGGGAGATCACCACAGTCACAGGAAGATCACCACAGTCACAGGGAGATCACCACAGTCACAACCTGATCACCACAGTCACAGGGAGATCACCACAGACACAGGAAGATAGAGTCTCAATTGCCTTCCAGAAGGCTGATCATTGAATTAGCTCACTTGCTGTCTGCAGCCTGACTGTATCTATGCCTCTTGATGACCCCCTGTAGTGCCTTAATCCCTGAGGCACCTTTGTCAGGTCTGGGAGGCTGTTGTGAATTCTGCTCTTGGGCTCCCTCCGGTGGTTATAAGTGGTAGCGCTGCTGTCTTTGGATCGCTGCATTTATCAGGTGTGTCCACTCAGTGCAATTCTGACTGGGCTATTTAGTCTTGCTTGACCCTTTAGTCAGTGCCAGTTGTCCATTGTTCCTGGAGGATTCACATCCCTGCCTGGTCCCTTCTGCTTTGCTGTTCATTTCAACAAAGATAAGTTCTGGCTTTGTTTTTTGCAGTCCACATGCTGTGGGCTTTATTGTTCAGTTCTTTTCCATGTTTTTGTCTTGTCCAGCTTGGTCTGCATAAGGATTTGTTCAGCCAAGCTGGTATCTCTGGAGATGCAGATATACCCTCCATATCTTTAGTTAGATGTGGAGATTTTGTATTTTCTGTGGTGGATATTTTCTAGTGTTTTAATACTGACCGCATAGTACTCTGTCCTATCCTTTCTATTTAGCTAGAGTGGCCTCCTTTGCTAAATCCTATTTCAGTCTGCGTATGTTATTTCCCTCTCCTCTCACAGTCAATATTTGTGGGGGGCTGTCTGTCCTTTGGGAATTTTCTCTGAGGCAAGATAGTTTTCCCTTTTCTATCTCTAGGGGTATTTAGTCCTCCGGCTGTGTCGAGATGTCTAGGGAGTGTGTTGTGAACTCTGTTTTCAGGCTCCCTCTTGTGGTCACTGGTGGTATGGTGTGACTTTTGCTTTGGACTCCCCCTGGTGGCTTTGTTTGTTATCCTGCTGGTCTCTGGCTATCAGCTGGTTCGTTATCCTCTGGGAGGTTCCTATATAGCTCTGTTTTACTTCCACTTGTTGCCGGCTGTCGATGTAATCAGTGCTACTCAGATTCCTTCTGACTACCTTGCTCCCAGTCCATCCAGGACAAGCTAAGTTTTGTTTGCTCATTTTTTGATCAGCAGTGTTTATCATGTTATCTTGTCCAGCTTGCTAAAATGTGATTCCCTCGCTTGCTGGATGCTCTAGTGGACTGAGTTTCTCCCCACACACCATTAGTTGGTGCGTGGGTTCTTGAAATCTCAGGATGGATATTTTGTAAGGGTTTTTTATTGATCGCATAGACCCCTGCTCTATTTTCTGCTTTCTAGTACTAGTGGGCCTCTTTTGCTGAATCTGATTTCATCCCTACGTACGTGCCTTCTTCTTACTTCACCGTTAATATTTGTTGGGGGCTTCTATATCTTTGGGGATTATTTCTCTGGAGGCAAGCGAGGTCTTTCTTTCTCTTTAGGGGTAGCTAGTTCCTCAGGCTGGCTCGAGACGTCTAGAATTTTTTAGGCACGTTCACCGGCTACCTCTAGTTGTGTTGGATAGGTTCAGATTTGCGATCAGTCCAGTTACCATCTCCCTAGAGCTTGTCCTTAGTTTATTCACTTGCTGGTCTATTCGTGATCCTCAGCCACTAAGGATCATAACAGGAGTGTTAGGTACATTCCACGGCTACTTCTAGTTGCGGTGTTAAGTTCAGGGTCTGCGGTCAGTACAGGTACCACCTTCTCCAGAGTACGTCTCATGCTGCTCCTAGGCCACCAGATCATAACAGGAGGCCTGAAAACCACCCCAACCTGTCTGACTACCCCTGGACATAAGGAGTGGGCAGGGGAGGACAGGAGCTGGGAAGTCAGCTCCTGTGTGGTGAGGATGGTGTGAACACAACACGTCAGGGAGAAAGGGAAGCATATGGACCATTTGTATTCTCTGCTGGATTATTGGACTCATCTCCTTGGACATTTTATCCTGTTACTGAACCGCATTCGTGTTCTGGACTATTGTATCCTCAGTGTGGTGGATTGTTTATGGACCTTTTAGTTTTGCCTATAATAAAGGTATTGGATTGTTCACACTTCCCTCTCTCTGTTGATTGTGTGGTATCGGAGAAGGACCCGTGACACATGACAGTGCTTTGCCGGTTAATGATGTACCTGATAATCATTTTTCAGAAAATGGCGAGATTAATACTGATGATGCGGATGCATGTTTTACCTGATAACTATTTGTTTCCTAGGAAGGATGTGTTCACAGGTGCAGGAGAGCTCAGCCACATCACCCGCGGGGTGGGATGGCTGAGGAACCACTAAGAGGAGCAAGCGATGGTGCTCAGGGAAATGGGGAGATGCATGGGAACCTGTTATGACCCCAGTGGACAGGGTCTCAGAGGAACGTGTAAGTCTGCGAGATACAAAAATCCAGCTCATAGGGCTGTGGTAACTGGGTTGACCAAATAGCTACTTCTAACGCCAACACTAGAAGTAGCCGGGGATCATGCCTACGGTGATCGCTAGATGACTCGCGCCAGCCGGAGAATCTAACTACCCCTAGGAGAAGAAAACAAAGACCTCTCTTGCCTCCAGAGAAAGGGACCCCAAAGCAAGATACAAGCCCCCCACAAATAATAACGGTGAGGTAAGAGGAAATGACAAACACAGAAATGAACCAGGTTCAGCAAAGAGAGGCCAGCTTACTAATAGCAGAATAAAGCAAGATAACTTATCTGGTCAACAAAAACCCTATAAAAATCCACGCTGGAGATTCAAGAACCCCCGAACCGTCTAACGGTCCGGGGGGAGAACACCAGCCCCCTAGAGCTTCCAGCAAAGGTCAGGATACAGATTGGAACAAGCTGGACAAAAATACAAAACAAAACCAAAGCAAAAAGCAAGGAAGCAGACTTAGCTTGAAATACAGGAACCAGGATCAAAGGACAAGAGCACAACAGGTTAGCTCTGAATTCAACGATGCCAGGCATAGAACTGAAGGTCCAGAGAGCTTATATAGCAACGCCCCTGAACTAACGGCCCAGGTGAGCATATAGGAGAAGACAGACAGAAGCTCCAGTGTCAAATCACAAATGACCACTAGAGGGAGCAAAACGCAAATTCACAACAGGAACCACGAGGAAGGTGATGCCGTGCAACTGATCAATGCCACAGAGGACGGTAACTGCCCCATAAGCAGCACTGCTCCTGCGATGTTTGGGGGTGGATGGGGAGGTAGTACCCATAGCAGCAGTGGCTGATGGGTCTGTGGAAATCCCCGGGGAGACAGCCTATGTAGCTGTTGTCACCCACAGTGAGAGTGCCCGGAAAGCAGATAACATTCTGCCTTCTGGACCCTCCTCAGTCACAGGCGTGTCTGAACCAAAGATGGACCCAGAGCAGGTCCCAGAGAGTTCCCGTGGGGAAGAGACACTGACGTTGCTTCTGGCTTCCCCTAGCCAGGAGTTCCAGGCCACTCTGCACTCAGATGCGAGCCGGGAGAATTTGAGACACCTTGCCGAGACGCCCACCTCCGTGACTGATAAGGAGAGGGTGTTCTGGGAACGAGGGAGGTTGTACCGGGAGACAGTACCCCGGAAAATCGCAAAAGGAGTGGATGAGGGAAAGACAGCTGGTTGTCCCGCACCAATTCAGGGGTGAGTTGTTGCGGATTGCCCATGAGATCCCGCTCGCTGGACACTTGGGGATCAGAAAAACTAAGGCCTGGCTGTCTCAACACTTCTATTGGCCCAAGATGGGGACAGATGTGACTAAATACTGCCGCTCCTGTATCACCTGCCAAAGAGTGGGGAAGGCGGGGCCTGCTCTTAAGGCTCCCTGATCCCTTTGTCAGTGATAGAGGAGCCTTTCCAGATGATCGCTGTGGACATTGTGGGCCCACTGTCCGTCCCCAGCAGCTCTGGAAAGCAAAACATCCTCACTGTGGTAGACTACGCTACCCGGTACCCAGAGGCAGTGGCCCTGTCTGCAACTAGGGCACATAAGGTGGCAGATGCATTGTTGGCTATCTTTTCACGTGTATGATTTCCCAGGGAGATGCTTACTGATCGAGGGACCCAATTCATGTCTCGACTAATGCAGGCTCTCTGTAAGAAAATGCAGGTGAAGCATCTGGTATCGAGTGCGTATCACCCACAGATGAATGGCTTGTGTGAGCGCTTCAATGGTACCCTCAAACAGATGCTACGCATGCTGGTTGAGGCCCAAGGACGCGACTGGAAGCGGTACCTCCCACACCTGATATTCACTTACCGAGAGGTTGCGCAGGCCGCGATGGGATTCTCCCCCTTTGAGCTCCTTTATGGTAGGCAAGTCCGAGGACCCCTTGGGTTGGTAAAGGAATCCTGGGAAGAGGACCCAAACTGTCAGGACTCTGAGCATTTTTTACCTTTTTTGCATTACTGCCCTTTTCCAAGATGGCGTCTTTGGTCTCATGTGCATTGTGTCTTCCTGCTATAAAACTCCACCCCAGCCTTCAGTCTGTGCTAGAGTACTCTGCCTTGCATCCAGCTCCTGACCTCTGGTTACTCCCTGGCTATATACCTGCTCCTGTGAACCTGTGGGGTTATCCTGTGTGATGGTGTGATATGCTATGTGGGTATCATTTTGTGTATATTTCTATTTTACTTATTTTCATGGTGTTGAGTTGTTATTTGCCATCTGATATTCTCCCCACAGTTCTGTATTGTTATCTCTCCACAGGGTCAGTGAATAATGTTGTTTGCTAATATGCTAATGACATGTTGACCTAGCTTGTTGAAACAATGAGCCCCTGTGACCCACCCACCCCCCCTAACCTGTGAATGGGGAGTGAGACACAGACCAGTCTTGTTTGAAACTATGAAGTGAACACAAGCACGTCAGAGAGAGAAAGAAGGGAATATGGACTGTTATCCTCTGTGCTAGATTGTTGGACTTTTATTCTGTAACTGAACGGCATTTGTGTTCTGGAATATTGTATCCTTTGTGTGGTGGATTATATGGACCTTTCGTACTTTTGCCTAAATAAAGTTCTTGGGATTGTTCACTATTCTCTTGCTCTGTTGATTGTGTGATACCGGAGAAGGAACCTGTGACAACTGGTGACAAGCAGCGGGATCAACAGAGCGTAACCTAATGGAAAACCACACACAGAGTGAGTACAGAAATTGGACTGTATCCAGTTTACAGGAGAGAGCCAGAGACCTGGGCCTGAACTACCAGGGACTGACTAAAGAGGCCTTAATTGATCTACTGGTGGGTGCTAACCAGACCACCTACTCCCATATGTCTGAAGGACGAGCACTGGAGATGAGGATCCCCACCCCAAAAAGCCAGTGGGTGGTGTGGTACGAAGAAGAGATGGCGGTTCTGGGCCCAGGCGTCTCTCAGGAGTACAAGGAGGAGGCTGCCCGCCGGGCACAACGGAGACAAGAAGCAATGGAGCTTGAAAGAGGGAGTAACGCAATGTGGAATGTAAACCCAACGATCCGGGAGCCTGTACGGATCACCCGGAGAAACTTTAAGCCATTTGATGAGGCTTCCGGAGATGTGGAGGGGTTCTTCAAGGACTTTGAGCAGCAGTGTGCTGTGATGGAGGTGCCCCACTCTGGCTGGATGCGTTTGTTAGTGGGACTCCTGAACGGTAGCCTGGCGGAGGCTTACCGAACCATTGACTCACAGCGGAATCGGGATTATAAATTGTAAAGCAGACTATCCTGGATTACCATGCTATCACCGCAGACTTATATATGGCCAAGTTCCGAGACGTCCCATGCACTTCGGGGGGATCGTTAGGATGTATGCACATAAGATGTCCCAGGCATGTCGGAGATGGCTGGAAGCAGAAAACGCCTTTACTGTGGAAGATGTTATACAGGTGTTCCTTATAGAACAATTTCTTGCCAAGTGCCCCGCAGAGGTACGGGAATGGGTCCGGGAGCGCACGCCGTGCACCGTGGATAGAGCTGCAGCCCTGGCCGATGAAGCCCTTACTATCCGACAGCAATGGAGGAGGCTTCTGGACAATGAACCACGGCCTTCTCCCGCATCCCGTCCCCCTCCGATTATATCTGCCCCTCCACCCAGCCGCAGGCCGATGACAATCACAGCTCACAATCCTGGGCCCCAACAGTTCCGACCATGACCTGGGGGTATCACAGAGGAGATGTTACGGGTGTGGGCAACCTGGACATTTGCAGTCTGGCTGTCCCTCAAGGATTCGGAGGGAGCCCCACACAGCCCCACCTCGTCCAGTGCATCTTGTGCACTCCATCCCGCCTGAGGAAGAGCTACCACCACCCCCACCAGAGTGGACCACTGACCACAGCATCATAGATACCCCTCCTGGAGTGTACGGACTCCGGCCTTTGTCCATCAGAAATACACAGCAACAGTATTGCCACCTGCAGGATGTCTTAATTGATGGATACAAAGTGTCGGGATTTAGAGACACGGGGGCATTCCTGACTATCGCTGACCCCCATGTGGTTCGACCCGAGGCAATTCACCAGGGCCCGGGAATTCCCATTGTCCTGGCGGGGGGGTCCGCAAATATATACAGAGAGCTTTGGTACGTTTGGATTTTGGTTTTGGAGAAAAACTGTGTTGGATTGGCGTTATGGGAGGACTTCCTGCAGATATCCTCCTTGGAAATGACATTGGGGAGTTGCAAAGTCATTTTGTGGGAGCAGAAGGTCCGTGGGCCTCTCCTTATGAAAGAACAATCGGAGGGAGATATCGCAGATACCGTAACGCCCATCATTCCCTACGTTCTAGAGTTCAGAGACTGTCTCGCCCAGCTAGCTACCTTGGCTAATGAACATCAGCGAACGGCCCAGTCCAGTCAAAAAGCCTGGTATGACCATAAAGCCAGGACTCGGGAATTTATGGACAAGTGCTCATGATTATTGCAATCCCTGCCACTGTACAAGGAACTATAAACAGTGGAACAAAGAGGACTAAAGTGAGCAGGCCAGAGGTCTGTGTAGACCTAATGGCACGCTCACTTATTATGAGGGGGAAGAGGTTGTGATGGTGTAATATGCTATGTGGGTATCATTTTGTGTATATTTCTATTTTACTTATTTTCATGGTGTTGAGTTGTTATTTGCCATCTGATATTCTCCCCACAGTTCTGTATTGTTGTCTCTCTACAGGGTCAGTGAATAATGTTGTTTGCTAATATGCTAATGACATGATGACCTAGCTTGTTGAAACAATGAGCTCCTGTGACCCACCCCCCTAACCTGTGAATGGGGAGGTGAGACAGACCAGTCTTGTTTGGAACTATGAAGTGAACACAGCACGTCAGAGAGAAAGAAGGGAATATGGACTGTTATCCTCTGTGCTGGATTGTTGGACTTTTATTCTGTAACTGAACGGCATTTGTGTTCTGGAATATTTTATCCTTTGTGTGGTGGATTATATGGACCTTTCGTACTTTTGCCTAAATAAAGTTCTTGGGATTGTTCACTATTCTCTTGCTCTGTTGATTGTGTGATACCGGAGAAGGAACCTGTGACATCCTGCTACTCTGCTCTGAGTTCCTGCTGCATACACCAGTTCCAGTAATCCTCCTTCATCTGCTGCTCGTATTTACTTCCATCTGCATTTGCTGGACATGTAAGCTGTTTCTGCTCTGCAAGAACCTGAGACTATTAACCAGGCCTCCCTGGTTGAGCTAAGATATGATTTGAACTGCCTTATAAGTTTATCTATTTCTGTTTGGACCAAGACAAGGATTTATTCGTGTCAAGTATCCTCAAGAATAATTGTGCTTCATAGAGTTTCTGCTTGATAGCATTTTCCTCTGAAGTTTCCTATAGACTGCTAAGCTGCGTTTTATATTTACACCAAGTGTTGTGGACTTGAGTTTCTCTCTGCATCTGTTTGAATCACCGTGTGATAATATAGACTTTACCACTTATAAAGCTGTGTCCTGTAGTTGTCTTGTTCCACGCAAAGAGTCTCCTGAGTTATCCCCTAAAATTATTACAGGATACTCAAGCCATAAAAAAAAGGAGACTGCTGGAACAATGACTGCAGAAAGCAGATTAGAGCAGGTGTTTTCCATAATTAGATCACTGCAGAAAGATGTGGAAGGTCTGCAAAAGAAGTGTGGAAGCTTTGAACACAATCAACAAGTGTTTGGACAAACTTTGCAGGACTTAAGCAACCGCATGGCAGCCCAAGAAAACAAACTTGCTGGCATAGAGTCCCAGTATGGACGGGCTTTTCAGGACATAAGCACGCAAATAGCTACACAAGTGAATTTACCCTCTGGGCAACCGCCACCAGCTAGCCCACCTAAGTTGCCCCCATTCATATTTAATGGTTATCGCGACAAATTTCGTGGCTTTGTGAATCAATGTATGCTATATCTTGATGTGCATGCTGACCGTTTTCCTACTGATAGATCCAAAGTATTGTGTGTAATAATGCTATTGACCTCAAGATCACTCGCCTGGGCGAATCTGATGATTGAGTCTCGTGACCCACGGTTAAATAACTTGGATGATTTCTTGGCCGCTATGGCATTAATGTTTGATGACCCTAATCGCCGTGCAACCGCTGAATCTGCTTTGTTGTCTTTACGCCAGGCTAAACGTTCTGTTATTGAGTATGCCATTGAATTCAGGAGATTAGCGGTAGATACCAATTGGGACAGTTATGCACAATTGCCTATTTTTAAAAGGGGTCTGTCTAGTATTGTAAAAGATGAACTAGCTCGCTCTGAGTCACCACAAGAGCTAGAGACATTTATACAGCATTGTGTGCGCATTGACATTCGCCTTACTGAGCGTAGGCAGGAGAAATTTGCTGCTTATAACCGTATTTCTAACTTTTCCCTTCCTTCCAAAGAGCCTGCAGGTAAAACCTCTCGGGAGGTGGAGGAGGTGCCCATGCAAATTGATTCCGTTCAGAGGCACGAGATCAATGAGCGCCGGGAGCATCGCCTTCGTGAAAGTCTATGTTTCTACTGCGGCCAGTCTGACCACTTCTTGATTAATTGTCCTAAGTGTCCTAGATGGCCTAACAAGGTGCTAGCAGCAGTATGGGAGTATAACAACTGTGATGATGAATCTGACATCTCTGAATGTAGCCTGCCTTTAAATGCTGTATTCCATTCACTTTCTATGACTTCACCCCCCAAGGAGCTTAAGGAAAAGAACTCTCACTGTTCTCTCCCTATTAAGATACTGTGTTCAGGACAGTGGATTTCCAGTGCAGCTATGATTGACTCTGGTGCAGGTGGCAATTTCATGGATATCGCATTTGCCAAGGAACATGGTATTGAAATTCAGCAAAGAGCCTCTCCAATTACCATGGAAACAGTGGATGGGTCACCTTTAATCTCTGGGCCTGTGGATCAAGAGACCGTACCCCTTGAAATTGTGTTGGAGCCTAATCATCAGGAGCAACTTTCTTTCTTGCTAATTTCTTCTAATTTTCCTGTGATTTTAGGCATTCCTTGGTTGTGTTCTCAGAACCCAATTATCAACTGGGAGACCAAGGAGATTACCTTTCCAACAAGGAGCAACTCAGCGTTAACAGAAGCTGTCCCGGAGTCCACGGCTACGGAACCACATGTACAGGTATTTTCTTTACCTCCAGCATATAAAGAGTTCTCTGACATCTGTGACAAGAAGAATGCAGATCAGCTTCCTCCACACAGGTATTATGACTGTCCCATTGAGCTGCTTCCTGGGGCAGCTATTCCTTTTGGTAACGTATACCCTTTGGCGGCACCTGAGCTTCAAGCCTTAAAGGAGTATATTGATGAAAATCTGGCCAAAGGCTTCATACGTCCTTCTTCCTCACCAGCAGGGGCACCTATATTTTTTGTAAAAAAGAAGGATGGGACCCTGAGACCCTGTGTTGACTATCAGGAACTCAATAAGGTAACCGTACGAAACCGTTACCCTTTGCCTCTGATTCCCGAATTACTGGAAAGAGTCCGCCATGCTAAGGTGTTCTCTAAACTGGATCTTTGTGGGGCTTATAATTTGGTGCGTATTCGTCCATGGGATGAGTGGAAGACAGCATTCAGATGCCGGGATGGACACTTTGAATCTCTTGTGATGCCCTTCGGGCTTTGTAACGCCCCTGCAATGTTTCAACACCTTGCTAATTACATTTTCAGAGATTTGTTGGACCAGTTTGTGGTGATCTATTTGGACGATATACTAATCTTTTCTGACTCTTTACAGGAATATGAAGAACATGTCAAAACTGTTTTAAGACGTCTGAAAGAGAACCATCTGTATATTAAGCTGGAGAAATGCGAGTTCCATCGTTCTGAGATACAGTTTTTAGGTTATATCATCTCTCCCCAGGGGCTGAACATGGAATCTGGTAATCCTTGACTGGCCGGTACCCAAGAACGTTAAGGAGGTCCAACGTTTTATTGGTTTTGCAAATGTCTACAGACGCTTAATTCAAAATTTTTCTGATATTGTCCTTCCCATTACTTCCTTGACAAAGAAGGAAAAGCCCTTTAAGTGGTCATCACAGGCTCAAGAAGCTTTTGATCGGCTTAAGATCTGTTTCACATCAGCACCGCTGTTGATACACCCAGATCCAACACTTTCATTCATTGTGGAGGTGGACGCTTCTGATAATGCTTTGGGGGCTATTCTCTCCCAAAGAACTGGAGAGAAGGGTCTGCTACATCCTTGTGCTTTCTTTTCCCGTAGACTAACCTCAGCAGAGAAGAATTACGATGTGGGAGACAAGGAATTGCTGGCTATTATTGCGGCTTTCAAAGAATGGAGGCATCATCTGCAAGGAGCTGCACAACAGATCATAGTGCTAACTGATCATCGCAATTTAGAGCTCCTTAGATCCGCTAGATGTCTTTCTCCTCGTCAGGCTCGTTGGAACTTATTTCTAAATCATAAAAAAGGGGATAAAATTAAGCACACCAGTAGCGCTTCAGAAACTGTGAATCCTGCAGCGGATACAAATACAGTGCCAGCCTTCTGTATTAGTAGCTATAAACAGGTATATATATAAAAATAATCCACGCTGGGTTCTCCAGTTTTGTGACCACTAAATACCTCCAAAAAACAAATATTTGCACCTTTTATATGACTTTAAAAAACTATTAAAAAATAAGTTTGTGCTGTGTTTTAAAATAGCTCCACCGTGGAGCACGACATTACCATAAGGAAATTCTGAGCGAGATAATAAATTGATTTTTTACCTGGTGCGGTATAGTCGATAATGTCCACAGTTCCCTTTAGTCGGTCTTTGTAAAAGTCCAAATGTGGAAAAATGCGGCTTCGGTGGAGTTTTTTTTCCTTTTTTGCTTTCACGTGAGTGGGCTCCAGGCAGTGCCCCGGCCGGCGGCAAACAGCCCTATGCTCGCTCACTGCTAGTAGCGACTATGCGCTGTTGTGCAGCTCTCGGTTCTCTGCCTCTGCAGGACCTTGCGTGACGTCACGGTCATGTGATTGCTTACGTGACTTGCTACAGATAGTACGGTGGACCAATTTCCGCCTGGAGCCCGCTCACGTGAAAGCAAAAGAGGAAAAAAAAACACCGAAGCCGCATTTTTCCACATTTGGACTTTTACAAAGACCGACTAAAGGGAACTGTGGACATTATCGACTATACCGCACCAGGTAAAAAATCAATTTATTATCTCACTCAGAATTTCCTTATGGTAATGTCGTGCTCCACGGTGGAGCTATTTTAAAACACAGCACAAACTGATTTTTTAATAGTTTTTTAAAGTCATATAAAAGGTGCAAATATTTATTGTTTTTTGGAGGTATTTAGTGGTCACAAAACTGGAGAACCCAGCGTGGATTATTTTTATATATATACCTGTTTATTTCTAAATCAATTTAACTTTGTTATCTCGTACCATCCAGGTTCTCGTAATGGGAAGGCTGATGCTTTATCCCGAATCCATGCTGCGGATTCCATACCTGGAGCCCCGTCCAAGACCATTCTATCTGATGCCAATTTCATCGGAGTTATCCACGATCAGGACTTGTGGAAGGAGTGCAGGGAGGCCTATGACGGTGATGTATTTCTGGCCAACCCACCTGTGGATATTAATCTTGTCTTTAAGGGTGACATGTGGTTCAGAGATCGACGTATTTAAGTCCCTGAGGTCGTCCGTCTGCAGATCCTCAAGTGACTCCTCAAGTGACATGACTCCAAGTTGGCTGGTCACGGGGGTACAGAAGACACAAGAGTTCCTGAGCCGATTCTTCTGGTGGCCAACTTGCCTGAAGGATACCAAGGACTATGTTCTCTCTTGCGAGGTATGTGCCGTTACAAGACTCCTCATGTGGCACCTATGGGTCTTCTACAACCATTACCTGTTCTGTCCCGCCCTTGGGGGTCTATATCAATGGACTTTATTGTGGAGCTGCCTACATTGGGGGGCATGAATACAATCATGGTGGTAGTTGATCGCCTGACTAAAGCTGCTCATTTTGTTCCATGCACCGGCCTCCCCTCAGCTAAAGATATAGTGAACTTGGTTATACAGAATGTCTTTCGGTTGCATGGGGTCCCGGATGAGATCATCTCTGACCGCGGAGTACAGTTCACTTCAAGATTCTGGAAGGGGTTTTGCTCTGCACTCAATATTAATGTCTGTCTCTCTTCTGCTTACCATCCCCAGACAAATGGTCAGACTGAGCGTACCAACCAGACGCTGGAACAATATCTAAGATGCTATGTCAGCCATCTCCAAAATGATTGGTTGGAGTTGCTGCCGTTAGCCGAATTTTCATATAATAATTCTCAGAGCGCCTCCACTACATTTACACCTTTCTTTGCCAATCTGGGTTATCATCCGTGTATTTTACCTAGGTCTCCAATTAATTCTCCGGTTCCGGCAGTGGAGGAAAGGCTGACTGCGATGAGACAAAATCTGGAGGTTCTGAAGGAATCCCTGACCACAGCTCAAGAATGTTATAAGAGATCGGCTGATAGATTCCGTAAACCTGCACCCATGTTCAAGGTAGGAGATTCCGTGTGGTTAGCAACTAAGAATCTGAAGTTAAACGTTCCTTCACAAAAACTTGGACAGAAATTCATTGGCCATTTCAAGATCAACGGTATTGTGAGCTCTGTGGCCTGCCGGCTGAAGCTGCCTAGGACTATGAAGGTACATCCAGTTTTTCATGTATCTTTACTAAAGCCTTTATCTCCTAATACCGTCCAGGGACATGTTGTGCCACCTCCGCAGCCTGTGGTGATTGATGGGCAAGAACAATTTGTGGTGGAGGAAATTATTGATTCCAGGATTCGCAGGAATCGGCTCCAATATCTGATAAGATGGCAGGGATATCCCCCTGAGGAAGACTCTTGGGAACCTGTGGAAAACATCAATGCCCAACAGAAGATTTCTCGTTTTCATCAGAGATTCCCTGAGAAACCAGGTCCAGGATCGTCCTGAGGCCGCTTCTAAGGAGAGAGTAATGTCAGGACTCTGAACATTTTTTACCTTTTGTGCATTACTGCCCTTTTCCAAGATAGCGTCTTTGGTCTCATGTGCATTGTGTCTTCCTGCTATAAAACTCCACCCCAGCCTTCAGTCTGTGCTAGAGTATTCTGCCTTGCATCCAGCTCCTGACCTCTGGTTACTCTCTGGCTATATACCTGCTCCTGTGAACCTGTGGGGTTATCCTGCTACTCTGCTCTGAGTTCCTGCTGCATACACCAGTTCCAGTAATCCTCCTTCATCTGCTGCTCGTGTTTACTTCCATCTGCATTTGCTGGACATGTAAGCTGTTTCTGCTCTGCAAGAACCTGAGACTATTAACCAGGCATCCCTGGTTGAGCTAAGATATGATTTGAACTGCCTTATAAGTTTATCTATCTGTGTTTGGACTAAGACAAGGATTTATTCGTGTCAAGTATCCTCAAGAAAAACTGTGCTTCATAGACTTTCTGCTTGATTGCATTTTCCTCTGAAGTTTCCTATAGACTGCTAAGCTGCATTTTATATTTACACCAAGTGTTGTGGACTTGAGTGTCTCTCTGCACCTGTTTGAATCACCGTGTTATAATATAAAATTTACCACTTAGAAAGCTGTGTCCTGTAGTTGCCTTGTTCCACGCAAAGAGTCTCCTGAGTTATCCCCTATAATTATTACACAAACCCTTCTGAAGTGTCCAGAGTGGAGTATGTCATGCGCTTCCGTGACAAGATGCAGACTGTTATGATCCCAGTGGCTTAGGATCACAAATCTAACCAGCTAAGTCAGAGAAAATAGGACAAGCTCTGGGGATGTGGTAACTGGACTGACCGCAAAACCTGATCCTAACCAAACACACTAAAGGTACCCGTGGAACGTTTCCTGAAATCCTAGACGTCTCTTCACGGCCTGAGAAACTGACTACCCCTAGAGATAAAGTAAGACCTCACTTGCCTCAGAGAAATAACCCCAAAGATATAGAACAGCCCCCCACAAATAATAACGGTGAGTTAAGAGGAAAAGACAAACGTAGAGATGAAACAGGTTAAGCAAATGAGGCCCGCTAACACTAGATAGCAGAAAATAGCAAGGGATCTGTGCGGTCAGTAAAAAACCCTATACAAAAATATCCACGCAGAGAATGCGAGAACCCCCACACCAACTAACGATGTGGGGGGAGCAACTCAGCACCCCAGAGCTACCAGCAAGCAGAGAAATCACATATTAGCAAGCTGGACAAAACTCATAATATTCTAGGAAACATTGAACATAGATGAGCAAGAATAAGCAAACAGAACTTAGCTTCTCATGGAGAGACTGATTACGGATGTAGACAGGAGCAATCAGAATAGCACTGAATACAACGACAGCAGGCATAGACTGAGAGTCCAAGTGAGCTTAAATAGAAAACCAGCCCACAGATAACGAGACAGCTGATGCCAGTCACAAACCTGCAGAAAGACAGCACTCACACAGTACCACTTGTGACCACAAGAGGGAGCCCAGAAATAAAGTTCACAACAGCAGACCTTGACTCAGTTGGTGCATGACAACATGACGCAGGCTCAGGCTGATCAGAAGCATCGGTACGACCAGAATGCCCGGGAGCGGACCTACGACGTGGGTCCAAATGTGTGAGTGCTGATCCCCGTACCAAAGGATAAGCTTCAGGCAGCCTGGGAAAGCCCGTACATCGTCCACCAACAGCTCAACCCAGTCACCTACGTGGTCACGCTTGACCACACTCGGGGTAGGCGAAAGCCCTTTCACATCAACTTGATGAAGGCTCATCATGAATATCAACCTTACGTCCTACCGGTCTGCAGCCTGCCCGAAAACGGGGAAGAAAACCCCCTCCTGGACATGCTGGCCCCAGCCAAGGCTGGTTGGTCCATTGAGGACGTAAAGATAAGCACTGTGCTAACCGAGCCCCAGCGGTTGCAGTTGCGGACCAAGCTGGAACCCTTCCGGGCCGTGTTCTCCAACCGACCTGGAAGGACTGAGTTAGTGGTCCACGAGATGGACACCAGGAATCATGCCCCACTACGGCGAACACCCTATCGGATCTCCGACGAGGTGCAGCAGGTTATGCGCCAGGAGATCGATGAGATGTTAAAGCTGGGGGTGATTCAACGGTCAAAGATCGCGTGAGCCTCACCTTGTCACGGGAGTACTGGGTAGACTAAGACTGGTTACCCGGGCCCCTGCGATATCCCTCAGGCTAGGGAAACCCTGTCTGTCCCTTTCCCAGAAGTTACACTAAAGGTGTGCATGTCTGGGCCGCCAGGCCTGACCCTGTCTCCTGTTTCAGCCCTAAGCTGAACCCGCCACCCAGTGAAGAGACCACACACCAATCCCCACAGAAAGCACAGACAGGGAAAACTGAAAAACGCACCACGCCGCTGACACACAGGAATACACTATAATGTGCACAGGGCAAAACAAATACAAATATAGGAAGGAGGAATATGACAAAGGATAATACACCACCAGATATGATATAACTTCAACAAGACCACCACTCCAGACCGGAATCATTAGGCATAAAGCACAAGCTATAATCGGCGACGCCCAAAGTCCAGCACAACTATTTAAAGGCCGTGGGCGTGACCCAGCCTCCAACCTGATTACCAGCTAGATTAACCCCGAGAAAGCTGGATAAAATCTAGCCAACGCCACTGAGCATGTAGTGGACGTAAGTGGAATTACTGCTGTCTGTCGGATGCCCAAATGTGAACAGCGTCCGACATGACACACCTGTAGTTCTCGTGCTAAAGAAGGATCGGACCACCTGGTTCTGCGTGGACTACAGGGGGCTCAACGCCATCACAGCCTCTGACTTGCACCCAATGCCGCACATCGAGGAGATGCTTGAGCGGTTAGCTGGCGCAAAATATCTAACCATAATGGATCTGAGTCGAGGATACTGGCAGATTCCCTTGAGCCCCGAGGTGCAGGAGAAGTCCGCCTTTATCACACTCTTCGGACTGTAGGAGTCCATGGTCATGCCGTTCGGCATGAAGAATGCCCCTGCCACTTTTCCAGCGGATGATCAACCACCTGCTTCAGGGACTGGAGAAGTACACAGTGGCGTACTTGGATGACATTGCCATCTTCAGTTCATCCTGGGACTAACACCTGAAGCATCTGGAGGAGGTGCTCAGGCAAATTCACCGAGCCGGTCTGACCATCAAGCCAGGAAAGTGCCAGATGGGTATGAGTGAGGTCCACTACCTAGGGCACCGGGTAGGCGGGTGCTCCATAAAGCCAGAGCATGGGAAAGTGGACACGATCGTGTCCTTGCCCACCCCCAGGACCAAGAAACAGGAGATGTCCTTTCTGCGCACTGCAGGGTGCTATAGGCACTTTGTACAGCACTATAGTAGCCTGGCAAAACCCTTGACGGACCTCACCAGGAAAAAGCTACCCCATATAATCGACTGGACTGACGGCTGTGAGGGGGCCTTCCAGGCGTTGAAAACAGCCCTGTGCAACGCTCCTGTGTTGAAAGCAGTTGACCATTCTTGGTGCAGATCGACGCCAGCAAGTTTGGCCTCGGTGCTGTGCTGAGCCAGGTCGATTCGGGGATCCACTAGCACCCCGTGTTGTACCTGAGCCGGAAACTTCTGCCGAGGGAAGTGGCCTACTCCACTGTCGAGAAGGAGTGCCTGGCCATAGTCTGGGCCCTGCAACGCTTGCAGCCCTACCTGTACGGGCATACCTTCACTGTGGTGACGGACCAATGGAAGGTTGCTACGCTGGAGCCTTGCCCTCCTGCAGTACGACTTTACCATCGAACACAAAACAGGCAGGGAGCATAGCAATGCAGATGGGTTGTCCCGCCGGGGCGAACCTGCCTAGGTGCGCATGGAGAAGTCATGAGAGGTCCAGCCCAGTCCAACAGGGCAAGGTGTTACGATAATGTAAAAAATGTCATAATGTGAGATTAGTTCTAGAAAGTACCATGTCACAGACACACACACTGCAGTTTTGACCCCCTTTCTCTCCCTCTGCATTCGCTCATGCAACAAACAAAGCCCTATGGCAGATACTGTGCAACTTGATACTAATGTGTGAGCAGTTTATGGTTTTTAAACTACAGACGACTAATCCCGTAAAGCCACTCATTCCTCCCTCCCCTTTCCCAAGGAATGTCTTTGTCTGAGGACTCAAAAACGTAAACAGTAGAAAAAAAGGAGTGCATGTCATTACTCAGCCCACTCAGTGATGTCACGAAAAGAGGCATATCTTTACCCTTGCTGAGTTGTGAGTTAGTCTTGGCCCAGGAAGGGAGCCAACAACAGCTAGGCAAAGCTGTCCTAATGCACCTGGGTGTACCTCCTGAGCACACCGCCGCCATGATGATATGATATGATCTGAATGACCTGTAAGTGTTCTCTATTCAATTTTAATCCAATTTTATTTATAATCTGTAATGTACACATGATTTTGTCTTCTTTATAATATCTTTTATACTTTGTAAACACTGACTACCTTTTTATGGTTTAAAATATATAATTTACTAGCTTTTCTCTCTGCTCTATGAACAAACTGTCGCTTCCTCTGAAGTGAATTACGCTACTGATTTGAGTTGGCTCCGGACCCGTTAACCCTTGTAGAATCAGAGCTGGTGGCAGCATACTTTGTTCTGTGCGATTGGGAATCTTTGTAGCGACGGTGGCGTTGATAATTATTGTTCCCGCCTGTGTGGGAGTAGTTATATCGCCCTTGCTGCGGCGTGTCCAATAGCCAGTACATAGCAGGCAGCCTTTCTGGTGACTAATTACCCTAGGTGCTGTACCTGATCTGACCTGAGGGTAAAGGAGGCGCCAGAGAGCTGCAAGTTCCAAACCGGAAATGGGAAGTGGGATATAGATAAATCCCCTTCAGAAGGAACCAGGGGCAACCAAACAACCCCGGTTCATGACAAATTGGTGTGTGTAGTGGGGACGGTAAAGGCATCCTCCCCGGGATCCCTGACATATTGTTGGGATCCGTGACATAGTGTTGGCAGCATGGTGTGAACCGTGACAACAGCAGTCACAATATCATCTATATCATGTATATACAGCAGTTGCAGTATCACCTATATATAGTATATATAGCAGTTGCAGTATCACATATATAATATATATACAGCAGTCACAGTATCACATACAATATATAGATGATACTGCAACTGCTGTGAATACATTATATAGGTGATACTGCGACTGCTGTGTATAATCACAGTATCATCTATATAATGTATATACAGCAGTTGCACAATCATCTATCTCATGTACACCGTGTTCCAAATTATTATGCAAATTGGATTTTAGTGTCATAAAGATTTAATTGTTTTGTTTTTCAAATAAAGTCATGGATGGTATTGTGTTTCAGGGCTCAATGGATCACTGAAATCAATCTTAGGCCAGTCTCACACGTCCAGATAATTCCGGTACCGGAGAAAATGGTACCGGAGTTATCCGTGTCCGTGTGCTCACGCAGGCCATCCGTGTGATGTCCGTGAGTAAGTTTTTAAGGTCCGTGTGCTGTCCGTGTGTCCGTGTCCGTGTATTGCAACAATTTTTACAATTTTAACCCTATGACAGGAAAAACGCACACGGACAGCACACGGATGCCACACGGACAGCATCCGTGTGCGGTACGTGTTTACACGGACCCATTGAGTTTAATGGGTCCGTGTGATCCGTGCGCTCCCACGAACACTGAAATGTCTCTGTGTTTTGCAAACGGACACACGGTCCGGGAAAAATCACTGATATCTGCAGAGACACATTCATTTTAATTTGTCTACGTGTGTCAGTGTCTCCGGTACGTGAGAAAACTGTCACTACACGTACCGGAGCCACTGACGTGTGAAACCGGCCTTAAACACATGTGATAATTAGTTTTCCAGGTGATTCTAAGGCTACTTTCACACATCAGGTTTTTTGCATCAGGCACAATCCGGCAAACGTTGGAAAAACCGGATCCGGCGCAGATTGTGAAAAACTGATGCTACAGATCCGTTTTTTCGACAAAAATTTGGAGCATGCTCAGTTTAAAAAAAATGGAATATGGCGCCGGAATCCGTCATTTTCCGGATCCGGCACCTTCCGGCTCCCATAGGCTTCCATTCTAGCAAACAACCAGAAGTGCCGGATCCGGCGCTCCCGGCTTTTTCGCTAGAGACAAAAAACGTTGCTATGGATGTTTTTTCCAGAAACCGTAAACAGCAGATTTGCCAGATCTGGCGAAAAACGGACGAAACAATTCTATGGGAAAAAAACTGGATCCGGCGGCAACATTCGCCGGATCCGTTTTTTTTTAATTTAGCAGGATTGAGCCTGACAGCGAAAACCTGATGTGTGAAATTAGCCTTATTACAGGAAAACTACTTGAAAATGATGTTCCACATTATTAAGCAGGCCACAGTTTTCAAGTAACATGGGAAAGAAAAAGAAGGATCTCTCTGCTGCCGAAAAGCATCAAATAGTGCAATGTCTTGGTCAAGGGATGAAAACATTAGATATTTAGCGGAAACTTAAGCGTGATCATCGTACTGTTAAGAGATTTGTGGCTGAATCTGAGCACAGACGTGTTCGTGCTGAAAAGGCATAATGAGGAAGATTTCTGCCAGGCAAGTTCATCGGATTAAGAGAGCAGCTGCTAAAAAGCCATTACAAACTGTTACGACCGCACATACTTACCTATCTTCTTCTATCCCTCGGCGCGCTCCCGACTCTGTCCCGCGCCGCTCTGCTTCTCCCTTCTTTGGGTCGTGGCGTTCTGTTCTTCCGCGCATGCGCAGTCGTGTTTCCTGCGCCGCACTGCCTCCTGGGAGGTCGTGACCCGATGGCTCCGCCCCAGCATGGCGGCGCCCATCGGGTATTTCTTCCCGGCATCTTCCCAGGTAAGATGCCTTTGCTTTGTAGGTTTCTCTGTACTTCTCGTCAGCGTACCTATGTCCTAGGCTCCCCGGTTTCAGTACCTTTCTCTCCACCGTGCTTGCCCTGCGTTCTTGTCTTGTCTGCCCTGTGTCTCTGCCCTGCCTGCCCTATGTTCCAGCCTTGTCTGCCCTGTCTCTCCGCCGTGCCTGCCCTGCGTACTTGCCTTGTCAGCCCTGTGTCTCTGCCGTGCCTGCCCTGCGTTCCTGCCTTGTCAGCCCAGTGTCTCTCCCGTTCCTTCTTCGTGTTCCAGTCTTGCCCTCTCTGTGTCTCCGCAGTGTCTGTCCTCTTCTTTTGTTTTAGTAGCTGTCGCCTTGGCTCCAGCTGTTGTGTTTCCATCCCCCTTGGGCCTGCTCCTATCGCTCCCTGTATAGGGGGTGGTTCCATCTGGTCCGCTCGTCCTTGGGGGCTCTAGAGTCACCACCCAGAGGGTCCACTCTCGGGTTCATCTCCAAATCCTTACAGTAAGCGAAGGCCATGGACCTCGCTGGAGCGACAGCTGCGCAAAAAGTGTTAGTCTTTTTGCGGGAGAACCAGACCCGTATCATGTCTTTCATGAAGGCTATGGACTCTCGTCTTTCCTCGCTCCAGTCTTCTGATCCTGGTAACGCCTCCCAATTAGCTGGTTTACAGCAAGAGTTGGTTCAGCAACATGATACTCAGACTCATATTCTTAGCTACATGGCCTCGATGGACGACAGGCTGCTTTTTTTGCAAATGACCGCCTCCACTTCGGCCTCTGCTCTCCACCCACCTCCCCGCTTAGCTAAACTTCCACGGTACAGTGGTGATCCCAAATTATGTTGGGGTTTTTTAAATCAATGTCGCCTTCATTTTGAACTTCTGCCCCAGCAATACCCTACCGATCGGGCTAAAATTGCTTTTTTAATTTCCCATCTGGAGGGTGACGCCTTGGCATGGGTTAATCCCCTTTGGGAGCGAGACGATCCGATGGTCTCCCGATTGTCTGAATTTTTAGAGACTTTTTGTCATGTTTTTGATGAACCCAGACGTCTGGCCTCTACTACTGAGACTCTTTTTAATCTACATCAAGGATCCTTAACTGTGGGCCAATACGCCATTCAGTTTCATACTC
The DNA here is from genome assembly GCF_051348905.1 of Ranitomeya variabilis. NCBI lineage: Eukaryota > Metazoa > Chordata > Amphibia > Anura > Dendrobatidae > Ranitomeya > Ranitomeya variabilis. The sequence goes on along the minus strand of NC_135236.1, from coordinate 689,925,380 downwards.
TCTCCTCCGATTTAGGCTGGAATAATGAGGCATTGGTAGGAGCCTTCTGGCGAGGTCTCTCCGGGCATATAAAGGATGAGCTAGCTGGTCGGAACACTCCTACAGTTTGATGCGGTGAAGTAGTCCTGTGCCCTTAGCAGAGAAACCCCCTTAAAACATAATGCTTCCACCTCCATGCTTGACAGTGGGGATGGTGTTCTTTGGGTCATAGGCAGCATTTCTTTTCCTCGAAACACAGCGAGTTGCGTTGATGCCAAAGACCTCAATGTTTGTCTCATCTGACCACAGCACCTTCTCCCAATCACTCACAGAATCATCCAGATGTTCATTGGCAAACTTCAGACAGGCCTGCACATGTGCCTTCTTGAGCAGGGGACCTTGCGGGCACTGCAGGATTTTAAACCTTTACGGCCTAATGTGTTACCAATGGTTTTCTTGGTGACTGTGGTCCCAGCTGCCTTGAGATAATTAACAAGTTACCCCATGTAGTTTTAGGCTGATCCCTCACCTTCCTCATAATCAAGGATACCCCATGAGGTGAGATTTTGCATGCTGCCCCAGATCAATGTTGATTGACAGTCATTTTGTATTTCTTCCATTTTCTTACTATTGCACCAACATTTGTCTCCTTCTCACCCAGCATCTTACTTATGGTTTTGTAGCCCAATCCAGCTTTGTGCAGGTCTATGATCTTGTCCCTGACTTCCTTATAAAGCTCTTTGGTCTTGCCCATGTTGTAGAGGTTAGAGTCTGATTAATTGAGTCTGTAGACAGAAGTCTTTTATAAAGGTGACTATGTAAGACAGCTGTCTTTAATGCATGTAATGAGTTGATTAGGAGAGTCTATCGGGTCTGTAGGAGCCAGAACTCTTAATGGTTGGCAGGGGATCAAATACTTATTTCTCACTGCAAAATGCAAATAAATTTATATAATTTATACAATTTGATTTTCTGGATTTTATTTTTGATATTTTATCTCCTCAATGTTAAAATTAACCGACCCTTAAAATTATAGACTGTTCATGTCTCAGTCAGTGGGCAAACTTGCAAAATCAGCGGTCCTGAGATACCCGGATTCTAACATCACCAGATCCTGAGATGCCCGGGTCCTGAGATGGTTGGGTCCTGAGATCTTCAGGTCCTGAAATCCCTGAGTCCTGAGATGCTCGGGTCCTGAGATGCTCGGGTCCTGAGATGCTCGGGTCCTGAGATGCTCGGGTCCTGAGATGCCCGGGTCCTGAGATGCCCGAGTCCTGAGATGCCCGGGTCCTGAGATTCCTAGGTCCTAAGATCTCTGGATCCTACCATGCCCGGGTCCTGAGAACTTCGGGTCCTGAGATGCCCAGGTCCCAAGATGCCCGGGTCCTGAGATGCCCAGGTGTGAGGTACCCGGGTCCTGAGATCTCATGGTCCCGAGATGCCCGGGATACCCAGGTCCTAAGATCCCTGGGCCCTGAGGCCCTCGGATCCTGAGATGTCCGGGTCCTGAGATTCTAGGGTCCTAAGATCTCTGGGTCCTGAGATCTTTGGATCCTGAGAACCCTGGGTCCTGATGCCCGGGTCCTGAGATCCCCAGGTCTTGAGGTCCTCGGATCCTGAGTTGCCCCAGGTCTGAGATGCCCAAGTATGAGGTGCCCGTGTCCTGAGATCTTCGGGTCCCGAGATGACCAGGTCCAGAGATGACCAGGTATGTTACTTTCAGCCCAGGATAGTGCTGCAGTGCAAATCTTTCTGGAGGTCTGCCTTCCATCAGAGGACAATAAACAGGAGCTGCAGGAAGGAGGAGACAGTGTGCTCTGCAATCTTGGAGATGTGTCTCATTTGTTGTTACCTGCATCAAATGTTCATAGCGGACCTGAACATTGCAAAGCATGTTCATTTCCATGGATCCCCTTGTCGGCGTCAGCCTCTGACAGTTGCAGGAATCCCATTTGTCCTGACTTTATCCCTGAACTTATTGCTTGCCCAGAAATGGAGAACCAGATCTTTGCATCCCGCATCTTTCACACTTGTGTATTCGGCATGCATTAAATCTGTAAGTATGGCTCATCGGGCTGTAAATGTAATGCACACCCTCCGTACGATAGCAAATATTTATTTCACAGGGCTTCAGATCAGATTTTCTGCATGGTGGAAAAAAATATTGTTTTTGGTGAAGAATAGATATTTCTCGTGCCAGTTGGTTGCATTGTATGGAAGCCTCGTACCAGTTGGTTGGATTGTATGGAAGCCTCATACCAGTTGGTTGCATTGTACTGAAGCCTCGTGCCAGATGGTTGCATTGTACAGAAGCCTCGTGCCAGTTGGTTGGATTGTATGGAAGCCTCGTACCAGTTGGTTGCATTGTACGGAAGCCTCCTACCAGTTGGTTGCATTGTATGGAAGCCTCCTACCAGTTGGTTGCATTGTACGGAAGCCTCGTACCAGTTGGTTGCATTGTACGGAAGCCTCCTACCAGTTGGTTGCATTGTATGGAAGCCTCCTACCAGTTGGTTGCATTGTACGGAAGCCTCGTGCCAGTTGGTTGCATTAATCATAAATCACCAAGTGCCCCCTGACGAAGGACGGACCGAAACGCGCGTTGGGGCGGGCACTCACCCCCCTGGTTTCCTATAATCACGGTGCACTTGCCAATTGTAAGTATTATTCACCGCTCTCAATATGAGGCGGGTTAGGGAGGTTGGAGCTACTGATTAGCCATATAGGAGTTTGTACATTGTTAGTAACCTCAGAGGACTAATTCTGTCACATAATTGTGAGTACATTTGGTGAGTGTCCATAATTTTGTGGATACTTATGAGGTACCTTTGGTTAAGTGAGCGTATCCAATTAGCTCATTATGGCGTTGGCATATATTAAATAGCTCTTACCCCCTATAGGGTTAACTGGTGGGGGTGGGTGTCCCATGGTAATGTTTGCTTTAATTTTGTAAACTTTCACACACCTGTTGTCTTTTCTATGAATTTTAATATTTATAATAAAGATTTATTGCATTTTATTAAAAGGACTAGTACATTTTTTTCCCTATGGGAATTATGCTTCAGTTGGTTGCATTGTACGGAAGCCTCGTACCAGTTGGTTGCATTGTACGGAAGCCTCGTAGCAGTTGGTTGGATTGTATGGAAGCCTCGTACCAGTTGGTTGGATTGTATGGAAGTCTCGTACCAGTTGGTTGGATTGTATGGAAGCCTTGTACCAGTTGGTTGCATTGTACGGAAGCCTCGTACCAGTTGGTTGCATTGTACGGAAGCCTCGTAGCAGTTGGTTGGATTGTATGGAAGCCTCGTACCAGTTGGTTGGATTGTATGGAAGTCTCGTACCAGTTGGTTGGATTGTATGGAAGCCTTGTACCAGTTGGTTGCATTGTACGGAAGCCCCGTACCAGTTGGTTGCATTGTATGGAAGTCTCGTACCAGTTGGTTGCATTGTACGGAAGCCTCGTGCCAGTTGGTTGCATTGTACGGAAGCCTCGTACCAGTTGGTTGCATTGTACGGAAGCCTCGTACCAGTTGGTTGGATTGTATGGAAGCCTCGTACCAGTTGGTTGGATTGTATGGAAGTCTCGTACCAGTTGGTTGGATTGTATGGAAGCCTTGTACCAGTTGGTTGCATTGTACGGAAGCCTCGTACCAGTTGGTTGCATTGTACGGAAGCCTCGTACCAGTTGGTTGCATTGTACGGAAGCCTTGTACCAGTTGGTTGCATTGTACGGAAGCCTCGTACCAGTTGGTTGCATTGTACGGAAGCCTCGTACCGGTTGTATTGTAAGGACTTTTACAGATGTGGTGGGAGACGGCGCAGTTTGTGCTTAGACATTTCTAACTTTGACAACACAATTAATGTTAATGTGAATTGGGTTAGTAATTGTAATTTCCAGGAAATGATTGAGGCTACACATTGTACAATTTCACATTTCGATCCAAGTAAAGGGTCGAACACCAAAGAGATCCATATAAAACATCATTTAAGGCTGGTTTCACACTTGCGTTTTGATCTGCAGCGTTTGTACAGAAAAAAACGCATGCGTTTTTTTCCCTATGTTTAACATTAAAAACGCATGCGTTTTTTTTGTACGCGTTTGGCCGCATTTAAAGACGCATACTTTTTTTCTGCATGCGTTCTGTCGCAGAAATGCAACATGTAGTAATGTCTAGAGGCGTTTTTTTGCGGCAAAAAAACGTATTGTTGTCTATGTAAACGCATGTGTTTTTAAGCACATGCGTTTGCTTGCGTTAAAAACGCATGCGTTTTGATAGAAAAAAACAAGAATACACCCTGATAAGCCACCCCCCACCATCAAGGTGATAAAGTGATCCTAACCCTAACCCTAACAATATGACAGTGAATACTCTACGAGTTAATATTTTTAGTACTCTATAGCAATACCGTATATCTTGGGGTGTCCACATTGAACAAAGCTTTTTATTAGAAAAATGTTCTGGTCACCAGGTCAACATCCCTATGGATCCCTAGGTTCCCTAGGGGTAGGGTTAGGGTTTGGATCCCTTTATCACCTTAATGGTGGGGGGTGGCTTATCAGTGACCTGGTGACGAGGACATTCTTCTAATAAAAAGCTACCCCTAACCCAAACCCTAGGGATCCAAACCCTAACCCTACCCCTAACCCTAACCCTAGGGATCCTAACCCTATCCCTAACCCTACCCCTAACCCTAACCCTAGCTATTTCTATTTATAGTGGGTTTTCTAGTTGATTTTGATGATTGGCAGCTGTCACACACTTCTCAGCATGCGTTTCAAAAACGCAAACGCATGAAAAAACGCATGTAAACGCGTCTAAACGCCGCGTTCTTTTTACCGCATGCAAAAACGCATGCGTCTAAAAAACGCAGCGTTTGCACGCCTTTACATGCGTTTTTTCACCACCTGCGTTTTTTTTTAAACGCTGCAGATCAAAACGCAAGTGTGAAACCAGCCTTATTCTGTTAAATTTAAAACATAATAAAAAAGCAAAGAATGTCACAATAGGGGACAATAAGATCAGACTGAGACCACAAGATGCACAGGTAGTTTACCTTATAATTATAAATAATAATTCCTGGTCATCTATTCACACATCATACAGGGAGCACTGTCACTTAAATCACATATATACGTATATATATATATATATATATATATATATATATATATATACTGTGAGGCTGTGGCCTCTGATACAGCTAGGGGGCGCTGTTTGTTCTCCCCAGAATGTGCATGCAGACGGATGAAGTCCATAGGTGTGCATGAGAGTCATGGATTTCCGGTCCAGATTTTCCAGGTGGCTGAAGGCCACAGGTTTGTGTGTGTTTAAAAGCCCTGCAGTAAGGGGTATGGGTGTGTCAGGCCATGCAGGCCGTGTCAGGCTGTGCAGGCCATGTCAGGTGTCTGGCCAGGTGAGGCCAGGTGTGCGAGGTGCACGTCAGTGTCAGTCTGGTGTGTGCTGGTCTGCAGAGTGCATGGAGGCCAGCAGAGCCAGCACCCAGGGCAGCTGAATAGCCTGGCACCCGCAGCGTACACAGAGATGCAAGTCGTCCATGGTACTGGTCTCGGAGGTGGTTGTCCTGTGCCCGTAGGAGTCGGATGTGGACAGTCCTGTGCCCGGAGGTGGATGTTCTGTGCCCGGAGGTGGATGTCCTGTGCCCAAAAGAGGACTAGCATGTGCAACGATTGCAAACAGGTGGATATGGTGCCCGGCTGCTATCCGGAGGATATCCTGAACTGTGTACGACTGTGTGAGTAAAGAGTCTGTAAAGAGACTGTGATACAGCGATGCAGGACACCCACGAGAACTAGTCAGAGGAGGGCTGGCGTGAGTAGTGTCTGCAACATATGAGGCTGTGTGTATGGAGACGTGTAGAGACTGAGATGGCGTGTGGTCGCCCAGGGAAACTGGACAAGGGAAGTCTGGCCTGTTTAGGGACCGCAAATCTAAAGCCATGTGAAATGTATTGCATTGAACTGGTGTAAACTGATCACTGAAGTTATATGCATTTATGTGTACCCGGCTGCACTCCAGAGGATAAAGAGTGCAGTGCGCTGAGTGAGTACAGAGACTTGTTACCGGCGTGCGGTCACCCAGGGAAACTGGACAGAGGGAAGTTCGGCCTGTGTATTGACTGCGTCATATAGCCATGCATTATTAATGGACTGTATGTAGAAGCCGTGTACTATATTGACTGTGTGAAGTAACACAATAAAAGAGACTTTTGTGTTTGAATTTGTGGGTCACTGCTTCTTCACTGCGTACGAAGCTACTGCAGCTTTACAATATATATACGGTATATATATATATATTATAATATTCACTTATTTCTTTTTTATATAAAAAAAATACAGCAACATATATTTTTATATTAGTCATTATATTTCATAACTTTACTCTACAACAAACTTTATACCCCTTTTTTTGGGTTCCTATCAATCAGTATCACAAGTCACATTTTTACAACAACCCTTTACACTTATTCTATTTTTTGCTTTAACGCATTCCATCACCAAGTAATTATAAAACGTCACACATCACTTAGATTTTGGAATGGCCTTCTTTTCATATATATGCATTTCCTCTCCTAGGAAGCATCTTCCATCGGTACCCGGCCGTTATACATGCTGGCTAATCGCGGCTCCCCCTTGGCATGTACTGTGCGCATGCATGGTTCTTCCTACGACGCTCACACTGACAGGCTTGCGTGTCACGAGCGGCGGCGGGAAGATCAGCTGAGCGAGAGGGCAGCATCGACATGTGCCACATACGTCATGCTGACGATCGATCTATTGATAGGCTGGGACCACTGCTAAATACTTGTTAACCCCTCACCTCGACGTGCCCCTGGAAGAAGCTGGCGGCGAAACGCGCTTCAGGGTGAGGGGACGCTAAACAGACCTCGGGCAGCAGAGCCAAGACAGACGTCACATCATCAGGTATATCATGCACAGCACTTTGCACCGGGTATCACATGAATCCTTAATTGTAAACAAAGGCAGCACTGGCATGCAGATACACATTAACTATGTTACCCCCTCTCTTACTATGGGAAAAGATACGTATTAATACAATGTATCTGGCAGGCTATCTGTAGATAGATGACCTCCTGATAACAATATCATACGGTGGATCAACTCAGGGCTGCTAACAATATGGATACATCCATTCATGGTTAAAAATACAAATATAAGATCAGCTTGTGATTACATTATCCGTGAGAACTAGTGATTAGTGAGTGTACTTGCTGCTCGCGTGACCTCCGAGTATTTGGTAGTGTTCGGAGATTTCGTTTTCATCGTGGCAGCTGAATGATTTACAGCTACTAGCCAGGCTGAGTACATCTGGGGGTTGCCTGGTTGCTAGGTAATCCCCACATGTAATCAGGCTGGCTAATAGCTGTAAATCATTCAGCTGCCACGATGAAAACGAAATCTCCGAACACTACCAAATACTCGGAGGTCACCCGAGCAACAAGTACCCTCGCTCATCACTAGTGAGAACCAATAATTCCCAGAGTTTTATGTATATTACTATGTAATAATCATGTAAAAACCCTAGAATTGAGCACTGAGGAACTTTTTCTATCAATTTGTGCATTGTTATAACCACCAGTTTTAATACACTGCTTACCCTTTTCAGTCTGATCTTAGTGTCCCCTATTGTGACATTCTTTGCTTTTTTATTATGTTTTAAATTTAACAGAATAAAATGATGTTTTATACAGATCCCTTTGGTGTTCGACCCTTTACTTGGATCGAAGTGTGAAATATTTATTGCTGAATTGCCTAAGCAACATATTCTTGGACATCTATATATGTGTGTGTGTGTATATGTATATGTATATACATATATATTATATATACACTCACTGGCCACTTTATTAGGTACACCTGTCCAACTTCTTGTTAACACTTAATTTCTAATCAGCCAATCACATGGCGGCAACTCAGTGCATTTAGGCATGTAGACATGGTCAAGACAATCTCCTGCAGTTCAAACCGAGCATCAGTATGGGGAAGAAAGGTGATTTGAGTGCCTTTGAACGTGGCATGGTTGTTGGTGCCAGAAGGGCTGGTCTGAGTATTTCAGAAACTGCTGATCTACTGGGATTTTCACGCACAACCATCTCTAGGGTTTACAGAGAATGGTCCGAAAAAGAAAAAAAATCCAGTGAGCGGCAGTTCTGTGGGCGGAAATGCCTTGTTGATGCCAGAGGTCAGAGGAGAATGGGCAGACTGGTTCGAGCTGATAGAAAGGCAACAGTGACTCAAATCGCCACCCGTTACAACCAAGGTAGGCCTAAGAGCATCTCTGAACGCACAGTGCGTCGAACTTTGAGGCAGATGGGCTACAGCAGCAGAAGACCACACCGGGTACCACTCCTTTCAGCTAAGAACAGGAAACTGAGGCTACAATTTGTACAAGCTCATCGAAATTGGACAGTAGAAGATTGGAAAAACGTTGCTTGGTCTGATGAGTCTCGATTTCTTCTGCGACATTCGGATGGTAGGGTCAGAATTTGGCGTAAACAACATGAAAGCATGGATCCATCCTGCCTTGTATGGAGCATCTTTGGGATGTGCAGCCGACAAATCTGCGGCAACTGTGTGATGCCATCATGTCAATATGGACCAAAATCTCTGAGGAATGCTTCCAGCACCTTGTTGAATCTATGCCACGAAGAATTGAGGCAGTTCTGAAGGCAAAAGGGGGTCCAACCCGTTACTAGCATGGTGTACCTAATAAAGTGGCCGGTGAGTGTATATATATATATATATTTGTACAATTTGTCTGGAAACCACATTGGATGCATTTCCCGGAAAATGAAAGTGCGGATATCGGAGCATTTAGCGCAATGTCTCAGCGACGGAAAAGTAGTTTGTTACTTGTCATCAGCGTAATGCTGCCACTTTTCAGACCTTTGGCATTGAAAAGGTTAAAGAACCTTCTGTGGAGGAGACATGAGAAGACGTCTCCTTACTCGGAGGCTTTCTGGATTGGTAAGTTAGGATGTTACAACCAGATTCCCTGACGGTCGGAACCAAGCAGATGAGATCATGTTCCATTCTTGAACGTCTTCTCTAATTTGTATATATCAGATACATATATTCTTTTCTGTTATTCCTTTTATTGTTCTTAGTGGTTCAGGTGTTAAGGGTTTCTGCACGTCATGTGCTGGTAATTGTCATGATTGGTCCCCTGTATAGAGTCCAGGTAACTACACTGACAGTTTAGCTGGGACAAAGACCCCACTTGCACTTGGAACTTGTCACTTTTCCTCTCATTTTGGTCTGTATGTATTAGCCCTAGTGCACTGCTATTTTAGCCATTTTGCAATGAAGAGAAAACTTTTTTACATTAGTCCCGGAACATTTTTCTTCTTTTTAGTACTGAGGACTGCCTAGGAATGGTACCTGGCGACTACAAGACTGACTCCACCATCAGGATCTCTAGCGAAAACCAGGTAGCTGCTTAGCTATGCCCCTCCTAAGTAAGCCCACCTCAGTGGTACAATGGGTCCACGATCCCCACATGTGACCCAGTGTGACACAGACCGACTTACAGATTATCTCCCAAGCCCATCTCCTCGGTATCCCCTTGGCGGGACAGCCCGTCAGCACCTGAGCACCTGTCCCCGGTGCTCCACGTGTTCTTCCCAGGTGATACTGAAGGCGGCAATGTCATCCAGGTAAGCGACAGCAAACCCATTTAGTCCCTCAAGCAGCTGGTTGACCAATTGCTGGAAAGTGGCAGGAGCATTTCTCATGCAAAAGGGCATGATGATGAGTGCTTTGTAGAGTTTGAATGGAGCAATGAAGGCAGACCTCTCCTGTGCCTCCTTGACATAGGAATCTTGACATAGGAATCCAGCAGCTCATCAATGCGTAGCATTGGGTACACAACAGAAGCTGTGATGGTATTAACCCTCCTGTAGTCCACGTAGAACCGGGTTTTCTGATTCTTTTTCGACTACAGGCGAGGCTCACACCTTTTTGGATCACCCCCAGACATAGCATTTTGTCTGTCTCCCTTTTGATTAAGTTTTGAACCTCTAAGAAGACACGTTAGGCAAGTTGGTGGACTTGGTGGGTTACTCCCTTTGTCTACCTGGATGGCTAGTGGCATCTTTTCTGGTACACCAGATGGTTAGGTAGGACCAGAAAACCTCCCATAGCTGGAACCTCTGGTCCAGGGATAGCTGAGGATTGAATTCTGTGTCCTCAGTAGACTCTCTGTCCCAGCCTGCAGCTAGTAAATCCACCAAGACTTCAGTCTCACCTTCGTTGGGGTGACAACATACAGAAGGGCGAACGCTCCCTGTCATAATGAGGTTTCATCATGTTGACATGGAAGACCTTCTACCTCTTCTTGGCTTGGTCAATGGTACCACTTCATATACGTCATTGAGGCTCTGATGCACAAGCTATGGATCTTCCAAGGCCACAGGCTAATGTGCAACACGGTGGCTCAGTGGATAGCACTGCAGCCTTGCAGCGCTGGGTCCTGGGTTCAAATCCCACCAAGGACAACATCTGTAAGGAGTCTGTATGTTCTCCCTGTGTCTGCGTTTGTTTCCCCCAGGTTCTCCGGTTTCCTCCCACACTTCAAAGACATACTAATAGGGAATTTAGATTGCGAGCCCCATTGAGGACAGTGATGATAATGTATGTAAAGTGCTGCGGAATAAGATAGTGCTACATAAGCAAAGCATAATAGATAAATAATAACTAAATCTCTACAATCACATAGCTAGGTGACCACAATCACAGTCTGATCACCATAATCACAGGTTGATCACCACAATAACAGGCAGATCATCACAATCGCACAACCTGATTGCAGCGCCCCAGAGTCCTGGTCGTTGCAGTACTGTGGCTCCGCCACTATGGGGAGCTATGGTATGTCTGATTGCACTAAAGGAGTTTCTCTGACCAGGTAACACCTCACTACACTTCACACTCCGGCCACCAGGGGGGGTGGTCCTATCTAGTAGGCCACTCCTCACACTTTGGTAAAACTGGGGGTTGGACAGGAAGACAGGGAGAAGTAGCTGGGAAGAGCTAGTGAGAGGACCTGTCAGGGATGGGATCCTGGCAGACTCCTCAGAGCAGAACTAACCAGTGAACAACGGGAATACAGAAAAGAGGAATTAGGACCAGAAGGAGTCGTGCTGTTAGACCGAGGCAACATCCTTCTGAGGCGCAAACAGTCGGTGGCCGGAACGCCGAGCAAGTAAGAGACTCTAAGTACTACTGCAAACCACGGCAGGACAGCCAATTATAGATTGGCTGTCTCACACAAATCACCTAAGCAGACAACGGAGGCAGCTGTGGGAGAGGGGCGACTCTAGGGTCCCGGAAGAACTCCAGGCCTACCCCGTCATACGGGTGCGTCCTACCATATCACCTGGGGGACGGAGAGAACGAACATCAGAGACAGACAGATTCAGTTGTGAGGACTATCCCGGGAGCTCAGCAGGGAAGGACTACAACACCCAGCGCTAGAAGGTAGATACTGATTCCCACCTGTAAAGAGAACTCCTGATATGCCTTTGGACCGGCCGGCCTCTGACAACCCGGCGGACAGCGCTCTGGACTGAGGTCTCTAAAACCTTCAGTAAAGAGGTAAAGAGACTGCAACCTGGTGTCCTCATTATCTACTGCACCGCACCATCTACACCCGTCACATCATTCACTGTGCGCCCCTCGGCAGGGTCACGGACCGGGGCCTAGCCACCGTGACAACCCCAGAGCAGAGACTCACAGGCCCGGTACCGGGTACCCCTCGGCCCTGCGGCGGTGGGGGCGCTACATATTTGGCGTCACGAACAGGATCTACTTAAGCCTGAAGAATCAGGTCATGTGTGCCTTGGAACTGTGATTTATTGTGCTTGGACTGTGTATTGCCATTTACCGCCAAAAATTCGCCATTGCCGCGCACGGAGGGAGGAGCCTTAGCTTCGTGGGCGGAACCAGCCAAAAGCGCGGAACGGAAAGCGCAGTAAGGCGCCAATCCCGGAAAAGGAACTCCGACCTTCAGCAGGTTAGTGGGAGGAAGGAACAGCCATGTCCGAGTCGGGAGGAGAGGAGGTGGCGGCCGCAGCCGCGGACGCAGGGGCAGCTCCGGTCCCCGCAGCGAGTGAAGCCGCGGCCCTAATGCCACCACCAGTTGCCGCAGAACCCGCTGTCCCCCTCAGCCAGTCGGACACTGCCGCTAACACAAAAGCCATAATGCCCTTCTCCATGCCCGGAGCGACCTGGCTCCCACGATACTCGGGGGAGTCGCATACATTCACTGACTTTAAAGAAGGGCTCTGCAGCCTGCTCGAGTTCTATCCCCTGACAGAGCCTCAGAAGGTTCATATGATAACCGGCCAACTCTTTGGGGCGGCTCTGAGAGAATTGAAGTCCTGGCCCGCCGAGGATAAGGGAACTGCACAACAGATTTTTGCAAAGCTGAAAGCCACCTTCGATACTCGCACTGCTACAGAAATTAAACTGACTTTCTATGGATGCAAACAAAGGCCGCAGGATAGCTTACGGGACTATGCCCTTAATCTCCAAGAGGCGATGTGGGCCATTAAGCAGAGTGACCCCGGCAGCATGCAAGATGAGGAAAAACTTCTGAAGGAGCGGTTCATTGAGGGGCTTCTGTGCAGTCACCAGCGGGGCCAATTGCACTTCCTGGCCATGCAAAATCCAGACTTGACTTTTGCGCAAATCAAAGATAAAGCTATCCAGGCATTGCAGGAGCGACAGCCCAGCCGCGTAATACCACCCAGGCGCCCCGCTCTCACATACCACCAGGAGGTGGCATCGGATACCCCAGTTGCCGCGGAGGCCGACGCCCAGAGCTTCGAGGACGACTCCCCTGCAGGACTCCGTCTTCAGATGCAGGAGCTGACCAAGAGCGTTGCTGCCCTAGCCCGGACGGTGCAGTCCCTACAGGAGGCCCCCAAGGAAAAGATCCAGCTAGCCTCCGGACCAGAAGATGTCCCCTGGACGCGACAGAAGAGGACCCCACCGACCAGAGGCCGGGACAGCGATCGCTTCCATCAGGACGGACGACCCATCTGCCGCCGATGTCACCAGGTGGGCCACCTTGCAAGGTACTGTCCTTTAAACGAGCAACCCCTGGGGCAAAGGGCCAACCCCCAGGAGTAGGACGGTCAGGCCCGCAGCATTGGAGAACCAAGTATATTGGAGGACGACCAGTTCTCCCCGTAGTGGTTGATGGAATCCCCTTGAACGCTTTGCTGGACACCGGTTCTCAGGTGACAACTATACCTTACGTGCTTTATAAACGGTATTGGGAGGACGCTGATATTACTCGTGGCCCTGACGATGATTTCACCATAATAGCCAGTAATGGTCAGCCGTTACCACAAGTGGGGTATAAGGAGGTCACCATCAAGGTGGGGCGGGTGGAATTGAAAGCCCAAGGGATTGTGATTGTTGATATTGATCGTCGAGAATGTAATCCCATGATGACTCTCGGTACTAATGTTATAGAAAATTGTCTTGCAGAAGTTATTGTTTTGTTGCAACAGGTGGCAGAAACCACTGGCCACAGCGAGCAACGGGCCCTGCAGAAGGAAATCAGAGCTCTGATGCAGAGACAGCAGGTAGAGCTGACTGGTGGTGAGATTGGTCATGTCACTGTGAGTGATTCAAATCCCATCGCGATACCCCCTAGGAGTGAGATGTTAATATGGTGTCGGGCAGCCATAGGCCTCAGGGGTAAGGACTACCAGGCCTTGGTAGAACCCGTATATTCAGACAATAGGCCTACTGTTCTGACAGCCCGGGGGGTGGTCGACGTCCGCCAGGGGAGAGTGCCCGTACGTGTCCTCAATTGTGGGGAGGAAGAGGTTCACCTCACCAAGTATACCACGCTCGCCAAACTGTTCACTGTCAATAATAGTGTGATACAGACACCTGAACCCTTGGTCCCGTCAAACGTGGCGGAGAACAAAGGTTCTGCAGAGCACTCGAAAGACTGGTGTCGGGAATTGCATGTGGGCACTGACTGTACCCCATCCCATCAAAAACAGGGGGCCTACAGGGTGGTACACGAGTACGAGCAGGTATTCAGCAAACACCCCTTAGATTTTTGGGCAGGTGAAAGGGATCCAACATCACATCCCCACGGGAGATCACCGACCCATAAAAGAGAGATATCGCCCTGTACCCCCAGCTCATTACCAGTGTGCCAAGGACATGCTGCGGGAAATGAAGGAGGCTGGGGTGGTGAGAGACAGCTGTAGCCCCTGGGCAGCTCCGTTAGTCCTTGTTAAAAAGAAAGATGGTACCATGAGGATGTGTGTTGATTACAGGCAGTTGAATCGCATTACACATAAGGACGCATATCCACTGCCCAGGATAGAGGAGTCTCTGGCTGCCTTAAAATCTGCTAACTACTTCTCTACTTTAGATCTCACCAGTGGGTACTGGCAGGTTCCTGTAGCGGAGGCGGACAAAGAGAAGACGGCCTTCACGACACCAATGGGTCTCTGCGAGTTCAACTACATGCCCTTCGGATTGTGCAATGCTCCCGGGACGTTCCAGAGGATGATGGAGTGCTGCCTAGGACACATGAACTTTGAAACTGTGCTGCTGTATTTGGATGATGTCATTGTCTTCTCTAAGACCTACGAAGACCATCTGAAGCACCTGGCCGAGGTGTTTGAAGCCCTGTCCAACTTCGGCTTAAAGGTGAAACCGTCCAAGTGTCATCTGCTGAAACCTAAAGTGCAGTACCTGGGCCATGTGGTGAGCGCTGAAGGAGTGGCCCCAGACCCCGACAAGGTCACAGTGATCAAGGACTGGCCAAAGCCCAGTGACCTCCACGAAGTCCGGCAGTTCCTCGGGCTGGTAGGCTATTACCGAAGGTTCATTAAGGACTTCACCAAGAAGGCCGCACCCTTGCAAAACCTGCTGGTGGGCCAACCAAAGAAGACCAAGGGGAGAAACACCCCCTTTGATTGGAACAAGGAGCTGGAGGAATCCTTCACCTGTTTGAAGTCGGCACTGACGGGAGAAGAGGTATTGGCTTACCCCGAATACGACCAACTGTTTGTGCTGTACACAGATGCCAGTAATGTGGGATTAGGAGCCGTGCTGTCTCAGGTCCAGAAAGGCAAAGAAAGGGTGATCGCTTACGCCAGCAGGAAACTCCGTCCCACGGAAAGGAACCCTGACAACTACAGTTCCTTTAAGCTGGAATTCCTTGCCGTTGTCTGGGCAGTGACAGAGAGGTTCAAACACTACCTGGCCTCCGCGAAATTCACCATCTTCACGGACAACAACCCGCTAACGCATCTGGATACTGCCAAACTCGGGGCTTTGGAACAGCGATGGATGGCCCGGCTGTCCAACTACGATTACACCATCAAGTACCGGGCAGGACACGAGAATGCCAATGCCGATGCCTTGTCCCAAATGCCCAATTTGCCAGAAGCGGGAGAAGACCCGGAGGCACTTGAAGAGGTGGAGCTGCCTGCATTCCATCGCCCCAAAGCCACTCAGAGCTCTCATCATGTGAAGAACAGGCACAAGAACCAACCGGATGACACGCTGAATCTCCTGCCCCATCACGGGTGGGCGGAAACCCAGGATGGTGACCCCGCGGTCCGTCGGGTGAAAGAGCTCTTGACGCAGGCAGGGTCGCACCCTGGCCCAGATGACCCACAAGAGACCCAACAGCTGTGGAAGGGGAGAAGCAAACTGTTTATCCATGATGGCAAGTTGTGCAGGAGGAGCATCGACCCACGTACTCACGAATTGGTGTGGCAGATAGTGGTGCCAAGGCGAGATGCGCCCATGGTTCTGGGAGCCTACCATGATGGAGCCGGACACTTCGGATGGAGGAAGCTGGAAAGGCTCCTCCGAGGGAGGTTCTATTGAAATTGGCATGAAGAGAACCATTGAGAAGTGGTGTTGGGAGTGTGGTCTGTCATGATTCCCAATGGCAGGGAAACATCAGAACACAAAAATAACGGACGAGCTCTGGGTGATGGAATCTCGAGCTGACCATGAGCTAAATCTACCACACAACTAATAGTAGCCAGGGAGCATACCTACGACTTCCTAAATGCCACGCGCCAGCCGGAGGACTAACTACGCCTGGTAGAGGAAGGAACAGACCTGGCTTACCTCTAGGGAAATACCCCAAAAGATGATAGCAGCCCCCCACATGTAATAACGGTGAGTTAAGAGGAAAAGACATACACAGTATGAAAGTAGATTTAGCAAAGAGAGGTCCACTTACTAGATAGCAGAAGGATACAAAAGAGGACTTCACGGTCAACTGAAAACCCTTTCAAAAAACCATCCTGAAATTACTTTAAGACTCCTGTGTCAACTCATGACACAGGAGTGGCAATTTCAGCCCGCAAGAGCTTCCAGCTACAGAGAATAACAAAAACTGCAAACTGGACAAAAGATACAAAACAAAAGGACAAAGTCCACTTAGCTGATCAGCAGACTAGTAGCAGGAACATGCAACCGAAGGCTCTGGTTACAATGATGACCGGCAAGGAAATGACTGGAGAGCAAGGCTAAATAGGAAACTCCCAAACACTGATGGGAGCAGGTGAACTGAGACAGCAAAGCACACACAAGTCACCAGTACCACCAGCAACCACCAGGGGAGCCCAAAAAGCGGATTCACAACAGTGGTCCATGTGGTCTGCGCAGGAAGGACAGTGACAGTCAACGGGCTCCCCTGCGGCCTATCATCACCAAACGGCCGCTCGAACTGGTCGCGTTGGATCATGTGAAGCTGACACCTAGCCGGTCGGGCTATATCTACGCCCTTACCATCGTGGACCACTACTCCAGGTTTTTGGTGGTTGTACCTGTCAAGGATCTAACGGCCAGGACTGCCGCCAGGGCCTTCCAGCAGCACTTTTGTAGGCCCCATGGCTACCCAGAGAAGGTACTGACTGATCAGGGACCTGCATTCGAAGCGGAAGTGTTCCAAGAATTCTGTCAACTGTACGGGTGTAAAAAGATCAGAACCACACCGTACCATCCTCAAACCAATGGGATGTGTGAGAAGATGAACCAAGTGGTAATCGATTTATTGAAGACCTTGCCTGTGGAGGAACGGAACCTGTGGCCAATAAAGTTGCCTGACTTGGTGGATATGTACAATCACATCCCAGTAAGTTCCACCAACTGTACTCCAGCGTACCTGATGCAAGGAAGATCTAGTCGGTTACCCGTTGATCTGGACATGGGGGTCCTAGTACCCGAAGATACCTCACCGGATGCAGATTGGGATGCAGAGAGGCAGCGAAGGTACCGCGAAGTACAGGAGTGTGTAGAAAGAAGTCTCGCCCAGGCTAGGCAGAAACAAGAAAGGGACTACAACCAACACGCTCCTGCGATTCCCCTGTCACCTGGTGAGCAAGTACTTAAACGAAAGAGGAGATTACACAAGCTCGATGACCAATGGGAAGCGGAACCGTATACCATCCTGCCATCCGACTTCGACAACACAAAGGTCTGTCTCATCAGCAAGGACAGAGGGGAGACCTCGACAGCGGTATCCAGGGATCACCTTAAGGTCTGCCCCGATAAGTTGAGAGAGAGGGACACGGCCCCAAGAATCTCCCCGCCGGTGGGAAAGGAGAAGATGATCCATACCGTCCTTGGTGACTTTCCCCAGTCCTGGACTCAGATAAATCAGGCCATCGTGGTACCTGTTCTAACGTTTGAACAGCCGGACCCACCAGAAGCGATGGTGGTACCAGATCATCCGGCCCCGCAACCTCAACAAGCCCTACCTGAAAATGCCATGCCAACCGTTGAACCGGCAAATCCTCCCTCTGCTATCGGTGAACCTGCTGTACCCACTGTTGATAGCAGCAGCTCAGAGAGCCCCAACCTGCCAGTGCTACCTAGACTCACTAGAAGTGTAGTTAGAAGACAGTGCACTACACCAGCGGTAGCAAGCATAGCGGGCCCTGTTAGGCCAATAGCAACCCCTGCGCTGCGAAGGTCCACACGCAGCACTCAGAACCAAACTCCCCTCCGCTACAAAACTTGGAGGTATTGATAAGGGCTGCTATCTAGTTGAAAATGTTTGTGTACATATTTTTGTTACAGGTTTTAAAATGGACAATAGAGTAATGGACGGTGAATTGCTCAAAAACTTTCAAAAGGGGACCCCTTTGTTTACCCGGGGTCCCCGCTGTTTCAACCACTGAACTGAGAGTCATAAACTGTACTCTGTTCAAGAGTTCTCACCTCCCATAAAGGGAAGCACTGTTATGTTTAATTGTTATGCTATTTCAAAAATTTTGTGTGTTTCCTGTTAACATGTATTGTTGTTCTTGTTTTCCCAGTCCGGGAGTACTGGATTTAACCGGGGGGGAGTGCAGCGCCCCAGAGTCCTGGTCGTTGCAGTACTGTGGCTCCGCCACTATGGGGAGCTATGGTACGTCTGATTGCACTAAAGGAGTTTCTCTGACCAGGTAACACCTCACTACACTTCACACTCCGGCCACCAGGGGGGGTGGTCCTATCTAGTAGGCCACTCCTCACACTTTGGTAAAACTGGGGGTTGGACAGGAAGACAGGGAGAAGTAGCTGGGAAGAGCTAGTGAGAGGACCTGTCAGGGATGGGATCCTGGCAGACTCCTCAGAGCAGAACTAACCAGTGAACAACGGGAATACAGAAAAGAGGAATTAGGACCAGAAGGAGTCGTGCTGTTAGACCGAGGCAACATCCTTCTGAGGCGCAAACAGTCGGTGGCCGGAACGCCGAGCAAGTAAGAGACTCTAAGTACTACTGCAAACCACGGCAGGACAGCCAATTATAGATTGGCTGTCTCACACAAATCACCTAAGCAGACAACGGAGGCAGCTGTGGGAGAGGGGCGACTCTAGGGTCCCGGAAGAACTCCAGGCCTGCCCTGTCATATGGGTGCGTCCTACCATATCACCTGGGGGACGGAGAGAACGAACATCAGAGACAGACAGATTCAGTTGTGAGGACTATCCCGGGAGCTCAGCAGGGAAGGACTACAACACCCAGCGCTAGAAGGTAGATACTGATTCCCACCTGTAAAGAGAACTCCTGATATGCCTTTGGACCGGCCGGCCTCTGACAACCCGGCGGACAGCGCTCTGGACTGAGGTCTCTAAAACCTTCAGTAAAGAGGTAAAGAGACTGCAACCTGGTGTCCTCGTTATTTACTGCACCGCACCATCTACACCCGTCACATCATTCACTGTGCGCCCCTCGGCAGGGTCACGGACCGGGGCCTAGCCACCGTGACAACCCCAGAGCAGAGACTCACAGGCCCGGTACCGGGTACCCCTCGGCCCTGCGGCGGTGGGGGCGCTACATGATCACCACAACTACAGCTCACAACCTCATCACCACAATCACAGGTAGATGATCACAATTACTCAGCCCAATCACCACAATCACAGGCAGATCATCACAGTCACACAGCCTGATCACCACAACCAAAAGGATTGGAAAAACTTGTTCCGTGTCATTGGGATTAGAACACACACTTTCCTACCCACTTTGTACACTCATGACATTACAGTCGTGCTACAGCTTCTGGCTGGCCTGGGCCTCCACTAGATTCTGATGCACTAGCCGCATTATTGACTATGGCATACTCGATCGGGGGTGTTTACTCCCTTTCCCAGGATTCCCTTACCATGACCAGGGGCCCCCACACTGTACTACCTCTCTGTACCTACCTTCCCTCAGCAGATGTGGAAGGTACATTCCCAGTCACACTCATTGACTCAATCAACATCTACAGGATCTGCTTAAAGGAACCATTGAATTGTTCACACAAACCATTAGTCTGTGAGTGATACAAGCTTGATAACCCTAAGGTGCTGCACCTGCAATGTATTACAGAAGGCCTGTCATGGGGTTACTGCGACAGTGTGTAGCCAGAATACCGCAGTGTCTGATTGCTCCTACTCTGGTGCTAAGAGAAGCAATTCTTCATTTTAAATGTGTTTATTCTTTCTGGCAGAACAGGGGTTAATCGGCCAAGTTGGAAATCACTGTGTTCACAGATGAGCTCGGTTAGCCTCTCCTTTCCTTTTTATAATCTGGGCTCTGTTATAAATCCTTGTCAGAGCTAGCATTTGCTGCATGGCTAACGGAGAGGAGTTCATATGAGAAGGGGAGATGGAGGAGTTATTAGTGACTGTTGCTTAGTTTGTATGTGTGGTAATTCCTTATCTTTCTCTATTTTGGTTCATTCCCTTACCTTCACACCCCAGTACACTCCTCTGTTATATGTGAGTGAATATTTTCTATGCCTGGAGTTTTCTGTTAACCCTTGTTTGTGTTGCCTTGTTTGTCGGGTTGGTGTACTACAGTGCACAGCAGCGCCTCTCTTCCCTGGGTGAGGGAAGAGAACTGACGGAGGGCTAACTCAGGAGATATGGCAAGGGTGGAGGCCCCCGTATCTTCACCTTCAGAAGTATCCATAGGAGTAGGGCGAGCTAGGGCGCACCCTAGTGTTAAGGACAGGGAAGGAGCCCCGGGTCACCCGACAGCTGTGTCGTGACAAGGCCTGCATTAAATGACACATGAACTGAGTCCCCTGATCTGTAAACATCTCCCTGGGAAATCTTACTCAAGAAAATATGTCCAAAAGAGCATCTGCTGCCTTATCGACCCTAATTGAGGACAGAGCCACTGTCTCTGGGTACCGGGTAGCATAGTCTACCACAGTAGGGATGAAACATTTTCCAAAGCTGCTGGTGATGGCCAGTGACCCAACGATGTCCACAACAATTCTCTGGAAACGTTCCTCTATCACCGGGAAAGGAATCGGGAATTTTGGGAGAAGGCCAGTACTTCCCCACTCTTTCACCTGTGATACAAGAGTAGCAGTAGTTGGTAACATCTGTCCCCATTTTGGGCCAATAGAAGTGGTGGGACAGCAGGGCCTTGGTTTTGCTGACCCCCAAGTATCCACCTAGTGGAATCTCATGGGCAATCTGCAACAACTCCTCCCTAAACCTATAGGGCACAACCACAGCAGTTGTCTTTCCTTCAGCCACTCCTGTTGGTAGGTTACAGGGAACAGTCTCCTGATATAACCTCCCGTATTCCCAGAATACCCTCTCTTCGTCGGACTCGGAGATGGGCTTCTCTGAGATCTGCAAGGTCCAGCTATGCCTCTAGGCTGGCAGTTGAGTGCAAAGCCACCTGGACCTCCAGGCTAGAGACAGCCATAAGCGACATTGAGGCCCAATCTCACTGGAACTTGCTCTGGGTTCAAGACCGATTCTGCTACCCTACTGAATAATGAGGGTCCTGGAGGCAGCCCTTTACTAACATTCTGGTCACTGACATCAGGTAAGAGTGGCTATGTAGGCCGTTTCCCCAGGGAGTAAGACCTTCCCACCTTCCTGACAGGCTGTGCATACCACTTTTCACCATCCTGACAGGCTATGGGTACCACTTTCGCATACTGTACTTCCCTAATACCTCTGTAGTGCTAATCATGTGCCAGCTACCACCGGCGATGTCACTGTCCATCATGACACTGGCCAGATGCACAGGGCCACCTACTTCATCACTGTGATTGTTCCCATCACCCTTAGCACTGATTCTCGCTCCTTTGAGGGGATTCTCAGCAGTATCACGGCAAATGGCTTCAGTTCTCCTGAATCACCTTAAGTACCACATCTGGGAGAGTTGTCAGTGACATATTGAGCAACCATCAGTCTCAGATTGGTCCCCAATAAAACATTTGTGGGGAGGTTCTTGAACATCCCCACTTCCCTCAACTCCCTTCCAGCACCCTAGTCTAGGAAAACACAAGCCATCTGCAAAGATGAGTGAACACCCCAGTACCGGTGACACTCAGGGTCTTCTGCCTCTCTTGGCAGGCGATGCTAATTTGTCCAGTTTGGCTGCAGGTAAAGCACTGGTGAGAATCAGATGCAGACTGGGTGCTAGAAGGTGGGGCAGGACCCCCGAGGATCATCTGGCAGGGGCGCTGGTTGTCGGCTTACCCACTTTCTAGCTGGTGATGGCTGACTTATGCACCTCAGATATATAGTTAGCCTCATAGGTATCAGTAATCTGTGCGGCCTTGTCGGCCTCTGTGGTTCCCGGTCCATCACAATCTGTTGCACCTTCACAGGGCAAAGATGAAAAAAATTGATCTCATCACAATCACACAGTCTAATCACCACATTCACAGGCAGATCAGCACAATCACGCAACCTGATTAGCACAATCATACTGCCTGATCACCACAACCACACAGCCTGATCAGCACAATCCCACAACCTGATGATCACAATCACACACCCAGATCACAAATACAGCCAGATCATCACAACCACACAGCCAGATCACCACACTTACAGGCAGATCATCACAATCGCACAACCTGATCACCACAATCACTCAGTCTGATCACCACAACCACACAGCTAGATCATCACTATTACAGGCAGATCACCACAATCACACGGCCTGATAACCACAACCACACAGTCAGATCACCACAATCACACGGCCCGATCTCCACAATCACACGGCCCGATCTCCACAATCACACGGCCCGATCTCCACAATCACACGGCCTGACCACCACAATCACACGGCCTGACCACCACAATCACACGGCCTGATCTCCACAATCACACGGCCTGACCTCCACAATCACACGGCCTGACCACCACAATCACACGGCCTGACCACCACAATCACACGGCCTGACCACCACAATCACACGGCCTGACCACCACAATCACACGGACTGAACAACAGAATCACATGGCATGACCACCACAATCACACGGCCTGACCACCACAATCATAAGGCCTGACCACCACAATCACACAGAAGCCTAGATCTCTGTCCATCCTCTATGACCTCAGCGTACAGCAGCCTAGATCTCTGTCCATCCTCTGTGACCTCAGCGTACAGCAGCTTAGATCTCTGTCCATCCTCTATGACCTCAGCGTACAGCAGCCTAGATCTCTGTCCATCCTCTATGACCTCAGCGTACAGCAGCCTAGATCTCCATCCATCCTCTATGACCTCAGCGTACAGGAGCCTAGATCTCTGTCCATCCTCTGTGACCTCAGCGTACAGAAGCCTAGATCTCCATCCATCCTCTATGACCTCAGCGTACAGCAGCCTAGATCTCCGTCCATCCTCTATGACCTCAGCATACAGCAGCCTAGATCTCTGTCCATCCTCTATGACCTCAGCGTACAGGAGCCTAGATCTCTGTCCATCCTCTGTGACCTCAGCGTACAGCAGCCTAGGTCTCTGTCCATACTCTATGACCTCAGCGTACAGCAGCCTAGATCTCAGTCCATCCTCTATGACCTCAGCGTACAGCAGCCTAGATCTCCGTCCATCCTCTATGACCTCAGCGTACAGGAGCCTAGATCTCCGTCCATCCTCTATGGCCTCAGCGTACAGCAGCCTAGATCTCTTTCCATCCTCTGTGACCTCAGCGTACAGCAGCCTAGATATCTGTCCATACTCTATGACCTCAGCGTACAGCAGCCTAGATCTCTGTCCATCCTCTGTGACCTCAGCGTACAGCAGCCTAGATCTCTGTCCATCCTCTGTGACCTCAGCGTACAGCAGCCTAGATCTCTGTCCATCCTCTATGACCTCAGCGTACAGCAGCCTAGATCTCTGTCCTCTTCTGTGACCTCAGCGTACAGCAGCCTAGATCAGTCCATCCTCTATGACCTCAGCGTACAGCAGCCTAGGTCTCTGTCCATCCTCAATGACCTCAGCGTACAGCAGCTTAGATCTCCGTCCATCCTCTATGACCTCAGTGTACAGCAGCCTAGATCTCCGTCCATCCTCTATGACCTCAGCGTACAGCAGCCTAGATCTCCGTCCATCCTCTATGACTTCAGCGTACAGCAGCCTAGATCTCCGACCATCCTCTATGACCTCAGCGTACAGCAGCCTAGATCTCTGTCCATCCTCTATGACCTCAGCGTACAGCAGCCTAGATCTCTGTCCATCCTCTATGACCTCAGCGTACAGGAGCCTAGATCTCTGTCCATCCTCTGTGACCTCAGCGTACAGCAGCCTAGATCTCCGTCCATCCTCTGTGACCTCAGCGTACAGCAGCCTAGATCTCAGTCCATCCTCTATGACCTCAGCGTACAGCAGCCTAGATCTCCGTCCATCCTCTATGACCTCAGCGTACAGGAGCCTAGGTCTCTGTCCATCCTCTATGACCTCAGCGTACAGCAGCCTAGATCTCTGTCCATCCTCTATGACCTCAGCGTACAGCAGCCTAGATCTATGTCCATCCTCTGTGACCTCAACGTACAGCAGCCTAGATCTCTGTCCATCCTCTATGACCTCAGCGTACAGCAGCCTAGATCTCTGTCCATCCTCTGTGAACTCAGCGTACAGCAGCCTAGATCTCTGTCTATCCTCTATGACCTCAGCGTACAGCAGCCTAGATCTCTGTCCATCCTCAATGACCTGAGCGTACGGGAGCCTAGATCTCTGTCCATCCTCTATGACCTCAGCGTACAGGAGCCTAGATCTCTGTCCATCCTCTGTGACCTCAGCGTACAGCAGCCTAGATCTCCGTCAATCCTCTGTGACCTCAGCGTACAGCAGCCTAGATCTCCGTCAATCCTCTGTGACCTCAGCGTACAGCAGCCTAGATCTCAGTCCATCCTCTATGACCTCAGCGTACAGCAGCCTAGATCTCCGTCCATCCTCTATGACCTCAGCGTACAGGAGCCTAGGTCTCTGTCCATCCTCTATGACCTCAGCGTACAGCAGCCTAGATCTCTGTCCATCCTCTATGACCTCAGCGTACAGCAGCCTAGATCTCTGTCCATCCTCTGTGACCTCAGCGTACAGCAGCCTAGATCTCTGTCCATCCTCTGTGACCTCAGCTTACAGCAGCCTAGATCTCTGTCTATCCTCTATGACCTCAGCGTACAGCAGCCTAGATCTCTGTCCATCCTCTGTGACCTCAGCGTACAGCAGCCTAGATCTCTGTCCATCCTCTATGACCTCAGCGTACAGCAGCCTAGATCTCTGTCCATCCTCTATGACCTCAGCGTACAGGAGCCTAGATCTCTGTCCATCCTCAATGACCTCAGCGTACAGCAGCCTAGATGTCTGTCCATCCTCTGTGACCTCAGCGTACAGCAGCCTAGATCTCTGTCCATCCTCTGTGACCTCAGCGTACAGCAGCCTAGATCTCCATCCATCCTCAATGACCTCAGCGTACAGCAGACTAGATGTCTGTCCATCCTCTGTGACCTCAGCGTACAGCAGCCTAGATCTCTGTCCATCCTCTATGACCTCAGCGTACAGCAGCCTAGATCTCCATCCATCCTCTATGACCTCAGCGTACAGCAGCCTAGATCTTTGTCCATCCTCTATGACCTCAGCGTACAGCAGCCTAGATCTCTGTCCATCCTCTATGACCTCAGCATACAGCAGCCTAGATCTCTGTCCATCCTCTATGACCTCAGCGTACAGGAGCCTAGATCTCTGTCCATCCTCTGTGACCTCAGCGTACAGCAGCCTAGGTCTCTGTCCATCCTCTATGACCTCAGCGTACAGCAGCCTAGATCTCAGTCCATCCTCTATGACCTCAGCGTACAGCAGCCTAGATCTCCGTCCATCCTCTATGACCTCAGCGTACAGGAGCCTAGATCTCCGTCCATCCTCTATGACCTCAGCGTACAGCAGCCTAGATCTATGTCCATCCTCTGTGACCTCAGCGTACAGCAGCCTAGATCTCTGTCCATCCTCTATGACCTCAGCATACAGCAGCCTAGATCTCTGTCCATCCTCTGTGACCTCAGCGTACAGCAGCCTAGATCTCTGTCCATCCTCTGTGACCTCAGCGTACAGCAGCCTAGATCTCTGTCCATCCTCTATGACCTCAGCATACAGCAGCCTAGATCTCTGTCCATCCTCTATGACCTCAGCGTACAGGAGCCTAGATCTCTGTCCATCCTCTGTGACCTCAGCGTACAGAAGCCTAGATCTCCATCCATCCTCTATGACCTCAGCGTACAGCAGCCTAGATCTCCGTCCATCCTCTATGACCTCAGCATACAGCAGCCTAGATCTCTGTCCATCCTCTATGACCTCAGCGTACAGGAGCCTAGATCTCTGTCCATCCTCTGTGACCTCAGCGTACAGCAGCCTAGGTCTCTGTCCATACTCTATGACCTCAGCGTACAGCAGCCTAGATCTCAGTCCATCCTCTATGACCTCAGCGTACAGCAGCCTAGATCTCCGTCCATCCTCTATGACCTCAGCGTACAGGAGCCTAGATCTCCGTCCATCCTCTATGGCCTCAGCGTACAGCAGCCTAGATCTCTGTCCATCCTCTGTGACCTCAGCGTACAGCAGCCTAGATATCTGTCCATACTCTATGACCTCAGCGTACAGCAGCCTAGATCTCTGTCCATCCTCTGTGACCTCAGCGTACAGCAGCCTAGATCTCTGTCCATCCTCTGTGACCTCAGCGTACAGCAGCCTAGATCTCTGTCCATCCTCTATGACCTCAGCGTACTGCAGCCTAGATCTCTGTCCTCTTCTGTGACCTCAGCGTACAGCAGCCTAGATCAGTCCATCCTCTATGACCTCAGCGTACAGCAGCCTAGGTCTCTGTCCATCCTCAATGACCTCAGCGTACAGCAGCTTAGATCTCCGTCCATCCTCTATGACCTCAGTGTACAGCAGCCTAGATCTCTGTCCATCCTCTGTGAACTCAGCGTACAGCAGCCTAGATCTCTGTCTATCCTCTATGACCTCAGCGTACAGCAGCCTAGATCTCTGTCCATCCTCAATGACCTGAGCGTACGGGAGCCTAGATCTCTGTCCATACTTTATGACCTCAGCGTACAGCAGCCTAGATCTCTGTCCATCCTCTATGACCTCAGCGTACAGGAGCCTAGATCTCTGTCCATCCTCTGTGACCTCAGCGTACAGCAGCCTAGATCTCCGTCAATCCTCTGTGACCTCAGCGTACAGCAGCCTAGATCTCCGTCAATCCTCTGTGACCTCAGCGTACAGCAGCCTAGATCTCAGTCCATCCTCTATGACCTCAGCGTACAGCAGCCTAGATCTCCGTCCATCCTCTATGACCTCAGCGTACAGGAGCCTAGGTCTCTGTCCATCCTCTATGACCTCAGCGTACAGCAGCCTAGATCTCTGTCCATCCTCTATGACCTCAGCGTACAGCAGCCTAGATCTCTGTCCATCCTCTGTGACCTCAGCATACAGCAGCCTAGATCTCTGTCCATCCTCTGTGACCTCAGCTTACAGCAGCCTAGATCTCTGTCTATCCTCTATGACCTCAGCGTACAGCAGCCTAGATCTCTGTCCATCCTCTGTGACCTCAGCGTACAGCAGCCTAGATCTCTGTCCATCCTCTATGACCTCAGCGTACAGCAGCCTAGATCTCTGTCCATCCTCTATGACCTCAGCGTACAGGAGCCTAGATCTCTGTCCATCCTCAATGACCTCAGCGTACAGCAGCCTAGATGTCTGTCCATCCTCTGTGACCTCAGCGTACAGCAGCCTAGATCTCTGTCCATCCTCTGTGACCTCAGCATACAGCAGCCTAGATCTCCATCCATCCTCAATGACCTCAGCGTACAGCAGACTAGATGTCTGTCCATCCTCTGTGACCTCAGCGTACAGCAGCCTAGATCTCTGTCCATCCTCTGTGACCTCAGCGTACAGCAGCCTAGATCTCCATCCATCCTCTATGACCTCAGCGTACAGGAGCCTAGATCTCTGTCCATCCTCTATGACCTCAGCGTACAGCAGCCTAGATCTCAGTCCATCCTCTATGACCTCAGCGTACAGCAGCCTAGATCTCCGTCCATCCTCTATGACCTCAGCGTACAGGAGCCTAGGTCTCTGTCCATCCTCTATGACCTCAGTGTACAGCAGCCTAGATCTCTGTCCATCCTCTATGACCTCAGCGTACAGCAGCCTAGATCTCCATCCATCCTCTATGACCTCAGCGTACAGCAGCCTAGATCTTTGTCCATCCTCTATGACCTCAGCGTACAGCAGCCTAGATCTCTGTCCATCCTCTATTGCCTCAGCATACAGCAGCCTAGATCTCTGTCCATCCTCTATGACCTCAGCGTACAGGAGCCTAGATCTCTGTCCATCCTCTGTGACCTCAGCGTACAGCAGCCTAGGTCTCTGTCCATCCTCTATGACCTCAGCGTACAGCAGCCTAGATCTCAGTCCATCCTCTATGACCTCAGCGTACAGCAGCCTAGATCTCCGTCCATCCTCTATGACCTCAGCGTACAGGAGCCTAGATCTCCGTCCATCCTCTATGACCTCAGCGTACAGCAGCCTAGATCTATGTCCATCCTCTGTGACCTCAGCGTACAGCAGCCTAGATCTCTGTCAATTCTCTATGACCTCAGCGTACAGCAGCCTAGATCTCTGTCCATCCTCTGTGACCTCAGCGTACAGCAGCCTAGATCTCTGTCCATCCTCTGTGACCTCAGCGTACAGCAGCCTAGATCTCTGTCCATCCTCTATGACCTCAGCGTACAGCAGCCTAGATCTCTGTCCATCTTCTGTGACCTCAGCGTACAGCAGCCTAGATCTCTGTCCATCCTCAATGACCTCAGCGTACGGGAGCCTAGATCTCTGTCCATACTCTATGACCTCAGCGTACAGCAGCCTAGATCTCTGTCCATCCTCTGTAACCTCAGCGTACAGCAGCCTAGATCTCTGTCCATCCTCTATGACCTCAGCATACAGGAGCCTAGATCTCTGTCCATCCTCAATTACCTCAACGTACAGCAGCCTAGATCTCTGTCCATCCTCTATGACCTCAGCGCACAGGAGCCTAGATCTCTGTCCATCCTCAATGACCTCAGCATACAGCAGCCTAGATCTCTGTCCATCCTCTGTGACCTCAGCATACAGCAGCCTAGATCTCTGTCCATCCTCTCTGACCTCAGCGTATAGGAGCCTAGATCTCTGTCCATCCTCAATGGCCTCAGCGTACAGCAGCCTAGATCTCTGTCCATCCTCTGTGACCTCAGCATACAGCAGCCTAGATCTCTGTCCATCCTCTCTGACCTCAGCGTATAGGAGCCTAGATCTCTGTCCATCCTCAATGACCTCAGCGTACAGCAGCCTAGATCTCTGTCCATCCTCTGTGACCTCAGCGTACAGCAGCCTAGATCTCCGTCCATCCTCTATGACCTCAGCTTACAGCAGCCTAGATCTCCGTCCATCCTCTGTGACCTCAGCGTACAGCAGCCTAGATCTCCGTCCATCCTCTATGACCTCAGGGTACAGCAGCCTAGGTCTCTGTCCATCCTCTATGACCTCAGCGTACAGCAGCCTAGATCCCTGTCCATTATCTATGACCTCAGCGTACAGCAGCCTAGATCTCCGTCCATCCTCTATGACCTCAGCGTACAGCAGCCTAGATCTTTGTCCATCCTCTATGACCTCAGCGTACGGCAGCCTAGATCTCTGTCCATCCTCTATGACCTCAGCGTACAGCAGCCTAGATCTCTGTCCATCCTCTGTGACCTCAACGTACAGCAGCCTAGATCTCCGTCCATCCTCTATGACCTCAGCGTACAGCAGCCTAGGTCTCTGTCCATCCTCTATGACCTCAGCGTACAGCAGCCTAGATCTCTGTCCATCCTCTATGACCTCAGCGTACAGCAGCCTAGATCTCTGTCCATCCTCTATGACCTCAGCGTACAGCAGCCTAGATCTCTGTCCATCCTCTATGACCTCAGCGTACAGCAGCCTAGATCTCTGTCCATCCTCTGTGACCTCAACGTACAGCAGTCTAGATCTCTGTCCATCCTCTATGACCTCAGCGTACAGCAGCCTAGATCTCTATCCATCCTCTGTGACCTCAGCGTACAGCAGCCTAGATCTCTGTCCATCCTCTATGACCTCAGCGTACAGCAGCCTAGATCTCTGTCCATCCTCAATGACCTCAGCGTACGGAAGCCTAGATCTCTGTCCATCCTCTATGACCTCAGCGTACAGGAGCCTAGATCTCTGTCCATCCTCTGTGACCTCAGCGTACAGCAGCCTAGGTCTCTGTCCATCCTCTATGACCTCAGCGTACAGCAGCCTAGATCTCAGTCCATCCTCTATGACCTCAGCGTACAGCAGCCTAGATCTCCGTCCATCCTCTATGACCTCAGCGTACAGGAGCCTAGATCTCCGTCCATCCTCTATGACCTCAGCGTACAGCAGCCTAGATCTATGTCCATCCTCTGTGACCTCAGCGTACAGCAGCCTAGATCTCTGTCCATCCTCTATGACCTCAGCATACAGCAGCCTAGATCTCTGTCCATCCTCTGTGACCTCAGCGTACAGCAGCCTAGATCTCTGTCCATCCTCTGTGACCTCAGCGTACAGCAGCCTAGATCTCTGTCCATCCTCTATGACCTCAGCATACAGCAGCCTAGATCTCTGTCCATCCTCTATGACCTCAGCGTACAGGAGCCTAGATCTCTGTCCATCCTCTGTGACCTCAGCGTACAGAAGCCTAGATCTCCATCCATCCTCTATGACCTCAGCGTACAGCAGCCTAGATCTCCGTCCATCCTCTATGACCTCAGCATACAGCAGCCTAGATCTCTGTCCATCCTCTATGACCTCAGCGTACAGGAGCCTAGATCTCTGTCCATCCTCTGTGACCTCAGCGTACAGCAGCCTAGGTCTCTGTCCATACTCTATGACCTCAGCGTACAGCAGCCTAGATCTCAGTCCATCCTCTATGACCTCAGCGTACAGCAGCCTAGATCTCCGTCCATCCTCTATGACCTCAGCGTACAGGAGCCTAGATCTCCGTCCATCCTCTATGGCCTCAGCGTACAGCAGCCTAGATCTCTGTCCATCCTCTGTGACCTCAGCGTACAGCAGCCTAGATATCTGTCCATACTCTATGACCTCAGCGTACAGCAGCCTAGATCTCTGTCCATCCTCTGTGACCTCAGCGTACAGCAGCCTAGATCTCTGTCCATCCTCTGTGACCTCAGCGTACAGCAGCCTAGATCTCTGTCCATCCTCTATGACCTCAGCGTACTGCAGCCTAGATCTCTGTCCTCTTCTGTGACCTCAGCGTACAGCAGCCTAGATCAGTCCATCCTCTATGACCTCAGCGTACAGCAGCCTAGGTCTCTGTCCATCCTCAATGACCTCAGCGTACAGCAGCTTAGATCTCCGTCCATCCTCTATGACCTCAGTGTACAGCAGCCTAGATCTCTGTCCATCCTCTGTGAACTCAGCGTACAGCAGCCTAGATCTCTGTCTATCCTCTATGACCTCAGCGTACAGCAGCCTAGATCTCTGTCCATCCTCAATGACCTGAGCGTACGGGAGCCTAGATCTCTGTCCATACTTTATGACCTCAGCGTACAGCAGCCTAGATCTCTGTCCATCCTCTATGACCTCAGCGTACAGGAGCCTAGATCTCTGTCCATCCTCTGTGACCTCAGCGTACAGCAGCCTAGATCTCCGTCAATCCTCTGTGACCTCAGCGTACAGCAGCCTAGATCTCCGTCAATCCTCTGTGACCTCAGCGTACAGCAGCCTAGATCTCAGTCCATCCTCTATGACCTCAGCGTACAGCAGCCTAGATCTCCGTCCATCCTCTATGACCTCAGCGTACAGGAGCCTAGGTCTCTGTCCATCCTCTATGACCTCAGCGTACAGCAGCCTAGATCTCTGTCCATCCTCTATGACCTCAGCGTACAGCAGCCTAGATCTCTGTCCATCCTCTGTGACCTCAGCATACAGCAGCCTAGATCTCTGTCCATCCTCTGTGACCTCAGCTTACAGCAGCCTAGATCTCTGTCTATCCTCTATGACCTCAGCGTACAGCAGCCTAGATCTCTGTCCATCCTCTGTGACCTCAGCGTACAGCAGCCTAGATCTCTGTCCATCCTCTATGACCTCAGCGTACAGCAGCCTAGATCTCTGTCCATCCTCTATGACCTCAGCGTACAGGAGCCTAGATCTCTGTCCATCCTCAATGACCTCAGCGTACAGCAGCCTAGATGTCTGTCCATCCTCTGTGACCTCAGCGTACAGCAGCCTAGATCTCTGTCCATCCTCTGTGACCTCAGCATACAGCAGCCTAGATCTCCATCCATCCTCAATGACCTCAGCGTACAGCAGACTAGATGTCTGTCCATCCTCTGTGACCTCAGCGTACAGCAGCCTAGATCTCTGTCCATCCTCTGTGACCTCAGCGTACAGCAGCCTAGATCTCCATCCATCCTCTATGACCTCAGCGTACAGGAGCCTAGATCTCTGTCCATCCTCTATGACCTCAGCGTACAGCAGCCTAGATCTCAGTCCATCCTCTATGACCTCAGCGTACAGCAGCCTAGATCTCCGTCCATCCTCTATGACCTCAGCGTACAGGAGCCTAGGTCTCTGTCCATCCTCTATGACCTCAGTGTACAGCAGCCTAGATCTCTGTCCATCCTCTATGACCTCAGCGTACAGCAGCCTAGATCTCCATCCATCCTCTATGACCTCAGCGTACAGCAGCCTAGATCTTTGTCCATCCTCTATGACCTCAGCGTACAGCAGCCTAGATCTCTGTCCATCCTCTATTGCCTCAGCATACAGCAGCCTAGATCTCTGTCCATCCTCTATGACCTCAGCGTACAGGAGCCTAGATCTCTGTCCATCCTCTGTGACCTCAGCGTACAGCAGCCTAGGTCTCTGTCCATCCTCTATGACCTCAGCGTACAGCAGCCTAGATCTCAGTCCATCCTCTATGACCTCAGCGTACAGCAGCCTAGATCTCCGTCCATCCTCTATGACCTCAGCGTACAGGAGCCTAGATCTCCGTCCATCCTCTATGACCTCAGCGTACAGCAGCCTAGATCTATGTCCATCCTCTGTGACCTCAGCGTACAGCAGCCTAGATCTCTGTCAATCCTCTATGACCTCAGCGTACAGCAGCCTAGATCTCTGTCCATCCTCTGTGACCTCAGCGTACAGCAGCCTAGATCTCTGTCCATCCTCTGTGACCTCAGCGTACAGCAGCCTAGATCTCTGTCCATCCTCTATGACCTCAGCGTACAGCAGCCTAGATCTCTGTCCATCTTCTGTGACCTCAGCGTACAGCAGCCTAGATCTCTGTCCATCCTCAATGACCTCAGCGTACGGGAGCCTAGATCTCTGTCCATACTCTATGACCTCAGCGTACAGCAGCCTAGATCTCTGTCCATCCTCTGTAACCTCAGCGTACAGCAGCCTAGATCTCTGTCCATCCTCTATGACCTCAGCATACAGGAGCCTAGATCTCTGTCCATCCTCAATTACCTCAACGTACAGCAGCCTAGATCTCTGTCCATCCTCTATGACCTCAGCGCACAGGAGCCTAGATCTCTGTCCATCCTCAATGACCTCAGCATACAGCAGCCTAGATCTCTGTCCATCCTCTGTGACCTCAGCATACAGCAGCCTAGATCTCTGTCCATCCTCTCTGACCTCAGCGTATAGGAGCCTAGATCTCTGTCCATCCTCAATGGCCTCAGCGTACAGCAGCCTAGATCTCTGTCCATCCTCTGTGACCTCAGCATACAGCAGCCTAGATCTCTGTCCATCCTCTCTGACCTCAGCGTATAGGAGCCTAGATCTCTGTCCATCCTCAATGACCTCAGCGTACAGCAGCCTAGATCTCTGTCCATCCTCTGTGACCTCAGCGTACAGCAGCCTAGATCTCCGTCCATCCTCTATGACCTCAGCTTACAGCAGCCTAGATCTCCGTCCATCCTCTGTGACCTCAGCGTACAGCAGCCTAGATCTCCGTCCATCCTCTATGACCTCAGGGTACAGCAGCCTAGGTCTCTGTCCATCCTCTATGACCTCAGCGTACAGCAGCCTAGATCCCTGTCCATTATCTATGACCTCAGCGTACAGCAGCCTAGATCTCCGTCCATCCTCTATGACCTCAGCGTACAGCAGCCTAGATCTTTGTCCATCCTCTATGACCTCAGCGTACGGCAGCCTAGATCTCTGTCCATCCTCTATGACCTCAGCGTACAGCAGCCTAGATCTCTGTCCATCCTCTGTGACCTCAACGTACAGCAGCCTAGATCTCCGTCCATCCTCTATGACCTCAGCGTACAGCAGCCTAGGTCTCTGTCCATCCTCTATGACCTCAGCGTACAGCAGCCTAGATCTCTGTCCATCCTCTATGACCTCAGCGTACAGCAGCCTAGATCTCTGTCCATCCTCTATGACCTCAGCGTACAGCAGCCTAGATCTCTGTCCATCCTCTATGACCTCAGCGTACAGCAGCCTAGATCTCTGTCCATCCTCTGTGACCTCAACGTACAGCAGTCTAGATCTCTGTCCATCCTCTATGACCTCAGCGTACAGCAGCCTAGATCTCTATCCATCCTCTGTGACCTCAGCGTACAGCAGCCTAGATCTCTGTCCATCCTCTATGACCTCAGCGTACAGCAGCCTAGATCTCTGTCCATCCTCAATGACCTCAGCGTACGGAAGCCTAGATCTCTGTCCATACTCTATGACCTCAGCGTACAGCAGCCTAGATCTCTGTCCATCCTCTATGACCTCAGCGTACAGCAGCCTAGATCCCTGTCCATCCTCTATAACCTCAGCGTACAGCAGCCTAGATCTCCGTCCATCCTCTATGACCTCAGCGTACAGCAGCCTAGATCTCTGTCCATCCTCTATGACCTCAGCGTACAGCAGCCTAGATCTCTGTCCATCCTCTATGACCTCAGCGTACAGCAGCCTAGATCTCCGTCCATCCTCTATGACTTCAGCATACAGCAGCCTAGATCTCCGTCCATCCTCTATGACCTCAGCGTACAGCAGCCTAGATCTCTGTCCATCCTCTATGACCTCAGCGTACAGCAGCCTAGATCTCCGTCCATCCTCTATGACTTCAGCGTACAGCAGCCTAGATCTCCGTCCATCCTCTATGACCTCAGCGTACAGCAGCCTAGATCTCTGTCCATCCTCTATGACCTCAGCGTACAGCATCCTAGATCTCTGTCCATCCTCTATGACCTCAGCGTACAGCAGCCTAGATCTCTGTCCATCCTCTGTGACCTCAGCGTACAGCAGCCTAGATCTCTGTCCATCCTCTATGACCTCAGCGTACAGCAGCCTAGATCTCTGTCCATCCTCTGTGACCTCAGCGTACATCAGCCTAGATCTCTGTCCATCCTCTATGACCTCAGCGTACAGCAGCCTAGATCTCTGTCCATCCTCAATTACCTCAGCGTACGGGAGCCTAGATCTCTGTCCATACTGTATGACCTCAGCGTACAGCAGCCTAGATCTCTGTCCATCCTCTATGACCTCAGCGTACAGCAGCCTAGATCTCTGTCCATCCTCTATGGCCTCAGCGTACAGCAGCCTAGATCTCCGTCAATCCTCTGTGACCTCAGCGTACAGCAGCCTAGATCTCAGTCCATCCTCTATGACCTCAGCGTACAGCAGCCTAGATCTCCGTCCATCCTCTATGACCTCAGCATACAGGAGCCTAGGTCTCTGTCCATCCTCTATGACCTCAGCGTACAGCAGCCTAGATCTCTGTCCATCCTCTATGACCTCAGCGTACAGCAGCCTAGATCTCTGTCCATCCTCTGTGACCTCAGCGTACAGCAGCCTAGATCTCTGTCCATCCTCTATGACCTCAGCGTACAGCAGCCTAGATCTCTGTCTATCCTCTATGACCTCAGCTTACAGCAGCCTAGATCTCTGTCCATCCTCTGTGACCTCAGCGTACAGCAGCCTAGATCTCTGTCCATCCTCTATGACCTCAGCGTACAGCAGCCTAGATCTCTGTCCATCCTCTGTGACCTCAGCGTACAGCAGCCTAGATCTCTGTCCATCCTCTATGACCTCAGCGTACAGCAGCCTAGATCTCTGTCCATCCTCTGTGACCTCAGCGTACAGCAGCCTAGATCTCCGTCCATCCTCTGTGACCTCAGCGTACAGCAGCCTAGATCTCAGTCCATCCTCTATGACCTCAGCGTACAGCAGCCTAAATCTCCGTCCATCCTCTATGACCTCAGCGTACAGCAACCTAGATCTCTGGCCATCCTCTATGACCTCAGCGTACAGCAGCCTAGATCTCTGTCCATCTTCTGTGACCTCAGCGTACAGCAGCCTAGATCTCTGTCCATCCTCTATGACCTCAGCGTACAGCAGCCTAGATCTCTGTCCATCCTCTATGACCTCAGTGTACAGCAGCCTAGATCTCTGTCCATCCTCTGTGACCTCAGCGTACAGCAGCCCAGATCTCTGTCCATCCTCTATGACCTCAGCATACAGCAGCCTAGATCTCTGTCCATCCTCAATGACCTCAGCGTACAGCAGCCTAGATCTCTGTCCATCCTCTGTGACCTCAGCGTACAGCAGCCTAGATCTCTGTCCATCCTCTGTGACCTCAGCGTACAGCAGCCTAGATCTCTGTCTATCCTCTATGACCTCAGCGTACAGCAGCCTAGATCTCTGTCCATCCTCTGTGACCTCAGCGTACAGCAGCCTAGATCTCTGTCCATCCTCTCTGACCTCAGCGTACAGCAGCCTAGATCTCTGTCCATCCTCAATGACCTCAGCGTACGGGAGCCTAGATCTCTGTCCATACTCTATGACCTCAGCGTACAGCAGCCTAGATCTCTGTCCATCCTCTATGACCTCAGCGTACAGGAGCCTAGATCTCTGTCCATCCTCAATGACCTCAGCGTACAGCAGCCTAGATCTCTGTCCATCCTCTGTGACCTCAGCGTACAGCAGCCTAGATCTCCGTCCATCCTCTATGACCTCAGCTTACAGCAGCCTAGATCTCCGTCCATCCTCTGTGACCTCAGCGTACAGCAGCCTAGATCTCCGTCCATCCTCTATGACCTCAGGGTACAGCAGCCTAGATCTCTGTCCATTATCTATGACCTCAGCGTACACCAGCCTAGGTCTCTGTCCATCCTCTATGACCTCAGCATACAGCAGCCTAGATCTCTGTCCATTATCTATGACCTCAGCGTACAGCAGCCTAGATCTCCGTCCATCCTCTATGACCTCAGCGTACAGCAGCCTAGATCTTTGTCCATCCTCTATGACCTCAGCGTACAGCAGCCTAGATCTCTGTCCATCCTCTATGACCTCAGCGTACAGCAGCCTAGATCTCTGTCCATCCTCTATGACCTCAGCGTACAGCAGCCTAGATCTCCGTCCATCCTCTGTGACCTCAACGTACAGCAGCCTAGATCTCCGTTCATCCTCTATGACCTCAGCGTACAGCAGCCTAGATCTCTGTCCATTATCTATGACCTCAGCGTACAGCAGCCTAGGTCTCTGTCCATCCTCTATGACCTCAGCGTACAGCAGCCTAGATCTCTGTCCATCCTCTATGACCTCAGCGTACAGCAGCCTAGATCTCTGTCCATCCTCTATGACCTCAGCGTACAGCAGCCTAGATCTCCATCCATCCTCTGTGACCTCAACGTACAGCAGCCTAGATCTCCGTTCATCCTCTATGACCTCAGCGTACAGCAGCCTAGATCTCTGTCCATTATCTATGACCTCAGCGTACAGCAGCCTAGGTCTCTGTCCATCCTCTATGACCTCAGCGTACAGCAGCCTAGATCTCTGTCCATCCTCTATGACCTCAGCGTACAGCAGCCTAGATCTCTGTCCATCCTCTATGACCTCAGCGTACAGCAGCCTAGATCTCTGTCCATCCTCTATGACCTCAGCGTACAGCAGCCTAGATGTCTGTCCATCCTCTGTGACCTCAGCGTACAGCAGCCTAGATCTCTGTCCATCCTCTGTGACCTCAGCGTACAGCAGCCTAGATCTCTGTCCATCCTCTATGACCTCAGCGTACAGCAGCCTAGATCTCTGTCCATCCTCAATGACCTCAGCGTACGGGAGCCTAGATCTCTGTTGTGAATTAGACTTTTTGGCTCCCTCTTGTGGTTACTAGTGATATGACTCTGGGATTGTCTTTCCTCAGTTTGGCACCCACCTGGGTCGTTAGTCCAGGGGTGTTGCTATATAAACTTCCTGGATCCTTAGTCCAGTGCCTGGCATCGTTGTAATCAGATCCTTTCTGTTTGCTCCTGTCTGGTGGTCCTGGTTCGTGCAAAATTAAGCTAAGTCTTGCTTCTTTGTTTTTTGGTTATTTGCTTTGCTCTTATTTTTGTCCCGCTTGTACTAAATGTGATTCCTGACTTTGCTGGAAGCTCTAGGGGGCTGGTGTTCTCCCCCCGGGCCGTTAGACGGTTCGGGGGTTCTTGAATATCCAGCGTGGATATTTTGATAGGGTTTTTGCTGACCATATAAGTCATCTTACTATATTCTGCTATTAGCTAGTGGGCCTCTCTTTGCTAAATACCTAGCTCATTCTTACGTTTGTCTTTTCTTCTTACCTCACCGTTATTATTTGTTGGGGGCTTGTATCCAACTTTTGGGGTCTTTTCTCTGGAGGCAAGAAAGGTCTTTCTTTTCCCTTCTAGGGTTAGTTAGTTCTCCGGCTGGCGCGAGACGTCTAGAACCAACGTAGGCACGTTCCCCGGCTGCTGCTATTTGTGGTGCTAGGATTAGATATATGGTCAGCTCAGTTACCACTGCCCTATGAGCTGGTTTTTTGTGTTTGCAGACTTAGTAATTATTTCTGAGACCCTCTGCCATTGGGGTCATAACAGATCTCTGTCCATACTCTATGACCTCAGCGTACAGCAGCCTAGATCTCCGTCAATCCTCTGTGACCTCAGCGTACAGCAGCCTAGATCTCAGTCCATCCTCTATGACCTCAGCGTACAGCAGCCTAGATCTCCGTCCATCCTCTATGACCTCAGCGTACAGGAGCCTAGGTCTCTGTCCATCCTCTATGACCTCAGCGTACAGCAGCCTAGATCTCTGTCCATCCTCTATGACCTCAGCGTACAGCAGCCTAGATCTCTGTCCATCCTCTGTGACCTCAGCGTACAGCAGCCTAGATCTCTGTCCATCCTCTGTGACCTCAGCGTACAGCAGCCTAGATCTCTGTCTATCCTCTGTGACCTCAGCGTACAGCAGCCTAGATCTCTGTCCATCCTCTATGACCTCAGCGTACAGCAGCCTAGATCTCTGTCCATCCTCTATGACCTCAGCGTACAGCAGCCTAGATCTCTGTCATCCTCTATGACCTCAGCGTACAGCAGCCTAGATCTCTGTCCATCCTCTATGACCTCAGCGTACAGGAGCCTAGATCTCTGTCCATCCTCAATGACATCAGTGTACAGCAGCCTAGATGTCTGTCCATCCTCTGTGACCTCAGCGTACAGCAGCCTATATCTCTGTCCATCCTCTGTGACCTCAGCGTACAGCAGCCTAGATCTCTGTCCATCCTCTATGACCTCAGCGTACAGCAGCCTAGATCTCTGTCCATCCTCTATGACCTCAGCGTACAGCAGCCTAGATCTCTGTCCATTATCTATGACCTCAGCGTACAGCAGCCTAGGTCTCTGTCCATCCTCTATGACCTCAGCGTACAGAAGCCTAGATCTCTGTCCATCCTCTATGACCTCAGCGTACAGCAGCCTAGATCTCTGTCCATCCTCTATGACCTCAGCGTACAGCAGCCTAGATCTCTGTCCATCCTCTATGACCTCAGCGTACAGCAGCCTAGATCTCCGTCCATCCTCTGTGACCTCAACGTACAGCAGCCTAGATCTCCGTTCATCCTCTATGACCTCAGCGTACAGCAGCCTAGATCTCTGTCCATTATCTATGACCTCAGCGTACAGCAGCATAGGTCTCTGTCCATCCTCTATGACCTCAGCGTACAGCAGCCTAGATCTCTGTCCATCCTCTATGACCTCAGCGTACAGCAGCCTAGATCTCTGTCATCCTCTATGACCTCAGCGTACAGCAGCCTAGATCTCTGTCCATCCTCTATGACCTCAGCGTACAGCAGCCTAGATGTCTGTCCATCCTCTGTGACCTCAGCGTACAGCAGCCTAGATCTCTGTCATCCTCTATGACCTCAGCGTACAGCAGCCTAGATCTCTGTCCATCCTCTATGGCCTCAGCGTACAGCAGCCTAGATCTCCGTCAATCCTCTGTGACCTCAGCGTACAGCAGCCTAGATCTCAGTCCATCCTCTATGACCTCAGCGTACAGCAGCCTAGATCTCCGTCCATCCTCTATGACCTCAGCATACAGGAGCCTAGGTCTCTGTCCATCCTCTATGACCTCAGCGTACAGCAGCCTAGATCTCTGTCCATCCTCTATGACCTCAGCGTACAGCAGCCTAGATCTCTGTCCATCCTCTGTGACCTCAGCGTACAGCAGCCTAGATCTCTGTCCATCCTCTATGACCTCAGCGTACAGCAGCCTAGATCTCTGTCTATCCTCTATGACCTCAGCTTACAGCAGCCTAGATCTCTGTCCATCCTCTGTGACCTCAGCGTACAGCAGCCTAGATCTCTGTCCATCCTCTATGACCTCAGCGTACAGCAGCCTAGATCTCTGTCCATCCTCTGTGACCTCAGCGTACAGCAGCCTAGATCTCTGTCCATCCTCTATGACCTCAGCGTACAGCAGCCTAGATCTCTGTCCATCCTCTGTGACCTCAGCGTACAGCAGCCTAGATCTCCGTCCATCCTCTGTGACCTCAGCGTACAGCAGCCTAGATCTCAGTCCATCCTCTATGACCTCAGCGTACAGCAGCCTAAATCTCCGTCCATCCTCTATGACCTCAGCGTACAGCAACCTAGATCTCTGGCCATCCTCTATGACCTCAGCGTACAGCAGCCTAGATCTCTGTCCATCTTCTGTGACCTCAGCGTACAGCAGCCTAGATCTCTGTCCATCCTCTATGACCTCAGCGTACAGCAGCCTAGATCTCTGTCCATCCTCTATGACCTCAGTGTACAGCAGCCTAGATCTCTGTCCATCCTCTGTGACCTCAGCGTACAGCAGCCCAGATCTCTGTCCATCCTCTATGACCTCAGCATACAGCAGCCTAGATCTCTGTCCATCCTCAATGA
Source organism: Ranitomeya variabilis (assembly GCF_051348905.1). Taxonomy (NCBI): domain Eukaryota; kingdom Metazoa; phylum Chordata; class Amphibia; order Anura; family Dendrobatidae; genus Ranitomeya; species Ranitomeya variabilis. Next base: position 689,884,362 of record NC_135236.1, on the reverse strand, counting down.
CCTCAGCGTACAGCAGCCTAGATCTCTGTCCATCCTCTGTGACCTCAGCGTACAGCAGCCTAGATCTCTGTCCATCCTCTGTGACCTCAGCGTACAGCAGCCTAGATCTCTGTCTATCCTCTATGACCTCAGCGTACAGCAGCCTAGATCTCTGTCCATCCTCTGTGACCTCAGCGTACAGCAGCCTAGATCTCTGTCCATCCTCTCTGACCTCAGCGTACAGCAGCCTAGATCTCTGTCCATCCTCAATGACCTCAGCGTACGGGAGCCTAGATCTCTGTCCATACTCTATGACCTCAGCGTACAGCAGCCTAGATCTCTGTCCATCCTCTATGACCTCAGCGTACAGGAGCCTAGATCTCTGTCCATCCTCAATGACCTCAGCGTACAGCAGCCTAGATCTCTGTCCATCCTCTGTGACCTCAGCGTACAGCAGCCTAGATCTCCGTCCATCCTCTATGACCTCAGCTTACAGCAGCCTAGATCTCCGTCCATCCTCTGTGACCTCAGCGTACAGCAGCCTAGATCTCCGTCCATCCTCTATGACCTCAGGGTACAGCAGCCTAGATCTCTGTCCATTATCTATGACCTCAGCGTACACCAGCCTAGGTCTCTGTCCATCCTCTATGACCTCAGCATACAGCAGCCTAGATCTCTGTCCATTATCTATGACCTCAGCGTACAGCAGCCTAGATCTCCGTCCATCCTCTATGACCTCAGCGTACAGCAGCCTAGATCTTTGTCCATCCTCTATGACCTCAGCGTACAGCAGCCTAGATCTCTGTCCATCCTCTATGACCTCAGCGTACAGCAGCCTAGATCTCTGTCCATCCTCTATGACCTCAGCGTACAGCAGCCTAGATCTCCGTCCATCCTCTGTGACCTCAACGTACAGCAGCCTAGATCTCCGTTCATCCTCTATGACCTCAGCGTACAGCAGCCTAGATCTCTGTCCATTATCTATGACCTCAGCGTACAGCAGCCTAGGTCTCTGTCCATCCTCTATGACCTCAGCGTACAGCAGCCTAGATCTCTGTCCATCCTCTATGACCTCAGCGTACAGCAGCCTAGATCTCTGTCCATCCTCTATGACCTCAGCGTACAGCAGCCTAGATCTCCATCCATCCTCTGTGACCTCAACGTACAGCAGCCTAGATCTCCGTTCATCCTCTATGACCTCAGCGTACAGCAGCCTAGATCTCTGTCCATTATCTATGACCTCAGCGTACAGCAGCCTAGGTCTCTGTCCATCCTCTATGACCTCAGCGTACAGCAGCCTAGATCTCTGTCCATCCTCTATGACCTCAGCGTACAGCAGCCTAGATCTCTGTCCATCCTCTATGACCTCAGCGTACAGCAGCCTAGATCTCTGTCCATCCTCTATGACCTCAGCGTACAGCAGCCTAGATGTCTGTCCATCCTCTGTGACCTCAGCGTACAGCAGCCTAGATCTCTGTCCATCCTCTGTGACCTCAGCGTACAGCAGCCTAGATCTCTGTCCATCCTCTATGACCTCAGCGTACAGCAGCCTAGATCTCTGTCCATCCTCAATGACCTCAGCGTACGGGAGCCTAGATCTCTGTTGTGAATTAGACTTTTTGGCTCCCTCTTGTGGTTACTAGTGATATGACTCTGGGATTGTCTTTCCTCAGTTTGGCACCCACCTGGGTCGTTAGTCCAGGGGTGTTGCTATATAAACTTCCTGGATCCTTAGTCCAGTGCCTGGCATCGTTGTAATCAGATCCTTTCTGTTTGCTCCTGTCTGGTGGTCCTGGTTCGTGCAAAATTAAGCTAAGTCTTGCTTCTTTGTTTTTTGGTTATTTGCTTTGCTCTTATTTTTGTCCCGCTTGTACTAAATGTGATTCCTGACTTTGCTGGAAGCTCTAGGGGGCTGGTGTTCTCCCCCCGGGCCGTTAGACGGTTCGGGGGTTCTTGAATATCCAGCGTGGATATTTTGATAGGGTTTTTGCTGACCATATAAGTCATCTTACTATATTCTGCTATTAGCTAGTGGGCCTCTCTTTGCTAAATACCTAGCTCATTCTTACGTTTGTCTTTTCTTCTTACCTCACCGTTATTATTTGTTGGGGGCTTGTATCCAACTTTTGGGGTCTTTTCTCTGGAGGCAAGAAAGGTCTTTCTTTTCCCTTCTAGGGTTAGTTAGTTCTCCGGCTGGCGCGAGACGTCTAGAACCAACGTAGGCACGTTCCCCGGCTGCTGCTATTTGTGGTGCTAGGATTAGATATATGGTCAGCTCAGTTACCACTGCCCTATGAGCTGGTTTTTTGTGTTTGCAGACTTAGTAATTATTTCTGAGACCCTCTGCCATTGGGGTCATAACAGATCTCTGTCCATACTCTATGACCTCAGCGTACAGCAGCCTAGATCTCCGTCAATCCTCTGTGACCTCAGCGTACAGCAGCCTAGATCTCAGTCCATCCTCTATGACCTCAGCGTACAGCAGCCTAGATCTCCGTCCATCCTCTATGACCTCAGCGTACAGGAGCCTAGGTCTCTGTCCATCCTCTATGACCTCAGCGTACAGCAGCCTAGATCTCTGTCCATCCTCTATGACCTCAGCGTACAGCAGCCTAGATCTCTGTCCATCCTCTGTGACCTCAGCGTACAGCAGCCTAGATCTCTGTCCATCCTCTGTGACCTCAGCGTACAGCAGCCTAGATCTCTGTCTATCCTCTGTGACCTCAGCGTACAGCAGCCTAGATCTCTGTCCATCCTCTATGACCTCAGCGTACAGCAGCCTAGATCTCTGTCCATCCTCTATGACCTCAGCGTACAGCAGCCTAGATCTCTGTCATCCTCTATGACCTCAGCGTACAGCAGCCTAGATCTCTGTCCATCCTCTATGACCTCAGCGTACAGGAGCCTAGATCTCTGTCCATCCTCAATGACATCAGTGTACAGCAGCCTAGATGTCTGTCCATCCTCTGTGACCTCAGCGTACAGCAGCCTATATCTCTGTCCATCCTCTGTGACCTCAGCGTACAGCAGCCTAGATCTCTGTCCATCCTCTATGACCTCAGCGTACAGCAGCCTAGATCTCTGTCCATCCTCTATGACCTCAGCGTACAGCAGCCTAGATCTCTGTCCATTATCTATGACCTCAGCGTACAGCAGCCTAGGTCTCTGTCCATCCTCTATGACCTCAGCGTACAGAAGCCTAGATCTCTGTCCATCCTCTATGACCTCAGCGTACAGCAGCCTAGATCTCTGTCCATCCTCTATGACCTCAGCGTACAGCAGCCTAGATCTCTGTCCATCCTCTATGACCTCAGCGTACAGCAGCCTAGATCTCCGTCCATCCTCTGTGACCTCAACGTACAGCAGCCTAGATCTCCGTTCATCCTCTATGACCTCAGCGTACAGCAGCCTAGATCTCTGTCCATTATCTATGACCTCAGCGTACAGCAGCATAGGTCTCTGTCCATCCTCTATGACCTCAGCGTACAGCAGCCTAGATCTCTGTCCATCCTCTATGACCTCAGCGTACAGCAGCCTAGATCTCTGTCATCCTCTATGACCTCAGCGTACAGCAGCCTAGATCTCTGTCCATCCTCTGTGACCTCAGCGTACAGCAGCCTAGATGTCTGTCCATCCTCTGTGACCTCAGCGTACAGCAGCCTAGATCTCTGTCCATCCTCTATGACCTCAGCGTACAGCAGCCTAGATCTCTGTCCATCCTCAATGACCTCAGCGTACGGGAGCCTAGATCTCTGTCCATACTCTATGACCTCAGCGTACAGCAGCCTAGATCTCGGTCCATCCTCTATGACCTCAGCGTACAGGAGCCTAGATCTCCGTCAATCCTCTGTGACCTCAGCGTACAGCAGCCTAGATCTCAGTCCATCCTCTATGACCTCAGCGTACAGCAGCCTAGATCTCCGTCCATCCTCTATGACCTCAGCGTACAGGAGCCTAGGTCTCTGTCCATCCTCTATGACCTCAGCGTACAGCAGCCTAGATCTCTGTCCATCCTCTATGACCTCAGCGTACAGCAGCCTAGATCTCTGTCCATCCTGTGTGACCTCAGCGTACAGCAGCCTAGATCTCTGTCCATCCTCTGTGACCTCAGCGTACAGCAGCCTAGATCTCTGTCCATCCTCAATGACCTCAGCGTACAGCAGCCTAGATGTCTGTCCATCCTCTGTGACCTCAGCGTACAGCAGCCTAGATCTCTGTCCATCCTCTGTGACCTCAGCGTACAGCAGCCTAGATCTCCGTCCATCCTCTATGACCTCAGCGTACAGCAGCCTAGATCTCTGGCCATCCTCTATGACCTCAGCGTACAGCAGCCTAGATCTCTGTCCATCTTCTGTGACCTCAGCGTACAGGAGCCTAGATCTCCGTCCATCCTCTATGACCTCAGTGTACGGCAGCCTAGATCTCTGTCCATCCTCTATGACCTCAGCATACAGGAGCCTAGATCTCCGTCCATCCTCTATGACCTCAGCATACAGCAGCCTAGATCTCCGTCCATCCTCTATGACCTCAGCATACAGGAGCCTAGATCTCCGTCCATCCTCTATGACCTCAGCGTACAGCTGCCTAGATCTTAGTCCATCCTGTATGACCCCAACATACAGCCGCATACTCTGACTCCATGACCCCTGATGTAGGAAGTTGATAGCTTCCATATAATTAAACTTTCTGGAATATTATTTCCAGAACACTCCAGAATGATGAGGTTGTCATGGTAACTATCACTAACCAGACTTGAATGGAAAATTTCCTATGTAACTGTTCTATTAACAGATGGGCCCCCTCCCCTGCCCACATCACTACACGGCGTCACTGCCAGATGGGGGCGATGATCACTGCTGAGCAGATGGGATCAGTGTTCTCAGCTCCTACGCAGACCAATGTACTGGAACAGTAAAGTTTGGACACCCCTGTTCATGCAGTGGTTTTCCTTTTATTTCCCTAGAAGGTGCACATTGTAGATTCACACTGAAGGCAGCAAAACCATGAAGGAAGGAGCAGATATGGAAACCAGGAGTAGAGACACCCGACCAATCCAGAATATGTGCCACACCTCAGATTCCTATGTTATTCCTGACCCAATGTTAGGCCGGCGTCACACTTACCTTATGGAAATGTAAGGAGGAAGACCGGGCTACGGGTACCTGTACCGAGCCGGGTCCGGAACTGTTTAGGCTGCCTCCCTTGTTCCCTGGGGGAAAGAATGAGGAGCCGGACCAAGCTCATGACCCGGGTGGGAGGGGCAAGATAAAAGCAAAAGTGCGCGCAGCAGCTGGCAGTGTGGCGTGAAATAGCAGCAGCGCGCAGCCAGGTGAGCAGCATGGTTGGTCCCCGCAGTCTCCAGCGGGGCCGCTGAGGAGAGAGATACCATGCGCTCAGTGACTGAGAGTACCGCGCACGAGCAGAGGAGAGAGCTGAGCACAGGGCAGAATCGTGCGGCCTTCCCTGCCAGCGACTCTGCTCCCGCTCCTGTTTGACACTGGAAGTGCCGCGGCCGCGCGTGTTTATGGACTAGGGGCTCAGCGGAAGGTACCGGAAACCAACCGCTGCTACCACAAGGCAGACCATCGTTTAAAGGACCCCATCTGAGGACATCTCCAACCCATACCGGATCACCTGCTGCGAAGAGGCATAGAGGACACGATAAGTTCCTTCACTGGACTGCTATAGTTTTATTCATCAATCTTTAACCATTTACCTCCTTGCGAGGAATGAATACCCTGTTCTATTAAACTGTTACATTTGGTTTCCCCTTGCTCTGCGTTCTGTCTGTCACTGCATCCCACAACCTGCTTACAGAAAATCGGTCCGAGTCTCCCTGCCGAAAGTCGTACAAGTGTAACGCGAGTGTCAAGTGAGTACAATCTGATTCTTCACAACTGGCATCTGATTTACATCCGAGTGCAGCGCGATTGCTATCTGATTGCAGTGCGATTTTAACATGAGCTTTTACTTACAGCAATTCTCTGTCATTTACACATAATTTTCAAAGGAAATATTCATCAAAACATTATGTATATTGTCACGGATTGGGGTGACTTTAGACCAGCAGACGGCTATCACATGTGCAGGGGGCTTATCCTAGTTATCCCTCCACTGCCACAATGTGATGAAAAGAACACACACAAGGTTATTGACCTCTTAGGTTACAGCAGGGGCTTATTTTAGGTATCCCACTGCTCTTCAATATACCATGAACTGCAGGGATTTGTGTATCCCGCTTACAGTTCCACTTGAACCTTGCAGCTCTCTGGCGCCCCCCTTACCGTCAGGTCAGATTAGGTACTGCACCTAGGGTAATTAGTCGCCAGAAAGGCTGCCTGCTATGTACTGGCTATTGGGCGCGCTGCAGCGACGCGATAACTACTCCCACTCAGGCAGGAACAATAATTATCAAGCCGCAGTCGCTACAGTGAAACCCAAAGGCCTGCACAGTACACGGTATCACTGCCACCAGCCTCGATTAAACGGGTCCGAAGCAAACCCCAAAACAGTAGCGTACTTTCCCTTCAAGAGACAGGGTACGTTTTTAGAGCATGGAGAAATAACTGGCATGAAATAATATACCCATAAAGTTTATGCAGTGTTTATCAAAATATTTTACAAAGATGTTACAAATGAGACAATTGCAAATATGTACCAGGTAATTATAAAAATAAAAGGATTAAATGAAGAAAAGGTAACACTCACATATTCTCAGATCATTGCATTGCAGGCAACAGGCTAGGAGAGCTTTCCATCTATCCCAGTGCATTTGCACTCACAGTCTGGTCGCTTCAGGTAAAAACGCACAACTCCCCCCTGGAAGCCTGCCAGCAACTTTATAACCTACAGCCTGTGACCTCACAGAAAGGGCTGGTTTTTCCAACCCCTCCTCTCTCGTCATTCTGACTAAGTATAAGCTAAATCTTTCTAAGACTTGTAATTCCGCTGCTGAACCTATCATAGTCCTAACTTAACCAGCATTCATCTCGGAGTAACGTGGGCTTTCTAATAAGATCAAATATGCCCTGTCTGGGATACATATTTACAGAGAAATCCCTACTTCTTCACCAGATGGAGTCAGATGCCCGTATTTAGAGTGATGCGTAGATCCTCCGAGTGTGATTATGACGATATATTTTGGTGTTCGTATTTTAAATCGTTCGCCCAATATCTTACAAAAATGGAACAAAGAACTTCCATGTGTTCTAGAAGTTTCCATTCCAGTGATAGCTTGGACAAGAGCTTACCCGGCAGGAAATGCCGGTCGTAAATTCCTTTCTTCAATAAAACTCCCCTCTCACATACATTGGCACGGCAAGCTCAACTCTGAAGTAAAAGACAAGGGGGGTTTCTTAGCCCACATCCTGGGCTGACAAGAGAACTAAACTTATGATATTTCATACCATATTGTGACACCTCCCCCTTTTGGCGTGCGCTACGGCAGCAGAACCTCTCGGTATGCCTCCATGCGCACCTCCGTGGGTTCACCCTGGCGGGAGAGTCCATCTGCATTCCCATGCTCTTTGCCCGCTTTGTGTTTAATGGTGAAGTCAAATTGCTGAAGGGCAAGGCTCCAGCGTAGCAACCTGCCGTTGGTTCCACACATGGTGCTTAGCCAGCGCAGAGGGTTGTGGTCGGTCACCACCGTGAAGGTGCGACCGTACAAGTAGGGCTGCAAGCGCTGCAGGGCCCAGACTATGGCCAGGCACTCCTTCTCGATGGTGGAGTAGGCCACTTCCCTCGGCAAAAGTTTCCGGCTCAGGTACAACACGGGGTGCTCTTGGTCCTCCGAGTCCACCTGGCTGAGCACAGCACCAAGGCCAAACTCGCTGGCGTCAGTCTGTACCAAGAATGGTCGACTGCTGTCGACTGCTTTCAACACAGGGGCGTTGCACAGTGCGGTTTTCAACGCCTGGAAGGCCCCCTCACAGCCATCTGTCCAGTTGACGATGTGGGGTAGCTTCTTCCTGGTGAGGTCCGTCAAAGGTTTTGCCAGGCTACTATAGTGCTGCACGAAGCGCCTATAGTACCCTGCAGTGCCCAGGAAGGACATCACCTGTTTCTTGTTCCTGGGAGTGGGCCAGTTCACGATCACGCCCACTTTGTCAGGCTCTGGCTTTAGGGTGTTTCCACCTACCCGGTGCCCCAGGTAGTGAACCTCCCTCATGCCCATCTGGCACTTTCCCGGCTTGATAGTCAGTCCTGCTCGGTGAATTCGCCCGAGCACCTCCTCGAGATGCTGCAGGTGTTCATCCCAGGAGGGACTGAAGATGGCAATGTCATCTAAGTACGCCACAGCGTACTTCTCCAGTCCCTGAAGCAGGAGATTGACCATCCGCTGGAAAGTGGCAGGGGCATTCTTCATGCCGAAGGGCATGACCGTGGACTCGTACAGTCCAAAGGGTGTGATAAAGGCGGACTTCTCCTGCGCCTCGGGGCTCAGGGGAATCTGCCAGTATCCGCGACTCATCCATTATTGTCAGGTATTTTGCGCCAGCTTACTTCTCAAGCAGCTCCTCGATGCGCGGCATTGGGTGCGCATCAGAGGCTGTAATGGCGTTGAGCCCCCTGTAGTCCACGCAGAACCGGGTGGTCCGGTCCTTCTTTGGCACGAGAACTACAGGTGAGGCCCACGCGCTCTTTGACCGTTGAATCACCCCCAGCTGTAACATCTCATCGATCTCCTGGCGCATAATCTGCTGCACCTGGTCAGAGATTCGATAGGGTGTTCGCCGTAGTGGGGCGTGATTCCCGGTGTCCACCTCGTGGACGGCTAACTCAGTCCTTCCAGGCCGGTTGGAGAACACGACCCGGAAGGGTTCCAGTGAGGTTTGCAACTGCAACCACTGTGGTTCATCTAGCGAGGCGCTTACCTCCACGTCCTCAATGGACCCACGGGCCTTGGCTTGGGCCAGCATGTCCAGGAGGGTGTCTTCCTCCCCTTCTTCGGGTGCGCTGCAGACCGGTAGGACGAAAGGTTCACGTTCGTGATGAGCCTTCATCATGTTGACGTGAAAGGCCTTTCGCCTACCCCGAGTGTGGTCAAGCGTGACCACATAGGTGACCGGGTTGAGCTGTTGGTGGACGACGTACGGGCCCTCCCAGGCTGCCTGAAGCTTATCCGTTGGTACAGGAACCAGCACCCACACCTTTTGACCCACGTGGTAGGTCCGCTCCCGGGCGTTCTGGTCGTACCAGTGCTTCTGATCAGCCTGAGCCTGCGTCATGTTGTCATGCACCAACTGCGTCAAGGTCTGCATCTTGTCACGGAAGCGCAGGACATACTCCACTATGGACACTTCAGAAGGGTTCAGCTCCTCTTCCCAGGATTCTCTTACCAACCCAAGGGGTCCCCGGACTCGCCTGCCGTACAGGAGCTCGAAGGGGGAGAACCCCGTCGAGGCCTGCGGAACCTCTCGGTAAGCAAATAGCAGGTGTGGGAGGTACCGCTCCCAGTCGCGCCCTTGTGTCTCAACCAGCATGCGTAGCATCTGTTTGAGGGTACCATTGAAGCGTTCACACAAGCCATTGGTCTGTGGGTGATACGCACTCGATACCAGGTGCTTCACCTGCATTTTCTTACAGAGAGCCTCCATTAGGTGAGACATAAATTGGGTCCCTCGATCAGTAAGCATTTCCCTGGGAAATCCTACCTGTGCAAAGATAGCCAACAGGGCATCCGCCACCTTATCTGCCCTAGTTGAAGACAGAGCTACTGCCTCTGGGTACCGGGTAGCGTAGTCTACCACAGTAAGAATAAATCGCTTTCCAGAGCTGCTGGAGACGGCCAGCGGGCCCACAATGTCCACCGCAATCCTCTGGAAAGGCTCCTCTATCACTGGCAAAGGGATCAGGGGAGCCTTAAGAGCAGGCCCCGCCTTCCCCACTCTTTGACAGGTGACACAGGAGCGGCAGTAGTTTGACACATCTGTCCCCATCTTAGGCCAATAGAAGTGTTGAGACAGCCGGGCCTTAGTTTTGCTGATCCCCAAGTGTCCAGCTAGCGGGATCTCATGGGCAATCCGCAACAACTCACCCCGGAATTGCTGCGGGACGACCAGCTGTCTTTCCCTCAACCACTCCTTTTGTGATTCTCCGGGTACTGTCTCCCGGTACAACCTTCCTCCTTCCCAGAACACCTTCTCCTTATCAGCCTCGGAGAATGACGTCCCGGCGAGTTGTCTCAAACTCTCTAGGCTCGCATCTGTGTGCAGAGCGGCCTGAAACTCCTGGCTAGGGGAAGCCAGAAGCGATGTCAGGGTCCCTTCCCCACGGGAGCCCTCTGGGACCTGCTCTGGGTCCACCTCTGGTTCAGTCACACTGATGACTGAGGAGGGTCCGGAAGGCAGACAGGTATCTGCGTTCCGGGCACTCTGACTGCGGGTGACAGCAGCTACGTAGGCTGTCTCCCCGGGGATTTCTACAGACCCATCAGCTGATGCTGCTATGGGCTCTACCTCCCCATCCACCCCCATTACCTCAGGAGCATTGCTACTTATGGGCCAGTTACCTTCCTCGGTGGCACTGGTCAATTGCATGGCATCACCTTCCTCACGGTTCCCATGTATCTCCCCATTTCTTGTAGCACCGACACTTGCCCCTGCTAGGGGTTCCTCAGCCGTCTCACTCCGCAGAGCGACTTGGCTGAGCACTCCTGTACCTATGGACACATCAACTTTCACAGAAACATCATTATCAGATACAGTTGGCACAGGTACAACATTTCCCCCATCAATCCTAGGGCAAAAATGGTTAACAGATGCATCATTACAAGATAAAGCATGGTCAGGTAACACATGCGATGTCCCATCATCATCATCATCATCACCAGGGTTAACTTTACCCTCATTAGTAGATTGGGGAGGGGTGTCAATGACGTAGTATGCAAACAACCTCCCCAAATCAGTCCCCAACAAAACATCAGTGGGCAAATTATCAGACAGCCCCACTTCCTTCACCCCACTCCCGGCACCCCAATCAATAAAAACCCGGGCCATTGGCAAGGGACAGCTGATGCCCCCAATCCCAGTGACAGTTAGGGTTTTCCCGGGAATGATTTCTTCAGGGGCCGCCAGTTCGGGTCGGATGAGGGTTCGTTCAGCCCCGGTGTCCTTGAGGCCTGTAGCAACACGACCTCCCACAGTGACGGGCTGTACATTGTCACACACCCTCCCAACCACACCACCCACCAAAAGAACTGCTGCATTAGGCCCTGGGGCCTGGGATGAGGGGTTCTTCTGCTTGGCTGGACATCGGTGACTGAGGTGTCCAGTCTGCCTGCAGTGGTAACACTGGCGAAGTTCGGTGGTTGGTCTGGTGCTGTTGGCCACGGGGACAGGACCTCTGGTGGGTTGGCTGGCAGGGGTACTGGCGTTGGCTGCAGGCTTACCCCCTCTCCAGCTGGTGGTGACTGGCTTCCGCACTTCCGATCTACGGTTGGCCTCATAGGCATCGGCAATCTGCGCTGCTTTCGTCACGTCTTTGGGTTCTCTGTCCATCACGAACTGTCGCACCTCAGTTGGGCTAAGATGGAAGAACTGGTCTTTGATCATCAGGTCTCGCAGCTGTGCAAAGGTGGTCACTGACAGTCCTTGGGTCCACTGGTCAAAGTGGGTCCCCAGTCCATGCACCACATCACTGTAACTGTCATGTGGGCCACGTTGGAGGGTCCGAAACTTTTTACGGTACACCTCGGGTGTAAGCTGGTACTTGGCTATCAGAGCTTGCTTGATGGCCTCATAGTCACCATCTTGTTCTTGAGGGAGGGCAGCAAACGCCTCCAGAGCTTTTCCTCTCAGCCCTGGTGTCAGGTATCGTGCCCATTCTTGTGTAGGCAGCTGGTACTGTCTGCAGGCTTTCTCAAAGGCCCGCAGAAAAGTGTCCAAGTCCCCATCCTTTTCCATAACAGGAAAGTGGTCGGGCCGGGGCTTTGGTATCTGAGCGCTGCTGGGCTCACGACTGGACTGGGACGACCCCTGCATTTGCAGTTGGGCCATCTGCAGCTGGTACTCCCGCTCCGCTTGCCGCTCGGCTCGCTCCTGGTATTGCTGGATCAGCTGCAGACGTCTCTCCAGGTCATCTGCGGAGCATTGTTGCAGAGCCAGCTGCAGGAGGAGGTCTGCGCCCCCTTGGTTGCTAGTAGGGCCCGTATTCAGCGGTTGGACCTCTGCTGCAGCACCATGTTCGCTTGTGCCGGCTTCTGCGGCCTCTGGGCTCTGTGGCCTGGCTTGGTCTGCTTCACATTGCACCAGTTCAGTGACCATTTGAGCCTTGGTTTTGTTTGTACAGTCAATCTGCTGTGACATGCACAAGGCCATAAGAGTGTCCTTGGACTGCTTCTTATAAAAGGTTTCTCCCAGCACAACCATGGTTGCCAAATAAAAGATAGGATAGAAAAACGAAGAGAAAGGGAAGGGATAATTACCAGTACACAATTGTCTCACAACTAATAAACACTGAGTTCTTTCTCCAAACTTATTTGCGCAGAGTTCTCGCAAGAACTTTCTGCAAGTTTTTAGTGAGAGGAATGATTGCTCACACCAAATCACTAATGCTCTAATATCCCACCGCCTTGCCACCAATATGTCACGGATTGGGGTGACTTTAGACCAGCAGACGGCTATCACATGTGCAGGGGGCTTATCCTAGTTATCCCTCCACTGCCACAATGTGATGAAAAGAACACACACAATGCTATTGACCTCTTAGGTTACAGCAGGGGCTTATTTTAGGTATACCACTGCTCTTCAATATACCATGAACTGCAGGGATTTGTGTATCCCGCTTACAGTTCCACTTGAACCTTGCAGCTCTCTGGCGCCCCCCTTACCATCAGGTCAGATTAGGTACTGCACCTAGGGTAATTAGTCGCCAGAAAGGCTGCCTGCTATGTACTGGCTATTGGGCGCGCTGCAGCGACGCGATAACTACTCCCACTCAGGCAGGAACAATAATTATCAAGCCGCAGTCGCTACAGTGAAACCCAAAGGCCTGCACAGTACACGGTATCACTGCCACCAGCCTCGATTAAACGGGTCCGAAGCAAACCCCAAAACAGTAGCGTACTTTCCCTTCAAGAGACAGGGTACGTTTTTAGAGCATGGAGAAATAACTGGCATGAAATAATATACCCATAAAGTTTATGCAGTGTTTATCAAAATATTTTACAAAGATGTTACAAATGAGACAATTGCAAATATGTACCAGGTAATTATAAAAATAAAAGGATTAAATGAAGAAAAGGTAACACTCACATATTCTCAGATCATTGCATTGCAGGCAACAGGCTAGGAGAGCTTTCCATCTATCCCAGTGCATTTGCACTCGCAGTCTGGTCGCTTCAGGTAAAAACTCACAACTCCCCCCTGGAAGCCTGCCAGCAACTTTATAACCTACAGCCTGTGACCTCACAGAAAGGGCTGGTTTTTCCAACCCCTCCTCTCTCGTCATTCTGACTAAGTATAAGCTAAATCTTTCTAAGACTTGTAATTCCGCTGCTGAACCTATCATAGTCCTAACTTAACCAGCATTCATCTCGGAGTAACGTGGGCTTTCTAATAAGATCAAATATGCCCTGTCTGGGATACATATTTACAGAGAAATCCCTACTTCTTCACCAGATGGAGTCAGATGCCCGTATTTAGAGTGGTAGATCCTCCGAGTGTGATTATGACGATATATTTTGGTGTTCGTATTTTAAATCGTTCGCCTAATATCTTACAAAAATGGAACAAAGAACTTCCATGTGTTCTAGAAGTTTCCATTCCAGTGATAGCTTGGACGAGAGCTTACCCGGCAGGAAATGCCGGTCGTAAATTCCTTTCTTCAATAAAACTCCCTTCTCACATACATTGGCACGGCAAGCTCAACTCTGAAGTAAAAGACAAGGGGGGTTTCTTAGCCCACATCCTGGGCTGACAAGAGAACTAAACTTATGATATTTCATACCATATCGTGACATATATCTATATCTATCTATCTATGTATCTATCTATCTATATATATACACTGCTCAAAAAAATAAAGGGAACAATAAACAACAATCTAACTCCAAGTAAATCAAACTTCTGTGAAATCAAACTGTCCACTTAGGAACAACACTGTTTGACAATCAATTTCACATGCTGTTGTGCAAATGGAATAGAAAACAGATGGAAATTATTGGCAATTATCAAGACCCCCTCAATAAAGGAGTGGTTCTGCAGGTGGGGACCACAGACCACATCTCAGTACCAATGCTTTCTGGCTGATGTTTTGGTTACTTTTGAATGTTGGTTGTGCTTTGACACTCGTGGTAGCATGAGATGGACTCTACAACCCACACAAGTGGCTCAAGTTGTGCAGCTCATCCAGGATGGCACATCAATGCAAGCTGTGGCAAGAAGGTTTGCTGTGTCTGTCAGCGTAGTGTCCAGAGGCTGGAGGCGCTACCATAAGACAGGCCAGTACACAAGGAGACATGGAGGGGGCCATAGGAGGGCAACAACCCAGCAGCTGGACCGCTACCTCACCCTTTGTTGAAGGAGGAACAGGAGGAGCACTGTCAGAGCCCTGCAAAATGACCTGCGGTCCTCAGTAGTCGTTTCTTGTTTGATGTCCTTAGCAGTGGATTCTTGGTTGCATTCCTCAGTAGTTGCTTCTTGTTTGATGTACTTAGCAGTGGCTTCTTGGTTGCATTCCTCAGTAGTTTCTTCTTATTTGATGTCCTTAGCAGTGACTTCTTGCTTGCATTCCTCAGTAGTTGCTTCTTGTTTGATGTCCTTAGCAGTGACTTCTTGCTTGCATTCCTCAGTAGTCTGTTATGGTTCTCAATGGCAAGAGAACATAGCCCAGCAAACATAAGAACTAGCTCTTGGAAGGATGGAAACTAAACTGACCATGAACTAAACCTGCCGCACAACTAACAGTAGCCGGGTAGCGTTGCCTGCGTTTTATCCCTAGACGCCCAGCGCCGGCCGGAGGACTAACTAATCCTGGCAGAGGAAAATATAGTCCTGGCTCACCTCTAGAGAAATTTCCCCGAAAGGCAGACAGAGGCCCCCACATATATTGGCGGTGATTTTAGATGAAATGACAAACGTAGTATGAAAATAGGTTTAGCAAAATTGAGGTCCGCTTACTAGATAGCAGGAAGACAGAAAGGGCACTTTCATGGTCAGCTGAAAACCCTATCAAAACACCATCCTGAAATTACTTTAAGACTCTAGTATTAACTCATAACATCAGAGTGGCAATTTCAGATCACAAGAGCTTTCCAGACACAGAAACGAAACTACAGCTGTGAACTGGAACAAAATGCAAAAACAAACGAGGACTAAAGTCCAACTTAGCTGGGAGTTGTCTAGCAGCAGGAACATGCACAGAAAGGCTTCTGATTACAATGTTGACCGGCATGGAAGTGACAGAGGAGCAAGGCTAAATAGCGACTCCCACATCCTGATGGAAACAGGTGAACAGAGGGGATGATGCACACCAGTTCAATTCCACCAGTGGCCACCGGGGGAGCCCAAAATCCAATTTCACAACAGTACCCCCCCCTCAAGGAGGGGGCACCGAACCCTCACCAGAACCACCAGGGCGATCAGGATGAGCCCTATGAAAGGCACGGACCAGATCGGAGGCATGAACATCAGAGGCAGTCACCCAAGAATTATCCTCCTGACCGTATCCCTTCCATTTGACCAGATACTGGAGTTTCCGTCTGGAAACCCGGGAGTCCAAGATTTTCTCCACAACGTACTCCAACTCGCCCTCAACCAACACCGGAGCAGGAGGCTCAACGGAAGGCACAACCGGTACCTCATACCTGCGCAATAATGACCGATGAAAAACATTATGAATAGAAAAAGATGCAGGGAGGTCCAAACGGAAGGACACAGGGTTAAGAATCTCCAATATCCTGTACGGGCCGATGAACCGAGGCTTAAACTTAGGAGAAGAAACCCTCATAGGGACAAAACGAGAAGACAACCACACCAAGTCCCCAACACAAAGCCGAGGACCAACCCGACGCCGGCGGTTGGCAAAAAGCTGAGTCTTCTCCTGGGACAACTTCAAATTGTCCACTACCTGCCCCCAAATCTGATGCAACCTCTCCACCACAGCATCCACTCCAGGACAATCCGAAGATTCCACCTGACCAGAAGAAAATCGAGGATGAAACCCCGAATTACAGAAAAAGGGAGACACCAAGGTGGCAGAGCTGGCCCGATTATTGAGGGCAAACTCCGCTAAAGGCAAAAAAGCAACCCAATCATCCTGATCTGCAGACACAAAACACCTCAAATATGTCTCCAAGGTCTGATTCGTCCGCTCGGTCTGGCCATTAGTCTGAGGATGGAAAGCAGACGAGAAAGACAAATCTATGCCCATCCTAGCACAGAATGCTCGCCAAAATCTAGACACGAATTGGGTACCTCTGTCAGAAACGATATTCTCCGGAATACCATGCAAACGGACCACATTTTGAAAAAACAGAGGAACCAACTCGGAAGAAGAAGGCAACTTAGGCAGGGGAACCAAATGGACCATCTTAGAGAAACGATCACACACCACCCAGATGACAGACATCTTCTGAGAAACAGGAAGATCCGAAATAAAATCCATCGAGATGTGCGTCCAGGGCCTCTTCGGGATAGGCAAGGGCAACAACAATCCACTAGCCCGAGAACAACAAGGCTTGGCCCGAGCACAAACGTCACAAGACTGCACGAAGCCTCGCACATCTCGAGACAGGGAAGGCCACCAGAAGGACCTTGCCACCAAATCCCTGGTACCAAAGATTCCAGGATGACCTGCCAACGCAGAAGAATGAACCTCAGAAATGACTTTACTGGTCCAATCATCAGGAACAAACAGTCTACCAGGTGGGCAACGATCAGGTCTATCCGCCTGAAACTCCTGCAAGGCCCGCCGCAGGTCTGGAGAAACGGCAGACAATATCACTCCATCCTTAAGGATACCTGTAGGTTCAGAATTACCAGGGGAGTCAGGCTCAAAACTCCTAGAAAGGGCATCCGCCTTAACATTCTTAGAACCCGGCAGGTAGGACACCACAAAATTAAACCGAGAGAAAAACAACGACCAGCGCGCCTGTCTAGGATTCAGGCGTCTGGCGGACTCAAGATAAATTAGATTTTTGTGGTCAGTCAATACCACCACCTGATGTCTAGCCCCCTCAAGCCAATGACGCCACTCCTCAAAAGCCCACTTCATGGCCAAAAGCTCCCGATTCCCAACATCATAATTCCGCTCGGCGGGCGAAAATTTACGCGAGAAAAAAGCACAAGGTCTCATCACGGAGCAATCGGAACTTCTCTGCGACAAAACCGCCCCAGCTCCGATTTCAGAAGCGTCGACCTCAACCTGAAAAGGAAGAGCAACATCAGGCTGACGCAATACAGGGGCGGAAGAAAAGCGGCGCTTAAGCTCCCGAAAGGCCTCCACAGCAGCAGGGGACCAATCAGCAACATCAGCACCCTTCTTAGTCAAATCAGTCAATGGTTTAACAACATCAGAAAAACCAGCAATAAATCGACGATAAAAGTTAGCAAAGCCCAAAAATTTCTGAAGACTCTTAAGAGAAGAGGGTTGCGTCCAATCACAAATAGCCTGAACCTTGACAGGATCCATCTCGATGGAAGAGGGGGAAAAAATATATCCCAAAAAGGAAATCTTTTGAACCCCAAAAACGCACTTAGAACCCTTCACACACAAGGAATTAGACCGCAAAACCTGAAAAACCCTCCTGACCTGCTGGACATGAGAGTCCCAGTCATCCGAAAAAATCAAAATATCATCCAGATACACAATCATAAATTTATCCAAATAATCACGGAAAATGTCATGCATAAAGGACTGAAAGACTGAAGGGGCATTTGAAAGACCAAAAGGCATCACCAGATACTCAAAGTGGCCCTCGGGCGTATTGAATGCGGTTTTCCACTCATCCCCCTGCTTAATTCGCACCAAATTATACGCCCCACGGAGATCTATCTTAGAGAACCACTTGGCCCCCTTTATGCGAGCAAACAAATCAGTCAGCAGTGGCAACGGATATTGATATTTAACCGTGATTCTATTCAAAAGCCGATAATCAATACACGGCCTCAAAGAGCCATCTTTCTTAGCCACAAAGAAAAAACCGGCTCCTAAGGGAGATGACGAAGGACGAATATGTCCCTTTTCCAAGGACTCCTTTATATATTCTCGCATAGCAGCATGTTCAGGCACAGACAGATTAAATAAACGACCCTTAGGGTATTTACTACCCGGAATCAAATCTATGGCACAATCGCACTCCCGGTGCGGAGGTAATGAACCAAGCTTAGGTTCTTCAAAAACGTCACGATATTCAGTCAAGAATTCAGGAATCTCAGAGGGAATAGATGATGAAATGGAAACCACAGGTACGTCCCCATGCGTCCCCTTACATCCCCAGCTTAACACAGACATAGCTTTCCAGTCAAGGACTGGGTTATGAGACTGCAGCCATGGCAATCCAAGCACCAACACATCATGTAGGTTATACAGCACAAGAAAGCGAATAATCTCCTGGTGATCCGGATTAATCCGCATAGTTACTTGTGTCCAGTATTGTGGTTTATTGCTAGCCAATGGGGTGGAGTCAATCCCCTTCAGGGGTATAGGAGTTTCAAGAGGCTCCAAATCATACCCACAGCGTTTGGCAAAGGACCAATCCATAAGACTCAAAGCGGCGCCAGAGTCGACATAGGCATCCGCGGTAATAGATGATAAAGAACAAATCAGGGTCACAGATAGAATAAACTTAGACTGTAAAGTGCCAATTGAAACAGACTTATCAAGCTTCTTAGTATGCTTAGAGCATGCTGATATAACATGAGTTGAATCACCGCAATAGAAGCACAACCCATTTTTTCGTCTAAAATTCTGCCGTTCACTTCTGGACAGAATACTATCACATTGCATATTCTCTGGCGTCTTCTCAGTAGACACCGCCAAATGGTGCACAGGTTTGCGCTCCCGCAGACGCCTATCGATCTGGATAGCCATTGTCATGGACTCATTCAGACCCGCAGGCACAGGGAACCCCACCATAACATCCTTAATGGCATCAGAGAGACCCTCTCTGAAATTCGCCGCCAGGGCGCACTCATTCCACTGAGTAAGCACAGCCCATTTACGGAATTTCTGGCAGTATATTTCAGCTTCGTCTTGCCCCTGAGATAGGGACATCAAGGCCTTTTCCGCCTGAAGCTCTAACTGAGGTTCCTCATAAAGCAACCCCAAGGCCAGAAAAAACGCATCCACATTGAGCAACGCAGGATCCCCTGGAGCCAATGCAAAAGCCCAATCCTGAGGGTCGCCCCGGAGCAAGGAAATCACAATCCTGACCTGCTGAGCAGGGTCTCCAGCAGAGCGAGATTTCAGGGACAAAAACAACTTGCAATTATTTTTGAAATTTTGGAAGCAAGATCTATTCCCCGAGAAAAATTCAGGCAAAGGAATTCTAGGTTCAGATATAGGAACCTGAACAACAAAATCTTGTAAATTTTGAACTTTCGTGGTGAGATTATTCAAACCTGCAGCTAAACTCTGAACATCCATTTTAAACAGGTGAACACAGAGCCATTCCAGGATTAGAAGGAGAGAGAGAGAGAAAGGCTGCAATATAGGCAGACTTGCAAGAGATTCAATTACAAGCAGACTCAGAACTGAAGGGAAAAAAAAAAAAAAAAAAAAATCTTCAGCAGACTTCTCTTTTCTCTCCTTTCTCTGTCAATTAATTTAACCCTTTTTGGTCCGGTCAAACTGTTATGGTTCTCAATGGCAAGAGAACATAGCCCAGCAAACATAAGAACTAGCTCTTGGAAGGATGGAAACTAAACTGACCATGAACTAAACCTGCCGCACAACTAACAGTAGCCGGGTAGCGTTGCCTGCGTTTTATCCCTAGACGCCCAGCGCCGGCCGGAGGACTAACTAATCCTGGCAGAGGAAAATATAGTCCTGGCTCACCTCTAGAGAAATTTCCCCGAAAGGCAGACAGAGGCCCCCACATATATTGGCGGTGATTTTAGATGAAATGACAAACGTAGTATGAAAATAGGTTTAGCAAAATTGAGGTCCGCTTACTAGATAGCAGGAAGACAGAAAGGGCACTTTCATGGTCAGCTGAAAACCCTATCAAAACACCATCCTGAAATTACTTTAAGACTCTAGTATTAACTCATAACATCAGAGTGGCAATTTCAGATCACAAGAGCTTTCCAGACACAGAAACGAAACTACAGCTGTGAACTGGAACAAAATGCAAAAACAAACGAGGACTAAAGTCCAACTTAGCTGGGAGTTGTCTAGCAGCAGGAACATGCACAGAAAGGCTTCTGATTACAATGTTGACCGGCATGGAAGTGACAGAGGAGCAAGGCTAAATAGCGACTCCCACATCCTGATGGAAACAGGTGAACAGAGGGGATGATGCACACCAGTTCAATTCCACCAGTGGCCACCGGGGGAGCCCAAAATCCAATTTCACAACAGTAGTCCCTTTTTGTTTGATGTCCCTAGCAGTGGCTTCTTGCTTGCATTCCCCAGTAGTCTCTTCTTGTTTGATGTCCTTAGCAGTGGCTTCTTGTTTGCGGTCCTCAGTAGTGGCTTCTTGTTTGATGTCCTTAGCAGTGGATTCTTGCTTGCATTCCTCAGTAGTCGCTCCTTGTTTCATGTCCTCAGCAGTGACTTCTTGCTTGCATTCCTCAGTAGTCGCTTCTTGTTTGATGTCCTTAGGAGTGGCTTCTTGGTTGCATTACTCTGTAGTCGCTTCTTGTTTGATGTCTTTAGCAGTGGCTTCTTGCTTGCATTCCTCAGTAGTTGCTTCTTGCTTGATGTCTTTAGCAGTGGCTTCTTGCTTGCATTCCTCAGTAGTTGCTTCTTGCTTGATGTCTTTAGCAGTGACTTCTTGCTTGCATTACTCTGTAGTCACTTCTTGTTTGATGTCCTTAGCAGTGGCTTCTTTGCAATCCTCAGCAGTTTTTTCCTATTTTTGGTCCCCAGTAGCGGCTCCTAAATATGCAAAATTGCACCTGCTTTGGAAATATGAAAGTGCCCCCCTACCTCTTGGGCCCCTGTGCGGCCATACAGGTTCCACCAATTATATGTTCGCCACTGCCCTCACTCCTCCTGTGACTGGTGAATTAGGCTACGTTCACATTTGCGGTCCTCGCCGCAGCGTCGGGCGCCGCAGCGGCGCCGCATGCGTCATGCGCCCCTATATTTAACATGGGGGCGCATGGACATGCGTTGTGCTGCGTTTTGCGCCGCATGGCCGCAAGCGTTGGACGCAAGAAACGCATCAAGTTGCATTTTTTTTGCGTCCAACTTGCGGCCAAAAACGACGCATGCGGCGCAAAACGCAGCGTTTTAGCGTGCGTTTTGCCGCGTTTTCGGTTGCGTTGTGCGCTGCGGCGCCGACGCTGCGGCGCACAACGCAAATGTGAACGTAGCCTTATGAGTTACTTGTTTTTGTTCCATCAATTCAATGGTTAATAATAGCAACGTAGCAGAGAAGTGAAGTCTGATGTCTTACAGCAGTGCAGTGGTTAAAAGCAGCAATGTATTACAGAAGAAAATGCAAACAGGAGACATGATTGAAGAGATGCATTACCTTGAATAAATAGGCTAAGTGTGAACAAGACAGAGAAAAATGTAAAGGAATTGGTAACTTGCATGCTGAGAGGTTGGTGAGGACAACACTTGGCAAGATGGACTAAGATTTGAAAGAGAAGACAGAGACAAACTGGAGAAAGTTCAGAGAAGTGCGACCAGGATGGTGACTGGTCTGCAAACCATGTCCTATGAGGAACAGTTACAGGATTTGGGAATGTTTAGGCTATGTGCACACGTTGCGGTTTAGGCTTAGGAATTTCTGGTGCGGATACTGCATCTCTTGGCAGAAAACGCAGGTGGGGATTTGACGCATTTTTTTTGTGCGGATTTTATGCGGATTTTTTGTGGATTTACTGCGGATTTTACTCCTGTGGCTTTCTATAATTGAATGGGTACAAAAACGCTGCAGATTCGTAAAAAAGAAGTGACATGCTACTTTTAATCTGCAGCGTTTCCACACGGAATTTTCCGCACCATCTGCACAGCGTTTTTTTTTCCTCTTTGATTTACATTGTACTGTAAATCACTTGTGAATCTGCAGTGTTTCTGCACGATAAAAAACGCTGTGGATCCGCAGGAAATCCGCAATGTGTGCACATACCCTTAGCTTGCAAAAAAGACTGAGAGGAGACTTAATAGGTGTCTACAAATATCTCATGGGCTGTCACATTGTAGAAGGATCATCTTTATTCTCATTTGCACAAGGAAAGACTAGTAGCAATGGGATGAAACTGAATGGGAGGAGACACAGATTAGATATTAGAAAACACTTTTTGACAGGGTGATCAAGGAGTAGAACAGGCGGCCATGAGAGGTGATGAGCTCTCCTTCAATGGAAGACTTCAGAGGCTGGACAGACATCTGTCTGGGATGATTTTGTGAATCCTGTTTTGAACAGGGGGTTGGACCAGATGACCCAGGAGGTCCCTTCCAACTCTACCATTCTATGATGCTATGATTCTACTAGCTGTACTACCCGGCTTCGCCCGGGTTAATAACTGCTGTTAGCAAAATAAAATGTGTTAACAAAAATTTATTCTGCACACAAAAACCACAAAACAAATAGACAGAAATGTAATTATTAAAAGGCAAAAACTAAGTTCATTGGCTCTTGAGGATGCAGCTCGTGTTTTCATGTCTGCAAGCCTCGCTTCCCTCTCCTCGGAAAGTTCACTGGCTCTTGAGGAAGCAGCTCTTGTTCTCTTGTCTGCAAGCCTCGCTTCCCTCTCCTCATAAAGTTCATTGGCTCTTGAGGAAGCAGCTCTTGTTCTCTTGTCTGCAAGCCTCGCTTCCCTCTGCTCAGAACGTTCATTGGCTCTTGAGGAAGCAGCTGCTGTTCTCATGTGTGTCAGCCTTGTTTCTCGGTCTTCACATTTTTCATTGGCCCATAATGCAGCTTTTCTTTTTGCATCATCTGACATTGGTGCCATAGAATTCCTTTTCTTATGAGGCATTATTGTGGTATAAATGGTCAGTAACTGGCAGTTTCTATATCCTCTCACATAGAGGTAATGTGGCTGACATCAGCCTTTCCACCAACACACCCTAACTGCCATGCTATTACCTCACGCAAGATTTGTTATACTGAGAATGCCCTTTGTTGCCAATATTAACCAATCAGAGATCAGATTAATTAACTGTAGCAAAATAGAAGCTGAGCTGTGATTGGTTGCTGTTGGCAGCCTGATAAATCCCCAGCCAACAGGAAGCCCTCCCCCCAGCAGTATATATTAGCTCACATACACATAATAGACAGGTCATGTGACTGACAGCTGCCGGATTTCCTATATGGTACAGTTGTTGCTCTTGTAGTTTGTCTGCTTATTAGGGTATGTTAACAAGTCAGGATTTCTTGCAGAAAATTCCTGAACAAAACCGGACATTTTCTGCAATAAATCCGCATGCGGATTTTTCGTGGGTTTTTTTTTTTGCTGATTTTTCCAGAGGTACTGAGATGCAATAATATAGTGGTAAATCCGCAAAAAATCCGCAAAATTAATGAACATGCTGAGTTTTTTCCGCGATGCGTTTTTTTCGTGGGAAAAAAGTGCAACATATGCACAAATATTGCGGAATTCATTCGAAATGATGGGACGCATATGTATGCGTTTTTATAGCGAAAAATCCGCAACGTGTGCACACAGCCTTAATCAGATTTTTATTTTTGAAGGATAATACCAGACTTGTGTGTGTTTTTTAGTTTCATGTGTCACGTTGTGTGTGTTGAGTTGCGTGTGGTGACATGCATGTAGCAACTTTTTGTGTGTTGAGTTGCATGTGACCGGTTAGTGTAGCAAGTTGTGTGCAGCAAGTTTTGCGCATGGCGAGTTTTGTGTGGTGCATTTTGAGTATGTGCAAGTTTTGTGTGAGGCAACTTTTGCATGTGTTGCAACTTTTGTGCATGTGGCAATTTTTCTGCGTGTGCCAGTTTTGCGTGTGGCGAGTTTTCCATGAGGTGAGTTTTGCACGTGTGGCGAGTTTTGCGTGAGCCTAGTTTTGCATGTGGCAAGTTTTGCGTGAGCCTAGTTTTGCATGTGGCGAGTTTTGCGCGTGGCGAGTTTTGAGCTGCGACTTTTGTGTTTTCGACTTTTAAGTGGCGAGGTTGGTGTATGTGTGGTGAAATGTGTGCTGAGGGTGGTATATGTGTTCAAGCACGTGGTAGTGTGTATCGCATTTTGTGTGTGTGTTCATATCCCCGTGTGTGGTGAGTATCCCATGTCGGGGCCCCACCTTAGCAACTGTACGGTATATACTCTTTGGCGCCATTGCTCTCATTCTTTAAGTCCCCCTTGTTCACATCTGGCAGCTGTCAATTTGCCTCCAACACTTTTCCTTTCACTTTTTCCCCATTATGTAGATAGGGGCAAAATAGTTTGGTGAATTGGAATGCGCGGGGTTAAAATTTCACCTCACAACATAGCTTATGACGCTCTCGGGGTCCAGATGTGTGACTGTGCAAAATTTTGTGGCTGTAGCTGCAACGGTGCAGATGCCAATCCTGGACATACACACACACACACACTCAGCTCCTGTGCACCAGGTGGCAGCTATTCTCTCTGAGATATTCAGCTTGCTGTACAGTTCCGTGCTAGCCAAAATACTTGTACCTATGTTGTTTCTGATGGTCTCCACCCTGAGTTCCTGTTGGTTTTCTCCCTGAGTTTCTTATTGGCTCCACCTTGATTGAACAGCCTATTTAAACCTGGCATTGTACTCCCTTCCTTGCAAGATTATTGAGCTACCAGCCTCTAGTCAAGCATCCTTTCACCTGCTGCTTATCCTCGAGATCCTGCTTCTGCTCTGTGTGCTGACCTCTGGCTATCCCATGACTATGCTACGTGCTGATCCTCCTATGTACTGACCTCTGGCTATCCCTGACCACGCTATGTGCTGCTCTTGTAAACTATATTGCTGCTCCTATGTACTGACCTCTGGCTATCCCTGACTACACTATGTGCTGCTCCTCCTGTGTACTGACCTCTGGCTATCCCTGACTATGCTACGTGCTGATCCTCCTATGTACTGACCTCTGGATATCCCTGACCACGCTATGTGCTGCTCTTGTAAACTATATGGCTGCTCCTGTGTACTGACCTCTGGCTATCCCATGACTATGCTACGTGCCGATCCTCCTATGTACTGACCTCTGGCTATCCCTGACCACGCTATGTGCTGCTCTTGTAAACTATATGGCTGCTCCTGTGTACTGACCTCTGGCTATTCCTGACTACACTATGTGCTGCTCCTCCTGTGTACCGACCTCTGGCTATTCCTGACTATGCTATGTGCTGCTCCTCCTGTGTACTGACCTCTGGCTATTCCTGACTATGCTATGTGCTGCTACTCCTGTGTACTGACCTCTGGCTATTCCTATGCTATGTGCTGCTATTCCTGTGTACTGACCTCTGGCTATTCCTGACTATGCTATGTGCTGCTACTCCTGTGTACTGACCTCTGGCTATCCCTGACTATGCTACGATCCTCCTATGTACTGACCTCTGGCTATCCCTGACCACGCTATGTGCTGCTCTTGTAAACTATATGGCTGCTCCTGTGTACTGACCTCTGGCTATCCCTGACTACACTATGTGCTGCTCCTCCTGTGTACTGACCTCTGGCTATTCCTGACTATGCTATGTGCTGCTCCTCCTGTGTACTGATCTCTGGCTATTCCTGACTATGCTATGTGCTGCTACTCCTGTGTACTGACCTCTGGCTATTCCTGACTATGCTATGTGCTGCTACTCCTGTGTACTGACCTCTGGCTATCCCTGACTATGCTATGTGCTGCTCCTCCTGTGTACTGACCTCTGGCTATTCCTGACTATGCTATGTGCTGCTATTCCTATGTACTGACCTCTGGCTATCCTATGACTATGCTACGTGCGGATCCTCCTATGTACTGACCTCTGGCTATCCCTGACCACTGTTATGGACTGGTAATTTAGGAGCGACATGCGACTAGCTCTGAGCAGGTGGTAACTATACAGATCGCAGTTCCTGATCTTAACACAACACTAGAAGTAGCAGTGGGATGTTCCTGTCACTCCCTGGACACCTCGTCACAGCCGGAGAACTAGCTACCCCTAAAGGTAGAAACAGGAAAGCTATCTTGCCTCAGAGAAAATCCCCAAAGGATAGGATAGCCCCCCACAAATATTGACTGTGAGAGGAGAAGGAAATTACATATGTAGTATGAAACAAGATTTAGCAAAGGAGGCCACTTCTAGCTATATACATAGTAAGGAAAGAACACTGTGCGGTCAGTAATAAAAACTAGAAAAAGTCCACCGCAGAGATATGCAAAAATCTCCACACCTGACTAAAGGTGTGGAGGGCAAAATCTGCAGCCCAGAGCTTCCAGCTTAGCTAAATAGATCCATACTGATAAGCTGGACAAATGAGCAAAACATAGAATGTGCTGAACAATAAAGTCCACAACAAATGGACTGCAAAAGGACAAGCAAGGACTTATCTTTGCTGAACTGGACAGAGTGTTAGGGAAATTCAAAAAAGCAGTGGCTCCAAGCAGGAACAATTGACAACTGGCATTGATTGAGGGCTAAGGCCAGACTAAAATAGCCAAGCCAGAAAGACGATCAGTGGAAGCAGCTGCTAATGCTAAATCCAAGAAGCAGCTATACCACTCAAAACCACAGGAGGGAGCCCAAGAGCAGAACTCACAAAAGTGCTACTCACAACCACCGGAGGGAGCCCAAGAGCGGAATTCACAACAGTACCCCCCCCCTTGAGGAGGGGTCACCGAACCCTCACCAGAGCCCCCAGGCCGATCAGGACGAGCCAAGTGAAAAGCATGAACCAAATCGGCAGCATGGACATCGGAGGCAACCACCCAAGAATTATCCTCCTTGCCATAACCCTTCCACTTAACAAGATACTGAAGCCTCCGCCTCGAAAAAAGAGAATCCAAAATTTTCTCAACCACATATTCCAACTCCCCCTCAACCAACACCAGGGCAGGAGGATCAATAGAGGGAACAACGGGCACCACATATCTCCGCAACAAAGATCTATGGAAAACATTGTGGATGGCAAAAGAGGCTGGAAGGGCCAAACGAAAAGACACTGGATTGATAATCTCAGAGATCTTATAAGGACCAATAAACCGAGGCTTGAACTTAGGGGGAGAAACCTTCATAGGAACATGACGAGAAGATAACCAGACTAAATCCCCCACACGAAGCCGAGGACCAACACACCGCTGAGCCTTTTCCTGAGACAACGTCAAATTGTCTACCACATGAGTCCAAATCTGCTGTAACCTGTCCATCACAGAATCTACACCAGGACAATCAGAAGGCTCAACCTGCCCTGAAGAAAAACGAGGATGGAAACCAAAATTACAAAAAAAAGGCGAAACCAAAGTAGCCGAACTGGCCCGATTATTAAGGGCAAACTCGGCCAACGGCAAGAAAGCCACCCAATCATCCTGATCAGCAGACACAAAGCATCTCAAATAGGTTTCCAAGGTTTGATTAGTTCGCTCAGTTTGGCCATTTGTCTGAGGATGGAACACCGAAGAAAAAGACAAATTAATGCCCATCCTAGCACAAAAGGCCCGCCAAAACCTGGAAACAAACTGGGAACCTCTGTCAGACACAATATTTTCCGGAATGCCATGCAAACGAACCACATGCTGAAAAAACAATGGAACCAAATCAGAGGAGGAAGGCAATTTAGGCAAAGGTACCAAATGGACCATTTTAGAGAACCGGTCACAAACCACCCAGATAACAGACATCCTCTGGGACTCAGGAAGATCCGAAATAAAATCCATGGAAATATGCGTCCAGGGCCTCTCAGGGACAGGCAAAGGCAAAAGCAACCCACTAGCGCTGGAACAGCAAGGCTTAGCCCGGGCACAAGTCCCACAGGACTGCACAAAAGAACGCACATCCCGCGACAAGGAAGGCCACCAAAAGGACCTAGCCACCAAATCTCTGGTACCAAAAATCCCAGGATGACCGGCCAACACCGAACAATGGACCTCAGAAATTACCTTACTTGTCCATCTATCAGGAACAAACAGCTTCCCCACAGGACAGTGGTCAGGTTTATCAGCCTGAAATTCCTGAAGCACCCGCCGTAAATCAGGGGAGATGGCAGAAAGAATCACCCCTTCCCTAAGAATGCCAACCAGCTAAAGAACTCCAGGAGAATCAGGCAAAAAACTCCTAGAGAGGGCATCCGCTTTAACATTCTTAGATCCCGGAAGA
The DNA here is from genome assembly GCF_051348905.1 of Ranitomeya variabilis. Taxonomy (NCBI): domain Eukaryota; kingdom Metazoa; phylum Chordata; class Amphibia; order Anura; family Dendrobatidae; genus Ranitomeya; species Ranitomeya variabilis. Next base: position 689,855,998 of record NC_135236.1, on the reverse strand, counting down.
TATGAAACCACAAAATCGAAACGGGAGAAAAACAGGGACCATCGAGCCTGTCTAGGGTTCAGCCGCTTGGCCGACTCGAGGTAAATCAGATTCTTATGATCGGTCAAGACCACAATACGGTGCTTGGCCCCCTCAAGCCAATGTCGCCACTCCTCAAATGCCCACTTCATAGCCAACAACTCCCGATTGCCGACATCATAATTGCGTTCCGCAGGCGAAAACTTTCGGGAAAAGAAGGCACATGGTTTCATCAAGGAACCATCAGAATTCCTCTGTGACAAAACGGCCCCTGCCCCAATCTCAGAAGCGTCAACCTCAACCAGGAAAGGAAGAGACACATCCGGCTGATGCAAGACAGGGGCAGAAGTAAATCGGCGCTTAAGCTCCTGAAAGGCCTCAACAGCCTCAGAGGACCAATTTGTCACATCAGCGCCTTTCTTCGTCAAATCGGTCAGGGGCTTAACCACACTAGAGAAGTTGGCAATGAAACGGCGATAAAAATTAGCAAAGCCCAAAAATTTCTGAAGGCTCTTCACAGATGTGGGTTGAATCCAGTCATGAATGGCTTGGACCTTAACAGGATCCATTTCTATAGACGAAGGAGAAAAAATAAACCCCAAAAAAGAGACCTTCTGAACTCCAAATAGGCACTTAGACCCCTTCACAAATAGAGCATTATCACTAAGGATCTGGAATACCATCCTGACCTGCTTCACATGAGACTCCCAATCATTGGAAAAAATCAAAATATCATCCAAATACACAATCAAGAATTTATCAAGATAATTGCGGAAAATGTCATGCATGAAGGACTGAAATACAGAAGGAGCATTAGAAAGCCCGAAAGGCATCACCAGGTATTCAAAATGGCCTTCGGGCGTATTAAATGCAGTTTTCCATTCATCACCCTGTTTAATACGAACAAGATTATATGCCCCTCGAAGGTCAATCTTGGTAAACCAACTAGCCCCCTTAATCCGAGCAAACAAATCAGAGAGCAGAGGTAAAGGGTATTGGAATTTGACCGTGATCTTATTAAGAAGGCAATAATCAATACAGGGTCTCAAGGAGCCATCCTTCTTGGCAACAAAAAAGAATCCCGCTCCCAATGGTGACGAAGATGGCCGAATATGCCCCTTCTCCAAGGACTCCTTAACATAGCTCCGCATAGCGGTATGTTCTGGCACAGACAGGTTGAAAAGTCGGCCCTTAGGGAACTTAGAGCCTGGAATCAAGTCAATAGCACAATCACAGTCCCTATGTGGAGGAAGGGAACTGGACTTGGGCTCATCGAATACATCCTGGAAATCTGACAAAAATTCAGGAACATCAGAAGAGGGAGAAGAGGAAATTGACATTAAAGGAACGTCACTATGTACCCCTTGACAACCCCAACTAGTCACAGACATCGATTTCCAATCCAACACTGGATTGTGCGCTTGTAACCATGGAAAACCCAGTACAACAACATCATGTAAATTATGCAACACCAGAAAACGACAATCTTCCTGATGTGCTGGAGCCATGCACATAGTCAACTGAGTCCAATACTGAGGTTTATTCTTGGCCAACGGTGTAGCATCAATACCCCTCAAAGGAATAGGGCTCTGCAAAGGTTGCAAAGAAAAACCACAGCGCCTGGCAAATTCTAAGTCCATTAAGTTCAGGGCAGCGCCTGAATCCACAAATGCCATGACAGAGAAAGATGACAATGAGCAAATCAGGGTCACAGACAGGAGAAACTTAGGCTGTACAGTACTAATGGTAACAGATCTAGCGACCCTCTTAATATGCTTAGGGCAATCAGAGATAGTATGAGCTGAATCACCACAGTAAAAACACAGCCCATTCTGACGTTTGTATCCCCTCTGTTCCGCTCTAGTCAGAATCCTATCACATTGCATAGGCTCAGGACTCCGCTCAGAGGATGCTGCCATATGGTGCACCACTTTGCGCTCACGCAGGCGCCGATCGATCTGAATGGCTAGAGACATAGATTCGCTCAGACCAACAGGCGTGGGGAACCCCACCATAACATCTTTAAGGGCTTCAGAAAGACCCTTTCTGAAAATTGCTGCCAGAGTGTCCTCATTCCATTTAGTGAGCACAGACCATTTTCTAAATTTCTGGCAGTATAATTCTGCCGCTTCCTGACTCTGGCACAGAGCCAACAAGGTTTTTTTCCGCATGATCCACAGAGTTAGGTTCGTCATACAATAATCCGAGCGATTGAAAAAATGCATCTACATTAAGCAATGCCGGATCCCCTGACTCAAGGGAGAATGCCCAGTCCTGAGGGTCACCACGCAGCAGAGAAATAACTATTTTAACTTGCTGAGTGGGGTCACCAGAGGAATGGGGTTTCAGAGCAAAAAACAATTTGCAGTTATTTTTAAAGTTCAAAAACTTAGATCTATCCCCGTAAAACAAATCTGGAGTAGGAATTCTAGGCTCTAAGGCTGGAGTCTGAACAACATAATCTTGGATACTCTGAACTCTTGCAGCAAGCTGATCCACACGAGAAAACAGACCCTGAACATACATGTCCGTGCCCAAATCCACCCAGAGATTAAGAGGAAGGAAAAAGACAAAACAGACTAAAGAAAAAAAAAATGGCTCAAAACTCTTTTTCTTTTCCTTCTTTTGCGATGCATTCAACTCATTTTTGGCCAGTTGTACTGTTATGGACTGGTAATTTAGGAGAGACATGCGACTAGCTCTGAGCAGGTGGTAACTATACAGACCGCAGTTCCTGATCTAAACACAACACTAGAAGTAGCCGTGGGATGTTCCTGTCACTCCCTGGACACCTCGTCACAGCCGGAGAACTAGCTATCCCTAAAGGTAGAAACAGGAAAGCTATCATGCCTCAGAGAAAATCCCCAAAGGATAGGATAGCCCCCCACAAATATTGACTGTGAGAGGAGAAGGAAATGACATACGTAGTATGAAACAAGACTTAGCAAAGGAGGCCACTTCTAGCTATATACATAGTAAGGAAAGAACACTGTGCGGTCAGTAATAAAAACTAGAAAAATTCCACCGCAGAGATATGCAAAAATCTCCACACCTAACTAAAGGTGTGGAGGGCAAAATCTGCAGCCCAGAGCTTCCAGCTTAGCTAAATAGATCCATACTGATAAGCTGGACAAATGAGCAAAACATAGAATGTGCTGAACAATAAAGTCCACAACAAATGGACTGCAAAAGGACAAGCAAGGACTTATCTTTGCTGAACTGGACAGAGTGTCAGGGAAATCCAAAAGAGCAGTGGCTCCAAGCAGGAACAATTGACAACTGGCATTGATTGAGGGCTAAGGCCAGACTAAAATAGCCGAGCCAGAAAGACGATCAGTGGAAGCAGCTGCTAATGCTAAATCCAAGAAGCAGCTATACCACTCAAAACCACAGGAGGGAGCCCAAGAGCAGAACTCACAAAAGTGCTACTCACAACCACCGGAGGGAGCCCAAGAGTGGAATTCACAACAGACCACGCTATGTGCTGCTCTTGTAAACTATATGGCTGCTCCTGTGTACTGACCTCTGGCTATCCCTGACCTCACTATGTGCTGCTCCTCCTGTGTACTGACCTCTGGCTATTCCTGACTATGCTATGTGCTGCTACTCCTGTGTACTGACCTCTGGCTATCCCATGACTATGCTACGTGCTGATCCTCCTATGTACTGACCTCTGGCTATCCCTGACCACGCTATGTGCTGCTCTTGTAAACTATATGGCTGCTCCTGTGTACTGACCTCTGGCTATCCCATGGCTATGCTACGTGCCGATCCTCCTATGTACTGACCTCTGGCTATCCCTGACCACGCTATGTGCTGCTCTTGTAAACTATATGGCTGCTCCTGTGTACTGACCTCTGGCTATTCCTGACTACACTATGTGCTGCTCCTCCTGTGTACTGACCTCTCGCTATTCTTGACTATGCTATGTGCTGCTTCTCCTGTGTACTGACCTCTGGCAATTCCTGACTATGCTATGTGCTGCTACTCCTGTGTACTGACCTCTGGCTATCCCTGACTATGCTACGTGCTGATCCTCCTATGTACCGACCTCTGGATATCCCTGACCACGCTATGTGCTGCTCTTGTAAACTATATGGCTGCTCCTGTGTACTGACCTCTGGCTATCCCATGACTATGCTACGTGCCGATCCTCCTATGTACTGACCTCTGGCTATCCCTGACCACGCTATGTGCTGCTCTTGGAAACTATATGGCTGCTCCTGTGTGCTGACCTCTGGCTATCCCTGACCTCACTATGTGCTGCTCCTCCTGTGTACTGACCTCTGGCTATTCCTGACCTCACTATGTGCTGCTCCTCCTGTGTACTGACCTCTGGCTATTCCTGACTATGCTATGTGCTGCTACTCCTGTGTACTGACCTCTGGCTATCCCATGACTATGCTACGTGCTGATCCTCCTATGTACTGACCTCTGGCTATCCCTGACCACGCTATGTGCTGCTCTTGTAAGCTATATGGCTGCTCCTGTGTACTGACCTCTGGCTATCCCTGACCTCACTATGTGCTGCTCCTCCTGTGTACTGACCTCTGGCTATTCCTGACTACACTATGTGCTGCTCCTCCTGTGTACTGACCTCTGGCTATTCCTGACTACACTATGTGCTGCTCCTCCTGTGTACTGACCTCTGGCTATTCCTGACTACACTATGTGCTGCTCCTCCTGTGTACTGACCTCTGGCTATTCCTGACTACACTATGTGCTGCTCCTCCTGTGTACTGACCTCTGGCTATTCCTGACCTCACTATGTGCTGCTCCTCCTGTGTACTGACCTCTGGCTATTCCTGACTATGCTATGTGCTGCTACTCCTGTGTACTGACCTCTGGCTATCCCATGACTATGCTACGTGCTGATCCTCCTATGTACTGACCTCTGGCTATCCCTGACCACGCTATGTGCTGCTCTTGTAAACTATATGGCTGCTCCTGTGTACTGACCTCTGGCTATCCCTGACCTCACTATGTGCTGCTCCTCCTGTGTACTGACCTCTGGCTATTCCTGACTACACTATGTGCTGCTCCTCCTGTGTACTGACCTCTGGCTATTCCTGACTACACTATGTGCTGCTCCTCCTGTGTACTGACCTCTGGCTATTCCTGACTACACTATGTGCTGCTCCTCCTGTGTACTGACCTCTGGCTATTCCTGACTACACTATGTGCTGCTCCTCCTGTGTACTGACCTCTGGCTATTCCTGACTACACTATGTGCTGCTCCTCCTGTGTACTGACCTCTGGCTATTCCTGACTACACTATGTGCTGCTCCTCCTGTGTACTGACCTCTGGCTATTCCTGACTACACTATGTGCTGCTCCTCCTGTGTACTGACCTCTGGCTATTCCTGACTACACTATGTGCTGCTCCTCCTGTGTACTGACCTCTGGCTATTCCTGACTACACTATGTGCTGCTCCTCCTGTGTACTGACCTCTGGCTATTCCTGACTACACTATGTGCTGCTCCTCCTGTGTACTGACCTCTGGCTATTCCTGACCATGCTATGTGCTGCTCTTGTAAACTATATGGCTGCTCCTGTGTACTGACCTCTGGCTATTCCTGACTATGCTATGTACTGCTCCTCCTGTGTACTGACCTCTGGCTATCCCTGACTATGCTATGTGCTGCTCCTCCTGTGTACTGACCTCTGGCTATCCCTGACTATGCTATGTGCTGCTTCTCCTGTGTACTGACCTCTGGCTATTCCTGACTATGCTATGTGCTGCTCCTCCTGTGTACTGACCTCTGGCTATTCCTGACTATGCTATGTGCTGCTCCTTCAAACTACATTGCTGTTCTTGTGATCTGACCTCTGGCTATCCCTGACTACACTATGTGCTGCTCCTCCTGTGTACTGACCTCTAGCTATCCCTGACTAAGCTACCTACTGCTGCTGCCCCTGGGGGTTGCAATACCACTACTCCAACCCAGGTCAGTCCATAACAGAATAATCATGCACACAAAATGGAGTCTGTTGCAGCCACCCTGAGGCAACAAGCTGCTGAACTTCAGACTTTTGGTGACACATACCAAGAAAATGTTTCTAAGTTGCAAACTCAGGTGTTGGGTGAGCAAAAATAAATTATTGCATTACTGAGGCAACTTCTGGATTTGCGCAACTGTTGCACACATGCAGCTGCTTGCAAAATTTAATGGGGATCGTTATCACTACTGTGGATTCCTAAATCAATGCCGTATCTATTTCCAGATGCAAACTGCTCCGTTTATCAGTGACAGGAAAAAGGTTCTTTTCATCTTTAATCTCCTGACTGATGAGGCTCTTGCATGGGCTTCACCTTATGTGGAGAAGAACTATGACCTCCTAAATGACTTAGTGTCTTTCATCACTGCAATGGACCAAGTGTTTGATGACCTGAATCGTTTTGTTACAGCTGAAAACAAATTGCATAACCTATGTCAAGGGCGGCGCTCTGCAGCTGAATATACCTCCAAATTTCGCTGCTGGGTGGCAGACACCACATGGAATTTAGCTGCCTGGAGGATTCAATTTCACCGAGGATTATCAGAACTAATGAAAGATGAACTGGTAAGGGTTGAGACCCTTGATAATTTAGCGGACTCTATTCAATTGTCCATCCGAATTGATGACTCAACGAAGAAAGGAAAGACCTCTTTGAATGACCAGTGTCATGATTCTCAATGGCGAGAGAACATAGCCCAGCATATATGAGAACTAGCTCTTGGAAGATGGAAACTATACTGACCATGAACTAAACCTGCCGCACAACTAGAAGTGGCCGGGTAGCATGCCTACGTTTTTTTATCCCTAGATGCCCAGCGCCAGCCGGAGAACTACCTAATCCTAGCAGAGGAAAAGACAGTCCTGGCTCACCTCTAGAGAAATTTTCCCAAAAGGCAGACAGAGGCCCCCACATATATTGGCGGTGATTTTAGATGAAATGACAAACGTAGTATGAAAATAGGTTTAGCAAAATCGAGGTCCGCTTACTAGATAGCCGGAAGACAGAAAGGGCACTTTCATGGTCAGCAGAAAACCCTATCAAAACACCATCCAGAAATTACTTTAAGACTCTAGCATTAACTCATAACACCAGAGTGGCAATTTCTGCTCACAAGAGCTTTCCAGACACAGTAACGAAACAGCAGCTGTGAACAGGAACAAAATGCAAAAACACACAAGGACAAAAGTCCAACTTAGCTGGGAGTTGTCTAGTAGCAGGAACATGCACAGAAAGGCTTCGGATTACATTGTTGACCGGCATGAAACTGACAGAGGAGCAAGGTTATATAGCGACTCCCACATCCTGATAGGAGCAGGTGAACAGAGAGGATGATGCACACAAGTAATTCCACAAGTGACCACCGGGGGAGCCCAGAATCCAATTTCACAACAGTACCCCCCCCTCAAGGAGGGGGCACCGAACCCTCACCAGAACCACCAGGGCGATCAGGATGAGCCCTATGAAAGGCACGGACAAGATCGGAGGCATGAACATCAGAGGCAGTGACCCAAGAATTATCCTCCTGACCGTATCCCTTCCATTTGACAAGATACTGGAGTTTCCGTCTGGAAACACGAGAGTCTAAGATCTTTTCCACAACGTACTCCAACTCACCCTCAACCAACACCGGAGCAGGAGGCTCAACGGAAGGCACAGCCGGTACCTCATACCTGCGCAACAATGACCGATGAAAAACATTATGAATCGAAAAGGATGCAGGGAGGTCCAAACGGAAGGACACAGGGTTAAGAATCTCCAATATCTTGTACGGGCCGATGAACCGAGGCTTAAACTTAGGAGAAGAAACCCTCATAGGGACAAAACGAGAAGACAACCACACCAAGTCCCCAACACAAAGCCGAGGACCAACACGACGACGGCGGTTGGCAAAAAGCTGAGTCTTCTCCTGGGACAACTTCAAATTGTCCACCACCTGCCCCCAAATCCGATGCAACCTCTCCACCACAGCATCCACTCCAGGACAATCCGAAGATTCCACTTGACCGGAGGAAAATCGAGGATGAAACCCCGAATTACAGAAAAACGGGGACACTGTTATGACCCCAATGGCGAGGGTCTCAGAGGAACGTGGAAGTCTGCAGAATACAAAAATCCAGCTCATAGGGCAGTGGTAACTGGGTTGACCATATATCTACTCCTAACGCCAACACTAGAAGTAGCCGGGGATCATTCCTACGTTGATTCTAGATGACACGCGCCAGCCGGAGAATCTAGCTACCCCTAGTAGAGGAAAACAAAGACCTTTCTTGCCTCCAGAGAAGGGGACCCCAAAGCTGGATAGAAGCCCCCCACAAATAATGACGGTTAGGTAAGAGGAAATGACAAACACAGAAATGAACCAGGTTTAGCACAGAGAGGCCCGCTTACTGATAGCAGAATAAAGAAAGGTAACTTATATGGTCAACAAAAACCCTATCAAAATCCACACTGGAAATTCAAGAACCCCCGAACCGTCTAACGGTCCGGGGGGAGAACACCAGCCCCCTAGAGCTTCCAGCAAAGGTCAGGATATAGATTTGGAACAAGCTGGACAAAAATACAAAAACAAAACAAATAGCAAAAAGCAAAAGGCAGACTTAGCTGATATAACTGGAACCAGGATCAGTAGACAAGAGCACAGCAGACTAGCTCTGATAACTACGTTGCCAGGCATAGAACTGAAGGTCCAGGGAGCTTAAATAGCAACACCCCTAACTAACGACCCAGGTGCGGATAAAAGGAATGACAGAAAAACCAGAGTCAAAAAACTAGTAACCACTAGAGGGAGCAAAAAGCAAATTCACAACAGTACCCCCCCCCTTAGTGAGGGGTCACCGAACCCTCACCACGACCACCAGGGCGATCAGGATGAGCGGCATGAAAGGCACGAACTAAATCGGCCGCATGAACATCAGAGGCGACCACCCAGGAATTATCCTCCTGACCATAGCCCTTCCACTTGACCAGGTACTGAAGCCTCCGCCTGGAGAGGCGAGAATCCAAGATCTTCTCCACCACGTACTCCAACTCGCCCTCAACCAACACCGGAGCAGGAGGCTCAGCAGAAGGAACTACAGGCACAATGTACCGCCGCAACAAGGACCTATGAAATACATTGTGAATAGCAAATGACACAGGAAGATCCAGACGAAAAGATACAGGATTAAGGATTTCCAATATCTTGTAAGGCCCAATAAAACGAGGTTTAAATTTGGGAGAGGAGACCTTCATAGGAACAAAGCGGGAAGAAAGCCATACCAAATCCCCAACGCGTAGTCGGGGACCCACACCGCGGCGGCGGTTGGCAAAGCGCTGAGCCTTCTCCTGTGACAACTTCAAGTTGTCCACCACATGATTCCAGATCTGCTGCAACCTATCCACCACAGAATCCACCCCAGGACAGTCAGAAGGCTCCACATGACCCGAAGAAAAGCGAGGATGGAAACCAGAGTTGCAGAAAAAAGGCGAAACCAAGGTGGCGGAACTAGCCCGATTATTAAGGGCAAACTCAGCCAACGGCAAGAATGTCACCCAATCGTCCTGATCAGCAGAGACAAAACACCTCAAATAAGCCTCCAAAGTCTGATTGGTTCGCTCCGTCTGTCCATTAGTCTGAGGATGGAAAGCAGACGAAAACGACAAATCAATGCCCATCCTACTACAAAAGGATCGCCAGAACCTGGAAACGAACTGGGATCCTCTGTCTGACACAATATTCTCAGGGATGCCGTGCAAACGAACCACGTTCTGGAAAAACACAGGAACCAGATCGGAAGAGGAAGGCAGCTTAGGCAAAGGAACCAAATGGACCATCTTGGAGAAGCGATCACATATCACCCAGATAACGGACATGCCCTGAGATAGCGGAAGATCAGAAATGAAATCCATGGAGATATGTGTCCAAGGTCTCTTCGGGACAGGCAAGGGCAAGAGCAAACCGCTGGCACGAGAACAGCAAGGCTTAGCTCGAGCACAAGTCCCACAGGACTGCACAAATGACCGCACATCCCTTGACAAGGAAGGCCACCAAAAGGACCTGGCCACCAGATCTCTGGTGCCAAAAATTCCCGGGTGACCTGCCAACACCGAGGAATGAACCTCGGAAATGACTCTGCTGGTCCACTTATCCGGGACAAACAGTCTGTCAGGTGGACAAGACTCAGGCCTATCAGCCTGAAATCTCTGCAACACACGTCGCAGATCCGGAGAAATAGCTGACAAGATAACTCCATCTTTAAGAATACCAACAGGATCAGCGACTCCAGGAGCATCAGGCACAAAGCTCCTAGAAAGAGCATCGGCCTTCACATTCTTTGAACCTGGTAAATACGAGACAACAAAATCAAAGCGGGAGAAAAACAATGACCAGCGGGCCTGTCTCGGATTAAGGCGTTTAGCAGACTCGAGATACATCAGATTTTTGTGATCAGTCAAGACCACCACACGATGCTTAGCACCCTCGAGCCAATGACGCCACTCCTCAAATGCCCATTTCATGGCCAACAACTCCCGATTGCCCACATCATAATTTCGCTCGGCAGGCGAAAACTTCCTAGAGAAAAAGGCACAAGGTTTCATAACAGAGCAACCAGGGCCTCTCTGCGACAAAACGGCCCCTGCCCCAATCTCCGAAGCATCCACCTCAACCTGAAAGGGAAGTGAGACGTCAGGCTGGCACAAAACCGGCGCCGAAGTAAACCGGCGTTTCAACTCCTGGAAAGCCTCCACGGCAGCAGGAGCCCAGTTAGCTACATCGGAGCCCTTCTTGGTCATATCCGTCAAAGGTTTCACAATGCTAGAAAAATTAGCGATAAAACGACGGTAGAAGTTAGCGAAGCCCAAGAACTTCTGAAGACTCTTAACTGACGAGGGCTGAGTCCAATCAAGAATAGCTCGGACCTTGACTGGGTCCATCTCCACAGCAGAAGGGGAAAAAATGAACCCCAAAAAGGGAACCTTCTGTACACCAAAGAGACACTTTGAGCCCTTGACAAACAAAGAATTTTCACGCAAAATTTTAAAGACCAACCTGACCTGCTCCACATGCGAATCCCAATTATCAGAGAAAACCAAAATATCATCCAGATAAACAATCAAAAATTTATCCAGATACTTCCGGAAAATGTCATGCATAAAGGACTGAAAAACTGAAGGCGCATTGGAGAGCCCAAAAGGCATCACCAAGTACTCAAAATGACCTTCGGGCGTATTGAATGCGGTTTTCCATTCATCACCTTGCTTAATGCGCACAAGGTTGTACGCACCACGAAGGTCTATCTTGGTGAACCACTTGGCACCCTTAATCCGGGCAAACAAGTCAGACAACAGCGGTAAAGGATACTGAAATTTGACAGTGATCTTATTTAAAAGCCGATAATCAATACAAGGTCTCAAAGATCCGTCCTTTTTTGCCACAAAAAAGAATCCCGCACCAAGAGGGGAAGAAGACGGACGAATATGTCCTTTCTCCAGAGACTCCTTGATATATGAACGCATAGCGGTATGTTCAGGTACCGACAGATTAAACAGTCTTCCCTTAGGAAATTTACTGCCTGGGATCAAATCTATAGCACAGTCACAGTCCCTATGAGGAGGCAGTGCACTGGACTCAGACTCACTGAAGACACCCTGATAATCAGACAAATACTCCGGAACTTCCGAAGGCGTAGAAGAAGCAATAGACACAGGCAGGGAATCCCCATGAATACCACGACAGCCCCAACTTGAGACTGACATAGCCTTCCAGTCCAGGACTGGATTATGGGTCTGTAACCATGGCAGCCCTAAAACAACCAAATCATGCATTTTATGTAAAACCAGGAAACGTATCACCTCGCGGTGTTCAGGAGTCATGCACATGGTAACCTGTGTCCAATACTGCGGTTTATTTGCTGCCAATGGTGTAGCATCAATACCCCTAAGAGGAATAGGATTTTCTAATGGTTCAAGAGTAAAACCACAGCGCTTAGCAAATGAGAGATCCATGAGACTCAGGGCAGCACCTGAATCTACAAACGCCATGACAGGATAAGATGACAGTGAGCAAATCAAAGTTACAGACAGAATAAACTTAGGTTGCAAATTACCAACGGTGACAGGACTAACAACCTTAGCTATACGTTTAGAGCATGCTGAGATAACATGTGTAGAATCACCACAGTAGTAGCACAAGCCATTCCGGCGTCTATGAATTTTCCGCTCATTTCTAGTCAGGATTCTATCACATTGCATTAAATCAGGTGTCTGTTCAGACAACACCATGAGGGAATTTGCGGTTTTTCTATCACATTGCACCGAATTAGGTGTCTGTTCAGACAACACCATGAGGGAATTTGCGGTTTTGCGCTCCCGCAACCGCCGGTCAATTTGAATAGCCAGTGCCATAGTATCATTCAGACCTGTGGGAATGGGAAAACCCACCATAACATTCTTAATGGCTTCAGAAAGGCCATTTCTAAAATTAGCGGCCAGTGCACACTCGTTCCAATGTGTCAGCACGGACCATTTCCGAAATTTTTGGCAATACACTTCAGCCTCGTCCTGCCCCTGAGACATAGCCAGCAAGGCCTTTTCTGCCTGAATCTCAAGATTGGGTTCCTCATAAAGTAAACCGAGCGCCAGAAAAAACGCATCAAGATCAGCCAATGCCGGATCTCCTGGCGCCAGCGAAAAAGCCCAATCCTGAGGGTCGCCCCGTAAGAACGAAATAACAATCTTTACTTGCTGAGCAGAATCTCCAGATGAACAGGGTCTCAGGGACAAAAACAATTTACAATTATTCACGAAATTCCTAAACTTAAACCTGTCTCCGGAAAACAGTTCAGGAATCGGTATTTTAGGTTCTGACCTAGGATTTCTGATAACATAGTCTTGTATGCCCTGCACACGAGTAGCCAGCTGGTCCACACTTGTAATCAAGGTCTGGACATTCATGTCTGCAGCAAGCATAGCCACTCTGAGGTAAAGGGGAAGAAGAAAAAAAAAACTCAGAATCTTCTTTCTTATAATCCCTCTTCTGCAATGCATTAAACATTTAATACTGGCCTGGCAAACTGTTATGACCCCAATGGCGAGGGTCTCAGAGGAACGTGGAAGTCTGCAGAATACAAAAATCCAGCTCATAGGGCAGTGGTAACTGGGTTGACCATATATCTACTCCTAACGCCAACACTAGAAGTAGCCGGGGATCATTCCTACGTTGATTCTAGATGACACGCGCCAGCCGGAGAATCTAGCTACCCCTAGTAGAGGAAAACAAAGACCTTTCTTGCCTCCAGAGAAGGGGACCCCAAAGCTGGATAGAAGCCCCCCACAAATAATGACGGTTAGGTAAGAGGAAATGACAAACACAGAAATGAACCAGGTTTAGCACAGAGAGGCCCGCTTACTGATAGCAGAATAAAGAAAGGTAACTTATATGGTCAACAAAAACCCTATCAAAATCCACACTGGAAATTCAAGAACCCCCGAACCGTCTAACGGTCCGGGGGGAGAACACCAGCCCCCTAGAGCTTCCAGCAAAGGTCAGGATATAGATTTGGAACAAGCTGGACAAAAATACAAAAACAAAACAAATAGCAAAAAGCAAAAGGCAGACTTAGCTGATATAACTGGAACCAGGATCAGTAGACAAGAGCACAGCAGACTAGCTCTGATAACTACGTTGCCAGGCATAGAACTGAAGGTCCAGGGAGCTTAAATAGCAACACCCCTAACTAACAACCCAGGTGCGGATAAAAGGAATGACAGAAAAACCAGAGTCAAAAAACTAGTAACCACTAGAGGGAGCAAAAAGCAAATTCACAACAGGACACCAAGGTGGCAGAGCTGGCCCGATTATTGAGGGCGAACTCCGCCAAAGGCAAAAAAGCAACCCAATCATCCTGATCCGCAGACACAAAACACCTCAAATATGTCTCCAAGGTCTGATTAGTCCGCTCGGTCTGGCCATTAGTCTGAGGATGGAAAGCAGACGAAAAAGACAAATCTATGCCCATCCTAGCACAGAATGCCCGCCAAAATCTAGACACGAATTGGGTCCCTCTGTCAGAAACGATATTCTCCGGAATACCATGCAAACGAACAACATTTTGAAAAAACAGAGGAACCAACTCGGAAGAAGAAGGCAACTTAGGCAAGGGAACCAGATGGACCATCTTAGAGAAACGGTCACACACCACCCAGATGACAGACATCTTCTGAGAAACAGGCAGATCCGAAATAAAATCCATCGAGATGTGCGTCCAAGGCCTCTTCGGGATAGGCAAGGGTAACAACAATCCACTAGCCCGAGAACAACAAGGCTTGGCCCGAGCACAAACGTCACAAGACTGCACAAAGCCTCGCACATCTCGTGACAGGGAAGGCCACCAGAAGGACCTTGCCACCAAATCCCTGGTACCAAAGATTCCAGGATGACCTGCCAACGCAGAAGAATGAACCTCAGAGATGACTCTACTGGTCCAATCATCAGGAACAAACAGTCTACCAGGTGGGCAACGATCAGGTCTATCCGCTTGAAACTCCTGCAAGGCCCGCCGCAGGTCTGGAGAAACGGCAGACAATATCACTCCATCTTTAAGGATACCTGTGGGCTCAGAATTACCAGGGGAGTCAGGCTCAAAACTCCTAGAAAGGGCATCCGCCTTAACATTCTTAGAACCCGGTAGGTAAGACACCACAAAATTAAACCGAGAGAAAAACAACGACCAGCGCGCCTGTCTAGGATTCAGGCGCCTGGCAGACTCAAGGTAAATTAAATTTTTGTGGTCAGTCAATACCACCACCTGATGTCTGGCCCCCTCAAGCCAGTGACGCCACTCCTCAAAAGCCCACTTCATGGCCAAAAGCTCCCGATTCCCAATATCATAATTCCGCTCGGCGGGCGAAAATTTACGGGAAAAAAAAGCACAAGGTCTCATCACGGAGCAGTCGGAACTTCTCTGCGACAACACCGCCCCAGCTCCGATTTCAGAAGCGTCGACCTCAACCTGAAAAGGAAGAGCAACATCAGGCTGACGCAACACTGGGGCGGAAGAAAAGCGGCGCTTGAGCTCCCGAAAGGCCTCCACAGCATCAGGGGACCAATCAGCAACATCAGCACCCTTCTTAGTCAAATCAGTCAATGGTTTTACAACATCAGAAAAACCAGCAATAAATCGACGATAAAAGTTAGCAAAGCCCAAAAATTTCTGAAGACTCTTAAGAGAAGAGGGTTGCGTCCAATCACCAATAGCCTGAACCTTGACAGGATCCATCTCGATGGAAGAGGGGGAAAAAATGTATCCCAAGAAGGAAATCTTTTGAACCCCAAAAACACACTTAGAACCCTTCACACACAAGGAATTAGACCGCAAAACCTGAAAAACCCTCCTGACCTGCTGGACATGAGAGTCCCAGTCATCCGAAAAAATCAGAATATCATCCAGATACACAATCATAAATTTATCCAAATAATCGCGGAAAATGTCATGCATAAAGGACTGGAAGACTGAAGGGGCATTTGAAAGACCAAAAGGCATCACCAAATACTCAAAATGGCCCTCGGGCGTATTAAATGCGGTTTTCCACTCATCCCCCTGCTTGATTCGCACCAAATTATACGCCCCACGGAGATCAATCTTAGAGAACCACTTGGCCCCCTTTATACGAGCAAACAAATCAGTAAGCAGTGGTAACGGATATTGATATTTAACCGTGATTTTATTCAAAAGTCGATAATCAATACACGGCCTCAAAGAGCCGTCCTTCTTAGACACAAAGAAAAAACCGGCTCCTAAGGGAGATGACGAAGGACGAATATGTCCCTTTTCCAAGGACTCCTTTATATATTCTCGCATAGCAGCGTGTTCAGGCACAGACAGATTAAATAAACGACCCTTAGGGTATTTACTACCCGGGATCAAGTCTATGGCACAATCGCACTCCCGGTGCGGAGGTAGTGAACCAACCTTGGGTTCTTCAAAAACGTCACGAAAGTCAGACAAGAATTCAGGAATCTCAGAGGGAATAGATGATGAAATGGAAACCAAAGGTACGTCCCCATGAGTTCCTTTACATCCCCAGCTTAACACAGACATAGCTCTCCAGTCGAGGACTGGGTTATGAGATTGCAGCCATGGCAATCCCAGCACCAAAACATCATGTAGATTATACAGCACCAGAAAGCGAATAACCTCCTGGTGATCAGGATTAACACGCATAGTCACTTGTGTCCAGTATTGTGGTTTATTACTAGCCAATGGGGTGGAGTCAATCCCTTTCAGAGGTATCGGAGCCTCCAATGGCTCCAAATCATACCCACAGCGTTTGGCAAAGGACCAATCCATAAGACTCAAAGCAGCGCCAGAGTCGACATAGGCGTCCGCGGTAATAGATGACAAAGAACAAATCAGGGTCACAGATAGAATAAACTTAGACTGTAAAGTGCTAATTGAAACAGACTTGTCAGGCTTCTTAGTCCGCTTAAAGCATGCTGATATAACATGAGTTGAATCACCACAATAGAAGCACAACCCATTTTTTCGTCTAAAATTCTGCCGCTCGCTTCTGGACAGAATTCTATCACATTGCATATTTTCTGGCGTTTTCTCAGTAGACACCGCCAAATGGTGCACAGGTTTGCGCTCCCGCAGACGCCTATCGATCTGAATAGCCATCGTCATAGACTCATTCAGACTCGCAGGCACAGGGAACCCCACCATAACATCCTTAATGGCATCAGAGAGACCTTCTCTGAAAATCGCCGCCAGGGCGCACTCATTCCACTGAGTAAGCACAGACCATTTGCGGAATTTTTGGCAGTATATTTCAGCTTCATCTTGCCCCTGAGACAAGGACATCAAGGCCTTTTCCGCCTGAAGCTCTAAATGAGGTTCCTCATAAAGCAACCCCAAGGCCAGAAAAAACGCATCCACATTGAGCAACGCAGGATCCCCTGGTGCCAATGCAAAAGCCCAGTCTTGAGGGTCGCCCCGGAGCAAGGAAATTACAATCCTGACCTGCTGTGCAGGGTCTCCGGCAGAGCGAGACTTCAGGGACAAAAACAATTTGCAATTATTTTTAAAATTTTGAAATTGAGATCTATTCCCCGAGAAGAATTCAGGCAAAGGAATTCTAGGCTCAGACATAGGTGCATGAACAACAAAATCCTGCAAATTTTGTACCTTTGTGGCGAGATCATTCAAACCTGTAGCTACACTCTGAAGATCCATTTGAAACAGGTGAACACAGAGCCATTCAAGGATTAGAAGGAGAGAAAGAGAGGAAGGCTGCAGTATAGGCAGACTAGCAAGTGATTCAATTAAGAGCACACTCAGAACTAGAGGAAAAAAAAAAAAAAAAAAAATTGTAGCAGACTTCTTTTTTCTCTCCTTTCTCAGCCAGTAATTTAACCCTTTTTTGGGCCGGTCAAACTGTCATGATTCTCAATGGCGAGAGAACATAGCCCAGCATATATGAGAACTAGCTCTTGGAAGATGGAAACTATACTGACCATGAACTAAACCTGCCGCACAACTAGAAGTGGCCGGGTAGCATGCCTACGTTTTTTTATCCCTAGATGCCCAGCGCCAGCCGGAGAACTACCTAATCCTAGCAGAGGAAAAGACAGTCCTGGCTCACCTCTAGAGAAATTTTCCCAAAAGGCAGACAGAGGCCCCCACATATATTGGCGGTGATTTTAGATGAAATGACAAACGTAGTATGAAAATAGGTTTAGCAAAATCGAGGTCCGCTTACTAGATAGCCGGAAGACAGAAAGGGCACTTTCATGGTCAGCAGAAAACCCTATCAAAACACCATCCAGAAATTACTTTAAGACTCTAGCATTAACTCATAACACCAGAGTGGCAATTTCTGCTCACAAGAGCTTTCCAGACACAGTAACGAAACAGCAGCTGTGAACAGGAACAAAATGCAAAAACACACAAGGACAAAAGTCCAACTTAGCTGGGAGTTGTCTAGTAGCAGGAACATGCACAGAAAGGCTTCGGATTACATTGTTGACCGGCATGAAACTGACAGAGGAGCAAGGTTATATAGCGACTCCCACATCCTGATAGGAGCAGGTGAACAGAGAGGATGATGCACACAAGTAATTCCACAAGTGACCACCGGGGGAGCCCAGAATCCAATTTCACAACAGACCAGACCCAGTTCTGCAGACCATCTATTCTGTAATGCAAGTGTCATGATCCGTTTCAGGGTTTAATCCTGTCTGCCCTTTTTCCAGGCAGATCATGTCAAGAGTTAACTTTGCTCTGCCTGATTCTGGGTTCAGACTTGCTATTTAGCTCCCATGCATCCTGCTGGCGGTGTCAGCTATAATTCTGCATTCGGCATGTGAACCTGACTCTGGTAGCTCTTGGTTTGTGTCACGATTCACACCGTGACCGTCACCCCTACGTCACGGCTTGGGGTGACTTTAGGCCAACAGATGGCTATCACATGTGCAGGGGGCTTATCTTAGTTATCCCTCCACTGCTACAATGTGATAAAAAAACACACACAAGGCTATTGACCTCTTAGTTTACAGTAGGGGCTTATTTTAGGTATCCCACTGCTCTTCAATATACCATGAACTGCAGGGATCTATGAATATCCCGCTTACAGTTCCACTTAAACCTTGCAGCTCTCTGGCGCCCCCTTACTGTCAGGTCAGATTAGGTAATGCACCTAGGGTAATTAGTCGCCAGAAAGGCTGCCTGCTATGTACTGGCTATTGTGCACGCTGCAGCGATGCCATAAACTTCTCCCACTCAGGCAGGAACAATAATTATCAACGCCGCAGTCGCTACAATGACACCCAAAGGCCTGCACACGGTATTGCTGCCACCAGCTTCGATTAAACGGGTCCGAAGCTAACCCCAAACAGTAGCGTAATACCCTTCAGGAGACAGGGTACGTTTTAGAACAGGGAGAACGAACTAGTATTAAATATTATACTCCATAAAGTTTAGGCAGTGTTTATAAACAGTTATATAAAGATGTTACAATATGAGACAATTGCAAATATGTACAAAGGTAATTATAAAAAAAACAGGGAATAACTGAGAAATAACACTTACATGTGTTCAGAGCATTGCAGGCAACCAGGCTAGTGGAGTTCCCATACGTCCCAGTGCATTAGGACTTGCAGTCAGGGCTCTTCAGGTAAAAACTGCCTGCTGGAAGCCTGCCAGAAACTTATAACCTGCAGCCTGTGACATCACAGAAAGGGCTGAGTTAAGATCGCCCTCCTCTTTCTTCAGTCTTGGTAACTCTAACACAAGTTACTCTAATGGCTGTATCTCCGCTACAGAACATGTCATAATCATAACAAACCCAGCATTTATCTCGTATTAACGTTGGCATTCTAATGAGATAAAATATGTCCTATTTGTGATGCATAATTACAGAGAAATCCAAACTTTTTTACCTGATGGAGTTAGAAGCTCATGTTTACAGCGGTTGACAGATCCACCGAGGGAGATTCCAAATATGTATTTATTATTCTCCTATCTTAAATTGTTTGCCTAATATCTTACAATAACAGAACAAAGGACCCTCATGGATTCTAGAGTCTTCTAATCCAGTTCTAGCTGGCAAAGCTTTCCAATGCAGCTATGCCGGTCATAAATTCCTCTCTTCAATAAAACTCCCCCACATACATTGGCAAGGCAAGGTCTTGCCTGAGTGAAAGGGAAGGGGTTTTTTTTAGCCCACATCCTGGGCTGACAAGAGAAACTAAACTTATATGATATTTCATACAATATCGTGACAGTTTGTCCTTCTGTGATACCTGAATTGCCCCATGTCTGTTGACTCCCTCTGTCTGCCCTTTTTCCAGCGTTTCCCTGTGTTTCAGTTTTGATTCTCTGGTTTCTGACTTGGCATGTATTCGACTCTCTTCTGCCTTCTGACTTTGTCTTATCCGCTTCTGACCATTGCTGCACCTCCTGGCTTGTTCCTGACCACGTGTATTGCTGATCCCTTTAGTACTTCTGCCTATTGTTGTTTTTTGACTCGGATTGTTTGACCACTCTCTCGCCACTTGGTGGCACCTATGCTGCTGCAATGAGGTGCTTCTCTGTGTATGTAGTCTCATTTCCCTCTCAAGATCCCTCTGGTGGAGGTTGCGTTATGCTGCACTGCAGCAGCATGACATTATATCTGACCATATACATTTAAAGGGATTTCTGCATTTTTTTCTCTGTGTAATAATTATAGGGGATAATTCAGAAGACTCTTTGTGTGGAACAAGACAACAGGACACAGTTTTATAAGTGGTAAAGTTTATATTATCACACGGTGATTCAAGCAGGTGCAGAGAGGAACTCAAGTCCACAACACTTGGTGCAAATAATAAACGCAGCTTAGCAGTCAATAGGAAACTTCAGAGGTAGATGCAAACAAACAGAAATTCTATGAAGCAGTTATACTTGAGGAAACTTGACATGAATAAATCTTTGACTTAGTCCAGACACAGATAGATATGCTATTAGGCAGTTCAAATCATATCTTAGCTCAACCAGGGAGGCCTGGTTAATAGTCTCAGGTTTTGCAGAGCAGAAACAGCTTACATGTCCAGCAAATGCAGATGGAAGTAACACGAGCAGCAGATGAAGGAGGATTACTGAACACTGGTGTATGCAGCAGGAACTCAGAGCAGAGTGGCAGGATCTCCAACACAGTTCACAGGAGCAGGTGCAGGTGCAAGGCCAGGGAGTAATCAGGAGCTGGATGCAAAGCAGAATAATCTAGCACAGACTGAAGGCTGGGGTGGAGTTTTATAGCAGGAAGACAAGTGCACATGAGACCAAAGACGCCATGTTGGAAAAGGGCAGTAATGCACAAAAGGTAGAAAATGTTCAGAGTCCTGACATTCTGCTCTGTTTACTATGGATCCGCTCCATACCTTGGCGGATCAAATGGACAGTTTCACAGTGATGATACAAGACCTGTTTGTGGAACAGAGGGCTTTGTCCTCGTCTCATAACCACCTGCAAAGAGAGCTTTCTGACACAGTTAAATCGTTGCAGACTGACTGTAAGCACTCTAACACTGTTGATGTCTCATTGCACTATCCTGAACCTACAGTCAAGCCCCCAGATACCTCCTCTGGGGAGAGGGAGAGATTCCATACTTTTAAGGAGAGTTGCAAGCTTTTCTTTTCTCTTAGACCCCAATCTTCTGGAGATGAGAGTCAGCGGGTGGGGATAATCATTTCATTACTGCGGGAGGGACCTCAGTCGTGGGCTTTCTCTTTTCCTGCTTCTGCCCCTTAATTTGTATCTGTGGACAGACTCTTTACGGCTTTGGGACTGATTTATGATGAACCAAACTGGGTCAGGGTAGCAGAGGACATGATCATGAGTCTCTCCCAGAATGATCTCACTGCAGAACAGTATTGTTCTGAGTTTAGGCGGTGTGTTATGACCCCAATGGCGAGGGTCTCAGAGGAACGTGGAAGTCTGCAGAATACAAAAATCCAGCTCATAGGGCAGTGGTAACTGGGTTGACCATATATCTACTCCTAACGCCAACACTAGAAGTAGCCGGGGATCATTCCTACGTTGATTCTAGATGACACGCGCCAGCCGGAGAATCTAGCTACCCCTAGTAGAGGAAAACAAAGACCTTTCTTGCCTCCAGAGAAGGGGACCCCAAAGCTGGATAGAAGCCCCCCACAAATAATGACGGTGAGGTAAGAGGAAATGACAAACACAGAAATGAACCAGGTTTAGCACAGAGAGGCCCGCTTACTGATAGCAGAATAAAGAAAGGTAACTTATATGGTCAACAAAAACCCTATCAAAATCCACACTGGAAATTCAAGAACCCCCGAACCGTCTAACGGTCCGGGGGGAGAACACCAGCCCCCTAGAGCTTCCAGCAAAGGTCAGGATATAGATTTGGAACAAGCTGGACAGAAATACAAAACCAAAACAAATAGCAAAAAGCAAAAGGCAGACTTAGCTGATATAACTGGAACCAGGATCAGTAGACAAGAGCACAGCAGACTAGCTCTGATAACTACGTTGCCAGGCATTGAACTGAAGGTCCAGGGAGCTTATATAGCAACACCCCTAACTAACGACCCAGGTGCGGATAAAAGGAATGACAGAAAAACCAGAGTCAAAAAACTAGTAACCACTAGAGGGAGCAAAAAGCAAATTCACAACAGTACCCCCCCCTTAGTGAGGGGTCACCGAACCCTCACCACGACCACCAGGGCGATCAGGATGAGCGGCATGAAAGGCACGAACTAAATCGGCCGCATGAACATCAGAGGCGACCACCCAGGAATTATCCTCCTGACCATAGCCCTTCCACTTGACCAGGTACTGAAGCCTCCGCCTGGAGAGGCGAGAATCCAAGATCTTCTCTACCACGTACTCCAACTCGCCCTCAACCAACACTGGAGCAGGAGGCTCAGCAGAAGGAACTACAGGCACAATGTACCGCCGCAACAAGGACCTATGAAATACATTGTGAATAGCAAACGACACAGGAAGATCCAGACGAAAAGATACAGGATTAAGGATTTCCAATATCTTGTAAGGCCCAATAAAACGAGGTTTAAATTTGGGAGAGGAGACCTTCATAGGAACAAAGCGGGAAGAAAGCCATACCAAATCCCCAACGCGTAGTCGGGGACCCACACCGCGGCGGCGGTTGGCAAAGCGCTGAGCCTTCTCCTGTGACAACTTCAAGTTGTCCACCACATGATTCCAGATCTGCTGCAACCTATCCACCACAGAATCCACCCCAGGACAGTCAGAAGGCTCCACATGACCCGAAGAAAAGCGAGGATGGAAACCAGAGTTGCAGAAAAAAGGCGAAACCAAGGTGGCGGAACTAGCCCGATTATTAAGGGCAAACTCAGCCAACGGCAAGAATGTCACCCAATCGTCCTGATCAGCAGAGACAAAACACCTCAAATAAGCCTCCAAAGTCTGATTGGTTCGCTCCGTCTGTCCATTAGTCTGAGGATGGAAAGCAGACGAAAACGACAAATCAATGCCCATCCTACTACAAAAGGATCGCCAGAACCTGGAAACGAACTGGGATCCTCTGTCTGACACAATATTCTCAGGGATGCCGTGCAAACGAACCACGTTCTGGAAAAACACAGGAACCAGATCGGAAGAGGAAGGCAGCTTAGGCAAAG
Source organism: Ranitomeya variabilis (assembly GCF_051348905.1). NCBI lineage: Eukaryota > Metazoa > Chordata > Amphibia > Anura > Dendrobatidae > Ranitomeya > Ranitomeya variabilis. The sequence continues at coordinate 689,832,826 of NC_135236.1, read as the reverse complement.
GAACCAAATGGACCATCTTGGAGAAGCGATCACATATCACCCAGATAACGGACATGCCCTGAGATAGCGGAAGATCAGAAATGAAATCCATGGAGATATGTGTCCAAGGTCTCTTCGGGACAGGCAAGGGCAAGAGCAAACCGCTGGCACGAGAACAGCAAGGCTTAGCTCGAGCACAAGTCCCACAGGACTGCACAAATGACCGCACATCCCTTGACAAGGAAGGCCACCAAAAGGACCTGGCCACCAGATCTCTGGTGCCAAAAATTCCCGGGTGACCTGCCAACACCGAGGAATGAACCTCGGAAATGACTCTGCTGGTCCACTTATCCGGGACAAACAGTCTGTCAGGTGGACAAGACTCAGGCCTATCAGCCTGAAATCTCTGCAACACACGTCGCAGATCCGGAGAAATAGCTGACAAGATAACTCCATCTTTAAGAATACCAACAGGATCAGCGACTCCAGGAGCATCAGGCACAAAGCTCCTAGAAAGAGCATCGGCCTTCACATTCTTTGAACCTGGTAAATACGAGACAACAAAATCAAAGCGGGAGAAAAACAATGACCAGCGGGCCTGTCTCGGATTAAGGCGTTTAGCAGACTCGAGATACATCAGATTTTTGTGATCAGTCAAGACCACCACACGATGCTTAGCACCCTCGAGCCAATGACGCCACTCCTCAAATGCCCATTTCATGGCCAACAACTCCCGATTGCCCACATCATAATTTCGCTCGGCAGGCGAAAACTTCCTAGAGAAAAAGGCACAAGGTTTCATAACAGAGCAACCAGGGCCTCTCTGCGACAAAACGGCCCCTGCCCCAATCTCCGAAGCATCCACCTCAACCTGAAAGGGAAGTGAGACGTCAGGCTGGCACAAAACAGGCGCCGAAGTAAACCGGCGTTTCAACTCCTGGAAAGCCTCCACGGCAGCAGGAGCCCAGTTAGCTACATCAGAGCCTTTCTTGGTCATATCCGTCAAAGGTTTCACAATGCTAGAAAAATTAGCGATAAAACGACGGTAGAAGTTAGCGAAGCCCAAGAACTTCTGAAGACTCTTAACTGACGAGGGCTGAGTCCAATCATGAATAGCTCGGACCTTGACTGGGTCCATCTCCACAGCAGAAGGGGAAAAAATGAACCCCAAAAAGGGAACCTTCTGTACACCAAAGAGACACTTTGAGCCCTTGACAAACAAAGAATTTTCACGCAAAATTTTAAAGACCAACCTGACCTGCTCCACATGCGAATCCCAATTATCAGAAAAAACCAAAATATCATCCAGATAAACAATCAAAAATTTATCCAGATACTTCCGGAAAATGTCATGCATAAAGGACTGAAAAACTGAAGGCGCATTGGAGAGCCCAAAAGGCATCACCAAGTACTCAAAATGACCTTCGGGCGTATTGAATGCGGTTTTCCATTCATCACCTTGCTTAATGCGCACAAGGTTGTACGCACCACGAAGGTCTATCTTGGTGAACCACTTGGCACCCTTAATCCGGGCAAACAAGTCAGACAACAGCGGTAAAGGATACTGAAATTTGACAGTGATCTTATTTAAAAGCCGATAATCAATACAAGGTCTCAAAGATCCTTCCTTTTTTGCCACAAAAAAGAATCCCGCACCAAGAGGGGAAGAAGACGGACGAATATGTCCTTTCTCCAGAGACTCCTTGATATATGAACGCATAGCGGTATGTTCAGGTACCGACAGATTAAACAGTCTTCCCTTAGGAAATTTGCTGCCTGGGATCAAATCTATAGCACAGTCACAGTCCCTATGAGGAGGCAGTGCACTGGACTCAGACTCACTGAAGACATCCTGATAATCAGACAAATACTCCGGAACTTCCGAAGGCGTAGAAGAAGCAATAGACACAGGCAGGGAATCCCCATGAATACCACGACAGCCCCAACTTGAGACTGACATAGCCTTCCAGTCCAGGACTGGATTATGGGTCTGTAACCATGGCAGCCCTAAAACAACCAAATCATGCATTTTATGTAAAACCAGGAAACGTATCACCTCGCGGTGTTCAGGAGTCATGCACATGGTAACCTGTGTCCAATACTGCGGTTTATTTGCTGCCAATGGTGTAGCATCAATACCCCTAAGAGGAATAGGATTTTCTAATGGTTCAAGAGTAAAACCACAGCGCTTAGCAAATGAGAGATCCATGAGACTCAGGGCAGCACCTGAATCTACAAACGCCATGACAGGATAAGATGACAGTGAGCAAATCAAAGTTACAGACAGAATAAATTTAGGTTGCAAATTACCAACGATGACAGGACTAACAACCTTAGCTATACGTTTAGAGCATGCTGAGATAACATGTGTAGAATCACCACAGTAGTAGCACAAGCCATTCCGGCGTCTATGAATTTTCCGCTCATTTCTAGTCAGGATTCTATCACATTGCATTAAATCAGGTGTCTGTTCAGACAACACCATGAGGGAATTTGCGGTTTTGCGCTCCCGCAACCGCCGGTCAATTTGAATAGCCAGTGCCATAGTATCATTCAGACCTGTGGGAATGGGAAAACCCACCATAACATTCTTAATGGCTTCAGAAAGGCCATTTCTAAAATTAGCGGCCAGTGCACACTCGTTCCAATGTGTCAGCACGGACCATTTCCGAAATTTTTGGCAATACACTTCAGCCTCGTCCTGCCCCTGAGACATAGCCAGCAAGGCCTTTTCTGCCTGAATCTCAAGATTGGGTTCCTCATAAAGTAAACCGAGCGCCAGAAAAAACGCATCAAGATCAGCCAATGCCGGATCTCCTGGCGCCAGCGAAAAAGCCCAATCCTGAGGGTCGCCCCGTAAGAACGAAATAACAATTTTTACTTGCTGAGCAGAATCTCCAGATGAACAGGGTCTCAGGGACAAAAACAATTTACAATTATTCACGAAATTCCTAAACTTAAACCTGTCTCCGGAAAACAGTTCAGGAATCGGTATTTTAGGTTCTGACCTAGGATTTCTGATAACATAATCTTGTATGCCCTGCACACGAGTAGCCAGCTGGTCCACACTTGTAATCAAGGTCTGGACATTCATGTCTGCAGCAAGCATAGCCACTCTGAGGTAAAGGGGAAGAAGAAAAAAAAAACAAACTCAGAATCTTCTTTCTTATAATCCCTCTTCTGCAATGCATTAAACATTTAATACTGGCCTGGCAAACTGTTATGACCCCAATGGCGAGGGTCTCAGAGGAACGTGGAAGTCTGCAGAATACAAAAATCCAGCTCATAGGGCAGTGGTAACTGGGTTGACCATATATCTACTCCTAACGCCAACACTAGAAGTAGCCGGGGATCATTCCTACGTTGATTCTAGATGACACGCGCCAGCCGGAGAATCTAGCTACCCCTAGTAGAGGAAAACAAAGACCTTTCTTGCCTCCAGAGAAGGGGACCCCAAAGCTGGATAGAAGCCCCCCACAAATAATGACGGTGAGGTAAGAGGAAATGACAAACACAGAAATGAACCAGGTTTAGCACAGAGAGGCCCGCTTACTGATAGCAGAATAAAGAAAGGTAACTTATATGGTCAACAAAAACCCTATCAAAATCCACACTGGAAATTCAAGAACCCCCGAACCGTCTAACGGTCCGGGGGGAGAACACCAGCCCCCTAGAGCTTCCAGCAAAGGTCAGGATATAGATTTGGAACAAGCTGGACAGAAATACAAAACCAAAACAAATAGCAAAAAGCAAAAGGCAGACTTAGCTGATATAACTGGAACCAGGATCAGTAGACAAGAGCACAGCAGACTAGCTCTGATAACTACGTTGCCAGGCATTGAACTGAAGGTCCAGGGAGCTTATATAGCAACACCCCTAACTAACGACCCAGGTGCGGATAAAAGGAATGACAGAAAAACCAGAGTCAAAAAACTAGTAACCACTAGAGGGAGCAAAAAGCAAATTCACAACAGCGGTGGTCCGTTGAGGTGTCTTGGGGTGACTCTGCTCTGAGATGCCTGTTTGAGAGAGGACTTTCTGATCATCTTAAGGACGCGATGGCCATTCATTCACCACCCAGTTCCCTGGTGGAGGCCATGACCCAGGCCATTCGTATGGACCGGAGGTTACGGGAAAGAGGAATTATCCGGCATGAGATTCCTGTATTGCCTGCCAAGTCTGAGGTGATGTCATTCAAGGAGACTATGGAAGTTGGTGCCACCAACTTCAAGGAGAAAGGGAGGAAACAACAGCATGATGGGAAATTATGTTTTTATTGTGGAGATCCGAGACATTGGAAGAAAGACTTCTCCTCTTGTCCATCGAGTAACAAGCTGCCGAGTCTGGATGATGGTCTAGGTGGTCATCCAGAGTCTCAGGTACCATTTTCATCATTTCAAAAAGTTTTGTTACAGGTGGAACTGTGTTATAGAGGTGGTTTTGCATCCACTTCAGTGTTTGTGGGCTGTGGATCTTTCATGAACTTTATTGATTCTAATCTGGTGTCCAAGTTAAAGTTAGGAACAGTTAGGCTAGAGACTCCCATCCATATCGTTGCCATTGATAAGACACTGTTGGTTCAAAATATCCTTAAAATTTGTCTCTGAGGAGTTTCTCCTCAAGGTGGGTTCCTTGTACCAGGAACGAATTTCATGTTTTGTTATGAATAATCTTCCTGCGGGACTGGTGCTGGGATTCCCATGGTTGCAGAAGCATAATCTCCTGTTATAGAGTGGGGATCTCGTGATATTGTTAAATGGGGTCCTAATTGTTCCAATGGTTGTCTTTCTGCTGTGTTTGTGTCCACCATTAGTCCGGAGGGTATTCCGGAGTACCTAAATGACTTTGGGGACGTGTTCTCCAAAAAAGAGGCTGAGGTCTTACCACCCCATCGTCCTTATGTGTAATAATTATAGGGGATAACTCAGGAGACTCTTTGCGTGGAACAAGACAACTACAGGACACAGTTTTATAAGTGGTAAAGTCTATATTATCAAACGGTGATTAAAACAGGTGCAGAGAGAAACTCAAGTCCACAACACTTGGTGTAAATATTAAACGCAGCTTAGCAGTATATAGGAAACTTCAGAGGAAAATGCAATCAAGCAGAAAGTCTATGAAGCACAGTTATTCTTGAGGATACATGACACGAATAAATCCTTGTCTTAGTCCAAACACAGATAGATAAGCTTATAAGGCAGTTCAAATAATATCTTAGCTCAACCAGGGAGGCCTGGTTAATAGTCTCAGGTTTCTGCAGAGCAGCAAATGCTTACATGTCCAGCAAATGCAGATGGAAGTAAACACGAGCAGCAGATGGAGGATTACTGGAAACTTGTGTATGCAGCAGGAACTCAGAGCAGAGTAGCAGGATCACCACACAGGTTCACAGGAGCAGGTGTATAGCCAGGGAGTAATCAGAGGTCAGGAGCTGGATGTAAGGCAGAATACTCTAGCACAGACTGAAGGCTGGGGTGGAGTTTTATAGCAGGAGACACAGTGCACATGAGACCAAAGACGCCATCTTGGAAAAGGGCAGTAATGCACAAAAGGTAAAAAATGTTCAGAGTCCTGACATTACTCCCTCCTTAGAAGCGGCCTCAGGACGATCCTGGACCTGGTTTCTCAGGGAATCTCTGATGAAAACGAGAAATCTTCTGTTGGGCATTGATGTTTTCCACAGGTTCCCAAGAGTCTTCCTCAGGGGGATATCCCTGCCATCTTATCAGATATTGGAGCCGATTCCTGCGAATCCTGGAATCAATAATTTCCTCCACCACGAATTGTTCTTGCCCATCAATCACCACAGGCTGCGGAGGTGGCACAACACATCCCTGGAAGGTATTAGGAGATACATGCTTTAGTAAAGATACATGAAAAACTGGGTGTACCTTCATTGTCCTAGGCAGCTTCAGCCGGCAGGCCACAGAGCTCACAATACCGTTGATCTTGAAAGGGCCAAAGAATTTCTGTCCAAGTTTTTGTGAAGGAACGTTTAACTTCAGATTCTTAGTTGCTAATCACACGGAATCTCCTACCTTGAACATGGGTGCAGGTTTACGGAATCTATCAGCCGATCTCTTATAACGTTCTTGAGCCGTGGTCAGGGATTCCTTCAGAACTTCCAGATTTTGCCTCATTGCAGTCAGCCTTTCCTCCACTGCCAGAACCGGATAATTAATTGGAGACCTAGGTAAAATACACGGATGATAACCCAGATTGGCAAAGAAAGGTGTAAATTTAGTGGAGGCGCTCTGAGAATTATTATATGAAAATTTGGCTAATGGCAGCAACTCCAACCAATCATCCTGGAGATGGCTGACATAGCATCTTAGATATTGTTCCAGCGTCTGGTTGGTACGCTCAGTCTGACCATTTGTCTGGGGATGGTAAGCGGAAGAGAGGCAGACATTAATATTGAGTGCAGAGCAAAACCCCTTCCAGAATCTTGAAGTAAACTGTACTCCACGGTCAGAGATGATCTCATCCGGAACCCCATGCAACCGAAAGACATTCTGTATAACCAAGTTCACTGTATCTTTAGCTGAGGGGAGGCTGGTGCATGGAACAAAATAATCAGCTTTAGTCAGGCGATGAACTACCACCATGATTGTATTCATGCCCCCCGATGTAGGCAGCTCCAAAATAAAGTCCATTGATATAGACCCCCAAGGGCGGGACGGAACAGGTAATGGTTGTAGAAGACCCGTAGGTGCCACATGATGAGTCCTGTAACGGGCACATACCTCGCAAGAGAGAACATAGTCCTTGGTATCCTTCAGGCAAGTTGGCCACCAGAAGAATCGGCTCAGGAACTCTTGTGTCTTCTGTACCCCCCTGTGACCAGCAAACTTGGAGTCATGTACCAACTTGAGGATCTGCAGACAGACGACCTCATGGAGATAGATACGTCGATCTCTGAACCATATGCCACCCTTAACAAGGTTAATATCCACAGGTGGGTTGGCCCGAAATACATCACCGTCATAAGCCTCCCTGCACTCCTTCCACAAGTCCTGATCGTGGATAACTCCGATGAAATTGGCATCAGATAGAATGGTCTTGGACAGGGCTCCAGGTACGGAATCCGCAGCATGGATTCGGGATAAAGCATCAGCCTTCCCATTACGAGAACCTGGACGGTACGAGATAAAGTTAAATTGATTTAAAAATAGGTTCCAACGAGCCTGACGAGGAGAAAGATATCTAGCGGATTTAAGGAACTCTAAATTGCGATGGTCAGTTAGCACTATGATCTGTTGTGCAGCTCCTTGCAGATGATGCCTCCATTCTTTGAAAGCCGCAATAATAGCCAGCAATTCCTTGTCTCCCACGTCGTAATTCTTCTCTGCTGAGGTTAGTCTACGGGAAAAGAAAGCACAAGAATGTAGCAGACCCTTCTCTCCAGTTCTTTGGGAGAGAATAGCCCCCAAAGCATTATCAGAAGCGTCCACCTCCACAATGAATGAAAGTGTTGGATCTGGGTGTATCAACAGTGGTGCTGATGTGAAACAGATCTTAAGCCGATCAAAAGCTTCTTGAGCCTGTGATGACCACTTAAAGGGCTTTTCCTTCTTTGTCAAGGAAGTAATGGGACGGACAATATCAGAAAAATTTCGAATGAAGCGTCTGTAGAAATTTGCAAAACCAATAAAACGTTGGACCTCCTTAACGTTCTTGGGTACCGGACAGTCAAGGATAGCCTGAATCTTACCAGATTCCATGTTCAGCCCCTGGGGAGAGATGATATAACCTAAGAACTGTATCTCACAACAAGGGAACTCGCATTTCTCCGGCTTAATATACAGATGGTTCTCTTTCAGATGTCTTTAAACAGTTTTGACATGTTCTTTATGTTCCTGTAGAGAGTCAGAAAAGATCAGTATATCGTCCAAATAGATCACCACAAACTGGTCCAACAAATCTCTGAAAATGTCATTAGCAAGGTGTTGAAACGTTGCAGGGGCGTTACAAAGCCCGAAGGGCATCACAAGAGATTCAAAGTGTCCATACCGGCATCTGAATGCTGTCTTCCACTCATCCCCTGGACGAATATGCACCAAATTATAAGCCCCACGAAGATCCAGTTTAGAGAACACCTTAGCATGGCGGACTCTTTCCAGTAATTCGGGAGTCAGAGGCAAAGGGTAATGGTTTCGTACGGTTACCTTGAGTTCTCGATAGTCAACACATGGTCTCAGGGTCCCATCCTTCTTTTTTACAAAAAATATAGGTGCTGGTGAGGAAGAAGGACGTATGAAGCCTTTGGCCAGATTTTTATCAATACACTCCTTTAAGGCTTGAAGCTCAGGTGCCGCCAAAGGGTATACATTACCAAAAGGAATAGCTGCCCCAGGAAGCAGCTCAATGGGACAGTCATAATACCTGTGTGGAGGAAGCTGATCTGCATTTTTCTTGTCACAGATGTCAGAGAACTCTTTGTATGCTGGAGGTAAAGAAAATACCTGTACATGTGGTTCCGTAGCCGTGGACTCCGGGACAGCTTCTGTTAACGCTGAGTTGCTCCTTGTTGGAAAGGTAATCTCCTTGGTCTCCCAGTTGATAATTGGGTTCTGAGAACACAACCAAGGAATGCTTAATATCACAAGAAAATGAGAAGAAATTAGCAAGAAAGAAAGTTGCTCCTGATGATTAGGCTCCAACACAATTTCAAGGGGTATGGTCTCCTGATCCACAGGCCCAGAGATTAAAGGTGACCCATCCACTGTTTCCATGGTAATTGGAGAGGCTCTTTGCTGAATTTCAATACCATGTTCCTTGGCAAATGCGATATCCATGAAATTGCCACTTGCACCAGAGTCAATCATAGCTGCACTGGAAATCCACTGTCCTGAACACAGGATCTTAATAGGGAGAGAACAGTGAGAGTTCTTTTCCTTCAGCTCCTTGGGGGGTGAAGTCATAGAAAGTGAATGGAATACAGCGTTTAAAGGCAGGCTACATTCAGAGATGTCAGATTCATCATCACAGTTGTCATACTCCCCTACTGCTGCTAGCACCTTGTTAGGCTGTCTAGGACACTTAGGACAATTGATCAAGAAGTGGTCAGACTGGCCGCAGTAGAAACATAGACTTTCACGAAGGCGATGCTCCCGGCGCTCATTGATCTCGCGCCTCTGAATGGAATCAATTTGCATGGGCACCTCCTCCACATCCCAAGAGGTTTTACCTGCAGGCTCTTTGGAAGGAAGGGAAAAGTTAGAAATACGGTTATAAGCAGCAAATTTCTCCTGCCTACGCTCAGTAAGGCGAATGTCTATGCGCACACAATGCTGTATAAATGTCTCTAGCTCTTGTGGTGACTCAGAGCGAGCTAGTTCATCTTTTATAATACTAGAGAGACCCCTTTTAAAAATAGGCAATTGTGTATAACTGTCCCAATTGGTATCTACCACTAATCTGAATTCAGTGGCACACAATAACAGAACGTTTAGCCTGGCGTAAAGACAACAAAGCAGATTCAGCGGTTGCACGGCGATTAGGGTCATTAAACATTAATGCCATAGCGGCCAAGAAATCATCCAAGTTATTTAACTGTGGGTCTCGAGACTCAATCATCAGATTCGCCCAGGCGAGCGCTCGTGCGGTCAGCAGCATTATTACACACAATACTTTGGATCTATCAGTAGGAAAACGGTCAGCATGCACATCAAAATATAGCATACATTGATTCACACAGCCACGAAATTTGTCGCGATCACCATTAAATCTGAATGGGGGCAACTTAGGTGGGCTAGCTGGTGGCGGCTGCCCAGAGGGTAAAGTCACTTGTGCAGCTATTTGCGTGCTTATGTCCTGAAAAGCCCGCCGTCCATACTGGGACTCTATGCCAGCAAGTTTGTTTTCCTGGGCTGCCATGCGGTTGCTTAAGTCCTGCAAAGTCTGTCCAAACACTTGTTGATTGTGTTCAAAGCTTCCAAACTTCTTTTGCAGACCTTCCACATCTTTCTGCAGTGATGTAATTATGGAAAACACCTGCTCTAGTCTGCTTTCTGCAGTCATTGTTCCAGCAGTCTCCTTTTTTTTATGGCTAGAGTATCCTGTAATAATTATAGGGGATAACTCAGGAGACTCTGCGTGGAACAAGACAACTACAGGACACAGTTTTATAAGTGGTAAAGTCTATATTATCACACAGTGATTCAAACAAGCGCAGAGAGAAACTCAAGTCCACAACACTTGGTGTAAATATTAAACGCAGCTTAGCAGTATATAGGGAACTTCAGAGGAAAATGCAATCACGCAGAAGGTCTATGAAGCACAGTTATTCTAGAGGATACTTGACACGAATAAGTTCTTGCTTAGTCCAAAACACAGATAGATATGCTTATAAGGCAGTTCAAATAATATCTTAGCTCAACCAGGGAGGCCTGGTTAATAGTCTCAGGTTTCTGCAGAGCAGCAAACGCTTACATGTCCAGCAAATGCAGATGGAAGCAAACACGAGCAGCAGATGAAGGAGGATTACTGGAAACTTGTGTATGCAGCAGGAACTCAGAACAGAGTAGCAGGAACACCACACAGGTTCACAGGAGCAGGTATATAGCCAGGGAGTCACCAGTGTCAGGAGCTGGATGCAAGGCAGAATACTCTAGCACAGACTGAAGGCTGGGGTGGAGTTTTATAGCAGGAAGACAGTGCACGAGACCAAAGACGCCATCTTGGAAAATGGCAGTAATGCACAAAATGTAAAAAATTTTCAGAGTCCTGACATTATGATTGTACCATCAATCTTATTCCGGGTTCTAAATTGCCCAAAGCCCATTTGTACAATCTTTTTGGCCCGGAACGTACTGCTATGAAAAACTATATCTCTGATAGTCTACGCAAAGGTCACATCAGTCCTTCTGTCTCACCTGTGGCTGCGGGATTTTTTTTGTCAAGAAAAAAGATGGTAGTTTACGCCCATGCCTCGATTTCCGGGAACTAAATAAAATTACGGTGAGAAATAACTACCCTCTCTCACCCATTCCTGATCTCTATAACCAATTGTCTGGGGCTAAGTGGTTTTCCAAACTTGATCTCAGGGGAGCATATAACCTTATCCGCATTAATTAAGGGGATGAGTGGAAAACGTCATTTCTCACCTCCCGAGGGTCTGTTTGAAAATTTGGTCATGCCCGACACACAAACGCGCTCGCGGTGTTTCAGAACTTTATGAATTATGTTTTTTCTGATTTTATCGGGCGCTTTATGGTTGTATACCTGGATGATATCCTTCTTTTCTCGCCTGACAAGGAATCCCACATTGGTCATTTACATGCTGTTCTTCACAGGTTACGGGGAAATTCTCTGTTCGCTAAACCCGAGAAATGTTTGTTTTGTGTTCAGGAGCTTTCTTTTCTGGGGATCATTCTTTCTGCCAGAGGGTTTCGGATGGATCCCAGAAAGGTACAGGCCATTGTTGATTGGGTGCAACCCAGAGACCTCAAGGGGTTGCAGCGTTTTCTGGGTTTTGACAATTATTATCAAAAATTCATCAAGGGGTTTTTCTCCGGTGGTCAAGGCACTCACCGATCTCACTCACAAGTGGGCTGATCACAAAGTTTGGTCACCCATCAGTTGAAGCATTTATTACATTAAAAAAGTATTTTATGTCTGCTCCTGTATTAGTTCAGCCCGATCCATCTGAACCATTCATTGTAGAGGTGGAAGCATCAGAGGTGGGAGTAGAGGCGGTGTTGTCTCAGGGACCCATTACTTTGACCAATTTAAAGGGAAGGTGCCACCAGTTTTCTTGTAGTTTGTTTTTTTGTGAAATTAAGCTTAAAATAGTAAATAAAATGTATTAATGCAATGTTTGCACTGTTTGCAAACATTTCTATATGAAAAATATTATATATTTTCTTACAAATATATATATTGACCACTAGGGGGAGCATTTTCCGTTTTAGACCTCAAGCAGCTATAGTGAGACTTACCAGCTTTACTGTTAGCTGGAAAATCTGGGCAGTAACTGCTGACATCAGCATTTCCCTCCCCTTCTGGGTGGTCTAATATCCCTGGGGCAGAATGAAGAGCAGCATCACAGGGCAGCGCCATTTTGTGTGTGACTGCCCTGTGATCTGCTATCACCAGCAGTTTATAGTTTATGTGGTGTGTATGGAGCAGCATTGTCTGTGCAGAGCTGTCTGTGACTCGTCCCTCAGTAAGATAAGAAGGAGCTCCAGGTCTGCAGTGAATGGCCAGGCATTGTGGAGGGAGGGGAGAGATACATTGTATCAGGTGTCACCTCTCTCTGCAGGCTGTGAATGGAGCTCCTGTGATAGAGAGTAAGTGGAGCTGGGCAGAGAGCACTGGGCTATAATAAAATGGCTGCTAGTCACACCTACAGCAGTGAGTTGTGCAGCCCACAGAGGCGTGCCCAGCTCACTGCTAACACCTCTCCAATGTTAAAGATAGGGTCAGCGCCGGTCTATTATCTCCTATGTCCATGGGGTGCTGTAAAATGACACTGTTAGTGCCCTGCTACTGCTGCAAAACCAAGATGTCAGCCCCCAGTTCCTTCTTTAAACACATAACACACGAAATCTGTTTCACATGCATTTAAAACTTGGTTATAGCAGCATGTTATGCTACATTACAGTGATTTATTAATAATCTACAAACTCGGTACCTTACCTTTAAGACCATGTGCCCTTTTCTCCCGGACGTTTTCTTCTGCAGAGAGGAACTATGACGTTGGTAACCATAAGCTATTGGACATAAAATTGGCTTTTGAAGAATGGAGACATTTTTTGGAGAGGGCGGTTCATCCGATCACAGTGATTACAGACCACAAGAACTTGCCTTTTGTCTTAGATTGAAACTGCCAAACGATTAACTCCTTTACAGGCTAGGTGGTCGCTTTTTTTTTCTCGTTTTCATTTTTCAATCACTTTTAGGCCTGGCTCCAAGAATGCCAAGGCTGATGCCTTATCTCGCAGTTTTGATCCGATATCATCCCCCGAACCTCCTTCCTCCATTCTTCAGCATGGGGTGATTGTTGCGGGGGTATCCTCTGAATTGGAGCAGGATATTCAGAAGGCTCAGTCTCTTGCTCCTCCCTCTTTGCCTGACAATAAGCTCCTTGTTCCGGTTCAGTACCAGTTGAGGGTTCTCCGAGAGTTCCACGATTCTGCTCTCAGTGGACACCTGGGATCTCACCCACCCGGAAAGCCATTGCTAAGCTGTTTTGGTGGTCCTCCATGACCTCTGATATCGCTGTGTTTGTGTCTACTTGTGATACCTGTGCCCGTGCTAAGAGCTCCCATAACTGGCCGGCCAGGGAGTTGGTGCCATTGCCAATTCCGGATAGACCTTGGACTCATTTGTCCATGGATTTTATCACTGATCTCCCTCCTTCTAATGACAAAACTGTAATCTGGGTAGTGGTTGACAGATTCTGGAAACAGGTGCATTTTGTACCTCTGACAGGATTGCCTAATGCTGAAACATTATCTAAGCTGTTTGTTGAGCACGTTCTACGGCTGCATGGTGTGCCTTTGAATGTGGTTTCTGATAGAGGGGTACAATTTGTGTCCAAATTTTGGAGGGCATTTTGTAAAAGATTGAGTATTTGTTTGACCTTCTCCTCTGTTTACCATGCTGAGACCAATGGTCAGACGGAGAGGACCAATCAGTCTCTTGAACAGATTTTGAGGTGTCTTGCTACGTCTCAGCAGGATGATTGGTGTTCTTCGTTGCCCGTGGCTGAGTTTGCATTTAACAATTGGAATAACCATTTCACGGGCACCTCTCCTTTCTTCTGTAACTATGGTTTTCACCCCCATTTTGGCGAGTTTTCTAGGCTGGATTCAGGATATCCAGGGGCTGATACGACAGTGCAAAGATTGGGGGAGGTGTGGTGGGAGGTCCAGAAGAACATTGGGGAGGCTCAGGGCAAACATAAACTTTTTGCAGATAATCGACAGTCTGTAGGACCTATATTCCTGGTAGGAGATAAAGTGTGGTTGTCTACCAAGAACATTTGTCTTAAGGTTCCTTCTGCCAAGCTAGGTCCCAGGTTTATTTGTCCTTACGAGATCATTGAGGTGGTCAATCCAGTTGCCTTTCGCTTACGGCTTCCTCCGTCGCTTCGGATCACCAATGTGTTCCATAAGTCCCTTCTTAAGTCATTTGAACCATCCTCTGCTGGGCCTCTATCCCCTCCACCTCCTGTCTCTGTGGATGGTCAGACTGAGTATGAAGTGGAACGGATTGTGGATTCTCGCATGGTCCGTAGTTCACTTCAGTATTTGGTCCATTGGGGGGGTTACGCTCCTGAGGATCGGTCCATGCTGATCGATTGGTCCTGACATTTCACGCACGTTATCCAGGGAAACCTGGGGTCCGGTGGCCCCCCTTGAGAGGAGGGTACTGTCATGATCCGTTCCAAGGTTTAATTCTGTCTGCCTTTTTTCCAGGCGGATCATGTCAAGGATTAACTTTGCTCTGCCTCATTCTGGGTTCAGAAATATATTTAGAAAATTGTAGTTACTTACCGATAACGGTATTTCTCTGATCCCATGATGGCACCACGGAGAGAGGGGTCCTGTTATGATCTGGTGGCCTAGGAGCAGCATGGGACATACTCTGGAGAAGGTGGTACCTGTACTGACCGCAGACCCTGAACTTAACACCGCAACTAGAAGTAGCCGTGGAATGTACCTAGCGCTCCCTAGACATCTTGACACAGCCGGAGGACTAATTACCCCTAGAGATAGAAAAGGGAAAACTATCTTGCCTCAGAGAAAATTCCCAAAGGATAGGCAGCCCCCCACACATATTGACTGTGAGAGGAGAGGGAAATAACATACGCAGACTGAAAACAGATTTTAGCAAAGGAGGCCACTCTAGCTAAATAGAAAGGATAGGACAGAGTACTATGCGGTCAGTATAAAAACACTAGAAAATATCCACCACAGAAAATCCAAAATCTCCACAGCTAACTAAAGATATGGAGGGTATATCTGCATCTCCAGAGATACCAGCTGGCTAAACAAATCCATATACAGACCAAGCTGGACAAGACAAAAACATGGAAGAGAACTGAACAATAGACCACAGCATGTGGACAGCAAAATAGGCCAGAACTTAACTTTGTTGAAAAGAACAGCAAAGCAGGAGAGACCAGGCAAGGGTGTGAATCCTCCAGGAACAATGGACAACTGGCACTGACTAAAGGGTCAAGCAAGACTAAATAGCCCAGTCCGAATTGCAGAAAGTGAACACACCTGATAACTGCTGTGATTCAGAGACAGCAGCGCTACCACTTTCAACCACCGGAGGGAGCCCAAGAACAGAATTCACAACAGGGTCCGCCCCCAGGAACAGGAAACCTACAGGTGAAAAAGGGCGTACCTCTCTCCCACATCAGTTGGTTTACAGAGCCTTTATACAGAACTTCAGCTGCAACTCAACATTTGTACAAATTACACTTAATCAAATTAACTTAACAGAGGCACCGTGACTAAAGCTAATTATTAATACATTATAATGTGCACACCTGTGTGTGAAAAGGGAGGGAATATACGGGTGCCATCATGGGATCAGAGAAATACCGTTATCGGTAAGTAACTACAATTTTCTCTATCCCCATGATGGCACCACGGAGAGTGTTGCATAGACTGTAACTCTTAGGGAGGGACCACTGCCTCTAGAACCCTTCGCCCAAAGGTGAGATCAGAGGAGGTCAAGTCTAGACGGTAATGTTTGAAAAATGTAGACTGGGAAGACCAAGTGGCTGCTCTACATACAGTATCTGTTGTATTGAAGCGCCAGCTTTCTCCGCCCAGGATGATGCCACTGCTCTGGTTGAATGGGCTTTTATATTCTCCGGGATGGCCGTCCCGCCAGATGAGTAGGATAGGGCGATGGCATCTCTTATCCACCTTGCTAACATGGCTTTCGATGCTTTCTGTCCCTTCCGTGGACCCTGGAAGCAGACAAACAGAGCCCTATCCTTCCTGCACTCCCTAGTGGCTGATAGATATTGGACCAGACACCTTTTTACATCTAGGGTATGTAGTGCTTTTTCCCCCTCATTTTTGGGGCTGGGGCAAAAGGAGGGCAGAGAGATTTCTTGTGTCCTTTGAAATTGTGACGCAATTTTAGGGAGGTAAGCCGGGTCAGTTTTAAGAACGACTCTGTCTTCAAGTATTTGAGTAAAGGGTGGACATGCAGATAATGCTTGTATATCGCTGACGCGACGGGCCGAGGTTAGGGCTACTAGGAGTGTGGTTTTTAGGGATAAGATCTTTAAAGGGGAGTCCGCCAGGGGCTCAAAGGGAGGTTTGGTTAGAGCATTTAAAATGAGGTTTAGATCCCATGGAGGAGCATTATGAAAAAGGGATAGGCCTGGACCTACCTGAGGCTTTAATAAATCTCATGATCCAGCGATTTTTGGCTAGATCATGATTATACAAAGCTCCCAAGGCTGCTACCTGAACCTTTAGAGTACTTGTAGCTAGGCCTTTTTCCAGCCCCTTCTGCAGGAACTCAAGAATCTTTCCTATTGGGATTTCCCTGGATGGATCTGCACCCGATACTGACATGAATTTTTTTCCACACCTTCCCATAAATTTTGGTGGTTACGAGTTTTCTACTCTGTAATAAAGTGGACACTAGTTTGGGAGAGAAAACTTTATCACTTAGCAGCTTCCTTTCAAAAGCCTAGCTGTCATGTGTAGGCTCTTTACACTGGGATGAAAAACTGGACCCTGGGACAGAAGATTCGGAGTGTCTGGTAGAACCCAAGGGCTTGCTATGGACATTTTTCTTAGCCAAGAAAACCATATTCTGCGGGGCCAGAATGGAGCTATTACTATCACTGTTGCTCCTTCCTCCCGAATTTTCCTCAGTACTAAGGGGATGAGGGATATCGGAGGGAACGCGTAGGCGAGGCGATAGTTCCAGGGAATTGTAAGAGCATCCAGAGCTACTGGGCCCCCCCGGGGATCGATTGAGCAGAATGTTTTTACTTTCTGGTTTCGACTGTTCGCAAATAGGTCTATTTCTGGCTGTCCCCAACGTTTTACGATCTGGTTGAATACCGCTTGTTTTAGCTCCCACTCCCCCTGTTTTAAGCGTGTCCTGCTCAAGAAGTCTGCCGTTTGGTTTTCTGAGCCTTTTATGTAGAGAGCTGTTAAGGACTTCAGATTGTGTTCTGCTATGTAGAAGATGGATTGGGTCACCTCCGTCAGTGCTCAAGACCTGGTGCCTCCTTGGTGGTTTAGATATGCTACCACTACCTGGTTGTCTGAAAAGATTTTTACGTGATGGGAGTGAAGGAGAGTTAGAAAGTGCATTAGGGCCAATTTTACCGCTAACAGTTCTTTCATGTTTGAAGAGACTAGCTCTTGACTTTTGCTCCAATTCCCTTGTGCCACTTGATCGTCTATGTGTGCACCCCACCCCCAGGGGCTTGCATCCGTCGTTAGGATTTTCTCTGTCGGTAGTGCCCAAGGAACCCCCTTGGTTAGATTGACCGGGTTTGCCCACCACCCTAGGGAGTGTATCGTGCTTGATGAAATGCTTAACTGCCCGTCTAAATTTCCGCGCAGAGATAGGCTTGAATCTAAAGTGTCCCATTGTAGGTCCCGGGTATGACACTGTGCCCACTGCACGGCCGGGATACAGGCTGTCATGGAGCCCAGCAGGGACATTGCCTTTCTGAGAGTGGTGACTGGAGATATCGTCAACTGTAACACAGCCTGTGTAATTTTTTGAATCTTGCCCTGAGGAAGGTAGCACGTCTGCGAGGTCGAGTCCAGGACTATCCCTAAGTACTCCTGTACCTGGGTGGGCACTACCCTGGATTTGGGCATGTTCAGTAGCCAACCTAGACTCGACAGTGAAGCCATGACCAAATCCAACTGTTGTTTGCAGTGTTGGAATGAGGCCCCTACCACCACGAGGTCGTCCAGATAGGGAACTATTAGAACATTCTGTTCCCGTATGTGGGCCATCACTTCCGACATTATTTTCGTGAACACCCGAGGTGCGATAGCTAACCCGAAGGGGAGAGCCCAGAATTGGTAGTGTTTTACTTCCCCCTGGATATTCACTGCCAGTCAGATACTTTTGATGATCCCTGTGGATTGGCACATGGTAATATGCATCTCGTAAATCTAGAACAGTCATGAAACACAAGGGAAAGAGTATTTTCACGCAAGATTTTATTGTCTCCATTTTGAAGTGTGGAATCTCGAGGAAACTGTTTAATCTTTTGAGATTTATGATCGTCCTGTACGATCCGTCTGGTTTCTTCCGAAGGAAGAGGGGCGAGTAGAAACCCATGCCTCTTTCCTGATATGGGACTTCTTGTAAGACTCCCTTCTGGACTAAGTTCAAAATTTCTCCCTGGAGAGCTGACTGTTCGTGTGCTTGTCTCTGTGGTGTTACCATGAAGGAATTGCCAGGAGGAATGCGGAATTTTAGTTTGAGACCTTCTCGTATTATGCCTAATATCCAGGGACTGTTTGAAATTCCTTCCCAGGCTGGAAGAAAACCGGCTAGTCTCCCTCCGACCTGGGGAACACCTTCATTGTGTTTTCTTATTATCGGGGGGAGTTTTGTTAAATAAAAATCCACTGTTTTTATTTCTTTTGTCTTCCCATGCCTCCTTGTTCCCTTTTGGGGGTCTCCTCCGCATGAACTTTCTGTTCCGAAAGGGACGCCTGTAAGACTGGTTGGGGAACCCGGGAAAGGATTTCTTTTTATCCCCGGCTTTGTCGAGGATGTCATCTAATGTTGATCCAGAAATTCGCCTTCGCAAGGTATTGAGCATAGTTTTGTTTTCGTTTGCAAATCCCCCGGCCAACACTTTAGCCACAGGGCACGTCTTGCGGCGTTCGAGAAGGAGGCTGACCTGGCTGCTAATCTGGCTGAATCTACCGATGCGTCAGCCAAAAAGGCTGCCGCACCTTTCATCACAGACACCGATTTTTGAATTGTCTCTCTTGCAACTTTTCCCTTTAATTGAGAATCCAAGTGCTCGAGCCCGCCCCCTGCCGCTTCCCAGGAGCTTTTCAAGAAAGTCTCAGCTTTCTTGTCCATTGGGTCTTTTAAGGTACCCATGTCCTCGAAGGGCAAGGCGAACTTTTTAGAGGCCTTTGCTATGGCCACATCTAATTTGGGTGCCTTACTCCAGGATGAGCAGGCTGGGTCATCGAAAGGGTACTTTCTCTTGGGAGTCAAGAGAACTTTTTTGTCTGTTTTTTTCCACTCTCTCTTAATTAGAGAGTGAATTTTCTCATTTATTGGGAATGCTCTTCTTTTCTTTTGTTCCAACCCGCTGAACATTATATCCTGCGCCATCTTTTTAGGACGTTCATCTACCAGACCCATTGTTGTCCTGACGGCCTTTACCAAGGCATCTGTCTCTTCGATAGGGAAGCAACTGTATCCCCCTTCGGAGGATAGTGAAGAGGTGTCAGAGGCTGATGAACCACCGGAATCGGATATTTCGCTTTCCGACTCATCCACACTAGATTCAGGGGATCTATGACTTGTTTTGCGATTTTTAGATTTTAGATTAGATTTTTTATGCCTTTGAGGGCACTCTCCACCTGACTCCTTATTAATGACTTTAGGTCTGAGGCAAACGCCGGAGACTCTTCTTGAATTGTCTTCTCTATGCAAGAGCTGCATAGCTTCTTTTCCCATGAGGAAGGTAACTCTTCCGGGCATATAGCACATATCCTGTGCTTTGATTTGGTTACACATTTGTTTCCCTAGAAGAAAAGAGTGACCCTATATCAGAATCCGAACTTTCACGTAGATCACTCACCCTCCTGTGAACAAGAGATACCGTCTCGGGCCTGGGAACTATATCCACCTCTGGGTTCGTCACAGGCCGCGTAGTTTTCGCAGAAGCTCGGCTGCGTTGTGACTCTGAGCGTCCACTACTGCTGCGCTGCTGAGAGGAAGTACTCTTGCGCTGATGCTGTGTGCGCTGGTGACGTTGTGCCTGCGCTTGCTCAGGAGATAGCTGTATAACCTCCTGCGCACCCTGCTGCTCCTGGTCGCTCATGGTCCCGCACTGCTTAGTGAAGGTAGCTGAGCAGCGAATCCAGGCTGCTCAGCTGTTTAAATTTACCGCTCGCAGTGCCTCACTTCCGGTTTCCCTCTGCGCTGAACCGGAAGTGCACCCGCCGTGCCTGCGCCTTAATCTGCCATCAGACACGTGCGCGCGCCATGCTGGTCACCGGCTCCCGGGGTGTCGGACATGCCGCAGCCGCCTGCTGTTTTGTGGCGGTAATCTTTTCGGTGGCCACTGCCGCCATCCCCAGTGCCCCAGCCGCAGTTTCTTTTAGGGCAGGAATTTTGGCGCCGGCATTCCAGCTGTCCCATGTCCGGCCTCCGGGCCTCTTGTCTGGGACTCCATGGGTTGGTAGCCGCCGCTGCCCCCATGCGCTGCCGAGCAGCGGTATGGAGGCTGTCTTGGTGACCGCCGTCACCTCCTCCTTCCTCCCCCCCTTTTTTTAAATTTTTTTTTATTTTTTATTTTTTGGGGAAGGCAGGCTCAATCCTCTTCACTGCCTCCCCCTCCTCACTCACCCTCCAGGTCCGCCGACCCCAGCGGTGGTGCTTCAGGGAAGGAGAAAAAAAGGGGGGAGAAAAAACCCGCTCAACCCAGCCGTGACAGGGCGCCCCCTGCCAGGAATCGAACTGGATCAGCCCCTGGATCTTCAGGTACGTGCTGTAGGTTCCCCGTGAGGGACAGGAAACCAACTGATGTGGGAGAGAGGTACTCCCTTTTTCACCTGTAGGTTTCCTGTCCCTGGGGGCGGACCCCTCTCTCTGTGGTGCCATCATGGGGATAGAGAAATAGAAATATCTAGCTCCCATGCATCCTGCTGGCGTTGTCAGCTATAGTTCTGCCTTCGGCGTGTGAACCTGACTCTGGTAACTCTTGGTTTGTCCTTCTGTGATCCCTGACTTGCCCCGTGTCTGCTGACTCCCTCTGTCTGCCCTTTTCCCAGCGTTTCCCTGTGTTTCAGTTTTGATTCTCTGGTTTCTGACTTGGCTTGTATTCGGACTCTCCTCTGCCTTCTGACTTTGTCTTATCCGCTTCTGACTGTTGCTGAACCTCCTGGCTTGTTCCTGACCACGTGTATTGCTGATCCCTTTAGTACTTCTGCCTATTGTTGTTTTTTGACTTGGCTTCTTTGACCACTCTCTCACCACTTTGTGGCGCCTATGCTGCTGCTCTGAGGTGCTTCTCTGTGTACGCAGTCTCATTTCCCTCTCAAGCTCCCTCTGGTGGAGGTTGTGTTATACTGCACTGCAGCAGCATGACAACAAGATAAAGGCAAAGAGCAATCACCATGATCTTATTTTATCGTTCCCATACAGGTCATAATTGGGAGCCAAAAAATACAATGCTCTGCCATGTTAGATTCTGGAGCAGGAGGGAATTTCATGGATTTACAATTCACACTTGATAATAACATTGCAAATAGGACTAAATCCATGCCCATCGATATGTAAATGGTGGATGGATCACCTTTATCGTCTGGATCTGTTACTCATGAGACAGTTGAACTGGAGATCTGTATTGAGCTGTCACCATGAAGCGGTTAGTTTCCATCTTATTTCATCTCTAAATTTCCAGTTATTCTAGGAATTCCCTGGTTTTCAATACATAACTCATCTATCAACTGGGCATCGAGGACTATTACCTTTCCCTCTGAGTACTGTAAGAACAATTGCCATGCTAATGTATCTGTTCCCAGACAAATTCAAGTATCCGGGATTTCTCATCAGAAAGATGATAAACTACCACCTCGGTACCAGCAGTTCAGTGAGGTCAACTGCCTCCTCATCATCCTTACAACTGTCCCATTGAATTACTTCCTGAGGTGTCATTTCCATTTTGGTGAATTTACAGCCTTTCTGAACCAGAATTAAAAGTACTAAAGGAATACCTAGATGAAAATTTAGAGAAAGGCTTCATTCAACCTTCTTCTTCACCAGCTGGATCACCCTTATTTCTTGTAGAAAAGAAGGACTCAACCCTGCAGCCATGTAGAGAAATCAATAAAATTACCATTAAGAATCGCTACCCACTCTGTTGTGAACTCTGTTTTTGGGCTCCCTCTTGTGGTCACAACTGGTACTGTGTGAGTGCTGTCTTTGGGCTCCCTCTGGTGGTTCTTTGTGTCATTCTGCAGGTCTGAGGCAGGATCAGCTGTCTCGTTATCTCTTAGCTGGTTTCCTATTTAGTTCACCTGGACTCTCAGTTGTTGCCTGCTGTCAATGTCTTCAGTGCTATTTTGGAGCTCTCCTGCAGTCCTTCGTTATCAGTCTCTTCAAGAGAAGCTAAGTTTTGCTTGATTCATTTTTTGACCATCAGTGGTCATATGTTTCTTGGTTTATTTTTGTTTTCTTGTCCAGCTTGCTAATATGTGATTTCCTTGCTTGCTGGTAGCTCTAGGGGGCTGAGTTTCTCCCCCCACACCGTTAGTTGGTGTGGGGGTTCTTGTATTCTCAGCGTGGATATTTTGCATAGGGTTTTTTACTGACCGCACAGTTCACTATCTGTCTTCTGCTATCTAGTATTAGCGGGCCTCATTTGCTGAGTTTGTTTTCAATTCTACGTTTGTGTTTTCCCCTTACCTCACCGTTATTATTTGTTGGGGGCTTCCTATATCTTTGGGGTGATTTCTCTTGAGGCAAGTGAGGTCTTACTTTCCCTCCAGGAGTAGTTTCTCAGGCTGCGTCGAGACGTCCAGGATTTTAGGCACGTTCACCAGCTACCTTTAGTGTGTTGGTTAGGATCAGGTTTGCGGTCAGTTCAGTTACCACCTCCCTAGAGCTCGTGTCTATGTTCATAAACTTAGCTAGTCCGTTTTGTGATCCTCAGCCACTAGGATCATAACACCACTCCCCTTAATCCCTGAGTTGTTGGAGAGACTGCGTTCTGCCAGACTTTTTACCAAACTCAATCTAAGAGGGGCTTATAATCTCATACGACTCCGCACAGGAGATGAGTGGAAGACCGCCTTTTGAACTTGTTACTGTTCACACCGGGCTTCCAATAGGTCACGGATCCCACCATGGTGTCAGGGATCCCGGGAGGATATCTTTTTCGTCCCCACTACTCACACCAATTTGTCACGAACCAGGGTTGTTTGGTTGCCCCTGGTTCCTTCTGAAGGGGATTTATCTATATCCCACTTTCCAGTTCCAGTTTGGAACTTGCAGCTCTCTGGCACCCCTTAGCCTCAGGTCAGACTAGGTACTGTACGTAGGGTAATTAGTCACCAGAAAGGCTGCCTGCTGTGTACTGCACGATGCAGCGAGGGCGATAAAACTACTACCACACAGGCGGGAACAATAATTATCAACGCCGCCGTAGCTGCAAAGATTCCCAATCGCACCGAACAACGTATGCTGTCACCAGCTCCTATTAACGGGTCCGGAGCCAACCCAAATCAGTAGCGTAATTCACTTCAGAGGACGCACAGTCGTATAGAGCAGATGAGACAAGCTAGCAATTAAATACTTTACTCTATGAAAAATTAGGCAGTGTTTACAAAGTATAAAAAGATATTAGAAAGGAGACAATTCATATATACATTACAGATTACAAAATAAAATAGGATTAACGTTGAAAAGAGCACACTTACAGGTTATGTCATGGTATCATCTTGGCTGGACTGTGGCTTAGGAGGATAAATACATCCAGGTGCATGGAACAGCTTTGCCAAGCTGCTGTTAGATCCCTTCCCAGGCCAAGACTGAAGGCTGGGCTAAGAGTATTGTGACTTAGTTCTGAGCTTGTGACATCACTAAAGGGCTGGTTAATGATATGCACTAATCTGATAGTTATTTGCATTTTTCCAAAGTCTCAAACAAAGGCATTTCTGAGTGAGAGGGGAGGGACAACGGGTGGCTTTGCAGGATTGGTCAGCTGCAGTTTAAAGCCACACCCTGCTCACACACTAGTTTCAGGTTACCCAGTGTCCCCGCTCTAGGCTTTGCCTCTGGGTGGAGGAATGCAGAGGGGGGGAGAAAGGGGGGTCACAGCTGCATTGTGTGTGTGTAGGAAGCCATGTCCTTCTGAAATACAATATAATATGGCATTTTTGGCATTATCGTGACAGAACTAGATATGGACATTTTTAATATCTTGTTATGCCTTTCGGCCTTAGCATCGCCTCTGCCACCTTTCAACACTTCATCAATGATTTTTTTGATAATTTTTGGATCGATTTGTTGTTATTTATCTTGATGACATTCTTAGATTTTCAGAAACCCTGGAGGAGCATCGCAGACATGTCCAGTTAGTCCTGGAACTTCTACTAGAAAACCATCTCTATATCAAACTCGAAAAATGTGAATTCGAACAAACCAGAACTCAATTTCTGGGATATATCATCTCCCTCCTATATCTGAGCATGGATCCCAGTAGATCAGAGAGGTAGTTGACTGGCCTACACCAAGAAATGTAAAAGACGTTCAGTGCTTTATAGGATTTTCAAATTTCTACAGAAGATTCAATAAAAACTTTTCAAAAATAATCTTACCAATTACTTCACTCAGAGAGAAAACCAGAGGGTTTTTTTGGTCTCCAGAGGCACAAATGGCGTTTGACAAACTAAAAACACTTTTTACTTCCGCCCCATTACTTGTGCATCCAAACCCTGTACCGCCGTTTGTTGTCGGAGTAGACGCCTCAGACTCTGCGAGTTGGAGACAAAATGCAGCTTTATCATGTGCATTTCTTTCTCACACCATGTCAGCTGCGGAAAAGAACTCTGACATTGGGAATAAGGGACTATTAGCCATTAAAGCTGCCTTCTCCGAAAGAAGACATCTTCTGGAAGGGGCCAATCATCCGGTGACTGTCCTTACTGACCACAAACATGTAGAATTCATCCGTACAGCTAAGAGGATGTCTGCAAGAGGAGCACGTTGGGCCTTATTTTTCTCCAGGCTTAATTTTATCATTTCTTATCGGCCTGGTTCAAGAAGTGGCAAGGCTGATGCTCTGTCCAGGATATTTGCTGAACCTGGACCTCACGAGAGGGCTAGCACTGACTGCACCATTCTACGGCCAAAACATTTTTGGGAATATTGGACTCCAAAGAATTTTAGACGAAAACTAAAGATGGATACCAAACTGACTTCTTTCTTAACAACCCTTCTAAAGACATTGATCTTTCCTATAAGGAAGGATTTTGGATGCAGAACCACCAATTATTATAACAGAGGAGCGGGAGATTATAACAGAGGGGCGGCAGATTATAGTAGAGGAGCGGCAAATTATAAGAGAGGAACGGCAGATTATAACAGAGGGGCGGCATATTATAACAGAGGGGCAGCAAATTACAAGAGAGGGGCAGCAAATTACAAGAGAGGGGCAGCAAATTACAAGAGAGGAGCGGCAAATTATAAGAGAGGAACGGCAGATTATAACAGAGGGGCAGCATATTATAACAGAGGAGCGGCAGATTATAGTAGAGGAGCGGCAAATTATAAGAGAGGAACGGCAGATTATAACAGAGGGGCGGCAGATTATAACAGAGGGGCAGCATATTATAACAGAGGGGCAGCATATTATAACAGAGGGGCAGCAAATTATAACAGAGGGGCGGCATATTATAACAGGGGCGGCAGATTATAGTAGAGAGGCGGCAGATTATAACAGAGGAGCGGCAGATTATAGTAGAGGAGCGGCAAATTATAAGAGAGGAACGGCAGATTATAACAGGGGGGGCAGATTATAGTAGAGAGGCGGCAGATTATAACAGAGGAGCGGCATATTATAACAGAGGGGCGGCATATTATAACAGAGGAGAGGGAGATTATAACAGAGGGGTGGCAGATTATAGTAGAGGAGCGGCAGACTATAACAGAGGGGCGGCAAATTATAAGAGAGGAACGGCAGATTATAACAGGGGCGGCAGATTATAACAGAGGGGCAGCAAATTATAACAGAGGGGCGGCATATTATAACAGGGGCGGCAGATTATAGTAGAGAGGCGGCAGATTATAACAGAGGAGCGGCATATTATAACAGAGGGGCGGCAGATTATAGTAGAGGAGCGGCAAATTATAAGAGAGGAACGGCAGATTATAACAGAGGGGCAGCATATTATAACAGAGGGGCAGCATATTATAACAGAGGGGCAGCAAATTATAACAGAGGGGCGGCATATTATAACAGGGGCGGCAGATTATAGTAGAGAGGCGGCAGATTATAACAGAGGAGCGGCAGATTATAGTAGAGGAGCGGCAAATTATAAGAGAGGAACGGCAGATTATAACAGGGGGGGCAGATTATAGTAGAGAGGCGGCAGATTATAACAGAGGAGCGG
Source organism: Ranitomeya variabilis (assembly GCF_051348905.1). Taxonomy (NCBI): domain Eukaryota; kingdom Metazoa; phylum Chordata; class Amphibia; order Anura; family Dendrobatidae; genus Ranitomeya; species Ranitomeya variabilis. The sequence goes on along the minus strand of NC_135236.1, from coordinate 689,806,517 downwards.
CATATTATAACAGAGGGGCGGCATATTATAACAGAGGAGAGGGAGATTATAACAGAGGGGTGGCAGATTATAGTAGAGGAGCGGCAGACTATAACAGAGGGGCGGCAAATTATAAGAGAGGAACGGCAGATTATAACAGGGGCGGCAGATTATAACAGAGGGGCAGCAAATTATAACAGAGGGGCGGCATATTATAACAGGGGCGGCAGATTATAGTAGAGAGGCGGCAGATTATAACAGAGGAGCGGCATATTATAACAGAGGGGCGGCAGATTATAGTAGAGGAGCGGCAAATTATAAGAGAGGAACGGCAGATTAAAACAGAGGGGCGGCATATTATAACAGAGGGGCGGCATATTAGAGGGGCGGCAAATTACAGGAGAGGGGCGGCAAATTATAAGAGAGGAACGGCAGATTATAACAGGGGCGGCAGATTATAGTATATAGTAGAGAGGCGGCAGATTATAACAGAGGAGCGGCATATTATAACAGAGGGGCGGCATATTATAACAGAGGAGAGGGAGATTATAACAGAGGAGAGGGAGATTATAGTAGAGGAGCGGCAGACTATAACAGAGGGGCGGCAAATTATAAGAGAGGAATGGCAGATTATAACAGGGGCGGCAGATAATAGTAGAGAGGCGGCAGATTATAACAGAGGGGAGGCAGATTATAGTAGAGGAGCGGCAGACTATAACAGAGGGGCGGCATATTATAACAGAGGAGCGGCAAATTATAACAGAGGGGCAGCAAATTATAACAGAGGGGCGGCAAATTATAAGAGAGGAACGGCACATTATAACAGGGGCGGCAGATTATAGTAGAGAGGCGGCAGATTATAACAGAGGGGCGGCATATTATAACAGAGGAGCGGCAGGTTATAACAGAGGGGCGGCAGATTATAGTAGAGGAGCGGCAGACTATAACAGAGGGGCGGCATATTATAACAGAGGAGAGGCAGATTATAACAGGGGCAGCAGATTATAACAGGGGCGGCAGATAGTAGAGAGGCGGCAGACTATAACAGAGGGGGGCAGGATATAACAGAAAGGGGCAGGTTATAACAGAGGGGGGCAGGATATAACAGAGGGGGGCAAGATATAACAGAGGAGGGCAGGTTATAACAGAGGGGGGCAGGTTATAACACAGGGGGGCAGGATATAACAGAGGAGGGCAGGTTATAACAGAGGAGGGCAGGTTATTACAGAGTAGGGCAGGTTATAACAGAGGGGCGGCATATTATAACAGAGGAGCGGGAGATTATAACAGAGGGGCGGCAGATTATAGTAGAGGAGCGGCAGACTATAACAGAGGGGCGGCATATTATAACAGAGGAGCGGCAGATTATAAGAGGGGTGGCAGCAAATTATAACAGAGGGGCGGCAAATTATAAGAGAGGAAGGGCAGATAATAGTAGAGAGGCGGCAGATTATAACAGAGGGGCGGCAGATTATAGTAGAGGAGCGGCAGGCTATAACAGAGGGGCGGCATATTATAACAGAGGAGCGGCAGATTATAACAGGGGCAACAGATTATAACAGAGGCGACAGATTATAGTAGAGAGGCGGCAGACTATAACAGAGGGGGGCAGGTTATAACAGAGGGGGGCAGGATATAACAGAGGAGGGCAGGATATAACAGAGGAGGGCAGGATATAACAGAGGGCAGGATACAACAGAGGGGGGCAGTATATAACAGAGGAGGGCAGGATATAACAGAGGGGGGCAGGATATAACAGAGGAGGGCAGGATATAACAGAGGGGGGAAGGATATAACAGAGGGGGGCAGGATATAACAGGGGGGGGCAGGATATAACAGGGGGGGCAGGATATAACAGAGGAGGGCAGGATATAACAGAGGGGGGCAGGATATAACAGAGGGGGGAAGGATATAACAGAGGGGGGAAGGATATAACAGAGGGGGGAAGGATATAACAGGGGGGGCAGGATATAACAGAGGGGGCAGGATATAACAGAGGAGGGCAGGATATAACAGAGGGGGGCAGGTTATAACAGAGGGGGGCAGGTTATAACAGAGGGGGGAAGGATATAACAGGGGGGGCAGGATATAACAGAGGAGGGCAGGATATAACAGAGGGGGGCAGGATATAACAGAGGGGGGAAGGATATAACAGAGGGGGGAAGGATATAACAGAGGGGGGAAGGATATAACAGAGGAGGGCAGGATATAACAGAGGAGGGCAGGATATAACAGAGGGGGGCAGGATATAACAGAGGGGGGCAGGATATAACAGAGGGGGGCAGGATATAACAGAGGGGGGCAGGATATAACAGAGGGGGGCAGGATATAACAGAGGGGGGCAGGATATAACAGAGGGGGGCAGGATATAACAGAGGGGGGCAGGATATAACAGAGGGGGGCAGGATATAACAGAGGGGGGCAGGTTATTACAGAGGGGGGCAGGATATAACAGAGGGGGGCAGGATATAACAGAGGGGGGCAGGATATAACAGAGGAGGGCAGGATATAACAGAGGGGGGAAGGATATAACAGCGGAGAGCAGGTTATTACTGAGGGGGCAGGATATAACAGCGGAGGGCAGGTTATAACAGACGGGGACAGGTTATAACAGAGGGGGACAGGTTATAACAGAGGGGGGCAGGATATAACAGAGGGGGGCAGGATATAACAGTGGAGGGCAGGTTATAACAGCGGGGGGCAGGATATAACAGAGGGGGGCAGGATATAACAGAGGGGGGCAGGATATAACAGAGGGGGGCAGGATATAACAGAGGGGGGCAGGATATAACAGAGGGGGGCAGGATATAACAGTGGAGGGCAGGTTATAACAGCGGGGGGCAGGATATAACAGAGGGGGGCAGGATATAACAGAGGGGGGCAGGATATAACAGAGGGGGGCAGGATATAACAGAGGGGGGCAGGATATAACAGAGGGGGGCAGGATATAACAGAGGGGGGCAGGATATAACAGAGGAGGGCAGGATATAACAGAGGAGGGCAGGATATAACAGAGGGGGGAAGGATATAACAGCGGAGGGCAGGATATCACAGAGGGGGACAGGATATAACAGAGGGGGACAGGATATAACAGAGGGGGACAGGATATAACAGAGGGGGGCAGGATATAACAGCGGAGGGCAGGATATAACAGCGGAGGGCAGGTTATAACAGAGGGGGCAGGATATAACAGCGGAGGGCAGGATATAACAGCGGAGGGCAGGTTATAACAGAGGGGGGCAGGTTATAACAGAGGGGGGCAGGTTATAACAGAGGGGGGCAGGTTATAACAGAGGGGGGCAGGATATAACAGAGGGGGGCAGGTTATAACAGAGGGGGGGCAGGATATAACAGAGGGGGGCAGGATATAACAGAGGGGGGCAGGATATAACAGTGGAGGGCAGGTTATTACAGAGGAGGGCAGGATATAACAGAGGGGGGCAGGATATAACAGAGGGGGGCAGGATATAACAGCGGAGGGCAGGATATAACAGAGGGGGGCAGGATATAACAGCGGAGGGCAGGATATAACAGAGGAGGGCAGGATATAACAGAGGGGGGCAGGATATAACAGTGGAGGGCAGGATATAACAGAGGAGGGCAGGATATAACAGAGGGGGGCAGGATATAACAGTGGAGGGCAGGATATAACAGAGGGGGGCAGGATATAACAGAGGGGGGCAGGATATAACAGAGGGGGGCAGGATATAACAGAGGGGGGCAGGATATAACAGAGGGGGGCAGGATATAACAGAGGGGGACAGGATATAACAGAGGGGGGCAGGATATAACAGAGGAGGGCAGGATATAACAGAGGGGGGCAGGATATAACAGCGGAGGGCAGGATATAACAGAGGGGGGCAGGATAGAACAGTGGAGGGCAGGTTATAACAGCGGAGGGCAGGATATAACAGAGGAGGGCAGGATATAACAGAGGGGGGCAGGATATAACAGAGGGAGGCAGGATATAACAGAGGGGGGCAGGATATAACAGAGGGGGGCAGGATATAACAGAGGGGGGCAGGATATAACAGAGGGGGGCAGGATATAACAGAGGAGGGCACGATATAACAGGGGAGAGCAGGTTATTACAGAGGGGGCAGGATATAACAGCGGAGGGCAGGATATAACAGCGGAGGGCAGGATATAACAGGGGGGCAGGATATAACAGAGGGGGGGCAGGATATCACAGAGGGGGGCAGGATATAACAGAGGGGGGCAGGATATAACAGAGGGGGGCAGGATATAACAGAGGGGGGCAGGATATAACAGAGGGGGGCAGGTTATAACAGAGGGGGGCAGGATATAACAGAGGGGGGCAGGATATCACAGAGGGGGGCAGGATATCACAGAGGGGGGCAGGATATCACAGAGGGGGGGCAGGTTATTACAGAGGGGGGCAGGATATAACAGAGGGGGGCAGGATATAACAGAGGGGGGCAGGATATAACACAGGAGGGCAGGATATAACAGAGGAGGGAAGGATATAACAGTGGAGAGCAGGTTATTACTGAGGGGGCAGGATATAACAGAGGGGGGCAGGATATAACAGAGGAGGGCAGGATATAACAGAGGGGGGCAGGATATAACAGCGGAGGGCAGGATATAACAGAGGAGGGCAGGATATAACAGAGGGGGGCAGGATATAACAGTGGAGGGCAGGATATAACAGAGGGGGGCAGGATATAACAGAGGGGGGCAGGATATAACAGAGGGGGGCAGGATATAACAGAGGGGGGCAGGATATAACAGAGGGGGGCAGGATATAACAGAGGGGGACAGGATATAACAGAGGGGGGCAGGATATAACAGAGGAGGGCAGGATATAACAGAGGGGGGCAGGATATAACAGCGGAGGGCAGGATATAACAGAGGGGGGCAGGATAGAACAGTGGAGGGCAGGTTATAACAGCGGAGGGCAGGATATAACAGAGGGGGGCAGGATATAACAGAGGGAGGCAGGATATAACAGAGGGGGGCAGGATATAACAGAGGGGGGCAGGATATAACAGAGGGGGGCAGGATATAACAGAGGGGGGCAGGATATAACAGAGGAGGGCACGATATAACAGGGGAGAGCAGGTTATTACAGAGGGGGCAGGATATAACAGCGGAGGGCAGGATATAACAGCGGAGGGCAGGATATAACAGGGGGGCAGGATATAACAGAGGGGGGGCAGGATATCACAGAGGGGGGGCAGGATATAACAGAGGGGGGCAGGATATAACAGAGGGGGGCAGGATATAACAGAGGGGGGCAGGATATAACAGAGGGGGGCAGGTTATAACAGAGGGGGGCAGGATATAACAGAGGGGGGCATGATATCACAGAGGGGGGCATGATATCACAGAGGGGGGCAGGATATCACAGAGGGGGGGCAGGTTATTACAGAGGGGGGCAGGATATAACAGAGGGGGGCAGGATATAACAGAGGGGGGCAGGATATAACAGAGGGGGGCAGGATATAACACAGGAGGGCAGGATATAACAGAGGAGGGAAGGATATAACAGTGGAGAGCAGGTTATTACTGAGGGGGCAGGATATAACAGAGGGGGGCAGGATATAACAGAGGAGGGCAGGATATAACAGAGGGGGGAAGGATATAACAGTGGAGAGCAGGTTATTACTGAGGGGGCAGGTTATAACAGAGGGGGGCAGGATATAACAGCGGAGGGCAGGTTATAACAGAGGGGGGCAGGTTATAACAGAGGAGGGCAGGTTATTACAGAGGGGGGAAGGATATAACAGAGGGGGGCAGGATATAACAGCGGAGGGCAGGATATAACAGAGGGGGGCAGGATATAACAGTGGAGGGCAGGATATAACAGAGGGGGGCAGGATATAACAGAGGGGGGCAGGATATAACAGAGGGGGGCAGGATATAACAGAGGGGGGCAGGATATAACAGAGGAGGGCAGGATATAACAGAGGGGGGCAGGATATAACAGCGGAGGGCAGGATATAACAGAGGGGGGCAGGATATAACAGTGGAGGGCAGGTTATAACAGCGGAGGGCAGGATATAACAGAGGGGGGCAGGATATAACAGAGGGGGGCAGGATATAACAGAGGGGGGCAGGATATAACAGAGGAGGGCACGATATAACAAAGGGGGGAAGGATATAACAGCGGAGGGCAGGATATAACAGCGGAGGGCAGGATATAACAGGGGGGCAGGATATAACAGAGGGGGGGGCAGGATATCACAGAGGGGGGCAGGATATAACAGAGGGGGGCAGGATATAACAGAGGGGGGCAGGATATAACAGAGGGGGGCAGGATATAACAGAGGGTGGCAGGTTATAACAGAGGGGGGCAGGATGTAACAGAGGGGGGCAGGATATAACAGAGGGGGGCAGGATATCACAGAGGGGGGGCAGGTTATTACAGAGGGGGGCAGGATATAACAGAGGGGGGCAGGATATAACAGAGGGGGGCAGGATATCACAGAGGGGGGCAGGATATCACAGAGGGGGGCAGGATATCACAGAGGGGGGCAGGATATCACAGAGGGGGCAGGATATAACAGAGGGGGGGCAGGATATCACAGAGGGGGGCAGGATATAACAGCGGAGGGCAGGTTATTACAGAGGGGGGCAGGATATAACAGAGGGGGGCAGGATATAACAGAGGGGGGCAGGATATAACAGAGGGGGGCAGGTTATAACAGAGGGGGGCAGGTTATAACAGAGGGGGGCAGGATATAACAGCGGAGGGCAGGATATAACAGAGGGGGGGCAGGATATCACAGAGGGGGGGCAGGATATCACAGAGGGGGGCAGGATATCACAGAGGGGGGCAGGATATAACAGCGGAGGGCAGGTTATTACAGAGGGGGGCAGGATATAACAGCGGAGGGCAGGATATAACAGAGGGGGGCAGGATATAACAGAGGGGGGCAGGTTATAACAGAGGGGGGCAGGATATAACAGAGGGGGGCAGGATATAACAGAGGGGGGCAGGATATAACAGCGGAGGGCAGGTTATTACAGAGGGGGCAGGATATAACAGAGGAGGGCAGGATATAACAGAGGAGGGCAGGATATAACAGAGGGGGGCAGGGTGTTACAGAGGGGGGCAGGATATAACAGAGGGGGGCAGGTTATAACAGAGGGGGGCAGGATATAACAGAGGGGGGCAGGATATAACAGAGGGGAACAGGTTATAACAGAGGGGGGCAGGATATAACAGCGGAGGGCAGGATATAACAGAAAGGGGCAGGATATCACAGAGGGGGGCAGGATATAACAGCGGAGGGCAGGTTATTACAGAGGGGGGCAGGATATAACAGAGGGGGGCAGGATATAACAGAGGGGGGGCAGGATATCACAGAGGGGGGCAGGATATAACAGAGGGGGGCAGGATATAACAGAGGGGGGCAGGGTATCACAGAGGGGGGCAGGATATAACAGAGGGGGGCAGGTTATAACAGAGGGGGGCAGGATATAACAGAGGGGGGCAGGATATCACAGAGGGGGGCAGGATATAACAGCGGAGGGCAGGTTATTACAGAGGGGGCAGGATATAACAGAGGAGGGCAGGATATAACAGAGGGGGGCAGGGTGTTACAGAGGGGGGCAGGATATCACAGAGGGGGGCAGGATATAACAGAGGGGGGCAGGATATAACAGAGGGGGGCAGGATATAACAGAGGGGGGCAGGTTATAACAGAGGGGGGCAGGATATAACAGAGGGGGGCAGGATATAACAGAGGGGGGCAGGTTATTACAGAGGGGGGCAGGTTATTACAGAGGGGGGCAGGATATAACAGAGGGGGGCAGGTTATAACAGCGGAGGGCAGGATATAACAGAGGGGGGCAGGATATAACAGAGGGGGGAAGGATATAACAGAGGGAGGCAGGATATAACAGAGGGGGGCAGGATATAACAGAGGGGGGCAGGATATAACAGAGGGGGGCAGGATATAACAGAGGGGGGAAGGATATAACAGCGGGGAGCAGGATATAACAGAGGGGGGCAGGATATAACAGAGGGGGCAGGATATAACAGCGGAGGGCAGGATATAACAGAGGGGGGGCAGGATATCTCATAGGGGGGCAGGATATAACAGAGAGGGGCAGGATATAACAGAGGGGGGCAGGATATAACAGAGGGGGGCAGGATATAACAGAGGAGGGCAGGATACAACAGAGGAGGGCACGATATAACAGAGGGGGGGCAGGATATCACAGAGGGGGGCAGGATATAACAGCGGAGGGCAGGTTATTACAGAGGGGGGCAGGATATAACAGAGGGGGGCAGGATATAACAGAGGGGGGCAGATTATAACAGAGGGGGGCAGGTTATAACAGAGGGGGGCAGGATATAACAGCGGAGGGCAGGATATAACAGAGGGGGGCAGGATATAACAGAGGGGGGGGCAGGATATCACAGAGGGGGGCAGGATATAACAGCGGAGGGCAGGTTATTACAGAGGGGGGCAGGATATAACAGCGGAGGGCAGGATATAACAGAGGGGGGCAGGATATAACAGAGGGGGGCAGGTTATAACAGAGGGGGGCAGGTTATAACAGAGGGGGGCAGGATATCACAGAGGGGGGCAGGATATAACAGCGGAGGGCAGGTTATTACAGAGGGGGGCAGGTTATTACAGAGGGGGCAGGATATAACAGAGGAGGGCAGGATATAACAGAGGGGGGCAGGGTGTTACAGAGGGGGGCAGGGTATCACAGAGGGGGGCAGGATATAACAGAGGGGGGCAGGATATAACAGAGGGGGGCAGGATATAACAGAGGGGGGCAGGTTATAACAGAGGGGGGCAGGATATAACAGAGGGGGGCAGGTTATTACAGAGGGGGGCAGGTTATTACAGAGGGGGGCAGGATATAACAGAGGGGGGCAGGTTATTACAGAGGGGGGCAGGATATAACAGAGGGGGGCAGGGTATAACAGAGGGGGGCAGGGTATAACAGAGGGGGGCAGGTTATAACGAAGGGGGGCAGGATATAACAGAGGGGGACAGGATATAACAGAGGAGGAACGGGATATAACAGAGGGGGGCCGGATATAACACAGGGGGGCAGGATATAACACAGGGGGGCAGGATATAACACAGGGGGGCAGGTTATTACAGAGGGGGGCAGGATATAACAGAGGGGGGCAGGTTATTACAGAGGGGGGCAGGTTATTACAGAGGGGGGCAGGATATAACAGAGGGGGGCAGGATATAACAGAGGGGGACAGGATATAACAGAGGGGGACAGGATATAACAGAGGGGGACAGGATATAACAGAGGGGGGCAGGTTCTTACAGAGGGGGGCAGGATATAACAGAGGGGGGCAGGATATAACAGAGGGGGACAGGATATAACAGAGGGGGACAGGATATAACAGAGGGGGACAGGATATAACAGAGGGGGACAGGATATAACAGAGGGGGACAGGATATAACAGAGGGGGGCAGGTTATTACAGAGGGGGGCAGGGTATAACAGAGGGGGACAGGATATAACAGAGGGGGACAGGATATAACAGAGGGGGACAGGATATAACAGAGGGGGGCAGGATATAACAGAGGAGGGCAGGATATAACAGAGGGGGGCAGGATATAACACAGGGGGGCAGGTTATTACAGAGGGGGGCAGGATATAACACAGGGGGGCAGGATATAACACAGGGGGGCAGGATATAACACAGGGGGGCAGGTTATTACAGAGGGGGGCAGGATATAACAGAGGGGGGCAGGTTATTACAGAGGGGGGCAGGTTATTACAGAGGGGGGCAGGATATAACAGAGGGGGGCAGGATATAACAGAGGGGGACAGGTTATAACAGAGGGGGGCAGGATATAACAGAGGGGGGCAGGATATAACAGAGGAGGGCAGGATATAACACAGGGGGGCAGGTTATTACAGAGGGGGGCAGGATATAACAGAGGGGGGCAGGGTATTACAGAGGGGGGCAGGTTATAACGAAGGGGGGCAGGATATAACAGAGGGGGACAGGATATAACAGAGGAGGAACGGGATATAACAGAGGGGGGCCGGATATAACACAGGGGGGCAGGATATAACACAGGGGGGCAGGATATAACACAGGGGGGCAGGTTATTACAGAGGGGGGCAGGTTATTACAGAGGGGGGCAGGATATAACAGAGGGGGGCAGGATATTACAGAGGGGGGCAGGATATTAGAGGGGGGCAGGATATCACAGAGGGGGGCAGGATATAACAGAGGGGGGGCAGGTTAATACAGAGGGGGGCAGGATATAACAGAGGGGGGCAGGATATAACAGAGGGGGGCAGGATATAACAGAGGGGGCAGGATATAACAGAGGGGGGCAGGATATAACAGAGGGGGGCAGGATATAACAGAGGGGGGCAGGATATAACAGAGGAGGGCAGGATATAACAGAGGGGGGCAGGATATAACAGAGGGGGGGCAGGATATAACAGAGGGGGGCAGGATATAACAGCGGAGGGCAGGATATAACAGAGGAGGGCAGGATATAACAGAGAGGGGCAGGATATAACAGAGGGGGGCAGGTTATTACAGAGGGGGGCAGGATATAACAGAGGGGGGCAGGATATAACAGAGGGGGGCAGGATATAACAGAGGGGGGCAGGATATAACAGAGGGGGGCAGGATATAACAGAGGGGGGCAGGATATAACAGAGGGGGGCAGGATATAACAGAGGGGGGCAGGATATAACAGAGGAGGGCAGGATATAACAGAGGGGGGCAGGATATAACAGCGGAGGGCAGGATATAACAGAGGGGGGCAGGATATAACAGAGGGGGGCAGGATATAACAGAGGGGGGCAGGATATAACAGAGGGGGGCAGGATATAACAGAGGGGGGCAGGATATAACAGTGGAGGGCAGGTTATAACAGCGGAGGGCAGGATATAACAGAGGGGGGCAGGATATAACAGAGGGGGGCAGGTTATTACAGAGGGGGGCCGGATATAACAGTGGAGGGCAGGATATAACAGAGGGGGGCAGGATATAACAGAGGGGGGCAGGATATAACAGAGGGGGGCAGGATATAACAGAGGGGGGCAGGATATAACAGAGGGGGGCAGGTTATTACAGAGGGGGGCAGGATATAACAGTGGAGGGCAGGATATAACAGAGGGGGGCAGGATATAACAGAGGGGGGCAGGATATAACAGGGGGGGGCAGGATATAACACGGGGGGCAGGTTATTACAGAGGGGGGCAGGATATAACAGAGGGGGGCAGGATATAACAGTGGAGGGCAGGATATAACAGAGGGGGGCAGGATATAACAGAGGGGGGCAGGATATAACAGAGGGGGGCAGGTTATTACAGAGGGGGGCCGGATATAACAGTGGAGGGCAGGATATAACAGAGGGGGGCAGGATATAACAGAGGGGGGCAGGATATAACAGAGGGGGGCAGGATATAACAGAGGGGGGCAGGATATAACAGAGGGGGGCAGGTTATTACAGAGGGGGGCAGGATATAACAGTGGAGGGCAGGATATAACAGAGGGGGGCAGGATATAACAGAGGGGGGCAGGATATAACAGGGGGGGGCAGGTTATTACAGAGGGGGGCAGGATATAACAGAGGGGGGCAGGATATAACAGTGGAGGGCAGGATATAACAGAGGGGGGCAGGATATAACAGAGGGGGGCAGGATATAACAGAGGGGGGCAGGTTATTACAGAGGGGGGCAGGTTATTACAGAGGGGGGCAGGATATAACAGAGGGGGGCAGGATATAACAGAGGGGAGCAGGTTATTACAGAGGGGGGCAGGATATAACAGAGGGGGGCAGGGTATTACAGAGGGGGGCAGGATATTAGAGGCAGCAGCTGGTTTATTTTTCACTTATATTTGTGGCTTTTCTTTCCTTCCTCCAGAGCGGGATGTGGTCACGTGTCAGCCATGTGTGAGGCGCCGGTAGGTGGCGCTGTGAGCTCAGCGTGCAGGGATTGTGCTGACACCTCCCTCCTCTGTGACGTCACGCTCCAGACCTCCTGTCACTTCCGCTCTCATCCAATATGGCCGGCGGCGTCTTCCGGTGCGGCGCTTCTTACGCTTCCGGTCGCGTGCGCAGCTGTTGTGTGTGGAGCGACCATGGCGATGCGGCAGACCCCGCTGACCTGCTCCGGGCACACCCGGCCGGTGGTGGACCTGGCTTTCTCCGGCATCACTCCCTACGGATACTTCCTCATCAGCGCCTGTAAAGGTGAGAGGCCGGTGACCGGCACAGCTCCCGTCCGCCCGGCACGTCTTGTTCTCTAACCCATTCTCTGTCCTGTCTGCCTCTGTGGCTGCTCCTCGGGGGCGGGGCCTGCAGCTCTTCTCAGTGCGGGCGGCAGGTGGAGCGCGGGCTCCATAGAGATACAGCGGTGTATTCCTATGTGATGTCTGCTCCATAGAGATACAGCGGTGTATTCCTATGTGATGGTGGTTGCTCCATAGAGATACAGCGGTGTATTCCTATGTGATGGTGGTTGCTCCATAGAGATACAGCGGTGTATTCCTATGTGATGGCGGCTGCTCCATAGAGATACAGCGGTGTATTCCTATGTGATGGCTCCTGCTCCATAGAGATACAGCGGTGTATTCCTATGTGATGGCTCCTGCTCCATAGAGATACAGCGGTGTATTCCTATGTGATGGCTCCTGCTCCATAGAGATACAGCGGTGTATTCCTATGTGATGGCTCCTGCTCCATAGAGATACAGCGGTGTATTCCTATGTGATGGCTCCTGCTTTATAGAGATACAGCGGTGTATTCCTATGTGATGGCTCCTGCTCCATAGAGATACAGCGGTGTATTCCTATGTGATGGCGGCTGCTCCATAGAGATACAGCGGTGTATTCCTATGTGATGGCGGCTGCTCCATAGAGATACAGCGGTGTATTCCTATGTGATGGCGGCTGCTCCATAGAGATACAGCGGTGTATTCCTATGTGATGGCGGCTGCTCCATAGAGATACAGCGGTGTATTCCTATGTGATGGCTCCTGCTCCATAGAGATACAGCGGTGTATTCCTATGTGATGGCTCCTGCTCCATAGAGATACAGCGGTGTATTCCTATGTGATGGCGGCTGCTCCATAGAGATACAGCGGTGTATTCCTATGTGATGGCTCCTGCTCCATAGAGATACAGCGGTGTATTCCTATGTGATGGTGGCTGCTCCATAGAGATACAGCGGTGTATTCCTATGTGATGGCTCCTGCTCCATAGAGATACAGCGGTGTATTCCTATGTGATGGCTCCTGCTCCATAGAGATACAGCGGTGTATTCCTATGTGATGGCTCCTGCTCCATAGTGATACAGCGGTGTATTCCTATGTGATGGCTCCTGCTCCATAGAGATACAGCGGTGTATTCCTATGTGATGGCTCCTGCTCCATAGAGATACAGCGGTGTATTCCTATGTGATGGCTCCTGCTCCATAGAGATACAGCGGTGTATTCCTATGTGATGGCTGCTCCATAGAGATACAGCGGTGTATTCCTATGTGATGGCTCCTGCTCCATAGAGATACAGCGGTGTATTCCTATGTGATGGCTCCTGCTCCATAGAGATACAGCGGTGTATTCCTATGTGATGGCTCCTGCTCCATAGAGATACAGCGGTGTATTCCTATGTGATGGCTGCTGCTCCATAGAGATACAGCGGTGTATTCCTATGTGATGGCGGCTGCTCCATAGAGATACAGCGGTGTATTCCTATGTGATGGCGGCTGCTCCATAGAGATACAGCGGTGTATTCCTATGTGATGGTGGCTGCTCCATAGAGATACAGCGGTGTATTCCTATGTGATGGCTGCTGCTCCATAGAGATACAGCGGTGTATTCCTATGTGATGGCTCCTGCTCCATAGAGATACAGCGGTGTATTCCTATGTGATGGCGGCTGCTCCATAGAGATACAGCGGTGTATTCCTATGTGATGGCTCCTGCTCCATAGAGATACAGCGGTGTATTCCTATGTGATGGCTCCTGCTCCATAGAGATACAGCGGTGTATTCCTATGTGATGGCTCCTGCTCCATAGAGATACAGCGGTGTATTCCTATGTGATGGCTCCTGCTCCATAGAGATACAGCGGTGTATTCCTATGTGATGGCGGCTGCTCCATAGAGATACAGCAGTGTATTCCTATGTGATGGCTGCTCCATAGAGATACAGCGGTGTATTCCTATGTGATGGCGGCTGCTCCATAGAGATACAGCGGTGTATTCCTATGTGATGGCTCCTGCTCCATAGAGATACAGCGGTGTATTCCTATGTGATGGTGGCTGCTCCATAGAGATACAGCGGTGTATTCCTATGTGATGGCTCCTGCTCCATAGAGATACAGCGGTGTATTCCTATGTGATGGCTCCTGCTCCATAGAGATACAGCGGTGTATTCCTATGTGATGGCTCCTGCTCCATAGAGATACAGCGGTGTATTCCTATGTGATGGCTCCTGCTCCATAGAGATACAGCGGTGTATTCCTATGTGATGGCTCCTGCTCCATAGAGATACAGCGGTGTATTCCTATGTGATGGCGGCTGCTCCATAGAGATACAGCGGTGTATTCCTATGTGATGGCGGCTGCTCCATAGAGATACAGCGGTGTATTCCTATGTGATGGCTCCTGCTTTATAGAGATACAGCGGTGTATTCCTATGTGATGGCTCCTGCTCCATAGAGATACAGCGGTGTATTCCTATGTGATGGCTCCTGCTCCATAGAGATACAGCGGTGTATTCCTATGTGATGGCGGCTGCTCCATAGAGATACAGCGGTGTATTCCTATGTGATGGCTCCTGCTCCATAGAGATACAGCGGTGTATTCCTATGTGATGGCTCCTGCTCCATAGAGATACAGCGGTGTATTCCTATGTGATGGCTCCTGCTCCATAGAGATACAGCGGTGTATTCCTATGTGATGGCTCCTGCTCCATAGAGATACAGCGGTGTATTCCTATGTGATGGCTGCTCCATAGAGATACAGCGGTGTATTCCTATGTGATGGCTGCTCCATAGAGATACAGCAGTGTATTCCTATGTGATGGCTCCTGCTCCATAGAGATACAGCGGTGTATTCCTATGTGATGGCGGCTGCTCCATAGAGATACAGCGGTGTATTCCTATGTGATGGCTCCTGCTCCATAGAGATACAGCGGTGTATTCCTATGTGATGGCGGCTGCTCCATAGAGATACAGCGGTGTATTCCTATGTGATGGCTCCTGCTCCATAGAGATACAGCGGTGTATTCCTATGTGATGGCGGCTCCATAGAGATACAGCGGTGTATTCCTATGTGATGGCTCCTGCTCCATAGAGATACAGCGGTGTATTCCTATGTGATGGCTCCTGCTCCATAGAGATACAGCGGTGTATTCCTATGTGATGGCTCCTGCTCCATAGAGATACAGCGGTGTATTCCTATGTGATGGCTGCTGCTCCATAGAGATACAGCGGTGTATTCCTATGTGATGGCTCCTGCTCCATAGAGATACAGCGGTGTATTCCTATGTGATGGCTCCTGGTCCATAGAGATACAGCGGTGTATTCCTATGTGATGGCTCCTGCTCCATAGAGATACAGCGGTGTATTCCTATGTGATGGCTCCTGCTCCATAGAGATACAGCGGTGTATTCCTATGTGATGGCGGCTCCATAGAGATACAGCGGTGTATTCCTATGTGATGGCTCCTGCTCCATAGAGATACAGCGGTGTATTCCTATGTGATGGCTCCTGCTCCATAGAGATACAGCGGTGTATTCCTATGTGATGGCTGCTGCTCCATAGAGATACAGCGGTGTATTCCTATGTGATGGCGGCTGCTCCATAGAGATACAGCAGTGTATTCCTATGTGATGGCGGCTGCTCCATAGAGATACAGCGGTGTATTCCTATGTGATGGCTCCTGCTCCATAGAGATACAGCGGTATATTCCTATGTGATGGCTCCTGGTCCATAGAGATACAGCGGTGTATTCCTATGTGATGGCTGCTCCATAGAGATACAGCGGTATATTCCTATGTGATGGCTCCTGGTCCATAGAGATACAGCAGTGTATTCCTATGTGATGGCTGCTCCATAGAGATACAGCGGTGTATTCCTATCTGATGGCGGCTGCTCCATAGAGATACAGCGGTGTATTCCTATGTGATGGCTCCTGCTCCATAGAGATACAGCGGTGTATTCCTATGTGATGGCGGCTGCTCCATAGAGATACAGCGGTGTATTCCTATGTGATGGCGGCTGCTCCATAGAGATACAGCGGTGTATTCCTATGTGATGGCTGCTCCATAGAGATACAGCGGTGTATTCCTATGTGATGGCTGCTCCATAGAGATACAGCGGTGTATTCCTATGTGATGGCTGCTCCATAGAGATACAGCGGTGTATTCCTATGTGATGGCTCCTGCTCCATAGAGATACAGCGGTGTATTCCTATGTGATGGCGGCTGCTCCATAGAGATACAGCGGTGTATTCCTATGTGATGGCTCCTGCTCCATAGAGATACAGCGGTGTATTCCTATGTGATGGCGGCTGCTCCATAGAGATACAGCGGTGTATTCCTATGTGATGGCGGCTGCTCCATAGAGATACAGCGGTGTATTCCTATGTGATGGCTGCTCCATAGAGATACAGCGGTGTATTCCTCTGTGATAGCGGCTGCTCCATAGAGATACAGCGGTGTATTCCTATGTGATGGCTGCTCCATAGAGATACAGCGGTGTATTCCTATGTGATGGCTCCTGCTCCACAGAGATACAGCGGTGTATTCCTATGTGATGGCTGCTGCTCCATAGAGATACAGCGGTGTATTCCTATGTGATGGCTCCTGCTCCATAGAGATACAGCGGTGTATTCCTATCTGATGGCGGCTGCTCCATAGAGATACAGCGGTGTATTCCTATGTGATGGCGGCTGCTCCATAGAGATACAGCGGTGTATTCCTATGTGATGGCTGCTCCATAGAGATACAGCGGTGTATTCCTCTGTGATAGCGGCTGCTCCATAGAGATACAGCGGTGTATTCCTATGTGATGGCTCCTGCTCCACAGAGATACAGCGGTGTATTCCTATGTGATGGCTGCTGCTCCATAGAGATACAGCGGTGTATTCCTATGTGATGGCTCCTGCTCCATAGAGATACAGCGGTGTATTCCTATCTGATGGCGGCTGCTCCATAGAGATACAGCGGTGTATTCCTATGTGATGGCGGCTCCATAGAGATACAGCGGTGTATTCCTATGTGATGGCGGCTGCTCCATAGAGATACAGCGGTGTATTCCTATGTGATGGCGGCTGGTCCATAGAGATACAGCGGTGTATTCCTATGTGATGGCTCCTGGTCCATAGAGATACAGCGGTGTATTCCTATGTGATGGCGGCTGCTCCATAGAGATACAGCGGTGTATTCCTATGTGATGGCTCCTGCTCCATAGAGATACAGCGGTGTATTCCTATGTGATGGCTCCTGCTCCATAGAGATACAGCGGTGTATTCCTATGTGATGGTGGCTGCTCCATAGAGATACAGCGGTGTATTCCTATGTGATGGCTCCTGCTCCATAGAGATACAGCGGTGTATTCCTATGTGATGGCTCCTGCTCCATAGAGATACAGCGGTGTATTCCTATGTGATGGCTGCTGCTCCATAGAGATACAGCGGTGTATTCCTATGTGATGGCTCCTGCTCCATAGAGATACAGCGGTGTATTCCTATGTGATGGCTCCTGGTCCATAGAGATACAGCGGTGTATTCCTATGTGATGGCGGCTGCTCCATAGAGATACAGCGGTGTATTCCTATGTGATGGCTCCTGCTCCATAGAGATACAGCGGTGTATTCCTATGTGATGGCGGCTGCTCCATAGAGATACAGCGGTGTATTCCTATGTGATGGCTCCTGCTCCATAGAGATACAGCGGTGTATTCCTATGTGATGGCTGCTCCATAGAGATACAGCGGTGTATTCCTATGTGATGGCGGCTCCATAGAGATACAGCGGTGTATTCCTATGTGATGGCTCCTGCTCCATAGAGATACAGCGGTGTATTCCTATGTGATGGCTCCTGCTCCATAGAGATACAGCGGTGTATTCCTATGTGATGGCTGCTGCTCCATAGAGATACAGCGGTGTATTCCTATGTGATGGCGGCTGCTCCATAGAGATACAGCGGTGTATTCCTATGTGATGGCTCCTGCTCCATAGAGATACAGCGGTGTATTCCTATGTGATGGTGGCTGCTCCATAGAGATACAGCGGTGTATTCCTATGTGATGGCGGCTGCTCCATAGAGATACAGCGGTGTATTCCTATGTGATGGCTGCTCCATAGAGATACAGCGGTGTATTCCTATGTGATGGCTCCTGCTCCATAGAGATACAGCGGTGTATTCCTATGTGATGGCGGCTGCTCCATAGAGATACAGCGGTGTATTCCTATGTGATGGCTCCTGCTCCATAGAGATACAGCGGTGTATTCCTATGTGATGGCGGCTGCTCCATAGAGATACAGCGGTGTATTCCTATGTGATGGCGGCTGCTCCATAGAGATACAGCGGTGTATTCCTATGTGATGGCTGCTCCATAGAGATACAGCGGTGTATTCCTATGTGATGGCTGCTCCATAGAGATACAGCGGTGTATTCCTCTGTGATAGCGGCTGCTCCATAGAGATACAGCGGTGTATTCCTATGTGATGGCTGCTCCATAGAGATACAGCGGTGTATTCCTATGTGATGGCTCCTGCTCCACAGAGATACAGCAGTGTATTCCTATGTGATGGCTGCTGCTCCATAGAGATACAGCGGTGTATTCCTATGTGATGGCTGCTCCATAGAGATACAGCGGTGTATTCCTATGTGATGGCGGCTGCTCCATAGAGATACAGCGGTGTATTCCTATGTGATGGCTCCTGCTCCATAGAGATACAGCGGTGTATTCCTATGTGATGGCGGCTGCTCCATAGAGATACAGCGGTGTATTCCTATGTGATGGCGGCTGCTCCATAGAGATACAGCGGTGTATTCCTATGTGATGGTGGCTGCTCCATAGAGATACAGCGGTGTATTCCTATGTGATGGCTGCTCCATAGAGATACAGCGGTGTATTCCTATGTGATGGCTCCTGCTCCATAGAGATACAGCGGTGTATTCCTATGTGATGGCTCCTGCTCCATAGAGATACAGCGGTGTATTCCTATGTGATGGCTCCTGCTCCATAGAGATACAGCGGTGTATTCCTATGTGATGGTGGCTGCTCCATAGAGATACAGCGGTGTATTCCTATGTGATGGCTGCTCCATAGAGATACAGCGGTGTATTCCTATGTGATGATGGTGGCTGCTCCATAGAGATACAGCGGTGTATTCCTATGTGATGGCTCCTGCTCCATAGAGATACAGCGGTGTATTCCTATGTGATGGCGGCTGCTCCATAGAGATACAGCGGTGTATTCCTATGTGATGGCTGCTGCTCCATAGAGATACAGCGGTGTATTCCTATGTGATGGCGGCTGCTCCATAGAGATACAGCGGTGTATTCCTATGTGATGGCGGCTGCTCCATAGAGATACAGCGGTGTATTCCTATGTGATGGCGGCTGCTCCATAGAGATACAGCGGTGTATTCCTATGTGATGGCTCCTGCTCCATAGAGATACAGCGGTGTATTCCTATGTGATGGCTCCTGCTCCATAGAGATACAGCGGTGTATTCCTATGTGATGGCTCCTGCTCCATAGAGATACAGCGGTGTATTCCTATGTGATGGCTCCTGCTCCATAGAGATACAGCGGTGTATTCCTATGTGATGGCGGCTGCTCCATAGAGATACAGCGGTGTATTCCTATGTGATGGCTGCTCCATAGAGATACAGCAGTGTATTCCTATGTGATGGCTGCTCCATAGAGATACAGCGGTGTATTCCTATGTGATGGCGGCTGCTCCATAGAGATACAGCGGTGTATTCCTATGTGATGGCTCCTGCTCCATAGAGATACAGCGGTGTATTCCTATGTGATGGCTCCTGCTCCATAGAGATACAGCGGTGTATTCCTATGTGATGGCGGCTGCTCCATAGAGATACAGCGGTGTATTCCTATGTGATGGCTGCTCCATAGAGATACAGCGGTGTATTCCTATGTGATGGCGGCTGCTCCATAGAGATACAGCGGTGTATTCCTATGTGATGGCTCCTGCTCCATAGAGATACAGCAGTGTATTCCTATGTGATGGCGGCTCCATAGAGATACAGCGGTGTATTCCTATGTGATGGCGGCTGCTCCATAGAGATACAGCGGTGTATTCCTATGTGATGGCTCCTGCTCCATAGAGATACAGCGGTGTATTCCTATGTGATGGCTCCTGCTCCATAGAGATACAGCGGTGTATTCCTATGTGATGGCTGCTGCTCCATAGAGATACAGCGGTGTATTCCTATGTGATGGCGGCTGCTCCATAGAGATACAGCGGTGTATTCCTATGTGATGGCTCCTGCTCCATAGAGATACAGCGGTGTATTCCTATGTGATGGCGGCTGCTCCATAGAGATACAGCGGTGTATTCCTATGTGATGGCGGCTGCTCCATAGAGATACAGCGGTGTATTCCTATGTGATGGCTCCTGCTCCATAGAGATACAGCGGTGTATTCCTATGTGATGGCGGCTGCTCCATAGAGATACAGCGGTGTATTCCTATGTGATGGCTGCTCCATAGAGATACAGCGGTGTATTCCTATGTGATGGTGGCTGCTCCATAGAGATACAGCGGTGTATTCCTATGTGATGGCGGCTGCTCCATAGAGATACAGCGGTGTATTCCTATGTGATGGCTGCTCCATAGAGATACAGCGGTGTATTCCTATGTGATGGCTCCTGCTCCATAGAGATACAGCGGTGTATTCCTATGTGATGGCGGCTGCTCCATAGAGATACAGCGGTGTATTCCTATGTGATGGCTCCTGCTCCATAGAGATACAGCGGTGTATTCCTATGTGATGGCGGCTGCTCCATAGAGATACAGCGGTGTATTCCTATGTGATGGCTGCTGCTCCATAGAGATACAGCGGTGTATTCCTATGTGATGGCGGCTGCTCCATAGAGATACAGCGGTGTATTCCTATGTGATGGCGGCTGCTCCATAGAGATACAGCGGTGTATTCCTATGTGATGGCTGCTCCATAGAGATACAGCGGTGTATTCCTATGTGATGGCTCCTGCTCCATAGAGATACAGCGGTGTATTCCTATGTGATGGCTGCTGCTCCATAGAGATACAGCGGTGTATTCCTATGTTATGGCTCCTGCTCCATAGAGATACAGCGGTGTATTCCTATGTGATGGCGGCTGCTCCATAGAGATACAGCGGTGTATTCCTATGTGATGGCTCCTGCTCCATAGAGATACAGCGGTGTATTCCTATGTGATGGCTGCTCCATAGAGATACAGCGGTGTATTCCTATGTGATGGCTGCTGCTCCATAGAGATACAGCGGTGTATTCCTATGTGATGGCGGCTGCTCCATAGAGATACAGCGGTGTATTCCTATGTGATGGCTCCTGCTCCATAGAGATACAGCGGTGTATTCCTATGTGATGGCTCCTGCTCCATAGAGATACAGCGGTGTATTCCTATGTGATGGTGGCTGCTCCATAGAGATACAGCGGTGTATTCCTATGTGATGGCTGCTCCATAGAGATACAGCAGTGTATTCCTATGTGATGGCTGCTCCATAGAGATACAGCGGTGTATTCCTATGTGATGGCTCCTGCTCCATAGAGATACAGCGGTGTATTCCTATGTGATGGCTGCTGCTCCATAGAGATACAGCGGTGTATTCCTATGTGATGGCGGCTGCTCCATAGAGATACAGCGGTGTATTCCTATGTGATGGCTCCTGCTCCATAGAGATACAGCGGTGTATTCCTATGTGATGGCTCCTGCTCCATAGAGATACAGCGGTGTATTCCTATGTGATGGCTCCTGCTCCATAGAGATACAGCGGTGTATTCCTATGTGATGGCTCCTGCTCCATAGAGATACAGCGGTGTATTCCTATGTGATGGCTGCTGCTCCATAGAGATACAGCGGTGTATTCCTATGTGATGGCGGCTGCTCCATAGAGATACAGCGGTGTATTCCTATGTGATGGTGGCTGCTCCATAGAGATACAGCGGTGTATTCCTATGTGATGGCTGCTCCATAGAGATACAGCGGTGTATTCCTATGTGATGGCGGCTGCTCCATAGAGATACAGCGGTGTATTCCTATGTGATGGCTCCTGCTCCATAGAGATACAGCGGTGTATTCCTATGTGATGGCTCCTGCTCCATAGAGATACAGCGGTGTATTCCTATGTGATGGCTCCTGCTCCATAGAGATACAGCGTTGTATTCCTATGTGATGGCTCCTGCTCCATAGAGATACAGCGGTGTATTCCTATGTGATGGCGGCTGCTCCATAGAGATACAGCGGTGTATTCCTATGTGATGGCTCCTGCTCCATAGAGATACAGCGGTGTATTCCTATGTGATGGCTGCTCCATAGAGATACAGCGGTGTATTCCTATGTGATGGCGGCTCCATAGAGATACAGCGGTGTATTCCTATGTGATGGCTCCTGCTCCATAGAGATACAGCGGTGTATTCCTATGTGATGGCGGCTGCTCCATAGAGATACAGCGGTGTATTCCTATGTGATGGTGGCTGCTCCATAGAGATACAGCGGTGTATTCCTATGTGATGGCTGCTCCATAGAGATACAGCGGTGTATTCCTATGTGATGGCTGCTCCATAGAGATACAGCGGTGTATTCCTATGTGATGGCTGCTCCATAGAGATACAGCGGTGTATTCCTATGTGATGGCGGCTGCTCCATAGAGATACAGCGGTGTATTCCTATGTGATGGCTGCTGCTCCATAGAGATACAGCGGTGTATTCCTATGTGATGGCTCCTGCTCCATAGAGATACAGCGGTGTATTCCTATGTGATGGCGGCTACTCCATAGAGATACAGCGGTGTATTCCTATGTGATGGTGGCTGCTCCATAGAGATACAGCGGTGTATTCCTATGTGATGGCGGCTGCTCCATAGAGATACAGCGGTGTATTCCTATGTGATGGCTCCTGCTCCATAGAGATACAGCGGTGTATTCCTATGTGATGGCTGCTCCATAGAGATACAGCGGTGTATTCCTATGTGATGGCGGCTGCTCCATAGAGATACAGCGGTGTATTCCTATGTGATGGCGGCTGCTCCATATAGATACAGCGGTGTATTCCTATGTGATGGCAGCTGCTCCATAGAGATACAGCGGTGTATTCCTATGTGATGGTGGCTGCTCCATAGAGATACAGCGGTGTATTCCTATGTGATGGCTCCTGCTCCATAGAGATACAGCGGTGTATTCCTATGTGATGGTGGCTGCTCCATAGAGATACAGCGGTGTATTCCTATGTGATGGCGGCTGCTCCATAGAGATACAGCGGTGTATTCCTATGTGATGGCGGCTGCTCCATAGAGATACAGCGGTGTATTCCTATGTGATGGCTCCTGCTCCATAGAGATACAGCGGTGTATTCCTATGTGATGGCTCCTGCTCCATAGAGATACAGCAGTGTATTCCTATGTGATGGCGGCTCCATAGAGATACAGCGGTGTATTCCTATGTGATGGCGGCTGCTCCATAGAGATACAGCGGTGTATTCCTATGTGATGGCGGCTGCTCCATAGAGATACAGCGGTGTATTCCTATGTGATGGCGGCTGCTCCATAGAGATACAGCGGTGTATTCCTATGTGATGGCTCCTGCTCCATAGAGATACA
Organism: Ranitomeya variabilis; assembly: GCF_051348905.1. Taxonomy (NCBI): domain Eukaryota; kingdom Metazoa; phylum Chordata; class Amphibia; order Anura; family Dendrobatidae; genus Ranitomeya; species Ranitomeya variabilis. Next base: position 689,782,759 of record NC_135236.1, on the reverse strand, counting down.
GCGGTGTATTCCTATGTGATGGCGGCTGCTCCATAGAGATATAGCGGTGTATTCCTATGTGATGGCTCCTGCTCCATAGAGATACAGCGGTGTATTCCTATGTGATGGCTGCTCCATAGAGATACAGCGGTGTATTCCTATGTGATGGCTCCTGCTCCATAGAGATACAGCGGTGTATTCCTATGTGATGGCTCCTGCTCCATAGAGATACAGCAGTGTATTCCTATGTGATGGCTCCTGCTCCATAGAGATACAGCGGTGTATTCCTATGTGATGGCTCCTGCTCCATAGAGATACAGCAGTGTATTCCTATGTGATGGCTCCTGCTCCATATAGATACAGCGGTGTATTCCTATGTGATGGCTGCTCCATAGAGATACAGCGGTGTATTCCTATGTGATGGCTCCTGCTCCATAGAGATACAGCGGTGTATTCCTATGTGATGGCTGCTCCATAGAGATACAGCGGTGTATTCCTATGTGATGGCTCCTGCTCCATAGAGATACAGCGGTGTATTCCTATGTGATGGCTCCTGCTCCATAGAGATACAGCAGTGTATTCCTATGTGATGGCTCCTGCTCCATAGAGATACAGCGGTGTATTCCTATGTGATGGCTCCTGCTCCATAGAGATACAGCAGTGTATTCCTATGTGATGGCTCCTGCTCCATATAGATACAGCGGTGTATTCCTATGTGATGGCTGCTCCATAGAGATACAGCGGTGTATTCCTATGTGATGGCTCCTGCTCCATAGAGATACAGCGGTGTATTCCTATGTGATGGCTGCTCCATAGAGATACAGCGGTGTATTCCTATGTGATGGCTCCTGCTCCATAGAGATACAGCGGTGTATTCCTATGTGATGGCGGCTGCTCCATAGAGATACAGCGGTGTATTCCTATGTGATGGCTGCTCCATAGAGATACAGCGGTGTATTCCTATGTGATGGCGGCTGCTCCATAGAGATACAGCGGTGTATTCCTATGTGATGGCGGCTGCTCCATAGAGATACAGCGGTGTATTCCTATGTGATGGCTCCTGCTCCATAGAGATACAGCGGTGTATTCCTATGTGATGGCTGCTGCTCCATAGAGATACAGCGGTGTATTCCTATGTGATGGCTCCTGCTCCATAGAGATACAGCGGTGTATTCCTATGTGATGGCTCCTGCTCCATAGAGATACAGCGGTGTATTCCTATGTGATGGCTCCTGCTCCATAGAGATACAGCGGTGTATTCCTATGTGATGGTGGTTGCTCCATAGAGATACAGCGGTGTATTCCTATGTGATGGCTCCTGCTCCATAGTGATACAGCGGTGTATTCCTATGTGATGGCTCCTGCTCCATAGAGATACAGCGGTGTATTCCTATGTGATGGCGGCTGCTCCATAGAGATACAGCGGTGTATTCCTATGTGATGGCTCCTGCTCCATAGAGATACAGCGGTGTATTCCTATGTGATGGCGGCTCCATAGAGATACAGCGGTGTATTCCTATGTGATGGCTCCTGCTCCATAGAGATACAGTGGTGTATTCCTATGTGATGGCTGCTCCATAGAGATACAGCGGTGTATTCCTATGTGATGGCGGCTGCTCCATAGAGATACAGCGGTGTATTCCTATGTGATGGCTCCTGCTCCATAGAGATACAGCGGTGTATTCCTATGTGATGGCTCCTGCTCCATAGAGATACAGCGGTGTATTCCTATGTGATGGCTCCTGCTCCATAGAGATACAGTGGTGTATTCCTATGTGATGGCTGCTCCATAGAGATACAGCGGTGTATTCCTATGTGATGGCGGCTGCTCCATAGAGATACAGCGGTGTATTCCTATGTGATGGCTCCTGCTCCATAGAGATACAGCGGTGTATTCCTATGTGATGGCGGCTGCTCCATAGAGATACAGTGGTGTATTCCTATGTGATGGCTCCTGCTCCATAGAGATACAGCGGTGTATTCCTATGTGATGGCTCCTGCTCCATAGAGATACAGCGGTGTATTCCTATGTGATGGCTCCTGCTCCATAGAGATACAGCGGTGTATTCCTATGTGATGGCTCCTGCTCCATAGAGATACAGCGGTGTATTCCTATGTGATGGCTCCTGCTCCATAGAGATACAGCGGTGTATTCCTATGTGATGGCGGCTGCTCCATAGAGATACAGCGGTGTATTCCTATGTGATGGCTGCTGCTCCATAGAGATACAGCGGTGTATTCCTATGTGATGGCTGCTCCATAGAGATACAGCGGTGTATTCCTATGTGATGGCGGCTGCTCCATAGAGATACAGCGGTGTATTCCTATGTGATGGCTCCTGCTCCATAGAGATACAGCGGTGTATTCCTATGTGATGGCTCCTGCTCCATAGAGATACAGCGGTGTATTCCTATGTGATGGCTGCTCCATAGAGATACAGCGGTGTATTCCTATGTGATGGCGGCTGCTCCATAGAGATACAGCGGTGTATTCCTATGTGATGGCGGCTGCTCCATAGAGATACAGCGGTGTATTCCTATGTGATGTCTCCTGCTCCATAGAGATACAGCGGTGTATTCCTATGTGATGGCGGCTGCTCCATAGAGATACAGCGGTGTATTCCTATGTGATGGCTCCTGCTCCATAGAGATACAGCGGTGTATTCCTATGTGATGGCGGCTCCATAGAGATACAGCGGTGTATTCCTATGTGATGGCTCCTGCTCCATAGAGATACAGCGGTGTATTCCTATGTGATGGCTGCTCCATAGAGATACAGCGGTGTATTCCTATGTGATGGCGGCTGCTCCATAGAGATACAGCGGTGTATTCCTATGTGATGGCGGCTGCTCCATAGAGATACAGCGGTGTATTCCTATGTGATGGCTCCTGCTCCATAGAGATACAGCGGTGTATTCCTATGTGATGGCTCCTGCTCCATAGAGATACAGCGGTGTATTCCTATGTGATGGCGGCTGCTCCATAGAGATACAGCGGTGTATTCCTATGTGATGGCTCCTGCTCCATAGAGATACAGCGGTGTATTCCTATGTGATGGCTCCTGCTCCATAGAGATACAGCGGTGTATTCCTATGTGATGGCTGCTCCATAGAGATACAGCGGTGTATTCCTATGTGATGGCGGCTGCTCCATAGAGATACAGCGGTGTATTCCTATGTGATGGCGGCTGCTCCATAGAGATACAGCGGTGTATTCCTATGTGATGTCTCCTGCTCCATAGAGATACAGCGGTGTATTCCTATGTGATGGCGGCTGCTCCATAGAGATACAGCGGTGTATTCCTATGTGATGGCTCCTGCTCCATAGAGATACAGCGGTGTATTCCTATGTGATGGCGGCTCCATAGAGATACAGCGGTGTATTCCTATGTGATGGCTCCTGCTCCATAGAGATACAGCGGTGTATTCCTATGTGATGGCTCCTGCTCCATAGAGATACAGCGGTGTATTCCTATGTGATGGCTCCTGCTCCATAGAGATACAGCGGTGTATTCCTATGTGATGGCGGCTGCTCCATAGAGATACAGCGGTGTATTCCTATGTGATGGCGGCTGCTCCATAGAGATACAGCGGTGTATTCCTATGTGATGGCTGCTCCATAGAGATACAGCGGTGTATTCCTATGTGATGGCTGCTCCATAGAGATACAGCGGTGTATTCCTATGTGATGGCTGCTCCATAGAGATACAGCGGTGTATTCCTATGTGATGGCTGTTCCATAGAGATACAGCGGTGTATTCCTATGTGATGGCTCCTGCTCCATAGAGATACAGCGGTGTATTCCTATGTGATGGCTCCTGCTCCATAGAGATACAGCGGTGTATTCCTATGTGATGGCGGCTGCTCCATAGAGATACAGCGGTGTATTCCTATGTGATGGCTCCTGCTCCATAGAGATACAGCGGTGTATTCCTATGTGATGGCGGCTGCTCCATAGAGATACAGCGGTGTATTCCTATGTGATGGCTCCTGCTCCATAGAGATACAGCGGTGTATTCCTATGTGATGGCGGCTGCTCCATAGAGATACAGCGGTGTATTCCTATGTGATGGCGGCTGCTCCATAGAGATACAGCGGTGTATTCCTATGTGATGGCGGCTCCATAGAGATACAGCGGTGTATTCCTATGTGATGGCGGCTGGTCCATAGAGATACAGCGGTGTATTCCTATGTGATGGCTCCTGCTCCATAGAGATACAGCGGTGTATTCCTATGTGATGGCGGCTCCATAGAGATACAGCGGTGTATTCCTATCTGATGGCGGCTGCTCCATAGAGATACAGCGGTGTATTCCTATGTGATGGCTCCTGCTCCATAGAGATACAGCGGTGTATTCCTATGTGATGGCGGCTGCTCCATAGAGATACAGCGGTGTATTCCTATGTGATGGCTCCTGCTCCATAGAGATACAGCGGTGTATTCCTATGTGATGGCGGCTGCTCCATAGAGATACAGCGGTGTATTCCTATGTGATGGCTCCTGCTCCATAGAGATACAGCGGTGTATTCCTATGTGATGGCTCCTGCTCCATAGAGATACAGCGGTGTATTCCTATGTGATGGCGGCTGCTCCATAGAGATACAGCGGTGTATTCCTATGTGATGGCGGCTGCTCCATAGAGATACAGCGGTGTATTCCTATGTGATGGCGGCTGCTCCATAGAGATACAGCGGTGTATTCCTATGTGATGGCTGCTCCATAGAGATACAGCGGTGTATTCCTATGTGATGGCGGCTGCTCCATAGAGATACAGCGGTGTATTCCGATGTGATGGCGGCTGCTCCATAGAGATACAGCGGTGTATTCCTATGTGATGGCTCCTGCTCCATAGAGATACAGCGGTGTATTCCTATGTGATGGCTCCTGCTCCATAGAGATACAGCGGTGTATTCCTATGTGATGGCGGCTGCTCCATAGAGATACAGCGGTGTATTCCTATGTGATGTCTCCTGCTCCATAGAGATACAGCGGTGTATTCCTATGTGATGGCTCCTGCTCCATAGAGATACAGCGGTGTATTCCTATGTGATGGCTCCTGCTCCATAGAGATACAGCGGTGTATTCCTATGTGATGGCGGCTGCTCCATAGAGATACAGCGGTGTATTCCTATGTGATGGCGGCTGCTCCATAGAGATACAGCGGTGTATTCCTATGTGATGGCTCCTGCTCCATAGAGATACAGCGGTGTATTCCTATGTGATGGCGGCTGCTCCATAGAGATACAGCGGTGTATTCCTATGTGATGGCTCCTGCTCCATAGAGATACAGCGGTGTATTCCTATGTGATGGCTCCTGCTCCATAGAGATACAGCGGTGTATTCCTATGTGATGGCTGCTCCATAGAGATACAGCGGTGTATTCCTATGTGATGATGGCGGCTGCTCCATAGAGATACAGCGGTGTATTCCTATGTGATGGCGGCTGCTCCATAGAGATACAGCGGTGTATTCCTATGTGATGGCGGCTGCTCCATAGAGATACAGCGGTGTATTCCTATGTGATGGCTCCTGCTCCATAGAGATACAGCGGTGTATTCCTATGTGATGGCGGCTGCTCCATAGAGATACAGCGGTGTATTCCTATGTGATGGCTCCTGCTCCATAGAGATACAGCGGTGTATTCCTATGTGATGGCTCCTGCTCCATAGAGATACAGCAGTGTATTCCTATGTGATAACGGCTGCTCCATAGAGATACAGCGGTGTATTCCTATGTGATGGCTCCTGCTCCATAGAGATACAGCGGTGTATTCCTATGTGATGGCGGCGGCTGCTCCATAGAGATACAGCAGTGTATTCCTATGTGATGGCTCCTGCTCCATAGAGATACAGCGGTGTATTCCTATGTGATGGCTGCTCCATAGAGATACAGCGGTGTATTCCTATGTGATGGCTCCTGCTCCATAGAGATACAGCGGTGTATTCCTATGTGATGGCTCCTGCTCCATAGAGATACAGCGGTGTATTCCTATGTGATGGTGGCTGCTCCATAGAGATACAGCGGTGTATTCCTATGTGATGGCGGCTGCTCCATAGAGATACAGCGGTGTATTCCTATGTGATGGCTCCTGCTCCATAGAGATACAGCGGTGTATTCCTATGTGATGGCTCCTGGTCCATAGAGATACAGCGGTGTATTCCTATGTGATGGCGGCTGCTCCATAGAGATACAGCGGTGTATTCCTATGTGATGGCGGCTGGTCCATAGAGATACAGCGGTGTATTCCTATGTGATGGCGGCTGCTCCATAGAGATACAGCGGTGTATTCCTATGTGATGGCTCCTGCTCCATAGAGATACAGCGGTGTATTCCTATGTGATGGTGGCTGCTCCATAGAGATACAGCGGTGTATTCCTATGTGATGGCTCCTGCTCCATAGAGATACAGCGGTGTATTCCTATGTGATGGCTCCTGCTCCATAGAGATACAGCGGTGTATTCCTATGTGATGGCTGCTCCATAGAGATACAGCGGTGTATTCCTATGTGATGGCTCCTGCTCCATAGAGATACAGCGGTGTATTCCTATGTGATGGCTCCTGCTCCATAGAGATACAGCGGTGTATTCCTATGTGATGGTGGCTGCTCCATAGAGATACAGCGGTGTATTCCTATGTGATGGCGGCTGCTCCATAGAGATACAGCGGTGTATTCCTATGTGATGGCTCCTGCTCCATAGAGATACAGCGGTGTATTCCTATGTGATGGCTCCTGGTCCATAGAGATACAGCGGTGTATTCCTATGTGATGGCGGCTGCTCCATAGAGATACAGCGGTGTATTCCTATGTGATGGCGGCTGGTCCATAGAGATACAGCGGTGTATTCCTATGTGATGGCGGCTGCTCCATAGAGATACAGCGGTGTATTCCTATGTGATGGCTCCTGCTCCATAGAGATACAGCGGTGTATTCCTATGTGATGGCGGCTGCTCCATAGAGATACAGCGGTGTATTCCTATGTGATGGCTCCTGCTCCATAGAGATACAGCGGTGTATTCCTATGTGATGGCTCCTGCTCCATAGAGATACAGCGGTGTATTCCTATGTGATGGCTGCTCCATAGAGATACAGCGGTGTATTCCTATGTGATGGCTCCTGCTCCATAGAGATACAGCGGTGTATTCCTATGTGATGGTGGCTGCTCCATAGAGATACAGCGGTGTATTCCTATGTGATGGCTCCTGCTCCATAGAGATACAGCGGTGTATTCCTATGTGATGGCTGCTCCATAGAGATACAGCAGTGTATTCCTATGTGATGGCGGCTGCTCCATAGAGATACAGCGGTGTATTCCTATGTGATGGCGGCTGCTCCATAGAGATACAGCGGTGTATTCCTATGTGATGGCTGCTCCATAGAGATACAGCGGTGTATTCCTATGTGATGGCGGCTGCTCCATAGAGATACAGCGGTGTATTCCTATGTGATGGCTCCTGCTCCATTGAGATACAGCGGTGTATTCCTATGTGATGGCGGCTGCTCCATAGAGATACAGCAGTGTATTCCTATGTGATGGCTGCTCCATAGAGATACAGCGGTGTATTCCTATGTGATGGCTCCTGCTCCATAGAGATACAGCGGTGTATTCCTATGTGATGGCTCCTGCTCCATAGAGATACAGCAGTGTATTCCTATGTGATGGCGGCTGCTCCATAGAGATACAGCGGTGTATTCCTATGTGATGGCGGCTCCATAGAGATACAGCGGTGTATTCCTATGTGATGGCTGCTCCATAGAGATACAGCAGTGTATTCCTATGTGATGGCTGCTCCATAGAGATACAGCGGTGTATTCCTATGTGATGGCTGCTCCATAGAGATACAGCGGTGTATTCCTATGTGATGGCTCCTGCTCCATAGAGATACAGCGGTGTATTCCTATGTGATGGCTCCTGCTCCATAGAGATACAGCGGTGTATTCCTATGTGATGGCTCCTGCTCCATAGAGATACAGCGGTGTATTCCTATGTGATGGCTCCTGCTCCATAGAGATACAGCGGTGTATTCCTATGTGATGGCGGCTGCTCCATAGAGATACAGCGGTGTATTCCTATGTGATGGCTGCTCCATAGAGATACAGCGGTGTATTCCTATGTGATGGCTCCTGCTCCATAGAGATACAGCGGTGTATTCCTATGTGATGGCGGCTGCTCCATAGAGATACAGCGGTGTATTCCTATGTGATGATGGCGGCTGCTCCATAGAGATACAGCGGTGTATTCCTATGTGATGGCTCCTGCTCCATAGAGATACAGCGGTGTATTCCTATGTGATGGCGGCTGCTCCATAGAGATACAGCGGTGTATTCCTATGTGATGGCGGCTGCTCCATAGAGATACAGCGGTGTATTCCTATGTGATGGCTCCTGCTCCATAGAGATACAGCGGTGTATTCCTATGTGATGGCTCCTGCTCCATAGAGATACAGCGGTGTATTCCTATGTGATGGCTCCTGCTCCATAGTGATACAGCGGTGTATTCCTATGTGATGGCTCCTGCTCCATAGAGATACAGCGGTGTATTCCTATGTGATGGCGGCTCCATAGAGATACAGCGGTGTATTCCTATGTGATGGCTCCTGCTCCATAGAGATACAGCGGTGTATTCCTATGTGATGGCTCCTGCTCCATAGAGATACAGCGGTGTATTCCTATGTGATGGCTGCTCCATAGAGATACAGCGGTGTATTCCTATGTGATGGCTCCTGCTCCATAGAGATACAGCGGTGTATTCCTATGTGATGGCGGCTGCTCCATAGAGATACAGCGGTGTATTCCTATGTGATGGCTCCTGCTCCATAGAGATACAGCGGTGTATTCCTATGTGATGGCTCCTGCTCCATAGAGATACAGCGGTGTATTCCTATGTGATGGCGGCTGCTCCATAGAGATACAGCGGTGTATTCCTATGTGATGGCGGCTGCTCCATAGAGATACAGCGGTGTATTCCTATGTGATGGCGGCTGCTCCATAGAGATACAGCGGTGTATTCCTATGTGATGGCTCCTGCTCCATAGAGATACAGCGGTGTATTCCTATGTGATGGCTCCTGCTCCATAGAGATACAGCGGTGTATTCCTATGTGATGGCGGCTGCTCCATAGAGATACAGCGGTGTATTCCTATGTGATGGCGGCTGCTCCATAGAGATACAGCGGTGTATTCCTATGTGATGGCTCCTGCTCCATAGAGATACAGCGGTGTATTCCTATGTGATGGCTCCTGCTCCATAGAGATACAGCGGTGTATTCCTATGTGATGGCTCCTGCTCCATAGAGATACAGCGGTGTATTCCTATGTGATGGCTGCTCCATAGAGATACAGCGGTGTATTCCTATGTGATGGCGGCTGCTCCATAGAGATACAGCGGTGTATTCCTATGTGATTGCTGCTGGTCCATAGAGATGCAGCGGTGTATTCCTATGTGATTGCTGCCGGTCTATAGAGATACAGCGGTGTATTCCTATGTGATGGCTGCTGGTCCATAGAGATGCAGCTTGTCAGTGATTACTTCACTTACACATACAGGGCTCTCAGCTGCAGTTTCCTCTGCCTGCCCACACAAGGCTGGAATTGTGAGCCACTCTTTCTCCCTCTGCCCGTGTGTGAAATCCTATGCTTCTCCCTCCCCCCCCCCCCCCCCCCCTCAAGAATTGATATGGCCTTACGCTGTGCAACTCAGTCTCTGTGAAAATCCCTAGTTCCTCCCTCCCACCTGATACTGGCTAAAACTAGTATAGAAAGCATGGGATTCTATTGTTCTTTCAAGGTTATGTATATTGACAACGATCAAGGCTAGAGATATAAGGATTAGATATTCCGGATGTCCATCGAGAGGTCTACAGGTCCTTCTCAAAAAATTAGCATATAGTGTTAAATTTCATTATTTACCATAATGTAATGATTACAATTAAACTTTCATATATTATAGATTCATTATCCACCAACTGAAATTTGTCAGGTCTTTTATTGTTTTAATACTGATGATTTTGGCATACAACTCCTGATAACCCAAAAAACCTGTCTCAATAAATTAGCATATTTCACCCGTCCAATCAAATAAAAGTGTTTTTTAATAACAAACAAAAAAACCATCAAATAATAATGTTCAGTTATGCACTCAATACTTGGTCGGGAATCCTTTGGCAGAAATGACTGCTTCAATGCGGCGTGGCATGGAGGCAATCAGCCTGTGACACTGCTGAGATGTTATGGAGGCCCAGGATGCTTCAATAGCGGCCTTAAGCTCATCCAGAGTGTTGGGTCTTGCGTCTCTCAACTTTCTCTTCACAATATCCCACAGATTCTCTATGGGGTTCAGGTCAGGAGAGTTGGCTGGCCAATTGAGCACAGTAATACCATGGTCAGTAAACCATTTACCAGTGGTTTTGGCACTGTGAGCAGGTGCCAGGTCGTGCTGAAAAATGAAATCTTCATCTCCATAAAGCATTTCAGCCGATGGAAGCATGAAGTGCTCCAAAATCTCCTGATAGCTAGCTGCATTGACCCTGCCCTTGATGAAACACAGTGGACCAACACCAGCAGCTGACATGGCACCCCACACCATCACTGACTGTGGGTACTTGACACTGGACTTCAGGCATTTTGGCATTTCCTTCTCCCCAGTCTTCCTCCAGACTCTGGCACCTTGATTTCCGAATGACATGCAAAATTTGCTTTCATCAGAAAAAAGTACTTGGGACCACTTAGCAACAGTCCAGTGCTGCTTCTCTGTAGCCCAGGTCAGGCGCTTCTGCCGCTGTTTACCTGGGGAATGCGGCACCTGTAGCCCATTTCCTGCACACGCCTGTGCACGGTGGCTCTGGATGTTTCCACACCAGACTCAGTCCACTGCTTCCTCAGGTTCCCCAAGGTCTGGAATCGGTCCTTCTCCACAATCTTCCTCAGGGTCCGGTCACCTCTTCTCGTTGTACAGCGTTTTCTGCCACATTGTTTCCTTCCAACAGACTTACCATTGAGGTGCCTTGATACAGCACTCTGGGAACAGCCTATTTGTTGAGAAATTTCTTTCTGGGTCTTACCCTCTTGCTTGAGGGTGTCAATGATGGCCTTCTTGACATCTGTCAGGTCGCTAGTCTTACCCATGATGGGGGTTTTGAGTAATGAACCAGGCAGGGAGTTTTTAAAAGCCTCAGGTATCTTTTGCATGTGTTTAGAGTTAATTAGTTGATTCAGAAGATTAGGGTAATAGGTCGTTTAGAGAACCTTTTCTTGATATGCTAATTTATTGAGACAGGTTTTTTGGGTTATCAGGAGTTGTATGCCAAAATCATCAGTATTAAAACAATAAAAGACCTGACAAATTTCAGTTGGTGGATAATGAATCTATAATATATGAAAGTTTAATTGTAATCATTACATTATGGTAAATAATGAAATTTAACACTATATGCTAATTTTTTGAGAAGGACCTGTATATCCCCCTGAAATCGCTAGAAGCTAAACCCAACGAGTGCAAGGAGCGGGTTTCTCCGTAAGCGGGTCGTGTAACTACGCCGTGTTTACACTTAAAAGAATTCCCCCAACGTGGTGTACCTCCTGATCCTAGTGTTGTTTGTATACGAGGTTCATACAGCGAGCTAGGTATAAAAAATGGTTGCCATAACTCTCAGAAAAGGGGACGTCAGCCTCTAAGTGAGGTCACCAGAGGGGGAGTGCCTTGGTTTTAGGCTTGGAAATAAGTGAGTGAAGCAGCAGTCTTCACATGTTTTTGTCCGGGGTCTAGCTGCTTTAAAGATGCATGCTATGCATCTAGATGTGTCCCCTCCTCCACAGCACACGGTCAGCCCTGAGATAAGATGGCACAACAAAATGCTTTTTTTCAGCTTTAACCCTTTATTTGTAATTGTTCTGTACATGCGTTACTTGTCGTCTTTATATTATCTTTTTATATTTCTGTAAACACTGCCTACCTTTTTTGGAGTAAAATATATAAAATTACTAGCTTGTCTCTCCTTGCTCTATAACGTACTGTCACGTCCTCTGAATTGAATTACGCTACTAATCTGGGTCCGGACCCGTTAATAATTAAGAAAACTGAGCTGGTGGCAGCGTATTTGTCCTGTGCGTGTGGGAGTCTTTGTAGCGACTGGCGGTGTTGATAATTATTGTTCCTGCCTGAGTGGGATTAGATATATTGCCCTCTCTGCAGTGTGCCCATAAACAAGTACAAAGTAAGGCAGCCTTTCTGGCGACTAATTATCCTAGGTGCAGTACCATGTCTGACCTGAGGGTAAGGGGGGCGCTAGAGAGCTGCAAGTTCCAAACCATAAGTGGGATATAGATAAATCCCATTCAGAAAGAACCAGGGGCAACCAAACAACCTCGATTAATGACAAATTGGTGGGTGTGGTGGGGGATGATAAATGTATCCTCCCCGTGAACCGTGACACAGCTGCGTATTGCTATGTGCCTGTCATTTTCCTGGAAGTCATTACTGACGTGACGACCCGTTACTGCATCACATATCAGCGAATTACAGAGCGAGTTGGAGAGGGAGCATCGTCTTCGGCTCTCCAACCCACCCCCTTCTTATCTGGCCTCCAGCCTGCCCCGCCCCCTCTCCCCACCATCCTGGCTGTTCCCCTCCCCTTGTCCTTTGCAGCCCCCCATCCCATGTTCCCTCCATCCGACACCTGTCTCATCACCATCCTGCTCTCTCATCCTCTCCGGCCCTCTGCCGACTTTTTTCTCATTTTTGTCCTCTTTGGCCTGCATCCCCCCACCTTGTTCCCTCCGTCCAGCCCCCCTTCTCCTTGTTCCCTCTGTCCAGCCCCCCTTCTCCTTGTTCCCTCCGTCTTGCCCCCTTTCTCCCCTCCGTCTTGCTCCCCTTCTCCTTGTTCTCTCCGTCCTGCCCCCCTTCTCATTACCATCGCGGACGGTCCTCTCCCCTTGTCCTTTGCAGCTCCCTCTCTTCATCCTCCTTGGCTGGCCGCGGTCCTCTCCCCTTGTCCTTTGCAGCCACCTCCCTTCGTCCTCTCCGTCCAACCCCCCCCCCCTCTCATCACCATCGCGGCCGGTCCTCTCCCCTTGTCCTTTGCAGCCACCTCCCTTCGTCCTCTCCGGCCTGCTGCCCCCCTCTCATCACCACCGCGGCCAGCCCTCTCCCCTTGTCCTTTGCAGCCACCTCCCTTCGTCCTCTCCGGCCAGCCCCCCTCTCATCACCATCGCGGCCGGTCCTCTCTTCTTGTCCTTTGCAGCCACCTCCCTTCGTCCTCTCCGGCCTGCTGCCCCCCTTGTCCTTTGCAGCTCTCTCTCTTTGTCCTCTCCGGCCTGCCGCCCCCTCTCATCACTATTGCGGCCGGTCCTCTCCCCTTTCCTTTGCAGGTCCCTCTCTTTGTCCTCTCCGGCCGGCCGCGGTCCTCTCCCCTTGTCCTTTGCAGCTCCCTCTCTTTGTCCTCGCTGGCCGGCTGCGGTCCTCTCCCCTTGTCCTTTGCAGCTCCCTCTCTTCGTCCTCGACGGCTGCCCCCCTCTCATCACTATCGCGGCCGGTCCTCTCACCGTGTCCTTTGCAGCTCACTCTTTGTCCTTGCCGGCTGGCCGCAGTCCTCTCCCCTTGTCCTTTGCAGCTCCCTCTTTGTCCTCTCCGGCCTGCCGCCCCCCTCTCATCACCATTGCGGCCAGTCCTCTCAACTTGTCCTTTGCAGCTCCCTCTCTTCGTCCTCGACGGCCGCCCCCCTCTCATCACTATCGCGGCCGGTCCTCTCACCTTGTCCTTTGCAGCTCACTCTCTTTGTCTTTGCCGGCTGGCCGCAGTCCTCTCCCCTTGTCCTTTGCAGCTCCCTCTTTGTCCTCTCCGGCCTGCCGCCCCCCTCTCATCACCATTGCGGCCAGTCCTCTCAACTTGTCCTTTGCAGCTCCCTCTCTTCATCCTCTCCGGCCGGCCGCCCCCCTCTCATCATCATCCTCTCTTCGTCGTCGCCGGCCGTGGTCCTCTCCCCTTGTCCTTTGCAGCTCCCTCTTTGTCCTCGCCGGCCGCCCCCCTCTCATCACCATCGAGGCCGGTCCTCTCCCCGTGTCCTTTGCAGCTCCCTCTCTTCGTCCTCACCAGCCGGCCGCGGTCCTCTCCCCTTGTACTTTGCAGCTCCCTCTCTTTGTCCTCTCAGGCCGGCCGCCCCCCTCTCATCACCATCGCGGCCGGTCCTCTCACCTTGTCCTTTGCAGCTCCCTCTCTTCATCCTCTCCGGCCGGCCGCCCCCCTCTCATCATCATCGCGGCCGGTCCTCTCCCCTCGTCCTTTGCAGCCACCTCCCTTCGTCCTCTCCGGCCGGCCGCGGTCCTCTCCCCTTGTCCTTTGCAGCTCCCTCTCTTTGTCCTCTCCGGCCTGCCGACCTCTCTCATCACCATCACGGCCGGTCCTCTCCCCTCGTCCTTTGCAGCCACCTCCCTTCGTCCTCTCCGGCCCGCCAATCCCCTTTCTTTCCCAGCTTCTGCCGTCCTCGCCAACGGCCCCTCCTCCATCTCTCACCCGTGTACCGGCCTCTTCACAGATGGAAAGCCGATGCTGCGCCAGGGCGACACTGGTGACTGGATTGGAACATTTCTTGGCCACAAGGGGGCAGTGTGGGGGGCCACTCTCAATAAGGATGCAACCAAAGCCGCCACGGGGGCGGCCGACTTCACAGCGTAAGTAGCGGCTCAGTGGCTAATAACAGAAAACAATGGCATTTGGTGGAGCCTGTGTTGCTGCAGTCAGTGACCGCAATGTTTCTCTCTCCAGTAAGGTGTGGGACGCGGTGACGGGGGACGAAATCATCACACTGGCGCATAAGCACATAGTGAAGAGCGTGGACTTCACTCAGGTGAGTGCAGGGGCGGAGGAAGGGCAGCCTCTAAATCCAACATGGCCGCCTACACTCTATTGTCAAGAAAGGCAGCACCCAAAATCAGAAGGGCCTGTTGATCTCCAACTCCTGTACTACAACTCCCAGCATGCATAGTCTTGAAGGGTCAGCGTGCAAGTGACCGTGGACCAGAGGAGGACGAGCTAGTGAGAACATGTGCTCTTCACCCTCATGAGGCAGGATCACGTTGTGATGCTGCAGATAAGTGGGGGGCAAGTCAGGGGTCACGGTGCATGAGGACGGGGACAAGGGGGGCAGCTGTCTGGAGAGGGGCAGCAGGCCGGTAAGGCTGCAGTGTCACCTGCGGGTCTGACCCCTTCATTGCTGGGCGTGACGCTGCAGACAGGTGGGGGGCAAGTCAGGGGTGAGGGTGCATGAGGACGGGGACAGCTGTCCAGAGAGGGCGGGGAAGAGAGGGGCGGCTGTATGGAGGGACGAGGGGTGGCGGTCATTGAGAGGACAAGGGTGGCGGCTGTCCGGAGAGGACAAGCGGGGCGGTGGGAAAAGCTGCAGGGTCACCTGTGGGTGTGACCCCTTCATTGCTGGTCGAGACCCTGCAGGTGGGTGGGGGGCAGCTGAGAGAACCTCTGTCGGTTCACGGTGAGGGAGGAGTGGAGGGATCGAAGTTTCTTACTCTTGAAGATGACAAGCCATTGGTTGGCCACTAAAGAAAAGGTGGATCAGCTCACCACATTGTACAGAAAGAATTAAGTGGCAAGGGTAGTCCTGAGGAAGCCCCTGTACCCCGTCCGTCTCCCTGTTTGATGTCATGCTAGTGACCCATCATCCTCATTTTTCAGGACAGTAATCACCTGCTAACAGGAGGCCAAGACAAGCTTCTGCGTATCTACGACCTGAGCAAACCAGAGGCTGGTACGTATGGTGCTGCCTGTGGTGCGGTGTCTGGTCAGTGTGACGCTGCGCCTCAGCGGCGGTGCTCCGGTCAGTGTGACGTTGGGTCATTGTAGTGTACAGAAAATACAGAGATCACTGGGGACATTATACACAGGAGCTCTGTATATAGGGTACAGGTAAGGCCAGGGTCATGCTTGCTAGTGTGATGCGAGAAACTCGCACAAGTCTCAGGACCGGAGTGTTCAACTGCATAGAAATACATGCAGTTGAACGCTCCGGTCCCTAGTGCCAGTGGCTGTGCAGGGGATTGATGTGAGAGACTCGCATTACATTCGCAAGTGTGATCCCAGACTAATAGTAAACACCAGTGACATTATACATAGGAGCTCTGTATATAGTGTACAGGTAATACATGGATCAGTTACATTTTACACAGACGCTCTGTATATAGTGTTGGTGTACAGGTAATACAGTGATCACCAGTGTTGTCATACACTGGAGCTCTGTATATAGTGTATAGTGTACAGGTAATTCAGGGATCACCGGTGACCTTATACACAGGAGCTCTGTATATAGTATACATGTAATACAGAGATCACCAGTGACCTTATACACAGGAGCTCTGTACATAGTATACATGTAATACAGTGATCACCAATGACATTATACACAGGAGCTCTGTATATAGTGTATAGTGTACAGGTGACACACTGGCTCACCAGTGATGTCTGTAGTTGAAGTCCTTCATCCAGCGCAGACCACCATCACTTCTTCCAGCCAGGACTCGTCTCTACATAAAATAATACATAGTTACATAGAGCACTGCTTCCAGAGCACATCCCACACACACACACACTTTTTCCATTTTTTTTCTACACTACACTGCTGAATACATACAGTACAGACCAAAAGTTTGGACACACCTTCTCATTTAAAGATTTTTCTGTATTTTCATGACTATGAAAATTGTCCATTCACACCGAAGGCATCAAAACTATGAATTAACACATGTGGAATTATATACTTAACAAAAAGTGTGAAACAACTGAAATTATGTCTTATATTCTAGGTTCTTCAAAGTAGCCACCTTTTGCTTTGATGACTGCTTTGCACACTCTTGGCATTCTCTTGATGAGCTTCTAGAGGTAGTCACTGGGAATGGTCTTCCAACAATCTTGAAGGAGTTCCCAGAGATGCTTAGCACTTGTTGGCCCTTTTGCCTTCATTCTGCGGTCCAGCTCACCCCAAACCATCTCGATTGGGTTCAGGTCTGGTGAGTGTGGAGGCCAGGTCATCTGGCGTAGCACCCCATCACTCTCCTTCTTGGTAAATAGCCCTTACACAGCCTGGAGATGTGTTTGGGGTCATTGTCCTGTGGAAAAATAAATGATGGTCCAACTAAACGCAAACCGGACGGAATAGCGTGCCACTGCAAGATGCTGTGGTAGCCATGCTGGTTCAGTATGCCTTCAATTTTGAATAAATCCCCAACAGTGTCACCAGCAGAGCACCCCCACACCATCACACCACCTCCTCCATGCTTCACGGTGGGAACCAGGCATGTAGAGTCCATCCGTTCACCTTTTCTGAGTCGCACAAGGACACAGTGGTTGGAACCAAAGATCTCAAATTTGGACTCCTCAGACCAAAGCACAGATTTCCACTGTTCTAATGTCCATTCCTTGTGTTCTTTAGCCCAAACAAGTCTCTTCTGCTTGTTGCCTGTCCTTAGCAGTGGTTTCCTAGCAGCTATTTTACCATGAAGGCCTGCTGCACAAAGTCTCCTCTTAACAGTTGTTGTAGAGATGTGTCTGCTGCTAGAACTCTGTGTGGCATTGACCTGGTCTCTAATCTGAGCTGCTCTTAACCTGCGATTTCTGAGGCTGGTGACTTGGATAAACTTATCCTCAGAAGCAGAGGTGACTCTTGGTCTTCCTTTCCTGGGGCGGTCCTCATGTGAGCCAGTTTCTTTGTAGCGATTGATGGTTTTTGCAACTGCACTTGGGGACACTTTCAAAGTTTTCCCAATTTTTCGGACTGACTGACCTTCATTTCTTAAAGTAAAGATGACCACTCGTTTTTCTTTTCTTAGCTGCTTTTTTCTTGCCATAATACAAATTCTAACAGTCTATTCAGGAGGACTATCAGCTGTGTATCCACCAGACTTCGGCACAACACAACTGATGGTCCCAACCCCATTTATAAGGCAAGAAATCCCACTTATTAAACCTGACAGGGCACACCTGTGAAGTGAAAACCATTCCCGGTGACTACCTCTTGAAGCTCATCAAGAGAATGCCAAGAGTGTGCAAAGCAGTCATCAAAGCAAAAGGTGGCTACTGTGAAGAACCTAGAATATAAGACATAATTTCAGTTGTTTCACACTTTTTTGTTACGTATATAATTCCACATGTGATAATTCATAGTTTTGATGCCTTCAGTGTGAATGTACAATTTTCATAGTCATGAAAATACAGAAAAATCTTTAAATGAGGTGTGTCCAAACTTTTGGTCTGTACTGTATGTGCACCCACTATTAATATACAATTAGTTATGCCATCCACCATTCCAAATATAAATTATAACCCACCACTGCACCCCCACCAACTATAGATAGCTGCTTTCCCCCACCTAATAAATATATAAATTATCACCTGTACTTTCCCGTAATGAAATACCAGTCACTGCATCCTCAATAGCCCCCACCATGTGCCTCCCGCTTCCCCGATTCATTATAGTTACATGCTGCTTCTGCCCCAATTCATTGTCATGTCTTCTCTCTCCCATCCCCACCCTGTAATTCATTTTCAACTTCTCTCCCCCACATTCAATACATTTACTCTCCCCCCATCTCCAATTCATCGTTATTTGCTTTCCTCAACGCTCGGTTAAGCCAATATTTCAAGTGTACGGGGGTGCCAAAAGAGAGCTTTCCATTGTCTAGATGCCTTATGCAGCAAGCGACACTGATATCCATGTCCCTTATTCATTATTGGGGTCTACGATCGTTTACTAATCGGTCCCTCCATAGTGGTGATGCTTGCCATGTCTTCCCCTCCCTCATTTCATCATTTGCAGTCCCCCCTCCCTCACTCACTTCATCACATGCAGCCCTCCTTCGATCATCATGTGCCGTCATACCGCCTCCGATCATCATGTGCCGCCGCCCCCCTCCGTTCATCAAGTGCAGTCCCCCGTCCCCTCCCTCGCTTCATCATTTGCAGTCCTCCGTCCCCTCCCTCGCGTCCTCATGGGCAGTCCCCTCCCTCGCGTCCTCATGGGCAGTCCCCTCCCTCGCGTCCTCATGGGCAGTCCCCTCCCTCGCGTCCTCATGGGCAGTCCCCTCCCTCGCGTCCTCATGGGCAGTCCCCTCCCTCGCGTCCTCATGGGCAGTCCCCTCCCTCGCGTCCTCATGGGCAGTCCCCTCCCTCGCGTCCTCATGGGCAGTCCCCTCCCTCGCGTCCTCATGGGCAGTCCCCTCCCTCGCGTCCTCATGGGCAGTCCCCTCCCTCGCGTCCTCATGGGCAGTCCCCTCCCTCGCGTCTTCGCGGCACTGCACTTTAGTGTACTATGGAGCCTGGCGAGTAGAAGCATAAGAGGCGGGACCCGGACTTGGACCGTGCCCCCTCTGTACTTCAGCTCACTGTGCCCCATACAGCAGTAAGGGCAGTAAAGCCCTGATAGTGGCCCTGGGACTAGTACTCCCATCAGCCTACAACTTCTGCCGCTGATGGGTGTATTCATTAGCTGGTGCCTGCGCTGTAAGTGAAGTAAATAAATTACGTGATTTCCCCTGTATTTTTGATAACCAGCCAGGCAAAACTGACAGCTGTGGGCTGCAACCCTCAGATGCCAGCCTTATCATAGCTGATTATCAAGAACAGAGGGGTCTCCAAGCCATTTATTTAAATTATCTAAATACAAAGGTGACCTGAACCCCACCTGCCTCTGCCCCAGGGAAAGTGGGAAGAGCCGTCAAAGCGCTGCTTTCTGGGGAGGCTGCTGGCTATTTATAGCGTGGGGGGTGCTATATCCATGGTGGGGACCCTATGTCCTTTTTTTAACCAGCCTTGATAAAGCTGACAGCTGAGGGTTGCAGCCCCCAACTGTCAATTTTGCCTGGTTTATTATCAAAAATACAAAGGAACCCACACTTTTTTTTTTTTATAGCGCTGGCGCCAGCTGATTAATGCTCACATCAGCCGGTGGCAATGATCTTACTGGCGAGCATTGTGCCACACAGTCATGACAGCGTGGCAAACACTGGATGTTCGGGCCCCCATTCATATGATTGGGGTTCGGGCACTGTTCTGGTACTCAAACTGAATTTTTTTAACTGTCCAGACCCGAACATCCAGCGGTTCGCCCATTACTAGATTTGTGTGTTTCGGCTGGGGATTTGTTTCGCGCGGCTGTAGTGGTGGTGCCTCCTGGTAAATTTCACGCTTCTCTCTTGTAGATCCAGAGCAGATCGGGGGTCACACATCAGCCATCAAGAAGGCATTGTGGTACAATGACGACAGACAGATCATCTCTGCAGCCGACGATAAGACTGTGCGGTGAGTAACGCAGGTCATATGATGAGGCTCCACCTACTGCGCCTGGTGAGGAGCGCGTAGCCAGACCTGTCCGTCGCTAGGAGTGTTGGTCAGGGAAGCGCTGCAATACAAGTGGGGGTCGACAGCTTATAAAGTGTAAGTAAGAAGTGGCATGTGTGCCTGCTGCTTGTCACCAGCTGACCCTGGCGCCCGACCGGCATCTCTCCATAGATGTTTACCAGCAACAGACCCTGGTGCCCTCCCAGCATCTCTCCATAGATGTTTATCAGCAGCTGACCCTGGTGCCCTCCCAGCATCTCTCCATAGATGTTTATCAGCAGCTGACCCTGGTGCCCTCCCTTCATCTCTCCATAGATGTTTATCAGCAGCTGACCCTGGTGCCCTCCCGGCATCTCTCCATAGATGTTTATCACCAGTTGACCCTGGTGCCCTCCCGGCAGCTCTCCATAGATGTTTATCAGCAGCTGACCCTTGTGCCCTCCTGGCATCTCTCCATAGATGTTTATCAGCAGCTGACCCTGGCGCCCGACCGGCATCTCTCCATAGATTATCTCTGTCCCGGCAGCTCTCCATAGATTATCAGCAGCTGACCCACGCACACTCCAGTAACGAGTACTTGCCCTCATCAACATCTATATCCGAATGTGTTAAGGGTACCGTCACATTAAGCGACGCTGCAGCGATAGCGACAACGATGCCGATCGCTGCAGCGTCGCTGTTTGATCGCTGGAGAGCTGTCACACAGACCGCTCTCCAGCGACCAACGATGCAGAGGTCCCCGGGTAACCAGGGTAAACATCGGGTTGCTAAGCGCAGGGCCGCGCTTAGTAACCCGATGTTTACCCTGGTTACCAGCGCAAAAGTAAAAAAAACAAACAGTACATGCTCACCTGCGCGTCTCCCAGCGTCTGCTTCCTGACACTGACTGAGCTCCAGCCCTAACAGCACAGCGGTGACGTCACCGCTGTGCTTTCACTTTCACTTTCGGGCCGGATCTCAGTCAGAGCAGGAAGCAGACGCTGGGTGAGCATGTACTGTTTGTTTTTTTTTACTTTTACGCTGGTAACCAGGGTAAACATCGGGTTACTAAGCGCGGCCCTGCACTTAGTAACCCGATGTTTACCCTGGTTACCAGTGTAAAACATCGCTGGTATCGTTGCTTTTGCTGTCAAACACAACGATACACGGCGATCGGACGACCAAATAAAGTTCTGGACTTTATTCAGCGACCAGCGACATCACAGCAGGATCCTGATCGCTGCTGCGTGTCAAACTAAACGATATCGCTAGCCAGGACGCTGCAACGTCACGGATCGCTAGCGATATCGTTTAGTGTGACGGTACCTTAAGAAGCAAAAACCCCCATGTGGCCAACACTAACTGCTCCATATTCGGGGAAGATTCTCTCTTGACTCCACATACAGCGATTATACCAATTCCCCTGTCACGATTCACACCGCTGCCACCAATATGTCACGATTTCCATCGTGACGGTCACCAAAATGTCACGAATCGGGGGTGACCTTTGGCCAGCACACGGCTATCACATGTGCAGGGGGGCTTCTCTTAGGTATCCCTCCACTGCTACAATATGATGCAAACACAAACAAGTATATCACGAACTGCAGGGATTTATGTATATCCCGCTTTCCAGTTCCGGTTGGGAACTTGCAGCTCTCTGGCGCCCCCCTTAACCTCAGGTCAGTCTAGGTACTGCACCTAGGGTACTTAGTCACCAGAAAGGCTGCCTGCTATGTACTGGCTATTGGGCACGCTGCAGCGACGGTGATATAACTACTCCCGCTCAGGCAGGAACAAAATTATCAACGCTGCCGTCGCTACAACGACTCCTAAATGCACAGAACAAGTATGCTGCCACCAGCTCCGATTAAAAGGGTCCGAAGCCAACCCAAACCAGTAGCGCAATTTTACTTCAGAAGACTTGGGGTACGTTTTAGAGCAGGAGAACGAAACTAGTACTTTATAAGTTTTACTCCATAAAAGATCAGGCAGTATTTATAAAAGGCATATAAAGATGTTACAATACGAGACAAAGTTTGTACAAAGCAATTATAAAATAAACATGGATTAAAGGAAGATAAACTCGCATTTGCTTAGATCATTTCAGGCACACCATGCTGGTAGGCGGAGCCGCAAATGTCCCAATGCATCAGGGAGGCTGTCTGTATTGAAGTCCCAGGCAAGAATGAAGGCTGGGTCGAGTGCAGCAACTTATAACTGCAGGCTTGTGACATCACTAAAGGGGTTTGGGTTACCATCGCCCTCACCTCTCCTCAGATGTACAGTTTTTTACCAACAATACTTGTAATTCTCATATCTTAGCTTAAGAACATGTCAGAATCGCAGCACACCCATCATTCATCCTATTTTAAAATTGGCTTTCTAATGATACCAAATTCGTCCTAGTTATTCCACACGGTTCCGGAGAAATCCGCACTTTGTGCTCTTTGTGTTTAGCTGCTTGCGCTTACAGTGTTTGATAGATCTACCGATGGAAGCTAGCAATATATATTCCTTATTTTTGTAGCCCAAATCGGTGGCCCAATATCTTATTATAATAGAACAAAGAACCTCATGTCATTTGAGAGAGACTAGACCAGTTTCAGCTGTTCCTGGAGGGAGATTTGTGCTACAGGCGCAATAAAAATTCTTGTGGTCGGGGCCTTGAGGGATTTGGGATCCACACACACACATCTCAGCAAGCAAACACAGAGAGAAGGGGGTCAGAGCCCACAGTATGTTTCCGAACAGGGAAAACTAAAAATCATATTATACATTATCATCACATCCCCGAATCAGCGTCCATCAAAGAATCAGCGCCCACAACCTGTAATATCAAAAAAGGCGTCCGGCCTCTGTAGTGAATCAACCATTACCTCATGTGGCAGAGATTTCCATAGTGTCACTGCTCTCACAGTAGAACAGGGGTGGGGAACCTCAGACTCCAGGGCCATTTACGGCCATCGATGACCTTTTATCAGGCCCCGAGCAGATTCTCAGGGACCGCATTCTTGGGCAAGGAGCTGTATTTAGATTACCACCAGCTCATTAATTTCTTCTTGCTCTGTTGGCACACACACGCAGTGTTCACTACTGAACACTGAAGGGCATGCAATGAAAGGTTATGTCCTGAAACCAGTGCCAGAGTTGGGATATACTTTGTGGGTGGAGTTTGTACGTCCCCTGAAGGATGGTATAAATATCCAAATGGCCCTTGGCAGAAAAAAAGATTCACCACCCCTGCAGTAGAGGATCAATAGTGTCACTGTGCTAACAGTAGACGATCCGTAGTCAGACGGCTTTAGAAATTGGATGAAGATCTGAATGCAGTGCACGTACTGGCTAGCCGGTGATTCTATTTCCTCACCGCCTCCGTCTTGTATTATTTCCTCCTCCTCCCCCCCCTCTTGGGTTGTCTCCTCCTTCTCCTCCCCTTCTTGCGTCTTCTCCTTCTCCCTCCTCTTGTCGGCTCCTCCCCCCTCTTGTCGGCTCCTCCCCCTCTTGTCGGCTCCTCCCCCCTCTTGTCATCTCCTCCCCCTCTTGGGTCCTCTCCTCCTCCTCCTTCTCCCCCCTCTTGGGTCGTCTCCTCCTTCTCCCCCCTCTTGGGTCGTCTCCTCCTTCTCCCCCCCCCCCTTGGGTCGTCTCCTCCCTCTCCCCCCCCCTCCCCCTCTTGGGTCGTCTTCTCCTTCTCCCCCCCCCCCCTCTTGGGTCGTCTCCTCCTTCTCCCCCCCCCCCCTCTTGGGTCGTCTCCTCCTTCTCCCCCCCCCCCTCTTGGGTCGTCTCCTCCTTCTCCCCCCCCCCCCTCTTGGGTCGTCTCCTCCTTCTCCCCCCCCCCCCTCTTGGGTCGTCTCCTCCTTCTCCGCCCCCCCCTCTTGGGTCGTCTTCTCCTTCTCCCCCCCCCCCCCTTGGGTCGTCTCCTCCTTCTCCCCCCCCCCCCCCCTCTTGGGTCGTCGTCTTTTCCTCCTTCTCCCCCCCCCCCCCCCTCTTGGGTCGTCGTCTTTTCCTCCTTCTCCCCCCCCCCCCCCTCTTGGGTCGTCGTCTTTTCCTCCTTCTCCCCCCTCTTGGGTCGTCGACACCTCCTCCTTCTCCCCCCTCTTGGGTCATCTCCTCCTTCTCCCCCCTCTTGGGTCGTCTCCTCCTTCTCCCCCCCCCCCCCCTCTTGGGTCGTCTCCTCCTTCTCCCCCCCCCCCCCTCTTGGGTCGTCTCCTCCTTCTCCCCCCCCCCCCTCTTGGGTCGTCTCCTCCTTCTCCCCCCCCCCCCTCTTGGGTCGTCTTCTCCTTCTCCCCCCCCCCCCCCTCTTAGGTCGTCTCCTCCTTCTCCCCCCCCCCCCCCCTCTTGGGTCGTCTCCTCCTTCTCCCCCCCCCCCCCCTCTTGGGTCGTCTCCTCCTTTTCTCCCCCCCCCTCTTGGGTCGTCTCCTCCTTCTCCCCCCTCCCCCTCTTGGGTCGTCGTCGTTTCCTCCTCCTCCCCCCTCTTGGGTCGTCGTCGTCGTCGCCTCCTCCTCCTCCCCCCTCTTGGGTCGTCGTCGCCTCCTCCTCCTCCCCCCTCTTGGGTCGTCGTCGCCTCCTCCTCCTCCTCCCCCCTCTTGGGTCGTCGTCTCCTCCTTCTCCCCCCTCTTGGGTCGTCGCCTCCTCCTTCTCCCCCCTCTTGGGTCGTCGTCTCCTCCTCCCTCTTCTCCCCCCTCTTGGGTCGTCGTCTCCTCCTCCCTCTTGGGTCGTCGTCGCCTCCTCCTCCTTCTCCTCCCTCTTGGGTCGTCGTCGCCTCCTCCTCCTTCTCCCCCCTCTTGGGTCGTCGCCTCCTCCTTCTCCCCCCTCTTGGGTCGTCGTCTCCTCCTCCGCCTTCCCCCTCTTGGGTCGTCGTCGCCTCCTCCTCCGCCTTCCCCCTCTTGGGTCGTCGTCGCCTCCTCCTTCTCCCCCCTCTTGGGTCGTCGCCTCCTCCCCCCTCTTGGGTCGTCGTCTCCTCCTCCTTCTCCCCCCTCTTGGGTCGTCGTCGCCTCCTCCTTCTCCCCCCTCTTGGGTCGTCGCCGTCTCCTCCTCCTTCTCCCCCCTCTTGGGTCGTCGTCGCCTCCTCCTTCTCCCCCCTCTTGGGTCGTCGCCTCCTCCTCCCTCTTGGGTCGTCGCCTCCTCCTCCGCCTTCCCCCTCTTGGGTCGTCGTCGCCTCCTCCTTCTCCCCCCTCTTGGGTCGTCGCCTCCTCCTCCCTCTTGGGTCGTCGCCTCCTCCTCCCTCTTGGGTCGTCGCCTCCTCCTCCCTCTTGGGTCGTCGCCTCCTCCTCCTCCTCCCTCTTGGGTCGTCGCCTCCTCCTCCTCCCCCCTCTTGGGTCGTCGCCTCCTCCTCCTCCCCCCTCTTGGGTCGTCGCCGCCTCCTTCTCCCCCCTCTTGGGTCGTCGCCTCCTCCCCCCTCTTGGGTCGTCGCCTCCTTCTCCCCCCTCTTGGGTGGTCGTCGCCTCCTTCTCCCCCCTCTTGGGTCGTCGTCGCCTCCTTCTCCCCCCTCTTGGGTCGTCGTCGCCTCCTTCTCCCCCCTCTTGGGTCGTCGTCGCCTCCTTCTCCCCCCTCTTGGGTCGTCGTCGCCTCCTTCTCCCCCCTCTTGGGTCGTCGTCGCCTCCTTCTCCCCCCTCTTGGGTCGTCGCCTCCTTCTCCCCCCTCTTGGGTCGTCGCCTCCTTCTCCCCCCTCTTGGGTCGTCGCCTCCTTCTCCCCCCTCTTGGGTCGTCGCCTCCTTCTCCCCCCTCTTGGGTCGTCGCCTCCTTCTCCCCCCTCTTGGGTCGTCGCCTCCTTCTCCCCCCTCTTGGGTCGTCGCCTCCTTCTCCCCCCTCTTGGGTCGTCGCCTCCTTCTCCCCCTCTTGGGTCGTCGCCTCCTTCTCCCCCCTCTGGGGTCGTCGCCTCCTTCTCCCCCCTCTTGGGTCGTCGCCTCCTTCTCCCCCCTCTTGGGTCGTCGTCTCCTCCTCCTTCTCCCCCCTCTTGGGTCGTCGTCGCCTCCTTCTCCCCCCTCTTGGGTCGTCGTCGCCTCCTTCTCCCCCCTCTTGGGTCGTCGTCGCCTCCTTCTCCCCCCTCTTGGGTCGTCGTCGCCTCCTTCTCCCCCCTCTTGGGTCGTCGTCGCCTCCTTCTCCCCCCTCTTGGGTCGTCGCCTCCTTCTCCCCCCTCTTGGGTCGTCGCCTCCTTCTCCCCCCTCTTGGGTCGTCGCCTCCTTCTCCCCCCTCTTGGGTCGTCGCCTCCTTCTCCCCCCTCTTGGGTCGTCGCCTCCTTCTCCCCCCTCTTGGGTCGTCGCCTCCTTCTCCCCCCTCTTGGGTCGTCGCCTCCTTCTCCCCCCCTCTTGGGTCGTCGCCTCCTTCTCCCCCCCTCTTGGGTCGTCGCCTCCTTCTCCCCCCTCTGGGGTCGTCGCCTCCTTCTCCCCCCTCTTGGGTCGTCTCCCTGTTCTTGGCTTTCTCCTTACCAGCCGCCGGCTTCTGCTGGTTGGAATCTGCTGGATGGCTCCAATGTTTGCTGCACCGCTGCTCCTCTATCTACAGCTGCTTGTCCCTCACTGCAATGTCTCTCCCCAGTATTCCCTGGACGCGGACTTGGCAGTGAGCAGGCGACTTGCAGAGGTGACAGATCTCTAGGTATCACCGCCCTGCGCCATCGCCTGCACCTCTCCCATGTAGTCAGTCTCGCTTCCCTCTCCTGGGTTCTTCGACGGTCATCTGCCTCCTTTCTGGATTTTCCTGGGATTGCTGTGACTTGTAGTGGATGAATCGGTACATAGTGAGACCCGTCAGATGGTGCGGAAGCCGCCAGGCTGTGGATCTAATGCTGGATTTGGAGTCATCCCTTTCCTGCTACCAGCTGTCATTGTACGGTACAGCCGGGCACAGACTCAGCGGCCCGTGTGCTGGGATCATCTCCTCAGGTGCCACTGTCTGTAGAGATGGCGGCATGTGAGGGGGAGCAGTTAGTTCTGGGGGCTGACAGCGGATTATTTTCATTGTGTCCTTAGATGAAAATCTGTTTGTAGTGATTGACAGAGAAGTAATTATCTTCTCATGGATTGATTAAAAGTAATAAACCTTGGCACAGTCACCTTCCCGCTCCCCTTCACAAGTCACAGCACCGCTGCAGTCAATCATCGGCTGAAGCTTCTGGACAGGTCGGACACTGCTGCTGGAGCTGGAAGGGGACGATACCGCCTTTTACTATATTTAATGGATCCTTGCGGACTCCCCCTGAGGACGTGTCTGCTCACTATAGAATGTTGCTAGAAAGTGGCGGCGCCAGATATTTTTGGGCCGTGCATTCTGGAGCCATGTTTGCCGTCTTTTGCCACCAGTGTCGTGTGTGTTATTAGGGACAGGCTTAGGAGCTGCCAGAAGAGATGTCACTTCATGTCACCGCTCCGCAGCTTTGGAAGCCTAAAGAGGTTAAGAGAAGCTTAAAAACATGGAAGGAGTTCCCAGCAAGTTGCTGTTGCGATGCTCTGCATGTCTGTTTTTCTTTAGGTAGAATCGCCTGGAAGATGTCTTCTGCATTTACCCTAACACTTTGCTCTTTTGTTTTTAGTCTGTGGGATAGAGCCAGCATGGCCGAAGTGAAAACCCTGAACTTTAACCTGTCCGTCAGCAGCATGGAGTATGTACCGGATGGAGAGACTCTGCTCATCACATACGGGAGAACCATCGCTCTCTATCACACCTCCAGGTACAAATGTGCCGACAGAAGACAGCGACTGCTAATCGTGGTGCCCCACAGAAGAGGTGATGTCCTCCTCCTGTATGTGGTGCCAGCTGTAGAGAGGAGATGACGACCGCTCCTCCTGTATGTGGTGCCAGCTGTAGAGAGATGACGACCGCTCCTCCTGTATGTGGTGGCAGCTGTAGAGAGAAGATGACGACCGCTCCTCCTGTATGTGGTGCTAGCTGTAGAGAGGAGATGACGACCGCTCCTCCTGTATGTGGTGGCAGCTGTAGAGAGGAGATGACGACCGCTCCTCCTGTATGTGGTGCTAGCTGTAGAGAGGAGATGACGACCGCTCCTCCTGTATGTGGTGCCAGCTGTAGAGAGGAGATGACGACCGCTCCTCCTGTATGTGGTGGCAGCTGTAGAGAGGAGATGACGACTGCTCCTCCTGTATGTGGTGCCAGCTGTAGAGAGGAGATGACGACCGCTCCTCCTGTATGTGGTGGCAGCTGTAGAGAGATGACGACCGCTCCTCCTGTATGTGGTGCCAGCTGTAGAGAGGAGATGACGACCGCTCCTCCTGTATGTGGTGCCAGCTGTAGAGAGATGACGACCGCTCCTCCTGTATGTGGTGCCAGCTGTAGAGAGGAGATGACGACCGCTCCTCCTGTATGTGGTGGCAGCTGTAGAGAGGAGATGATGACCGCTCCTCCTGTATGTGGTGGCAGCTGTAGAGAGATGACGACCGCTCCTCCTGTATGTGGTGGCAGCTGTAGAGAGAAGATGACGACCGCTCCTCCTGTATGTGGTGCTAGCTGTAGAGAGGAGATGACGACCGCTCCTCCTGTATGTGGTGCCAGCTGTAGAGAGGAGATGACGACCGCTCCTCCTGTATGTGGTGCCAGCTGTAGAGAGGAGATGACGACCGCTCCTCCTGTATGTGGTGCCAGCTGTAGAGGAGATGACGACCGCTCCTCCTGTATGTGGTGCCAGCTGTAGAGAGATGACGACCGCTCCTCCTGTATGTGGTGCCAGCTGTAGAGAGATGACGACCGCTCCTCCTGTATGTGGTGGCAGCTGTAGAGAGATGACGACCGCTCCTCCTGTATGTGGTGGCAGCTGTAGAGAGGAGATGACGACCGCTCCTCCTGTATGTGGTGCCAGCTGTAGAGAGGAGATGACGACCGCTCCTCCTCTACGTGGTGTCTGCATTAGAGGTGACGAGTGCTCCTCCTCTATGTGGTGTCTGCTGTAGAGAGGATGTGACGGCGGCTCCTCTACGTTGTGCCAGATGCAGGAGTGATGGGCGCTCCTCCTCTACGTCGTGTCTGCTATATAGAGGATGTGACGACGGCTCCTCTTCGTAGTGCCGGATGCAGGAGTGACGGGCGCTCCTCCTCTACGTGGTGTCTGCTGTAGAGAGGTTGTGACAACTGCTCTTCTACGTAGTGCCGGATGCAGGAGTGACGGGCGCTCCTCCTCTACGTGGTGTCTGCTGTAGAGAAGATGTGACGACGGCTCCTCTACGTAGTGCCGAATGTAGAGGTGACGGGCGCTCCTCCTCTACATGGTGTCTGCTGTAGAGAGGATGTGACGGCGGCTCCTCTACGTAGTGCCGGATGCAGGAGTGACGGGCGCTCCTCCTCTACGTCGTGTCTGCTGTAGAGAGAATGTGGTGGCGGCTCCTCTACCTAGTGCCGGATGCAGAGGTGACGGGTGCTCCTCCTCTAAGTGGTGTCTGCTGTAGAGAGGATGTGACGGTGGCTCCTCTACGTAGTGCTGGATGCAGGAGTGACGGGCGCTCCTCCTCTACGTGGTGTCTGCTGTAGAGAGGATGTGGCGATGGCTCCTCTACCTAGTGCCGGATGCAGGATTGAGGGGCGCTCCTCCTCTGTGGTGTCTGCTGTAGAGAGGATGTGATGACGGCTCCTCTACGTAATGCCAGCTGTAGAGGTGACTGCTGCTTCTCCTCTACGTGGTGTCCGCTGTTGAGAGCATGTGACCACGGCTCCTCTACGTAGTGCCAAATGTAGAGGTGATGGGCGCTCCTCCTCTACGTGGTGTCTGCTATAGAGAGGATGTGACGACGGCTCCTCTACATAGTTCCGAATGTGGAGGTGACGGGCGCTCCTCCTCTACGTGGTGTCTGCTGTAGAGAAGATGTGACGACGGCTCCTCTACGTAGTGCCGAATGTAGAGGTGACGGTCGCTCCTCCTCTACGTGGTGTCTGCTGTAGAGAGGATGTGACGGCGGCTCCTCTACGTAGTGCCGGATGCAGGAGTGACGGGCGCTCCTCCTCTACGTGGTGTCTGCTGTAGAGCGGATGTGACGGCGGCTCCTCTACGTAGTGCCGGATGCAGGAGTGATGGGCGCTCCTCCTCTACGTGGTGGCAGCTGTAGAGAGGAGATGACGACCGCTCCTCCTGTATGTGGTGGCAGCTGTAGAGAGGAGATGACGACCGCTCCTCCTGTATGTGGTGGCAGCTGTAGAGAGATGACGACTGCTCCTCCTGTATGTGGTGCCAGCTGTAGAGAGGAGATGACGACCGCTCCTCCTGTATGTGGTGGCAGCTGTAGAGAGGAGATGACGACCGCTCCTCCTGTATGTGGTGGCAGCTGTAGAGAGGAGATGACGACCGCTCCTCCTGTATGTGGTGGCAGCTGTAGAGAGGAGATGACGACCGCTCCTCCTGTATGTGGTGCCAGCTGTAGAGAGATGACGACCGCTCCTCCTGTATGTGGTGCCAGCTGTAGAGAGATGACGAACGCTCCTCCTGTTTGTGGTGCCAGCTGTAGAGAGGAGATGACGACCGCTCCTCCTGTATGTGGTGGCAGCTGTAGAGAGATGACGACCGCTCCTCCTGTATGTGGTGCCAGCTGTAGAGAGATGACAAACGCTCCTCCTGTTTGTGGTGCCAGCTGTAGAGAGAGTATAGGATATACTTGGCACACTCTAGCGAGTCTGATGTAACAATGTGTTTGAACATTGTGAATACTGTATGTATTGTATTAAACGTTTCGGTCTGCAAGGACCTTCATCAGTGTGCTCTATAACTAAGCGGAGAAGGGTCTATAGTGTAAGCCCTTAAGAGAACAAGATATTGCATCAAAAAATTGGGGATGAACAGGAAATCCTGTAGATAGAGGGCTATAACCAGCCGAACAAGTCGGAGAGGGCTGGAGAGAACGAGGGAGAAGCGGTATCCACCGCAAGTCTGGTATCGCTCCGAGCTGTAGAGGTGACGGGCGCTCCTCTATGTGGTGTCTGCTGTAGAGAGGATGTGACGGCTCCTCTACGTAGTGCCAGACGCTCCTCTACATGGTGTCTGCTGTAGAGAGGATGTGGCGGTGGCTCCTCTACGTGGTGCCGGATGCAGGAGTGATGGGCGCTCCTCCTCTACGTGGTGTCTGCTGTAGAGCGGATGTGGCGGTGGCTCCTCTACGTAGTGCCGGATGCAGGAGAGACAGGCGCTCCTCCTCTACGTGGTGTCTGCTGTAGAGCGGATGTGACGACGGCTCCTCTACGTAGTGCCGGATGCTCCTCCTCTGCGTGGTGTCTGCTGTAGAGCGCATGTGACGGCGGCTCCTCTACGTAGTGCCGGATGCAGGAGTGACGGGTGCTCCTCCTCTATGTGGTGTCTGCTGTAGAGAGGATGTGATGACGGCCTCTCTACGTAGTGCCGGATGCAGGAGTGACGGGCGCTGCTCCTCTGCGTGGTGTCTGCTGTAGAGCGCATGTGAAGGCGGCTCCTTTACGTAGTGCCGAATGTAGAGGTGACGGGCGCTCCTCCTCTACGTGGTGTCTGCTGTAGAGAGGATGTGGCGGTGGCTCCTCTACGTGGTGCCGGATGCAGGAGTGACGGGTGCTCCTCCTCTACGTGGTGTCTGCTGTAGAGGTGACGAGTGCTCCTCCTCTACGTGGTGTCTGCTATAGAGAGGATGTGACGGCGGCTCCTCTACGTAGTGCCAGATGCAGGAGTGATGGGCGCTCCTCCTCTACGTGGTGTCTGCTATAGAGAGGATGTGACGACGGCTCCTCTTCGTAGTGCCGGATGCAGGAGTGACGGGCGCTCCTCCTCTACGTGGTGTCTGCTGTAGAGCGGATGTGACGGCGGCTCCTCTACGTAGTGCCGGATGCAGGAGTGACGGGCGCTCCTCCTCTACGTGGTGTCTGCTGTAGAGAGAATGTGGTGGCGGCTCCTCTACCTAGTGCCGGATGCAGAGGTGACGGGCGCTCCTCCTCTACGTGGTGTCTGCTGTAGAGAGGATGTGGCGATGGCTCCTCTACCTAGTGCCGGATGCAGGATTGACGGGCGCTCCTCCTCTGGTGTCTGCTGTAGAGAGGATGTGATGACGGCTCCTCTACGTAGTGCCAGCTGTAGAGGTGACTGCTGCTGCTCCTCTACGTGGTGTCCGCTGTTGAGAGCATGTGACCACGGCTCCTCTACGTAGTGCCAAATGTAGAGGTGACGGGCGCTCCTCCTCTACGTGGTGTCTGCTGTAGAGCGGATGTGACGGCGGCTCCTCTACCTAGTGCCGGATGCAGAGGTGACGGGTGCTCCTCCTCTACGTGGTGTCTGCTGTAGAGAGGATGTGACGACGGCTCCTCTACGTAGTGCCGGATGCTCCTCCTCTGCGTGGTGTCTGCTGTAGAGCGCATGTGACGACGGCTCCTCTACGTAGTGCCGGATGCTCCTCCTCTATGTGGTGTCTGCTGTAGAGCGGATGTGATGACGGCTCCTCTACGTAGTGCCGGATGCAGGAGTGACGGGCGCTGCTCCTCTGCGTGGTGTCTGCTGTAGAGCGCATGTGACGGCGGCTCCTTTACGTAGTGCCGAATGTAGAGGTGACGGGCGCTCCTCCTCTACGTGGTGTCTGCTGTAGAGAGGATGTGGCGGTGGCTCCTCTACGTGGTGCCAGCTGTAGAGGTGACGGGTGCTCCTCCTCTGTGGTGTCTGCTGTAGAAAGGATGTGACGGTGGCTCCTCTACGTAGTGCCGGATGCAGGAGTGACGGGCGCTGCTCCTCTGCGTGGTGTCTGCTGTAGAGCGCATGTGACGGCGGCTCCTCTACGTAGTGCCGAATGTAGAGGTGACGGGCGCTCCTCTACGTGGTGTCTGCTGTAGAGAGGATTTGGCGGTGGCTCCTCTACGTGGTGCCAGCTGTAGAGGTGACGGGTGCTCCTCTGTGGTGTCTGCTGTAGAAAGGATGTGACGGTGGCTCCTCTACGTAGTGCCGGATGCAGGAGTGACGGGTGCTCCTCCTCTACGTGGTGTCTGCATTAGAGGTGACGAGTGCTCCTCCTCTATGTGGTGTCTGCTGTAGAGAGGATGTGATGACGGCCCCTCTACGTAGTGCCAAATGTAGAGGTGATGGGTGCTCCTCCTCTACGTGGTGTCTGCTGTAGAGAGGATGTGACCGCGGCTCCTCTACGTTGTGCCAGATGCAGGAGTGATGGGCGCTCCTCCTCTACGTGGTGTCTGCTATATAGAGGATGTGACGACTGCTCCTCTTCGTAGTGCCGGATGCAGGAGTGACGGGCGCTCCTCCTCTACGTCGTGTCTGCTGTAGAGAGAATGTGGTGGCGGCTCCTCTACCTAGTGCCGGATGCAGAGGTGACGGGTGCTCCTCCTCTAAGTGGTGTCTGCTGTAGAGAGGATGTGACGGTGGCTCCTCTACGTAGTGCTGGATGCAGGAGTGACGGGCGCTCCTCCTCTACGTGGTGTCTGCTGTAGAGAGGATGTGGCGATGGCTCCTCTACCTAGTGCCGGATGCAGGATTGACGGGCGCTCCTCCTCTGTGGTGTCTGCTGTAGAGAGGATGTGATGACGGCTCCTCTACGTAATGCCAGCTGTAGAGGTGACTGCTGCTCCTCCTCTACGTGGTGTCCGCTGTTGAGAGCATGTGACCACGGCTCCTCTACGTAGTGCCAAATGTAGAGGTGATGGGCGCTCCTCCTCTACGTGGTGTCTGCTATAGAGAGGATGTGACGACGGCTCCTCTACATAGTTCCGAATGTGGAGGTGACGGGCGCTCCTCCTCTACGTGGTGTCTGCTGTAGAGAAGATGTGACGACGGCTCCTCTACGTAGTGCCGAATGTAGAGGTGACGGGCGCTCCTCCTCTACGTGGTGTCTGCTGTAGAGAGGATGTGACGGCGGCTCCTCTACGTAGTGCCGGATGCAGGAGTGACGGGCGCTCCTCCTCTACGTGGTGTCTGCTGTAGAGCGGATGTGACGGCGGCTCCTCTACGTAGTGCCGGATGCAGGAGTGATGGGCGCTCCTCCTCTACGTGGTGTCTGCTGTAGAGAGAATGTGGTGGCGGCTCCTCTACATAGTGCCGGATGCAGACGTGACGGGCGCTCCTCCTCCTGCGTGGTGTCTGCTGTAGAGCGGATGTGACGGCGGCTCCTCTACGTAGTGCCGGATGCAGGAGTGACGGGCGCTCCTCCTCTACGTCATGTCTGCTGTAGAGAGAATGTGGTGGCGGCTCCTCTACCTAGTGCAGGATGCAGAGGTGACGGGTGCTCCTCCTCTACGTGGTGTCTGCTGTAGAGCGGATGTGACGGTGGCTCCTCTACGTAGTGCCGGATGCAGGAGTGATGGGCGCTCCTCCTCTACGTGGTGTCTGCTGTAGAGAGAATGTGGTGGCGGCTCCTCTACCTAGTGCCGGATGCAGATGTGACGGGCGCTCCTCCTCCTGCGTGGTGTCTGCTGTAGAGCGGATGTGACGGCGGCTCCTCTACGTAGTGCCGGATGCAGGAGTGACGGGCACTCCTCCTCTACGTCATGTCTGCTGTAGAGAGAATGTGGTGGCGGCTCCTCTACCTAGTGCAGGATGCAGAGGTGACGGGCGCTCCTCCTCTACGTCATGTCTGCTGTAGAGAGAATGTGGTGGCGGCTCCTCTACCTAGTGCAGGATGCAGAGGTGACGGGTGCTCCTCCTCTACGTGGTGTCTGCTGTAGAGCGGATGTGACGGCGGCTCCTCTACGTAGTGCCGGATGCAGGAGTGACGGGCGCTCCTCCTCTACGTCGTGTCTGCTGTAGAGAGAATGTGGTGGCGGCTCCTCTACGTAGTGCCGGATGCAGGAGTGATGGGCGCTCCTCCTCTACGTCGTGTCTGCTGTAGAGAGAATGTGGCAGTGTCTCCTCTACATAGTGCTGGATGCAGGAGTGACGGGCGCTCCTCCTCTACGTGGTGTCTGCTGTAGAGCGGATGTGACGGCGGCTCCTCTACGTAGTGCCGGATGCAGTAGTGACGGGCGCTCCTCCTCTACGTGGTGTCTGCTGTAGAGAGAATGTGGTGGCGGCTCCTCTACCTAGTGCCGGATGCAGAGGTGACGAGTGCTCCTCCTCTACGTGGTGCCAGCTGTAGAGGTGACTGCTGCTCCTCCTCTACGTGGTGTCCGCTGTTGAGCGCATGTGGCCACGGCTCCTCTGCGTAGTGCCAGCTGTAGAGGTGACTGCTGCTCCTC
This sequence comes from Ranitomeya variabilis, assembly GCF_051348905.1. Taxonomy (NCBI): domain Eukaryota; kingdom Metazoa; phylum Chordata; class Amphibia; order Anura; family Dendrobatidae; genus Ranitomeya; species Ranitomeya variabilis. The sequence continues at coordinate 689,747,348 of NC_135236.1, read as the reverse complement.
CTCTACGTGGTGTCTGCTGTAGAGCGGATGTGACGGTGGCTCCTCTACATAGTGCTGGATGCAGGAGTGACGGGCGCTCCTCCTCTATGTGGTGTCTGCTGTAAAGAGGATGTGACAGTGGCTCCTCTACGTGGTGCCAGCTGTTCAGGTGATGGGCGCTCCTCCTCTACGTGGTGTCTGCAGTAGAGAGGATGTGACAGTGGCTCCTCTACGTAACGCCGGATGCAGGAGTGACGGGTGCTCCTTCTCTACGTGGTGCCAGCTGTAGAGGTGACTGCTGCTCCTCCTCTACATGGTGTCCGCTGTTGAGCGCATGTGGCCACGGCTCCTCTGCGTAGTGCCAGCTGTAGAGGTGACTGCTGCTCCTCCTCTACGTGGTGTCTGCTGTAGAGAGGATGTGATGACGGCTCCTCTATGTAGTGCCAGCTGTAGAGGTGACTGCTGCTCCTCCTCTACATGGTGTCCGCTGTTGAGCGCATGTGGCCACGGCTCCTCTGCGTAGTGCCAGCTGTAGAGGTGACTGCTGCTCCTCCTCTACGTGGTGTCCGCTGTTGAGCGCATGTGGCCACGGCTCCTCTGCGTAGTGCCAGCTGTAGAGGTGACTGCTGCTCCTCCTCTACGTGGTGTCTGCTGTAGAGCGGATGTGACGGCGGCTCTTGTATGTGGTGCTGGTACTTCTGCTCGTTACCATCACGTACTATGACATTTGGTCATGTCCCTGCTCGGACGACGTCTGGATATTGACGGTGTTTGAACTCTCCTGAGGTGCCTCTAGGCTTCTCCGCCCTATAGATCCAGTGGCCCCTTGTGATGGTCATTTTTTTTTATTCTCTTTCCAGCCTGGAGCTGATCAAGTCGTTTGAGGCACCAGCTCCCATCAACTCTGCTTCTCTCCACCCCGAAAAGGACTGCATTGTGGCCGGAGGCGATGACTTCAAGCTGTATAAATACGACTACACCACAGGAGAGGAGCTCGGTGAGGAATCTTACCCTGGCGGCCTCCACTCCTCACTGAGGCTGCTGCCTCCCTTTCCATGCTCTTGTCATCCTGATCTCTTGTCTCTTTCCTTTGATAGAATCCTACAAAGGCCATTTTGGTCCGGTCCATTGTGTGCGCTTCAGTCCGGACGGCGAGCTTTATGCCAGTGGCTCTGAGGACGGCACGCTACGGCTGTGGCAGACGGCAGTGGGCAAGACGTACGGCCTGTGGAAGTGTGTTCTGCCCGGTATGAGGGTGGGGAAGGGTCTGCCCAGACTTTACTCTTGGGAGATTGGGGCGCAAGGGTGGGTAATGTCCCTCCCACCCAGTCGCCGGAGCTGCGTACTGTTCCTGCTCTGTGGGGGATGGTTACAGGGAAGGGGACGTTTCTCATCGTGACTGCATTGTCTCTTTGAGTAGATGAGTTGATCTCGGAGAACTCGGACATCATTTACAACGTCTCGTCTGAGGTGAAAGCTTGAGCTCCGGTCTTCGTGTTGACTCGATGAACATCCAGACGCTTTCCGGGAAGAGTCCTCCATCTACGGCGACGGCACAACTTCTGGGATGATGGCGCAGGAGGGACCTGGCAGCGCATGTTGTGACGGGACACCAGTGACGTGTGTGACGACGGATGGAATTCATTGTGTGGAGGGAGGGTCTGATCATGGAGGGTCCGCTCTCCTGCCCCCGACCACTGTGTTACATCATCTGCTTCTCTGTATTTACATAAAGTACTCTGTTCTGTTCTCTGAATAAACCCTGTACAGAGTCTGAGGTGTCCAGTGTGTGCGGCGGCGCCACCTAGAGTGGGTGTGCGACCTTGCCACCTAGTCAGTGTGCGATGGCGCCTCCTAGAGTAAGTTTGTGGCGGCGCCACCTGTAGTCAGCGCGCAGGGTGTGCAGCAGCGCCACCTAGAGTTAATTTGTGTACGGTGATGCCACCTGCAGTCAGTGTCCAGGGTGTGGCCATTTACCTTTGTCAGAGGGCCACTGCCTCACCTCAGTCCTCTGTATCTGCACTATATATAGGTCACTGTGGTGGCTCAGTGGTTAGCACTGTACTGTGTATAGGTCACTGTGGTGGCTCAGTGGTTAGCACTGTGCTGTGTATAGGTCACTGGTGGCTCAGTGGTTAGCACTGTACTGTGTATAGGTCACTGTGGTGGCTCAGTGGTTAGCACTGTACTGTGTATAGGTCACTGTGGTGGCTCAGTGGTTAGCACTACTGTGTATAGGTCACTGGTGGCTCAGTGGTTAGCACTATGTACAGGTCATTGGTGGCTCAGTGGTTAGCACTGTACTGTGTATAGGTCACTGGTGGCTCAGTGGTTAGCACTATGTACAGGTCACTGGTGGCTCAGTGGTTAGCACTGTACTGTGTATAGGTCACTGTGGTGGCTTAGTGGTTAGCACTATGTACAGGTCATTGGTGGCTCAGTGGTTAGCACTGTACTGTGTATAGGTCACTGGTGGCTCAGTGGTTAGCACTACTGTGTATAGGTCACTGTGGTGGCTTAGTGGTTAGCACTATGTATAGGTCACTGGTGGCTCAGTGGTTAGCACTATGTATAGGTCACTGGTGGCTCAGTGGTTAGCACTGTACTGTGTATAGGTCACTGGTGGCTCAGTGGTTAGCACTATGTACAGGTCACTGGTGGCTCAGTGGTTAGCACTATGTATAGGTCACTGGTGGCTCAATGGTTAGCACTGTACATAGGTCACTGGTGTCTCAATGGTTAGCACTGTACTGTGTATAGGTCACTGGTGGCTCAATGGTTAGCACTGTACTGTGTATAGGTCACTGGTGGCTCAATGGTTAGCACTGTACTGTGTATAGGTCACTGGTGGCTCAGTGGTTAGCACTGTACTGTGTATAGGTCACTGGTGGCTCAGTGGTTAGCACTGTACTATGTATACACTGCTAAAAAAAAAAAAATATAAAGGGAACACCTACAGTGTGGTGTTTAACTTCACGTGACTCCCACTTCTGTGGAATGAACCTGTCCAGTTATGATCCACCACTGATTATGAATCCGTTGCTCCTGCTGTTGTGTAAATGGAACAGACAACAGATAGAAATGATGGACCATTAGCAAGGAGAGGAGCTGCAGGGGAGACCTCAGACCATGTCTCTGTTCTCATCCTTTTTGGTTGTTTTGGTCACTTTAGCATTTTGTTGTTGCTCTCAGCCCTAGAGGTCCTGTGCAGTAGCATGAGGTGGTATCTACAACCCACAGCAGTTGCTCCATCCATGAGGATGGTCTGAGGGCCTGATGTCCACAGGTGAGTATTGAGCTCACAGCCCAACACTGTGCAGGACGCTTGGCAATTTGCCACAGAACACCAGGATGGGTAAATTCACCACTGGCGCCCTGTGCTCTTCACAGATGAAGGCAGGCTCACACTGAGCACATGAGACAGACGTGACAGAGTCTGGAGACGCCGTGGAGAGCCTTCTGCTGCCTGCTACATCCTTCAGCATGTCCGGTTTGGCAGTGGGCCAGTAATGGTGTGGGGTGGCATTTCTTTAGATGGCCGCACAGCTCTCCCTGTGCTCACCAGAGGCAGCCTGACCGCCATTAGGTACCGAGATGAGATCCTCCGACCCCTTGTGAGACCATATGCTGGTGCGGTTGGCCCTGGGTTCCTCCTAATGCAGGACAATGCCAGACCTCATGTGGCTGGAATGTGAAGCTATGGACTGGCCTGCCCGTTCCCCAGGCCTGAATCCGATTGAACACATCTGGGACATCATGTCTCGCTCCATCCACCAACATCACGGTGCACCACAGACTGTCCAGGAGTTGGCGGATGCTTTAGTCCAGGTCTGGGAGGAGATCCCTCAGGAGACCATCCGCCGCCTCATCAGAAGCATGTCCAGGCGTTGTAGGGAGGTCATACAGGCACGTGGAGGCCACACACACTACTGAGCATCATCTTGTCATGAGGCGTTTCCACTGTAGTTGGATCAGCCTGTAACTTACTTAAAATCAAAGTGGAGAATTATCTTTCCAAATCCGAGGGAAAGAAGAGCAGGAGATCTGTATTATACAGCATAGAGGAGGAGGACGGGGATCTATGTGACTATAGAGGGGGAGGAGGACGGGGATCTATGTGATTATAGAGGGGGAGGAGGAGGACAGGGATCTATGGGACTATAGAGGGGAGGAGGACGGGGATCTATGCGACTATAGAGGGGGAGGAGGACGGGGATCTATGGGACTATAGAGGGGGAGAAGGACGGGGATCTATGGGACTATAGAGGGGGAGGAGGACGGGGATCTATGGGACTATAGAGGGGGAGGAGGACGGGGATCTATGCAACTATAGAGAGGGAGGAGGACGGGGATCTATGGGACTATAGAGGGGGAGGAGGACGGGGATCTATGGGACTATAGAGGGGGAGGAGGACTGGGATCTATGGGACTATAGAGGGGGAGGAGGATGGGGATCTATGGGACTATAGAGGGGGAGGACTGGGATCTATATGACTATAGAGGGGGAGAAGGACGGGGATCTATGGGACTATAGAGGGGGAGGAGGACGGGGATCTATATGACTATAGAGGGGGAGGAGGAGGACGGGGATCTATGGGACTATAGAGGGGGAGGAGGACGGGGATCTGTGGGACTATAGAGGAGGAGGACTGGGATCTATATGACTATAGAGAGGGAGGAGGACGGGGATCTATGGGACTATAGAGGGGGAGGAGGACGGGGATCTATATGACTAGAGGGGGAGGAGGAGGACGGGGATCTATGCGACTATAGAGAGGGAGGAGGACGGGGATCTATGGGACTATAGAGGGGGAGGAGGACGGGGATCTATGGCACTATAGAGGGGGAGGAGGACTGGGATCTATAGGACTATAGAGGGGGAGAAGGACGGGGATCTATGGGACTATAGAGGGGGAGGAGGACGGGGATCTATGGGACTATGGGGGAGGAGGACGGGGATCTATGGAACTATAGAGGGGGAGGAGGACGGGGATCTATATGACTATAGAGAGGGAGGAGGACGGGGATCTATATGACTATAGAGAGGGAGGAGGACGGGGATCTATATGACTATAGAGGGGGAGGAGGAGGACGGGGATCTATGCGACTATAGAGAGGGAGGAGGACGGGGATCTATGGGACTATAGAGGGGGAGGAGGACGGGGATCTATATGACTAGAGGGGGAGGAGGAGGACGGGGATCTATGCGACTATAGAGAGGGAGGAGGACGGGGATCTATGGGACTATAGAGGGGGAGGAGGACGGGGATCTATGGGACTATAGAGGGGGAGGAGGACGGGGATCTATGGGACTATAGAGAGGGAGGAGGACGGGGATCTATGGGACTATAGAGGGGGAGGAGGACGGGGATCTATGGGACTAGGTGTCTATAACTAATCTCCTGCCTCTGCTGTGGGACATGTGACCTGCTAGAAGGGGGCGTGCGGTCACATGATGACAGTGGGCGGAGCACAGAGCTGGAAGTGGCTTCTGTACGAAGAGCGAACAACATGTCATCCAGAAACCCGGGGAGCAAACTGGGTGAGAGGAGGAGGCGCCGTGCGGCCCCGGTCTGTATGTGCGGCTCTCCCCCGTGTCCCCGGTCTGTATGTGCGGTTCTCCCCCGTGTCCCCGGTCTGTATGTGCGGTTCTCCCCCGTGTCCCCGGTCTGTATGTGCGGTTCTCCCCCGTGTCCCCGGTCTGTATGTGCGGCTCTCCCCCGTGTCCCCGGTCTGTATGTGCGGTTCTCCCCCCGTGTCCCCGGTCTGTATGTGCGGCTCTCCCCCGTGTCCCCGGTCTGTATGTGCGGTTCTCCCCCGTGTCCCCGGTCTGTATGTGCGGCTCTCCCCCGTGTCCCCGGTCTGTATGTGCGGTTCTCCCCCGTGTCCCCGGTCTGTATGTGCGGCTCTCCCCCGTGTCCCCGGTCTGTATGTGCGGTTCTCCCCCGTGTCCCCGGTCTGTATGTGCGGTTCTCCTCCGTGTCCCCGGTCTGTATGTGCGGTTCTCCTCCGTGTCCCCGGTCTGTATGTGCGGTTCTCCTCCGTGTCCCCGGTCTGTATGTGCGGTTCTCCCCCGTGTCCCCGGTCTGTATGTGCAGTTCTCCCCCGTGTCCCCGGTCTGTATGTGCGGTTCTCCCCCGTGTCCCCGGTCTGTATGTGCGGTTCTCCTCCGTGTCCCCGGTCTGTATGTGCGGTTCTCCCCCGTGTCCCCGGTCTGTATGTGCGGTTCTCCTCCGTGTCCCCGGTCTGTATGTGCGGTTCTCCCCCGTGTCCCCGGTCTCTGCGTGCGGCTCTCCCCCGTGTCCCCGGTCTGTATGTGCGGTTCTCCCCCCGTGTCCCCGGTCTGTATGTGCGGTTCTCCCCCCCGTGTCCCCGGTCTCTGCGTGCGGCTCCCCCCCGTGTCCCCGGTCTGTATGTGCGGTTCTCCCCCGTGTCCCCGGTCTGTATGTGCGGTTCTCCCCCGTGTCCCCGGTCTCTGCGTGCGGTTCTCCTCCGTGTCCCCGGTCTGTATGTGCGGCTCTCCCCCGTGTCCCCGGCCTGTATGTGCGGTTCTCCCCCGTGTCCCCGGCCTGTATGTGCGGTTCTCCTCCGTGTCCCCGGTCTGTATGTGCGGCTCTCCCCCGTGTCCCCGGTCTGTATGTGCGGCTCTCCCCCGTGTCCCCGGTCTGTATGTGCGGTTCTCCTCCGTGTCCCCGGTCTGTATGTGCGGCTCTCCCCCGTGTCCCCGGTCTGTATGTGCGGTTCTCCTCCGTGTCCCCGGTCTGTATGTGCGGTTCTCCCCCGTGTCCCCGGTCTGTATGTGCGGTTCTCCCCCGTGTCCCCGGTCTGTATGTGCGGTTCTCCTCCGTGTCCCCGGTCTGTATGTGCGGTTCTCCCCCGTGTCCCCGGTCTGTATGTGCAGTTCTCCCCCGTGTCCCCGGTCTGTATGTGCGGTTCTCCTCCGTGTCCCCGGTCTGTATGTGCGGCTCTCCCCCGTGTCCCCGGTCTGTATGTGCGGTTCTCCCCCGTGTCCCCGGTCTGTATGTGCGGTTCTCCTCCGTGTCCCCGGTCTGTATGTGCGGCTCTCCCCCGTGTCCCCGGTCTGTATGTGCGGTTCTCCTCCGTGTCCCCGGTCTGTATGTGCGGTTCTCCCCCGTGTCCCCGGTCTGTATGTGCGGTTCTCCCCCGTGTCCCCGGTCTGTATGTGCGGTTCTCCCCCGTGTCCCCGGTCTGTATGTGCGGTTCTCCCCCGTGTCCCCGGTCTGTATGTGCGGTTCTCCCCCGTGTCCCCGGTCTGTATGTGCGGTTCTCCTCCGTGTCCCCGGTCTGTATGTGCGGTTCTCCCCCGTGTCCCCGGTCTGTATGTGCGGTTCTCCTCCGTGTCCCCGGTCTGTATGTGCGGTTCTCCTCCGTGTCCCCGGTCTGTATGTGCGGTTCTCCCCCGTGTCCCCGGTCTGTATGTGCGGTTCTCCCCCGTGTCCCCGGTCTGTATGTGCAGTTCTCCCCCGTGTCCCCGGTCTGTATGTGCGGTTCTCCCCCCCGTGTCCCCGGTCTGTATGTGCGGTTCTCCCCCGTGTCCCCGGTCTGTATGTGCGGTTCTCCCCCCGTGTCCCCGGTCTGTATGTGCGGTTCTCCCCCGTGTCCCCGGTCTGTATGTGCGGTTCTCCTCCGTGTCCCCGGTCTGTATGTGCGGTTCTCCCCCGTGTCCCCGGTCTGTATGTGCGGTTCTCCCCCCGTGTCCCCGGTCTCTATGTGCGGTTCTCCCCCGTGTCCTTGGTCTGTATGTGCGGTTCTCCTCCGTGTCCCCCGTCTGTATGTGCGGTTCTCCCCCGTGTCCCCGGTCTGTATGTGCGGTTCTCCTCCGTGTCCCCGGTCTCTATGTGCGGTTCTCCTCCGTGTCCCCGGTCTCTATGTGCGGTTCTCCTCCGTGTCCCCGGTCTGTATGTGCGGTTCTCCTCCGTGTCCCCGGTCTGTATGTGCGGTTCTCCTCCGTGTCCCCGGTCTGTATGTGCGGTTCTCCCCCGTGTCCCCGGTCTGTATGTGCGGTTCTCCCCCGTGTCCCCGGTCTGTATGTGCGGTTCTCCCCCGTGTCCCCGGTCTGTATGAGCGGTTCTCCTCCGTGTCCCCGGTCTGTATGTGCGTTTCTCCTCCGTGTCCCCGGTCTGTATGTGCGGTTCTCCCCCGTGTCCCCGGTCTGTATGTGCGGTTCTCCTCCGTGTCCCCGGTCTGTATGTGCGGTTCTCCCCCGTGTCCCCGGTCTCTGCGTGCGGTTCTCCCCCGTGTCCCCGGTCTGTATGTGCGGTTCTCCCCCGTGTCCCCGGTCTGTATGTGCGGTTCTCCCCCGTGTCCCCGGTCTGTATGTGCGGTTCTCCCCCGTGTCCCCGGTCTGTATGTGCGGTTCTCCCCCGTGTCCCCGGTCTGTATGTGCGGTTCTCCCCCGTGTCCCCGGTCTGTATGTGCGGTTCTCCCCCGTGTCCCCGGTCTGTGTGTGCGGTTCTCCCCCCGTGTCCCCGGTCTGTATGTGCGGTTCTCCCCCGTGTCCCCGGTCTGTATGTGCGGTTCTCCCCCGTGTCCCCGGTCTGTATGTGCGGTTCTCCCCCGTGTCCCTGGTCTCTCTGCGGTTCTCCCCCCGTGTCCCCGGTCTCTGCGTGCGGTTCTCCCCTGTGTCCCCGGTCTGTATGTGCGGTTCTCCCCCGTGTCCCCGGTCTCTGTGTGCGGTTCTCCCCCGTGTCCCCGGTCTGTATGTGCGGTTCTCCCCCCGTGTCCCCGGTCTCTGTGTGCGGTTCTCCCCCGTGTCCCCGGTCTGTATGTGCGGTTCTCCCCCCGTGTCCCCGGTCTGTATGTGCGGTTCTCCCCCGTGTCCCCGGTCTGTATGTGCGGTTCTCCTCCATGTCCCCGGTCTGTATGTGCGGTTCTCCTCCGTGTCCCCGGTCTGTATGTGCGGCTCTCCCCCGTGTCCCCGGTCTGTATGTGCGGTTCTCCCCCGTGTCCCCGGTCTGTATGTGCGGTTCTCCCCCGTGTCCCCGGTCTGTATGTGCGGTTCTCCCCCGTGTCCCCGGTCTGTATGTGCGGTTCTCCCCCGTGTCCCCGGTCTGTATGTGCGGTTCTCCCCCGTGTCCCCGGTCTGTATGTGCGGTTCTCCCCCGTGTCCCCGGTCTCTGCGTGCGGCTCTCCCCCGTGTCCCCGGTAGCTGCGTTCCATGCTGCCTCATTGACTCGGTCGCTGTCCGCCTTCTCTTCCTCTCTGGCCGTGTGGTCACTCTGGGGTTCACGCTCTGCACTTTGCACCCTGGTCTGGGAGAAGTGACAGCTCAGTGTGAGGACTCTGCACATTGTTTGGTTTCTTTCGAGGGTTCGAAGGTCTTTTTTTAAAGGTTGGGTTCAGTTGGTGGGGGCCGGTTTCTTTCTTGGGGGCTGGTTTCTGTGTCAGCGGGGGGGGGGGGGGGGTGGTATCTTTGTCTGTGGCAGCGGGGGCCTGGTTTCTTTCTCTGCGGCAGCAGGGGGCCGGTCTCTTTCTCAGTGGCAGTGGGGGGCCGGATTCTTCGTCGGTGCCAGCGGGGGGGCGATGTCTCTGTCGGTGGCAGCGGGGGGGCCGGTTTCTTTCTCAGTGGCAGCGGGGGGCCGGATTCTTCGTCGGTGCCAGCGGGGGGGCGCTATCTCTGTCGGTGGCAGCGGGGGGGCCGGTTTCTTTCTCAGTGGCAACGGGGGGGCCGGATTCTTCGTCGGTTCCAGCGGGGGAGGGGGGGGGCGCACTCGCGCTCTATCTCTGTCGGTGGCAGCGGGGGGGGGTGGTACCTTTGTCGGTGGCAGCGGGGGCCCGGTTTCTTTCTCTGTGCCAGTAGGGGGCCGGTTTTTTTCTCAGTGGCAGCGGGCGGTTTCTTTGTCGGTGCCAACAGGGGGTATCTTTGTTGGTGCCAAGGGAGGGCTGGTTTCTTTCTCTGCAGCAGCAGGGGGGCTGGTTTCTTTCTCTGCAGCAGCAGGGGGGCTGGTTTCTTTCTCTGCAGCAGCAGGGGGCCGGTTTCTTTCTCTGTGGCAGCAGGGGGTGGTATCTTTGTTGGTGGCAGCGGAGGGGCCGGTTTCTTTCTCGGTGGCAGCAGGGGGCCGGTTTCTTTCTCTGCAGCAGCAGGGGGTCTGGTTTCTTTCTCTGCAGGAGCAGGGGGGCCGGTTTCTTTCTCTGCAGCAGGGGGGGGCAGTTTCTTTCTCGGTGGCAGCAGGGGGGGGCAGTTTCTTTCTCAGTGGCAGCAGGGGGCCAGTTTGTTTTTTTGGGGAGCTTCTATCGCATCTGACTTCCCCTCATTTCCAGACCTTGGGTGGGTTTCCCGAGTTGCGGTCAATCAGCCGGCCGTCCTCAGACGCGCGGAGCAGATTCAGAGCCGTAGGACAGTGAAGAAGGACTGGCAGGTGAGGAGGGGTCTCATCTGGACTGGGGGGGTGCATTGGTGCTTATTAACCCTTCGCTCCTGTCCTGTACAGGCGGCCTGGCTGCTGAAAGCCATCACCTGCATTGATCTGACCACCCTCTCCGGAGATGACACCGCGGGCAATGTCCACCGCCTCTGCTACAAGGCCAAGCATCCAATCCGAGGCGACCTTCTGCGCAGCATCAAGATGAACGACTCGGGTACTGGCAGCACAACCCGCATCGTCCTATGTGGGGTAGAGGGGATCTGGTTACATTCACTCTGTAGAGGAACTGCATACTCAGAATAGGGGGAGATTGATAATCCACATTGTAGGTTTCCTCACAAATGATGGACCCCTGGCCTTTGCTTCCTCCCCGGGGGTCCTCCATGTCCTCTACAGAGATCCCCCGACATCTGCTTTGTCCCCGGGTGTCCTCCATGTCCTCTCCAGAGATCCCCCGGCCTCTGCTTCCTCCCCAGGGGTCCTCCATGTCCTCTCCAGAGATCCCCAGGCCTCTGCTTCCTCCCTGGGGGTCCTCCATGTCCTCTCCAGAAATCCCCAGGCCTTTGCTTCCTCCCTGGGGGTCCTCCATGTCCTCTCCAGAGATCCCCCGGCCTCTGCTTCCTCCCCAGGGGTCCGCCATATCCTCTCCTGAGATCCCCAGGCCTCTGCTTCCTCCACAGGATCTGTCATGTTCTTTTCAGAGTTTCCACCCCGGCCTCTGCTTCCTCCCCTGAGGTCCGCCATGTCCTCTCCGGAGATCTTCCCTGCGTCTGCTTCCTCCCCCGGGGATTTAACATGTCCTCTCCGGTGATTTCCTCCCCCCCCGGCCTCTGCTTCCTCCACAGGATCTGTCATGTCCTCTAGAGAGATCCCTCTGCCACTGCCTCCTCCCCAGGGGTCCGTCATGTCCTCTGCAGAGATCCCCCCTGGTCTCTGCTTCCTCACCTGAGGTCCACCATGTCCTCTCCGGAGATGTTCCCCCTGCGTCTGCTTCCTCCCCAGGGGATTTAACATGTCCTCTCTGGTGATTTCCCCCCCCCCCCCCCCCGGCCTTTTCTTCCTCCCATGGGGTCTGTCATGTCCTCAGCAGAGATCCCCCGGGCTCTGCTTCCTCCACAGGATCTGTCATGTCCTCTAGAGAGATCCCTCTGCCACTGCTTCCTCCCCAGGGGTCCGTCATGTCCTCTGCAGACAGAGATCCCCCCACCCGGCCTCTGCTTCCTCCCACATTGTCTGTCATGTCCTCTCCTTAGATGCACCCGCCCAGGCCTCTGCTTCATCCCCGGGGGTCCTCCATATCCTCTCCTGAGATCCCCAGGCCTCTGCTTCCTCCACAGGATCTGTCATGTTCTTTTCAGAGTTTCCACCCCGGCCTCTGCCTCCTCCCCTAGGGTCCGCCATGTCCTCTCCGGAGATCTTCCCTGCGTCTGCTTCCTCCCCCGGGGATTTAACATGTCCTCTGCGGTGATTCCCCCACCCCCCCGCCCGGCCTCTGCTCTGCTTCCTCCACAGGATCTGTCATGTCCTCTAGAGAGATCCCTCTGCCACTGCTTTCCTCCCCAGGGGTCCGTCATGTCCTCTGCAGAGATTCCCCCTCCCGGCCTCTGCTTCCTCCCACGGTGTCTGTCATGTCCACTCCTTAGATGCACCCGCCCAGGCCTCTGCTTCATCCCACGGAGACTCATATCCTCTCCTGAGATGCACCCGCCCAGCCTCTGCTTCGTCCCCGGGGGTCCTCCATGTCCTCTCCAGAGATCCCCCGGCCTCTGCTTCGTCCCCGGGGGTCCTCCATGTCCTCTCCAGAGATCCCCCGGCCTCTGCTTCCTCCCCAGGGGTCCTCCATGTCCTCTCCAGAGATCCCCCGGCCTCTGCTTCCTCCCCAGGGGTCCTCCATGTCCTCTCCGGAGATCCCCCGGCCTCTGCTTCCTCCCCAGGGGTCCTCCATGTCCTCTCCGGAGATCCCCCGGCCTCTGCTTCCTCCACAGGATCTGTCATGTCCTCTCGGGAGATCCCTCTGCCACTGCTTCCTCCCTATGGGGACGTCATGTCCTCTGCAGAGATCCCCCCCCCCCCCAGGCCTCTGCTTCATCCCACGCAGACCAGGGCTGTGGAGTCGGTAAGCCACAGTTGTGACTCCGACTCCTGGATTTTATCAGGTTCCGACTCCTTCATAAATGGCCAATTCGTAACAATAAATTTACTGTTGTAAGATATTAACATCGTGCTTATTCAGTTTCTCACCATCATATAAGTAATCAGACCACTTAGAGCAAAAACTATATTTATTAGAATACAAGTAGAATATAGCAAATAACTTTTATAAACTTTTCTAAACTCTTGTAAGTAAATATGCAATAAACACTGTTATGCAGTTAATAAGAAGAAATCTATAAATTTGTCCTCAGATAAAGTATTGCCTCTGTCAGATCCTCCTTCATGGATGCCCTCAAATCTGATCTAATTATTTTGAGAGCAGAGAACAACCTCTCTACACTAACTTGGGTTGGTGGCAAAGCAGTAACCACTCGGGCAACATCCCTGACAATGTCAGGATACAGAGGAATCGCTTGTTGCACTGTTATTTTTGATGAACGGTCAAATTTCTCAATTTCTTTTAGTGCACATGAAAAATTCTGCTGAAATGTCCTGGCTGTGTTCTTTGATGGGGATGACTCTTCTTCTATGCGGGAACGCTTTGCACGGTCCTTGTGATCCAAATATTTTTCGAAATTAAATTCTTCATCAGTTGATGAGGGTGAAGATGTGGCAGGACGACCAGATTCTTCTTGTTCCTCCTGACTGCTCTGCAACCCTTTCATCCTTACTGCTATGTCAAACAGCTTCTTTTCCTTTAGTTAGCTGTCGATCATCTAGAGGAATCCGATGCATTGGGTCTACATAAACAGCTGCCAAAAGAATGTTATTGTGTAATAGTAGCTCCTCTCTCCGGTTCATTGATGTAGCAATGCCACTTGCAATTTAAGGTACCTTCACACTAAACGATATCGCTAGCGATCCGTGACGTTGCAGCGTCCTGGCTAGCGATATCGTTGAGTTTGACAGGCAGCAGCGATCAGGATCCTGCTGTGATATCACTGGTCGTTGGTTAAAGTTCAGAACTTTATTTGGTCGTCCGATCGCTGTGTATCGTTGTGTTTGACAGCAAAAGCAACGATGCCAGCGATGTTTTACAATGGTAACCAGGGTAAATATCGGGTTACTAAGCGCAGGGCCGCGCTTAGTAACCCGATGTTTACCCTGGTTACCATCGTAAAAGTAAAAAAAACAAACAGTACATACTCACCCTCTGATGTCCGTCACGTCCCTCGCCGTCCGCTTCCTGCACTGACTGAGCGCCGGCCGTAAAGTGAAAGCACAGCACAGCAGTGACGTCACCGCTCTGCTGTTAGGGCCAGCACTCAGTCAGTGCAGGAAGCGGACGCCGGGAGATGCGAAGGTGAGTATGTACTGTTTGTTTTTTTACATTTACGCTGGTAACCAGGGTAAACATCAGGTTACTAAGCGCGGCCCTGCGCTTAGCAACCCGATGTTTACCCTGGTTACCCGGGGACCTCGTCATCGTTGGTCGCTGGAGAGCTGTCTGACAGCTCTCCAGCGACCAAACAGCGATGCTGCAGCGATCGGCATCGTTGTCTATCGCTGCAGCATCGCTTAGTGTGAAGGTACCTTAACCCTCCTCTTTGGGACAGGCGAAACATCAGGTTCTTCCACTCCTTTAAGAAAATACCTGGAGTTAAGTCCTCTGCTTGTAATTTTTTAGTCACTGTAAATGGGTGCTCTAGCAATTTTTCCAGCTCAGTCACCTGATTCCACTGACTTTCACTTAGAATCAGTTGAGGGTTAGCCATGTCTACAAGAAAGGTTTTCAGTTCAACCAAGCGCTGAATCATTAAGTAAGTACTGCCCCATCGTGTGGCTTGGTCAATAATTGCCCCTTTTCCAGCAAGTCTCTTCAAAATTGAGTCAACTTTAGGGGTTCTGGCAACAGTAGCCAATTTTCTCACCTTGCCAATCAGTGCAGCAGCATGTCCTTCTTGCAGACTGTCTCTTATAGCCAGCTGTAGCGTATGCACAACACAGCGCATGTGATGAATGATAGAACGTATTGACAGTTTCAACAAGATCATCTAAACCATCATGTTGCTGTTCATCTGAAGCAACTTCAGTTTGCTCCTCAGTTACAATACTGTGTTCCTCTATTTCAGACATTTCTGTGTCTGTGGACCCAGAATGTTCTTCTAGCTGCTGGTCACCATCATTACTCTCATTCATTAGCTTAATAGTACTTATCATATTTGAAGCATTGTCAGTTACGACAGAAAGAACTTGCTCTTTTTTAAGTTCATAGTCTTGCAGAACCTTTTCCACCAAGACCTGGAGAAACTCACTGGTGTGATGAGCTTTGGTGTCTTTTACTGCCAATGTCTTTGTAACTATTTCATTTTTGTCACAAACAAAATCAGACATTGATGGCAAAATAGTTCACTCTGTGAGGGGTGCAGGCATCCATTTTAAGAAACAAAGCGTCCCTTGAGAGTTTTTTTAAGTTCTTCCTTTTGTTTAAAAGCTTCTTCGATTACTAATTTTCTAATACTCTCTCTCTCTCCAGAGAAACACCAAGCTTGCGAGAGAAACACCAAGCTTGCGGCCATTTCCCCATTCAGACACATAAAAGCTGGTCGTGAAAATAATGAAATAGGCACACTATCCTTTACAACAAGCTCTATGATCTGTTTTTTTTTTTAAATGTATCTATTGTCATTGTCACAGTAACTTTGTCACTGACAAAATATCTTGCAACTGATGGCTGCAAAGTTCTCTGCTCCTTTGTTTGGCTGGAAGAGCTGGGCACTGGTTCATTGGTTTGGATGCAGTCTCTCTCACCCACTGCTTTCAGTACTTCTGGATGAAAGCGCTGTAAATGTCTCTTTAGATTAGAAGCTCTGGTAGGAGCATTTTTATCTTTGCCTGAATATGCACTGATCTTGTCTTCACAGCATTTGTTTTCGTCTGCATCATTTGTCATACACTGACAGACATAATGTTTTCTATCTTGAGTGATGGTGAAATGTTCAAATAGAGCTGATTTAATGTGACGCTTCTTTGACATTCTCAGGTTTTTAATTCTGCATTCACAATCCAAATGACAATTGTTTTTCCTAAAAACAATTGTACAAAATTATTGCCAGGTCGTACAACTGATATAGTGGTCAGTAATACTGTTATTCCTCATGTACTCACAGTTAACTGATGCAAAGTTTGTTGAAAGGATAATACTTCTTACAGTCTTTCCTCTTCTGAGTAGCAGCTCTGAGATGCTTGGAAGACGCACACCTAGTAAACATCTAGTCTAGAGGAGGAGCTTTACTGCTAAGAATTTGCAACACATTTTCACTTTCAGTTTCATACATTGTAAGTAGAGGGGTTGGGGCACCATGAGGTTAACCAAGATTAGATAAGGGCAGTGGAGAACAGTGACACACAAGAAAAAAGAATTGTCTATCTCCAGCAGAACTGCTTATCACTGTTGTTCATAGTTTGATAGAACATATATATTTGAGTAACATTTATAAAATTCATATGAAAGTTCAATTATGAAATATTAATACTTTTTTTTTAAAGCTGGAGTCAGTACATTTCTACCGACTCCGACTCCAACCAAAACGAACTCCGACCCCGACTCCACAGCCCTGACGGAGACGGTCATGTCCTCTCCTGAGATGCACCCGCCCAGCCTCTGCTTCCTCCCCAGGGGTCCGTCATGTCCTTTGCAGACATCCCCCGGGGTCTGATCTGTGCTGTCTCGTGTCTCTTGCAGATATTGTGACCGGGGCCGTGTGCGTCTATCCTGCGAGGGTGACGGACTCTGTGAAAGCTCTGAAGGATGCTGGTTGTCACATACCGGTGGCCTCAGGTAAGTGGCGCAGGTGCAGAGAAGAGCTGTTGCTGCTGGGGTGGTTGTGGGGCATTGTTGCTGGTGGTTGTGGCGTGTTTCTGCTACCAGCGGCGGTGTGTCGCTGCCGGCATTGGTTGTCGCAGCTTCCAATGGTTGTTGTTGCTTTCGACGATGGTTGCAGCACGTTGCTACTTTCAGCAGTGGTAGCATTGTGTTACTTCTTCTGGCAGTGGTTGTGGCATGGCATTGCTGGTAGCAGTGAGGTTGCGGTGTGTTTCTATTGCCGGAGGCAGTGGTTTGCTGCATTTTCCACGTTTTGTATCTTCTGTTGGAGTTGGTTGCTGCGTGATTCTGTTTATAGCTGTAGTTGCGGCGTGTTCGTGTTACGACTCTGTTGTCAGGTGTCCCAGGACCAGGAGCTCCTTCCTTGTCCCTAACACTAGGGGCGCCCTTGCTCGCCCTGTTTCCTTGGTTACTTCTGATGGTGAAGACGCCGGGGCCACGTACCTTGCCTTAGCTCTTGAATGTGCCCTCAATCTGTACCCTTCCCCCACCCAGGGAACAGGGGAGAAGTTTAAGAAAGTCATAACTGAGAGCTGGAAGAGCCGGTAAAAATATATAGACAATTCTCTTATTAAGCTGAGACTGAAGTTTATTCGGAGATTTTGCAGCAGAACCGTTTCATGGAAAGTCAGTGAGACAAAGCATGCAGGCACGTACAGGTGTCCAGACAGACAAAGTGACGCTGGGACATCTGGCGATGGTCTGGCCATAGCCTGGCCATGGTGTGGCCTGGCGGCAGAATGGCGATGTTATGGCACCGAACAACAGTAAGGGGGCTTATTATACATGATACAGACAAAGAAAGCACATTGCGGCAAAAGGGCATATACATGATAACATCATACTGCGGAAAAATACACTTTCAAGGATAAAACACACTCACAAAATCTAGCAACAGTAACGGATAAATACACCAAACACCTTCTCCAACAACAACCTCCAGCCATGCAGCATAAGCTCTCTCTGACAATGAGTGCTAGCCAGGGCCCAGATTACATAGATGGGAGTGGCTAACAGTGCACAGAAGAGAACCTTTGTGCAGGAAAGCTTCCAGGAGCTCTCAACTGAGTAGATTAACTTCTGCACTGCTAAAAGAAACCTGCACCATGTAATATGAAGGTGAGGTGTTTCTAATCAGTGCAGGAATAGAAGAAATCAGACAATACGGTCTTCTGGCTCCTCTGTCGCAGTAAACCTGTGAAGTTGCTGCTTGAGACCGTGGTTGTGGCATGTTGCTGCTTCCGGTGGTGGTTGCACCGTGTTGCTAATTTCAGCGGTCCTTGCTGCTTTTGGCGGTGGATGCGCCATGTTGCCGCTTCCGGGGGAGGTTGCGCCGTGTTGCTGCTTCTGGCGGTGGTTGTGCTGTGTTGCTGCTTCCGGCGGAGGTTGCAGTGCTTTGCTCCCACCAGTGGTGACTTGTAGAATAATTTTGTCTCCGCAGTGGCCACCGGGTTTCCGTCCGGGCAAACCCCCCTGAAAACGCGGCTGGCGGAGGTCCGGACGGCCGTGGATGCTGGAGCCGCAGAGATCGACATAGTGATAAACAGGACACTGGCGCTGGGCGGCCGCTGGGAAGGTGATTGTCCCATCAGCTCTTCACTAGTTGTGTCTGGGGTTCTCTGTGCACTTCAGCTGCTGCCTTGTCCCTGTGATAACACTTCTGGACTCTCAGTACACTTATAAGTTGTGATAAAGCCATTGGATGTGCAGAGTGACAGGAAGTGTTGTCAGAGTGGCATGATCTGAGTAGTTGCAGACCGCAGCTCTTCTCTCCATTACAAGTCTGATATCGGAGAATGGCGCCCCCTGCTGCCTCATTACCCCACAACTATAGAGCATGAGGGGTCGTGGACTATGAGGGTCCAGGCGACTCTGACCTGTGGAGGGCACAGCGGCTTCATACACCGGCGGGGTTACTCACAGGCCTCCACAGATAACTTGTGATTGGTTGATTTACGCACTGTCACCTCATGCTGATCTATCTGGAAGACGACCTATCACACAAGGAAGGCGAGAGGCCACCTCGTCCCTTATCTATATAAGGGTGGCCCCTGGTGGCACAGCGGGACTAGTTCTGTCTGTGATCCTGGTGGCACAGCGGAGAGTCGTCCTGGTGGCACAGCGGGGACTCATCCTGGAGTCACGGCGCTGAGTCGTCCTGGAGGCACGGCAGGGACTTATTGTCTTCTCGTCTTTCCCTCTAGAGCTGTATGAGGAGATCCGGATGTTCCGTGAGGCATGTGGAGAGTCACACATGAAGACCATCCTGGGCACTGGAGAGCTTGGTTCCCTCACAAATGTGTACAAGGCCAGCCTGGTTGCCATGATGGCCGGTAAGTGTCCAGTAGCTCCTTCACCAGACACTGAACTTGTGCAGACGAACACGGCAGAGTCCGGAAAGCCGGGGGTCCTGGTCACGTTTGGTGAATGGTCCTCATGGCTGTGGCCTCAGGGCCCTTCTCAGGTCCACATTGTGATTGCAGTGATCTTCTCAAGTGCAAGGACCGTTCCTCTGTGAGGGTGGGTTGCTAGGGTCCGTCAGTCTCCTGTCCAGGGTTATTGCTGAACTCCGTTGCCCCTTTGTCTAAGGGGTGTTGTGGGGCCACAAAAAGTCCAGTGATGGGATCTGTCACTGACATGTGCAACTGATGATGTAATGGCTGATAACAGGGAGTAACAGATTGTAGTCTCCTGTCCTACAGTCTCCTCCCCCAGTAATGGCTGATAACAGGGAGTAATAGATTGTAGTCTCCTATCCTACTGCTTCCTCACCAGGGGTTTCTGCAGTTTGGGGTGATGTGGGGTAGTGTTGATGTGATGTATGTTGGGGTGATGTTTGGCTGCCCCCAGTTCGTCAGGGATTTATTATATCCCACTTTCCAGTTCCGGTTTGGACCTTGCAGCTTTCTAGTGCCACCTTTTACTCTCAGGTCAGTCGGGGAACTGCACCTAGGATAAGTAGTTACCAGAAAGGCTGCCTTGCTTCGTACTGGCTATTGGACACACTGCAGCAAGGGCGATATAACTATTCCCGGTCCCAGGTGAGATATACACTTATCAAAATCTGTCTCACTGCAAGGGTCTCCCCAATATCCCAAACGCACTTTGCTGCCACCAGCCCCTGATTTGAATTAATATCAGGTCAGGAGCCAACCCAGTAAGTAGCGTTGACTTAGTCGGAGGACATGGCGGTACATTTAGAGCAAGGAGAACAAAGCTAGTAAAGTTGTACATTTTACTCCAAAAAGAGTAGGCAGTGTTTACAAAAGTATAAAAAGATGTTACAAAATGAGACAATTACAATATGTACAGACAATTCTAAAACAAGAGATTAATGTGAAGACTTACATATTTCAGTTACTGGCAACCCATGTGGAGTTGGTTGGTGGGGGAGGGGAACCATCCCCAAATCGTCAGGTCAAGTTGCACAGCCTCTCCTGGCTGATTCGCCAGCAAAAGACACCCTCCTTATTGGGTTCATATCCTTATTCCCTCTGTTCATGACCTCACTGAGTGGGCGGAGCTATGGAAGGCACTCCCCTTGTCCACAAGGACTGAACACTTACTAACAACTTATTAATTTCATATCTCTGGCAGGAAATCTCATAGAGCGACAGCGGGCTATCATTATTCTTGTTCTGAAATTGGGTTTCTATTAAGTCCACACATGAAGTGGATGTATGACTCAGTTAAGCAGAAATCCATTTCTCGGATTCTGCTGGTGTTGGGGTTTAGAAAACACACTGGTGTGTGGTTCTACTGATGCACATTCCAAAAATGTAATTTTCGTGTTTTTATGGCTCTTCGGCGCCAGTATTTTTGATCTTACATGAACACCGTACTAAGACAAAGAAATCTTGGCTTGCCACGTGCTTCAGGCTGCTTCAATCAGTTAGGCCATCACGTTACACGGAGTGTGTAGCTGGAGGGGAAAGCTGTAAGCGGGGATCGTGGCTGCAGCATGACAGTCACAAAACTAAGGGGATGTAGCAAAGTTCAATGTGCGTGATTGAATGATAAGACTTACATCATATTTCATGACAGTTGATCTTAAGGTAGTATCGGTGTGGTGTTGAGGTAGTGTTGGGGTGATGGGTGTTATGGTAGAGTGTGATGTTGGGGTAGTATGTGTGATGTATGTTGGGCTAGTGTTGATGTGATGTTGGGGTGATCTTAAGGTAGTGTCGGTGTGATGTAGGGGTAATGTTGAGGTAGTGTTGGGGTGATGTGTGTTGTGGTAGTGTGTGTGATTTCGAGGTAGTGGTGTTGGGGTAGTGTCGGGATGATTTTGGGGTAGTTTCCATGTGATGTCGGAGTAGTGTCAGGGCAATGGAGTAATGGTGATGTAAGTTGATATAGTGTCGGTGTCCATTATTACACCTGGTGGCCGTTGTGTGAAGGATGAGTTGCTCGCTTCTCCTCCTGTGATTAACCCCTTCATGACCTTGCCGTTTTTTGCAATTCTGACCAGTGTCCCTTTATGAGGTAATAACTCAGGAACGCTTCAACGGATCCTAGCGATTCTGAGATTGTTTTTTCGTGACATATTGGGCTTCATGTTAGTGGTAAATTTAGGTCGATAATTTCTGAGTTTATTTGTGAAAAACACGGAAATTTGGCAAAAATTTTGAAAATTTCGCAATTTTCACATTTTGAATTTTTATTCTGTTAAACCAGAGAGTTATGTGACACAAAATAGTTAATAAATAACATTTCCCACATGTCTACTTTACATCAGCACAATTTTGGAAACAATTTTTTTTTTTGCTAGGAAGTTATAAGGGTTAAAATTTGACCAGTGATTTCTCATTTTTACAACAAAATTTACAAAACCATTTTTTTTAGGGACCACCTCACATTTGAAGTCAGTTTGAGGGTTCTATATGGCTAAAAATACCCAAAAGTGACACCATTCTAAAAACTGCACCCCTCAAGGTGCTCAAAACCACATTCAAGAAGTGTATTAACCCTTCAGGTGTTTCACAGCAGCAGAAGAAACATGGAAGTAAAAAATGAACATTTAACTTTTTAGTCACAAAAATGATCTTTTAGCAACACTTTTTTTATTTTCCCAAGGGTAAAAGGAGAAACTGGACCACGGACGTTGTTGTCCAATTTGTCCTGAGTACGCTGATACCTCATATGTGGGGGTAAACCATTGTTTGGGCGCACGGCAGGGCTCGGAAGGGAAGGAGCGCCATTAGACTTTTTCAATGAAAAATTGGCTCCAATCTTTAGCGGACACCATGTCGCGTTTGGAGAGCCCCCGTGTGCCTAAACATTGGAGCTCCCCCACAAGTGACCCCATTTTGGAAACTAGACCCCCCAAGGAACTTATCTAGAAGCATAGTGAGCACTTTAATCCCCCAGGTGCTTCACAAATTGATCCGTAAAAATGAAAAAGTACTTTTTTTTCACAAAAAAATTATTTTAGCCTCAATTTTTTCATTTTCACATGGGCAACAGGATAAAATGGATCCTAAATTTTGTTGGGCAATTTCTCCTGAGTACACCAATACCTCACATGTGGGAGTAAACCACTATTTGGGCACATGGTAAGGCTCGGAAGGGAAGGAGCGCCATTTGACTTTTTGAATGAAAAATTATCTCCATCGTTAGCGGACACCATGTCGCGTTTGGAAAGCCCCTGTGTGCCTAATCATTGGAGCTCCCCCACAAGTGACCCCATTTTGGAAACTAGACCCCCCAAGGAACTCATCTAGAGGCATAGTGAGCACTTTAAACCCCCAGGTGCTTCACAAATTGATCCGCAAAAATGAAAAAGTACTTTTTTTTCACACAAAATTTCTTTTAGCCTCAATTCTTTCATTTTCACATGGGCAACAGGATAAAATGGATCCTAAAATTGGGCAATTTCTCCTGAGTATGCCGATACCTCATATGTGGGGGTAAACCACTGTTTGGGTGCTCGGAAGGGGAGGCGTGCCATTTGACTTTTTGAATGGAAAATTAGCTCCAATCGTTAGCGGACACCATGTCGCGTTTGGAGAGCCCCTGTGTGCCTAAACATTGGAGCTCCCCTACAAGTGACCCCATTTTGGAAACTAGACCCCCCAAGGAACTTATCTAGATGCATAGTGAGCACTTATAACCCCCAGGTGCTTCACAGAAGTTTATAACGCAGAGCCATGAAAATAAAAAAATAATTTTTCTTTCCTCAAAAATGATTTTTAGCCCAGAATTTTTTATTTTCCCAAGGATAATAGGAGAAATTGGACCGCAAATGTTGTTGTCCAGTTTGTCCTGAGAACGATGATACCCCAGATGTGGGGGTAAACCACTGTTTGGGCGCACGGCAGGGCTCGGAAGGGAAGGCACGCCATTTGGCTTTTTGAATGGAAAATTAGCTCCAATCATTAGCGGACACCATGTCGCGTTTGGAGAGCCCCTGTGTGCCTAAACATTGGAGCTCCCGCACAAGTGACCCCATTTTGGAAACTAGACCTCCCAAGGAACTAATCTAGATGTGTGGTGAGCACTTTGAACCCCCAAGTGCTTCACAGAAGTTTATAACGCAGAGCCATGAAAATAAAAAATAATTTTTCTTTTCTCAAAAATGATTTTTAGCCCACAATTTTTTATTTTCCCAAGGGTAACAGGAGAAATTGGACCCCAAAAGTTGTTGTCCAGTTTCTCCTGAGTACGCTGATACCCCATATGTGGGGGTAAACCACTGTTTTGGCACACATCCGGGTTCGGAAGGAAAGTAGTGACGTTTTGAAATGCAGACTTTGATGGAATGCTCTGCGGGCGTCACGTTGCGTTTGCAGAGCCCCTGATGTGCCTAAACAGTAGGAACTCCCCACAATTGACTCCATTTTGGAAACTAGACCCCCAAGGGAACTTATCTAGATGTGTGATGAGCACTTTGAACCCCCAAGTGCTTCACAGAAGTTTATAACGCAGAGCCGTGAAAATAAAAAATGTGTTTCCTTTCCTCAAAAATATTTTTTTAGCCCAGAATTTTTTTATTTCTGCAAGAGTAACAGGAGAAATTGGACCCCAAAAGTTGTTGTCCAGTTTCTCCTGAGTACGCTGACACCCCATATGTGGGGGTAAACCACTGTTTTGGCACACGTCGGGGTTTGGAAGGGATGTAGTGACGTTTTGAAATGCAGACTTTGATGGAATGCTCTGCGGGCATCAGGTTGCGTTTGCAGAGTCCCTGATGTGCCTAAACAGTAGGAACTCCCCACAAGTGACTCCATTTTGGAAACTAGACCCCCAAGGGAACTTATCTAGATGTGTGGTGAGCACTTTGAACCCCCAAGTGCTTCACAGAAGTTTATAACGCAGAGCCGTGAAAATAATAAATGTGTTTCCTTTCCTCAAAAATATTTTTTTAGCCCAGAATTTTTTATTTTTGCAACAGTAACAGGAGAAATTGGACCCCAAAAGTTGTTGTCCAGTTTCTCTTGAGTACGCTGATACCCCATATGTGGGGGTAAACCACTGTTTTGGCACACGTCGGGGTTCGGAAGGGATGTAGTGACGTTTTGAAATGCAGACTTTGATGGAATGCTCTGCGGGCATCAGGTTGCGTTTGCAGAGTCCCTGATGTGCCTAAACAGTAGGAACTCCCCACAAGTGACTCCATTTTGGAAACTAGACCCCCAAGGGAACTTATCTAGATGTGTGGTGAGCACTTTGAACCCCCAAGTGCTTCACAGAAGTTTATAACGCAGAGCCGTGAAAATAATAAATGTGTTTCCTTTCCTCAAAAATATTTTTTTAGCCCAGAATTTTTTATTTTTGCAAGAGTAACAGGAGAAATTGGACCCCAAAAGTTGTTGTCCAGCTTCTCTTGAGTACGCTGATACCCCATATGTGGGGGTAAACCACTGTTTGGGCACATGCCGGGGCTCGGAAGGGAAGTAGTGACGTTTTGGAATGCAGACTTTGATGGAATGGTCTGCGGGCATCATGTTACGTTTGCAGAGCCCCTGATATGCCTAAACAGTAGAAACCCCCCACAAGTGACCCCATTTTGGAAACTAGACCCCCCAAGGAACTTATCTAGATGTGTGGTGAGCACGTTCAACCCCCAAGTGCTTCACAGAAGTTTACAACGCAGAGCCGTGAAAATAAAAAATCATTTTTCTTTCCTCAAAAAAGATGTTTTAGCAAGCAATTTTTTATTTTCACAAGGGTAACAGGAGAATTTGGACCCCAAAATTTGTTGCCCAGTTTGTTGTGAATACGCTGATACCCCATATGTGGGGGTAAACCACTGTTTGGGCACACGTCAGGGCTCGGAAGGGAAGTAGTGACATTTGAAATGCAGACTTTGATGGAATGGTCTGCGGGCGTCACGTTGCTTTGCAGAGCCCCTGATGTGCCTAAACAGTAGAAACACCCCACAGGTGACCCCATTTTGGAAACTAGACCCCCGAAGGAACTTATCTAGATGTGTGGTGAGCACTTTCAACCCCCAAGTGCTTCACAGAAGTTTATAACGCAGAGGCGTGAAAATAAAAAATAATTGTTCTTTCCTCAAAAATTATGTTTTAGCAAGTAATTTTTTATTTTTGCAAGGGTAACAGGAGAAATTGGACCCCAACAGTTGTTGCCCAGTTTGTCCTGAGTACGCTGGTACCCCAAATGTGGGGGTAAACCACTGTTTGGGCGCACGTCGGGGCTTGGAAGGGCGGGAGCACCATTTGACTTTTTGAACGCAAGATTGGCTGGAATCAATGGTGGCGCCATGTTGCGTTTGGAGACCCCTGATGTGCCTAAACAGTGGAAACCCCTCAATTCTAACTTCAACACTAACCCCAACACACCCCTAATCCTAATCCCAACTGTAGCCATAACCCTAATCCCAACCCTAACCCCAACACACCCCTAACCACAACCCTAACCCCAACACACCCGTAACCCTAATTCCAACCCTAATCCTAACCCTAATCCCAACCGTAACCCTAATCCCAACCCTAACCACAACTGTAACCCCAACACACCCCTAACCCTATCCGTAACCCTAACCACAAGCCTATTCTTAACCCGACTTCCAACCCTAGCCCTAATTCCAACCCTAACTCTAATTCCAACCCTAACCCTAAGGCTATGTGCCCACGTTGCGGATTCGTGTGAGATCTTTCCGCACGATTTTTGAAAAATCTGCAGGTAAAAGGCACTGCGTTTTACCTGCGGATTTACAGCAGATTTCCAGTGTTTTTTTGTGCGGATTTCACCTGCGGATTCCTATTGAGGAACAGGTGTAAAACGCTGCGGAATCCGCACAAAGAATTGACATGCTGCGGAAAATACAATGCAGCGTTTCTGCACGGAATTTTCCGCACCATGGGCACAGTGGATTTGGTTTTCCTTAGGTGTACATGGTACTGTAAACCTGATGGAAAACTGCTTCGAATTCGCAGCGGCCAATTAGAACCTACCACAGCAATCAAAATGTACCTGTAATGAATCAGCCAGCCGGCAGATTCGGCGGGCGCACTGAGCATGCGCCCGCCATCTTGGAAGATGGCGGCGCCCAGCGAGGAGAGGGACCGACACCGGGAGCCTCGGTAAGTATAAGGGGGGGGGAGATCGGGGCACGGGGGGGGTTTCGGAGCACCGGGGGGTGACATAGGAGCAGGGGGGAGCGGGCAGGAGGATGGGGGAGCGGAGCACAAGACGGAGGGGAGCGGAGCACAGATCGGTGGCTTGGGGGGGCGATCGGTGGGGTGGGGGGTCACATAAGTGTTTCCAGCCATGGCCGATGGTATTGCAGCATCGGCCATGGCTGGATTGTAATATTTCACCAGTTTTTTAGGTGAAATATTACAAATCGCTCTGATTGGCAGTTTCACTTTCAACAGCCAATCAGAGCGATCGTAGCCACGGGGGGGTGAAGCCACCCCCCCCCTGGGCTGAAGTACCACTCCCCCTCTCCCTGCAGATCGGGTAAAATAGGAGTTAACCCCTTCACCCGATCTGCAGGGACGCGATCATTCCATGACGCCACATAGGCGTCATGGGTCGGGAAGGGGTTAATGACGCAGTGTTTTCCCATCCTCCATCATCCTGTGATTACAGCGGTTCGGAGTAATGGAGTTCTTGTTGCTGGTGGTATTGATCTGTCAGCCTTTATTGTTATACTTGGTGGCGGTTGTGTGTGAGGTGATGATGGGGTAGTGTCGGTGTGTTGCACCCTCTTCCTCCTGTGATTAATGCCGCAGTGTTTTCTCGTCCTCTATCATCCTGTGATTACAGCGGTCCTGGGTAATGGCGGTATTGAATTGTCAGCTTCTATTATTACACCTGGCGGAGGTTGTCTCTGAGGTGATGTTGGGGTAGTGTTAGTGTGTTGCGTGCTCGACCTGTGATCAATACCTGAGTGTTTTCCCATCCTCCCATCATTCTGTGATTACAACGGTCCAGGGTGCAGGAGAGACTCCATAGTGTGACCGCTCTTGCAGGCGAGAATCCATAGTGACTTCACTTACAGGAGGGAATCCATAGTGACTGCAGTGACAGGAGAGCATCCATAGTGACCGCTCTTACAGGAGAGAATCCATAGTGACCGCTCTTACAGGAGAGAATCCATAGTGACTGCTCTTACAGGAGAGACTCCATAGTGTGACCGCTCTTGCAGGCGAGAATCCATAGTGACTTCACTTACAGGAGGGAATCCATAGTGACTGCAGTGACAGGAGAGCATCCATAGTGACCGCTCTTACAGGAGAGAATCCATAGTGACCGCTCTTACAGGAGAGAATCCATAGTGACTGCTCTTACAGGAGGGAATCCATAGTGACTGCAGTGACAGGAGAGCATCCATAGTGACTGCAGTTACAGGAGAGCATCCATAGTGACTGCAGTTACAGGAGAGCATCCATAGTGACTGCAGTTACAGGAGAGAATCCATAGTGACTGCTCTTACAGGAGAGAATCCATAGTGACTGCAGTGACAGGAGAGCATCCATAGTGACTGCAGTTACAGGAGAGCATCCATAGTGACTGCAGTTACAGGAGAGCATCCATAGTGACTGCAGTGACAGGAGAGCATCCATAGTGACCGCTCTTACAGGAGAGAATCAATAGTGACCGCTCTTACAGGAGAGAATCCATAGTGACTGCTCTTACAGGAGGGAATCCATAGTGACTGCAGTGACAGGAGAGCATCCATAGTGACTGCAGTTACAGGAGAGCATCCATAGTGACTGCAGTTACAGGAGAGAATCCATAGTGACTGCAGTTACAGGAGGGAATCCATAGTGACTGCAGTTACAGGAGAGCATCCATAGTGACTGCAGTTACAGGAGAGCATCCATAGTGACTGCAGTTACAGGAGAGCATCCATAGTGACTGCAGTTACAGGAGAGCATCCATAGTGACTGCAGTTACAGGAGAGAATCCATAGTGACTGCAGTTACAGGAGAGAATCCATAGTGACTGCAGTTACAGGAGAGAATCCATAGTGACTGCAGTTACAGGAGAGCATCCATAGTGGCTGCTCTTACAGGAGAGAATCCATAGTGACTGCAGTTACAGGAGAGCATCCATAGTGACTGCAGTTACAGGAGAGCATCCATAGTGACTGCAGTTACAGGAGAGAATCCATAGTGACTGCTCTTACAGGAGAGCATCCATAGTGACTGCACTTACAGGAGGGAATCCATAGTGACTGCAGTTACAGGAGAGCATCCATAGTGACTGCAGTTACAGGAGAGCATCCATAGTGACTGCAGTTACAGGAGAGCATCCATAGTGACTGCAGTTACAGGAGAGCATCCATAGTGACTGCAGTTACAGGAGAGCATCCATAGTGACTGCTCTTACAGGAGAGAATCCATAGTGACTGCAGTGACAGGAGAGCATCCATAGTGACTGCAGTTACAGGAGAGCATCCATAGTGACTGCAGTTACAGGAGAGCAACCATAGTGACTGCAGTTACAGGAGAGCATCCATAGTGACTGCAGTTACAGGAGAGAATCCATAGTGACTGCAGTTACAGGAGAGAATCCATAGTGACTGCTCTTACAGGAGAGAATCCATAGTGGCTGCTCTTACAGGAGAGCATCCATAGTGACTGCAGTTACAGGAGAGCATCCATAGTGACTGCAGTTACAGGAGAGAATCCATAGTGACTGCAGTTACAGGAGAGAATCCATAGTGACTGCAGTTACAGGAGAGCATCCATAGTGACTGCAGTTACAGGAGAGCATCCATAGTGACTGCAGTTACAGGAGAGCATCCATAGTGACTGCAGTTACAGGAGAGAATCCATAGTGACTGCAGTTACAGGAGAGAATCCATAGTGACTGCAGTTACAGGAGAGCATCCATAGTGACTGCACTTACAGGAGGGAATCCATAGTGACTGCTCTTACAGGAGAGAATCCATAGTGACTGCAGTGACAGGAGAGAATCCATAGTGACTGCAGTGACAGGAGAGAATCCATAGTGACTGCAGTTACAGGAGAGCATCCATAGTGACTGCAGTTACAGGAGAGAATCCATAGTGACTGCAGTTACAGGAGAGAATCCATAGTGACTGCAGTTACAGGAGAGAATCCATAGTGACTGCAGTTACAGAGAATCCATAGTGACTGCAGTTACAGGAGAGAATCCATAGTGACTGCAGTGACAGGAGAGAATCCATAGTGACTGCTCTTACAGGAGAGAATCCATAGTGACTGCAGTTACAGGAGAGAATCCATAGTGACTGCTCTTACAGGAGAGAATCCATAGTGACTGCAGTTACAGGAGAGAATCCATAGTGACTGCTCTTACAGGAGAGAATCCATAGTGGCTGCTCTTACAGGAGAGCATCCATAGTGGCTGCAGTTACAGGAGAGCATCCATAGTGACTGGTCTTTCAGGAGAGAATCCATAGTGACTGCTGTCACGAATACTCACCGCTGCCACCAATATGTCACGATTCACACCGTGACCGTCACCCCTACGTCACGGATCGGGGTGACTTTAGGC
Organism: Ranitomeya variabilis; assembly: GCF_051348905.1. Classification (NCBI taxonomy): domain Eukaryota; kingdom Metazoa; phylum Chordata; class Amphibia; order Anura; family Dendrobatidae; genus Ranitomeya; species Ranitomeya variabilis. The sequence goes on along the minus strand of NC_135236.1, from coordinate 689,718,047 downwards.
CAACAGACAGCTATCACATGTGCAGGGGGGCTTATCTTAGTTATCTGTTGTGAATTCTGCTTTTGGGCTCCCTCCGGTGGTTGTAGGTGGTAATGCAGTTGTCCCTGAGTTGCAGTCCTGGTCAGGTGTATCTGCTGATTGCAGTTCTGACTGGGGTATTTAGGCGTGCAGGATTCATTAGTCCTTGCCAGTTGTCCATGGTTTTGGAGGTTTTGGTCCTTGTTTGGTTCCTTCTGCCTTGCTGCCAAATCAGTAAAGATAAGTGTCTGGTTTTGTTTCTGTGGCACACATGCTGTGTGCTTAATAATTCCGTGCTATTCATTGTTTTTTTGTCCAGCTTGATTGTGTCAGTATTTTCTCAGTCTTGTTGGATTCTCAGGAGTTGCAGATATACATTCCATGTCTTTAGTTAGATTGTGGAACTTTTTGTATTATCTGCTGTGGATATTTTTGAAGGGTTTTAATACTGACCGCTTAGTATTCTGTCCTATCTTTCCCTATTTAGCTAGAGTGGCCTCTTTTGCTGAATTCTGTTTTCTGCCTGCGTGTGTCTGTCTTCTCCTACTCACAGTCATTATTCGTGGGGGGCTGCCTATCCTTTGGGGTTCTGCTCTAAGGCAAGGTTAGTATTCCTATTTCCATCTATAGGGGTATTTAGTCCTCCGGCTGTGTCGAGGTGTCTAGGGTTTGTTAGGCACACCCCACAGCTACTTCTAGTTGCGGTGTTAGTTCAGGTTTTGCGGTCAGTATAGTTTCCACCGACTCCAGAGAAAGTCTCATGCGGCTCCAAAGTCACCGGATCATAAGTTATCTCTCCACTGCTACAATGTGATGAAAAAACACACACAAGGCTATTGACCTCTTAGTTACAGCAGGGGCTTAGTTTAGGTATCCCACTGCTCTTCAATATACCACGAACTGCAGGGATTTATGTATATCCCGCTTACAGTTCCACTTGAAACTTGCAGCTCTCTGGTGCCCCCCTTACTCTCAGGTCAGATTAGGTACTGCACCTAGGGTAATTAGTCGCCAGAAAGGCTGCCTGCTATGCACTGGCTATTGGGCACGCTGCAGCGAGGCGATATAAATACTCCCACTCAGGCAGGAACAATAATTATCAACGCTGCAGTCGCTACAACGACTCCCAAAGGCCCGCACACGGGATGCTGCCACCAGCTTCGATTAAACGGGTCCGAAGCTAACCCAAAACAGTAGCGTAATTCCCTTCAGAAGGCTTAAGGTACGTTTTAGAACAGGAAAACGGAAACTAGTAATTTATATATTTTACTCAGAAAAAAGGCAGTGTTTATATAAAAATATTACAAGGATGTTACAAAATGAGACAATTGAAATATACAAGGTAATTATAAAATAAAGGGTTTAAATGAGAAATAACACTTACATGTTCTCAGGACATTGCAGGCTAGTGGGTGGAGTTCCCATATGTCCCAATGCATCAGGACTGGCAGTCAGGCTTCTCAGGTCAAAACTCACTCCCCGGGGCCTGGCAGTGGCAGAAACTTATAAACCGCAGCCTGTGACATCACCAACAGGGCTGGCTTACCCAGACCCTCCTCTCTCTTAAGTCTTAGTAAATTTCACACAAGTTTGTCTAATGCCTGTATCTCCGCTCCAGAACATATCAGAATCATAACACACCCAGCATTCACCTTGTATTAAGATTTGCTCTCTATAGATACTAAATTCAGGCTAGTAGGGACACTCAGTTCCAGAGAAATCCGTGCTCTGTCCCGGTTGGACTTGGAAGCTCCTGCTTACAGTGATGGATAGATGCGCCGATGGACTTTAGCAATATGTACTCATTATTTTCCTAGCCTAAATCGTTTGCCCAATATCTTGCAATATTAGGACAAAGGACCTCATGTTTTACAAGGGAGATCCAACAAGATTAAGCTGGTACAACTGTCTATGCATCTATCCCGATCGTAAAAATTCCTTTAGGAGGGGCATGAGGGATTTGGGAGCTGAAAGTCAGGAATGCAGCAAGAAGCCATGAAAGCTCTTCTGCACACACATTCAGAAACACACGGAAGGGGTTTTTTTAGCCCGCAGCTTTTGGGACCATGGTCAGAAGTGCATAAATTCCTCAGCTATGGTTTGTTCGTGTTTGTATCGGACTTACATTCTCCTCACAACTGCAGTTACAGGAGAGCATCCATAGTGTGACTGCTCTTATAAGAGAGCATCCATAGTGACTGGTCTTACAGGAGGGAATCCATAGTGACTGCTCTTACAGGAGAGAATCCATAGTGACTGCTCTTACAGGAGAGAATCCTATGCCTGTGTCTCCCGTTTCCTGCAGCGTCTTCCTCCTTTTTTGCTCTTTTGTGTACTGTGAATAGGTCGGTGCCTCTGCAGTGTCCTTAGATATTTCCGTGCCCCCTTTGGTGTGAATATCCCCCTCTGCCCGTGGTCACTGCCTGTCTGCGCCATTATTGTTGATATCAGTAGACATTTCTTGTGTTTCAGGATCTGACTTCATCAAGACGTCAACAGGAAAGGAGTCGGTGAACGCCACCTACCCGGTGGCCCTGGTGATGGTGCGGGCCATCCGCGAATACTACTGGAGGACGGGCAACAAGGCGAGTACCAGACGTAGCTGTGTCTGCCGGGATGGGGGCCCCATGTCGAGAGTGGTCCGTCCTGGGAGTAGGGTTCTATGCTGAGAGTTGCCTGTTATTGAATCGGGGCCCCGTTCCAAGAGCGGCCTATCCTGAGAGCGGGGCCCTGTGCTACTAGTTGCCTTTCCTGAGAGCGGGGCCCTGTGCTACTAGTTGCCGGTCCTGGGAGCGGGGCCCCGTGCTGGCAGCCTCCTGTCCTGGGAGTGGGCCCCATGCTGGCAGCCTCTGACTGAGCTCAGCTCCCCTCATCATCTCGCGTGTCGTCCATCAGGTGGGCTTTAAGCCGGCTGGAGGGATCCGCAGTGCGAAGGAGGCGCTGGTCTGGCTGTCACTGATAAAGGAGGAGCTGGGAGATGATTGGCTGACGCCACAGCTGTTCCGCATCGGGGCCAGTACTCTGCTGGGGGATATAGAGAGACAGGTGAGTGCCGGCTCTGCCATGGGGGGTGATGGGCTGTGCAGCAGCACTTATTGGTGAGTGAGGGATACCAGAGGCCTCTTATTGGGGGTGAGGGATACCAGGGGCTGCTTATTGGGGGTGAGGGATACCAGGGGCTGCTTATTGGGGGTGAGGGATACCAGGGGCCGCTTATTGGGGGTGAGGGATACCAGGGGCCGCTTATTGGGGGTGAGCGATACCAGGGGCCGCGCGATACCAGGGGCCGCTTATTGGGGGTGAGCGATACCAGGGGCCGCGCGATACCAGGGGCCGCTTATTGGGGGTGAGGGATACCAGGGGCCGCTTATTGGGGGTGAGGGATACCAGGGGCCGCTTATTGGGGGTGAGGGATACCAGGGGCCGCTTATTGGGGGTGAGGGATACCAGGGGCCGCTTATTGGGGGTGAGGGATACCAGGGGCCGCTTATTGGGGGTGAGCGATACCAGGGGCCGCGCGATACCAGGGGCCGCTTATTGGGGGTGAGGGATACCAGGGGCCGCTTATTGGGGGTGAGGGATACCATGGGCCTCTTATCTGGGGGGGAGGGATACCAGCGGCCGCTTATTGGGGGGGGGGGATACCAGGGGCCGCTTATTGGGGGGGGGGAGGGATACCAGGGGCCGTTAATTGGGCGTGAGGGATACTAGGGGACGCTTATCTGGGGGTGAGGAACACCCGGGGCCGCTTATTGGGGTCACCATGGCACAGACGCATCGATCTGTAACTTCTCTTCCAGATTTATCACCATGTGACTGGTCGTTACGCCGCGCACCACGATCTGCCAATGGCCTGAGACCTCCTCATCCCGATGACCCTTCGTAACAGGCTGACCTCACCGGATGGCAGATGGGGCTAGATAAACTGTGCCCCTGCCATGAACATAGGGAAATCTGAAATAGGGGCACCATCCCAATCACATGGGATCAACCTAGCGCATACTAAGAAGATTGCGCGAAACCGAGAAAAGTAAAAAATGAAGGTCACCATAATAAGGTTCAAAATGAAAAACATGTAAAACACCACAAGATTAAAAGAGCCACATGGCTACTAAAACCTGGGTGTCACGATAATATAAATATGCCATATTATGAGTTTAGTTCTAGAATGTTCCATGGTACACACTGTCAGGAATCCCAGCACTTCACGAGGAGGATACCTTTATCATCCCCACCACTCACACCAATTTGTCATGACCCGGGGTTGTTTGATTGCCCTTTCTGAAGGGGATTTATCTATATCCCACTTCCAGTTTGGAACTTGCAGCTCTCTGGCGTCCCCCTTATTCTCAGGTCAGACCGTGTACTTCACCTAGGATCATTAGTCGCCAGAAGGGCTGCCTGCTATGTACTGGCTATTGGGCACACTGCAGCGAAGGCAATATAACTACTCCCACTCAGGTGGGAACCATAATTATCAATGCCGCCAGTCGCTACAAAGACTCCCAAACGCACAGGACAAATTCTGCTGCCATCAGCTCCGATTTCTTAATTAATAACTGGCCCGGAGCCCACCCAAATTAGTAGCGTAATTCACTTCAGAGGACGTGACCATACATTATAGAGCAAGTAGAAACGAAGCTGGTAATTTTTATGTTTTACTCCAAAAAAGGTAGATTTATTAAACACGGTCTTATAAAAAGAAATTATTTGCAAAACGTCAAAAAACTGTAATAAATACACACTACTGCTTAAATACTGAGTAGAAAGACGAAACAGCAGAAATAATTAAAATGTTAATTTTATTGAAAGATAATTAAAACATGTAAAATACCAAAATTAAGCTATAAGAACCACACATAACAGAGCACACCAAAAGGGGACTTCTGAAAAAATATATATATATATATATATACACACATGTACCAAGCCAGGTATGCTTTAAAGAATTAATGCCTAATAGGAAGCATATAAATAAATAAATATGATTGACTGTACTGTTAATTATATGTTACACTTCATTATATGTGCAAAAATGCTGCATAAAGTGCTAATAAATAAATGTTCTATTAATTATATATACAAAGAATAATAATTAAGTAATAAAATGTGACCTTATAGATGACCTAAAGTGTCTTAGTATGGATTGCATGTATATATAACTAGATAATCATAAAGTGCTGGATGCTCAGTGCAAGCGAATGTGCCATTACAAAATTACAACAGAAAAAAAATCCAGCATGAAGTGCTAAATGTTCAGTGCAAGGACATAATGTCCACAGGTCTCGCATAAAATACAAAGTGTCCAATGAAAACCACCTGCTATGCATGTATGTCATTACCGAGTAACCACAGTATGGATCCAATCTAAGGTGCTGAGTGCTTAGTGCAAATATATAACGCACAAATGTGCTATTACAAAGGTATATCAGCAAGGATCCAGCTCACCCGTAAACATGATATGACAAAAACATGTGGGGGGACGCCCCCATAGAGGAAGCATTAGCGAAACGGCGCTGTCGGGGTGAGGGCACACGCCGAATTTGGGACCGTGCTTATTCATAGCCAGGTATGATTACATGTTTTTATCATATCATGTTTACGGGTGAGCTGGATCCTTGCTGATATACCTTTGTAATAGCACATTTGTGCGTTATATATTTGCACTAAGCACTCAGCACCTTAGATTGGATCCATACTGTGGTTACTCGGTAATGACATACATGCATAGCAGGTGGTTTTCATTGGACACTTTGTATTTTATGCGAGACCTGTGGACATTATGTCCTTGCACTGAACATTTAGCACTTCATGCTGGATTTTTTTCTGTTGTAATTTTGTAATGGCACATTCGCTTGCACTGAGCATCCAGCACTTTATGATTATCTAGTTATATATACATGCAATCCATACTAAGACACTTTAGGTCATCTATAAGGTCACATTTTATTACTTAATTATTATTCTTTGTATATATAATTAATAGAACATTTATTTATTAGCACTTTATGCAGCATTTTTGCACATATAATGAAGTGTAACATATAATTAACAGTACAGTCAATCATATTTATTCATTTATATGCTTCCTATTAGGCATTAATTCTTTAAAGCATACCTGGCTTGGTACATGTGTGTGTGTATATATATATATATATTTTTTTTTTCAGAAGTCCCCTTTTGGTGTGCTCTGTTATGTGTGGTTCTTATAGCTTAATTTTGGTATTTTACATGTTTTAATTATCTTTCAATAAAATTAACATTTTAATTATTTCTGCTGTTTCGTCTTTCTACTCAGTATTTAAGCAGTAGTGTGTATTTATTCCAAAAAAGGTAGGCAGTGTTTACAGAGGTATAAAAAGATATTATAAAGAAGACAAATATATGTACCATACAATTACAAATAAAATGGGATTAACGTTGAGAAATCATTTACATTTCATTATGTCATCTCATGGCCGACTGTGTGCTGTGGGGGGGGGGGGAAGGACGAGCATATATCCAGATGCATCACCCCTGTCTCTCAGCAGGACCCCAAAGACATGTCAAGACTGCTTGCTTCCCTCTCTTATTTCCTTGCCTAAACCCAGGGCACTCCCCCTGTGGTGACCTCACTTAGAGGCTGAAATTTCCCCTTTTACTTAGTGTTATGATAATCATTTTTATGCCTAGCTTGCTGTATGAATCTCGTATACAAAAGACACAATGATCAGGAGGTGCACCACATTGGGGCGATTCTCTTAAGTGTTAATATGGCATAGTTACATGACCCGCTTATGGAGAAACCCGCACTTAGCACTCGTTGGGTTTAGCTTCTTGCGATTTCAGTGAGTTAGAGATCCCGCGATGGACATCCGGAAACTATAATTCTTATATCTCTAGTAGTGATGAGTGAATATACTCGTTACTGGAGATTTCCCGAGCATGCTCGGGTGTCCTCCGAGTATTTTTTAGTGCTCGGAGATTTAGTTTTCCTCACCTCAGCTGAATGATTTACACCTTAGCCAGCTTGATTACATGTGGGGATTCCCTCGCAACCAGGCAACCCCCACATGTACTTATGCTGGCTAACAGATGTAAATCATTCAGCTGCGGTGATGAAAACTAAATCCCCGAGCACTAAAAAATACTCGGAGGACCCCCGAGCGTGCTCGAGACATCTCGAGTAACGAGTAAATTCGCTCAAAACTAATCTCTAGCCCTGATCGGTGCCGATATATATAACCTTGAAAGAACAACAGAAGCTCACGCTTTCTGTACCAGTTTTAACCAGTACCAGGTGGGAGGGGGGAATGAGTAGGGTAAGGAGACTTGTCTGTCCGCAGCATAGAACCATATAAATTCTTGAGGGAGGGGTGAAATAAGGGGTTTAGGATTCACACACAGAGTGGGAAGGTGGGGTTGGAAAGGCCCACAGCGTTTCTGGAAGCCATGGAACTTTTAGGGCGAACTCATACATGGCATATTCCCATTATCATGACACACACACACGCTGCAGATTCAACCCCCCCCATTTCTCGCCAACTGCACTTGCTGATACAAAAACAAAGCCCTATGGCAGACATACGCTGTGGGCTCGCTGATCCCCCTTCATTCTGCTTGTCAGCACAGTGAAATTCTAAGCCACTCTTTTCCCCCCTCCCTCAGGAAGGAGATATGAAAGTTATATATTTGGGATGTGCGACAATAGGGCTACACGCCGGTGCGTTTTCTAGGCGCAGCGCCTAGCAGCTGCTTAAGCAGGTCATATATCTACCTCGTGTTTATACTTAAATGAACCCCCATGTTGTGGTGAGCATAATGATAATTGTGTCGTCGTTCTACGAGGTTCATACGGCGAGATATGTCTAGAGATGGTTTTCCATAACTTTGGAAAAGGGGATTGTGGTGAAAAAAAAAAAATATATATATATTGTAGCGAAATATGTACAGGTCTATATGTGTGACCAGCAGTAATATAACATCTGTCCTGAAGGCTGCAGGTCTCACAAAGGTCACAACATGTATCTGAGAATCCAGTCTACTGTCTCAAAATCTCACCAGGGGGGTTGTGCTGGGAACCAAGAAGAAAGGGAAACACTTCACACCTTCGGCTCTTTGAAGAGAGATGTCAATTACAGCCTGACACTGTCTATCTGTGAGAAACTTACACAGGGAATCTCAGAGGAAATAATATATTCATTGGGGGAGCGGCCTGGTCCAATCAAAAACAAGTAAGTATAATATTTACCTGAGAGGCTGGTCTCGAAATTTGACCTCCAGAGTGACACTATAAATCAGGCCTGTATACATAGAATCGTGTTCACATATTGGGGGTCAGCCTAGCTGATGTGTTCTAGTCCATGTTCATCCTACCCTCAGGGAGCAGAAAGCAGACTACAAAGTTGGCTATTTTCTGTAAGTTTTCTCCTGTTTATTTTTATAACTTTTGCATACTTGTGTGTCTTTATTACCATATTTTTATACCCTTTTCTTTACTGTAAGCAGTGAATTTTTTTTGTATTAAAGCATAAAACTTTAACAAGTTGAACCTCTTATGTTCTAAAGAATCCATAGCCTTTAACTGTGTGGTCCTTATGATTGGCAAACAGTAGTAGTAATATTTCCGGGACTCATCGCCCGTGTGTTTGGTGAGTGGTGGCAGCGTGTATGAGGGGGGTGTTATGATCTGGTGGCCTAGGAGCAGCATGAGACGTACCCTGGAGAAGGTGGTACCTGTACTGACCGCGGACCCTGAACTTAACACCGCAACTAGAAGTAGCCGTGGGATGTTCCTGACACTCCCTAGACACCTCGTCACAGCCGGAGGACTAAATACCCCTAAACATAGAAAAGGGAAAACTATCTTGCCTCAGAGAAAATCCCCAAAGGATAGACAGCCCCCCACAAATATTGACTGTGAGAGGAGAGGGAATTAACATACACAGACTGAAATCAGGATTTAGCAAAGGAGGCCATTCTAGCTAGATAGAAAAGATAGGACAGAGTACTATGCGGTCAGTATTAAAATACTAGAAAATATCCACCACAGAAAATACAAAATCTCCACATGTAACTAAAGATATAGAGGGTATATCTGCATCTCCAGAGATACCAGCTTGGATGAGCAAGTCCTTATACAGACCAAGCTGGACAAGACAAAACATAGAAATGCACTTGAACTATAAAGCCACAGCATGTGGACTGCAAAAACAAAACCAGAACTTACCTTTGTAGAAATGAACTGCAAAGAAGGACAGACCAGGCAGAGATGTGAATCCTCCAAAAACAATGGACAACTGGCACTGACTAAAGGGTGGAACAAAACTAAATAGCCCAGAGAAATGCATTAGGCTACGTTCACATTTGCGTTGTGCGCCGCAGCGTCGGCGCCGCAGCGCACAACGCAAACAAAAACGCAGCAAAACGCATGCACAACGCTGCGTTTTGCGCCGCATGCGTCGTTTTTTTCATTGAATTTGGACGCAGCAAAAATGCAACTTGCTGCGTCCTCTGCGCCCCGACGCGGGCGCCGCAGCGACGCATGCGGCGCAAAACGCAAGTGCGCCGCATGTCCATGCGCCCCCATGTTAAATATAGGGGCGCATGACGCATGCGGCGCCGCTGCGGCGCCCGACGCTGCGGCGCTGGCCGCAAATGTGAACGTAGCCTTAAGTGGGCCCACCTGATGAAATGCTGTGATTGAAGACAGCAGCGCTACCACTTATAACCACCGGAGGGAGCCCAAGAGCAGAATTCACAACAGTACCCCCCCCTTGAGGAGGGGTCACCGAACCCTCACCAGAGCCCCCAGGCCGATCAGGACGAGCCAAATGAAAGGCGCGAACCAAATAGTCAGCATGAACATCGGAGGCAACAACCCAAGAATTATCCTCCTGGCCATAACCCTTCCATTTGACAAGATACTGAAGCCTCCGCCTCGAAAAACGAGAATCCAAAATCTTCACCACATACTCCAACTCCCCATCAATCAACACCGGGGCAGGAGGATCAACAGAGGGGACAACAGGCACCACATATTTCCGCAACAAAGATCTATGAAAAACATTATGGATGGAAAAAGAGGCTGGAAGGGCCAAACGAAAAGACACAGGATTAATCTCAGAAATCCTATAAGGGCCAATAAACCGAGGCTTGAACTTAGGGGAAGAAACCTTCATAGGAACATGACGAGAAGACAACCAGACCAGATCCCCAACCCGAAGCCGGGAACCAACACACCGATGACGGTTAGCAAAACGCTGAGCCTCCTCCTGAGACAACACCAAATTGTCCACCACATGAGCCCAAATCTGCCGCAACCTGTCAACCACAGAATCCACCCCAGAACTAGCCCGATTATTAAGGGCAAACTCGGCCAATGGCTAGAAAGCCACCCAATCATCCTGATCAGCAGAAACAAAGCCTCTCAAATAAGTTTCCAAAGTCTGATTAGTTCGCTCGGTTTGGCCATTTGTCTGAGGATGAAATGCGGAAGAAAAAGACAAATCAATGCCCAGCCTAGCACAAAAGGCTCGCCAAAACCTAGAGACAAACTGGGAACCTCTGTCGGACACAATATTCTCCGGAATACCATGCAAACGAACCACATGCTGAAAAAACAACGGAACCAAATCAGAAGAGGAAGGCAATTTAGGCAAAGGTACCAAATGAACCATCTTAGAAAACCGGTCACAAACCACCCAGATAACCGACATCCTCTGGGAAACTGGAAGATCTGAAATAAAATCCATAGAAATATGCGTCCAAGGCCTCTCAGGGACCGGCAGAGGCAAAAGCAACCCACTAGCGCGGGAACAGCAAGGCTTAGCCCGGGCACAAGTCCCACAGGACTGCACAAAAGAACGCACATCCCGTGACAAAGAAGGCCACCAAAAGGACCTACCAACCAATTCTCTGGTACCAAAAATCCCAGGATGGCCAGCCAACACAGAACAATGAACCTCAGAAATCACTTTACTAGTCCATCTATCAGGAACAAACAGTTTCCCCACTGGACAGCGGTCCGGCTTATCAGCCTGAAATTCCTGAAGAGCCCGTCGTAAATCAGGGGAGATGGCAGAAAGAATCACCCCTTCAGAATACCGACCGGCTCAAGGACCGCAGGAGAATCAGGCAAAAAGCTCCTAGAGAGGGCATCCGCCTTAACATTCTTAGAACCCGGAAGATACGAGACCACAAAATCAAAACAAGAGAAAAACAGGGACCATCGAGCCTGTCTAGGATTCAACCGCTTGGCAGACTCGAGGTAAATCAGATTCTTATGATCGGTCAAGACCACAATACGGTGCTTGGCCCCCTCAAGCCAATGTCGCCACTCCTCAAATGCCCACTTCATAGTCAACAACTCACGATTGCCGACATCATAATTGCGTTCTGCAGGCGAAAACTTTCGAGAAAAGAAGGCACACGGTTTCATCAAGGAACCATCAGAATTCCTCTGAGAAAAAACGGCCCCTGCCCCAATCTCAGAAGCATCAACCTCAACCTGAAATGGAAGAGAAACATCCGGCTGACGTATAACAGGGGCAGAAGTAAATCGGCGTTTAAGCTCCTGAAAGGCAGAAACCGCCGCAGAGGACCAATTCGTCACATCAGCGCCTTTCTTCGTCAAATCGGTCAGGGGTTTAACCACACTGGAGAAGTTGGCAATGAAACGGCGATAAAAATTAGCAAAGCCCAAAAATTTCTGAAGGCTCTTCACGGATGTGGGCTGAATCCAATCATGAATGGCCTGAACCTTAACTGGATCCATTTCTATAGATGATGGAGAAAAAAATGAAGCCCAAAAAAGAAACCTTCTGCACTCCAAAGAGGCACTTAGACCCCTTCACAAATAAAGCATTATCACGAAGGATCTGAAATACCATCCTGACCTGTTTCACATGAGATTCCCAATCATCGGAAAAAATCAAAATATCATCCAAATATACAATCATGAATTTATCAAGATAACTCCGAAAGATATCATGCATGGAGGACTGAAACACAGATGGAGCATTAGAGAGTTCGAATGGCATCACAAGGTATTCAAAATGGCCTTCGGGCGTATTAAACGCAGTTTTCCATTCGTCACCCTGCTTAATACGAACAAGATTATATGCCCCTCGAAGGTCAATCTTAGTAAATCAACTAGCCCCCTTAATCCTAGCAAACAAATCAGAAAGCAAAGGCAAAGGGTATTGGAATTTGACCGTGATCTTATTCAAGAGGCGATAATACAGGGTCTCAAGGAGCCATCCTTCTTGGCAACAAAGAAAAAACCTGCTCCCAAAGGTGAAGAAGATGGCCGAATATGCCCCTTCTCCAAAGACTCCTTAACATAACTCCGCATGGCGGCATGTCCTGGCACAGACAGGTTGAAAAGTCGGCCTTTAGGGAATTTACAGCCTGGAACCAAGTCAATAGCACAATCACAGTCCCTATGCGGTGGAAGGGAACTGGACTTGGGCTCATCGAATACATCCTGGAAATCTGACAAAAACTCAGGAATTTCGGAAGAAGGGGAAGAGGAAATTGACATCAAAGGAATGTCACCATGAACCCCCTGACAACCCCAACTAGTCACAGACATAGACATAGATTTCCAATCTAACACCGGATTATGTACCTGTAACCATGGGAAACCCAGCACAATAGCATCATGCAAATTCTGCAACACCAGAAAGCGACAATCTTCCTGATGGGCTGGCGCCATACACATGGTCAGCTGTGTCCAAAACTGAGGTTTATTTTTAGCCAACGGTGTAGCATCAATACCCCTCAAAGGAATAGGGTTCTGCAAAGGCTGTAAGGGGAAACCACAACGTTTGGCAAATTCTAAGTCCATTAAGTTCAAAACGGCGCCTGAATCCACAAATGCCATGACAGAAAATGACGATAATGAGCAGATCAGGGTCACAGATAGCAGAAATTTAGGTTGTACAGTACTGATGGTAACGGAACTAGCGATTCTCTTGGTACGCTTAGGACAATCAGAAATAACATGAGCAGAATCGCCGCAGTAAAAACACAACCTATTCTGACGTCTGAATCCTTGTCGTTCAGCTCTAGACACAATCCTATCACACTGCATAGGCTCAGTACTCCGCTCGAAGGACTACGCCATAGTGTGCACAACTCTGCGCTCGCGCAAGCGCCGATCAATCTGAATGGCCAGAGACATAGAATCACTCAGACCAGCAGGCGTGGGGAACCCCACCATAACATCTTTAACGGACTCAGAAAGACCCTTTCTGAAAATTGCAGCCAAGGCCTCCTCATTCCATTTAGTAAGCACAGACCATTTTCTAAATTTCTGGCAATAAGATTCTGCCGCTTCTTGACCCTGACACAGGGCCAACAAGGTCTTCTCAGCATGATCCACTGAATTAGGTTCATCATACAATAACCCTAGCGCCTGAAAAAAGGTGTCTACATTAAGCAAAGCCGGATTCCCAGATTCCAGGGAAAATGCCCAATCCTGAGGATCGCCGCGCAGCAGAGAAATGACAATTTTAACCTGCTGTATGGGATCACCAGAGGAACGTAGTTTCAGAGCAAAAAACAGTTTACAGTTATTTTTAAAGCTCAAAAATTTGGACCTATCCCCAAAAAACAAATCAGGAGTTGGAATTCTAGGCTCTAAAACCGGAGTCTGAACGATATAATCGGAAATACCCTGTACTCTAGCAGCAAGCTGATCCACACGAGAAGCAAGTCCCTGAACATCCATGTCAGCGCCAAACTCCTGAGCCACCCAGAGGTAAAGAGGGAACAAAAAAGACACCACAGACTACAGAAAAAAAAAATGGCTCAGAACTTCCCTTCTTTTGAGAAGCAATTAATTCATTGTGGGCCAGTTGTACTGTTATGATCTGGTGGCCTAGGAGCAGCATGAGACGTACCCTGGAGAAGGTGGTACCTGTACTGACCGCGGACCCTGAACTTAACACCGCAACTAGAAGTAGCTGTGGGATGTTCCTGACACTCCCTAGACACCTCGTCACAGCCGGAGGACTAAATACCCTTAAAGATAGAAAAGGGAAAACTATCTTGCCTCAGAGAAAATCCCCAAAGGATAGACAGCCCCCCACAAATATTGACTGTGAGAGGAGAGGGAATTAACATACACAGACTGAAATCAGGATTTAGCAAAGGAGGCCATTCTAGCTAGATAGAAAAGATAGGACAGAGTACTATGCGGTCAGTATTAAAATACTAGAAAATATCCACCACAGAAAATACAAAATCTTCACATCTAACTAAAGATATAGAGGGTATATCTGCATCTCCAGAGATACCAGCTTGGATGAGCAAGTCCTTATACAGACCAAGCTGGACAAGACAAAACATAAAAATGCACATGAACTATAAAGCCACAGCATGTGGACTGCAAAAACAAAACCAGAACTTATCTTTGTAGAAATGAACTGCAAAGAAGGACAGACCAGGCAGAGATGTGAATCCTCCAAAAACAATGGACAACTGGCACTGACTAAAGGGTGGAACAAAACTAAATAGCCCAGAGAAATGCATTAAGTGGGCCCACCTGATGAAATGCTGTGATTGAAGACAGCAGCACTACCACTTATAACCACCGGAGGGAGCCCAAGAGCAGAATTCACAACAGGGGTGTGTGGCCTGGCTGGTGTGTTATTTATGCTCCCATTACAGCATAGGACAGAGGTTGAATGCTGGACTAAGAGAGGGGAGATAGATTAACCCTTGCAGACGCAACCCCAATTCGCGTGCTGAGAGCGGATACGTGACAATTGCACATTTACAGGGAGTATTCAGCCTCCTAGTGAGGTCTCATCTGTAATGCTTCTTGATGTATAGCCCCTCCCCCTCCAGCCACATGGTCAGCTATGATATGAAAGAACTGTAAGTCTATTTTCTTCCGTTAATCCCTTTTTATTTGTAATCGTTCTGTACATATATACTTGTCTCATAGTAACATAGTAACATAGTTAGTAAGGCCGAAAAAAGACATTTGTCCATCCAGTTCAGCCTATATTCCATCATAATAAATCCTCAGATCTACGTCCTTCTACAGAACCTAATAATTGTATGATACAATATTGTTCTGCTCCAGGAAGACATCCAGGCCTCTCTTGAACCCCTCGACTGAGTTCGCCATCACCACCTCCTCAGGCAAGGACATGACATGATAATGTCTGTAAAGCGCTGCGGAATATGTTGGCGCTATATAAAAATAAAGATTATTTTCTAATTTTTTTTTACACTTTTGTAAAACACTGCCTACCTTTTGGAGTAAAATACACTGCTCAAAACAATAAAGGGAACATGTAAACAACAGAATATAACTACCAAGTAAATCAAACTTCTGTGAAATCAAACTGTCCACTTAGGAAGCAACACTGATTGACAATCAATTTCACATGCTGTTGTGCAAATGGAATAGACAACACATGGAAATTATTGGCAATTATCAAGACACCCTCAATAAAGGAGTGGTTCTGCAGGTGGGGACCACAGACCACATCTCAGTACCAATGCTTTCTGGCTGATGTTTTGGTCACTTTTGAATGTTGGTTGTGCTTTCACACTCGTGGTAGCATGAGATGGACTCTACTACCCACACAGGTGGCTCAGGTAGTGCAGCTCATCCAGGATGGCACATCAATGCGAGCTATGGCAAGAAGGTTTGCTATGTCTGTCAGCGTAGTGGCCAGAGGCTGGAGGCGCTACCAGGAGACAGGCCAGTACACCAGGAAACGTGGAGGGGGCTATAAAATGGCAACAACCCAGCAGCAAGACTGCTACCTCCGCCTTTGTGCAAGAAGGAACAGGAGGAGCACTGCCAGAGCCCTGCAAAATGACCTCCAGCAGGCCACAAATGTGCATGTGCCTGCACAAACTGTTAGAAACCGACTCCATGAGGATGGTCTGAGTGCCCGACGTCCACAGATAGGGGTTGTGCTCACAGCCCAACACCGTGCAGGGTGCTTGGCATTTCCCACAGATCACTAGGATTGGCAAATTCTCCACTGGCGCCCTGTGCTCTTCACAGATGAAAGCCGGTTCACACTGTGCATGTGACAGAGTCTGGAGACGCCGTGGAGAGCGATCTGCTGCCTGCAACATCCTTCAGCATTACCCGTTTGGCAGTGGGTCAGTAATGGTGTGGGGTGGCATCTCTTTGAAGGGCCGCACAGCCCTCTATGTGCTCGCCAGATGTAGCCTGACCGCCACTAGGTACAGAGATGAGATCCTCAGACCTCTTGTGAGACCATATGCTGGTGCGGTTGGCCCCGGGTTCCTCCTAATGCAGGACAATGCCAGACCTCGTGTGGCTGGAGTGTGTCAGCAGTTCCTGCAAGATGAAGGCATTGAAGCTATGGACTGGCTGCCCGTTCCCCAGACCTGATTCCGATTGAACACATCTGGGACATCATGTCTCGCTCCATCCACCGTCACGTTGCACCACAGACTGTCCAGGAGTTGGCGGATGCTTTAGTCCAGGTCTGGGAGGAGATCCCTCTAGAGACCATCCGCTGCCTCATCAGGAGCATGTCCAGGCGTTGTAGGGAGGTCATACAGGCATGTGGAGGCCACACACAATACTGAGCATCATCTCCTTGTCATGAGGCATTTCCACTGAAGTTGGATCAGCCTGTAACTTCATTCTCCACTTTGATTTTGAGCATCATTCCAACTCCAGACCTTAGTGGGATATTAGTTGTGATTTATGTTGATCATTTTTAGGTTTTATTGTTCTCAACACATTCCACTATGTAAAGAATAAAGATTTACCACTGGAATAATTCATTCAGTGATATCTAGGATGTGGGATTTTAGTGTTCCCTTTATTTTTTTGAGCAGTATACACACACACACACACACACACACACACACACTTATTTTTTGTATCCGAGCTGATGTTTTTATTGATGCCATTTTGGGGTAGATACCATGCTTTGAACACCTGTTGTTGTATTTTATTGCAATGTTTGGAGAAACTAAAAGCACATATTTCTGGTCTTTTCCTCTTGTTATGCCATTCACCAACGGGATTAATTCTTTTTATATTTTGATAGATCAAACATTTCTAAACGCGGCGATACCAAATATGTGATTTTTTTTTTATTGTTTTATTTTGAATGGAGCAATTTAATTTTTCAAATATTTGTTAAAACTTTTTTTCTGTTTTTTACGGTCTTCAATAGTCCACTTAAGTGACTTGAAGCTGTGATCTTCTGATTGCTGGTGCTGTACATAGAGCTTCTACTTCAGCCCTGTGCAGCAAAAATCAGCATCTGCAGTGAACGCCGGACACAGGGTGGTGCTCATAGCAGATCATCGACAGGCAGACCCCCAGTTGTCATGTCAACCCATCGGCACCCAGCTATCATGTGAAAGGGACCCTGATGGGCGGGGTTAGTGACGCACTTCCAGCGCAGCATGTTAAATGCCACTATCCGAGATTGACAGCAGCATTTACCATGTTAACAGCCGCGAGTGGATCATGATTCCATCTGCCGCTGTTAGGGGCGCATGTTAACGAATGAAATGTGTGGAGAAAAAAAGGGCACAGAATTTCAGGAAAAGAACATCTAGCCAAC
This sequence comes from Ranitomeya variabilis, assembly GCF_051348905.1. Classification (NCBI taxonomy): domain Eukaryota; kingdom Metazoa; phylum Chordata; class Amphibia; order Anura; family Dendrobatidae; genus Ranitomeya; species Ranitomeya variabilis. Next base: position 689,700,462 of record NC_135236.1, on the reverse strand, counting down.
CATTAAGCATGGTGGTCTCTCAATCATGCTTTGGGGTTGTGTTGCAGTCTGTAGCATCGGCGTCCCTGTGTAAGGCAGCCAGGATGGTAGTCGTGGCAACGGGCCGTACCTCCTGGTATTCGCTGACAATTCTAGAAAAACTCTGTTCTGTCCATGCTTTCTTCGGCACCAGCTCTCTGCTGTCCCCTTGTCCGCTTCCAATTGGGAATGGTGCCAGGAACACCTTCGCAACTACTCCTGACCTGGTCATAGACCCCTATCCTCTTTGGGTCGGTCCTTCCTAAGATGATGCCTGCCTGCACAAGCTACAGCCTGGGGCCCCCTACTGTCATAGCAGCTCTATCCCCTTGGCTGTCAAACTGTTCACTCTCACTGCTACATCTTGCCCTGGGCAAGGCTGCCTAGGCTTCAGCCTCTAATCAGCAATCCCCATCCTATACCTCTCTGCTCTGCGCTATAGCTCCTCCCATTTGCTTAACCCCTATGCTTCCTGTATCCAACCAACTCTATTCTCTAATGTGCCCCCCTCTATTCTAACACCACCATTACTCTATGCTAACTTCTATCTCTAATCCTAAACATGTCAAGTACACCACATTACAATACATAACACACATTAATGAACCACACATTACCATTGATAAAACATCAGGGTGCCGAACGTGACACTTGTGTTCAGTGTTCATGAGAGAGAAGGCAGGTGAGGGTCCCCGCCACCTCCTTACACTCATTCTTCCTAAAATATGGTCGTCCCCGACCATGGCGGCACCTGTCAATGTAAAACTGTTAGAATTAAACAAAAAACAACATATATACAATTTAAGACAGTCTTTATCCAATACTTGTGGGTCAACCGTGACCCCCGGCTCCACTCAGAGCTCTGGACCAAAAGCCGAACTTGACTATTAATATCCACTTAGTCTTAACGTTATCTTTTCCTTATATTATATAATAACTGAGACAAAGCAGTGTATCAATAAAGGATATTTATTAAACACACAAGTCTACAGTCTATTACATACATTTACAGCTCTGGAAAAATTAAGAGACCACCACATCAAATCCCTGTCATGGCCGCCCAATCTCCAGACCTGAACCCCACTGAAAACCTCTGGAATGTAATCAGGAGGAAGATGGATAGTCACAAGCCATCAAACAACGAAGAACTGCTGACGTTATTGTACCAGGAATCATTTGAAGAGGGCTGTCCATGCTCGGTGACCATCACTTAACTGAACTGGAATTGTTTTGTAAAGAGGAATGGTCAAAATACCTTCATCCAGGATCCAGGAACTCATTAAAAGCTACAGGAAGCGACTAGAGGCTGTTATTTTTGCAAAAGGAGGATCTACTAAATATTAATGTCACTTTTCTGGTGAGGTGCCCATACTTATGCACCTGTCAAATTTTGTTTGAATGCAGATTGCACATTTTCTGTTAGTACAATAAACGTCATTTCAAGGCAGAAACATTACTGTGTCCAACAGTTATTAGATATATGAAACTGAAATAGCTGTTGCAAAAAAACCAATTTTTATAAAACATTAAGCTTAAGATTAATAGGGGTGCCCAAACATTTTTCATATAACTGTAAGTCAACCAAAAAAGAGGAGTGTCCAGCCCCAGGTATGGGGGATGATCTCACCAGTGTATTGTGGATTGAATGTCACTAGTGTATTGTCCACTGGCAAAGGTACATTCCTCCATCCTGATTAAACCTGTTTTACCAGCACATGGCCGACAGCATGCTGGAGAAGGGGTGTGTTGAAGAATTTATATATATATATATATATATATATATATATATATATATATATATATATATATATATATATATACATATACACACACAAAAACATGCACTATACACATCTCTATACTCTATATAAACATGAACATTTTGGGGCACTTCCCTTCTACAAGTAGGTATGTTTGCTGATATGCTAATTATGTATTGTATTATGGAGCCAGTTTGTTGACTCCGAAAGCTGCAAGGGAAAAACTAAGCAAACAGTAAATAATCAAGTAATGCTACTTGATCTCATCACCATTGTCTTGATGTTGGACTGAAGGACATTGGGTAAATCTAAAATTAGGTTACATGCCTTGGGTATAAAAAGACTCTAAAGAGAGAGCGGCACAGCCGTACATTCTGCAAAACTCTCAACGGACGAGAGACAGGACTGCAGCTAATCCATTATGGCACCATCACGAGGGATATGGATCTATCATGCTATAGAAAACAACCTAGGGGTTTTCGGCTCCGGCAGGAATGATTCAGATCTGCTCCATTGATCATCGCTGAACCATGGATATGTTTGGAGGTTTGAGTAGCGTTCTGACCACGTAACAGGAGAGCAGGCGTTAGGCAGGATGATCCCTGGTCCATGCAGTTCTGGCTAGCAGACTTGGGCGCCTGCTGAACCCCGTGGGATACTACTCAGCCCAGCGGAACCGGGGGAGCTGCAAGGGACGTGTTCTCACACACCGTCCAGGGCTCCACAACCGGGAGGTATACAGACATACCCAGCACACCACTGATGTGGCATGCACAGCAGGTTTCGAATGCTACTATGTCCAACCTCACAAACTCGGCCTTAGGAAGAAGACAAGAGTGGATATATGACCCCAACAGCAAACGGAAACTACAGGAGATGTGCCAGCTTCAACGGATTGAATGGAATTTAATCCAGGAACTACGGAATGTGGAGGAAGTCACGTGAGGACACAATGGATACCAGTTGTTACCTTTCAATTACATGTGGAGTTTATTTTGCAAGGAAGATACGGAATATGCTCTGAGGGAACTGGATGATAGAATGTTTTGTGTCATAAAGGTGAGACCTCTTACATTTGTGACTGTGCTTAAAGACATGTTGTGGACTGTTCCCCATAAGTAGAGAAAGATGATCGGAATCCTATGACATCTGGCTAATTAAGATGGGGGAGCAATGTGAAGAAACCAGATTATATCTTAATTACCCAGATGACTATATTTAGCAAACCAAGAAGAACTGACTTTTTACCTGTGTGTTGGCTTTTGGATTTAAGTGTTGATTTCTGGTTGGTCAAGAAAACAGACTTTTGCATGTGTAAGCCTGTAATAGGGACTTGTAAGGGTACTGTCACACAGTCACACTTTGATCGCTACGACCGTACGATCCGTGACGTTCCAGCGATATCCATACGATATCGCTGTGTCTGACACGCAGCAGCGATCAGGGATCCTGCTGAGAATCGTACGTCGTAGCAGATCGTATGGAACTTTCTTTCGTCGCTTGATCACCCGTTGACATCGCTGGATCGTTGTGTGTGACAGCGATCCAGCGATGTGTTCGCTTGTAACCAGGGTAAACATCGGGTAACTAAGCGCAGGGCCGCGCTTAGTAACCCGATGTTTACCGTGGTTACCAGCGTAAAAGTAAAAAAAAACAAACTGTACATACTTACATTCCGGTGTCTGTCCCCCGGCGTTCTGCTTCTCTGCACTGTGAGCGCCGGCCAGCCAGAAAGCGAGCATAGCGGTGACGTCTGACGTCACCGCTGTGCTTTCCGGCTCTGCTGCTTACACAGTGGAGAGAAGCAGAACGCCGGGGGACAGACACCGGAATGTGAGTATGTACGGTTTGTTTTTTTTACGTTTACGCTGGTAACCAGGGTAAACATCGGGTTACTAAGCGCGGCCCTGCGCTTAGTAACCCGATGTTTACCCTGGTTACCCGGGGACTTCGGCATCGCTCCAGCGCCGTGATTGCAACGTGTGACCGCAGTCTACGACGCTGGAGCGATAATCATACGACGCTGCGACGTCACGGATCGTGCCGTCGTAGCGTCCAAAGTGTGACTGTGTGACGGTACCCTAAGCTGATATTTCAATTAACATAGTGTGCGTTTATCTTTGATGACTAGGGATGTTTGCTGATATGCCAATTATCTATTGTATTATGGTTCCAGTTTGTTGACTCCAAAAGCTGCAAAGGAAAAACTATGCAAACAGAGCAAATAAATGCTCCTTGATCTCATCACCATTGTTTCCCTTAGGCCGGGGTCACATTAAACGTATGGAAAATCGGTCCGAGACTCCCTGCCAAGAGTCGCACAAGTGTTCGCCGTATGGTCATCTGTGTGTAATGCACTTGCAAAGCGATTATGCGATTTTCTGGCGCCTATGCATCCGTATGGCTTTACATTTCTCACTGCTTTTTCCCATTGAATTTAATGGCTCAATCGGCTGAAATGAGGAAAACGTGTGCGTATTTCTCGCAAGTCACACGGATGGTCCGTGTGGTGTTCAATTTTTTCTCGCACTCATAGACTTGCATTGGTGAGACTCGACCGATATACATGTACAATCGCAGCATGCTGTAATTTCTCTAGCGCGCAGAATACGCCTGAGAAAAAAAAACAGTGATGGGAGCTGCCCCATAGATTAACAATGGTGAGATGTTTTCTCGCATAGCATTCGTCCGTATTCAATGCTAGTGTAACCCCGGCCTTATCTTGATGCTGGACTCAAGGACACTTGTTAAATCTTAAAATACCGTATATTTCGGACGTATTTTATAAGACGCACCGGACCATAAGACGCACCCCAAATTTGGGGTGAAAATTGCAGGAAATTTTTTTTTTATAAGATGGGGGTCCGTCTTATTGTCCGAATTTACAGTATCTTACCTGAGGGCTGGCGGTGGCAGAGCAGGGTCACAGGAGGCATGGTGTCGGCAGAGGTGGGGTGATGCGGTATGGCGTGCACCTGAGCAGGCTCCCTTCCTGCTTAGGTGGGCGACGCCACGGCCTGGTGTCCATGGGGGGGTTGCAGCAGTGGTGTGGTGATGGCAGAGGTGCGGGGATAATGAGCGGTATGGCGTGAGCAGGGTCCCTTCCACAGGTGAGGTGACGCAGGGGCCCGGTATCCAATGTGAGCAGCAGAGCCGGGTTAATTACCAATTTCTTGGTGGCGGCGGCCATCTTTCCAAGACCGCGCATGCGCAGATGGAGTGCTCTGCTTCCTGGGTCTTCAGGAAAATGGCCGCGGAACACCGCGCGTGCGCAGATGGAGATCGCGGCGGCCATTTTCCTGAAGCAGAGTTCGCAGATTTGGTTCTCGGCTTCAGGAAAATGGCCGCCGAGATCTCCATCTGCGCACGCGCGGCCTCCTGCGGGAATTTTCCTGAAGCCCCGAGAAGCAGAGCACTCCATCTGCGCACGCACGGCCTCAGGAAGATGGCCACCACCACCGATAACACCATGATTCACCCGGCTCTGCTGCTTACCGGGCTGCTGCGTCACCTCACCTGTGGAAGGGACCCCGCTCACGCCATACCGCTCACTGCACCTCCTCATCCCCGCACCTCTGCCGCCGCCGCACCTCTGCTGCCGCCACACCAAGCCTGTATTCCAACTATAAGATGCACCCCCCCCATTTTCCCCCCTTTTTTGGGGGGGAAAAAGTGTGTGTCTTATAGTCAGAAAAATACGGTAGGTTACATGCCTCGGGTATAAAGAGACTCAGAGACAGAGAGATAGAGAGCGGCACAGCCGGACGCTCTGAAAAACACCCAATGTACGAGAGACAAGACTGCATCCAAGCCATCATGGCACCATCACGAGGGATATGGATCTATCATTCTATAGGAAACAACCTAGGGGTTTTCGGCTCTGGTTGGAAGGATAGAGATCTGCTCCATTGACCATCGCTGAACCATGGATATGTTTGGAGAAAGCCAGGATGTGGACCCGCTGGTCACCTGGCTCCATGGAGATGTTTGGATATGCGAGGTGGTTACTCTCATGGCAACTGGCTTTGGGCCTTGTATGGATTGAATGGACTGTTATCGGTCATATTCCTACGCTTGTCGTTACCTCCTCTCTGTGTGTTTATCGCAGGTGGAATAGTGACCCTGGAAGCTCTGACATAACATCTACCATTATTCTGGTGAGTCAGCGGTAGGGTGAGACTCTGTAATGTGCACCATCTTGTGTACTGTGCTGGGACTGTTCTATGTGTTATCTGCCTGAGTAATATCCCACCACTGCCACCAAATGTGGAGACTCGGAGGATCACTTGGAGGAAGAGACTCTGTAATGTGCACCATCGTGGGGTATTGGCTGGGACTGTTCTGTTTGCTATTGTCTGTTGGTGGTTCAATAAAGTATTGCCACACTGTTTTACCTTCACCCTGTGTTTTCTGAGTAGCGTTCTGCCCGCGTTAACGGGAGAGCGGGCGTTAGGCGGTATGATCCCTTGTCCATGTGGTTCTGGCTAGCGGACCGGGGTGCCCCCCAACCCCCCGTTTCCCAACATATATCCTTAATACAACAAGGGCAGGAGGGTGAATAATGCCTTAATACACTGCAGTAGATTGTGAATATAACGTCAGTACAACCACAATAAAATAGTGTGACTATAACTTTAATACATCAAATGCAAGAGGGTGAGTACAAGCTTCATAAAACAAGTGCAGAAGGGTGAATAAATGAATAAATATACATATATTTAATATCAATAAGACAAGTGCAGGTGGGAGAATTTAACCATAGTATGAAAACTGCAAAGGGTGGGTGTGAACATGCTATTAATACAATGATCCTGAACAGTCATTCTGTGATGACAGAGTCCTTTTAATACATTAACTGCAGGAGGGTGAATATCGCTTTACATGTGCTGAAGGTTGCGAATATAACCTTAGTACAAGCATAACAGAACGGTGTGAATATAACCTTAATGCATAAAGTGCAAGAGGGTGAATACAATCTTAATACAATAAGTGCGGAGGGTGAATGTTACCTTAATACACTTGCAGGAACGAGTGAATACAAAATTGATACAAAAAGGGCAGGAAGTCCTGGGATCCAGAGCTGCTAGGTTAAGTTGATGTTTCTAGAAATGGCCTGATCTGTTTGCATGCTGCGCACACGCTGCGTACACTGTGCCGCTTCTCACTGCGCCGCCTGTTACATGGAGGAAGCTTGCGATCACCAGGACTTTTTATTTATCTTGTGGCTCTCTAGAATCACAGATTTGGTGTTCTCCTGACAGATAAAGTTCATGGTGCAGATTTCCTCCATGTCACAAGTACTGCAGGGACAAGTTTAGACACTGGATTATGTTGCAGCGTCCTGGGAGCAGCCTACAAACAGCACCCCGTGTCTCAGCTTCCTGGACCCCAGTGTGAATAACGTCGAGCTCTGCACAGTGTTCATGGAGGTGGGCACCGTGCGATCACTGCTGTAGAACATTTTGGTTATGTTGCACCAGCCGGCGCAAGCCGCACGGTCACATGCTACAGATTAATGTGTGGCTGTTCCCACAGCAGAAGGGCAATGTGGGTCTGTCCAACGGGTCGGCCTGAAATGTTTCATCATCTTCATCTCTGTTTTTCATCTAGGAATGGATTTCCGGAGAATCGACGTACAGCAGAATATTCAGAACATCAGACATCTCCAAGCGTCAAAATACTCCAAAATGCAAAGCTATTCACCGCTGCGCCAGAAGCTTCCAGGTGCCATGAACACTGCTCCAAGGGCCAGGCACGCTGCTCCAGGGTCCATGCACGCTTCTCCTAGGGCCATGCACGCTGCTCCGAGGGCCATGTATCCTGCTCCGGTGGCCATGCACGCTGCTCCAGGGGCCATGCATGCTTCTCCGAGGGCCATGCACGCTGCTCCGAGGGCCTTGTATCCTGCTCCGGTGGCCATGCACGCTTCTCCAAGGGCCATGCACGCTTCTCCGAGGGCCATGCACGCTTCTCCAGGGGCCATGCACGCTTCTCCGAGGGCCATGCACGCTGCTCCAAGGGCCTTGCTTGCTGCTCCAGGAGACCTTAACATCATTGGTATTTCTGTATCAAAGCTCGGAAACCAAAGACTGGATGACTGCGTCCATCAAAAAGCATCTATCCCACAGGATGGCAGTGGCAGCGGTAATTTGACTTGGGCACACACTGGCAGATGGAGACTGAAGCCCGTTGCAGTAAATAATGCCCCCATCATCTGCAACTACTCCAGACCATTACATATAACCCTCCATGGCCATCCGCTCATCTCCTGCAGCGCCCGGGCACAACACTTTGTTCGCCAATTTGGAAGGGCGCTCGCTCTGGGGGAGTCTGAGTCCTGGTGGAATTATCGATTCACCCCATATACAATTCTGTCCAGAAATCCTGGAAAACCGCGCAGTCTGTCTGATGGCATCACCGATGGAGGAAACTCCTTGTGTATGAAGCCGCGCCAGACAGATATTTCCACCCAGATCCGCAGCCCATGTGACAATATTTCCAGAAGGAAAGACTCCCATCATCCAGGTCTTAACGACTCCAATGACAGAGGGGGAAGACCAAGGAATACAGTGAGGAAGGAGAGGAGAGATCCCCCAGGGTCAATGTCCTGTCTATCCTGCCGGTCCGCATCATGTCCTCAGAACCATGGCCGTCACCCCATACTACAGAGCAGGAGGAGATTTCCATCCTTGTGCCGCTGCTCCCAAAATTGTACAACCCAGGACAGTAGACCTGACGCAAGCTGGTAGCCACAATGGTGGCCCATCCACTGCCAGGCACAATCAGGACCTCGCTCATCTTTGCTGCATAACACTTGGTGTAAGATGATGTAAAGCGATTGTCTGTCATGCAAGTGACTCCTAGTGTGATCCACAAGGCAGATCCAGAGATAACGCTGGACGAAGTGGGCCACAGCGATAAAGGGTCCAGTGTGGGCAGTGTGAGACCCAGAACCCTAGCCAATCATGACAATATCACCACGTAAACACCCCGATAACAAGAAGGCAGCGCCACAAGAGTTTACAGAAATCGAGAAACTCTCATTTAGTCATTGTTGGGGGTTCATGATTGGCCCTTCTGACCCTCTTAGATTCTGGCTCATGGTCGATCCCTCTGACCCTCTCGGCCTCTGAGTCATGGTTGGCCCATCTAATTCTCTCGGCCTCATGATCGGCTCCTGTGAGCCCTCACCTTTGTAGGTATATTTGGGCATTGTGACAATCTTGCTCACTGACTTAGGGTACTGTCACACAGTGCAACTTTCCAACGATCACGACCAGCGATACGACCTGGCCGTGATCGTTGGAAAGTCGTTGTGTGGTCGCTGGGGAGCTGTCACACAGACCGCTCTCCAGCGACCAACGATGCCGAAGGCCCCGGGTAACCAGGGTAAACATTGGGTTACTAAGCGCAGGGCCGCGCTTAGTAACCCGATGTTTACCCTGGTTACCGTCGTAAATGTAAAAAAAAAAAAACACTACATACTCACATTCCGGTGTCCTTCAGGTCCCTTGCCGTCCGCTTCCCGCACTGACTGAGTGCCGCCGTAAAGTGAAAGCAGATCACAGCGGTGACGTCACCGCTGTGCTCTGCTCCGGCCGGCAGTCAGTCAGAGCGGGAAGCAGACGGCAAGGGACCTGAAGGACACCGGAATGTGAGTATGTACGGTTTGTTTTTTTTTTACTTTTACGCTGGTAACCAGGGTAAACATCGGGTTACTAAGCGCGGCCCTGCGCTTAGTAACCCGATGTTTACCCTGGTTACAAGCGAACGCATTGCTGGATCACTGTCACACACAACGATCCAGCTATGACAGTGGGAGATCCAGCGACGAAATAAAGTTCCAAACGATCTGCTACGACGTACGATTCTCAGCAGGGTCCCTGATCGCTGCTGCGTGTCAGACACAGCGATATCGTATGGATATCGCTAGAACGTCACGGATCGTACCGTCGTAGCGATAAAAATGTCACTGTGAGACGGTACCCTTATGATAGGCACTTCATGACCCCCTCACCCTTCATTTCACGATTGGCCCATGTTACATAGTTACATAGTTATTAAGGTTGAAGGAAGACTGTAAGTCCATCTAGTTCAACCCATAGCCTAACCTAACATGCCCTAACATGTTGATCCAGAGGAAGGCAAAAAAAAACCATGTGGCAAAGAGTAACTCCACTATGGGGAAAAAAATTCCTTCCCGACCCCACATACGGCAATCAGACTAGTTCCCTGGATCAACGCCTTATCAAGGAATCTAGTGTATATACCCTGTAACATTATACTTTTCCAGAAAGGCATCCAGTCCCCTCTTAAATGTAAGTAATGAATCACTCATTACAACATCATACGGCAGAGAGTTCCATAGTCTCACTGCTCTTACAGTAAAGAATCCGCGTCTGTTATTATGCTTAAACCTTCTTTCCTCCAGACGTAGAGGATGCCCCCTTGTCCCTGTCTCAGGTCTATGATTAAAAAGATCATCAGAAAGGTCTCTGTACTGTCCCCTCATATATTTATACATTAACATAACATCACCCCTTAGTCTTCGTTTTTCCAAACTAAATAGCCCCAAGTGTAATAACCTATCTTGGTATTGCAGACCCCCCAGTCCTCTAATAACCTTGGTCGCTCTTCTCTGCACCCGCTCCAGTTCAGCTATGTCTTTCTTATACACCGGAGACCAGAACTGTGCACAGTATTCTAAGTGTGGTCGAACTAGTGACTTGTATAGAGGTAAAATTATGTTCTCCTCATGAGCATCTATGCCTCTTTTACTGCATCCCATTATTTTATTTGCCTTTGTAGCAGCTGCCTGACACTGGCCACTGAATATGGGTTTGTCATCCACCCATACACCCAGGTCTTTTTCATTGACGGTTTTGCCCAGAGTTTTAGAATTAAGCACATAGTTATACATCTTATTACTTCTACCCAAGTGCATGACCTTACATTTATCCCCATTAAAGCTCATTTGCCATTTATCAGCCCAAGCTTCTAGTTTACATAAATCATCCTGTAATATAAAATTGTCCTCCCCTGTATTGATTACCCTGCAGAGTTTAGTGTCATCTGCAAATATTGAAATTCTACTCTGAATGCCCCCTACAAGGTCATTAATAAATATGTTAAAAAGAAGAGGGCCCAATACTGACCCCTGTGGTACCCCACTACTAACCGTGACCCAGTCCGAGTGTGCTCCATTAATAACCACCCTTTGTTTCCTATCCCTGAGCCAGCTCTCAACCCACTTACACATATTTTCCCCTATCCCCATTATTCTCATTTTATGCATCAACCTTTTGTGTGGCACCGTATCAAAAGCTTTTGAAAAGTCCATATACACTACATCTACTGGGTTCCCTTGGTCCAGTCCGGAACTTACCTCTTCATAGAAGCTGATCAGATTAGTTTGACATGAACGGTCCCTAGTAAACCCGTGCTGATACTGGGTCATGAGGTTATTCCTCTTCAGATACTCCAGTATAGCATCCCTTAGAATGCCCTCCAGGATTTTACCCACAGTAGAGGTTAAGCTTACTGGCCTATAATTACCGAGTTCAGTTTTTGCCCCTTTTTTGAATATTGGCACCACATTTGCTATACGCCAGTCCTGTGGTACAGACCCTGTTATTATGGACTCTTTAAAGATTAAAAATAATGGTCTATCAATGACTGTACTTAGTTCCTGCAGTACTCGGGGGTGGATCCCATCCGGGCCCGGAGATTTGTCAATTTTAGTTATTTTTAGACGCCGCTGTACTTCCTGCTGGGTTAAGCAGGTGACATTTAATGGGGAATTTTTATCACTAGTCATATTGGCTGCCATGGGATTTTCTTTTGTAAATACTGATGAAAAAGTCATTTAGCATATTGGCTTTTTCCTCATCCTCATCCACCATTTCACCCAGACTATTTTTAAGGGGGCCAACACTGTCATTTTTTAGTTTCTTACTATTTATATAGTTAAAGAATATTTTGGGATTATTTTTACTCTCTCTAGCAATGAGTCTCTCTGTCTCAATCTTTGCTGCTTTGATTTGCTTTTTACAGAATGTATTTAATTTTCTGTATTTATTTAGTGCCTCCTCACTACCTACTTCCTTTAATTCTCTAAATGCTTTCTTTTTGTCCCTTATTGCGCCCCTTACAGCTCTATTTAGCCATATTGGTTTCCTCCTATTTCTAGTATGTTTATTCCCATACGGTATATACTGTGCACAGGTCCTATCCAGGATGCTAATAAACGTCTCCCATTTTCTTTGTGTATTTTTGTGTCTCAGGATATCGTCCCAGTTAATTGCACCAAGATCTACTCTCATCCGTTGGAAATTTGCCCTCCTGAAGTTTAGTGTCCTTGTCACCCCCCTTCTACCCATCTTATTAAAGGTTACATGAAAACTTATTATTTTGTGATCACTATTCCCCAAGTGACCCCCAACCCTTATATTTGATATGCGGTCTGGCCTGTTGGTTAATATTAGGTCTAGCAGTGCCCCCCTCCTTGTTGGGTCCTGAACCAGTTGTCAGAGGTAATTGTCTCTCATAGTTGTCAGACCCCGATCACCTTTGCTGGAACTGCAGGTTTCTGTTCCCCAATCTATTTCAGGGTAGTTGAAGTCCCCCATAATAATGGCTTCTCCTTGAGTCGCTGCTTCATCTATTTGCTTTACGAGGATATTCTCCATTGCTTCCATTATTTTTGGAGATTTATAACAAACCCCTATCAGTAATTTATTATTTTTTCCCCCTCCCCTTATCTCCACCCACAGAGACTCTACATTTTCATTAAATTCACCTATATTATCACGCAGGATGGGTTTTAAGGAAGATTTTACATACAGACACACCCCTCCCCCTCGCTTATCTGTACGGTCATTTCTGAACAGGCTATAGCCCTGCAAGTTAACAGCCCAGTCATGGCTCTCATCCAGCCACGTCTCAGATATCCCCACCATGTCATAATTATGCTCCAACAACATTAGTTCTAATTCGTCCATGTTGTTGGCGAGGCTTCTGGCATTAGTATACATGCACTTGATGTTACTCTCTGTACCTCTATTCTTTCTTAGGCTAGGTTCACATTGCGTTAGTGGGTGATCGCTAACGGACAGCGTTGCACGGCGAAAATGTCGCAATTAACGCCGTGCAACGGGTCCGTTAGCGCACCCATTGACAGCAATGTAAATTTCGCCTGCAGCGCATCACTAGCGCGTGCCTTTTTCGGCTCGCGCTAGTGATGTGCCGTTCTTCTGTGACGCGCCTCGGACGCTGCTTGCAGCGTCCGCGGCGCGCCCGAGGTCCGTTCCCCGCTCTCGCAGATCGGGGATCTGCGAGAGCGGGGACGTTAACGCGACCCCTGAACACGGCCCCTAAATAAACATTGCGTTAGCGCAATCCGCTAGCGCTAGCGCTAAACGGATTGCCCTAACGCAATGTGAACCTAGCCTTAATTTACTAACTGTTCTAACCCCACCCCCCATGCCACCGCCACCCCCAACTTCCATATTTGTGCCCAGGTCTCTATCTGCACTATCTTCCCCTCCTATAAAATGAATACCCTCCCCCCCATTCCCTAGTTTAAACACTCCTCCAACCTTCTAACCATTTTCTCCCCCAGCACAGCTGCCCCTTCCCCATTGAGGTGCAGCCCGTCCCTAGCGTAGAGCTTGTAGCCAACTGAGAAGTGACACCTCACTCTGTAGTTCATGATTGGCTCCTATGACTCCATCACCTTGTGCCTCAAAATCGTCTTCTTTGACCTCACCCCTTGATTCAGAATCAGTCCCTGCAACCTATTCACCATGCAGAAAGAAGGTATATTCAGCTCACCCTTTAGATGAATTTCCTTACGAGTCCAGGAAATCTTGAGCTTGGATTCACGTCTCTGCCTGACGCCTAGAGATGCACATGTGGAAAAAAGGGGATCCAGCTCCAAGAGATAGAATCACTTAACTTTAATAGTATTCATTTCAAATAGAAATAGGCTATAAGACATACAAAAACCGGATATACCGGAAGGAGAGGGCCTGAGTAAACTGAGACTAAGAGCCTTGTGTGTTGGAAACACGTACAGTTTACACAGGTGCTCTCCTTCCGGTATATCCGATTTTTGTATGTCTTACAGCCTATTTCTAATTTAAATGTATACTATTAAAGTTAAGAGATTTTATCTCTTGGAGCTGGATCCCCTTTTTTCCACATGCGCAACCTATTCACCATCAATCTCACAATCCGCCCTTGTGATGTCTCACCCTCTGGCTCAGGATTGTCACCATATGACCCCCTCACCCTGTAGCATATAGTTGCCCCCTTTGTTCCTCTCACCCCTTGATTCACAATTAGCCCCTGGACCCATCACCTTCTGTCTATACAATAGGAATCCACAAACCCCAAGTCTCTATTTGAAGCCCCAGCTTCAGCTGATTGACCCATATGAGGCGAAGTTTTGGGTTAAATCCCCAGGAGGGTGTACAATACACCAAAGGAGATTAGTCACTTATGATGGATTGTAAGATTCTTTGGTCTCGGCTCGGGCCTCCTGATTACATTGTGGCCATACTAAATGGAATTATGGCATAAGTGGGGTCACATGTAGACATCATTATGAGAACGGCCCCCGAGCCCGACCCTTGACCCACTGTCCAGCAGAGGAGGGCTCCATTCCTAGAATTACTGACACCTACATGTCGCTGGCTTTGCAGTAATTGTCCTTACAAGGTCTTTGAAGGAACTGGGGCATCTCCTAAGACCATTCAGTTGGTGGAAGTTTCAGTTATCTTCAATGTGACAGTAAATGGGACCTATGTCTCCAGTGGATGAGGTCCACAGAACCCTCACCTGGTGGCCTCCATACTGTCCATTATTTCACAGTTTTACCCTGGAAGATGAACGCTATAATGTTGTCTCTATTGGGCCAAGTGATGATGGCCAGGCCAGAAAAGACTCGTAGAACTTGAGAGACTTCTCATGTAACAGCAACTTTTCCTCCAGAAGACTGGGTCTGAAACCGTGTTCATTCTGATCTTTGAGGTCCAAGTATCTGCCATACAAAAAATTCATGAAAGCACCCCATCTCCTGGGTTCATGTGTACATGTGCTCCTCCCAAAACTCATGTGTACATGTGCTACCCTCTATGCTCATGTCCTCTACCCAATCTCATGCATACATGTGCTCCTCCCGCACTAATGCGCACATGTCCTCCTCCTGGGCTCATGCACACATGTCCTTCTTCTGGGCCTTTGCACACATGCACTCTTCTCGGGCTCATGCATACATACACTCCTCTTGAGCTCAAGAGTACATGGACTCTTCTCAAGCATACATGCGCTCCTCTCAGACTCATGCGTACATATATTCCTCTCGGGCTCCTTCTTACATGCACTCTTTTCTTGCTCTTCTGTATATGAGCTCCACTAGTGCTCATGCATACACACACTCCTCTAGTGCTCATGCGTACATACACTCCTGTAGTGCTCATGCCTACATACACTCCCTAATACTCATGCGTACATACACTCTAGTGCTCATGCGTACATACACTCCTCTAGTGCTAATGCGTACATACACTCCCTAGTGCTCAGATGTACATACAATCCCTAGTGCTCATGCTTACATACACTTCCTAGTGCTCATGCGCACACACTCCTCACGGTCTCATGTGAACATGTGCTCCTCCTATGCTCACGCATACTTGCACTCCTCCCTTGCTCATGTGTAAATGTGCTCCACTAGTGCTCATGCGTACATACACTCCTCTAGTGCTCATGTGTACTTACACTCCTCTAGTGCTCATGCATACACACACTCCCTAGTGCTCATGCACACACACTCTATTGCTCATGAGCAAATACCCTCATCTAGTGCTCATGTGTACATACACTCCCTAATGCTCATGCGTACATACATTCCTCTAGTGCTCATGCATACATACACTCCCTAGTGCTCATGGGTACACACAAACCGCGCGGTCACATGCATACATGTGCTCCTCCTATGCTCATGCATACTTAGACTCCTCCCTTGCTCATGTGTAAATGTGCTCCTCTAGTACTCATGTGCAAATGTGCTTCTTTAGTGCTCATGCGTACACATACTCCTCTAGTGCTCATGCATACATACACTTCCTAATGCTCATGTGTACACATTTTTTCAGTGGTCATGCGTACATACACTCCTCTAGTGTTCATGCATACATGCACTATAGTGCTCATGCGTACATACACTCCTCTAGTGATCGTGAATACACACACTCCCTAGTGCTCATGCGTACATACACTCCCTAATGCGCATGCATACATACATTCCTCTAGTGCTCATACATACACACAAACTGCGCGGTCTCATACGTACAAGTGCTCCTCCTATGCTCATGCATGCATACACTCCTCCCTTGATCTTGTGTAAATATTCTCCGCTAGTGCTCATGCGTACATACACTCCTATAGTGCTCATGCATACATACACTCTGGTGCTCATGCACACATACACTCCTTGCGGTCTCATGCGTACATGTGCTCCTCCTATGCTCATGCATACTTACACTCCTCCCTTGCTCATGTGCAAATGTGCTCCTCTGGTACTCGTGTAAATATGCTCCACTATACATACATTCTAATGCTCATGCACACTCCCTAGTGCTCATGCGTACACACTCCCTAGTGCTCATATGTACATAAACTCTTGCTAGACTCATGAGAACATGTGCTCTTCTAGTGCTCATGCGTACATACACTCCCTAGTACTCTTACGTACATACACTGCTGCTAGGCTCGTGCATACATGCACTCCTCCTAGCCATGAATAATGCTGTGGCCACCTAGACTCATGTAAAATTCTGTAGGAGTCTAAGACAGAAGTGGCCAATTCTATCAATGTATAGATGTGGACTCATTGGAGCCATCCATAGATTTGGTCCTCTGCATTCATGACTCTTTGGGGCCCCTAGGATTAAATAGGATCGTGTTGCAACGATTTACACCACAACCCAGGCTAGGATCCCAACAGGACCTTCTGGCCTTCTGTGTATGTGAAGGACTATGCAGAATTTACCAAGGACTAGAGACTGGGAGCAGGATATGGTCCCCGGTGACCACATCAGGTGACGCTTTATATCACAATATGGAGAAAACAGACAGGTAAAAAGGAAACCGCCGGGCACTACAGTCTCCCTCCCAGAAATGCCCATGATACACACAAGGGTCATCCATACTCATGGCTGTCGTCATTGTCAGTGGTGCTCTGTCCCTATAAAAGAAATCTCAGACAGTCCAAATGGTCGAAGAGAAGCCGGCACTGACCACGGCATCAACAAACCGTCTGTAGGCCTGAAGAAGACACCAAGCAGCCAAAGCCGACAACTGCTGAGGCTAAAACTCTCACACCTGGTATTTACTGTTATGGAATAAAAGAGAAGGTTCTCCCTGATGTGGTGATGGCCGACATCTGCACCTCAGACATGGAGGACACCAAGAGCAAGAAAAGAAGGGAGCAAAGTCTGCTGAGGAGCAGAGCTCTGCAGCCATTACCTGGGAGACACCTGCACCTCAGACATGGAGGACACCAAGAGGAAGAGAAGAAGGGAACAAAGTCTGCTGAGGAGCTGAGCTCTGCCGCCATTACCTGGGAGACACCTGCCAGAAAGCCAAGGAATTCAGGAGCATCACGGAGGCCAAGAGGAAGAAGAAGCGCTCCAAGTGCCCGGAGGACAAGTCACCTGGAAACCAGTCTCCTGCGAAACATCAGAAAGATCAGAGGAGATGACATCACCGCCCTCCAGATATCAGTTATATTATACAGCGGTGACATCACCGCTCCCCAGGTCTCAGTTATATTATACAGCAGTGACAGCACCGCTCTCCAGATGTCAGTTATATTATACAGCAGTGACATCACCGCTCCCCAGATATCAGTTATATTATACAGCGGTGACATCACTACTCCCCAGATATCAGTTATTTTATACAGCAGTGACATCACCGCTCTCCAGATCTCAGTTATATTATACAGCGGTGACATCACCACTCCCCAGATATCAGTTATATTATACAGCGGTGACATCACCGCTCCCCAGATATCAGTTATATTATACAGCGGTGACGTCACCGCTCCCCGGATATCAGTTATATTATACAGCAGTGACATCACCGCTCCCCAGATCTCAGTTATATTATACAGCAGTGACGTCACCGCTCCCCGGATATCAGTTATATTATACAGCAGTGACATCACAGCTCCCCAGATATCAGTTATATTATACAGCAGTGACATCACCGCTCCCCAGATATCAGTTATATTATACAGCAGTGACATCACCGCTCTCCAGATATCAGTTATATTATACAGCAGTGACATCACCGCTCTCCAGATATCATTTATATTATACAGCAGTGACATGACCGCTCCCCAGATATCAGTTATATTATACAGCTGTGACATCACCGCTCTCCAGATATCAGTTATATTATACAGCAGTGACATCACCGCTCCCCAGATATCAGTTATATTATACAGCAGTGACATCACCGCTCCCCAGATATCAGTTATATTATACAGCAGTGACATCACCGCTCCCCAGATATCAGTTATATTATACAGCAGTGATGTCACAATAATGTGTGAAATGTAATATCATTTTGTAGCTTTGCCTGTTAGCACCCACGCTGTGGACTAAAACCCTCCTTCTTTGTGTGTTTCTGCTTGCTGGAATGTGTGTGTGTGTGGAAGAGGTTTTATTGCTTCTAGCTGCAAATTCAAGGTTCTGAGCAACTTACTCATTCCCCCCCACCAAAAGAATTTTTACAACCGCTGTAGCTGCAATAGACAATTGTACCAGCTAAAACTGGTCTAGGCCTCCCAAAATCCATGAGGGTCTTTGTTCTAATATGATAAGATATTGGGTCACCGATTTAGGCTAGGAAAATAATAAGTCCATGTTGCGAATCCCCATTGGCGGATCTGTCAGCCACTATAAGCATGAGCCTCTAACCCCAACAGGTACAAAGTACGGATTTCTCCGGAACTGTGTCCCAACATGCTCTGGAGCGGATATACGAGCATTATAAAAATTTGTGCTAAATTTGGTTAGTCTGAGGAGAGGGGAGGGTCTGGGGAAACCAACCCTTTTAGTGATGTCACCAGGCTGAGCTATAAGTTTTCTGCAAGGCACCCAGGAGTTAGTCTTACCTGAGGAGCTCTTACTGCCAGCCCTGATGAACTGGGATATTTGGAGCTTCACCCACTAGCCTGGTTTTGCCTGAAATGATCTAAACACATGTAAGTGCTAATTTCTCATTTAACCCCGGTTATTTTATAATTACTTTGTACATATTTCCAATTGTCTCTTATTGTAACATCCTTGTAATATTTTTATAAACACTGCCTGTTCTTTTACGGAGTAAAATATTTAAAATACTAGCTTCGTTCTTCCTGCTCTAAAACGTACCCTAAGTCTTCTGAAGGGAATTACGCTACTGTTTTGGGTTAGCTTCGGACTCTTTTAATTGGAGCTGATGGCGGCATACCTTGTTCTGTGCCTTTGGGAGTCGTTGTAGCGATGGTGGCCTTGATAATTATTGTTCCTGCCTGAGTGGGAGTAGTAATATCGCCTCGCTGCAGCGTGCCCCATAGCCAGTACATAGCAGGCAGCCTTTCTGGTGACTAATTACCAAGGGTGCAGTACCTAATCTGACCTGAGGGTAAGGGGGCGCCAGAGAGCTGCAAGTTCTCAAGTAGAACTGTAAAGTGAGATATACACAAATCCCTGCAGTTCGTGGTATACTGTAGAGCAGTGGGATAACTAAAATAAGCCCCTACTGTGGATCGATAGGTCAATAACCTTGTGTATGTTTTCATCACATTGTAGCAGTGGAGGGATAACTAAGATAAGCCCCCCTGCACATATGATAGCCGTCTGTTGGCCTATGGTCACCTCGATCCGTGACGTAGGGGTGACGGTCACGGTGTGAATCGTGACATATTGGTGGCAGCGGTGGGATCTTAGAGCATTAGTAATTTGGTTTGAGCAATCATTCCTCTCACTAAAAACTTGCAAAGTTCTTGCAATGACTCTGCGCAAATAAGTTTGGAGAACGAACTCAGTGTTTATTAGTCCTGAGACAATTGTGTATACTGGTAATTATCCCCTTCCCTTCTCTTTGTTTTTCTGTCCTATCTTTTATTTGGCAACCATGACTGCAATGGGAGAAGATTGGTATAAGCAGCTTAAAAAAAGAAGCTCCCATTGCCCTGTGCAGGGTGTGGCGGATCGACGCTATGAACAAAAACAAAGGCCAACTGGTCGTGGCTCTGGTGCAATGGGAAACCGGCCAGAGCCCAGTGGGCGCAGAACCTGGCCCAAGCAGAGGGGTGCTGCAGCAGAGGTCCAACCACTGAATGCCGGCCCCAGTAGCAATCCAGGCGAATTGGACCCCTACCTGCTGGCGGCTTTGGAAGAATTCCCCACTGACGACCATGATGGACATCTGCAGCTTATTCAGCAATACCGGCAGGAGGCCCAGCGAGCCGAGCGAGAGGCCCAGGCCCAACGAGCTGAGTGCCAAGCGCAGTGAGAATATGAACTGAAGATGCTCCGGCAGGGGGGGATGCCCTACACCTCCCGGAGCCCAACAGCGCTCAGATACTGAAGCCCCGGCCCAATCACTTTCCTGTTATGGAAAAGAACGGGGACTTGGACACTTTTCTGCGGGCCTTTGAGAAAGCCTGCCAGACAGTACCAGCTGCCTACAGAAGAATGGGCATGATACCTGACACCAGGGCTGAGAGGCAAAGTCCTGGAGGCGTTTGCTGCCCTCACTCAAGAACAAGATGGTGACTATGAGGCCATCAAGCAGGCCCTGATAGCCAAGTACCAGCTTACAGCCGAGGTGTACCGTAGAAAGTTCCGGAACCTCCAACGTGGCCCACACGACAGTTACAGCGATGTGGCACATGGACTGGGGACCCACTTTGACCAGTGGACCCAAGGACTGTCAGTGACCACCTTTGCACAGCTGCGAGACCTGATGATCAAAGACCAGTTCTTACATCTTTGCCCAGCTGAGGTGCGACAGTTCGTGATGGACAGAGAACCCAAAGACGTGACGAAAGCAGCGCAGATTGCCAATGCCTATGAGGCTAACCGTAGATTGGAAGTGCGGAAGCCAGTCACCACCAGCTGGAGAGGGGGTAAGCCTGCAACCAACGCCAGTACCTCTGCTAGCCAACACTCCAGAAGTCCTGTCCCCATGACGAACAGCACCAGACCTACCACCGAACCTCGCCAGTGTTTCTTCTGCAAGCGTACTGGTCATATCAGTCCCCACTGTCCAGACAAGCCGAAGAACCCCCCCAGCCAGGGCCTAATGCAGCAGTTCTTTTGGAGGGTGGGGTGGCTGGGAGGGTGTGTGACAACGTACAGCACGTCACCGTGGGAGGCCATGTTGCTACAGGCCTCAAGGACACCAGGGCTGAACGGATCCCTCATCCGACCCGAACTGGCGGCCCCTGAAGAAATCATTCAGGGGAAAACCCTAACTGTCACTGGGATTGGGGGCATCAGCTGTCCCTTGCCAATGGCCCGGGTTTATATTGATTGGGGTGCCGGGAGCAGGGTGAAGGAAGTGGGGCTGTCTGATAATTTGCCCACTGTTTTGTTGGGGACTGATTTGGGGAGGATGGTTGAATACTATGTTCCTGACACCCCTCCCCAATCTGCTAATAAGGGTAACGTTAACCCTGATGATGATGATGGGAAATCGCATGTGTTACCTGACCATGCTTTATCCAGTAATGATGCATCTGATAACCATTTTTTCCCTAGGACTGATGGTGAAAATGTTGTACCTGTGCCAACTGAACCTGATAACCATTTTTCTACAAAGGTTAATGTGTCCATAGGTACAGGAATGCTCAGCCCCGTCGCTCTGCGGAGTGAGACGGCTGAGGAACCCCAAGCAGGGGCAAGTGTCGGTGCTACAGGAAATGGGGAGATGCATGGGAACCGTGAGGAAGGTGATGCCATGAAAGTGACCAGTGTCACTGAGGAAGGTAACTGGCCTGTAAGTAGCACTGCCCCTGGAGTGTTGGGGGTGGATGGGGAAGTAGTACCCATAGCAGCGCCGGCTGATGGGTCTGTAGAAATCCCCGGGGAGACAGCCTACTTAGCTGCTGTCACCCGCAGTCAGAGTGCCCGGAACGCAGATAACGGTCTGCCTTCCGGACCCTCCTCAGTCATCATTGTCACTGAACCAGAGGTTGGCCCAGAGAAGGTCCCAGAGGGTTCCCATGGGGAAGCGACTCTGACGTCGCTTCTGGCTTCCCCTGCTCTGCACGCAGATGCGAGCCTAGAGAGTTTGAGACAACTCACCGAGACGCCCACCTCCGTGACTGATAAGGAGAGGGTGTTCTGAGAACGAGGAAGGTTGTACCGGAAGACAGTATCCGGAAAATCGCAGAACGAGTGGTTGAGGGAAAGACAGCTGGTCGTCCCGCAGCAATTCAGGGGTTAGTTGTTACGGATTGCCCATGAGATCCCACTAGCTGGACACTTGAGGATCAGCAAAACAAAGGCCCGGCTGTCTCAACACTTCTATTGGCCTAAGATGGGACAGATGTGTCCAACTACTGCTGCTCCTGTACCACCTGTCAAAGAGAGGGGAAGGTGGGGCCTGCTCTTAAGGCTCCCGTGATCCCTTTGCCGGTGATAGAGGAGCCTTTCCAGAGGATCGCGGTGGACATTGTGGGCTCGCTGGCCGTCCCCAGCAGCTCTGGAAAGCAATACATCCTTACTGTGGTAGACTACGCTACCAGGTACCCAGAGGCAGTAGCTCTGTCGTCAACTAGGGCAGATAAGGTGGAGGATGCCCTGTTGGCTATCTTTGCACGTGTAGGATTTCCCAGGGAGATGCTTTACCGATCAAGGGACCCAATTCATGTCTCACCTAATGTAGGCTCTCTGTAAGAGAATGCATGTGAAGCACCTGGTATCGAGTGCGTATCACCCACAGACCAATGGCTTGTGTGAGCGCTTCAATGGTACCCTCAAACATGCTACACATGCTGGTTGAGACCCAAGGGCGTGACTGGGAGCGATACCTTCCACACCTGCTATTCGCTTACCAAGAGGTTCCGCAGGCCTCGACGGGGTTCTCCCCCTTCAAGCACCTGTACAGCAGGCGAGTCCGGGGACCCCTTGGGTTGGTAAGAGAATCGTGGGAAGAGGAGCCGAACCCTTCTGAAGTGTCCATAGTGGATTATGTCATGCGCTTCTGTGACAAGATGCAGACCTTGATCCAGTTGGTGCATGACAACATGATGCAGGCTCAGGCTGATCAGAAGCACTGGTACGACCAGAACGCCTGGGAGCAGACCTACCACGTGGGTCAAAAGGTGTGGGTGCTGGTCCCCTTGCCAAAGGATAAGATTCAGGCAGCCTGGGAAGGCCCATACGTCGTACACCTACAGCTCAACCCGGTCACCTATGTGGTCACGCTTGACCACTCACGGGGTAGGCGAAAGGCCTTTCACGTCAACATGATGTGATGAGCCAACATGATGAAGGCTCATCACCAACGTGAACCTTTTGTCCTACCGGTCTGCAGCCTGCCCAAAGACGGGGAGGAAGACACCCTCCTGGACATGCTGGCCTAAGCCAAAGCCGGTGAGTCCATCGAAGACGTGGATGTAAGCGCCTCACTAACCGAACCCCAGCAGTCGCAGTTGCGGACCAAACTGGAACCCTTCTTGGCCATGTTCTCCAACCGACCTGGAAGGACTGAGTTAGCAGTCCACGAGGTGGACACCGGGAATCATGCCCCACTACGGCAAACACCCTATCGAATCTCCGATCAGGTGCAGCAGGTTATGCGCCAGGAGATCGATGAGACGGTCAAAGAGCGTGTGGGCCTCACCTGTAGTTCTCGTGCCCAAGAAGGAACGGACCACCCGGTTCTCGTGGACTACAGGGGGCTCAACGCCATCACAGCCTCTGACGCGCACCCAATGCCGGGCATCGAGGAGCTGATTGAGAGATTAGCTGGCGCAGATTACCTAACCATAATGGATCTGAGTTGAGGATCCTGGCAGATTCCCCTGAGCCACGAGGCGCAGGAAAAGTCCACCTTTATCACACCCTTAGGACTGTACGAGTCCACGGTCATGCCCTTCAGCATGAAGAATGCCCCTGCCACTTTCCAGCAGATGGTCAACCTCCTGCTTCAGGGACTGGAGAAGTACGCCGTGGCGTACTTGGATGACATTGCCATCTTCAGTTCCTCCTGGGAGGAACACCTGCAGCATCTCGAGGAGGTGCTCAGGCGAATTCACCAAGCTGGACTATCAATCCGGGAAAGTGCCAGATGGGCATGAGTGAGGTCCACTACCTGGAGCACCAGGTAGGCGGGGCACCCTAAAGCCAGAGCCTGAAAAAGTGAGAGCGATTATGAACTGACCCACTCCCAGGACCAAGAAACAGGAGATGTCCTTCCTGGGCACTGCAGGGTACTATAGGCGCTTCGTATAGCACTATAATAGCCTGGCAAAACCTTTGACGGACCTCACCAGGAAGAAGCTACCCTACATCGTCAACTGGACTGATGGCTGTGAGGGGGCCTTCCAGGCATTGAAAACAGCACTGTGCAACGCCCCTGTGTTGAAAGCAGTCGACAGCAGTCCACCATTCTTGGTACAGACCGACGCCAGCGAGTTTGGCCTTGGTGCTGAGCTCAGCTAGGTTGACTTGGAGGACCAAGAGCACCCCGTGTTATACCTGAGCCAGAAACTTCTGCCAAGGGAAGTGGCCTACTCCACCATCGAGAAGGAGTGCCTGGCCATAGTCTGGGCCCTGCAGCGCTTGCAGCCCTACTTGTACGGTCGCACCTTCACTATGGTGACCGACCACAACCCTCTGCGCTGGCTAAACGCCATGTGTTTAACCAACAGAAGGTTGCTACGCTGGAGCCTTGCCCTTCAGCAGTTTGACTTCACCATTGAACACAAAACAGGCAGGGAGCATGGCAATGCAAATGTACTGTCCCACCGGGGTGAACCTGTTGAGGTGCACATGGAGGAGCACCGAGCGGTCCTTCCTCCGTAGTGCAGACCAAAACGGGGAGGTGTCACGATAATGTATGAAATGTAATATGATTTTGTAGCTTTGCCTGTTAGCACCCATACTGTGGGCTAAAACCCCCCTTCTCTGTGTGCTTCTGCTTGCTGGAATGTGTGTGTTTGGAAGAGGTTTTATTGCTTCTAGCTGCAAATTCCAGGTTCTGAGCAACTTACTCATTCCCCCCACAAAAAGAATTTTTATGACCGCTGTAACTGCAATAGACAATTGTACCAGCTAAAACTGGTCTAGGCCTCCCAAAATCCATGAGGGTCTTTGTTCTAATATGATAAGATATTGGGTCACTGATTTAGGCTAGGAAAATAATAAGTAAATGTTGCAAATCTCCATCGGCGGATCTGTCAGCCACTGTAAGCATGAGCCTCTAACCCCAACAGGTACAAAGTATGGATTTCTCCGGAACTGTGTCCCAACTAGCCCGAATTTGGTACCAATAGAAAGCCAATTGGAAAATAAGAATGAGGGGTGTGCTGTGATTCTGACATATTCTGGAGCGGAGATACGAGCATTATAAAAATTTGTGTTAAATTTGGTAAGTCTGAGGAGAGGGGATGGTCTGGGGAAACCAACCCTTTTAGTGATGTCACCAGGCTGAGCTATAAGTTTTCGGCAAGGCACCCAGCAGTTCGTCTTACCTGAGGAGCTCTTACTGCCAGCCCTGATAAACTGGGATATTTGGAGCTCCGCCCACTAGCCTGGTTTTGCCTGAAATGATCTGAACACATGTAAGTGCTAATTTCTCATTTAACCCTGGTTATTTTATAATTACTTTGAACATATTTCCAATTGTCTCTTATTGTAACATCCTTGTAATATTTTTATAAACACTGCCTGTTCTTTTACAGAGTAAAATATTTAAAATACTAGCTTCGTTCTTCCTGCTCTAAAACGTACCTGAAGTCTTCTGAAGAGAATTACGCTACTGTTTTGGGTTAGCTTCGGACCCGTTTAATCGAAGCTGGTGGCAGCATACCTTGTTCTGTGCCTTTGGGAGTCATTGTAGCGACAGCGGCATTGATAATTATTGCTCCTGCCGGAGTGGGAGTAGTTATATTGCCTTGCTGCAGCGTGCCCAATAGCCAGTGCATAGCAGGCAGCCTTTCTGGCGACTAATTACCCTAGGTGCAGTACCTAATCTGACCTGAGGGTAAAGGGGCGCAAGAGAGCTGCAAGTTCTCAAGTAGAACTGTAAAGTGGGATATACACAAATCCCTGCAGTTCGTGGTATACTGTAGAGCAGTGGGATAACTAAAATAAGCCCCTGCTGTAGATCGATAGGTCAATAACCTTGCGTGTGTTTTCATCACATTGTTAGCAGTGGAGGGATAACTAAGATAAGCCCCCCTCCACATGTGATAGCCGCCTGTTGGCCCAAAGTCACCCCGATCCATGACGTAGGTGTGACGGTCACGGTGTGAATCGTGGCAAGTGACATCACTGCTCTCCAGATCTGTTATATTATACAGCAGTGACATCACCGCTCCCCAGATATCAGTTATATTACACAGCAGTGACATCACCGCTCCCCAGATATCAGTTATATTATACAGCGGTGACATCACCGCTCCCCAGATATCAGTTATATTATACAGCAGTGACATCACCGCTCCCCAGACATCAGTTATATTATACAGCAATGACATCACCGCTCCCCAGATATCAGTTATATTATACAGCGGTGACATCACCGCTCCCCAGATATCAGTTATATTATACAGCAGTGACATCACAGCTCCCCAGATATCAGTTATATTATACAGCAGTGACATCACCGCTCCCCAGATATCAGTTATATTATACAGCAGTGACATCACCGCTCCTCAGATATCAGTTATATTATACAGCAGTGACATCACCGCTCCCCAGATATCAGTTATATTATACAGCGGTGACATCACTGCTCTCCAGATCTGTTATATTATACAGCAGTGACATCACCGCTCTCCAGATATCAGTTATATTATACAGCAGTGACATCACCGCTCCCCAGATATCAGTTATAATATACAGCAGTGACATCACCGCTCCCCAGATATCTGTTATATTATACAGCAGTGACATCACCGCTCCCCAGATATCAGTTATATTATACAGCAGTGACATCACCGCTCCCCAGATCTCAGTTATAATATACAGCAGTGACATCACCGCTCCCCAGATATCAGTTATATTATACAGCGGTGACATCACCGGTCTCCAGATATCAGTTATATTATACAGCAGTGACATCACCGCTCCCCAGATATCAGTTATATTATACAGCGGTGACATCACCGCTCCCCAGATATCAGTTATATTATACAGCAGTGACATCACCGCTCCCCAGATATCAGTTATATTATACAGCAGTGACATCACCGCTCCCCAGATATCAGTTATATTATACAGCAGTGACATCACCGCTCCCCAGATATCAGTTATATTATACAGCAGTGACATCACCGCTCCCCAGATATCTGTTATATTATACAGCAGTGACATCACCGCTCCCCAGATATCAGTTATATTATACAGCAGTGACATCACCGCTCCCCATATATCAGTTATATTATACAGCAGTGACATCACCGCTCCCCAGATATCAGTTATATTATACAGCGGTGACATCACCGCTCCCCATATATCAGTTATATTATACAGCAGTGACATCACCGCTCCCCAGATCTCAGTTATAATATACAGCAGTGACATCACCGCTCCCCAGATATCTGTTATATTATACAGCAGTGACATCACCGCTCCCCAGATATCAGTTATATTATACAGCAGTGACATCACCGCTCCCCATATATCAGTTATATTATACAGCAGTGACATCACCGCTCCCCAGATATCAGTTATATTATACAGCGGTGACATCACCGCTCCCCATATATCAGTTATATTATACAGCGGTGACATCACCGCTCCCCAGATCTCAGTTATAATATACAGCAGTGACATCACCGCTCCCCAGATATCTGTTATATTATACAGCAGTGACATCACCGCTCTCCAGATATCAGTTATATTATACAGCAGTGACATCACCGCTCTCCAGATATCAGTTATATTATACAGCAGTGACATCACCGCTCCCCAGATATCAGTTATATTATACAGCAGTGACATCACCGCTCCCCAGATATCAGTTATATTATACAGCAGTGACATCACCGCTCCCCAGATATCAGTTATATTATACAGCAGTGACATCACCGCTCCCCAGATATCAGTTATATTATACAGCACTGACATCACCGCTCCCCAGATATCAGTTATATTATACAGCAGTGACATCACCGCTCCCCAGATATCAGTTATATTATACAGCAGTGACATCACCGCTCCCCAGATATCAGTTATATTATACAGCGGTGACATCACCGCTCCCCATATATCAGTTATATTATACAGCGGTGACATCACCGCTCCCCAGATCTCAGTTATAATATACAGCAGTGACATCACCGCTCCCCAGATATCTGTTATATTATACAGCAGTGACATCACCGCTCTCCAGATATCAGTTATATTATACAGCAGTGACATCACCGCTCTCCAGATATCAGTTATATTATACAGCAGTGACATCACCGCTCCCCAGATATCAGTTATATTATACAGCAGTGACATCACCGCTCCCCAGATCTCAGTTATATTATACAGCAGTGACATCACCGCTCCCCAGATATCAGTTATATTATACAGCAGTGACATCACCGCTCCCCAGATATCAGTTATATTATACAGCGGTGACATCACCACTCCCCAGATATCAGTTATATTATACAGCGGTGACATCACCGCTCCCCATATATCAGTTATATTATACAGCAGTGACATCACCGCTCTCCAGATCTCAGTTATATTATACAGCGGTGACATCACCACTCCCCAGATATCAGTTATATTATACAGCGGTGACATCACCGCTCCCCAGATATCAGTTATATTATACAGCAGTGACATCACCGCTCCCCATATATCAGTTATATTATACAGCAGTGACATCACCGCTCCCCAGATATCAGTTATATTATACAGCGGTGACATCACCGCTCCCCATATATCAGTTATATTATACAGCAGTGACATCACCGCTCCCCAGATCTCAGTTATATTATACAGCAGTGACATCACCGCTCCCCAGACATCAGTTATATTATACAGCAATGACATCACCGCTCCCCAGATATCAGTTATATTATACAGCAGTGACATCACCGCTCCCCAGATATCAGTTATATTATACAGCAGTCACATCACCGCTCCCCAGATATCAGTTATATTATACAGCGGTGACATCACTGCTCTCCAGATCTGTTATATTATACAGCAGTGACATCACCGCTCTCCAGATATCAGTTATATTATACAGCAGTGACATCACCGCTCCCCAGATATCAGTTATATTATACAGCAATGACATCACCGCTCCCCAGATATCAGTTATATTATACAGCAGTGACATCACCGCTCCCCAGATATCAGTTATATTATACAGCGGTGACATCACTGCTCTCCAGATCTGTTATATTATACAGCAGTGACATCACCGCTCCCCAGATATCAGTTATATTATACAGCAGTGACATCACCGCTCCCCAGATATCAGTTATATTATACAGCAGTGACATCACCGCTCCCCAGATATCAGTTATATTATACAGCAGTGACATCACCGCTCCCCAGATATCAGTTATATTATACAGCAGTGACATCACCGCTCCCCAGATATCAGTTATATTATACAGCAGTGACATCACCGCTCCCCAGATATCAGTTATATTATACAGCAGTGACATCACCGCTCCCCAGATATCAGTTATATTATACAGCAGTGACATCACCGCTCCCCAGATATCAGTTATATTATACAGCAGTGACATCACCGCTCCCCAGACATCAGTTATATTATACAGCAGTGACATCACCGCTCCCCAGATATCAGTTATATTATACAGCAGTGACATCACCGCTCCCCAGACATCAGTTATATTATACAGCAATGACATCACCGCTCCCCAGATATCAGTTATATTATACAGCAGTGACATCACCGCTCCCCAGATATCAGTTATATTATACAGCGGTGACATCACTGCTCTCCAGATCTGTTATATTATACAGCAGTGACATCACCGCTCTCCAGATATCAGTTATATTATACAGCAGTGACATCACCGCTCCCCAGATATCAGTTATATTATACAGCAGTGACATCACCGCTCCCCAGATATCAGTTATATTATACAGCAGTGACATCACCGCTCCCCAGATATCAGTTATATTATACAGCAGTGACATCACCGCTCCCCAGATATCAGTTATATTATACAGCAGTGACATCACCGCTCCCCAGATATCAGTTATATTATACAGCAGTGACATCACCGCTCCCCAGATCTCAGTTATATTATACAGCGGTGACATCACCGCTCCCCAGATATCAGTTATATTATACAGCGGTGACATCACCGCTCCCCAGATATCAGTTATATTATACAGCGGTGACATCACCGCTCCCCAGATATCAGTTATATTATACAGCGGTGACATCACCGCTCCCCAGATATCAGTTATATTATACAGCGGTGACATCTCCGCTCCCCAGATATCAGTTATATTATACAGCAGTGACGTCACCGCTCCCCAGATATCAGTTATATTATACAGCAGTGACATCACCGCTCTCCAGATATCAGTTATATTATACAGCAGTGACATCACCGCTCCCCAGATATCAGTTATATTATACAGCAGTGACATCACCGCTCCCCAGATATCAGTTATATTATACAGCAGTGACATCACCGCTCCCCAGATATCAGTTATATTATACAGCAGTGACATCACCGCTCCCCAGATATCAGTTATATTATACAGCAGTGACATCACCGCTCCCCAGATATCAGTTATATTATACAGCAGTGACATCACCGCTCCCCAGATATCAGTTATATTATACAGCAGTGACATCACCGCTCCCCAGATATCAGTTATATTATACAGCAGTGACATCACCGCTCCCCAGATATCAGTTATATTATACAGCAGTGACATCACCGCTCCCCAGATATCAGTTATATTATACAGCGGTGACATCACCGCTCCCCAGATATCAGTTATATTATACAGCAGTGACATCACCGCTCCCCAGATATCAGTTATATTATACAGCAGTGACATCACCGCTCCCCAGATATCAGTTATATTATACAGCGGTGACATCACCGCTCCCCAGATATCAGTTATATTATACAGCGGTGACATCACCGCTCCCCAGATATCAGTTATATTATACAGCGGTGACATCACCGCTCCCCAGATATCAGTTATATTATACAGCGGTGACATTACCGCTCCCCAGATATCAGTTATATTATACAGCAGTGACATCACCGCTCCCCAGATATCAGTTATATTATACAGCAGTGACATCACCGCTCCCCAGATATCAGTTATATTATACAGCAGTGACATCACCGCTCCCCAGATATCAGTTATATTATACAGCAGTGACATCACCGCTCCCCAGATATCAGTTATATTATACAGCAGTGACATCACCGCTCCCCAGATATCAGTTATATTATACAGCAATGACATCACCGCTCCCCAGATATCAGTTATATTATACAGCGGTGACATCACCGCTCCCCAGATATCAGTTATATTATACAGCAGTGACATCACCGCTCTCCAGATATCAGTTATATTATACAGCAGTGACATCACCGCTCCCCAGATCTCAGTTATATTATACAGCAGTGACATCACCGCTCCCCAGATATCAGTTATATTATACAGCGGTGACATCACCGCTCCCCAGATATCAGTTATATTATACAGCAGTGACATCACCGCTCCCCAGATATCAGTTATATTATACAGCAGTGACATCACCGCTCCCCAGATATCAGTTATATTATACAGCAGTGACATCACCGCTCTCCAGATATCAGTTATATTATACAGCAGTGACATCACCGCTCCCCAGATCTCAGTTATATTATACAGCAGTGACATCACCGCTCCCCAGATCTCAGTTATATTATACAGCGGTGACATCACCGCTCCCCAGATATCAGTTATATTATACAGCAGTGACATCACCGCTCTCCAGATATCAGTTATATTATACAGCAGTGACATCACCGCTCCCCAGATCTCAGTTATATTATACAGCGGTGACATCACCACTCCCCAGATATCAGTTATATTATACAGCGGTGACATCACCGCTCCCCAGATATCAGTTATATTATACAGCAGTGACATCACCGCTCCCCAGATATCAGTTATATTATACAGCAGTGACATCACCGCTCCCCAGATATCAGTTATATTATACAGCGGTGACATCACCGCTCCCCAGATATCAGTTATATTATACAGCGGTGACATCACCGCTCCCCAGATATCAGTTATATTATACAGCAGTGACATCACCGCTCCCCAGATATCAGTTATATCATACAGCGGTGACATCACCGCTCCCCAGATATCAGTTATATTATACAGCGGTGACATCACCGCTCTCCAGATATCAGTTATATTATACAGCAGTGACATCACCGCTCTCCAGATATCAGTTATATTATACAGCGGTGACATCACCGCTCCCCAGATATCAGTTATATTATACAGCGGTGACATCACCGCTCTCCAGATATCAGTTATATTATACAGCGGTGACATCACCGCTCTCCAGATATCAGTTATATTATACAGCGGTGACATCACCGCTCCCCAGATATCAGTTATATTATACAGCGGTGACATCACCGCTCCCCAGATATCAGCTATATTATACAGCAGTGACATGACCGCTCCCCAGATATCAGTTATATTATACAGCAGTGACATCACCGCTCCCCAGATCTCAGTTATATTATACAGCAGTGACATCACCGCTCCCCAGATCTCAGTTATATTATACAGCGGTGACATCACCGCTCCCCAGATATCAGTTATATTATACAGCGGTGACATCACCGCTCCCCAGATATCAGTTATATTATACAGCAGTGACATCTCCGCTCCCCAGATATCAGTTATATTATACAGCGGTGACATCACCGCTCCCCAGATATCAGTTATATTATACAGCGGTGACATCACCGCTCCCCAGATATCAGTTATATTATACAGCAGTGACATCACCGCTCCCCAGATATCAGTTATATTATACAGCAGTGACATCACCGCTCCCCAGATATCAGTTATATTATACAGCAGTGACATCACCGCTCCCCAGATATCAGTTATATTATACAGCAGTGACATCACCGCTCCCCAGATATCAGTTATATTATACAGCAGTGACATCACCGCTCCCCAGATATCAGTTATATTATACAGCAGTGACATCACCGCTCCCCAGATATCAGTTATATTATACAGCAGTGACATCACCGCTCCCCAGATATCAGTTATATTATACAGCAGTGACATCACCGCTCCCCAGATATCAGTTATATTATACAGCGGTGACATCACCGCTCCCCAGATATCAGTTATATTATACAGCGGTGACATCACCGCTCCCCAGATATCAGTTATATTATACAGCAGTGACATCACCACTCCCCAGATCTCAGTTATAATATACAGCAGTGACATCACCGCTCCCCAGATATCAGTTATATTATACAGCAGTGACATCACCGCTCTCCAGATATCAGTTATATTATACAGCGGTGACATCACCGCTCCCCAGATATCAGTTATATTATACAGCGGTGACATCACCGCTCCCCAGATATCAGTTATATTATACAGCGGTGACATCACCGCTCCCCAGATATCAGTTATATTATACAGCAGTGACATCACCGCTCTCCAGATATCAGTTATATTATACAGCGGTGACATCACCGCTCCCCAGATATCAGTTATATTATACAGCAGTGACATCACCGCTCCCCAGATATCAGTTATATTATACAGCGGTGACATCACCGCTCCCCAGATATCAGTTATATTATACAGCAGTGACATCACCGCTCTCCAGATATCAGTTATATTATACAGCAGTGACATCACCGCTCCCCAGATATCAGTTATATTATACAGCAATGACATCACCGCTCCCCAGATATCAGTTATATTATACAGCAGTGACATCACCGCTCCCCAGATATCAGTTATATTATACAGCAGTGACATCACCGCTCCCCAGATATCAGTTATATTATACAGCGGTGACATCACCGCTCCCCAGATATCAGTTATATTATACAGCAGTGACATCACCGCTCCCCAGATATCAGTTATATTATACAGCAGTGACATCACCGCTCTCCAGATATCAGTTATATTATACAGCAGTGACATCACCGCTCCCCAGATCTCAGTTATATTATACAGCGGTGACATCACCACTCCCCAGATATCAGTTATATTATACAGCGGTGACATCACCGCTCCCCAGATCTCAGTTATATTATACAGCAGTGACATCACCGCTCCCCAGATATCAGTTATATTATACAGCAGTGACATCACCGCTCCCCAGATCTCAGTTATATTATACAGCAGTGACATCACCGCTCCCCAGATCTCAGTTATATTATACAGCAGTGACATCACCGCTCCCCAGATCTCAGTTATATTATACAGCAGTGACATCACCGCTCCCCAGATATCAGTTATATTATACAGCAGTGACATCACCGCTCCCCAGATATCAGTTATATTATACAGCGGTGACATCACCGCTCCCCAGATCTCAGTTATATTATACAGCGGTGACATCACCGCTCCCCAGATATCTGTTATATTATACAGCAGTGACATCACCGCTCCCCAGATCTCAGTTATATTATACAGCAGTGACATCACCGCTCCCCAGATCTCAGTTATATTATACAGCAGTGACATCACCGCTCCCCAGATATCAGTTATATTATACAGCAGTGACATCACCGCTCCCCAGATCTCAGTTATATTATACAGCAGTGACATCACCGCTCCCCAGATATCAGTTATATTATACAGCGGTGACATCACCGCTCCCCAGATATCAGTTATATTATACAGCGGTGACATCACCGCTCCCCAGATATCAGTTATATTATACAGCGGTGACATCACCGCTCCCCAGATATCAGTTATATTATACAGCAGTGACATCACCGCTCCCCAGATATCAGTTATATTATACAGCGGTGACATCACCGCTCCCCAGATATCAGTTATATTATACAGCAGTGACATCACCGCTCTCCAGATATCAGTTATATTATACAGCAGTGACATCACCGCTCCCCAGATATCAGTTATATTATACAGCAGTGACATCGCCGCTCTCCAGATATCAGTTATATTATACAGCGGTGACATCGCCGCTCTCCAGATATCAGTTATATTATACAGCAGTGACATCACCGCTCCCCAGATATCAGTTATATTATACAGCAGTGACATCACCGCTCCCCAGATATCAGTTATATTATACAGCGGTGACATCACCGCTCCCCAGATATCAGTTATAT
The DNA here is from genome assembly GCF_051348905.1 of Ranitomeya variabilis. Classification (NCBI taxonomy): domain Eukaryota; kingdom Metazoa; phylum Chordata; class Amphibia; order Anura; family Dendrobatidae; genus Ranitomeya; species Ranitomeya variabilis. The sequence continues at coordinate 689,665,077 of NC_135236.1, read as the reverse complement.
TATACAGCAGTGACATCACCGCTCCCCGGATATCAGTTATATTATACAGCAGTGACATCACCGCTCCCCAGATATCAGTTATATTATACAGCGGTGACATCACCGCTCCCCAGATATCAGTTATATTATACAGCGGTGACATCACCGCTCCCCAGATATCTGTTATATTATACAGCAGTGACATCACCGCTCCCCAGATCTCAGTTATATTATACAGCAGTGACATCACCGCTCCCCAGATCTCAGTTATATTATACAGCAGTGACATCACCGCTCCCCAGATATCAGTTATATTATACAGCAGTGACATCACCGCTCCCCAGATCTCAGTTATATTATACAACAGTGACATCACCACTCCCCAGATATCAGTTATATTATACAGCAGTGACATCACCGCTCCCCAGATATCAGTTATATTATACAGCAATGACATCACCGCTCCCCAGATATCAGTTATATTATACAGCAGTGACATCACCGCTCCCCAGATATCAGTTATATTATACAGCAGTGACATCACCGCTCCCCAGATATCAGTTATATTATACAGCAGTGACATCACCGCTCCCCAGATATCAGTTATATTATACAGCAGTGACATCACCGCTCCCCAGATATCAGTTATATTATACAGCGGTGACATCACCGCTCCCCAGATATCAGTTATATTATACAGCAGTGACATCACCGCTCCCCAGATATCAGTTATATTATACAGCAATGACATCACCGCTCCCCAGATATCAGTTATATTATACAGCGGTGACATCACCGCTCCCCAGATATCAGTTATATTATACAGCAGTGACATCACCGCTCCCCAGATATCAGTTATATTATACAGCGGTGACATCACCGCTCCCCAGATATCAGTTATATTATACAGCGGTGACATCACCGCTCCCCAGATATCAGTTATATTATACAGCAGTGACATCACCGCTCCCCAGATATCAGTTATATTATACAGCAGTGACATCACCGCTCCCCAGATATCCATTATATTATACAGCAGTGACATCACCGCTCTCCAGATATCAGTTATATTATACAGCAGTGACATCACCGCTCCCCAGATATCAGTTATATTATACAGCAGTGACATCACCGCTCCCCAGATATCAGTTATATTATACAGCAGTGACATCACCGCTCCCCAGATCTCAGTTATATTATACAGCAGTGACATCACCGCTCCCCAGATATCAGTTATATTATACAGCAGTGACATCACCGCTCCCCAGATATCAGTTATATTATACAGCAGTGACATCACCGCTCTCCAGATATCAGTTATATTATACAGCAGTGACATCACCGCTCCCCAGATATCAGTTATATTATACAGCAGTGACATCACCGCTCCCCAGATATCAGTTATATTATACAGCAGTGACATCACCGCTCCCCAGATCTCAGTTATATTATACAGCAGTGACATCACCGCTCCCCAGACATCAGTTATATTATACAGCAATGACATCACCGCTCCCCAGACATCAGTTATATTATACAGCGGTGACATCACCGCTCCCCAGATATCAGTTATATTATACAGCAGTGACATCACCGCTCCCCAGATATCAGTTATATTATACAGCGGTGACATCACTGCTCTCCAGATATCAGTTATATTATACAGCAGTGACATCACCGCTCCCCAGATATCAGTTATATTATACAGCAGTGACATCACCGCTCCCCAGATATCAGTTATATTATACAGCAGTGACATCACCGCTCCCCAGATATCAGTTATATTATACAGCAGTGACATCACCGCTCCCCAGATATCAGTTATATTATACAGCAGTGACATCACCGCTCCCCAGATATCAGTTATATTATACAGCAGTGACATCACCGCTCCCCAGATATCAGTTATATTATACAGCAGTGACATCACCGCTCCCCAGATATCTATTATATTATACAGCGGTGACATCACCGCTCCCCAGATATCAGTTATATTATACAGCAGTGACATCACCGCTCTCCAGATATCCGTTATATTATACAGCGGTGACATCACCGCTCCCCAGATATCAGTTATATTATACAGCGGTGACATCACCGCTCCCCAGATATCAGTTATATTATACAGCAGTGACATCACCGCTCCCCAGATATCAGTTATATTATACAGCAGTGACATCACCGCTCCCCAGATCTCAGTTATATTATACAGCAGTGACATCACCGCTCTCCAGATATCAGTTATATTATACAGCAGTGACATCACCGCTCCCCAGATATCAGTTATATTATACAGCGGTGACATCACTGCTCTCCAGATCTGTTATATTATACAGCAGTGACATCACCGCTCCCCAGATATCAGTTATATTATACAGCAGTGACATCACCGCTCCCCAGATCTCAGTTATAATATACAGCAGTGACATCACCGCTCCCCAGATATCAGTTATATTATACAGCAGTGACATCACCGCTCCCCAGATATCAGTTATAATATACAGCAGTGACATCACCGCTCTCCAGATATCAGTTATATTATACAGCGGTGACATCACCGCTCCCCAGATATCAGTTATAATATACAGCAGTGACATCACCGCTCCCCAGATATCAGTTATAATATACAGCAGTGACATCACCGCTCTCCAGATCTCAGTTATATTATACAGCAGTGACATCACCGCTCCCCAGATATCAGTTATATTATACAGCAGTGACATCACCGCTCCCCAGATCTCAGTTATATTATACAGCGGTGACATCACCGCTCCCCAGATATCAGTTATATTATACAGCAGTGACATCACCGCTCTCCAGATATCAGTTATATTATACAGCAGTGACATCACCGCTCCCCAGATATCAGTTATAATATACAGCAGTGACATCACCGCTCCCCAGATATCAGTTATATTATACAGCAGTGACATCACCGCTCCCCAGATCTCAGTTATAATATACAGCAGTGACATCACCGCTCCCCAGATATCAGTTATATTATACAGCAGTGACATCACCGCTTCCCAGATATCAGTTATATTATACAGCGGTGACATCACCGCTCTCCAGATATCAGTTATATTATACAGCGGTGACATCACCGCTCCCCAGATATCAGTTATATTATACAGCGGTGACATCACCGCTCCCCAGATATCAGTTATATTACACAGCGGTGACATCACCGCTCCCCAGATATCAGTTATATTATACAGCAGTGACATCACCGCTCCCCAGATATCAGTTATATTATACAGCAGTGACATCACCGCTCTCCAGATATCAGTTATGTTATACAGCAGTGACATCACCGCTCTCCAGATATCAGTTATATTATACAGCAGTGACATCACCGCTCCCCGTATATCAGTTATATTATACAGCGGTGACATCACCGCTCCCCAGATATCAGTTATATTATACAGCGGTGACATCACCGCTCCCCAGATATCAGTTATATTATACAGCGGTGACATCACCGCTCCCCAGATCTCAGTTATATTATACAGCAGTGACATCACCGCTCCCCAGATCTCAGTTATATTATACAGCAGTGACATCACCGCTCCCCAGATCTCAGTTATATTATACAGCAGTGACATCACCGCTCCCCAGATATCAGTTATATTATACAGCAGTGACATCACCGCTCCCCAGATATCAGTTATATTATACAGCAGTGACATCACCGCTCCCCAGATATCAGTTATATTATACAGCGGTGACATCACCGCTCCCCAGATATCAGTTATATTATACAGCAGTGACATCACCGCTCCCCAGATATCAGTTATATTATACAGCAGTGACATCACCGCTCCCCAGATATCAGTTATATTATACAGCAGTGACATCACCGCTCCCCAGATATCAGTTATATTATACAGCGGTGACATCACCGCTCCCCAGACATCAGTTATAATATACAGCAGTGACATCACCGCTCCCCAGATATCTGTTATATTATACAGCAGTGACATCACCGCTCCCCAGATCTCAGTTATAATATACAGCAGTGACATCACCGCTCCCCAGATATCAGTTATATTATACAGCAGTGACATCACCGCTCCCCAGATATCAGTTATATTATACAGCAGTGACATCACCACTCCCCAGATATCAGTTATATTATACAGCGGTGACATCACCGCTCCCCAGATATCAGTTATATTATACAGCAGTGACATCACCGCTCCCCAGATCTCAGTTATATTATACAGCAGTGACATCACCGCTCCCCAGATATCAGTTATATTATACAGCAGTGACATCACCGCTCCCCAGATATCAGTTATATTATACAGCAGTGACATCACCGCTCCCCAGATATCAGTTATATTATACAGCAGTGACATCACCGCTCCCCAGATATCAGTTATATTATACAGCGGTGACATCACCGCTCCCCAGATATCAGTTATATTATACAGCGGTGACATCACCGCTCCCCAGATATCAGTTATATTATACAGCAGTGACATCACCGCTCCCCAGATCTCAGTTATATTATACAGCAGTGACATCACCGCTCCCCAGATATCAGTTATATTATACAGCAGTGACATCACCGCTCCCCAGATATCAGTTATATTATACAGCAGTGACATCACCGCTCCCCAGATATCAGTTATATTATACAGCAGTGACATCACCGCTCCCCAGATATCAGTTATATTATACAGCAGTGACATCACTGCTCTCCAGATATCAGTTATATTATACAGCAGTGACATTTGCCGCTTAGTTCTGGATACAAACCTTCTGATGCTGAGAATGTAACCTGAGTGAGTAAAGCTCCTAAGAAGCAGCCGATTGTCTGGAATAGCGTCATCACTGCCATACAGAGACCTCGGATCTGGCTGGGAGCCAGGCAGAATGTAATTAAAGAACCTGCGGATAGTGAAGTTGTGGTCAGTGGTCCTATGCACATCTCATTTTCACCAATCTTTTTGTTTGCTCTATTGCTCCGCCCACGAGGAGCCGCACTAATTTCTGATAACTGTGTATCATGTTTCAGGGACTTGATCTGTATGACCTCAGTGTTCCTGCGTTGGGCCGGAGCTGCCGGTGTTGCTGATCTCATTATTTGCAGCACACAATATTAGGGCCTTTCTTTCTCATGATTTGCGCATTTACAGACCAGTGAGACCTCCATTTGGGGACGGCTTCTAACCAGTGCAGCCTCCGCAGTGTGGTGTACCAAGTGTCTGAATTATTCCCAGTATATCACATAAAGGTAAAGTTACATCACAGCTCCCCGAAATCTACCGCAAATCAAACACTTCAAGTAAATGCTGATCAAAACCACAAAACAAGGTAATAATTAAATGTGAATTAAGAAAAAAGCCGCCAAGAACCTGTGACCGGTGATGGGCGGCCAGGAGTCAGGTCCTGCCCCGATGGCTCCCTGAAATGGGGCGGGAGCTACGGCCGTCCGGCAAGCAGAAGACACAGCTGAAATATTTAATAAGGAACTAATAAGACATTGAAGCTTTGCAATTGTAGAACGTCTGACAGTGCAGTGCGTGACTCTACAGGCCACGTGTGACCACCACCTCCCATCCAGGGACCCAGAACCAGACATGATGAGGACCCCTGGACATTACTACAGCCAGGATGGCCTTAAAGAGCTTGGAAGGAGCTGGATGCAGTCTTAGGAGACCTCTGGGTGTTACACGCGTCTCCCTGTATATCAGCAGCTTTGCAGCTCTACTTTTACGGCAAATTGATTTGTTTCAAGTCTAATTTTTTACTTGAAGCAAACCCCTCCTAAAATAATTCACTTATGTAAATCCCCTACCCTGTGGCTCTTCCCTTCACTTATTTATGTCCCTCCTATTTTTATGGCCTCTCTCCTCTGTTTATTTGCCCTCCCCTCAACCCTTCCCTATGTGGCTCCTCTTTTTACCTGTATCTACTCCTCATTTTCATGTGGCTCCTCCTTCTTCCTGTGTGGCTTCTCCTTTCTGTGGGGCTCCTCCTTCTTCCTGTGTAACTGCTCCTCTCTTTCCTGTCTCCTCCTCCTTACTGTGGCTCTACCTCCTCTTTCTTATGCTTTTATCCTTTCTTGTGTAGCTACTCCCCCTTTCTGTGGGTCCTCCTCTCTCCTGTGGCCCTTCTTCCTTCCTGTATCTCCTCCTCCATATTTCTGTGTCTCCCCTTTTCTCATGTGGCTCCTCCACTTGGTATCTCCTCTTTCCTGTGTGGCTTCTCCTTGTGTGTCGCCTCCTCTTTCCTCAGTGGCTCCCCCTACTTCCTGTGTGGCTAATCCTTCTTCCTGAGTGGCTATTCCTCCTTACTGCTGTTGCTCCTTCTTCCTCCTCCTCCTTACTCAATGGCTTCACCACCTTCCTGTGTGGTTCCTTCTCCATATTCTTGTTGCTTCTCCCTCTAACTTTCTCATCCTCCCTGTTGCTCCTCCTTTTCCTTGTAGTTGCAGCTCCGTTTTCCTATGTCTCTTCCTCATTCCTGTTTCCTCCTCCTTACTGTGACTCCTCCTTTCCGTGGATCTCCCTTCTTCCCGTGTGACTCATCCTCTGTATTTCTGTCTCCTCTTTCTTCCTGTCTCCTTCCTCTCCCTGTGACTTCTCCTCCTTCTTGTATGGCTCTTCTTCCTCCTTATTGTATCTCCTCCTCTTTCCAACATTGTTCTGGGTCTCCTCCTCCTTCCTGTGGTGTGTCCTCCTCTTTCCTGTTGTAGCACCTGCAGTGACAGCATGGTGTGTGGAGACTGCTGTAGCTGGGAATAAGCAAACATTCAAAGCAGCAGACAATAATGCATTTCCCTGCACTACAACTCTCAGCAGTCTATGCTCCTCCTTATATCTCCTTGTAGATTGTGAGCCCCCGCGGGCAGGGTCCTCTCTCCTCCTGTATCCTCACCCAGCCCTTGTAGATTGTCAGCCCTCGCGGGCAGGGTCCTCTCTCCTCCTGTACCCTCAGCAAGCCCTTTTAGATTGTGAGCCCTCGCGGGCAGGGTCCTCTCTCCTCCTGTACCATCACCCAGCTCTTGTAGATTGTGAGCCCTCGCGGGCAGGGTCCTCTCTCCTCCCATATCCTCACCCAGCCCTTGTAGATTGTGAGCCCCCGCGGGCAGGGTCCTCTCTCCTCCTGTATCCTCACCCATCCCTTGTAGATTGTGAGCCCCCGCGGGCAGGGTCCTCTCTCCTCCTGTATCCTCACCCAGCCCTTCCTTCTTCCCGTGTGACTCATCCTCTGTATTTCTCTGTCTCCTCTTTCTTCCTGTCTCCTTCCTCTCCCTGTGACTTCTCCTCCTTCTTGTATGGCTCTTCTTCCTCCTTATTGTATCTCCTCCTCTTTCCAACATTGTTCTGGGTCTCCTCCTCCTTCCTGTGGTGTGTCCTCTTCTTTCCTGTTGTAGCACCTGCAGTGACAGCATGGTGTGTGGAGACTGCTGTAGCTGGGAATAAGCAAACATTCAAAGTAGCAGACAATAATGCTTCTTTTCTGCATTTCCCTGCACTACAACTCTCAGCAGTCTATGCTCCTCCTTATATCTCCTTGTAGATTGTGAGCCCTCGCTGGCAGGGTCCTCCCTCCTCCTGTATCCTCACCCAGCCCTTGTAGAGTGAGCCCTCGCGGGCAGGGTCCTCTCTCCTCCTGTATCCTCACCCAGCCCTTGTAGAGTGAGCCCTCGCGGGCAGGATCCTCTCTCCTCCTGTATCCTCACCCAGCCCTTGTAGATTGTGAGCCCTCGCGGGCAGGGTCCTCTCTCCTCCTGTACCCTCACCCAGCCCTTGTAGATTGTGAGCCCTCGCGGGCAGGGTCCTCTCTTCTCCCGTATCCTCACCCAGCCCTTGTAGATTGTGTGGCCTCCCGGGCAGGGTCCTCTCTCCTCCTGTATCCTCACCCAGCCCTTGTAGATTGTGAGCCCTCACGGGCAGGGTCCTCTCTCCTCCTGTACCCTCACCCAGCCCTTGTAGATTGTGAGCCCTCGCGGGCAGGGTCCTCTCTCCTCCTGTATCCTCACCCAGCCCTTGTAGATTGTGAGCCCTCGCGGGCAGGGTCCTCTCTCCTCCTGTATCCTCACCCAGCCCTTGTAGATTGTGTGGCCTCACGGGCAGGGTCCTCTCTCCTCCTATATCCTCACCCAGCCCTTATAGATTGTGAGCCCTCACAGGCAAGGTCCTCTCTCCTCCTGTATCCTCACCCAGCCCTTGTAGATTGTGAGCCCCCGCGGGCAGGGTCCTCTCTCCTCCTGTATACTCACCCGGCCCTTGTAGATTGTGAGCCCTCGCAGGCAGGGTCCTCTCTCCTCCTGTATCCTCACCCAGCCCTTGTAGATTGTGAGCCCTCGCGGGCAGGGTCCTCTCTCCTCCTGTACCCTCAGCAAGCCCTTTTAGATTGTGAGCCCTCGCAGGCAGGGTCCTCTCTCCTCCTGTACCATCACCCAGCTCTTGTAGATTGTGAGCCCTCGCGGGCAGGGTCCTCTCTCCTCCTGTATCCTCACCCAGCCCTTGTAGATTGTGAGCCCTCGCTGGCAGGGTCCTCTCTCCTCCCATATCCTCACCCAGCCCTTGTAGACTGTGAGCCTACGCGGGCAGGGTCCTCTCTCCTCCCGTATCCTCACCCAGCCCTTGTAGATTGTGAGCCCTCGCGGGCAGGGTCCTCTCTCCTCCTGTACCCTCAGCAAGCCCTTTTAGATTGTGAGCCCTCGCGGGCAGGGTCCTCTCTCCTCCTGTACCATCACCCAGCTCTTGTAGATTGTGAGCCCTCGCGGGCAGGGTCCTCTCTCCTCCTGTATCCTCACCCAGCCCTTGTAGATTGTGAGCCCTCGCGGGCAGGGTCCTCTCTCCTCCTGTATCCTCACCCAGCCCTTTTAGATTGTGAGCCCTCGCGGGCAGGGTCCTCTCTCCTCCTGTACCATCACCCAGCTCTTGTAGATTGTGAGCCCTCGCGGGCAGGGTCCTCTCTCCTCCTGTACCATCACCCATCCCTTGTAGATTGTGAGCCCTCGCGGGCAGGGTCCTCTCTCCTCCTGTATCCTCACCCAGCCCTTGTAGATTGTGAGCCCTCGCGGGCAGGGTCCTCTCTCCTCCTGTATCTTCACCCAGCCCTTGTAGATTGTGAGCCCTCGCGGGCAGGGTGCTCTCTCCTCCTGTAGCCTCACCCAGCCCTTGTAGATTGTGAGCCTTCGCGGGCAGGGTCCTCTCTCCTCCTGTACCCTCACCCAGCCCTTGTAGATTGTGAGCCCTCGCGGGCAGGGTCCTCTCTCCTCCTGTATCCTCACCCAGCCCTTGTAGATTGTGAGCCCTCACAGGCAAGGTCCTCTCCTCCTGTATCCTCACCCAGCCCTTGTAGATTGTGAGCCCCCGCGGGCAGGGTCCTCTCTCCTCCTGTATCCTCACCCAGCCCTTGTAGATTGTCAGCCCTCGCGGGCAGGGTCCTCTCTCCTCCTGTACCCTCAGCAAGCCCTTTTAGATTGTGAGCCCTCGCGGGCAGGGTCCTCTCTCCTCCTGTACCATCACCCAGCTCTTGTAGATTGTGAGCCCTCGCGGGCAGGGTCCTCTCTCCTCCCATATCCTCACCCAGCCCTTGTAGATTGTGAGCCCCCGCGGGCAGGGTCCTCTCTCCTCCTGTATACTCACCCAGCCCTTCCTTCTTCCCGTGTGACTCATCCTCTGTATTTCTCTGTCTCCTCTTTCTTCCTGTCTCCTTCCTCTCCCTGTGACTTCTTCTCCTTCTTGTATGGCTCTTCTTCCTCCTTATTGTATCTCCTCCTCTTTCCAACATTGTTCTGGGTCTCCTCCTCCTTCCTGTGGTGTGTCCTCCTCTTTCCTGTTGTAGCACCTGCAGTGACAGCATGGTGTGTGGAGACTGCTGTAGCTGGGAATAAGCAAACATTCAAAGTAGCAGACAATAATGCTTCTTTTCTGCATTTCCCTGCACTACAACTCTCAGCAGTCTATGCTCCTCCTTATATCTCCTTGTAGATTGTGAGCCCTCGCTGGCAGGGTCCTCCCTCCTCCTGTATCCTCACCCAGCCCTTGTAGAGTGAGCCCTCGCGGGCAGGGTCCTCTCTCCTCCTGTATCCTCACCCAGCCCTTGTAGATTGTGAGCCCTCGCGGGCAGGGTCCTCTCTCCTCCTGTACCCTCACCCAGCCCTTGTAGATTGTGAGCCCTCGCGGGCAGGGTCCTCTCTTCTCCCGTATCCTCACCCAGCCCTTGTAGATTGTGTGGCCTCCCGGGCAGGGTCCTCTCTCCTCCTGTATCCTCACCCAGCCCTTGTAGATTGTGAGCCCTCACGGGCAGGGTCCTCTCTCCTCCTGTACCCTCACCCAGCCCTTGTAGATTGTGAGCCCTCGCGGGCAGGGTCCTCTCTCCTCCTGTATCCTCACCCAGCCCTTGTAGATTGTGAGCCCTCGCGGGCAGGGTCCTCTCTCCTCCTGTATCCTCACCCAGCCCTTGTAGATTGTGTGGCCTCACGGGCAGGGTCCTCTCTCCTCCTATATCCTCACCCAGCCCTTATAGATTGTGAGCCCTCACAGGCAAGGTCCTCTCTCCTCCTGTATCCTCACCCAGCCCTTGTAGATTGTGAGCCCCCGCGGGCAGGGTCCTCTCTCCTCCTGTATACTCACCCGGCCCTTGTAGATTGTGAGCCCTCGCAGGCAGGGTCCTCTCTCCTCCTGTATCCTCACCCAGCCCTTGTAGATTGTGAGCCCTCGCGGGCAGGGTCCTCTCTCCTCCTGTATCCTCACCCAGCCCTTGTAGATTGTGAGCCCTCGCGGGCAGGGTCCTCTCTCCTCCTGTATCCTCACCCAGCCCTTGTAGATTGTGTGGCCTCACGGGCAGGGTCCTCTCTCCTCCTGTATCCTCACCCAGCCCTTATAGATTGTGAGCCCTCACAGGCAAGGTCCTCTCTCCTCCTGTATCCTCACCCAGCCCTTGTAGATTGTGAGCCCCCGCGGGCAGGGTCCTCTCTCCTCCTGTATACTCACCCGGCCCTTGTAGATTGTGAGCCCTCGCAGGCAGGGTCCTCTCTCCTCCTGTATCCTCACCCAGCCCTTGTAGATTGTGAGCCCTCGCGGGCAGGGTCCTCTCTCCTCCTGTACCCTCAGCAAGCCCTTTTAGATTGTGAGCCCTCGCAGGCAGGGTCCTCTCTCCTCCTGTACCATCACCCAGCTCTTGTAGATTGTGAGCCCTCGCGGGCAGGGTCCTCTCTCCTCCTGTATCCTCACCCAGCCCTTGTAGATTGTGAGCCCTCGCTGGCAGGGTCCTCTCTCCTCCCATATCCTCACCCAGCCCTTGTAGACTGTGAGCCTACGCGGGCAGGGTCCTCTCTCCTCCCGTATCCTCACCCAGCCCTTGTAGATTGTGAGCCCTCGCGGGCAGGGTCCTCTCTCCTCCTGTACCCTCAGCAAGCCCTTTTAGATTGTGAGCCCTCGCGGGCAGGGTCCTCTCTCCTCCTGTACCATCACCCAGCTCTTGTAGATTGTGAGCCCTCGCTGGCAGGGTCCTCTCTCCTCCTGTATCCTCACCCAGCCCTTGTAGACTGTGAGCCTTCGCGGGCAGGGTCCTCTCTCCTCCTGTATCCTCACCCAGCCCTTTTAGATTGTGAGCCCTCGCGGGCAGGGTCCTCTCTCCTCCTGTACCATCACCCAGCTCTTGTAGATTGTGAGCCCTCGCGGGCAGGGTCCTCTCTCCTCCTGTATCCTCACCAATCCCTTGTAGATTGTGAGCCTTCGCGGGCAGGGTCCTCTCTCCTCCTGTATCCTCACCCAGCCCTTGTAGACTGTGAGCCCTTGTAGGCAGGGTCCTCTCTCCTCCTGTATCCTCACCCAGCCCTTGTAGATTGTGAGCCCTCGCTGGCAGGGTCCTCTCTCCTCCCATATCCTCACCCAGCCCTTGTAGACTGTGAGCCTACGCGGGCAGGGTCCTCTCTCCTCCTGTATCCTCACCCAGCCCTTGTAGATTGTGAGCCCTCGTGGGCTGGATCCTCTCTCCTGTATCCTCACCCAGCCCTTGTAGATTGTGAGCCCTCACGGGCAGGGTCCTCTCTCCTCCTGTATCCTCACCTAGCCCTTGTAGACTGTGAGCCCTCGCGGGCAGGGTCCTCTCTCCTCCTGTATCCTCACCTAGCCCTTGTAGATTGTGAGCCTACGCGGGCAGGGTCCTCTCTCCTCCCGTATCCTCACCAAGCCCTTGTAGATTGTGAGCCCTCGCAGGCAGGATCCTCTCTCTTCCTGTACCAGTCATGACTTGTATTGATTAAGATCACTGTATTGTTCATTATGTATACCCCTCCTCACATGTAAAGCACCATGGAATAAATGGCGCTATAATAATAAATAATAATAATAATATCCTGTAAGAGAAGTAGTAGAGGAAGTGCCTAATTGGCTGAGCAAGTGGGAGAAGAAAGGCTGGGCTAGTTGAAGAGAGAGACGTGGGTTGTCATCAATAGATGAAAGAGGACAGAAAAAAACACCTAAACAAGAACACCCTCTTGGCCAGCAGAGGGCATACCTCTAAGCCACAACGTATAAGCCTATAAAAGACACTGGGCTATGGAACAGTAATAATTATCGATTGGTCTAGTTATAAATTAACAGACACCAGTTGAGATCAAGCGTCCATGCCAATATATATATATATATATATATATATATATATATATATATATACACATATACACACACACACACTATTTATGTGGACAACACATGGTGAGTGGAAAGCAACAGTTAAAAAGACTGTCAGCATGCATGGATGGTAACAAATTGCTGGCAAAAACAGAGAAAAAATTTGAGCGACTCTGCTACAGCAACATACCAGCATGTACTATATGGTCGTAGTGAGATTAATAAATACTTATCAGAAAAATATGTAACATAAAAATAAAAAATACACTCAATAGTAGAACAATGATGGTAAGCAAATCCCGATTCTTACATAAGATCAGAAGCACATAATAATGGTGTCCAGGGAGCTAAACCACATGTATGATATTCAGAATGGTATATAGTTACCTTGGGACATATTTGCCATAATGTGCCGGCGTGCTGTGAGCAGAGGAGGCCTCGACGCGCGTTTCACCGTCGTGGCTTCGTCAGGAGGCGCCTCCGGGATTTGCTTACCATCATTGTTCTACTATTGAGTGTATTTTTTATTTTTCTGTTACATATTTTTCTGATAAGTATTTATTAATCTCATTACGACCATATAGTACATGCTGGTATGTTGCTGTAGCAGAGTTGCTCGAATTTTTTCTGTGTTTTTGCCAGGATATTGATACTATCCATGCATGCTGTCAGTCTTAACTGTTGCTTTCCACTCACCATGTGTTGTCCACATAAAAACTGTGTATGTATATATATATATATATATATATATATATATATATATACAGTTAGGTCCATATATATTTGGACACAGACAAAATTTTTCTAATTTTGGTTATAGACTTTACCACAATGAATTTTAAACAAAACAATTCAGATGCAGTTAAAGTTTAGACTTTCAGCTTTCATTTGAGGGTATCCAGATTAAAATTGGATGAAGGGTTTAGGAGTTTCAGCTCCTTAACATGTGCCACCCTGTTTTTAAAGGGACCAAAAGTAATTGGACAATTGACTCCAAGGCTATTTCATGGACGGTTGTGGGCAATCCCTTCGTTATGTCATTCTCAATTAAGCAGATAAAAGGCCTGGAGTTGATTTGAGGTGTGGTGCTTGCATTTGGAAGGTTTTGCTGTGAAGTAAACATGCGGTCAAAGGAGCTCTCCATGCAGGTGAAACAAGCCATCCTTAAGCTGCGAAAACAGAAAAAACCCATCCGAGAAATTGCTACAATATTAGGAGTGGGACAATCTACAGTTTGGTACATCCTGAGAAAGAAAGAAAGCACTGGTGAACTCATCAATGCAAAAAGACCTGGGCGCCCACGGAAGACAACAGTGGGGGATGATCGCAGAATAATCTCCATGGTGAGGAGAAACCCTTCACAACAGCCAACCAAGTGACCAACACTCTCCAGGAGGTCGGCGTATCACTATCCAAATCTACCATAAAGAGAAGACTGCATGAAAGTAACTACAGAGGGTTCACTGCACGGTGCAGCCACTCATAAGCATCAAGAAGAAAAAGGCTAAAAACATCTAAAAAAGCCAGCACAGTTCTGGAAGAACATTCTGTGGACAGATGAAACCAAGATCAACCTCTACCAGAATGATGGAAAGAGAAAAGTATGGCGAAGGCGTGGTACAGCTCATGATCCAAAGCATACCACATCATCTGTAACCACGGCGGAGGCAGTGTGATGGCTTGGGCATGCATGGCTGCCAGTGGCACTGGGTCACTAGTGTTTATGGATGATGTGACACAGGAATGAATTCTGAGGTCTTCAGAGCCGCCATACTGTGTGCTCAGATCCAGCCAAATGCAGCCAAACTGATTGGTCGTCGTTTCATACTACAGATGGACAATGACCCAAAACAAAGCCAAAGCAACCCAGGAGTTTATTACAGCAAAGAAGTGGAATATTCTGGAATGGCCAAGTCAGTCACCTGATCTCAACCCAACTGAGCAGCATTTCACTTGTTAAAGACTAAACTTCAGACAGAAAGGCCACAAACAAACAGCAACCGAAAACCACCGCAGTGAAGGCCTGGCAGAGCATCAAAAAGGAGGAAACACAGCGTCTGGTGATGGCCATGAGTTCAAGACTTCAGGCAGTCATTGCCAACAAAGGGTTTTCAACCAAGTACTAGAAATGAACATTTTATTTACAATTATTGAATCTGTCCAATTACTTTTGGTCCCTTTAAAAACAGGGTGGCACATGTTAAGGAGCTGAAACTCTTAAACCCTTCATCCGATTTTAATGTGGATACCCTCAAATGAAAGCTGAAAGTCTGAACTTCAACTGCATCTGAATTGTTTTGTTTAAAATTCATTGTGGTAATGTCTATAACCAAAATTAGAAAAATGTTGACTCTGTCCAAATATATATGGACCTAACTGTATATATAAACTCAAAAAAAGGAAAAGCAGCACAAAATAATTGAAAAAAAGTGGACTTTAATGCCTGAACGGCGTAGCAACGTTTCGGATGTGTTATCCTTTGTCAAGGCTTGACAAAGGATAACACATCCGAAACGTTGCCACGCCGTTCAGGCATTAAAGTCCACTTTTTTTCAATTATTTTGTGCTGCTTTTCCTTTTTTTGAGTTTATTACTTTTTGACCATTGGATTGCTGATCGGAAGAGCTCTGCATGCCTTGTAAGGTAGTAATTTGATGCTGTTCCAATTTTTTCACTATATATATATATATATGTATATATATATACAGTATATATATATATTAGATGATGGCCTGATTCTAACGCATCGGGTATTCTAGAATATGTAAGCGTAGTGTATAGCACAGCCCACGTAGTATATTGCGCAGCCCACGCAGTATATTGCGCAGCCCACGTAGTATATTGCGCAGCCCACGCAGTACATTGTGCAGCCCACGTTGTACATTGCGCATCCCACGCAGTACATTGCGCAGCCCACACAGTACATTGCGCAGCCCACGTAGTATATTGCGCAGCCCACGCAGTACATTGCGTAGCCCACGCAGTACATTGTGCAGCCCACGCAGAACATTGCGCAGCCCACGCAGTACATTGCGCAGCCAGCGCAGTACATTGCGCAGCCAACGCAGTAAATTGCGCAGCCCACGTTGTATATTGCGCAGCCCACGTTCTATAGTCAAGTAGTATATTGCCCAGATTCTAACGCATCGGGTATTCTAGAATATGTAAGCGTAGTATATAGCACAGCCCATGTAGTATATTGCCCAGCCCATGTAGTATATTGCCCAGCCACGTAGTATATAGCACAGCCCATGTAGTATATTGCCCAGCCACGTAGTATGTTGCCCAGCCACGTAGTATGTTGCCCAGCCACGTAGTATATAGCACAGCCCATGTAGTATATTGCCCAGCCACGTAGTATATAGCACAGCCCACGAAGTATATTGCCCAGCCACGTAGTATATTGCCCAGCCATGTAGTATATTTCCCAGCCACGTAGTATATTGCCCAGCCCATGTAGTATATTGCACAGCCCACGTAGTATATTGCCCAGCCCATGTAGTATATTGCACAGCCCACGTAGTATATTGCCCAGCCACGTAGTACATTGCACAGCCCATGTAGTATATTGCCCAGCCCACATAGTATATAGCAACGTGGGCATCATATCCCTGTTAAAAAAAAGAAATAAAATAAAAAATAGTTATATACTCACCTTCCAGAGCCCCCGGATCCAAGTGAAGCGGTTACCGACGCTGCTCGTGCGCTCTGGTCTCAAGAGTGCATTGCGGTCTCGCGAGATGATGACGTAGCGGTCTCATGAGACCGCTACGTCATCATCTCGCGAGACCGCAGCATGGACCGGTTACCGGAGTGTCGCGAGCGGGAAAGGCCTGTTGTGGTTCCGAGGGCCGACGGACGGTGAGTATATAACGATTTTTTATTATTTTTAACATTAGATCGTTTTACTATTCAGGCTGCATAGGCAGCATCAATAGTTAAAAGTTGGTCACACAGGGTTAATAGCAGCGGTAACGGAGTGCATTACACCGCGGCATAACGCGGTCCGTTACCGCTGCCATTAACCCTGTGTGAGGGCAGACTGGAGGGGAGTACGGAGCGGGCACTGACTGCGGGGAGGAAGGAGCGACCATTTTTCCGCAGGACTGTGCCCGTCGCTGATTGGTCGTGGCGGTTTTGCCACGACCAATCAGCGACTTGGATTCCATGACAGACAGAGGCCGCGACCAATGAATATCCGTGACAGACAGACAGAAGGACAGACAGACAGACGGAAGTGACCCTTAGACAATTATATAGTAGATATTATGTAGATAAAAGAGGACAGGTCTACCCCAGAGAAGGATCCTGCCATCCATTCCCGGTGTCCCCTGGCTCCTGTGAGATGGCTATAATCACACCCAGCTCTGCAGTGAGATCAGGAGAGCCGAGTGCGCACATTATTATTATTATTATTATTATTTATTTATTTATATAGCACCATTAATTCCATGGTGCTGTACATGAGAAAGGGTCACAAACAGAGTTATAGATATCATTTACAGTAAACAGGTTTACAATGACAGACTGGTACAGAGGGGAGAGGACCCTGTCCTTGCGGACTTACATTCTATGGGATAGTGGGGAAGAGACAGAAGGTTGGAGGTGCAGCAGCTCGGGTGGTTGGTGAGGCGGCTGCTCTGGCGATGGCGAGGAGGCAGAATGGTTATTGCAGGCTGTAGGCTTTCTTGAAGAGATGGGTTTTCAGGTTCCGTCTGAAGGATCTGAGGGTGGTGGATAGTCGGACGTGTTGAGGCATGGAATTCCAGAGGATGGGGGTTATTCGGGAGAAATCTTGGAGGCAGTTGTGTGAGGACCGAATAAGTGTGGAGGAGAGAAGGAGGTCTTGGAGGATCGGAGATTACGTGAGGGAAGGTATTGGGAGATTAGTTCAGAGCTATAGGGAGGGGACAGGTTGTGGATGGCTTTGTAGATCAGTGTTAGTAGTTTGAACTGGATTCGTTGGGGAATTGGGAGCCAGTGGAGGGATTTGCAAAGGGGAGAAGCAGGAGAGTAGCGAGGAGAGAGGTGGATTAGCCGAGCAGCAGAGTTGAGGACAGACTGGAGAGGTGCGAGAGTGTTAGCGGGGAGGCCACAGAGGAGGGTGTTGCAGTAATCGAGGCGGGAGATGATGAGGGCATGCACAAGAGTCTTAGTAGATTGTGGGGTGAGGAAGGGACGGATTCTGGCAATATTTTTGAGTTGGAGGCGACAGGAGGTGGCAAGAGTTTGAATGTGCGGTTTGAAGGACAAGGCAGAGTCAAAAGTTACCCCGAGGCAGCGGATTTCAGGTGCGGGAGAGAATGTGATGCCGTTTACCATAATAGATAGATCAGGTAGGGGGGATACGTGAGATGGGGGAAAGATGATGAGTTTGGTTTTGTCTACATTGAGTTTTAGGAAGCGAGAGGTGAAGAAGGAGGATATGGCTGGTAACTCCTTATAATAATAATTCCTGGAGGCGGCGTCCCCAGGAGATCTAGGTCACGCCCGTAGAACATAACCGCTAATTTACATATAACAAAAACCTAGATATCTCTGGAATAAGACATCAGATCGCAGATATTAAGGGGTCATGTTACTCAGCTTCCTATGACCTGCGGCCCACACAGATGGCTCAGAAGGGACGATCATTGACAAACTCCTTTCAAGTGTTATTAGTTAGGAGTGTGTTTGCTATCACTTAAAGGGTTAAAGGGAAAGTGTATTTCTCAGCTGTAGGCCAGCAGCATTAGTAGAAATGGGGAATTTATGGGGTGATGGCTGCTTTTCCCGATTTGACTCCTGGTAGAAGAGGAAGTCTCTTCAGAATCCCACTAGAGCTCCAACAAGCTTCGGATGGTGGCACTGCACCATACTGAGGTAAGAACTACCTGAAACCCTGCCCTTGGAGGTGGCTTAAAGGTGTGTTACACTGTGTATGTCTCATTCTTCCTTTGTGTTGTCCCTGTGACAGTGAACAGAGCAGGGTCCTTGGCAGCACAGAATATGGCTATACAAGCCTGTGTTTATCTGGTCTGCAGAGTACTGGTGGGTTCGACCGGGGTCTGCAGAGTCCTGGTGGGTTTGGTCAGGGTCTACAGAGTCCAAGAGGGTTCAATTGGGATTTGCAGAGTACTAGGGGATTCAGTTGGGAACTTCAGAGTCCCGGAGGGTTTAGTCTGCAGACTCTACTAGTAGGGCTCTACTGACCTGACCAACACACGTGACCTCCCGGGATTAGACCCTGAATGGGAGGAGTGCAATTATTTTATGTGACACGTACAGGCAGGAGCCACCATGACCTCGGCTATTCCCAGGAAGACATACTGTGGAGCCAGGTGGAGGCAGGACATAGATGACACCAACAAAACCTTTCCCGAGAGTGTCTGCTCCACCAGCGGAAACCACTTGCGATGGATTTCGTAGATTCCCGCAATGAGCAGGGACAAAGCAGCAGCGACGTGGCCACAAACTGTGGAGAAATGACAAATGGTTAATTCTCTAACCACCGAGATCCTGAGACCACAGGAATCTCCTCCACATCAGACTAAAGGCAAAGACTCCAAGTTACTGTTAATTCAAATCTAGGACCCCAGATCACTATTACTTTCCGGCCAGGGGGAAAACTACCTCCATTATTTATAGATGTCCCTTATGGACCTATGTTACAGTTATTGAAGACACATCTGGCTCCATCTAGCTGTCCAGTCCTAATTACAGAGACATGAGAAGAAATGGTACAAGACTGACAACTGGGAGCGGGAACCCCAAACTGACCCTTGCCCTCAGCAGGAGAAATCATGGAAACCATGAAGGCCATGCTCTGTCTATAGTGTACCGAACAACAACCAATTTTACTGCCCAACATGGACCCTAGACTACTCTTTAGTGAAGATCCTGGGTGTTGTGGAGGTTGAACCTGAGTCATACACCATATTCCAAATTATTTTGCAAATGAAATTTTTATCGGATTTTCGTAAATGGTCGGTGCAAATGACAGTCAGTCTAATAAAAGTCATCACCCGTTAGAGTACACATCGAATTTTATTGCAGAAACCTCCCAATGATAACAGTATAATCTCCAAAATGAATAAATCCTCACAATGCACTGTTCCAAATTATTAGGCACAGTAGAATTTCTAAACATTTGATATGTTTTAAAGAACTGAAAAGTCTCATTTGTGGAATTTGCAGCATTAGGAGGTCACATTCACTGAACAAAAAAGCTATTTAATGCCAAAACCTCCTAACAGGCCAAGTTACATGTTAACCCTAACCCTAAGGAACCCTTCTTTGATATCAGCTTCACAATTCTTGCATCCATTAAACTTGTGAGTTTTTGGAGAGTTTCTGCTTGTGAACACTGTTTAGGGGTGGCCGAATAGTAGGTTTATGCACCACAGCAAGCCTTTGAAGGATCTTACACCTTGAGGTTCGAGGGACTCCAGAGGCATCAGCAGCTTCAAGTATCTGTTTGCTGCTTTGTAATGGTATTTTGGCAGCTGCTCTCTTAATCCAATTAATTTGTCTGTCAGAAACCTTCCTCATTATGCCTTTATCTGCATGAACTCTGTGCTTTGTTTCAGTCACAAATCTCTTAACAGTACGATGATAACTCTTAAGTTTTCATGAAATATCTAATGTTTCATACCTTCTCCAAGGCATTGCACTATTTGATGCTTTTCAGCCGCAGAGAGATCCTTTTTATTTCCCATATTGCTTGAAACCTGTGACCTGCTTAATAATGTGGAACATCATTTTTAAGTAGTTTTCCTTTAATTAGAATCACCTGTAATAATTATCACATGTGTTTAAGATTGATTTCAGTGATCCATTGAGCCCTGAGACACATAACCATCCACGAGTTTATTTGAAAAACAAAACAATTAAATCTTTATGACACTTAAATCCAATTTGCATAATAATTTGGAACTCAGTGTAAAAGGTTGGCAATGAGGAATAATAAAACTAAACACATGGTGGAACTACATTATTGTTACTGGTGTTGAGAAGCCTTTGACCTCTATGATGAGTTTTAGTTTTCAACTTCACTAACCCAAATCCAGACTCACCACAGAAGCACAAAGCTTCTCAACATCTTTGACCAAAACTTATGCCCACCAGAAAGGTTGAAATATTCCTTATGTTAATAAATCTACAGTCTTTTTGGCGAGTGTAGGTGTTAGTTACTGATGTTGGTTATACTCTGGCACTCATGATAGGTCCAGGTTTGGTTACTGTTGTTGGGGAGTCTCTGACCTTTATGGTGGGTCTAGGTGTGGTTACTGATGTTGGGGAGTCTCTGACCTTTATGGTGGGTCTAGGTGTGGTTACTGTTGTTGGGGAGTCTCTGGTCTTTATGGTGGGTGTAGGTGTGGTTACTGATGTTGGTTATACTCTGGCACTCATGATAGGTCCAGGTTTGGTTACTGTTGTTGGGGAGTCTCTGGTCTTTATGGTGGGTGTAGGTGTGGTTACTTATGTTGGGGAGTCTCTGGTCTTTATGGGGGGTCTAGGTGTGGTTACTGATGTTGGTAAGTCTCTGACCTTTATGGTGGGTCTCTGTTTGGTTACTGATGTTGGGGAGTCTCTGGTCTTTATGGGGGGTCTAGGTGTGGTTACTTATGTTGGGGAGTCTCTGACCTTTATGGTGGGTCTAGGTTTGGTTACTGATGTTGGGGAGTCTCTGGTCTTTATGGGGGGTCTAGGTGTGGTTACTTATGTTGGGGAGTCTCTGACCTTTATGGTGGGTCTAGGTGTGGTTACTTATGTTGGGGAGTCTCTGGTCTTTATAGTGGGTCTAGGTTTGGTTACTGATGTTGGAGTCTCTGGTCTTTATGGTGTGTCTAGGTTTGGTTACTGATGTTGGGGAGTCTCTGGTCTTTATGGTGGGTCTAGGTGTGGTTACTGATCTTGGAGAGTCTCTGGTCTTTATGGTGGGTCTAGGTGTGGTTACTTATGTTGGGGAGTCTCTGGTCTTTATGGGGGGTCTAGGTGTGGTTACTGATGTTGGTGAGTCTCTGACCTTTATGGTGGGTCTCTGTTTGGTTACTGATGTTGGGGAGTCTCTGGTCTTTATGGGGGGTCTAGGTGTGGTTACTGATGTTGGGGAGTCTCTGGTCTTTATGGGGGGTCTAGGTGTGGTTACTTATGTTGGGGAGTCTCTGACCTTTATGGTGTGTCTAGGTTTGGTTACTGATGTTGGGGAGTCTCTGGTCTTTATGGTGGGTCTAGGTGTGGTTACTGATGTTGGGGAGTCTCTGGTCTTTATGGTGGGTCTAGGTTTGGTTACTGATGTTGGGGAGTCTCTGACCTTTATGGTGGGTCTAGGTGTGGTTACTGATGTTGGGGAGTCTCTGACCTTTATGGGGGGTCTAGGTTTGGTTACTGATGTTGGGGAGTCTCTGACCTTTATGGTGGGTCTAGGTGTGGTTACTGATGTTGGGGAGTCTCTGACCTTTATGGTGGGTCTAGGTTTGGTTACTGATGTTGGGGAGTCTCTGGTCTTTATGGTGGGTCTAGGTGTGGTTACTGATCTTGGGGAGTCTCTGGTCTTTATGGTGGGTCTAGGTTTGGTTACTGATGTTGGGGTCTCTGGTCTTTATGGGTGGGTCTCGATTTGGACAAAACTTTCTTTCTGAAATAGTAATATTTAGTAATATTTATTAAACACCAAAAGAAAATAGACCTCTAAAAATTAACCTTTATTAATGTATTTTAAAAGGGTCAAAAATACATGATTATACTAAAAATAGTGCAAAAATAGGGGGTCAACAGGGAAAAGAAAGTATAATAACTTGTCTAAGGGCTAATCTCTCCCTAAATGAGCCAAAAGGTTCACCCTACCTAA
Source organism: Ranitomeya variabilis (assembly GCF_051348905.1). Classification (NCBI taxonomy): domain Eukaryota; kingdom Metazoa; phylum Chordata; class Amphibia; order Anura; family Dendrobatidae; genus Ranitomeya; species Ranitomeya variabilis. The sequence goes on along the minus strand of NC_135236.1, from coordinate 689,642,658 downwards.
CAGCGCAGTTCGGCACCCTCGTTGTAGATGTGATCGCACCCTCACTCAATGTCGGTAGCCCTTAGGGACCCTAGGGCACCCCAAACATCCTACACACTAAAATATACACAAAAACACACACAAACACAGCTGAAGGTAGTACCCCAGGCCAAATAAAGGTATAATAAAGAGATCAATATCTCGTAGTTATTGCCGTATGTTCCAGGAGGGACGCAGCCCAGAGGTACAGTCACATTAATACCCCAACAAAAATAATACAGTCAGAGTATGTAATCACAATAATAGTCTTTTTGGGGGCTACAGGTTAAACAAAAGAAATGTACAATCAATAACGCTATTGCACAGTGCCCATAATACTCATGAGGTCTCATAGCACAAATACAACTAATAGAACAAGTGGGTGCACAGTGAGATGACAAGGTACTGTGTTGTGAATTCTGTTCTTGGGCTCCATCCTGTGGTTACAAATGGTATTTTTGGGAGTTCTGCTCTTGGGCTCCCTCTAGTGGTTTCGAGTGGAACTTAGCAGCTGCTTTCACTAATCGGTTCCCTGGCCTTGTTATTTAACTGGGCTTTAGTCTGTAGTGGATGCCAGCTGTCAATGTTTCTTCCTGTGGATTCAGTCCTTTCCTGGAAGTTCTCTGTTGGCCAGTCCATTTCAGCTTAAGATAAGTTCTGCTAGTTTTTGGGTGTTTCCCTGCTTATGACCTTCTGTTCAGTTTAAGTTATGTCTCTTTTGTCCAGCTTGTCATTATGAATTATTCCGGCTAGTTGGAAGCTCTGGGGTCGCTGATTTGCTCCTCCACACCGTGAGTCGGTGTGGAGGTTATTTTTTGTAAACTCTGCGTGGACTTTTAGTTTTTTATACTGACCGCACAGTAGCCTTTTCTATCTCTGTCTATTTAGATAGTATTGGCCTCCTTTGCTAAAATCTAGTTTCATTTCTGAGTTTGTCATTTCCCTCTCCACTCACCGTCAATATTTGTGGGGGGCTATCTTCCTTTGGGGGTTTCTCTGAGGTGAGATAGCTTTCCGTTTCCATCTTCAGGGGTAGCTAGTTCTTAGGCTGTGACGAGGCGTCTAGGCAGAGATAGGCACGCTCCACGGCTATTTGTAGTGTTGGTGTTAGGAGTAGGGATTGCGGTCAGTAAAGCTACCACCTCCCCAGAGCTAGTCCATGATTGGTTTTACCCACCAGGTCATCTCAGTACTGCTCCGTAACCACCAGGCCATAACAGTACAGCTGGCCCGCAATGTGTTAAATGCATCTCAAAAGAGGGAAAAGAAAGTTCTGAGTCATTGTTTTTTTTTTTCTTGTCGCCTGTTTTGTCTTTTTTTCCCCTTGATTTTTGGATGGTGCAGGAGCTTGGTGCTGATATGGAAGTTCAGGGTCTGTCTGCGCGTGTTGATCATCTCGCTGCAAGGGTACAGAGTATCCAAGATTATGTTGTTCAAACTCCTGTTTCTGAGCCTAGAATTCCTATCCCTGATTTGTTTTCTGGGGATAGATCTAAGTTTTTGAACTTTAAAAATAATTGCAGATTGTTTTTTGCTCTGAGACCCCGTTCCTCTGGTGACCCCATTCAGCAGGTGAAGATTGTTATTTCTCTGCTGCGTGGTGACCCGCAGGACTGGGCATTCTCCCTTGAGCCAGGAAATCCTGCATTGCTCAATGTAGATTCATTTTTTCAAGCACTTGGACTGCTTTATGACAAACCCAATTCTGTGGATCAGGCAGAAAAAAATTTGCTGGCTCTGTGTCAGGATCAGGAAGCAGTAGAAATATATTGTCAGAAATTTAGAAAGTGGTCTGTGCTTACAAAATGGAATGAGGATGCCCTGGCAGCCATTTTCAGAAAGGGTCTTTCTGAAGCCCTTAAAGATATTATGGTGGGGTTTCCCACGCCTGCTGGTTTGAACGAATCAATGTCTCTGGCCATTCAGATTGATCGGCGCCTACGTGAACGTAAGATGGTGCACCATATGGCGGTGTCCTCTGGGCAGAGTTCTGAGCCTATGCAATGTGATAGGATTTTGATGAGAGCAGAACGGCAGGAGTTCAGACGTCAGAAGGGGCTGTGTTTTTACTGTGGTGACGCTACTCATGCTATCTCTGACTGCCCGAAGCGAACTAAGAGGGTTGCTAGGTCGGTTACCATCAGTACTGTACAGCCTAAATTCCTCTTGTCTATTACCCTGATTTGCTCATTGTCGTCCTTTTCTGTAATGGCATTTGTGGATTCTGGCGCTGCCCTGAACTTAATGGACCTAGAATTTGCCAAGCGCTGTGGTTTTTCTTTGGAGCCTTTGCAGAGCCCTATTCCCTTGAGGGGGATTGATGCTACGCCATTGGCCAAGAATAAACCTCAGTACTGGACACAGTTAGCCATGAACATGGCTCCAGCACATCAGGAAAATATTCGCTTTTTGGTGTTGCATAATTTGCATGATGTGGTTGTGCTGGGGTTTCCATGGTTACAGGTACATAATCCAGTGCTGGATTGGAAATCTATGTCTGTGACTAGTTGGGGTTGTCAGGGGATACATAGTGACATCCCCCTGATGTCAATTTCCTCGTCCCCTTCTTCTGAAGTTCCTGAGTTTTTGTCAGATTTACAGGATATATTTGAGGAGCCTAAATCCAGTCCTCTGCCTCCTCATAGGGACTGTGATTGCGCTATTAATTTGATTCCTAAGGGTCGACTTTTCAATCTGTCTGTGCCAGAGCATGCCGCTATGCGGAGTTATGTAAAGGAGTCCTTGGAGAAGGGGCATATTCGCCCGTCTTCGTCACCGTTGGGAGCGGGGTTCTTTTTTGTTGCCAAGAAGGATGGCTCCTTGAGGCCCTATATGGATTATCGCCTTCTCAATAAGATCACGGTCAAATTCCAGTACCCTTTGCCTTTGCTCTCTGATTTGTTTGCTCGGATTAAAGGGGCTAGCTGGTTTACCAAGATTGACCTTCGAGGGGCGTATAATCTTGTTCGCATCTAACAGGGTGATGAATGGAAAACAGCATTTAATACGCCCGAAGGCCATTTTGAATATCTTGTGATGCCTTTCGGGCTCTCTAATGCTCCATCTCTGTTTCAGTCCTTTATGCATGATATTTTCCGGGAGTATCTGGATAAATTCATGATTGTATATTTGGATGATATGTTTTTTTCCGATGATTGGGAGTCTCATGTGAAGCAGGTCAGGATGGTATTTCAGATTTTCCGTGCTAATACATTGTTTGTGAAGGGGTCTAAGTGCCTTTTTGGAGTTCAGAAGGTTTCTTTTCTGGGGTTCATTTTTTCTCCCTCGGCTATTGAAATGGACCCTGTTAAGGTCCAGGCTATTTATGATTGGACTCAACCCACATCTGCGAAGAGCCTTCAGAAATTTTTGGGCTTTGCTAATTTTTATCGCCGCTTCATTGCTAATTTTTCTACTGTGGTTAAACCTCTGACCGATTTGACCAAGAAAGGTGCTGATGTGGTGAATTGGTCCTCTGCGGCTGTGGAGGCCTTTCAGGAGCTTAAGCGTCGTTTTACTTCTGCCCCTGTGTTGCGTCAGCCAGATGTTTCTCTCCCTTTTCAGGTTGAGGTTGACGCTTCTGAGATCGGGGCAGGAGCTGTTCTGTCTCAGAGAAGTTCTGATGGCTCTGTGTTGAAACCGTGTGCTTTCTTCTCCAGAAAGTTTTCGCCTGCTGAGCGTAATTATGATGTCGGCAATCGGGAGTTGTTGGCTATGAAGTGGGCATTTGAGGAGTGGCGACATTGGCTTGAGGGAGCTAAGCATCGTGTTGTGGTCTTGACCGATCATAAGAATCTGATTTACCTTGAGTCTGCCAAGCGGTTGAATCCTAGACAGGCTCGGTGGTCTTTGTTTTTCACCCGTTTTGATTTTGTGGTCTCGTATCTTCCGGGATCTAAGAATGTGAAGGCTGATGCCCTGTCTAGGAGTTTTTTGCCTGATTCTCCGGGAGTCCGTGAGCCGGCTGGTATTCTCAAGGAGGGGGTGATTCTTTCTGCTATCTCCCCTGATTTGCGGCGGGTGCTTCAGGAGTTTCAGGCTGATAGACCCGACCGCTGTCCTGTGGGGAAATTGTTTGTTCCTGATAGATGGACTAGTAAGGTGATTTCTGAGATTCATTGTTCGGTGTTGGCTGGTCATCTTGGGATCTTTGGTACCAGAGATTTGGTTGCCAGGTCCTTTTGGTGGCCTTCTTTGTCACGGGATGTGCGTTCCTTCGTGCAGTCCTGTGGGACCTGTGCCCGGGCTAAGCCCTGCTGTTCTCGTGCTAGTGGGTTGCTTTTGCCTTTGCCTATCCCTGAGAGGCCCTGGACGCATATTTCCATGGATTTTATTTCTGATCTTCCTGTTTCTCAGAAGATGTCTGTCATCTGGGTGGTTTGTGACCGGTTTTCTAAAATGGTCCACTTGGTACCTTTGCCTAAGTTGCCTTCCTCCTCTGATTTGGTTCCTTTATTTTTTCAGCATGTGGTTCATTTGCATGGTATTCCGGAGAATATTGTGTCTGACAGAGGTACCAAGTTTGTTTCTAGGTTTTGGCGGTCCTTTTGTGTTAGAATGGGCATTAATTTGTCTTTTTCTTCGGCATTTCACCCTCAGACAAATGGACAGACGGAGCAAACCAATCAGACCTTGGAAACCTATTTGAGATGCTTTGTGTCTGCTGATCAGGATGATTGGGTTACCTTCTTGCCGTTGGCCGAGTTTGCCCTTAATAATCGGGCTAGTTCGGCTACTTTGGTTTCGCCTTTTTTTTGTAACTTCGGTTTTCATCCTCGTTTTTCTTCAGGGCAGGTTGAGCCTTCGGACTGTCCTGGGGTAGATTCTGTGGTGGACAGGTTGCAGCGGATTTGGACTCATGTGGTGGACAATTTAACATTGTCTCAGGAAAAGGCTCAACGTTTTGCTAACCGCCGTCGGTGCGTTGGTCCCCCCCCGGCTTCGGGTTGGGATTTGGTCTGGTTGTCTTCTCGTCATGTTCCTATGAAGGTCTCTTCCCCTAAGTTTAAGCCTCGTTTTATTGGTCCTTATAGGATTTTGGAAATTATCAATCCGGTGTCTTTTCGTTTGGCCCTTCCAGCTTCTTTTTCCATTCACAATGTGTTCCATAGATCTTTGTTGCGGAGATATGTGGTGCCCATGGTTCCCTCCGTTGACCCTCCTGCTCCGGTGTTGGTTGAGGGGGAGCTGGAAAATGTGGTGGAGAAGATTTTGGATTCTCGTCTTTCGAGGCGGAAACTTCAGTATCTGGTCAAGTGGAAGGGTTATGGCCAGGAGTTCTGCTCTTGGGCTCACTCTGGTGGTTTCGAGTGGAACTTAGCAGTTGCTTTCACTAATCGGTTCCCTGGCCTTGTTATTTAACTGGGCTTTAGTCTGTAGTGGATGTCAGCTGTCAATGTTTCTTCCTGTGGATTCAGTCCTTTCCTGGAAGTTCTCTGTTGGCCAGTCCATTTCAGCTTAAGATAAGTTCTGCTAGTTTTGGGGTGTTTCCCTGCTTATGACCTTCTGTTCAGTTTAAGTTATGTCTCTTTTGTCCAGCTTGTCATTATGAATTATTCCGGCTAGTTGGAAGCTCTGGGGTCGCAGATTTGCTCCTCCACACCGTGAGTCGGTGTGGAGGTTATTTTTTGTAAACTCTGCGTGGACTTTTAGTTTTTTATACTGACCGCACAGTAGCCTTTTCTATCTCTGTCTATTTAGATAGTATTGGCCTCCTTTGCTAAAATCTAGTTTCATTTCTGAGTTTGTCATTTCCCTCTCCACTCACCGTCAATATTTGTGGGGGGCTATCTTTCCTTTGGAGGTTTCTCTGAGGCGAGATAGTTTTCCGTTTCCATCTTCAGGGGTAGCTAGTTCTTAGGCTGTGACGAGGTGTCTAGGCAGAGATAGGCACGCTCCACGGCTATTTGTAGTGTTGGTGTTAGGAGTAGGGATTGCGGTCAGTAAAGCTACCACCTCCCCAGAGCTAGTCCATGATTGGTTTTACCCACCAGGTCATCTCATTACTGCTCCGTAACCACCAGGCCATAACAGTACTGCTATATAATTAGCTCTTTCTTGTTCCATCAGTCAAAATAGCCTAACGCCCAATCTTTATGTAAAAAATATGGGTACAAAACTAAACATCAAATCACCATACAGAAATCCCACATAATAGTGGTATTAACCCCTTAAGGACTGCCAATAAGCCTTTTATCGGCGGCAGTTAAGGGTACGCTTTTTAACGGCGCTGAGAAATAAGTGTATAGCGCCCCACAGGGTCGGAATTCCTCTGGGGTCTCAGATATCAGGGGTAGCTGAGACCCCAGAAAACATGATTTAGGTCACTTTTTACCGACCTCAGTGTTGTGATAGCTGTTATTATTGTTATAACGGCAACCACAAAAAAAAGTCCGATTTCCCATATCATTTTTTGCTCCTCTGATGTGATCAGCACCTGGCAACAATAGGAAATTTTTCCTATTGGTTCATTTTGATCACTGTTATAGACCCTATCACAGTGATCAAAATAAAAAAATATCAAATCAAACCCCCTTAGTTAGGTAAAAGGGTTAGGGTTGGGCTAAAGTTAAGGTTAGGGTTGGGCTAGGGTTTGGGTTGGGCTAGGGTTAGGGTTGTGGTTGGGATTAGGGTTAGAATTGGGATTAGGGTTAGGGGTGTGTTGGGGTTAGGGTTGTCGTTAGGGTTAGGGTTAGGTTTCCACTGTTTAGGTACATCAGGGGGTCTCCAAACATGACATGGCACCACCATTAATTCCAGCCAATTTTGCGTTCAAAAAGTCAAATGGTGCTCCCTCCCTTCTGAGCCCTGCCATGCACCCAAACAGTGGTTCCCCCCACATAAAAAAATTGGTTCCAAAATAATTTTTTGTGAAAAAAGTAAAATGTTCATTTTTTTTTTCTTCCACATTGCTTTAGTTCTCGTGAAGAACCTGAAGGGTTAATAAACTTCTTAAATGTGGCTTTGTGTACCTGAAGGGGTGCAGTTTTTAGAATGGTGTCACTTTTGGGGTATTTTCTGTCATATAGACCCCCAAACTCATTTCAAATGTAATGTGGTCCCTAAAAAAATGATTTTGCTAATTTTGTTGGAAAAATGAGAAATCGCTGGTCAAGTTTTAACCCTTATAACGTCCTAACAAAAAAAAAATTATGTTTTCAAAATTGCGTTGATGTAAAGTTTACATGTGAAAAATGTTATTTATTAACTATTTTGTGTGACACCACTCTCTGATTTAAGGGTACAAAAATGAAAAGTTTAAAAATTAGCAAATGTTCAACATTTTTGCCAAATTTCTTTTTTTTCATAAATAAACGCAAGTCATATTGAATACATTTTACAGCTAACATGAAGTACAATATGTCATAAAAAAAAATTCTCAGAATCAGTGGGATAGGTTGAAGCTTTCCAGAGCTATAACTTCATAAACTGACAGTGACAATTTTCTACTTAATGACCACTAAGAGGTTAATCCAGTCTCTTCTCATTCTACTTTCAGAAACCAGCACATAAATGAGTACATAATCCAATATCAATAGCCATGAAAAACAGATTCCACATAGTCGTGGTACTTATCAGCCATTTCAGCTCCCTCTTATGCCCAACGTGTTTCCCCCTTAGAAAGTACAAGGGTTCATCAGGGGATTCAGGGTTGAGGGCTTCAGTGCTCCCCATGGCCGAAGTCAATGCTGACGTTGAGCGGGGGTGTCATCACATCTACAACTTGGGTGTCAACCTCCGCTGGTAGGTAGGCTGAACCTTAGGGCTCATTTAGGGAGAGATTAGCCCTTAGACAAGTTATTATACTTTCTTTTCCCTGTTGACCCTCTATTTTTGCACCATTTTTAGGATAATCAAGTATTTTTGACCCTTTTAAAATACATTGATAAAGGTTAATTTTTAGAGGTCTATTTTCTTTGGGTCTTGATTTGGTTACTGATGTTGAGTAGTTTCTGGCCTTTATGGTTGAACTGTATTTGGTTACTGATGTTGGTAAGTCTCTGACCTTGATATGTGGGGTCTAGGTTTGGTTACTGATGTTGGGGAGTCTCTAGTCTTCATGGTGGTTCTAGGTTTGATTTCTATTGTGAAGAAGTTTCTAGTCTTCTTGGTGGGTCTAGGTCTGGTTACTGATGTTGGGAAAACTTGCTTTTATCGTGGGTTTAGGGTTGATTACTGATTTGGGGGGAGTCTCTATTCTTCATGGGGGGTCTAGGTTTGGTTACTGATGTTGGGGAGTCTTTAGTCTTCATGGTGGGTCTAGGTTTGGTTACTGATGTTGGGGAGTCTCTAGTCTACATGGTGGGTCTAGGTTTGGTTACTGATGTTGGGGAGTCTCTAGTCTTCACGGTGGGTCTAGGTTTGGTTACTGATGTTGGGGAGTCTCCGACCTTTATCGTGGGTTTTGGGTTGGTTACCAATGTTGGGTCTAGGTATAGAGGAGGCTCCTGGCTCATTGATACCAAGTGTTGCCTGGGTGATTATATTGATATATAGCTCCATGACTTATGATGTCATCACTGGACACCTTTCCTGGACAGATGACCATTCATGAGGACACTCACCTATTAACATACAAGGTAACAGCTGGTATCCTCGCTTGGAGAACAGGAAGGAGTGGACTCTCTCCAGACAAGGCGTCAGAAGGATAATGGGGATGATACTTATCACCTTCATGGCCGCAATGGGGAGCAGGAACCCATTAAGGCTTAGGTTACAGTTCATAGACTGAATAAAAAACCCAGATGAAACCTACAGGAGACAAAAGATGGGGTAACTGTGGTGATCAGGGTCACTGTGGTGCTGTATGGGATGAAAAACACAGAAACAAAAACAGCAAACTAATGTGAGGTGACACTGGGTAGGATGGAAGAATGAACCCGTATTCATATAGTTTAGAACATCCTCATGGATAATGGTTCGGGTAACTAATGTGGAAAATATATGGGGTACAGGGGATTAATGGTTCGGGGGTAATAAGGCTGGAGGTGCACGGGGTACACGAGAGTAATGGTTTGGGGTAACCAAGGTGGGAGATATATAGGGTATAGGAGAGTAATGGTTCGGGGGTACTAAGGTGGGAGACATATAGGGTACAGGGTATTAATGGTTCAGGGGTACTAATGCTGGAGGGGCATAGGGTACAGGAGAGTAATGGTTCGGGGGTACTAAGGTGGGAGATATATAGGGTACAGGGGACTAATGGTTCGGGGGTACTAATGCTGGAGGGGCATGGGGTACAGGAGAGTAATGGTTCGGGAGTACTAAGGTGGGAGACATATAGGGTACAGGGGATTAATGGTTCGGGGTACTAAAGCTGGAGGTGCACGGGGTACACGAGAGTAATGGTTCAGAGGTACTAAGGTGGGAGATATATAGGGTACAGGGGACTAATGGTTCAGGGGTACTAAGGCTGCAGGTGCATGGGGTACAGGAGAGTAATGGTTCAGGGGTACTAAGGTGGGAGATATATAGGGTACAGGAGAGTAATGTTCGGGGTAACTAACGTGGAAGATATATGGGGTACAGAGGACTAATGGTTCGGGGTAACTAAGGTGGAAGATATATGGGTTACAGGGGACTAATGGTTCGGGGGTACTAAGGCTGCAGGTGCATGGGGTACGGGAGAGTAATGGTTTGGGAGTACTAAGTTGGGAGATATATCGAGTACAGGGGACTAATGGTTCTGGGGTACAAAGGCTGAAGGTCCATGGGGTACAGGAAAGTAATGGTTTGGGGTACAAAGGTGGGAGATATATACGGTACAGGAGAGTATAATTGTTTGGGTTACTAAGGTGGAAGATATATGGGGTACCGGGGACTAATGGTTTCGGGGCACTAAGGCCGTAGGTGTATGGGGTACAGGAGAGTAATGCTTTGGGGGTATTAAGTTGGGAGATATATGGGGTTCAGAAGACTAATGGCTCGGGGTAGTAAGGCTGTAGGTGTATGGGGTACAGGAGAGTAATGGTTCAGGGGTACTAAAGTGGGAGATATATACGGTACAGGAGAGTAATTGTTTGGGGTACTAAGGTGGAAGATATATGGGGTACCAGGGACTAATGGTTTGGGGGCACTAAGGCTGTAGGTGTATGGGGTACAGGAGAGTAATGCTTCGGGGGTATTAAGTTGGGAGATATATGGGGTACCAGGGACTAATGGTTTGGGGGCACTAAGGCTGTAGGTGTATGGGGTACAGGAAAGTAATGCTTCGGGGGTATTAAGTTGGGAGATATATGGGGTACAGGGGACTAATGGCTCGTGGGTAGTAAGGCTATAGTTGTATGGGGTACACGAGAGTAATGGTTCAGGGGTACTTAGGTGGGAGATATATACGGTACAGGAGAGTAATTGTTTGGGGTACTAAGGTGGAAGATATATGGGGTACCGGGGACTAATGGTTTCGGGGCACTAAGGTTGTAGGTGTATGGGGTACAGGAGAGTAATGATTTGGGGGTATTAAGTTGGGAGATATATGGGGTACAGGAGACTAAAGCTTCGGGAGTTCTAGGGCTAGAGACATAGTGTTACAGCTTTTTCTGCTATGAGATGTAACTGAGGGAATGTTCCTCTTTCTTTGCCCACCTGAGCGGTGCAGATTCGGTATAGAACTTGAAAGACAAATAGTGGAAGGAGCCTGATCAGCGCTTTCGCATTTTCCACGTGGGATTCACTGTAGCAGCCGCCATTATATTCCTTAGCACGGTCTAGCCAGCTGGAAACATGTCCCCCGACATGGCGGTAATGAGAGCAGCACATTCTTACTGCATTTATGAACACGCCAAATGTCACTGCGAGAGAACCTGCTGATAAGACAAACATGGAAACCCTCATCATGTCAGATAGTAGAGCAGTGACCTTTCAGACCACGTGAATTGCAGGGACCCAATAATGAATGAGTATGTGATAACAGAAGAGATGGATCAGGTCACAACTTCCCATCGGTCACCTGGGTGAGTCGCGCCTTGTCATTGGTTGGAGGAGTGTCTAACTTATTTTGTCATGTAGGCGAGACAAGATCTTCCTATTGAAAAGAGTCACCCACCAGAATCCAACAATGGTGCAGTGCATCGAAGGCCAAGAACTCACAGGAAAGCAGCATGCACCATGGACATAAAATACTGCAAGGACTAAGCTTAGAAACACAAAAAGTGGTCTCCTACAAAACGACTGCACAAAAGTAGACAGGTGCTAATGGATTCACAGGTCACAGTTCACTGGACATGAGGCCCAAGACTTATCTCCTACTGATGCATCCACGGCTTCTCTGATCATTAACCAGTCTGGTATGTGTCATGCCATAATGATGACGGTGCATTGTGCCAGCCAATCAAAAAAAGGAGCCAGGAAAGCTGCAGGAAACAGCTGACTCTTGGAGATCTCATCCAGTGGCTACAGATTAACCACGGGTCAGTTTGCACACATATTGTGGGCTCTGACCCCCCCTTCTCTCTGTGTTTCTGCTGGCAGAGATGTGTGTATGTGGATCCCAAATCCCTCATGGCCCCCCCACAAGAAGTTTTATGCACTTGTAACTGCACAAATCTCCCTCCAGCTCCAGCTGAAACTGGTCTGATCTGTCTCAAAAGACAGGAGGTTCTTTGTTCTATTACAGTAAGATAATGAGCCACCGATTTGGGCTAGAAAAATAATAAGTATATATTGCTAACTTCCATCGGTAGATCTGTCAACCACTGTAACCACTAGTAGCTAAACGCAATGAGTAAAAAGTACGGATTTCTCCGGAACCGTGTGGAACAACTAGGAGAATTTGGTATCAATCATCAATCATTTGGGGCTTCGCCTACCAGCATGGTTTTGCCTGAGATGATCAGAGCACATGTGAGTTTTATCTTTCTTCTTTAATCCATGTTATTTTAGAATTGCTTTGCACATACATACTTTGTCTCATATTGTAACATCTTTATATACCTTTTTATAAACACTGCCTGATCTTTATGGAGTACATTATTTAAAATACTAGCTTCGTTCTCCTGCTCTAAAACGTACCCCAAGTCTTCTGAAGGGAAATACGCTACTGTTTTGGGTTAGCTTCCCGTTAATCGAAGCTGGTGGCAGCATACCTTGTCCTGCGCTTTTGGGAGTCGTTGTAGTGACGGCGGCGTTGATAATTATTGTTCCTGCCTGAGTGGGAGTAGTTATATCGCCCTCGCTTCAATGTGCCCAATAGCCAGTACAGAGCAGGCAGCCTTTCTGGTGACTAATTACCCTAGGTGCAGTACCTAATCTGACCAGAGGGTAAGGGGGTGCCAGAGAGCTGCAAGTTTTCAAGCACAACTGTAAAGCGGGATATACATAAATCCCTGCAGTTTGTGATATTGCAAAGCCTTGTTTATGTTTTCATCACATTGGAGCAGTGGTGGGATAACTAAGATAAGCCCTCCGCACATGTGATAGCCGTGGGCTGGCCAAAGGTCACCCCGATCGTGATGTACTGTTGACAGTCATGGAGTGAATCCGTAACAAAGTGTAAAAATAAAGAATAAGGTGGGAAGTGTAAAGAAAAAACTGTAATGAATGAAGAATAATGTGGAAAGTGTAAAGAATAAACTAATGAATGAAGAATAAGGTGGGAAGTGTAAAGAATAAAATTTAAAGAATGAAGGATAAGGTGGGAAGTGTAAAGAATAAAATGTAAAGAATGAAGAATAATGTGGGAAGTGTAAAGAATAAAATGGAATGAATGAAGAATAAGGTGGGAAGTGTAAAGAATAAAATGTAAAGAATGAAGAATAAGGTGGGAAGTGTAAAGAACAAAATGTAGAGAATGAAGAATAATGTGGGAAGTGTAAAGAATAAAATGTAATGAATGAAGAATAAGACTACTTTCACACTAGCGTCGGTACGGGCCTGTCACAGTGAGTCGGGCCGACGTACCGACGCATGCTGTGAAATAAAAGCACAACGGGGGCAGCGGATGCAGTTTTTCAACGCATCTCCTGCCCCATTGTAATGTCCGGGGAGGAGGGGGCGGAGTTCTGGCCGCTCATGCGCGGTCGGAAATAGCGGACACGACGCACAAATAAAGTTACATGTAACTTTTTTTGTTCCGACGGTTCGCCAAAACATGACGTATCCATCGCATGACGGATGCGACGTGTGGCCATACGTCGCAATGTGTCCCTAATGTAAGTCTATGGAGAAAAAACGCATCCTGCAGACAACTTTGCAGGATGCATTTTTTTTCCTAAACGACGCATTGTGACGTACTCCAAACGACGCTAGTGTGAAAGTAGCCTAAGGTGGGAAGTGTAAAGAATAAAATGTAAAGAATGAAGAATAATGTGGGAAGTGTAAAGAATAAAATGTAAAGAATGAAGAATAATATGGGAAGTGTAAAGAATAAAATGTAAAGAATGAAGAATAATGTGGGAAGTGTAAAGAATAAAATGTAAAGAATGAAGAATAATTTGGGAAGTGTAAAGAATAAAATGCAACGAATGAAGAATAATGTGGGAAGTGTAAAGAATAAAATGTAAAGAATGAAGAATAATGTGGGAAGTGTAAAGAATAAAATGTAAAGAATGAAGAATAATGTGGGAAGGGTAAAGAATAAAATGTAAAGAATGAAGAATAATGTGGGAAGTGTAAAGAATAAAATGCAATGAATGAAGAATAATGTGGGAAGTGTAAAGAATAAAATGTAAAGAATGAAGAATAATGTGGGAAGTGTAAAGAATAAAATGCAATGAATGAAGAATAAAGTGGGAAGTGTAAAGAATAAAATGTAAAGAATGAAGAATAATTTGGGAAGTGTAAAGAATAAAATGCAACGAATGAAGAATAATGTGGGAAGTGTAAAGAATAAAATGTAAAGAATGAAGAATAATGTGGGAAGTGTAAAGAATAAAATGTAAAGAATGAAGAATAATGTGGGAAGTGTAAAGAATAAAATGTAAAGAATGAAGAATAATGTGGGAAGTGTAAAGAATAAAATGCAATGAATGAAGAATAATGTGGGAAGTGTAAAGAATAAAATGTAAAGAATGAAGGATAATGTGGGAAGTGTAAAGAATAAAATGTACAGAATGAAGGATAAGGTGGGAAGTGTAAAAAATAAAATGCAACGAATTAAGAACAATGTGGGAAGTGTAAAGAATAAAATGCAATGAATGAAGAATAAAGTGGGAAGTGTAAAGAATAAAATGTAAAGAATGAAGAATAATGTGAGAAGTGTAAAGAATAAAATGTAAAGAATTAAGAATAATGTGGGAAGTGTAAAGAATAAAATGTAAAGAATGAAGAATAATGTGGGAAGTGTAAAGAATAAAATGTAAAGAATGAAGAATAATGTGGGAAGTGTAAAGAATAAAATGTAAAGAATGAAGAATAATGTGGGAAGTGTAAAGAATAAAATGTAAAGAATGAAGAATAATGTGGGAAGTGTAAAGAATAAAATGCAATGAATGAAGAATAATGTGGGAAGTGTAAAGAATAAAATGTAAAGAATGAAGAATAATGTGGGAAGTGTAAAGAATAAAATGTAAAGAATGAAGAATAATGTGGGAAGGGTAAAGAATAAAATGTAAAGAATGAAGAATAATGTGGGAAGTGTAAAGAATAAAATGTAAAGAATGAAGAATAAAGTGGGAAGTGTAAAGAATAAAATGTACAGAATGAAGGATAAGGTGGGAAGTGTAAAAAATAAAATGCAACGAATTAAGAATAATGTGGGAAGTGTAAAGAATAAAATGCAATGAATGAAGAATAAAGTGGGAAGTGTAAAGAATAAAATGTAAAGAATGAAGAATAATGTGAGAAGTGTAAAGAATAAAATGTAAAGAATTAAGAATAATGTGGGAAGTGTAAAGAATAAAATGTAAAGAATGAAGAATAATGTGGGAAGTGTAAAGAATAAAATGTAAAGAATGAAGAATAATGTGGGAAGTGTAAAGAATAAAATGTAAAGAATGAAGAATAATGTGGGAAGTGTAAAGAATAAAATGTAAAGAATGAAGAATAATGTGGGAAGTGTAAAGAATAAAATGCAATGAATGAAGAATAATGTGGGAAGTGTAAAGAATAAAATGTAAAGAATGAAGAATAATGTGGGAAGTGTAAAGAATAAAATGTAAAGAATGAAGAATAATGTGGGAAGGGTAAAGAATAAAATGTAAAGAATGAAGAATAATGTGGGAAGTGTAAAGAATAAAATGTAAAGAATGAAGAATAAAGTGGGAAGTGTAAAGAATAAAATGTAAAGAATGAAGAATAATGTGGGAAGTGTAAAGAATAAAATGTAAAGAATGAAGAATAATGTGGGAAGTGTAAAGAATAAAATGTAAAGAATGAAGAATAATGTGGGAAGTGTAAAGAATAAAATGTAAAGAATGAAGAATAATGTGGGAAGTGTAAAGAATAAAATGCAATGAATGAAGAATAATGTGGGAAGTGTAAAGAATAAAATGTAAAGAATGAAGAATAATGTGGGAAGTGTAAAGAATAAAATGCAATGAATGAAGAATAAAGTGGGAAGTGTAAAGAATAAAATGTAAAGAATGAAGAATAATTTGGGAAGTGTAAAGAATAAAATGCAACGAATGAAGAATAATGTGGGAAGTGTAAAGAATAAAATGTAAAGAATGAAGAATAATGTGGGAAGTGTAAAGAATAAAATGTAAAGAATGAAGAATAATGTGGGAAGTGTAAAGAATAAAATGTAAAGAATGAAGAATAATGTGGGAAGTGTAAAGAATAAAATGCAATGAATGAAGAATAATGTGGGAAGTGTAAAGAATAAAATGTAAAGAATGAAGAATAATGTGGGAAGTGTAAAGAATAAAATGTAAAGAATGAAGGATAAGGTGGGAAGTGTAAAAAATAAAATGCAACGAATTAAGAATAATGTGGGAAGGGTAAAGAATAAAATGCAATGAATGAAGAATAAAGTGGGAAGTGTAAAGAATAAAATGTAAAGAATGAAGAATAATGTGAGAAGTGTAAAGAATAAAATGTAAAGAATTAAGAATAATGTGGGAAGTGTAAAGAATAAAATGTAAAGAATGAAGAATAATGTGGGAAGGGTAAAGAATAAAATGTAAAGAATGAAGAATAATGTGGGAAGTGTAAAGAATAAAATGCAATGAATGAAGAATAATGTGGGAAGTGTAAAGAATAAAATGTAAAGAATAAAGAATAAGGTGGGAAGTGTAAAGAATAAAATGTAAAGAATGAAGAATAATGTGGGAAGTGTAAAGAATAAAATGTAAAGAATGAAGGATAAGGTGGGAAGTGTAAAAAATAAAATGCAACAAATTAAGAATAATGTGGGAAGTGTAAAGAATAAAATGCAATGAATGAAGAATAAAGTGGGAAGTGTAAAGAATAAAATGTAAAGAATGAAGAATAATGTGAGAAGTGTAAAGAATAAAATGTAAAGAATTAAGAATAATGTGGGAAGTGTAAAGAATAAAATGTAAAGAATGAAGAATAATGTGGGAAGGGTAAAGAATAAAATGTAAAGAATGAAGAATAATGTGGGAAGTGTAAAGAATAAAATGCAATGAATGAAGAATAATGTGGGAAGTGTAAAGAATAAAATGTAAAGAATAAAGAATAAGGTGGGAAGTGTAAAGAATAAAATGTAAAGAATGAAGAATAATGTGGGAAGTGTAAAGAATAAAATGTAAAGAATGAAGGATAAGGTGGGAAGTGTAAAAAATAAAATGCAACAAATTAAGAATAATGTGGGAAGTGTAAAGAATAAAATGTAAAGAATGAAGAATAATGTGAGAAGTGTAAAGAATAAAATGTAAAGAATGAAGAATAATGTGGGAAGTGTAAAGAATAAAATGTAAAGAATGAAGAATAATGTGAGAAGTGTAAAGAATAAAATGTAAAGAATGAAGAATAATGTGAGAAGTGTAAAGAATAAAATGTAAAGAATGAAGAATAATGTGGGAAGTGTAAACAATAAAATGTAAAGAATGAAGAATAATGTGGGAAGTGTAAACAATAAAATGTAATGAATGAAGAATAATGTGGGAAGTGTAAACAATAAAATGTAAAGAATGAAGAATAATGTGGGAAGTGTAAAGAATAAAATGCAACGAATGAAGAATAATGTGGGAAGTGTAAAGAATAAAATGTAATGACTGAAGAATTATGTGGGAAGTGTATCCTGAGCCCTATTGATACGTTTGAGAAAGCTCGGATTGTGACCCTCCGGTCATCTTTGGTATTTTGCTAGGACTGTTCTACGTGTTATTTGCCTGTTTTGTGGTTTATTGCCACACTGTTTACCCTCATACTGTGTTGTCTAAGTAGCATTATGCCCATGTTATAAGGAGAGCAGGCGTTCGGTGGGATGATCTTTGGTCCATGCAGTTTCCACTAGTGCACCCACTGGACCCCCATGTCTCCACAATATGACTTGACGTGTTTTTAATCGTTGTCCTTGCATTTAAATTAATGTCTAATAACAAAATAGTATTCTATTTACATAGGTGTGAGCTGCTGTTTTTTGACTGTCTTCCTATTGGCCAGATGGGTGAGTCTACGTCTTTCTATAGATCGAATGTATGAGTGTCATATTCCTATAGGTTGGATGGATGATTGTATGTCTTTCTAATGGTCAGATGGATGAGTCCTCATCTTCCTATTGGTTGGATGGATGACTCTACGTTTTCCTAGTCATCAAATGAATAAGTCTCATCTTCCCATTGGAAGAATAAGGCTACTTTCACACTAGCGTCGTGCACTGCACGTCGCTATGCGTCGTTTTGTAGAAAAAACGCATCCTGCAAAAGTGCTTGTGCAGCGCCCCAGAGTCCTGGTCGTTGCAGTACTGTGGCTCCGCCACTAAGGGGAGCTATGGTACGTCTGATGGCACTGAAGGAGTTCATCTGACCAGGTATCACAGACACCAAGACATTTCACAGCCGGGCCTTCAGGGGGAGCTAAGGGTTCTATTCACTAGGCCACTCCCCACCATAGTGGGTAAACTGGGGGTCAGGCAGGAAGTTAGATCAGAAAGCTGACTGGGTTGGAGCCAGGCAACACCTTGTGGCAGAGGGTGTTGTGGGGGAAGATACAGTAGGGTCTCTGTCAGGGGTGGGATCCTGACAGAGGATTGGCAACTTGAGAGAACGTAACGGGACCGTGCCTGCTAAGGATAGCGGCGGTGCCCAAGGAAGGATCAGAAGCGAGATAGATTGTGCTGAGTGAGAAACGAGATCAAAGCAATAGGAGAAATACCAGTAGGAGTCGTGCTGTAAGACCGAGGCAACATCCTACTGAGGCGCACAACCGGTGGCCGGAACGCCGAGAGAGTATTATAACATTCAGCTTCAAGCAGTACTCTAAACAGCGGCAGGACAGTCAGTCTAAGGCGGGCTGTCTCACACAAATCACCTATGCAGTCTTGGGGGGCAACTTGTGGAGAGGGGCGACTCTAGGGTCCCGGAAGAGCTCCGAGCCTACCCGTCAAACGGGTGCCGTTCCAACCAGAACATCAGGGAGGGACGGAGGATTAGCAGAACATCATCTAATCGAGTTGTGAGGGAACTTAAGAAACAGACACAACAGTTGTGGGGACTTTCTGTAAGCACAGCAGGGAAGGACCACAACACATAGCGCAAGCAGGAAGGCACAGATTTCCACCTGTGAAGAGAACTCTGGAGGTGCCATTGGACCGGCCGGACTTGTGCAGCCTGGTGAACCGTATTCTGGACTGAGGACCCAGAGATCTTCAGTAAAGAGGTAAAGAGACTGCAACCTAGTGTCCTCGTTATTTACCGCGACCTGCACCCCACAACTGCACCATTATCACCATCATCCACATCTTTGTACTGTGCGCCCCTCGGCAGGGTCACGGACCGGGGCCTAGCCACCGTGACAACCCCAGAGCAGAGACTCAGAGGCCCGGTACCGGGTACCCCTCGGCCCTGCGGCAGTGGGGGCGCTACAAAACTTGGCGTCACGAACAGGATCTACTTAAGCCTGAAGAATCAGGTCATGTGTGCCTTAGAACTGTGATTTATTGTGCTTGGACTGTACTTTATTGCAAGGACTGTGCTGCGCCATTTACCGCCAAAATCCGACGCCATTACAGCGCTGAGGAGAGCGCAGGAAGAGAAGGGGGGCGTGGAATGGGCGTAGACGAGCCGAAGAGCGCGGAAAAATCATGGCCGCCCAGTCTAAATATTTCTGTGTCCTGAGGACGTGTCCGTCAACAGCCGAGGTCCGCCTCCTGATCCTGTTTGGAGGGTGGAGACAATGGAGACGGGGCCGCCCACGAAAGAGACCACGGGAAGAGGACACTGGAGAAGGAGAAAAGATGGCGACACTGGGAACACCGCGTGGGACTGACCCGATCCAGCCTGAGGCTGCGCCACCCGACACAGTCCCAGATGCGCCAATGTTGCGGGGACTGACCCTCACGGAGCTACCGATGGGCCGACCCCCCTTGCCACCGTCTGAGGAGTGTGTAGCTGCAGCCGAGGCCCGCCAGATAGCACGCCGCTTGGAGGCTGATGCCCGCGTGCTCGCTCGGCTGGGCCAGCCCACGGAGGTCCGTTTGACTCCGGTGTCCCCTGCTCCTCCCAACCCGGCCGCGGCTGAAGGTGCGCTGCAGACGCAAGGCCTGAAGATCGTGCCAGAGGCAGAACACCTGCGGCGCTTGGTGGCTGCATGGCGAGACCGACCACAACCGGCAACCCAGGTTGAGCTGACCAAAGTCGCAGAGGTCCCATCGTCCCATTGGGGTGTAGTGGTCTCCTTCAACCCCCGACATGGAAGAGGGGTTATACAGGAGATCGGGGAGCCGCTACAAGTCCGCGTAGACCGGGAGGAGGTGGAGCCCTGCGGAGGAAGGTTCGCTCGCGACCTGGAGCCGGGTGATGCTGTAACCTACACCAGGTGGAGGAGAGAAACCGGTGAGGCCGGCTGGATAGCTCGGGGCGTCCAGCGGTGCGTCGCACTCCAGGCCGCTGCCAGGGCATCAGAGGATGAACCTCCTGCTGCAGAGGCCACAGAACCCGTCCCTGCGGAGCGGCAGGGAGCCCGGACCCACCACGTACCTTGGGGGCGTGCCGGCCCATCAGTGAGAAGAGCATCACGGCAAGGGATCCTGTCACTGCTGGGGCAGGAACCACTCCTTGGATCGGCAGCGCGACCCGCTGGTCTGGTGAGGCCCGGAAGGAAACCACCTTCTGCACCAAATGAGTAAGATAATACTACTCTTAACATGTGTACATAGTTCTTAACTGTTTGTGTGTTTCCTGATTTTTGCTGCTAAAACCCGTCCAGGGCTAACTTTAAAAGGGATCCCCTTGTTGACCCGGGGTCCCTGTTGTTCTTTTTGGTTGTTTTTCCACTTTTTGTTTCCTGTTGAAAAGAACTGCCGCAATCATGAACAGTGCATGATACAAACTTTTTGTACATAGTTTGCACCTTATTAAAGGTGCTCTCTACTGGTTTTACTTCAAAAAGGACTCTTTGTGAAGATACCACACTGGAACCTTTGCTGAGTACGGACTGGTAGCTTGAGAAGATATGCTACCTCATAGAGACTTGGTCCCCTCTTAAAGGGGATGTTCATGTGTTGCACTTGAGAGAATCGTATTGCTTTGAGACCGAGAGATAGCAATAATGTTTTCATAAAGGAAAAGTGATGATAATGTTTGTGAGAGAAAGTTATATGTATCTAACTAGTTAATTGTAAAGAAATGCTGATGATGTTTCCTGAAAAGAAAGTGAAGGCTAGGAGAAGGATGCAGTGGGCCCGTAAGGGTAGCCGTAGTGTCCAGCATACATGTCAGTAAGGAAATAATGAGAAGGTTTGATGTTCTATAGAAAATGTTTGATAATGTTGATAGATAATGAGGATAGAAGGTAAACCCTGAGTCCTCATAGGAGCCATATAGAGATGGCTCAGCGCTCTTAAACTGAAAGTAATGTTATGTTCTATACTGTGTATAGTAGTTGAAAGACAGAAGGCTCGGGCTGAAAGGAGCGGTCCTGTGAGAAAGGAGAGGCAGTAGGTCTGGTGCCGATAGGACAGGCGGTCCTGCAGATTTAAAGAAGGAGAATGTAAAAGTTAAATTGCCTTATAATGTGATTATAAGAAGGTCTTTAAAGGATTTAGAGTGTACGTCCTTAAAGGCAATGTTAACTTATTATTCAAAAGTTTGCACTAAGTAGAATACCCGGTTGGGTAACAGGAGTTATTTATAACCTGTAATTTATAATGTTAACCATGTTTGTAACGTTCAAGTGTCCTCACCTCCCATAAAGGGAAGCCTGTTTAAATTTGCTTACTGTTATTGCACTCACAAAAATTGTATGTCTTTTTGCTAACCTGTATTGTTGTTTTCTTCCCAGTCCCGGAGTACTGTGTTTAACCAGGGGGGAGTGCAGCGCCCCAGAGTCCTGGTCGTTGCAGTACTGGGGCTCCGCCACTAAGGGGAGCTATGGTACGTCTGATGGCACTGAAGGAGTTCATCTGACCAGGTATCACAGACACCAAGACATTTCACAGCCGGGCCTTCAGGGGGAGCTAAGGGTTCTATTCACTAGGCCACTCCCCACCACAGTGGGTAAACTGGGGGTCAGGCAGGAAGTTAGATCAGAAAGCTGACTGGGTTGGAGCCAGGCAACACCTTGTGGCAGAGGGTGTTGTGGGGGAAGATACAGTAGGGTCTCTGTCAGGGGTGGGATCCTGACAGAGGCTTGGCAACTTGAGAGAACGTAACGGGACCGTGCCTGCTCAGGATAGCGGCAGTGCCCAAGGAAGGATCAGAAGCGAGATAGATTGTGCTGAGTGAGAAATGAGATCAAAGCAATAGGAGAATACCAGTAGGAGTCGTGCTGTAAGACCGAGGCAACATCCTACTGAGGCGCGCAGCCGGTGGCCGGAACGCTGAGAGAGTATTATAACATTCAGCTTCAAGCAGTACTCTAAACAGCGGCAGGACAGTTAGTCTAAGGCGGGCTGTCTGACTTAAATCACCTATGCAGTCTTGGGGGGCAACTTGTGGAGAGGGGCGACTCTAGGGTCCCGGAAGAGCTCCGAGCCTACCCGTCAAACGGGTGCCGTCCCAACCAGAACATCAGGGAGGGACGGAGGATTAGCAGAACATCATCTAATCGAGTTGTGAGGGAACTTAAGAAACGGACACAACAGTTGTGGGGACTTTCCGTAAGCACAGCAGTGAAGGACCGCAACACATAGCGCTAGCAGGAAGGCGCAGATTTCCACCTGCTAAGAGAACTCTGGAGGTGCCATTGGACCGGCCGGACTTGCGCAGCCTGGTGAACCGTATTCTGGACTGAGGACCCAGAGATCTTCAGTAAAGAGGTAAAGAGACTGCAACCTAGTGTCCTCGTTATTTACCGCGACCTGCACCCCACAACTGCACCATTATCACCATCATCCACATCTTTGTACTGTGCGCCCCTCGGCAGGGTCACGGACCGGGGCCTAGCCACCGTGACAACCCCAGAGCAGAGACTCAGAGGCCCGGTACCGGGTACCCCTCGGCCCTGCGGCAGTGGGGGCGCTACACTTGCAGGATGCGTTTTTTTCTCCATAGACTTGCATTAGCGACGCAGTGCGACGCATTGCTACACGTCGCAACCGTCGTGCGACGGTTGCGTCGGACCGTCACCGCCAAAAAACGTTGCATATAACGTTTTTTGGTGCGTCGTGTCTGCCATTTCCGACCACGCAAGCGCGGCCAGAACTCCGCCCCCTCCTCCCTGCACCTCACAATGGGGCAACGGATGCATTGAAAAACAGCATCCGCTGACCCCGTTGTGCGGCGCTTTCACTGCTAGCGTCGGTACGTCGCAACGACGCAATTTGTCATGCGTCGTACGACGCTAGTGTGAAAGTAGCCTATTGGTCGGATTACTGAGTCCTCATCTTCCTATTGGTCAGATGGAGTGAAAAAAGATGAATGGTGGGAGTTGGGGATCAACAGGGCGCCACGCTCTGAGTCAGAAACCACCAAGGACAGAATAGAAAAGTCGATTTATTCAACACACAATGCGTTTCAGGGATGAGCCGTCCTCTTCATTGGGTGATTACAAAATGTTGGAAAGTAGGCTGACCTGGATGGACAAATGTCTTTTTCGGCCTTGCTAACTATGTAACTATATGTATACCACGCTCAGGACTGTAAAGAGACAGACACTGATGTGATTGATTGAACATGATTTAACTTACCAGGTGAGGTTCTGATTAATAACAGTGTTAAACCTATAGGTTCTGTCTATAAACACCAATAAGTCCTGCCCAACTACCGGATCTGGTGTAGCCGCACAAGCTATGGGATCTTACGAGAATTTCTATTGTACCCACCTATTATTATTAATTCTATTTTTCTCCTCTTCCTAACAATTAGTGCTTAGTGTTTCAATATGGTTTTGTCTTCTATGATTTGTAATCATGTACATTTTATGTATAGTTATGTTTTTTATAACCTGTATGCAATCAATTATCAACCAATCATGTCAGCGCCTGTCTCTTTAAAGCACTGAGCGTGGTATAGATATTGTAATCAACTGATGAACGTGACGGCTCATCCCTGAAACGCATTGTGTGTTGAATAAATCGACTTTTCTCATCTGACCTTGGTAGTTCGTGATTAAGAGCGTGGTGCCCTGTGGATCTCCACCGCCCACCTTTCATCGATTTTTACTGCATTACAGTTCCTCAGCAGGACACCAGGAGTGGTGGGAAGGTGCTGCAGTGCCCCGGAACCATCATCATTCACCACTTAGAATCAGCGTTGTGCCTGGCATGCATAACTACCAGAGGTGAGTGGAATATCTCTTCCCCCACCGCCTATGTGTTGTGACATTCTTCACATAGAGCGCCCTCTCTTTTATTTTTTTTATTGGTCAGATGGCCTTCTTCATATTGATCAGATGAATGAATCTTCGTCTTCCTATTGGTCTGATGGATAAGTTTACATCTTTCTATTGGTCGGATTGATGAGTCTACATTTTCCTGTAAGTCAGATGGATGACTCTTCATCTTCATCTTTCCATTGGTCAGATTGATGAGTCTACGCCTTTATATTGTTTGGATGGGTGAGTCTACATCTTTCTATTGGTCAGATGGATGAGTCTATGTCTTTCTATTGGTCAAATGGATGAGTCTAAGTCTTTATATTGGTCTGAAGTATGAGTCTACATCTTTCAATTGGTCGGATCGATGAGTCTAAGTCTTTATATTGGTCTGAAGTATGAGTCTACATCTTTCAATTGGTCGGATTGATGAGTCTACATTTTCCTGTAGGTCAGATGGATGACTCTTCGTCTTCCTGTTGGTCGGATGGATGAGTCTAAGTCTTTATATTGTTCTGAAGTATGAGTCTACATCTTTCAATTGGTCGGATTGATGAGTCTACATTTTCCTGTAGATCAGAAGGATGACTCTTCGTCTTCCTGTTGGTCGGATGGATGAGTCTACACCTTTATAGTATTTGGATGGGTGAGTCTACATCTTTCTATTGGTCAGAAGGATAAGTCTACGTCTTCCTATCGGTCGGATGGATGAGTCTATATCTTTCTATTAGTTAGATGGATGTGTCTTCTTTATTCTATTGATCAGGTGAATGGGTCTTCCTGTTGGTGGGATTAGTGAGTCTACATTATTCTATTGGTCAGATGGATAGGTCTATGTATTTCTATTGGTCGGATGGATGAGTCTACATCTTTATATTGGTCTGATGGATGAGTTTACATCTTTCTACTAGTCGGATTGATGAGTATACACTTTCCTGTAGGTCAGATGGATGACTGTTCGTCTTCCTGTTGGTCGGATTGATGAGTCTTCGCCTTTATATTGTTTGGATGCGTGAGTCTACATCTTTCTATTGGTCAGATGGATAAGTCTATGTCTTCCTATTGGTCAAATGGATGAGTCTAAGTCTTTATATTGTCCTGAAGTATGAGTCTACATCTTTCAATTGGTCGGATTGATGAGTCTAAGTCTTTATATTGTTCTGAAGTATGAGTCTACATCTTTCCATTGGTCAGATTGATGAGTCTTCACCTTTATATTGTTTGGATGGGTGAGTCTACATCTTTATATTGGTCTGATGGATGAGTTTACATCTTTCTACTAGTCGGATTGATGAGTATACACTTTCCTGTAGGTCAGATTGATGACTCTTCATCTTTCCATTGGTCAGATTGAGGAGTTTACGTCTTTATATTGTTTGGATGGGTGAGTCTACATCTTTCTTTTGGCCGGATGGATAAGTCTACATCTTTCTATTGGTCAGATGGATAAGTCTATGTATTTCTATTGGTCGGATTGATCAGTCTATGTGTTTATATTGCTTGGTTGGGTGAGTCTACATCTTGCTATTGTCAGATGGATGTGTCTTCTTTATTCTATTGATGAGGTAGATGGGTCTTCCTCTTCCTGTTGGTCGGATTAGTGAGTCTACATCATTCTATTGGTCAGATGGATAAGTCTACGTCTTTCTATTGGTCTGATGGATGAGTCTACCTATTCCTATTGGTTGCATGGATGAGTCTACATCTTTCTATTAGTCTAATTTTTGAGTGTATGTCTTGTTATTGATCAAATGGATAAGCCTACATCTGAATTGGTCGGATGGATGAGTCTACGTTTTCCTATTGGTAACATGGATGAATCCACACCTCTTCAGTGTACACTGTGGTTGCCCCCAAGAGACTGCAATATGTCTACTATACAACTTATCACTTTCTATAGGGCAGAGGGCAATTCTCATCTGTGGGACAGGATCCGTGGATGGGACTTACCTGTTGACGGCTGGTGGATCAGCTCATTACGGGTCATGTAAATTGTAATTAAAGCCATAACGATTGACATGAATGGTATAAGAAACCCCAAGTTCTTGGCCACTGACTGCTGAATATAAGAGATCCCCACAAACACGACAAGAGAGTTCAGATTAATAAGCCAATAAAACCTGCAAACAGAAGAAAGGCAAATGACTATATTCTCCAGTCACTTTCAGAGCTGCACTCAATATTCTGCTGTTACATTATGTCTTTTCCTCCAGTCACCTACAGAGCTGCACTCACTATTCTGCTGTTGTCTGACGAGATACATGATAAGATCCTGTCTGCAGCCACCACTAGGGGGAGCTCCCTGTATACAGATATAGGATAAGATCCTGTCTGCAGCCACCACTAGGGGGAGCTCCCTGTATACAGAGATATATGATAAGATCCTGTCTGCAGTCACCACTAGGGGGAGCTCCCTGTATGCAGAGATACATGATAAGATCCTGTCTGCAGCCACCACTAGGGGGAGCTTCCTGTATACAGAGATACATGATAAGATCCTGTCTGCAGTCACCACTAGGGGGAGCTTCCTGTATACAGAGATACATGATAAGATCTTGTCTGCAGCCACCACTAGGGGGAGCTCCCTGTATACAGAGATACATGATAAGATCCTGTCTGCAGTCACCACTAGGGGAGCTCCCTGTATACAGAGATACATGATAAGATCCTGTCTGCAGCCACCACTAGGGGGAGCTCCCTGTATACAGAGATACATGATAAGATCCTGTCTGCAGCCAACACTAGGAGGAGCTCCCAGTATACAGAGATATATGATAAGATACTGTCTGCAGCCACCACTAGGAGGACCTCCCTGTATACAGAGATACATGATAAGATCCTGTCTGCAGCCACCACTAGGGGGAGCTCCCTGTATACAGAGATACATGATAAGATACTGCCTGCAGTCACCACTAGGGGGAGCTCCCTGTATACAGAGATACATGATAAGATCCTGTCTGCAGTCACCACTAGGGGGAGCTCCCTGTATATAGAGATACACGATAACATCCTGTCTGCAGCCACCACTAGGGGGAGCTCCCTGTATACAGAGATACATGATAAGATCCTGTCTGCAGTCACCACTAGGAGGAGCTCCCTGTATACAGAGATACACGATAAGATCCTGTCTGCAGCCACCGCTAGAGGGAGCTCCCTGTTTACAGAGATACACAATAAGATCCTGTCTGCAGTCACCACAAGGGGGAGCTCCCTGTATACAGAGATACACGATAAGATCCTGTCTGCAGCCACCACTAGGGGGAGCTCCCTGTATACAGAGATACATGATAAGATCCTGTCTGCAGCCACCACTAGGGGGAGCTCCCTGTATACAGAGATACACAATAAGATCCTGTCTGCAGCCACCACTAGGGGGAGCTCCCTGTATACAGAGATACATGATAAGATCCTGTCTGCAGCCACCACTAGGAGGAGCTCCCTGTATACAGAGATACACAATAAGATCCTGTCTGCAGTCACCACTAGGGGAAGCTCCCTGTATACAGAGATACATGATAAGATCCTGTCTGCAGTCACCACTAGGGGGAGCTCCCTGTATACAGAGATACATGATAAGATCCTGTCTGCAGCCAACACTAGGGGGAGCTCCCTGTATACAGAGATACACAATAAGATCCTGTCTGCAGTCACCACAAGGGGGAGCTCCCTGAATACAGAGATACACGATAAGATCCTGTCTGCAGCCACCGCTAGAGGGAGCTCCCTGTATACAGAGATACACGATAAGATCCTGTCTGCAGCCACCGCTAGGGGGAGCTCCCTGTATACAGAGATACACGATAAGATCCTGTCTGCAGTCACCACTAGGGGAAGCTCCCTGTATACAGAGATACATGATAAGATCCTGTCTGCAGTCATCACTAGGGGGAGCTCCCTGTATACAGAGATACATGATAACATCCTGTCTGCAGCCACCACTAGGGGGAGCTCCCTGTATACAGAGATACATGATAACATCCTGTCTGCAGCCACCACTAGGGGGAGCTCCCTGTATACAGAGATACATGATAAGATCCTGTCTGCAGCCACCACTAGGGGGAGCTCCCTGTATACAGAGATACATGATAAGATCCTGTCTGCAGCCACCACTAGGGGGAGCTCCCTGTATACAGAGATACATGATAAGATCCTGTTTGCAGTGACCACTAGGGGGAGCTCCCTGTATACAGAGATACATGGTAAGATCCTGTTTGCAGTGACCACTAGGGGAGCTCCCTGTATACAGAGATACATGATAAGATCCTGTCTGCAGTCACCACTAGGGGGAGCTCCCTGTATACAGAGATACATGATAAGATCCTGTCTGCAGCCACCACTAGGGGGAGCTCCCTGTATACAGAGATACATGATAACATCCTGTCTGCAGCCACCACTAGGGGGAGCTCCCTGTATACAGATATACATGATAAGATCCTGTCTGCAGTCACCACTAGGGGGAGCTCCCTGTATACAGAGATACATGATAAGATCCTGTTTGCAGTGACCACTAGGGGGAGCTCCCTGTATACAGAGATACATGGTAAGATCCTGTTTGCAGTGACCACTAGGGGAGCTCCCTGTATACAGAGTTACATGATAAGATCCTGTCTGCAGCCACCACTAGGGGGAGCTCCCTGTATACAGAGATACATGATAAGATCCTGTCTGCAGTCACCACTAGGGGGAGCTCCCTGTATACAGAGATACATGATAAGATCCTGTCTGCAGCCACCACTAGGGGGAGCTCACTGTATATAGAGATATATGATAAGATCCTCTCTGCAGTCACCACTAGGGGGAGCTCCCTGTATACAGAGATACATGATAAGATCCTGTCTGCAGCCACCACTAGGGGGAGCTCACTGTATACAGAGATATATGATAAGATCCTCTCTGCAGTCACCACTAGGGGGAGCTCCCTGTATACAGAGATACATGATAAGATCCTGTCTGCAGCCACCACTAGGGGGAGCTCCCTGTATACAGAGATACATGATAAGATCCTGTCTGCAGTCACCACTAGGGGGAGCTCCCTGTATACAGAGATTCATGATAAGATCCTGTCTGCAGCCACCACTAGGGGGAGCTCCCTGTATACAGAGATACATGATAAGATCCTGTCTGCAGTCACCACTAGGGGAAGCTCCCTGTATGCAGAGATACATGATAAGATCCTGTCTGCAGTCACCACTAGGGGAAGCTCCCTGTATGCAGAGATACATGTTAAGATCCTGTCTGCAGCCACCACTAGGGAGAGCTCCCTGTATGCAGAGATACATGATAAGATCCTGTCTGCAGTCACCACTAGGGGGAGCTCCCTGTATACAGAGATACATGATAAGAACCTATCTGCAGTCACCACTAGGGGGAGCTCCCTGTATACAGAGATACATGATAAGATCCTGTCTGCAGCCACCACTAGGGGGAGCTCCCTATATACAGAGATACATGATAAGATCCTCTCTGCAGCCACCACTAGGGGGAGCTCCCTGTTTACAGAGATACATGATAAGATCCTGTCTGCAGTCACCACTAGGGGGAGCTCCCTGTATACAGAGATACATGATAAGATCATGTCTGCAGCCACCACTAGGGGGAGCTCCCTGTATACAGAGATACATGATAAGATCCTGTCTGCAGCCACCACTAGGGGGAGCTCCCTGTATACAGAGATACATGATAAGATCATGTCTGCAGTCACCACTTGGGGGAGCTCCCTGTATACAGAGATACATGATAAGATCCTGTCTGCAGTCACCACTAGGGGGAGCTAACTGTATACAGAGATACATGATAAGATCCTGTCTGCAGTCACCACTAGGGGGAGCTCCCTGTATACAGAGATACATGATAAGATCCTGTCTGCAGCCACCACTAGGGGGAGCTCCCTGTATACAGAGATACATGATAACATCCTGTCTGCAGTCACCACTAGGGGGAGCTCCCTGTATACAGAGATTCATGATAAGATCCTGTCTGCAGTCACCACTAGGGGGAGCTCCCTGTATATAGAGATACATGATAAGATCCTGTCTGCCGCCACCACTAGGGGGAGCTCCCTGTATACAGAGATACATGATAAGATCCTGTCTGCAGTCACCACTAGGGGGAGCTCCCTGTATACAGAGATACATGATAAGATCCTGTCTGCAGCCAACACTAGGGGGAGCTCCCTGTATACAGAAATACATGATAAGATCCTGTCTGTAGACACCACTAGGGGGAGCTCCCTGTATACAGAGATACATGATAAGATCCTGTCTGCAGCCACCACTAAAGGGAGCTCCCTGTATACAGAGATACACGATAAGATCCTGTCTGCAGCCACCACTAGGGGGAGCTCCCTGTATACAGAGATACATGATAAGATCCTGTCTGCAGCCACCACTAGGGGGAGCTCCCTGTATACAGAGATACATAATAAGATCCTGTCTGCAGTCACCACAAGGGGGAGCTCCCTGTATACAGAGATACACGATAAGATCCTGTCTGCAGCCACCACTAGTGGAAGCTCCCTGTATACAGAGATACATGATAAGATCCTGTCTGCAGCCACCACTAGGGGGAGCTCCCTGTATACAGAGATACACGATAACATCCTGTCTGCAGCCACCACTAGGGGGAGCTCCCTGTATACAGAGATACATTATAAGATCCTGTCTGCAGTCACCACTAGGGGGAGCTCCCTGTATACAGAGATACATGATAAGATCCTGTCTGCAGCCAACACTAGGGGGAGCTCCCTGTATACAGAAATACATGATAAGATCCTGTCTGTAGACACCACTAGGGGGAGCTCCCTGTATACAGAGATACATGATAAGATCCTGTCTGCAGTCACCACAAGGAGGAACTCCCTGTATACAGAGATACATGATAAGATCCTGTCTGCAGTCACCACAAGGGGGAGCTCCCTGTATACAGAGATACATGATAAGATCCTGTCTGCAGTCACCACAAGGGGGAGCTCCCTGTATACAGAGATACATGATAAGATCCTGTCTGCAGTCACCACAAGGGGGAGCTCCCTGTATACAGAGATACATGATAAGATCCTGTCTGCAGTCACCACTAGGGGGAGCTCCCTGTATACAGAGATACATGATAAGATCCTGTCTGCAGCCACCACTAGGGGGAGCTCCCTGTATACAGAGATACATGATAAGATCCTGTTTGCAGTGACCACTAGGGGGAGCTCCCTGTATACAGAGATACATGGTAAGATCCTGTTTGCAGTAACCACTAGGGGAGCTCCCTGTATACAGAGATACATGATAAGATCCTGTCTGCAGCCACCACTAGGGGGAGCTCCCTGTATACAGAGATACATGATAACATCCTGTCTGCAGCCACCACTAGGGGGAGCTCCCTGTATACAGAGATACATGATAAGATCCTGTCTGCAGTCACCACTAGGGGGAGCTCCCTGTATACAGAGATACATGATAAGATCCTGCCTGCAGTCACCACTAGGGGGAGCTCCCTGTATACAGAGATACATGATAAGATCCTGTTTGCAGTGACCACTAGGGGGAGCTCCCTGTATACAGAGATACATGGTAAGATCCTGTTTGCAGTGACCACTAGGGGAGCTCCCTGTATACAGAGTTACATGATAAGATCCTGTCTGCAGCCACCACTAGGGGGAGCTCCCTGTATACAGAGATACATGATAAGATCCTGTCTGCAGTCACCACTAGGGGGAGCTCCCTGTATACAGAGATACATGATAAGATCCTGTCTGCAGCCACCACTAGGGGGAGCTCACTGTATACAGAGATACATGATAAGATCCTCTCTGCAGTCACCACTAGGGGGAGCTCCCTGTATACAGAGATACATGATAAGATCCTGTCTGCAGCCACCACTAGGGGGAGCTCCCTGTATACAGAGATACATGATAAGATCCTGTCTGCAGTCACCACTAGGGGGAGCTCCCTGTATACAGAGATTCATGATAAGATCCTGTCTGCAGCCACCACTAGGGGGAGCTCCCTGTATACAGAGATACATGATAAGATCCTGTCTGCATTCACCACTAGGGGAAGCTCCCTGTATACAGAGATACATGATAAGATCCTGTCTGCAGCCACCACTAGGGGGAGCTCCCTGTATGCAGAGATACATGATAAGATCCTGTCTGCAGTCACCACTAGGGGGAGCTCCCTGTATACAGAGATACATGATAAGATCCTGCCTGCAGTCACCACTAGGGGGAGCTCCCTGTATACAGAGATACATGATAAGATCCTGTTTGCAGTGACCACTAGGGGGAGCTCCCTGTATACAGAGATACATGGTAAGATCCTGTTTGCAGTGACCACTAGGGGAGCTCCCTGTATACAGAGTTACATGATAAGATCCTGTCTGCAGCCACCACTAGGGGGAGCTCCCTGTATACAGAGATACATGATAAGATCCTGTCTGCAGTCACCACTAGGGGGAGCTCCCTGTATACAGAGATACATGATAAGATCCTGTCTGCAGCCACCACTAGGGGGAGCTCACTGTATACAGAGATACATGATAAGATCCTCTCTGCAGTCACCACTAGGGGGAGCTCCCTGTATACAGAGATACATGATAAGATCCTGTCTGCAGCCACCACTAGGGGGAGCTCCCTGTATACAGAGATACATGATAAGATCCTGTCTGCAGTCACCACTAGGGGGAGCTCCCTGTATACAGAGATTCATGATAAGATCCTGTCTGCAGCCACCACTAGGGAGAGCTCCCTGTATGCAGAGATACATGATAAGATCATGTCTGCAGTCACCACTAGGGGGAGCTCCCTGTATACAGAGATACATGATAAGAACCTATCTGCAGTCACCACTAGGGGGAGCTCCCTGTATACAGAGATACATGATAAGATCCTGTCTGCAGCTACCACTAGGGGGAGCTCCCTGTATACAGAGATACATGATAAGATCCTGTCTGCAGCCACCAGAAGGGGGAGCTCCCTCTATACAGAGATACATGATAAGATCCTGTCTGCAGCCACCACTAGGGGGAGCTCCCTGTATACAGAGATACACAATAAGATCCTGTCTGCAGTCACCACAAGGGGGAGCTCCCTGTATACAGAGATACACGATAAGATCCTGTCTGCAGCCACCACTAGGGGGAGCTCCCTGTATACAGAGATACATGATAAGATCCTGTCTGCAGCCACCACTAGGGGGAGCTCACTGTATACAGAGATACATGATAAGATCCTCTCTGCAGTCACCACTAGGGGGAGCTCCCTGTATACAGAGATACATGATAAGATCCTGTCTGCAGCCACCACTAGGGGGAGCTCCCTGTATACAGAGATACATGATAAGATCCTGTCTGCAGTCACCACTAGGGGGAGCTCCCTGTATACAGAGATACATGATAAGATCCTGTCTGCAGTCACCACTAGGGGGAGCTCCCTGTATACAGAGATACATGATAAGATCCTGTCTGCAGCCACCACTAGGGAGAGCTCCCTGTATGCAGAGATACATGATAAGATCCTGTCTGCAGTCACCACTAGGGGGAGCTCCCTGTATACAGAGATACATGATAAGAACCTATCTGCAGTCACCACTAGGGGGAGCTCCCTGTATACAGAGATACATGATAAGATCCTGTCTGCAGCCACCACTAGGGGGAGCTCCCTGTATACAGAGATACATGATAAGATCCTGTCTGCAGCCACCACAAGGGGGAGCTCCCTGTATACAGAGATACATGATAAGATCCTGTCTGCAGCCACCACTAGGGGGAGCTCCCTGTATACAGAGATACACAATAAGATCCTGTCTGCAGTCACCACAAGGGGGAGCTCCCTGTATACAGAGATACACGATAAGATCCTGTCTGCAGCCACCACTAGGGGGAGCTCCCTGTATACAGAGATACATGATAAGATCCTGTCTGCAGCCACCACTAGGGGGAGCTCCCTGTATACAGAGATACATGATAAGATCCTGTCTGCAGCCACCACTAGGGGAGCTCCCTGTATACAGAGATACACAATAAGATCCTGTCTGCAGTCACCACTAGGGGAAGCTCCCTGTATACAGAGATACATGATAAGATCCTGTCTGCAGTCACCACTAGGGGGAGCTCCCTGTATACAGAGATACATGATAAGATCATATCTGCAGCCAACACTAGGGGGAGCTCCCTGTATACAGAGATACACAATAAGATCCTGTCTGCAGCCACCACTAGGGGGAGCTCCCTGTATACAGAGATACATGATAAGATCCTGTCTGCAGCCACCGCTAGAGGGAGCTCCCTGTATACAGAGATACACGATAAGATCCTGTCTGCAGTCACCACAAGGGGGAGCTCCCTGAATACAGAGATACACGATAAGATCCTGTCTGCAGCCACCGCTAGAGGGAGCTCCCTGTATACAGAGATACACGATAAGATCCTGTCTGCAGCCACCGCTAGGGGGAGCTCCCTGTATACAGAGATACACGATAAGATCCTGTCTGCAGTCACCACTAGGGGGAGCTCCCTGTATACAGAGATACATGATAAGATCCTGTCTGCAGTCACCACTAGGGGGAGCTCCCTGTATACAGAGATACATGATAAGATCCTGTCTGCAGTCATCACTAGGGGGAGCTCCCTGTATACAGAGATACATGATAACATCCTGTCTGCAGCCACCACTAGGGGGAGCTCCCTGTATACAGAGATACATGATAAGATCCTGTCTGCTGCCACCACTAGGGGGAGCTCCCTGTATACAGAGATATGTGATAAGATCCTGTCTGCAGTCACCACTAGGGGGAGCTCCCTGTATACAGAGATACATGATAAGATCCTGTCTGCTGCCACCACTAGGGGGAGCTCCCTGTATACAGAGATACATTATAAGATCCTGTCTGCAGCCACCACTAGGGGGAGCTCCCTGTATACAGAGATACATGATAAGATCCTGTTTGCAGTGATCACTAGGGGGAGCTCCCTGTATACAGAGATACATGGTAAGATCCTGTTTGCAGTGACCACTAGGGGAGCTCCCTGTATACAGAGATACATGATAAGATCCTGTCTGCAGTCACCACTAGGGGGAGCTCCCTGTATACAGAGATACATGATAAGATCCTGTCTGCAGCCACCACTAGGGGGAGCTCCCTGTATACAGAGATACATGATAACATCCTGTCTGCAGCCAACACTAGGGGGAGCTCCCTGTATACAGAGATACATGATAAGATCCTGTCTGCAGTCACCACTAGGGGGAGCTCCCTGTATACAGAGATACATGATAAGATCCTGTTTGCAGTGACCACTAGGGGGAGCTCCCTGTATACAGAGATACATGGTAAGATCCTGTTTGCAGTGACCACTAGGGGAGCTCCCTGTATACAGAGTTACATGATAAGATCCTGTCTGCAGCCACCACTAGGGGGAGCTCCCTGTATACAGAGATACATGATAAGATCCTGTCTGCAGCCACCACTAGGGGGAGCTCACTGTATACAGAGATATATGATAAGATCCTCTCTGCAGTCACCACTAGGGGGAGCTCCCTGTATACAGAGATACATGATAAGATCCTGTCTGCAGCCACCACTAGGGGGAGCTCCCTGTATACAGAGATACATGATAAGATCCTGTCTGCAGCCACCACTAGGGGGAGCTCCCTGTATACAGAGATACATGATAAGATCCTGTCTGCAGTCACCACTAGGGGGAGCTCCCTGTATACAGAGATTCATGATAAGATCCTGTCTGCAGCCACCACTAGGGGGAGCTCCCTGTATACAGAGATACATGATAAGATCCTGTCTGCAGTCACCACTAGGGGAAGCTCCCTGTATGCAGAGATACATGATAAGATCATGTCTGCAGTCACCACTAGGGGAAGCTCCCTGTATGCAGAGATACATGTTAAGATCCTGTCTGCAGCCACCACTAGGGAGAGCTCCCTGTATGCAGAGATACATGATAAGATCCTGTCTGCAGTCACCACTAGGGGGAGCTCCCTGTATACAGAGATACATGATAAGAACCTATCTGCAGTCACCACTAGGGGGAGCTCCCTGTATACAGAGATACATGATAAGATCCTGTCTGCAGCCACCACTAGGGGGAGCTCCCTGTTTACAGAGATACATGATAAGATCCTGTCTGCAGTCACCACTAGGGGGAGCTCCCTGTATACAGAGATACATGATAAGATCATGTCTGCAGCCACCACTAGGGGGAGCTCCCTGTATACAGAGATACATGATATGATCCTGTCTGCAGTCACCACTAGGGGGAGCTCCCTGTATACAGAGATACATGATAAGATCCTGTCTGCAGCCACCACTAGGGGGAGCTCCCTGTATACAGAGATTCATGATAAGATCCTGTCTGCAGCCACCACTAGGGGGAGCTCCCTGTATACAGAGATACATGATAAGATCCTGTCTGCAGCCACCACTAGGGGGAGCTCCCTGTATACAGAGATACATGATAAGATTATGTCTGCAGTCACCACTAGGGGGAGCTCCCTGTATACAGAGATACATGATAAGATCCTGTCTGCAGCCACCACTAGGGGGAGCTCCCTGTATACAGAGATACATGATAAGATCCTGTCTGCAGTCACCACTAGGGGGAGCTCCCTGTATACAGAGATACATGATAAGATCCTGTCTGCAGCCACCACTAGGGGGAGCTCCCTGTATACAGAGATACATGATAACATCCTGTCTGCAGTCACCACTAGGGGGAGCTCCCTGTATACAGAGATTCATGATAAGATCCTGTCTGCAGCCACCACTAGGGGGAGCTCCCTGTATACAGAGATACATGATAAGATCCTGTCTGCAGCCACCACTAGGGGGAGCTCCCTGTATACAGAGATACATGATAAGATACTGCCTGCAGTCACCACTAGGGGGAGCTCCCTGTATACAGAGATACATGATAAGATCCTGTCTGCAGTCACCACTAGGGGGAGCTCCCTGTATACAGAGATACATGATAAGATCCTGTCTGCAGTCACCACTAGGGGGAGCTCCCTGTATACAGAGATACATGATAAGATCCTGTCTGCAGCCACCACTAGGGGGAGCTCCCTGTATACAGAGATACATGATAAGATCCTGTCTGCAGCCACCACTAGGGGGAGCTCCCTGTATACAGAGATACATGATAAGATCCTGTCTGCAGCCACCACTAGGGGGAGCTCCCTGTATACAGAGATACACAATAAGATCCTGTCTGCAGTCACCACAAGGGGGAGCTCCCTGTATACAGAGATACACGATAAGATCCTGTCTGCAGCCACCGCTAGAGGGAGCTCCCTGTATACAGAGATACACGATAAGATCCTGTCTGCAGCCACCACTAGTGGAAGCTCCCTGTATACAGAGATACATGATAAGATCCTGTCTGCAGCCACCACTAGGGGGAGCTCCCTGTATACAGAGATACACGATAACATCCTGTCTGCAGCCACCACTAGGGGGAGCTCCCTGTATACAGAGATACATTATAAGATCCTGTCTGCAGTCACCACTAGGGGGAGCTCCCTGTATACAGAGATACATGATAAGATCCTGTCTGCAGCCAACACTAGGGGGAGCTCCCTGTATACAGAAATACATGATAAGATCCTGTCTGTAGACACCACTAGGGGGAGCTCCCTGTATACAGAGATACATGATAAGATCCTGTCTGCAGTCACCACAAGGGGGAGCTCCCTGTATACAGAGATACATGATAAGATCCTGTTTGCAGTGACCACTAGGGGGAGCTCCCTGTATACAGAGATACATGGTAAGATCCTGTTTGCAGTGACCACTAGGGGAGCTCCCTGTATACAGAGATACATGATAAGATCCTGTCTGCAGTCACCACTAGGGGGAGCTCCCTGTATACAGAGATACATGATAAGATCCTGTCTGCAGCCACCACTAGGGGGAGCTCCCTGTATACAGAGATACATGATAACATCCTGTCTGCAGCCACCACTAGGGGGAGCTCCCTGTATACAGAGATACATGATAAGATCCTGTCTGCAGTCACCACTAGGGGGAGCTCCCTGTATACAGAGATACATGATAAGATCCTGCCTGCAGTCACCACTAGGGGGAGCTCCCTGTATACAGAGATACATGATAAGATCCTGTTTGCAGTGACCACTAGGGGGAGCTCCCTGTATACAGAGATACATGGTAAGATCCTGTTTGCAGTGACCACTAGGGGAGCTCCCTGTATACAGAGTTACATGATAAGATCCTGTCTGCAGCCACCACTAGGGGGAGCTCCCTGTATACAGAGATACATGATAAGATCCTGTCTGCAGTCACCACTAGGGGGAGCTCCCTGTATACAGAGATACATGATAAGATCCTGTCTGCAGCCACCACTAGGGGGAGCTCACTGTATACAGAGATACATGATAAGATCCTCTCTGCAGTCACCACTAGGGGGAGCTCCCTGTATACAGAGATACATGATAAGATCCTGTCTGCAGCCACCACTAGGGGGAGCTCCCTGTATACAGAGATACATGATAAGATCCTGTCTGCAGTCACCACTAGGGGGAGCTCCCTGTATACAGAGATTCATGATAAGATCCTGTCTGCAGCCACCACTAGGGGGAGCTCCCTGTATACAGAGATACATGATAAGATCCTGTCTGCAGTCACCACTAGGGGGAGCTCCCTGTATACAGAGATACATGATAAGATCCTGTCTGCAGTCACCACTAGGGGGAGCTCCCTGTATACAGAGATACATGATAAGATCCTGTCTGCAGTCACCACTAGGGAAAGCTCCCTGTATGCAGAGATACATGATAAGATCCTGTCTGCAGTCACCACTAGGGTAAGCTCCCTGTATACAGAGATACATGATAAGAACCTATCTGCAGTCACCACTAGGGGGAGCTCCCTGTATACAGAGATACATGATAAGAACCTATCTGCAGTCACCACTAGGGGGAGCTCCCTGTATACAGAGATACATGATAAGATCCTGTCTGCAGCCACCACTAGGGGGAGCTCCCTGTATACAGAGATACATGATAAGATCCTGTCTGCAGCCACCACTAGGGGGAGCTCCCTGTATACAGAGATACACAATAAGATCCTGTCTGCAGCCACCACTAGGGGGAGCTCCCTGTATACAGAGATTCATGATAAGATCCTGTCTGCAGCCACCACTAGGGGGAGCTCCCTGTATACAGAGATACATGATAAGATACTGC
Source organism: Ranitomeya variabilis (assembly GCF_051348905.1). Classification (NCBI taxonomy): domain Eukaryota; kingdom Metazoa; phylum Chordata; class Amphibia; order Anura; family Dendrobatidae; genus Ranitomeya; species Ranitomeya variabilis. The sequence continues at coordinate 689,603,624 of NC_135236.1, read as the reverse complement.
CTGCAGTCACCACTAGGGGGAGCTCCCTGTATACAGAGATACATGATAAGATCCTGTCTGCAGTCACCACTAGGGGGAGCTCCCTGTATATAGAGATACACGATAACATCCTGTCTGCCGCCACCACTAGGGGGAGCTCCCTGTATACAGAGATACACGATAAGATCCTGTCTGCAGTCACCACTCGGGGGAGCTCCCTGTATACAGAAATACATGATAAGATCCTGTCTGCAGCCAACACTAGGGGGAGCTCCCTGTATACAGAAATACATGATAAGATCCTGTCTGTAGACACCACTAGGGGGAGCTCCCTGTATACAGAGATACATGATAAGATCCTGTCTGCAGCCACCACTAAAGGGAGCTCCCTGTATACAGAGATACACGATAAGATCCTGTCTGCAGCAACCACTAGGGGGAGCTCCCTGTATACAGAGATACATGATAAGATCCTGTCTGCAGCCACCACTAGGGGGAGCTCCCTGTATACAGAGATACATGATAAGATCCTGTCTGCAGCCACCACTAGGGGGAGCTCCCTGTATACAGAGATACATGATAAGATCCTGTCTGCAGTCACCACAAGGGGGAGCTCCCTGTATACAGAGATACACGATAAGATCCTGTCTGCAGCCACCGCTAGAGGGAGCTCCCTGTATACAGAGATACACGATAAGATCCTGTCTGCAGCCACCACTAGGGGAAGCTCCCTGTATACAGAGATACATGATAAGATCCTGTCTGCAGCCACCACTAAAGGGAGTTCCCTGTATACAGAGATACACGATAAGATCCTGTCTGCAGCAACCACTAGGGGGAGCTCCCTGTATACAGAGATACATGATAAGATCCTGTCTGCAGCCACCACTAGGGGGAGCTCCCTGTATACAGAGATACACGATAAGATCCTGTCTGCAGCCACCACTAGGGGAAGCTCCCTGTATACAGAGATACATGATAAGATCCTGTCTGCAGCCACCACTAGGGGGAGCTCCCTGTATACAGAGATACACGATAACATCCTGTCTGCAGCCACCACTAGGGGGAGCTCCCTGTATACAGAGATACATTATAAGATCCTGTCTGCAGTCACCACTAGGGGGAGCTCCCTGTATACAGAGATACATGATAAGATCCTGTCTGCAGCCAACACTAGGGGGAGCTCCCTGTATACAGAAATACATGATAAGATCCTGTCTGTAGACACCACTAGGGGGAGCTCCCTGTATACAGAGATACATGATAAGATCCTGTCTGCAGCCACCACTAGGGGGAGCTCCCTGTATACAGAGATACACAATAAGATCCTGTCTGCAGTCACCACAAGGGGGAGCTCCCTGTATACAGAGATACACGATAAGATCCTGTCTGCAGCCACCACTAGGGGGAGCTCCCTGTATACAGAGATACATGATAAGATCCTGTCTGCAGCCACCACTAGGGGAGCTCCCTGTATACAGAGATACACAATAAGATCCTGTCTGCAGTCACCACAAGGGGGAGCTCCCTGTATACAGAGATACATGATAAGATCCTGTCTGCAGTCACCACTAGGGGGAGCTCCCTGTATACAGAGATACATGATAAGATCCTGTCTGCAGCCAACACTAGGGGGAGCTCCCTGTATACAGAAATACATGATAAGATCCTGTCTGTAGACACCACTAGGGGGAGCTCCCTGTATACAGAGATACATGATATGATCCTGTCTGCAGCCACCACTAGGGGGAGCTCCCTGTATACAGAGATACACGATAAGATCCTGTCTTGAGCCACCGCTAGAGGGAGCTCCCTGTATACAGAGATACATGATAAGATCCTGTCTGCAGCCACCACTAGGGGGGCTCCCTGTATACAGAGATACACAATAAGATCCTGTCTGCAGTCACCACAAGGGGGAGCTCCCTGTATACAGAGTTACATGATAAGATCCTGTCTGCAGCCACCACTAGGGGGAGCTACCTGTATACAGAGATACATGATAAGATCCTGTCTGCAGTCAACACTAGGGGGAGCTCCCTGTATACAGAGATACATGATAAGATCCTGTCTGCAGCCACCACTAGGGGGAGCTCCCTGTATACAGAGATACATGATAACATCCTGTCTGCAGTCACCACTAGGGGGAGCTCCCTGTATACAGAGATACATGATAAGATCCTGTCTGCAGCCACCACTAGGGGGAGCTCCCTGTATACAGAGATACATGATATGATCCTATCTGCAGTCACCACTAGGGGGAGCTCCCTGTATACAGAGATACATGATAAGATCCTGTCTGCAGCCACCACTAGGGGGAGCTCCCTGTATACAGAGATTCATGATATGATCCTATCTGCAGTCACCACTAGGGGGAGCTCCCTGTATACAGAGATACATGATAAGATCCTGTCTGCAGTCACCACTAGGGGGAGCTCCCTGTATACAGAGATACATGATAAGATCCTGTCTGCAGTCACCACTAGGGGGAGCTCCCTGTATACAAAGATACATGATAAGAACCTGTCTGCAGTCACCACTAGGGGGAGCTCCCTGTATACAGAGATACATGATAAGATCCTGTCTGCAGTCACCACTAGGGGGAGCTCCCTGTATACAGAGATACATGATAAGATCCTGTCTGCAGTCACCACTAGGGGGAGCTCCCTGTATACAAAGATACATGATAAGAACCTGTCTGCAGTCACCACTAGGGGGAGCTCCCTGTATACAGAGATACATGATAAGATCCTGTCTGCAGCCACCACTAGGGGGAGCTCCCTGTATACAGAGATACATGATATGATCCTATCTGCAGTCACCACTAGGGGGAGCTCCCTGTATACAGAGATACATGATAAGATCCTGTCTGCAGTCACCACTAGGGGGAGCTCCCTGTATACAGAGATACATGATAAGATCCTGTCTGCAGTCAACACTAGGGGGAGCTCCCTGTATACAAAGATACATGATAAGAACCTGTCTGCAGTCACCACTAGGGGGAGCTCCCTGTATACAGAGATACATGATAAGATCCTGTCTGCAGCCACCACTAGGGGGAGCTCCCTGTATACAGAGATACATGATAAGATCCTCTCTGCAGTCACCACTAGGGGAAGCTCCCTGTATACAGAGATACATGATAAGATCCTGTCTGCAGCCACCACTAGGGGGAGCTCCCTGTATACAGAGATACATGATAAGATCCTGTCTGCAGTCAACACTAGGGGGAGCTCCCTGTATACAAAGATACATGATAAGAACCTGTCTGCAGTCACCACTAGGGGGAGCTCCCTGTATACAGAGATACATGATAAGATCCTGTCTGCAGCCACCACTAGGGGGAGCTCCCTGTATACAGAGATACATGATAAGATCCTCTCTGCAGTCACCACTAGGGGAAGCTCCCTGTATACAGAGATACATGATAAGATCCTCTCTGCAGCCACCACTAGGGGGAGCTCCCTGTTTACAGAGATACATGATAAGATCCTGTCTGCAGCCACCACTAGGGGGAGCTCCCTGTATACAGAGATACATGATAAGATCCTGTCTGCAGCCACCACTAGGGGGAGCTCCCTGTATACAGAGATACATGATAAGATCCTGTCTGCAGCCACCACTAGGGGGAGCTCCCTGTATACAAAGATACACAATAAGATCCTGTCTGCAGTCACCACTAGGGGGAGCTCCCTGTATACAGAGATACATGATAAGATCCTGTCTGCAGCCACCACTAGGGGGAGCTCCCTGTATACAGAGATACATGATAAGATCCTCTCTGCAGTCACCACTAGGGGAAGCTCCCTGTATACAGAGATACATGATAAGATCCTGTCTGCAGCCACCACTAGGGGGAGCTCCCTGTATACAGAGATACATGATAAGATCCTGTCTGCAGTCACCACTAGGGGGAGCTCCCTGTATACAAAGATACATGATAAGAACCTGTCTGCAGTCACCACTAGGGGGAGCTCCCTGTATACAGAGATACATGATAAGATCCTGTCTGCAGCCACCACTAGGGGGAGCTCCCTGTATACAGAGATACATGATAAGATCCTCTCTGCAGTCACCACTAGGGGAAGCTCCCTGTATACAGAGATACATGATAAGATCCTCTCTGCAGTCACCACTAGGGGAAGCTCCCTGTATACAGAGATACATGATAAGATCCTGTCTGCAGCCACCACTAGGGGGAGCTCCCTGTATACAGAGATACATGATAAGATCCTCTCTGCAGCCACCACTAGGGGGAGCTCCCTGTTTACAGAGATACATGATAAGATCCTGTCTGCAGCCACCACTAGGGGGAGCTCCCTGTATACAGAAATACATGATAAGATCCTGTCTGTAGACACCACTAGGGGGAGCTCCCTGTATACAGAGATACATGATAAGATCCTGTCTGCAGCCACCACTAGGGGGAGCTCCCTGTATACAAAGATACACAATAAGATCCTGTCTGCAGTCACCACAAGGGGGAGCTCCCTGTATACAGAGATACACGATAAGATCCTGTCTGCAGCCACCGCTAGAGGGAGCTCCCTGTATACAGAGATACACAATAAGATCCTGTCTGCAGTCACCACAAGGGGGAGCTCCCTGTATACAGAGATACATGATAAGATCCTGTCTGCAGCCACCACTAGGGGAGCTCCCTGTATACAGAGATACACAATAAGATCCTGTCTGCAGTCACCACAAGGGGGAGCTCCCTGTATACAGAGATACATGATAAGATCCTGTCTGCAGCCACCACTAGGGGGAGCTCCCTGTATACAGAGATACATGATAAGATCCTGTCTGCAGCCACCACTAGGGGGAGCTCCCTGTATACAGAGATACATGATAACATCCTGTCTGCAGTCACCACTAGGGGGAGCTCCCTGTATACAGAGATACATGATAAGATCCTGTCTGCAGCCACCACTAGGGGGAGCTCCCTGTATACAGAGATACATGATAAGATCCTGTCTGCAGCCACCACTAGGGGGAGCTCCCTGTATACAGAGATACATGATATGATCCTATCTGCAGTCACCACTAGGGGGAGCTCCCTGTATACAGAGATACACGATAAGATCCTGTCTGCAGCCACCACTAGGGGAAGCTCCCTGTATACAGAGATACATGATAAGATCCTGTCTGCAGCCACCACTAGGGGGAGCTCCCTGTATACAGAGATACACGATAACATCCTGTCTGCAGCCACCACTAGGGGGAGCTCCCTGTATACAGAGATACATTATAAGTTCCTGTCTGCAGTCACCACTAGGGGGAGCTCCCTGTATACAGAGATACATGATAAGATCCTGTCTGCAGCCAACACTAGGGGGAGCTCCCTGTATACAGAAATACATGATAAGATCCTGTCTGTAGACACCACTAGGGGGAGCTCCCTGTATACAGAGATACATGATAAGATCCTGTCTGCAGCCACCACTAGGGGGAGCTCCCTGTATACAGAGATACACAATAAGATCCTGTCTGCAGTCACCACAAGGGGGAGCTCCCTGTATACAGAGATACACGATAAGATCCTGTCTGCAGCCGCCACTAGGGGGAGCTCCCTGTATACAGAGATACATGATAAGATCCTGTCTGCAGCCACCACTAGGGGGAGCTCCCTGTATACAGAGATACATGATAAGATCCTGTCTGCAGCCACCACTAGGGGAGCTCCCTGTATACAGAGATACACAATAAGATCCTGTCTGCAGTCACCACAAGGGGGAGCTCCCTGTATACAGAGATACATGATAAGATCCTGTCTGCAGTCACCACTAGGGGGAGCTCCCTGTATACAGAGATACATGATAAGATCCTGTCTGCAGCCAACACTAGGGGGAGCTCCCTGTATACAGAAATACATGATAAGATCCTGTCTGTAGACACCACTAGGGGGAGCTCCCTGTATACAGAGATACATGATATGATCCTGTCTGCAGCCACCACTAGGGGGAGCTCCCTGTATACAGAGATACACAATAAGATCCTGTCTGCAGTCACCACAAGGGGGAGCTCCCTGTATACAGAGATACATGATAAGATCCTGTCTGCAGCCACCACTAGGGGGAGCTCCCTGTATACAGAGATACATGATAAGATCCTGTCTGCAGCCACCACTAGGGGGAGCTCCCTGTATACAGAAATACATGATAAGATCCTGTCTGTAGACACCACTAGGGGGAGCTCCCTGTATACAGAGATACATGATAAGATCCTGTCTGCAGCCACCACTAGGGGGAGCTCCCTGTATACAAAGATACACAATAAGATCCTGTCTGCAGTCACCACAAGGGGGAGCTCCCTGTATACAGAGATACACGATAAGATCCTGTCTGCAGCCACCACTAGGGGGAGCTCCCTGTATACAGAGATACATGATAAGATCCTGTCTGCAGCCACCACTAGGGGGAGCTCCCTGTATACAGAGATACATGATAAAATCCTGTCTGCAGCCACCACTAGGGGAGCTCCCTGTATACAGAGATACACAATAAGATCCTGTCTGCAGTCACCACAAGGGGGAGCTCCCTGTATACAGAGTTACATGATAAGATCCTGTCTGCAGCCACCACTAGGGGGAGCTCCCTGTATACAGAGATACATGATAAGATCCTGTCTGCAGTCAACACTAGGGGGAGCTCCCTGTATACAGAGATACATGATAAGATCCTGTCTGCAGCCACCACTAGGGGGAGCTCCCTGTATACAGAGATACATGATAACATCCTGTCTGCAGTCACCACTAGGGGGAGCTCCCTGTATACAGAGATACATGATAAGATCCTGTCTGCAGCCACCACTAGGGGGAGCTCCCTGTATACAGAGATACATGATAAGATCCTGTCTGCAGCCACCACTAGGGGGAGCTCCCTGTATACAGAGATACATGATATGATCCTATCTGCAGTCACCACTAGGAGGAGCTCCCTGTATACAGAGATTCATGATAAGATCCTGTCTGCAGCCACCACTAGGGGGAGCTCCCTGTATATAGAGATACATGATAAGATCCTGTCTGCAGTCACCACTAGGGGAAGCTCCCTGTATGCAGAGATACATGATAAGATCCTGTCTGCAGTCACCACTAGGGGGATCTCCCTGTATGCAGAGATACATGATAAGATCCTGTCTGCAGTCACCACTAGGGGGAGCTCCCTGTATACAGAGATACATGATAAGATCCTGTCTGCAGTCACCACTAGGGGGAGCTCCCTGTATACAAAGATACATGATAAGAACCTGTCTGCAGTCACCACTAGGGGGAGCTCCCTGTATACAGAGATACATGATAAGATCCTGTCTGCAGCCACCACTAGGGGGAGCTCCCTGTATACAGAGATACATGATAAGATCCTCTCTGCAGTCACCACTAGGGGAAGCTCCCTGTATACAGAGATACATGATAAGATCCTGTCTGCAGCCACCACTAGGGGGAGCTCCCTGTATACAAAGATACATGATAAGAACCTGTCTGCAGTCACCACTAGGGGGAGCTCCCTGTATACAGAGATACATGATAAGATCCTGTCTGCAGCCACCACTAGGGGGAGCTCCCTGTATACAGAGATACATGATAAGATCCTCTCTGCAGTCACCACTAGGGGAAGCTCCCTGTATACAGAGATACATGATAAGATCCTGTCTGCAGCCACCACTAGGGGGAGCTCCCTGTATACAGAGATACATGATAAGATCCTCTCTGCAGTCACCACTAGGGGAAGCTCCCTGTATACAGAGATACATGATAAGATCCTCTCTGCAGCCACCACTAGGGGGAGCTCCCTGTATACAGAGATACATGATAAGATCCTGTCTGCAGTCACCACTAGGGGGAGCTCCCTGTATACAGAGATACATGATAACATTATGTCTGCAGCCACCACTAGGGGGAGCTCCCTGTATACAGAGATACATGATAAGATCCTCTCTGCAGTCACCACTAGGGGAAGCTCCCTGTATACAGAGATACATGATAAGATCCTGTCTGCAGTCACCACAAGGGGGAGCTCCCTGTATACAGAGATACATGATAAGATCCTGTCTGCAGCCACCACTAGGGGGAGCTCCCTGTATACAGAGATACACGATAAGATCCTGTCTGCAGCCACCGCTAGAGGGAGCTCCCTGTATACAGAGATACACGATAAGATCCTGTCTACAGCCACCACTAGGGGGAGCTCCCTGTATACAGAGATACATAATAAGATCCTGTCTGCAGCCACCACTAGGGGGAGCTCCCTGTATACAGAAATACATGATAAGATCCTGTCTGTAGACACCACTAGGGGGAGCTCCCTGTATACAGAGATACATGATAAGATCCTGTCTGCAGCCACCACTAGGGGGAGCTCCCTGTATACAGAGATACATGATAAGATCCTGTCTGCAGCCACCACTAGGGGGAGCTCCCTGTATACAAAGATACACAATAAGATCCTGTCTGCAGTCACCACTAGGGGGAGCTCCCTGTATACAGAGATACATGATAAGATCCTGTCTGCAGCCACCACTAGGGGGAGCTCCCTGTATACAGAGATACATGATAAGATCCTCTCTGCAGTCACCACTAGGGGAAGCTCCCTGTATACAGAGATACATGATAAGATCCTGTCTGCAGCCACCACTAGGGGGAGCTCCCTGTATACAGAGATACATGATAAGATCCTGTCTGCAGTCACCACTAGGGGGAGCTCCCTGTATACAAAGATACATGATAAGAACCTGTCTGCAGTCACCACTAGGGGGAGCTCCCTGTATACAGAGATACATGATAAGATCCTGTCTGCAGCCACCACTAGGGGGAGCTCCCTGTATACAGAGATACATGATAAGATCCTCTCTGCAGTCACCACTAGGGGAAGCTCCCTGTATACAGAGATACATGATAAGATCCTGTCTGCAGCCACCACTAGGGGGAGCTCCCTGTATACAGAGATACATGATAAGATCCTCTCTGCAGCCACCACTAGGGGGAGCTCCCTGTTTACAGAGATACATGATAAGATCCTGTCTGCAGCCACCACTAGGGGGAGCTCCCTGTATACAGAAATACATGATAAGATCCTGTCTGTAGACACCACTAGGGGGAGCTCCCTGTATACAGAGATACATGATAAGATCCTGTCTGCAGCCACCACTAGGGGGAGCTCCCTGTATACAAAGATACACAATAAGATCCTGTCTGCAGTCACCACAAGGGGGAGCTCCCTGTATACAGAGATACACGATAAGATCCTGTCTGCAGCCACCGCTAGAGGGAGCTCCCTGTATACAGAGATACACAATAAGATCCTGTCTGCAGTCACCACAAGGGGGAGCTCCCTGTATACAGAGATACATGATAAGATCCTGTCTGCAGCCACCACTAGGGGAGCTCCCTGTATACAGAGATACACAATAAGATCCTGTCTGCAGTCACCACAAGGGGGAGCTCCCTGTATACAGAGATACATGATAAGATCCTGTCTGCAGCCACCACTAGGGGGAGCTCCCTGTATACAGAGATACATGATAAGATCCTGTCTGCAGCCACCACTAGGGGGAGCTCCCTGTATACAGAGATACATGATAACATCCTGTCTGCAGTCACCACTAGGGGGAGCTCCCTGTATACAGAGATACATGATAAGATCCTGTCTGCAGCCACCACTAGGGGGAGCTCCCTGTATACAGAGATACATGATAAGATCCTGTCTGCAGCCACCACTAGGGGGAGCTCCCTGTATACAGAGATACATGATATGATCCTATCTGCAGTCACCACTAGGGGGAGCTCCCTGTATACAGAGATACACGATAAGATCCTGTCTGCAGCCACCACTAGGGGAAGCTCCCTGTATACAGAGATACATGATAAGATCCTGTCTGCAGCCACCACTAGGGGGAGCTCCCTGTATACAGAGATACACGATAACATCCTGTCTGCAGCCACCACTAGGGGGAGCTCCCTGTATACAGAGATACATTATAAGATCCTGTCTGCAGTCACCACTAGGGGGAGCTCCCTGTATACAGAGATACATGATAAGATCCTGTCTGCAGCCAACACTAGGGGGAGCTCCCTGTATACAGAAATACATGATAAGATCCTGTCTGTAGACACCACTAGGGGGAGCTCCCTGTATACAGAGATACATGATAAGATCCTGTCTGCAGCCACCACTAGGGGGAGCTCCCTGTATACAGAGATACACAATAAGATCCTGTCTGCAGTCACCACAAGGGGGAGCTCCCTGTATACAGAGATACACGATAAGATCCTGTCTGCAGCCGCCACTAGGGGGAGCTCCCTGTATACAGAGATACATGATAAGATCCTGTCTGCAGCCACCACTAGGGGGAGCTCCCTGTATACAGAGATACATGATAAGATCCTGTCTGCAGCCACCACTAGGGGAGCTCCCTGTATACAGAGATACACAATAAGATCCTGTCTGCAGTCACCACAAGGGGGAGCTCCCTGTATACAGAGATACATGATAAGATCCTGTCTGCAGTCACCACTAGGGGGAGCTCCCTGTATACAGAGATACATGATAAGATCCTGTCTGCAGCCAACACTAGGGGGAGCTCCCTGTATACAGAAATACATGATAAGATCCTGTCTGTAGACACCACTAGGGGGAGCTCCCTGTATACAGAGATACATGATATGATCCTGTCTGCAGCCACCACTAGGGGGAGCTCCCTGTATACAGAGATACACAATAAGATCCTGTCTGCAGTCACCACAAGGGGGAGCTCCCTGTATACAGAGATACATGATAAGATCCTGTCTGCAGCCACCACTAGGGGGAGCTCCCTGTATACAGAGATACATGATAAGATCCTGTCTGCAGCCACCACTAGGGGGAGCTCCCTGTATACAGAAATACATGATAAGATCCTGTCTGTAGACACCACTAGGGGGAGCTCCCTGTATACAGAGATACATGATAAGATCCTGTCTGCAGCCACCACTAGGGGGAGCTCCCTGTATACAAAGATACACAATAAGATCCTGTCTGCAGTCACCACAAGGGGGAGCTCCCTGTATACAGAGATACACGATAAGATCCTGTCTGCAGCCACCACTAGGGGGAGCTCCCTGTATACAGAGATACATGATAAGATCCTGTCTGCAGCCACCACTAGGGGGAGCTCCCTGTATACAGAGATACATGATAAAATCCTGTCTGCAGCCACCACTAGGGGAGCTCCCTGTATACAGAGATACACAATAAGATCCTGTCTGCAGTCACCACAAGGGGGAGCTCCCTGTATACAGAGTTACATGATAAGATCCTGTCTGCAGCCACCACTAGGGGGAGCTCCCTGTATACAGAGATACATGATAAGATCCTGTCTGCAGTCAACACTAGGGGGAGCTCCCTGTATACAGAGATACATGATAAGATCCTGTCTGCAGCCACCACTAGGGGGAGCTCCCTGTATACAGAGATACATGATAACATCCTGTCTGCAGTCACCACTAGGGGGAGCTCCCTGTATACAGAGATACATGATAAGATCCTGTCTGCAGCCACCACTAGGGGGAGCTCCCTGTATACAGAGATACATGATAAGATCCTGTCTGCAGCCACCACTAGGGGGAGCTCCCTGTATACAGAGATACATGATATGATCCTATCTGCAGTCACCACTAGGAGGAGCTCCCTGTATACAGAGATTCATGATAAGATCCTGTCTGCAGCCACCACTAGGGGGAGCTCCCTGTATATAGAGATACATGATAAGATCCTGTCTGCAGTCACCACTAGGGGAAGCTCCCTGTATGCAGAGATACATGATAAGATCCTGTCTGCAGTCACCACTAGGGGGATCTCCCTGTATGCAGAGATACATGATAAGATCCTGTCTGCAGTCACCACTAGGGGGAGCTCCCTGTATACAGAGATACATGATAAGATCCTGTCTGCAGTCACCACTAGGGGGAGCTCCCTGTATACAAAGATACATGATAAGAACCTGTCTGCAGTCACCACTAGGGGGAGCTCCCTGTATACAGAGATACATGATAAGATCCTGTCTGCAGCCACCACTAGGGGGAGCTCCCTGTATACAGAGATACATGATAAGATCCTCTCTGCAGTCACCACTAGGGGAAGCTCCCTGTATACAGAGATACATGATAAGATCCTGTCTGCAGCCACCACTAGGGGGAGCTCCCTGTATACAAAGATACATGATAAGAACCTGTCTGCAGTCACCACTAGGGGGAGCTCCCTGTATACAGAGATACATGATAAGATCCTGTCTGCAGCCACCACTAGGGGGAGCTCCCTGTATACAGAGATACATGATAAGATCCTCTCTGCAGTCACCACTAGGGGAAGCTCCCTGTATACAGAGATACATGATAAGATCCTGTCTGCAGCCACCACTAGGGGGAGCTCCCTGTATACAGAGATACATGATAAGATCCTCTCTGCAGTCACCACTAGGGGAAGCTCCCTGTATACAGAGATACATGATAAGATCCTCTCTGCAGCCACCACTAGGGGGAGCTCCCTGTATACAGAGATACATGATAAGATCCTGTCTGCAGTCACCACTAGGGGGAGCTCCCTGTATACAGAGATACATGATAACATTATGTCTGCAGCCACCACTAGGGGGAGCTCCCTGTATACAGAGATACATGATAAGATCCTCTCTGCAGTCACCACTAGGGGAAGCTCCCTGTATACAGAGATACATGATAAGATCCTGTCTGCAGTCACCACAAGGGGGAGCTCCCTGTATACAGAGATACATGATAAGATCCTGTCTGCAGCCACCACTAGGGGGAGCTCCCTGTATACAGAGATACACGATAAGATCCTGTCTGCAGCCACCGCTAGAGGGAGCTCCCTGTATACAGAGATACACGATAAGATCCTGTCTACAGCCACCACTAGGGGGAGCTCCCTGTATACAGAGATACATAATAAGATCCTGTCTGCAGCCACCACTAGGGGGAGCTCCCTGTATACAGAGATACATGATAACATCCTGTCTGCAGCCACCACTAGGGGGAGCTCCCTGTATACAGAGATATATGATAAGATCCTGTCTGCAGCCACCACTAGGGGGAGCTCCCTGTATACAGAGATACATGATAAGATCCTGTCTGCAGCCACCACTAGGGGGAGCTCCCTGTATACAGAGATACATGATAACATCCTGTCTGCAGCCACCACTAGGGGGAGCTCCCTGTATACAGAGATATATGATAACATCCTGTCTGCAGTCACCACTAGGGGGAGCTCCCTGTATACAGAGATACATGATAAGATCCTGTCTGCAGCCACCACTAGGGGGAGCTCCCTGTATACAGAGATACATGATAAGATCCTGTCTGCAGCCACCACTAGGGGGAGCTCCCTGTATACAGAGATACATGATAAGATCCTGTCTGCAGCCACCACTAGGGGGAGCTCCCTGTATACAGAGATACATGGTAAGATCCTGTTTGCAGTGACCACTAGGGGAGCTCCCTGTATACAGAGATACATGATAAGATCCTTTCTGCAGCCACCACTAGGGGGAGCTCCCTGTATACAGAGATACATGGTAAGATCCTGTTTGCAGTGACCACTAGGGGAGCTCCCTGTATACAGAGTTACATGATAAGATCCTGTCTGCAGCCTCCACTAGGGGGAGCTCCCTGTATACAGAGTTACATGATAAGATCCTGTCTGCAGTCACCACTAGGGGGAGCTCCCTGTATACAGAGATACATGATAAGATCCTGTCTGCAGTCACCACTAGGGGGAGCTCCCTGTATACAGAGATACATGATAAGATCCTGTCTGCAGCCACCACTAGGGGGAGCTCCCTGTATACAGAGATACATGATAACATCCTGTCTGCAGTCACCACTAGGGGGAGCTCCCTGTATACAGAGATTCATGATAAGATCCTGTCTGCAGCCACCACTAGGGGGAGCTCCCTGTATACAGAGATACATGATAAGATCCTGTCTGCAGCCACCACTAGAGGGAGCTCCCTGTATACAGAGATACATGATAAGATCCTGTCTGCAGCCACCACTAGGAGGAGCTCCCTGTATACAGAGATACATGATAAGATCCTGTCTGCAGTCACCACTAGGGGGAGCTCCCTGTATACAGAGATACATGATAACATCCTGTCTGCAGTCACCACTAGGGGAAGCTCCCTGTATGCAGAGATACATGATAAGATCCTGTCTGCAGTCATCACTAGGGGGAGCTCCCTGTATGCAGAGATACATGGTAAGATCCTGTCTGCAGCCACCACTAGGGAGAGCTCCCTGTATACAGAGATACATGATAAGATCCTGTCTGCAGTCACCACTAGGGGGAGCTCCCTGTATACAGAGATACATGATAAGATCCTCTCTGCAGTCACCACTAGGGGGAGCTCCCTGTATACAGAGATACATGATAAGATCCTGTCTGCAGCCACCACTAGGGGGAGCTCCCTGTATACAGAGATACATGATAAGATCCTGTCTGCAGCCACCACTAGGGGGAGCTCCCTGTATACAGAGATACATGATAAGATCCTGTCTGCAGTCACCACCAGGGGGAGCCCCCTGTATACAGAGATACATGATAAGATCCTGTCTGCAGCCACCACTAGGGGGAGCTCCCTGTATACAGAGATACATGATAAGATCCTGTCTGCAGTCACCACTAGGGGGAGCTCCCTGTATACAGAGATACATGATAAGATCCTGTCTGCAGCCACCACCAGGGGGAGCCCCCTGTATACAGAGATACATGATAAGATTCTGTCTGCAGTCACCACTAGGGGGAGCTCCCTGTATACAGAGATACATGATAAGATCCTGTCTGCAGCCACCACTAGGGGGAGCTCCCTGTATACAGAGATACACAATAAGATCCTGTCTGCAGTCACCACAAGGGGGAGCTCCCTGTATACAGAGATACACGATAAGATCCTGTCTGCAGCCACCGCTAGAGGGAGCTCCCTGTATACAGAGATACACGATAAGATCCTGTCTGCAGCCACCACTAGGGGAAGCTCCCTGTATACAGAGATACATGATAAGATCCTGTCTGCAGCCACCACTAGGGGGAGCTCCCTGTATACAGAGATACACGATAACATCCTGTCTGCAGTCACCACTAGGGGGAGCTCCCTGTATACAGAGATACATTATAAGATCCTGTCTGCAGTCACCACTAGGGGGAGCTCCCTGTATACAGAGATACATGATAAGATCCTGTCTGCAGCCAACACTAGGGGGAGCTCCCTGTATACAGAAATACATGATAAGATCCTGTCTGTAGACACCACTAGGGGGAGCTCCCTGTATACAGAGATACATGATAAGATCCTGTCTGCAGCCACCACTAGGGGGAGCTCCCTGTATACAGAGATACACAATAATATCCTGTCTGCAGTCACCACAAGGGGGAGCTCCCTGTATACAGAGATACACGATAAGATCCTGTCTGCAGCCACCACTAGGGGGAGCTCCCTGTATACAGAGATACATGATAAGATCCTGTCTGCAGCCACCACTAGGGGGAGCTCCCTGTATACAGAGATACATGATAAGATCCTGTCTGCAGCCACCACTAGGGGAGCTCCCTGTATACAGAGATACATGATAAGATCCTGTCTGCAGCCACCACTAGGGGGAGCTCCCTGTATACAGAGATACATGATAAGATGCTGTCTGTAGACACCACTAGGGGGAGCTCCCTGTATACAGAGATACATGATAAGATCCTGTCTGCAGCCACCACTAGGGGGAGCTCCCTGTATACAGAGATACACAATAAGATCCTGTCTGCAGTCACCACAAGGGGGAGCTCCCTGTATACAGAGATACACGATAAGATCCTGTCTGCAGCCACCACTAGGGGGAGCTCCCTGTATACAGAGATACATGATAAGATCCTGTCTGCAGCCACCACTAGGGGGAGCTCCCTGTATACAGAGATACATGATAAGATCCTGTCTGCAGCCACCACTAGGGGAGCTCCCTGTATACAGAGATACATGATAAGATCCTGTCTGCAGCCACCACTAGGGGAGCTCCCTGTATACAGAGATACACAATAAGATCCTGTCTGCAGTCACCACAAGGGGGAGCTCCCTGTATACAGAGATACACGATAAGATCCTGTCTGCAGCCACCACTAGGGGGAGCTCCCTGTATACAGAGATACATGATAAGATCCTGTCTGCAGCCACCACTAGGGGGAGCTCCCTGTATACAGAGATACATGATAAAATCCTGTCTGCAGCCACCACTAGGGGAGCTCCCTGTATACAGAGATACACAATAAGATCCTGTCTGCAGTCACCACAAGGGGGAGCTCCCTGTATACAGAGATACATGATAAGATCCTGTCTGCAGTCAACACTATGGGGAGCTCCCTGTATACAGAGATACATGATAAGATCTGTCTGCAGTCACCACTAGGGGGAGCTCCCTGTATACAGAGATTCATGATAAGATCCTGTCTGCAGCCACCACTAGGGGGAGCTCCCTGTATAAAGAGATACATGAATACATGATAAGATCCTGTCTGCAGTCACCACTAGGGGAAGCTCCCTGTATGCAGAGATACATGATAAGATCCTGTCTGCAGTCACCACTAGGGGGATCTCTCTGTATGCAGAGATACATGATAAGATCCTGTCTGCAGTCACCACTAGGGGGAGCTCCCTGTATACAGAGATACATGATAAGAACCTGTCTGCAGTCACCACTAGGGGGAGCTCCCTGTATACAGAGATACATGATAAGATCCTGTCTGCAGCCACCACTAGGGGGAGCTCCCTGTATACAGAGATACATGATAAGATCCTGTCTGCAGTCACCACTAGGGGGAGCTCCCTGTATACAGAGATACATGATAAGATCCTGTCTGCAGTCACCACTAGGGGGAGCTCCCTGTATACAGAGTTACATGATAAGATCCTGTCTGCAGCCACCACTAGGGGGAGCTCCCTGTATACAGAGATACATGATAAGATCCTCTCTGCAGTCACCACTAGGGGAAGCTCCCTGTATACAGAGATACATGATAAGATCCTGTCTGCAGCCACCACTAGGGGGAGCTCCCTGTATACAGAGATACATGATAAGATCCTCTCTGCAGCCACCACTAGGGGGAGCTCCCTGTTTACAGAGATACATGATAAGATCCTGTCTGCAGTCACCACTAGGGGGAGCTCCCTGTATACAGAGATACATGATAAGATCCTATCTGCAGCCACCACTAGGGGGAGCTCCCTGTATACAGAGATACATGATAAGATCATGTCTGCAGCCACCACTAGGGGGAGCTCCCTGTATACAGAGATACATGATAAGATCCTGTCTGCAGTCACCACTAGGGGGAGCTCCCTGTATACAGAGATACATGATAACATTATGTCTGCAGCCACCACTAGGGGGAGCTCCCTGTATACAGAGATACATGATAAGATCCTGTCTGCAGTCATCACAAGGGGGAGCTCCCTGTATACAGAGATACATGATAAGATCCTGTCTGCAGCCACCACTAGGGGGAGCTCCCTGTATACAGAGATACATGATAAGATCCTGTCTGTAGTCACCACTAGGGGGAGCTCCCTGTATACAGAGATACACGATAAGATCCTGTCTGCAGCCACCGCTAGAGGGAGCTCCCTGTATACAGAGATACACGATAAGATCCTGTCTACAGCCACCACTAGGGGAAGCTCCCTGTATACAGAGATACATGATAACATCCTGTCTGCAGCCACCACTAGGGGGAGCTCCCTGTATACAGAGATATATGATAACATCCTGTCTGCAGTCACCACTAGGGGGAGCTCCCTGTATACAGAGATACAAGATAAGATCCTGTCTGCAGCCACCACTAGGGGGAGCTCCCTGTATACAGAGATTCATGATAAGATCCTGTCTGCAGCCACCACTAGGGGGAGCTCCCTGTATACAGAGATACATGATAAGATACTGCCTGCAGTCACCACTAGGGGGAGCTCCCTGTATACAGAGATACATGATAAGATCCTGTCTGCAGTCACCACTAGGGGGAGCTCCCTGTATATAGAGATACACGATAACATCCTGTCTGCCGCCACCACTAGGGGGAGCTCCCTGTATACAGAGATACACGATAAGATCCTGTCTGCAGTCACCACTCGGGGGAGCTCCCTGTATACAGAAATACATGATAAGATCCTGTCTGCAGCCAACACTAGGGGGAGCTCCCTGTATACAGAAATACATGATAAGATCCTGTCTGTAGACACCACTAGGGGGAGCTCCCTGTATACAGAGATACATGATAAGATCCTGTCTGCAGCCACCACTAAAGGGAGCTCCCTGTATACAGAGATACACGATAAGATCCTGTCTGCAGCAACCACTAGGGGGAGCTCCCTGTATACAGAGATACATGATAAGATCCTGTCTGCAGCCACCACTAGGGGGAGCTCCCTGTATACAGAGATACATGATAAGATCCTGTCTGCAGCCACCACTAGGGGGAGCTCCCTGTATACAGAGATACATGATAAGATCCTGTCTGCAGTCACCACAAGGGGGAGCTCCCTGTATACAGAGATACACGATAAGATCCTGTCTGCAGCCACCGCTAGAGGGAGCTCCCTGTATACAGAGATACACGATAAGATCCTGTCTGCAGCCACCACTAGGGGAAGCTCCCTGTATACAGAGATACATGATAAGATCCTGTCTGCAGCCACCACTAGGGGGAGCTCCCTGTATACAGAGATACATGATAAGATCCTGTCTGCAGCCAACACTAGGGGGAGCTCCCTGTATACAGAGATACATGATAAGATCCTGTCTGCAGCCACCACTAGGGGGAGCTCCCTGTATACAGAGATACATGATAAGATCCTGTCTGCAGTCACCACTAGGGGGAGCTCCCTGTATACAGAGATACATGATAAGATCCTGTCTGCAGCCAACACTAGGGGGAGCTCCCTGTATACAGAAATACATGATAAGATCCTGTCTGTAGACACCACTAGGGGGAGCTCCCTGTATACAGAGATACATGATAAGATCCTGTCTGCAGCCACCACTAAAGGGAGTTCCCTGTATACAGAGATACACGATAAGATCCTGTCTGCAGCAACCACTAGGGGGAGCTCCCTGTATACAGAGATACATGATAAGATCCTGTCTGCAGCCACCACTAGGGGGAGCTCCCTGTATACAGAGATACACGATAAGATCCTGTCTGCAGCCACCACTAGGGGAAGCTCCCTGTATACAGAGATACATGATAAGATCCTGTCTGCAGCCACCACTAGGGGGAGCTCCCTGTATACAGAGATACACGATAACATCCTGTCTGCAGCCACCACTAGGGGGAGCTCCCTGTATACAGAGATACATTATAAGATCCTGTCTGCAGTCACCACTAGGGGGAGCTCCCTGTATACAGAGATACATGATAAGATCCTGTCTGCAGCCAACACTAGGGGGAGCTCCCTGTATACAGAAATACATGATAAGATCCTGTCTGTAGACACCACTAGGGGGAGCTCCCTGTATACAGAGATACATGATAAGATCCTGTCTGCAGCCACCACTAGGGGGAGCTCCCTGTATACAGAGATACACAATAAGATCCTGTCTGCAGTCACCACAAGGGGGAGCTCCCTGTATACAGAGATACACGATAAGATCCTGTCTGCAGCCACCACTAGGGGGAGCTCCCTGTATACAGAGATACATGATAAGATCCTGTCTGCAGTCACCACTAGGGGGAGCTCCCTGTATACAGAGATACACAATAAGATCCTGTCTGCAGTCACCACAAGGGGGAGCTCCCTGTATACAGAGATACATGATAAGATCCTGTCTGCAGTCACCACTAGGGGGAGCTCCCTGTATACAGAGATAAATGATAAGATCCTGTCTGCAGCCAACACTAGGGGGAGCTCCCTGTATACAGAAATACATGATAAGATCCTGTCTGTAGACACCACTAGGGGGAGCTCCCTGTATACAGAGATACATGATATGATCCTGTCTGCAGCCACCACTAGGGGGAGCTCCCTGTATACAGAGATACACGATAAGATCCTGTCTTGAGCCACCGCTAGAGGGAGCTCCCTGTATACAGAGATACATGATAAGATCCTGTCTGCAGCCACCACTAGGGGGGCTCCCTGTATACAGAGATACACAATAAGATCCTGTCTGCAGTCACCACAAGGGGGAGCTCCCTGTATACAGAGTTACATGATAAGATCCTGTCTGCAGCCACCACTAGGGGGAGCTACCTGTATACAGAGATACATGATAAGATCCTGTCTGCAGTCAACACTAGGGGGAGCTCCCTGTATACAGAGATACATGATAAGATCCTGTCTGCAGCCACCACTAGGGGGAGCTCCCTGTATACAGAGATACATGATAACATCCTGTCTGCAGTCACCACTAGGGGGAGCTCCCTGTATACAGAGATACATGATAAGATCCTGTCTGCAGCCACCACTAGGGGGAGCTCCCTGTATACAGAGATACATGATATGATCCTATCTGCAGTCACCACTAGGGGGAGCTCCCTGTATACAGAGATACATGATAAGATCCTGTCTGCAGCCACCACTAGGGGGAGCTCCCTGTATACAGAGATTCATGATATGATCCTATCTGCAGTCACCACTAGGGGGAGCTCCCTGTATACAGAGATACATGATAAGATCCTGTCTGCAGTCACCACTAGGGGGAGCTCCCTGTATACAGAGATACATGATAAGATCCTGTCTGCAGTCACCACTAGGGGGAGCTCCCTGTATACAAAGATACATGATAAGAACCTGTCTGCAGTCACCACTAGGGGGAGCTCCCTGTATACAGAGATACATGATAAGATCCTGTCTGCAGTCACCACTAGGGGGAGCTCCCTGTATACAGAGATACATGATAAGATCCTGTCTGCAGTCACCACTAGGGGGAGCTCCCTGTATACAAAGATACATGATAAGAACCTGTCTGCAGTCACCACTAGGGGGAGCTCCCTGTATACAGAGATACATGATAAGATCCTGTCTGCAGCCACCACTAGGGGGAGCTCCCTGTATACAGAGATACATGATATGATCCTATCTGCAGTCACCACTAGGGGGAGCTCCCTGTATACAGAGATACATGATAAGATCCTGTCTGCAGTCACCACTAGGGGGAGCTCCCTGTATACAGAGATACATGATAAGATCCTGTCTGCAGTCAACACTAGGGGGAGCTCCCTGTATACAAAGATACATGATAAGAACCTGTCTGCAGTCACCACTAGGGGGAGCTCCCTGTATACAGAGATACATGATAAGATCCTGTCTGCAGCCACCACTAGGGGGAGCTCCCTGTATACAGAGATACATGATAAGATCCTCTCTGCAGTCACCACTAGGGGAAGCTCCCTGTATACAGAGATACATGATAAGATCCTGTCTGCAGCCACCACTAGGGGGAGCTCCCTGTATACAGAGATACATGATAAGATCCTGTCTGCAGTCAACACTAGGGGGAGCTCCCTGTATACAAAGATACATGATAAGAACCTGTCTGCAGTCACCACTAGGGGGAGCTCCCTGTATACAGAGATACATGATAAGATCCTGTCTGCAGCCACCACTAGGGGGAGCTCCCTGTATACAGAGATACATGATAAGATCCTCTCTGCAGTCACCACTAGGGGAAGCTCCCTGTATACAGAGATACATGATAAGATCCTCTCTGCAGCCACCACTAGGGGGAGCTCCCTGTTTACAGAGATACATGATAAGATCCTGTCTGCAGCCACCACTAGGGGGAGCTCCCTGTATACAGAAATACATGATAAGATCCTGTCTGTAGACACCACTAGGGGGAGCTCCCTGTATACAGAGATACATGATAAGATCCTGTCTGCAGCCACCACTAGGGGGAGCTCCCTGTATACAGAGATACATGATAAGATCCTGTCTGCAGCCACCACTAGGGGGAGCTCCCTGTATACAAAGATACACAATAAGATCCTGTCTGCAGTCACCACTAGGGGGAGCTCCCTGTATACAGAGATACATGATAAGATCCTGTCTGCAGCCACCACTAGGGGGAGCTCCCTGTATACAGAGATACATGATAAGATCCTCTCTGCAGTCACCACTAGGGGAAGCTCCCTGTATACAGAGATACATGATAAGATCCTGTCTGCAGCCACCACTAGGGGGAGCTCCCTGTATACAGAGATACATGATAAGATCCTCTCTGCAGTCACCACTAGGGGAAGCTCCCTGTATACAGAGATACATGATAAGATCCTGTCTGCAGTCACCACTAGGGGGAGCTCCCTGTATACAAAGATACATGATAAGAACCTGTCTGCAGTCACCACTAGGGGGAGCTCCCTGTATACAGAGATACATGATAAGATCCTGTCTGCAGCCACCACTAGGGGGAGCTCCCTGTATACAGAGATACATGATAAGATCCTCTCTGCAGTCACCACTAGGGGAAGCTCCCTGTATACAGAGATACATGATAAGATCCTGTCTGCAGCCACCACTAGGGGGAGCTCCCTGTATACAGAGATACATGATAAGATCCTCTCTGCAGCCACCACTAGGGGGAGCTCCCTGTTTACAGAGATACATGATAAGATCCTGTCTGCAGCCACCACTAGGGGGAGCTCCCTGTATACAGAAATACATGATAAGATCCTGTCTGTAGACACCACTAGGGGGAGCTCCCTGTATACAGAGATACATGATAAGATCCTGTCTGCAGCCACCACTAGGGGGAGCTCCCTGTATACAAAGATACACAATAAGATCCTGTCTGCAGTCACCACAAGGGGGAGCTCCCTGTATACAGAGATACACGATAAGATCCTGTCTGCAGCCACCGCTAGAGGGAGCTCCCTGTATACAGAGATACACAATAAGATCCTGTCTGCAGTCACCACAAGGGGGAGCTCCCTGTATACAGAGATACATGATAAGATCCTGTCTGCAGCCACCACTAGGGGAGCTCCCTGTATACAGAGATACACAATAAGATCCTGTCTGCAGTCACCACAAGGGGGAGCTCCCTGTATACAGAGATACATGATAAGATCCTGTCTGCAGCCACCACTAGGGGGAGCTCCCTGTATACAGAGATACATGATAAGATCCTGTCTGCAGCCACCACTAGGGGGAGCTCCCTGTATACAGAGATACATGATAACATCCTGTCTGCAGTCACCACTAGGGGGAGCTCCCTGTATACAGAGATACATGATAAGATCCTGTCTGCAGCCACCACTAGGGGGAGCTCCCTGTATACAGAGATACATGATAAGATCCTGTCTGCAGCCACCACTAGGGGGAGCTCCCTGTATACAGAGATACATGATATGATCCTATCTGCAGTCACCACTAGGGGGAGCTCCCTGTATACAGAGATACACGATAAGATCCTGTCTGCAGCCACCACTAGGGGAAGCTCCCTGTATACAGAGATACATGATAAGATCCTGTCTGCAGCCACCACTAGGGGGAGCTCCCTGTATACAGAGATACACGATAACATCCTGTCTGCAGCCACCACTAGGGGGAGCTCCCTGTATACAGAGATACATTATAAGATCCTGTCTGCAGTCACCACTAGGGGGAGCTCCCTGTATACAGAGATACATGATAAGATCCTGTCTGCAGCCAACACTAGGGGGAGCTCCCTGTATACAGAAATACATGATAAGATCCTGTCTGTAGACACCACTAGGGGGAGCTCCCTGTATACAGAGATACATGATAAGATCCTGTCTGCAGCCACCACTAGGGGGAGCTCCCTGTATACAGAGATACACAATAAGATCCTGTCTGCAGTCACCACAAGGGGGAGCTCCCTGTATACAGAGATACACGATAAGATCCTGTCTGCAGCCGCCACTAGGGGGAGCTCCCTGTATACAGAGATACATGATAAGATCCTGTCTGCAGCCACCACTAGGGGGAGCTCCCTGTATACAGAGATACATGATAAGATCCTGTCTGCAGCCACCACTAGGGGAGCTCCCTGTATACAGAGATACACAATAAGATCCTGTCTGCAGTCACCACAAGGGGGAGCTCCCTGTATACAGAGATACATGATAAGATCCTGTCTGCAGTCACCACTAGGGGGAGCTCCCTGTATACAGAGATACATGATAAGATCCTGTCTGCAGCCAACACTAGGGGGAGCTCCCTGTATACAGAAATACATGATAAGATCCTGTCTGTAGACACCACTAGGGGGAGCTCCCTGTATACAGAGATACATGATATGATCCTGTCTGCAGCCACCACTAGGGGGAGCTCCCTGTATACAGAGATACACAATAAGATCCTGTCTGCAGTCACCACAAGGGGGAGCTCCCTGTATACAGAGATACATGATAAGATCCTGTCTGCAGCCACCACTAGGGGGAGCTCCCTGTATACAGAGATACATGATAAGATCCTGTCTGCAGCCACCACTAGGGGGAGCTCCCTGTATACAGAAATACATGATAAGATCCTGTCTGTAGACACCACTAGGGGGAGCTCCCTGTATACAGAGATACATGATAAGATCCTGTCTGCAGCCACCACTAGGGGGAGCTCCCTGTATACAAAGATACACAATAAGATCCTGTCTGCAGCCACCACTGGGGGGAGCTCCCTGTATACAAAGATACACAATAAGATCCTGTCTGCAGTCACCACAAGGGGGAGCTCCCTGTATACAGAGATACATGATAAGATCCTGTCTGCAGCCACCACTAGGGGGAGCTCCCTGTATACAAAGATACACAATAAGATCCTGTCTGCAGTCACCACAAGGGGGAGCTCCCTGTATACAGAGATACACGATAAGATCCTGTCTGCAGCCACCACTAGGGGGAGCTCCCTGTATACAGAGATACATGATAAGATCCTGTCTGCAGCCACCACTAGGGGGAGCTCCCTGTATACAGAGATACATGATAAAATCCTGTCTGCAGCCACCACTAGGGGAGCTCCCTGTATACAGAGATACACAATAAGATCCTGTCTGCAGTCACCACAAGGGGGAGCTCCCTGTATACAGAGTTACATGATAAGATCCTGTCTGCAGCCACCACTAGGGGGAGCTCCCTGTATACAGAGATACATGATAAGATCCTGTCTGCAGTCAACACTAGGGGGAGCTCCCTGTATACAGAGATACATGATAAGATCCTGTCTGCAGCCACCACTAGGGGGAGCTCCCTGTATACAGAGATACATGATAACATCCTGTCTGCAGTCACCACTAGGGGGAGCTCCCTGTATACAGAGATACATGATAAGATCCTGTCTGCAGCCACCACTAGGGGGAGCTCCCTGTATACAGAGATACATGATAAGATCCTGTCTGCAGCCACCACTAGGGGGAGCTCCCTGTATACAGAGATACATGATATGATCCTATCTGCAGTCACCACTAGGAGGAGCTCCCTGTATACAGAGATTCATGATAAGATCCTGTCTGCAGCCACCACTAGGGGGAGCTCCCTGTATATAGAGATACATGATAAGATCCTGTCTGCAGTCACCACTAGGGGAAGCTCCCTGTATGCAGAGATACATGATAAGATCCTGTCTGCAGTCACCACTAGGGGGATCTCCCTGTATGCAGAGATACATGATAAGATCCTGTCTGCAGTCACCACTAGGGGGAGCTCCCTGTATACAGAGATACATGATAAGATCCTGTCTGCAGTCACCACTAGGGGGAGCTCCCTGTATACAAAGATACATGATAAGAACCTGTCTGCAGTCACCACTAGGGGGAGCTCCCTGTATACAGAGATACATGATAAGATCCTGTCTGCAGCCACCACTAGGGGGAGCTCCCTGTATACAGAGATACATGATAAGATCCTCTCTGCAGTCACCACTAGGGGAAGCTCCCTGTATACAGAGATACATGATAAGATCCTGTCTGCAGCCACCACTAGGGGGAGCTCCCTGTATACAAAGATACATGATAAGAACCTGTCTGCAGTCACCACTAGGGGGAGCTCCCTGTATACAGAGATACATGATAAGATCCTGTCTGCAGCCACCACTAGGGGGAGCTCCCTGTATACAGAGATACATGATAAGATCCTCTCTGCAGTCACCACTAGGGGAAGCTCCCTGTATACAGAGATACATGATAAGATCCTGTCTGCAGCCACCACTAGGGGGAGCTCCCTGTATACAGAGATACATGATAAGATCCTCTCTGCAGTCACCACTAGGGGAAGCTCCCTGTATACAGAGATACATGATAAGATCCTCTCTGCAGCCACCACTAGGGGGAGCTCCCTGTATACAGAGATACATGATAAGATCCTGTCTGCAGTCACCACTAGGGGGAGCTCCCTGTATACAGAGATACATGATAACATTATGTCTGCAGCCACCACTAGGGGGAGCTCCCTGTATACAGAGATACATGATAAGATCCTGTCTGCAGTCACCACAAGGGGGAGCTCCCTGTATACAGAGATACATGATAAGATCCTGTCTGCAGCCACCACTAGGGGGAGCTCCCTGTATACAGAGATACACGATAAGATCCTGTCTGCAGCCACCGCTAGAGGGAGCTCCCTGTATACAGAGATACACGATAAGATCCTGTCTACAGCCACCACTAGGGGGAGCTCCCTGTATACAGAGATACATAATAAGATCCTGTCTGCAGCCACCACTAGGGGGAGCTCCCTGTATACAGAGATACATGATAACATCCTGTCTGCAGCCACCACTAGGGGGAGCTCCCTGTATACAGAGATATATGATAAGATCCTGTCTGCAGCCACCACTAGGGGGAGCTCCCTGTATACAGAGATACATGATAAGATCCTGTCTGCAGCCACCACTAGGGGGAGCTCCCTGTATACAGAGATACATGATAACATCCTGTCTGCAGCCACCACTAGGGGGAGCTCCCTGTATACAGAGATATATGATAACATCCTGTCTGCAGTCACCACTAGGGGGAGCTCCCTGTATACAGAGATACATGATAAGATCCTGTCTGCAGCCACCACTAGGGGGAGCTCCCTGTATACAGAGATACATGATAAGATCCTGTCTGCAGCCACCACTAGGGGGAGCTCCCTGTATACAGAGATACATGATAAGATCCTGTCTGCAGCCACCACTAGGGGGAGCTCCCTGTATACAGAGATACATGGTAAGATCCTGTTTGCAGTGACCACTAGGGGAGCTCCCTGTATACAGAGATACATGATAAGATCCTTTCTGCAGCCACCACTAGGGGGAGCTCCCTGTATACAGAGATACATGGTAAGATCCTGTTTGCAGTGACCACTAGGGGAGCTCCCTGTATACAGAGTTACATGATAAGATCCTGTCTGCAGCCTCCACTAGGGGGAGCTCCCTGTATACAGAGTTACATGATAAGATCCTGTCTGCAGTCACCACTAGGGGGAGCTCCCTGTATACAGAGATACATGATAAGATCCTGTCTGCAGTCACCACTAGGGGGAGCTCCCTGTATACAGAGATACATGATAAGATCCTGTCTGCAGCCACCACTAGGGGGAGCTCCCTGTATACAGAGATACATGATAACATCCTGTCTGCAGTCACCACTAGGGGGAGCTCCCTGTATACAGAGATTCATGATAAGATCCTGTCTGCAGCCACCACTAGGGGGAGCTCCCTGTATACAGAGATACATGATAAGATCCTGTCTGCAGCCACCACTAGAGGGAGCTCCCTGTATACAGAGATACATGATAAGATCCTGTCTGCAGCCACCACTAGGAGGAGCTCCCTGTATACAGAGATACATGATAAGATCCTGTCTGCAGTCACCACTAGGGGGAGCTCCCTGTATACAGAGATACATGATAACATCCTGTCTGCAGTCACCACTAGGGGAAGCTCCCTGTATGCAGAGATACATGATAAGATCCTGTCTGCAGTCATCACTAGGGGGAGCTCCCTGTATGCAGAGATACATGGTAAGATCCTGTCTGCAGCCACCACTAGGGAGAGCTCCCTGTATACAGAGATACATGATAAGATCCTGTCTGCAGTCACCACTAGGGGGAGCTCCCTGTATACAGAGATACATGATAAGATCCTCTCTGCAGTCACCACTAGGGGGAGCTCCCTGTATACAGAGATACATGATAAGATCCTGTCTGCAGCCACCACTAGGGGGAGCTCCCTGTATACAGAGATACATGATAAGATCCTGTCTGCAGCCACCACTAGGGGGAGCTCCCTGTATACAGAGATACATGATAAGATCCTGTCTGCAGTCACCACCAGGGGGAGCCCCCTGTATACAGAGATACATGATAAGATCCTGTCTGCAGCCACCACTAGGGGGAGCTCCCTGTATACAGAGATACATGATAAGATTCTGTCTGCAGTCACCACTAGGGGGAGCTCCCTGTATACAGAGATACATGATAAGATCCTGTCTGCAGCCACCACTAGGGGGAGCTCCCTGTATACAGAGATACACAATAAGATCCTGTCTGCAGTCACCACAAGGGGGAGCTCCCTGTATACAGAGATACACGATAAGATCCTGTCTGCAGCCACCGCTAGAGGGAGCTCCCTGTATACAGAGATACACGATAAGATCCTGTCTGCAGCCACCACTAGGGGAAGCTCCCTGTATACAGAGATACATGATAAGATCCTGTCTGCAGCCACCACTAGGGGGAGCTCCCTGTATACAGAGATACACGATAACATCCTGTCTGCAGTCACCACTAGGGGGAGCTCCCTGTATACAGAGATACATTATAAGATCCTGTCTGCAGTCACCACTAGGGGGAGCTCCCTGTATACAGAGATACATGATAAGATCCTGTCTGCAGCCAACACTAGGGGGAGCTCCCTGTATACAGAAATACATGATAAGATCCTGTCTGTAGACACCACTAGGGGGAGCTCCCTGTATACAGAGATACATGATAAGATCCTGTCTGCAGCCACCACTAGGGGGAGCTCCCTGTATACAGAGATACACAATAAGATCCTGTCTGCAGTCACCACAAGGGGGAGCTCCCTGTATACAGAGATACACGATAAGATCCTGTCTGCAGCCACCACTAGGGGGAGCTCCCTGTATACAGAGATACATGATAAGATCCTGTCTGCAGCCACCACTAGGGGGAGCTCCCTGTATACAGAGATACATGATAAGATCCTGTCTGCAGCCACCACTAGGGGAACTCCCTGTATACAGAGATACATGATAAGATCCTGTCTGCAGCCACCACTAGGGGGAGCTCCCTGTATACAGAGATACATGATAAGATGCTGTCTGTAGACACCACTAGGGGGAGCTCCCTGTATACAGAGATACATGATAAGATCCTGTCTGCAGCCACCACTAGGGGGAGCTCCCTGTATACAGAGATACACAATAAGATCCTGTCTGCAGTCACCACAAGGGGGAGCTCCCTGTATACAGAGATACACGATAAGATCCTGTCTGCAGCCACCACTAGGGGGAGCTCCCTGTATACAGAGATACATGATAAGATCCTGTCTGCAGCCACCACTAGGGGGAGCTCCCTGTATACAGAGATACATGATAAGATCCTGTCTGCAGCCACCACTAGGGGAGCTCCCTGTATACAGAGATACATGATAAGATCCTGTCTGCAGCCACCACTAGGGGAGCTCCCTGTATACAGAGATACACAATAAGATCCTGTCTGCAGTCACCACAAGGGGGAGCTCCCTGTATACAGAGATACACGATAAGATCCTGTCTGCAGCCACCACTAGGGGGAGCTCCCTGTATACAGAGATACATGATAAGATCCTGTCTGCAGCCACCACTAGGGGGAGCTCCCTGTATACAGAGATACATGATAAAATCCTGTCTGCAGCCACCACTAGGGGAGCTCCCTGTATACAGAGATACACAATAAGATCCTGTCTGCAGTCACCACAAGGGGGAGCTCCCTGTATACAGAGATACATGATAAGATCCTGTCTGCAGTCAACACTATGGGGAGCTCCCTGTATACAGAGATACATGATAAGATCTGTCTGCAGTCACCACTAGGGGGAGCTCCCTGTATACAGAGATTCATGATAAGATCCTGTCTGCAGCCACCACTAGGGGGAGCTCCCTGTATAAAGAGATACATGAATACATGATAAGATCCTGTCTGCAGTCACCACTAGGGGAAGCTCCCTGTATGCAGAGATACATGATAAGATCCTGTCTGCAGTCACCACTAGGGGGATCTCTCTGTATGCAGAGATACATGATAAGATCCTGTCTGCAGTCACCACTAGGGGGAGCTCCCTGTATACAGAGATACATGATAAGAACCTGTCTGCAGTCACCACTAGGGGGAGCTCCCTGTATACAGAGATACATGATAAGATCCTGTCTGCAGCCACCACTAGGGGGAGCTCCCTGTATACAGAGATACATGATAAGATCCTGTCTGCAGTCATCACAAGGGGGAGCTCCCTGTATACAGAGATACATGATAAGATCCTGTCTGCAGCCACCACTAGGGGGAGCTCCCTGTATACAGAGATACATGATAAGATCCTGTCTGTAGTCACCACTAGGGGGAGCTCCCTGTATACAGAGATACACGATAAGATCCTGTCTGCAGCCACCGCTAGAGGGAGCTCCCTGTATACAGAGATACACGATAAGATCCTGTCTACAGCCACCACTAGGGGAAGCTCCCTGTATACAGAGATACATGATAACATCCTGTCTGCAGCCACCACTAGGGGGAGCTCCCTGTATACAGAGATATATGATAACATCCTGTCTGCAGTCACCACTAGGGGGAGCTCCCTGTATACAGAGATACAAGATAAGATCCTGTCTGCAGCCACCACTAGGGGGAGCTCCCTGTATACAGAGATACATGATAAGATCCTGTCTGCAGCCACCACTAGGGGGAGTTCCCTGTATACAGAGATACATGATAAGATCCTGTCTGCAGCCACCACTAGGGGGAGCTCCCTGTATACAGAGATACATGATAAGATCCTGTCTGCAGCCACCACTAGGGGGAGCTCCCTGTATACAGAGATACATGATAAGATCCTGTCTGCAGCCACCACTAGGGGGAGCTCCCTGTATACAGAGATACATGATAAGATCCTGTCTGCAGCCACCACTAGGGGGAGCTCCCTGTATACAGAGATACATGATAAGATCCTGTCTGCAGCCACCACTAGGGGGAGCTCCCTGTATACAGAGATACATGATAAGATCCTGTCTGCAGCCACCACTAGGGGGAGCTCCCTGTATACAGAGATACATGATAAGATCCTGTCTGCAGCCACCACTAGGGGGAGCTCCCTGTATACAGAGATACATGATAAGATCCTGTCTGCAGCCACCACTAGGGGGAGCTCCCTGTATACAGAGATACATGATAAGATCCTGTCTGCAGCCACCACTAGGGGGAGCTCCCTGTATACAGAGATACATGATAAGATCCTGTCTGCAGTCACCACTAGGGGGAGCTCCCTGTATACAGAGATACATGATAAGATCCTGTCTGCAGCCACCACTAGGGGGAGCTCCCTGTATACAGAGATACATGATAAGATCCTGTCTGCAGCCACCACTAGGGGGAGCTCCCTGTATACAGAGATACATGATAAGATCCTGTCTGCAGCCACCACTAGGGGGAGCTCCCTGTATACAGAGATACATGATAAGATCCTGTCTGCAGCCACCACTAGGGGGAGCTCCCTGTATACAGAGATACATGATAAGATCCTGTCTGCAGCCACCACTAGGGGGAGCTCCCTGTATACAGAGATACATGATAAGATCCTGTCTGCAGCCACCACTAGGGGGAGATCCCTGTATACAGAGATACATGATAAGATTCTGTCTGCAGTCACCACTAGGGGGAGCTCCCTGTATACAGAGATACATGATAAGATCCTGTCTGCAGCCACCACTAGGAGGAGCTCCCTGTATACAGAGATACATGATAAGATCCTGTCTGCAGCCACCACTAGGGGGAGATCCCTGTATACAGAGATACATGATAAGATCCTGTCTGCAGCCACCACTAGGGGGAGATCCCTGTATACAGAGATACATGATAAGATCCTGTCTGCAGCCACCACTAGGGGGAGCTCCCTGTATACAGAGATACATGATAAGATCCTGTCTGCAGTCACCACTAGGGGGAGCTCCCTGTGTAGGGATTACATACATATTTTAGTGACGGATGCTTTACTGATCATGTGATTGCGTTCAGTGTGAGCCGGTGGCTTTCAGTCATACAGGCATCTGTTTACCACGCACTCGTCTGGACACTAGGCTGTGTGCACGCCTTGGCTTTCTCTGCACAGATGTGCTGCACGGTGAGCTGTCAGTCGGCACTGGCCAAGCTTAACCTATGGGAGCAGTGCTCTGTTTGTGGCCTCTATGACTGATACCACGTGGCTCACTGATGGAATAAGGTTCTTCTCTCCTGCAGTCGCGCCCTCAGTCCGGCACAGCATCGAAACGCTATTAATCTGCAGATTAACCCTACATTTGGTACAGAAAGTATTCAGACCCTTTTACATTTTTCAGTCTGTTTAATTGCAGCCATTTGGTAAATTAAAAAAAAGTTCATTTATTCTCATTAATGTACACTCTGCACGCCATCTTGACTGAAAAAAACAGAAACGTAGAAATTTTTTTGCTCAGACACTCATATGTAAGTCCCATGCTGTCCTCCATTTCCTTGTGATCCTCCTTGAGATGGTTCTACTCCTTCATTGGAGTCCAGCTGTGTGTAATTAAACTGATAGGACTTGATTTGGAAAGGCGCACACCTGTCTATATAAGACCTCACAGCTCACAGTGCATGTCAGACCAAATGAGGATCATGAGGTCAAAAGAACTGGCCAAGGAGCTCAGAGACAGAATTGTGGCAAGGCACAGATCTGGCCAAGGTTACAACAGAATTTCTGCAGTATTCAAGGTTCCAAAGAGCACAGTGTCCTCCATAATCCTTAAATGGAAGAAGTTTGGGACCACCAGAAGTCTTCCTAGACCTGGCCGTCCAGCCAAACTGAGCAATCGTGGGTGAAGTGCCTTGGTGAGAGAGGTGAAGAAGACCCTCAAGATCACTGTGGCTGAGCTCCAGAGATGCAGTAGGGAGATGGGAGAAAGTTTCACAAAGCCAACTATCACTGCAGCCTCCACCACTCAGGCCTTTATGGCAGAGTGGCCCGACGGAAGCCTCTCCTCAGTGCAAGACATATGGAAGCCCGCATAGAGTTTGCTAAAAAAAACAAACAAATGAAGGACTCCCAGACTATGGGAAATAAGATTTGTCACGTACCCCCTCTCAGCACATTACTTGGGTTGTGCCTGCAAGAGTTAATCTATCTCCCCTTTCTCAGTCCAGCATTCAACCTCTGTCCTATGCTGTAATGGGAGAATAAATCACACACCGACGCAGACCACACACCCGCTCATACACGCTGCCACCAGTCACCAAATACACGGGTGATGAGTCCCGGAAATTACTAATACTGTCTACCACTCATACGGATCATACAGTTTAAGGCTATGGATTCTTTAGAACATACAAGGTTCAGCTTGTTAAAGTTTTATGCTTTAATAGAAAAGATACAGTGCTTACAGAAAAGAAAAAAGTATAAAAATATGATAATAAAAAGACATAAAAATATGCAAAAACAGTTATAAAATAAAGGGAGAAAACTTACAGAAATCCTAACTTTGCACTCTGCTTTCTGCTCCCTGAGGGTAGGATGAATATAGACTGGATCTCACATCAACTTTCCAGGCTGCCCTCATATGTGAACACTTTTCAATGTATACAGGCTTAATTAATAATAATAATAATAATAATAATAATAATAATAATAAGATTTATTTTTATATAGCGCTAACATATTCTGCAGCGCTTTACAGTTTTGCACACATTATCAATTATTATTATTAATTTATAGGTTTACTCTGGAGGTCAGATTTGTAGACTAGCCCCTCCGGTTAATATCATAATTGCTTGTTTTTGATTGGACCATGGCCGCTCCCCCAATGAATATATTATTTGTTCTGAGATTCCCTGTGTAAGGCCATGTGCACACATTCAGTATTTTTCGCATTTTTTTGCGTTTTTTCGCTATGAAAACGTGATAAAAACGCGAAAAAAACGCTTACATATGCCTCCTATTATTTACAGTGTATTCCGCATTTCTTGTGCAAATGTTGCATTTTTTTCCGCGAAAAAATCGCATCGCGGAAAAAAAAGCAACATGTTCATTAAAAATGCGGAATTGCGGGGATTCCGCACACCTAGGAGTGCATTGATCTGCTTACTTCCCGCACGGGGCTGTGCACACCATGCGGGAAGTAAGCAGATTATGTGCGGTTGGTACCCAGGGTGGAGGAGAGGAGACTCTCCTCCACGGACTGGGCACTATATAATTGGTAGAAAAAAAGAATTAAAATAAAAAATAGTCATATACTCACCTTCGATGGCACCGGAGGCATGCTGCTGCTTCCGTTCCTTTAGATGGTCTGTGTTCAGGACCTGCGATGACGTCGCGGCCTTGTGATTGGTCGCGTGACTGCTCATGTGACCGCTCAGCGACCAATCACAAGCCGCAATGTCATCGAAGGTCCTGAACACACACACCATCTATAGGAACGGACGCCGCTGAGGAGATCGGCTGTCTGCAGGTGAGTATAACCATTTTTTTAATTTTTTGTTATTATTTTTAAACATTCTATCTTTTACTATTGATGCTGCATAGGCAGCATCTATAGTAAAAAGTTGGTCACACTTGTCAAACACTATGTTTGACAAGTGTGACCAACCCTGTCAATCAGTTTTCCAAGCGATGCTACAGATCGCTTGGAAAACTTTAGCATTCTGCAAGCTAATTACGCTTGCAAAATGCTAAAAAAACGGGAAAAAAAATGGGAAAAAAACGCAAAAAAAAATGCGGATTTCTTGCAGAAAATTTCCGGTTTTCTTCAGGAAATTTCTGCAAGATATCCTGACGTGTGCACATACCCTTAAAGTTCTCACAGATAGATGTTGTCAGGCTGTAATTGACATCTCTCTTCAAAGAGCTAAGAGGTGTCAAATGTTTCCCTTTTTCTTGGTTCCCAGCACGACCCCCTGGCAAGAGTGGAGACAGTAGTCTGCCTTCTCAAGATATGTATGCTGTGACCTCTGTGAGGCCTGCAGTTTCAAGACAGATGTTCAACTACTGCTAGTTACACATATAACCCTAGACATATGTCACTACACACATATAGATATATACATATTTCACTACAGCGGCCAAGTACAGAGATATCCTGGATGAAAATCTCTTCCAGAGTACTCTGGACCTCAGACTTGCCTCAGACCTCACCTTCCAACAAGACAATGACCTATTCTCTGACCACAACATTCTCTCCTTCACACTCACAATTCCTCGCCCACCCCAGCACTCTCCTACCTACCACACATTCAGAAATCTACATGCTATTAATCCTCACACACTTTCAGACTCCTTACACTCATCACTGTCCCCAGTCTCCTCTTGTCCCTGTCCTGATCTGGCTGTACATTACTTCAACGACACTCTTAGAAGCACCCTAGACCAAGTAGCTCCCCTCACCTTCAGAACCTCCAAACACAGAGTGAAACAGCCCTGGCTCACATCGCAAACCCGATTCCTCCAGCGATGCTCCAGGTGTGCTGAACGCTTATGGAGGAAAACTCGCACCCCAGAAGACTTCTTGCACTTCAAATTTATGTTAAGGACCTATAACTCTGCCCTTCACCTTGCCAAACAGACCTACTTCACCACCCTGATCTCCTCACTATCCAACAACCCCAAGAAACTTTTTGACACATTTCACTCCCTCCTCAGGCCAAAAGCACAAGACCCTATCACAGACATTTGTGCTGATGACCTGGCCTCCCACTTTATAGAGAAAATAGATAACATCCGTCAGGAAATCCGCTCCCAGACACCAAGTGCAATGACTCCCATTCCTCCCTGCATCTCCCCTGGCTCACTCTCCACATTCGATCCCATCACAGAAGAAGTCTCCAAGCTCCTCTCCTCTTCTCGTCCGACTACATGCACCACCGACCCCATTCCCTCACACCTCCTCCAGTCTCTCTCTCCAGTCGTCACAACTCACCTAACTGCAATCTTTAATCTCTCCCTCTCCTCTGGCATTTTCCCCTCCTCCTTCAAACACTCTATCATTACTCCATTACTAAAAAAAACCCACCCTTGACCCATCATGTGCAAACAACTACAGACCGGTCTCCAATCTACCCTTCATCTCAAAACTCCTGGAGCGCCTAGTCTACTCCCGCCTTACCCGTTACCTCTCCACTCATTCCCTCCTAGACCCTTCACAGTCCGGGTTCCGCCCCCTACATTCAACAGAAACTGCACTCATCAAGGTGACCAATGACCTTCTGACAGCAAAATGTAACGGTGACCACTCTCTGCTCATTCTCCTCGATCTTTCTGCAGCTTTTGACACTGTTGACCACCCTCTTCTACTCTCTAGGCTCCAGTCACTGGGCATTAAGGACACTGCTCTCTCCTGGTTCTCTTCCTATCTTTCTGAACGCTCCTTCAGTGTTCTGTTCTCCGGCTCCACTTCATCTCCTCTTCCTCTCACTGTCGGGGTACCTCAGGGCTCAGTCCTTGGCCCCCTTCTCTTCTCCCTCTACACGGCCCCAATTGGACAGACCATCAGCAGATTTGGCTTTCAGTACCATCTTTATGCTGATGACACACAACTATACACGTCAGCCCCTGACCTTACCCCCGCTGTACTACAGAACGCCACTGACTGTCTGTCTGCAGTCTCTAACATCATGTCCGCTCTCTATCTGAAGCTCAACCTCTCCAAAACTGAACTTCTTCTGCTCCCGCCTTCTACTAACCTCCCTAAATCTGACATTTCCCTCTCTGTGGGTGGCACCATAATAACACCCCGGCAGCAGGCACGCTGTCTGGGTGTCATGTTTGACTCCGATCTCTCCTTCACCTCCCACATACAATCTCTTGCCCGCTCGTGCCGCTTACACCTAAAGAACATCTCTAGAATCCGCCCTTTTCTCACCATGGAGACAACAAAAACTCTCACTGTCGCCCTAATCCATTCCCGTCTGGACTACTGTAACTCTCTTTTAATTGGCCTCCCCCACATGCGACTTTCCCCTCTCCAGTCTATCCTTAATGCAGCAGCCAGGGTCGTCCATCTGGCTAATCGTTACTCGGACGTGTCCGCTCTTCGCCAGTCATTACACTGGCTGCCCATTCATTACAGGATACAATTCAAAGTACTTGTTCTCACCCACAAAGCTCTCCACAGTGCGGCACCCCCTTACATCTCCTCCCTCATTTCTGTCTATCGGCCTAGCCGACCGCTGCGCTCTGCAAACGACTTTCGACTAACCTCTGCACTAATCCGTACCTCCCACTCCCGACTCCAAGACTTCTCCCGTGCTGCGCCAATCCTCTGGAATGCTCTACCCCAAGATATTAGGACCATCCACAACTTGCATAGTTTTAGGCGCTCACTCAAAACTCATTTGTTCAGAGCGGCCTATCGCGTTCCCTAATCAGTCATTTTATGTTTGTGTGTGTGTGTAGCCCATTCACTATCTCACCTACCCCCCACCCCCTGAAGATGGCTGGACCATCATTGTAAATACACACCTGTACTTTGTATCTCCCCACCTCATTGTAGATTGTAAGCTCTCACGAGCAGGGTCGTCTTATTTTGCTTTATTGCTGTATTGTTAACATTGTTACCTATGACTGTTGTGTTTGAAACTGTTAAACTGTAAAGCGCTGCGGAATATGTTGGCGCTATATAAATAAAGATTATTATTATATTATTATTAATAAGAAAGGAGTGGCTTCAGAACAACTCTGTGACCATTCTTGACTGGCCCAGCCAGAGCCCTGACCTAAGCCCAATTGAGCATCTCAGGAAAGACCTGAAAATGGCTGTCCACCAACGTTCACCATCTAACCTGACGGAACTGGAGAGGATCTGCAAGGAAGAATGGCCGAGGATCCCCAAATCCAGGTGTGAAAACTTGTTGCATCATTCCCAAGAAGACTCATGGCTGTACTAGCTCAAAAGGGTGTCAGGAAGATATACATTATTTTCCATTGTTCTGGGGCACAACCAGAACTGACCTACTGCTCCCACCATTGGTTTCTGTAGGACCAAATCCTACATAGAGCCTCTCTCTCTCTGTGAATTTCCACCCTCCCTTCATTTGGAATGCTGAGTTTTATTGCCTGCCGGCATTAGCAAAGCTGAATGCATTTTCCCTTCAAAAATCTCTTTGTCTTCTAGGCAAAACACTCAAAGTCAAATTCAATAATACACATTAATCCCAGAAACATGAAAATTAGATTTCCAGAATCTGGGCACTTGGGGTTATGCATGGCAGTGTTTAGGTGCATTTAGGGCTATCAGAAACCTGGGAAATGAATTTCTGTCCACCAGCAAATCACAGACATACCGTGTGTGGACTCTAAAAAATGGTAAAATTGCAGGGGAAAAAAATAATGCCAATATCGTTGGCCTGCGAGCTTCCAGGTCAAAGATATGAAGAAAAGGGGTTATTGATAATTTTCCAATATAGGTGTACCTCCCAGAAAACAGCCCATATGTGGGAGGTCAGCAAAGTGCGAGTTCTTAGTTTTATGTCCAAATCATAAGACAAGAAAGTCCATCTTTGGCCTGCATTCAGAGCCAGAGACCGCTGAACACCATGCTGTGGTACTGGATCATTTCTGTGGGATCTCTCCTCCCATTTATCGATGCGTCATACCTGTCACGCTACCAAACGGGTGACCGACCCACCTATAAGAGGTCAGTGGTGGCAGCATAGTTTTCGTATTTATGTGGTGTTTGAGACTTGGTGTTGACTGGATCATGGTGTATATATGTTCCCATCAGGAACCGGTAGTATATATACATCCCGTCACATCACGTGCCACAATATTCAACTATTCAACATAAATTAGAGCAGCTGCGCTCATTTTCTTATCCTCTGTCAATACCCTTATTGGCCAGCAGGGTAAGGGGGCTCCAGAGAGCTGCAGGTTCCTGACTAAGTTTGTGACAGGGTGCTTCTACTCAATATTGAGCAAAGGGTCTGAATACTTATGACCATGTGCCTGGTCCACTCCCGTCTTATTCTCTATCTCTCAGATAACTCTCTTCTCCACCCTTTACAATCTGGCTTCCGCTCTTTACACTCTACTGAAACTGCCCTCACTAAAGTCTCTAATGACCTACTAACAGCTAAATCTAATGGTCACTACTCCATGCTAATTCTCTTGGATCTCTCCGCAGCATTTGATACTGTGGATCATCAGCTCCTCCTCACTATGCTCCGCTCCGTCGGCCTCAAGGACACCATTCTCTCCTGGTTCTCCTCCTATCTCTCTGACCGCTCCTTCACTGTATCTTTTGCTGGTTCCTCCTCCTCTCACCTTCCCCTTACTGTTGGGGTTCCTCAAGGATCAGTCCTAGGCTCCCTCCTCTTCTCTTTATATACCCCCTATTGGGCAAACAATCAGTAGATTTGGGTTCCGGTACCATCTCTATGCTGACGACACCCAATTATACACTTCTTCTCCTGATCTCACGCCTGCCTTTTTAGAAACAACCAGTGATTGTCTTACTGCTGTCTCTAACATCATGTCCTCCCTCTATCTGAAACTGAGCCTGTCAAAAACCGAACTCCTTGTGTTTACTCCCTCTACTAACCTACCTTTGCCTGACAGTGCCATCTCCGTGTGTGGTGCCACCATTGCTCCCAAGCAACATGCCCGCTGCCTTGGGGTGATCCTTGATTCCGAGCTTTCATTCACCCCCACATCCGATCACTGGCTAGCTCTTCTTATCTGCATCTCAAGAACATTTCTGGAATTTACCCTTTTCTTACTTTCCACTCTGCAAAAACTCTTACTGTTTCACTCATTCATTCTCGTCTGGACTATTGTAACTCTCTAATAATCAGCCTACTTCTTACCAAACTCTCCCCGCTCCAATCTGTCCTGAATGCTGCTGCCAGGATCATATTCCTCACCAATCGTTACACGGATGCCTCTACCTTGTGCCAGTCATTACACTGGTTACCCATCCACTCCAGAATCCAGTACAAACTTATTACCCTCGTCTACAAAGCACTCCATGGCTCAGCACCACCCTACATCTCCTCCCTGGTCTCAGTCTACCACCCTACCTGTGCTCTCCATGGCTCAGCACCACCCTACATCTCCTCCCTGGTCTCAGCCTACCACCCTACCCGTGCTCTCCATGGCTCAGCACCACCCTACATCTCCTCCCTGGTCTCAGCCTACCACCCTACCCGTGCTCTCCATGGCTCAGCACCGCCCTACATCTCCTCCCTGGTCTCAGCCTACCACCCTACCCGTGCTCTCCATGGCTCAGCACCACCCTACATCTCCTCCCTAGTCTCAGCCTACTACCCTACCCGTGCTCTTCATGGCTCAGCAGCACCCTGCATCTCCTCTCAGGTCTCAACCTACCCCTTTACCTGTGCTCTCCATGGCTCAGCACCACCCTACATCTCCTCCCTGGTCTCAGCCTACCACCCTACCCGTGCTCTCCATGGCTCAGCAGCACCCTACATCTCCTCCCTGGTCTCAGCCTACCACCCTACCCATGTTCTCCATGGCTCAGCACCGCTCTACATCTTCTCCCTGGTCTCAGCCTACCACCCTACCCGTGCTCTCCATGGCTCAGCACCACCCTACATCTCCTCCCTGGTCTCAGCCTACCACCCTACCCATGTTCTCCATGGCTCAGCACCGCTCTACATCTTCTCCCTGGTCTCAGCCTACCACTCTACCCGTGCTCTCCATGGCTCAGCACCACCCTACATCTCCTCCCTGGTCTCAGCCTACCACCCTACCCATGTTCTCCATGGCTCAGTACCACCCTACATCTTCTCCCTGGTCTCAGCCTACCACCCTACCCGTGCTCTCCATGGCTCAGCACTGCCCTACATCTCCTCCCTGGTCTCAGTCTACTACCCTACCCGTGCTCTCCATGGGTCAGCACCATCCTACATCTCCTCCCTGGTCTCAGCCTACCACCCTACCCATGCTCTAATGGCTCAGCCCCATCCTACATCTCCTCCCTGGTCTCAGCCTACCACCCTACCTGTGCTCTCCATGGCTCAGCACCACCCTACATCTCCTCCCTGGTCTCAGTCTACCACCCTACTCGTGCTCTCCATGGCTCAGCACCACCCTACATCTCCTCCCTGGTCTCAGCCTACCACCCTACCTGTGGTCTCCATTCTGCTAATGACCTCAGGTTAGCATCCTCAATAATCAGAACCTCCCACTCCCATCTACAAGACTTTACACGTGCTGCGCCGATTCTTTGGAATGCACTACCCAGGTTAATACGATTAATCCCCAATCCCCACAGTTTTAAGCGTGCCCTAAAAACTCATTTGTTCAGATTGGCCTACCGCCTCAACGCATTAACCTAACTATCCCTGTGTGGCCTAATAAAAAAAAACAAAACAAAAAAAACACATAATCACGTTCCTCCATCATGTTCTCATACACTTTATGCAGTTAATAGCCTCTGTGTCTGTACTGCTACATACTTAGGCAGTTAACTGGTTCATGCAGCTTTACATGAACACCCGAGCCTTACACTATGGCTGGTCCGAACAACTAAAGCAATTGTTACCATCCACCTCTCGTGTCTCCCCTTTTCCTCATAGGATGTAGCTTGCGAGCAGCAGGGCCCTCATTCCTCCTGGTATCTGTTTTGATCTGTTTGTTATGCTGTAATTTCTATTGTCTGTACAAGTCCCCTCTATAATGTAAAGCGCTGCGGAATATGTTAGCGCTATATAAATAAAATTATTATATTATATTTCAGTTTTTCTTTTTTAATAAATTTGCAAAAAATTACTACATTTCTGTTTTTTTCAGTCAAGATGGGGTGCAGAGTGCACATTATTGGGAAAAAATGAACTTTTTTGAAGTTACCAAATGGCTGCAATGAAACAAAGAGTGAAACATTTAAAGGGGTCTGAATACCTTCTGTACCCACTGTATATGAACAGGTTAATGGCATGTGGGCACATAACCGGTATGAGGAGCACAGATCTGCCCTCCTCGCTGATATCACACAGGCACCGGGTGGCCCCTTTCATGCCCTGGCATGGAGCGGATGGTTCCTCTTTTGGGGTCTCCATGAACTAGAAGCCATCGGTGTGGGTGGCCCCAGGAAGACTTTCTAGAAATGCCGCTTCTCAGTGAGCAATGACCACTGCTCCTGACTGTGGTGTCACCGGGTGTGACCTGCTCCATGGCTTCCATGTCACCCTACATAACCTGTGGCCATATCTCTGTTCCTACAAGCCACGACCAGGATGATGAGCAGAACACCCCAAGAATGAGAGCTGTGATGGCGTGTACAGTGGCCGTGGCGCAGCATAATATATCACATGATTACTAACCAGTTGAAAAATGACATCAGTTCCTTCTGTCTGTAACCCCGCAGACCGTAGGCACTTAACGGGCAAACAATGGCCCGGATCCCGCCAGTTCCAATGGATGCCATTAAGAGTCCAGCATAGAACAGCAGAGTCTGGTCCCTCCGAGCCAAGGTGTGCGCGATGTGATGCCTGTCTAAGTAGAAGTCCTCGAAGGGGAAGGCAACTACAGGCAGCAGGGCTGTACCTGGGGGCAAAAACAAATGTCAGGAGCAATAGTACCCGCACCCACAGGTACCAAACACGACCCACAAACACACCAAATACAGGGTCCTTCATATTGAAACCCAACTACAGGGTCCATCACACTGAACCCCAACTACAGGGTCCAGCACACTGAAACCCAACTACAGGGTCCACCACACTGAACCCCAACTAAAGGGGTCAACAAACTGAACACCGACTACAGAGATCAACACACTGAACCCCAACTATAGGGTCCATCACACTGGAACTCAACTACAGGGTCCATCACACTGACCCTCAGCTACAGGGTCCATCACACTGAAACCCAACTACAGGGTCCACCACACTGAACCCCAACTAAAGGGGTCAACAAACTGAACCCCAACTACAGGGTCCAGCACACTGAAACCCAACTACAGGGTCCACCACACTGAACCCCAACTAAAGGGGTCAACA
The DNA here is from genome assembly GCF_051348905.1 of Ranitomeya variabilis. Classification (NCBI taxonomy): domain Eukaryota; kingdom Metazoa; phylum Chordata; class Amphibia; order Anura; family Dendrobatidae; genus Ranitomeya; species Ranitomeya variabilis. The sequence goes on along the minus strand of NC_135236.1, from coordinate 689,560,449 downwards.
AACTGAACACCGACTACAGGGATCAACATACTGAACCCCAACTACAGGGTCCATCACACTGAAACCCAACTACAGGGTCCATCACACTGAACCCCAACTACAGGGTCCATCACACTGAACCCCAACTACAGGGTCCATCACACTGAACCCCAACTACAGGGTCCATCACACTGATCCCCAACTACAGGGTTAAACACACTGAACCCCAACTACAGGGTCCATCACACTGGACCTCAACTACAGGGTCCATCACACTGATCCCCTACTACAGGGTCCATCACACTGATCTCCAACTACAGGGATCAACACACTGAACCCCAACTACAGGGTCCATCACACTGGACCTCAACTACAGGGTCCATCACACTGATCCCCAACTACAGGGTTAAACACACTGAACCCCAACTAAAGGGTCCATCACACTGGACCTCAACTACAGGGTCCATCACACTGATCCCCTACTACAGGGTCCATCACACTGATCCCCTACTACAGGGTTCAACACACTGAACCCCAACTACAGGATCCATCACACTGGACCTCAACTACAGGGTCCATCACACTGACCCCCAACTACAGGGTCCATCACACTGGACCTCAACTACAGGGTCCATCACACTGACCCCCAACTACAGGGTCCATCACACTGGACCTCAACTACAGGGTCCATCACACTGACCCCCAACTACAGGGTCCATCACACTGAACCCCCAAATACAGGGTTCAACACACTGCACCTCAACTACAGGGTCCATCATACTGATCCCCAACTACAGGTTTCATCACACTGATCCCCAACTACAGGGTCCATTACACTGAACCCCAACTACAGGGTTCACAACACTGTACCTCAACCACATGGTCCATCACACTGAACCCCAACTACAGGGTCCATCACACTGACCCCCATCTACAGGATCCATCACACTGTACCTCAACCACATGGTCCATCACACTGAACCCCAACTACAGGGTCCATACCACACTGACCCCCAACTACAGGGTCCATCACACTGTACCTCAACCACAGGGTAAATCACACAGAACCCCAACTACAGGGTCTATCACACTGACCCCCAACTACAGGAACCATCACACTGAAACCCAACTGCAGGGTCCATCACACTGAACCCTAACTATTGGAATCATCACACTGATCCCCAACTACAGGAACCATCACACTGATCCCCAACTACAGGGTCCATCACACTGAACCCCAACTACAGGGTCCATCACATTGAACCCTAACTACAGGAACCATGACACTGATCCCCAACTACAGGGTTCATCACACTGACCTCCAACTACAGGGTCCATCATACTGATCCCCAACCACAGGGTTCATCACACTGACCCCCAACTACAGGGTCCATCATACTGACCCCCAACTACCGGGTTCATCACACTGTACTTCAGTCACAGGGTCTATCACACAGAACCCTAACTACAGAGTACATCACACTGAACCTCAACTACAGGGTCCATCACACTGGAGCCCAACTACAGGGTCCATCACACTGAACCCCAACTACAGGGTCCATCACACTGAAACCCAACTACAGGGTCCATCATACTCACCCCCAACTACAGGGTTCATCACACTGATCCCCAACTACAGGGTCCATCACACTGACTCCCAACTACAGGGTTCATCATACTGTACTTCAGTCACAGGGTTTATCACACAGAACCCCAACTACAAGAAACATCACACTAACCCCAAACTACAGGAACCATCACTCTGACCACCAACTACAGGGTCTATTACACAGTACCCCAAATACAGGGTCTATCACACTGACCCCCAACTACAGGGTCCACACTGAATCCTAACTACAGAATCCATCACACTGACCCCCAACTACAGGAAACATCACACTGATCCCCAACAACAGGAACTATCACACTGACCCCCAACTACAGGAACCATCACACAGTACCCCAAATCCAGGGTCCACCACACGGAACCCCAACTACAGCGTCCATCACACTGACCCCCAACTACAGGGTCCATCACACTGACCCCCAAATACAGGAACCATCACACTGACCCCCAACTACAAGAAACATCACACTAACCCCAAACTACAGGAACCATCACTCTGACCACCAACTACAGGGTCTATTACACAGTACCCCAAATACAGGGTCTATCACACTGACCCCCAACTACAGGGTCCACACTGAATCCTAACTACAGAATCCATCACACTGACCCCCAACTACAGGAAACATCACACTGACCCCCAACTACAGGAACCATCACTCTGACCACCAACTACAGGGTCCATCACACTAACCCCAAACTACAGGAACCAACACTCTGACCACCAACTACAGGGTCCATCACACAGTACCCCAAATCCAGGGTCTGTCACACTGACCCCCAACTACAGGGTCCATCACACAGTACCCCAAATACAGGGTCTATCAAACTGACCCCCAACTACAGGGTTCATCACACAGTACCCCAAATACAGGGTCTATCACACTGACTCCCAACTACAGGGTTCATCACACTGAACCCTAACTACAGGATCCATCACGCTGACCCCAACTACAGGGTCCATCACACTGACCTCCAACTACAGTGTCTGTCTCACTGCACCTCAACAGCAGGGTCTATCACACAGAACCTCAACTAAAGGGTCCAGCAGACCTAAACCCCAACCACAGGTTCCATCACACTGCACTTCATCCTCAGGGTCTATCACACTGACCCCTAATTAAAGGATCTATCACACTGCACCTCAACCGCAGGGTCCATCACACTGAATCCCAACTAAAGAGTCCAATGCACTGCACCTCAACTACAGGGTCCATCACACTGACCCCCAACTACAGGGTCCATCACACTGACCCCCAACTACAGTGTCCATCTCACTGCACCTCAACAGAAGGGTCTATCACACAGAACCCCAACTAAAGGGTCCAGCAGACCTAAACCCCAACCACAGGTTCCATCACACTGCACTTCATCCTCAGGGTCCATCACACTGACCCCTAATTAAAGGGTCTATCACACTGCACCTCAACCGCAGGGTCCGTCACACTGAATCCCAACAAGAGGGTCCAATGCACTGCATCTCAACTACAGGGTCCATCACACTGACCCCCAACTACAGAGTCCATCACACTGCACCTCAACCACAGGGTCCATCACACTGAATCCCAACTAGAGGGTCCAATGCACTGCATCTCAACTACAGGGTCCATCACACTGACAGCCAACTACAGAGTCCATCACACTGCACCTCAACCACAGGTTCCATCACACTGAATCCCAACTAGAGGGTGCAATGCACTGCATCTCAACTACAGGGTCCATCACACTGACCCCCAACTACAGGGTCCATCACACTGACCCCCAACTACAGGGTCCATCACACTGAATCCCAACTAGAGGGTCCAATGCACTGCATCTCAACTACAGGGTCCATCACACTGACCCCCAATTACAGGGTCCATCACACTGAACCTCAACTACAGGGTTCATCACACTGAATCCCAACTAGAGGGTCCATCACACTGATCCCCAACTACAGGGTCCATCACACTGAACCTCAACTACAGGGTCCATCACACTGAACCTCAACTACAGGGTCCATCACACTGCACCTCAACTACAGGGTCCATCACACTGACAGCCAACTACAGAGTCCATCACACTGCACCTCAACCACAGGTTCCATCACACTGAATCCCAACTAGAGGGTCCAATGCACTGCATCTCAACTACAGGGTCCATCACACTGACCCCCAACTACAGGGTCCATCACACTGACCCCCAACTACAGGGTCCATCACACTGAATCCCAACTAGAGGGTCCAATGCACTGCATCTCAACTACAGGGTCCATCACACTGACCCCCAATTACAGGGTCCATCACACTGAACCTCAACTACAGGGTTCATCACACTGAATCCCAACTAGAGGGTCCATCACACTGATCCCCAACTACAGGGTCCATCACACTGAACCTCAACTACAGGGTCCATCACACTGAACCTCAACTACAGGGTCCATCACACTGACCCTCAACTACAGGGTCAATCACACTGAATCCCAACTACAGGGTCCATCACACTGAACCCAAATGCAAGAATATGTTGGTGCTGTGGAAATAAAATTATTACTATAAAACAAATGAAGTAAAAAATCTTTTACTCTGACATTTTTAAATGAGGAAAAAGCTCCCAAATGACACATTTCTGTGATCGGTAAAAGTATGTGAACCCTCGCTCTCAGTATGACCTTGTACAACAATAACGGCATCTAAACTTCTCCAGTAATCGCTGATTATTCCTGCACAACAGATGGAGGAATTTTAGCCTGTTCCTCTGTATAAATCAGCTTCATAACTCTTAATGGTGGTTTTCTTCATGAACTTCTTGCTTCAGCTGCTTCCACAACATTTCTATAGGATTAAGGACAGAATGTGACTCAGCCATTACTTTATTCTTTTGTAGAACTACTTGTGTCTCTTGGGTGTTCTTATGCTGGAGAACACTCGTTCTCCTGAGATTCATCTCATGTACAGATGGTCGGACATTTTCCTTTAGATTTTTATGGTATAATTCACAATTCATTGTTCCATCAATGATGGCTGCTGTCCTGGCTTCGATGCAGCAATACTGGCCCAAACCATGATAGCACTACCACAGTAACATAGTAACATAGTTGTTAAGGTTGAAGGAAGACTTTAAGTCCATCTAGTTCAACCCATAGCCTAACCTAACATGCCCTAACATGTTGATGCAGAGGAAGGCAAAAAAAAAACCCATGTGGTAAAGAAAGTGTATCACATATGTAGGATCCTTTTTTGCTGTAATGCAGGATCTTTCTTTCTCCAAACACAAAGCTTCTCATTTAAACAAAAAACTCTATTTTTTCTACATCCATGGACAAAACATTGTTCCTGACCGGTCTTGTCCTGGAAATCTTTAGCAAACTGCAGGAGGTCAGCAATCTTCACTTTGGAGAGCAGCAGCTTTGTACTCAGCAGGCTGCCATGCACATCATAATTGTTCAGTGTCATCCTGATGGTGGACTCGGGGACATCATCATTAGCTCATGTGAGGGAGGCCTTTAGTTGCTTAGAAGTTACCTTAGGTATCTCTGTAACTTCACATTTGGTTATACAAGTTGCTTTTGGAGTGATCTTTGTCAGTCAACCACTATTGGGAAGGGTAATAATGGTCTTAAATTTCCTATACTTATACACAATCGGTCTGGCTGTGGATTGGATAAGTTCAAACAGGTGGTTTTTGCATTAATTTACAGCCTGATGAACATCAACATTGGTCCACGCTACACACATCTGTCCATCCATGCTTAACACATCCATCTGTCTGTCCACGCCACACACATCCGTCCATCTACAGTACACCTATTCATCCATTGTACACATCCAAAGATCTGTCAACTGTACACATGTTCACAAATCCATCCAACCATGCTACACACGTCCACTGTACACACATCCAACCATCCATCTACTGTACACACATCCACTCATCCGTCCACTGTACACATGTCTACAAATACATCCAACCACGCTACACACCTCCACTCATCCGTCCACTGTACACATGTCTACAAATACATCCAACCACGCTACACACCTCCACTCATCCGTCCACTGTACACATGTCTACAAATACATCCAACCACGCTACACACCTCCACTCATCCGTCCACTGTACACATGTCTGCAAATACATCCAACCACGCTACACACCTCCACTCATCCGTCCACTGTACACATGTCTACAAATACATACAACCACGCTACACACCTCCACTCATCAGTCCACTGTACACATGTCTACAAATACATCCAACCACGCTACACACCTCCACTCATCCGTCCACTGTACACATGTCTGCAAATACATCCAACCACGCTACACACCTCCACTCATCAGTCCACTGTACACATGTCTACAAATACATCCAACCACGCTACACACCTCCACTCATCCGTCCACTGTACACATGTCTGCAAATACATCCAACCACGCTACACACCTCCACTCATCAGTCCACTGTACACATGTCTACAAATACATACAACCACGCTACACACCTCCACTCATCCGTCCACTGTACACATGTCTGCAAATACATCCAACCACGCTACACACCTCCACTCATCCGTCCACTGTACACATGTCCACAAATACATCCAACCACGCTACACACCTCCACTCATCCGTCCACTGTACACATGTCTACAAATACATCCAACCATGCTACACACCTCCACTCATCAGTCCACTATACACATGTCTACAAATACATCCAACCACGCTACACACCTCCACTCATCAGTCCACTGTACACATGTCTGCAAATACATCCAACCACGCTACACACCTCCACTCATCCGTCCACTGTACACATGTCTACAAATACATCCAACCACGCTACACACCTCCACTCATCCGTCCACTGTACACATGTCTGCAAATACATCCAACCACGCTACACACCTCCACTCATCCGTCCACTGTACACATGTCTACAAATACATCCAACCACGCTACACACCTCCACTCATCCGTCCACTGTACACATGTCTGCAAATACATCCAACCACGCTACACACCTCCACTCATCCGTCCACTGTACACATGTCTACAAATACATACACCCATGCTACACACCTCCACTCATCAGTCCACTGTACACATGTCTACAAATACATCCAACCACGCTACACACCTCCACTCATCAGTCCACTGTACACATGTCTGCAAATACATCCAACCAAGCTACACACCTCCACTCATCAGTCCACTGTACACATGTCTGCAAATACATCCAACCACGCTACACACCTCCACTCATCAGTCCACTGTACACATGTCTACAAATACATACAACCACGCTACACACCTCCACTCATCCGTCCACTGTACACATGTCTGCAAATACATCCAACCACGCTACACACCTCCACTCATCCGTCCACTGTACACATGTCCACAAATACATCCAACCACGCTACACACCTCCACTCATCCGTCCACTGTACACATGTCTACAAATACATCCAACCATGCTACACACCTCCACTCATCAGTCCACTGTACACATGTCTACAAATACATCCAACCATGCTACACACCTCCACTCATCAGTCCACTGTACACATGTCTGCAAATACATCCAACCACGCTACACACCTCCACTCATCCGTCCACTGTACACATGTCTACAAATACATCCAACCATGCTACACACCTCCACTCATCAGTCCACTGTACACATGTCTACAAATACATCCAACCATGCTACACACCTCCACTCATCAGTCCACTGTACACATGTCTGCAAATACATCCAACCACGCTACACACCTCCACTCATCAGTCCACTGTACACATGTCTACAAATACATACAACCACGCTACACACCTCCACTCATCCGTCCACTGTACACATGTCTGCAAATACATCCAACCACGCTACACACCTCCACTCATCCGTCCACTGTACACATGTCCACAAATACATCCAACCACGCTACACACCTCCACTCATCCGTCCACTGTACACATGTCTGCAAATACATCCAACCACGCTACACACCTCCACTCATCCGTCCACTGTACACATGTCTACAAATACATCCAACCATGCTACACACCTCCACTCATCAGTCCACTGTACACATGTCTGCAAATACATCCAACCACGCTACACACCTCCACTCATCAGTCCACTGTACACATGTCTACAAATACATACAACCACGCTACACACCTCCACTCATCCGTCCACTGTACACATGTTCACAAATCCATCCAACCACGCTACACACCTCCACTCATCCGTCCACTGTACACATGTCTGCAAATACATCCAACCACGCTACACACCTCCACTCATCAGTCCACTGTACACAAGTCTACAAATACATCCAACCACGCTACACACCTCCACTCATCCGTCCACTGTACACATGTTCACAAATCCATCCAACCATGCTACACACGTCCACTGTACACACATCCAACCATCCATCTACTGTACACACATCCACAAATACATCCAAACACGCTACACACCTCCACTCATCAGTCCACTGTACACATGTCTACAAATACATACAACCACGCTACACACCTCCACTCATCCGCCCACTGTACACATGTCTGCAAATACATCCAACCATGCTACACACCTCCACTCATCAGTCCACTGTACACAAGTCTACAAATACATCCAACCACGCTACACACCTCCACTCATCCGTCCACTGTACACATGTTCACAAATACATCCAACCACGCTACACACCTCCACTCATCCGTCCACTGTACACATGTTCACAAATCCATCCAACCATGCTACACACGTCCACTGTACACACATCCAACCATCCATCTACTGTACACACCTCCACTCATCCGTCAACTGTACACATGTCTGCAAATACATCCAACCACGCTACACACCTCCACTCATCCGTCCACTGTACACATGTCTACAAATACATCCAACCACGCTACACACCTCCACTCATCCGTCCACTGTACACATGTCTGCAAATACATCCAACCACGCTACACACCTCCACTCATCAGTCCACTGTACACAAGTCTACAAATACATCCAACCACGCTACACACCTCCACTCATCCGTCCACTGTACACATGTTCACAAATCCATCCAACCATGCTACACACCTCCACTGTACACACATCCAACCATCCATCTACTGTACACACATCCACTCATCCGTCCACTGTACACATGTCCACAAATACATCCAACCACGCTACACACCTCCACTCATCCGTCCACTGTACACATGTCCACAAATACATCCAACCACGCTACACACCTCCACTCATCCGTCCACTGTACACATGTCTACAAATACATCCAACCACGCTACACACCTTCACTCAGTCCACTGTACACATGTCCACCCATCCGTCCACTGTACACATGTCCACAAATTCATCCAACCATGCTACACACGTCCACTGTACACACATCCACTCATCCGTAAACTGTACACATGTCCACAAATACATCCAACCACGCTACACACCTCCACTCATCCGTCCACTGTACACATGTCTACAAATACATCCAACCACGCTACACACCTCCACTCATCCGTCCACTGTACACATGTCTACAAATACATCCAACCACGCTACACACCTCCACTGTACACACATCCAACAATCCATCTACTGTACACACATCCACTCATCCGTCAACTGTACACATGTCCACAAATACATCCAACCACGCTACACACCTCCGCTCATCCGTCCACTGTACACATGTCTACAAATACATCCAACCACGCTACACACCTTCACTCATCCGTCCACTGTACACATGTCTACAAATACATCCAACCACGCTACACACCTCCACTCATCCGTCCACTGTACACATGTTCACAAATCCATCCAACCATGCTACACACGTCCACTGTACACACATCCAACCATCCATCTACTGTACACACCTCCACTCATCCATCCACTGTACACATGTCCACAAATACATCCAACCACGCTACACACCTCCACTCATCCGTCCACTGTACACATGTCTACAAATACATCCAACCACGCTACACACCTCCACTCATCCGTCCACTGTACACATGTCTACAAATACATCCAACCACGCTACACACCTCCACTCATCCGTCCACTGTACACATGTCTACAAATACATCCAACCACGCTACACACCTCCACTGTACACACATCCAACAATCCATCTACTGTACACACATCCACTCATCCGTCAACTGTACACATGTCCACAAATACATCCAACCACGCTACACACCTCCGCTCATCCGTCCACTGTACACATGTCTACAAATACATCCAACCACGCTACACACCTTCACTCATCCGTCCACTGTACACATGTCTACAAATACATCCAACCACGCTACACACCTCCACTCATCCGTCCACTGTACACATGTCTACAAATACATCCAACCACGCTACACACCTTCACTCAGTCCACTGTACACATGTCCACAAATACATCCAACCATGCTACACACGTCCACTGTACACACATCCAACCATCCATCTACTGTACACACATCCACTCATCCGTCAACTGTACACATGTCTACAAATACATCCAATCACGCTACACACCTCCACTCATCTGTCCACTGTACACGTCTACAAATACATCCAACCACGCTACACACCTCCACTCATCCGTCCACTGTACACATGTCTACAAATCCATCCAACCATGCTACACACGTCCACTGTACACACATCCAACCATCCATCTACTGTACACACCTCCACTCATCCGTCCACTGTACACATGTCCACAAATACATCCAACCACGCTACACACCTCCACTCATCCGTCCACTGTACACGTCTACAAATACATCCAACCACGCTACACACCTCCACTCATCAGTCCACTGTACACATGTCCACAAATCCATCCAACCATGCTACACCTGCCCACCAATCCACTCTACACACGTCCACCCATCCGTCCAGCATACACACGTTCACTATACACACATATCTACCCATCCATCCAATGTTCTCCTTTCCACAAATCCATCTAACCAAGCTACACACTTCCACTCAGTCCACTGTAAACAAGTACAACTATCCACCCATCTGTCCACAATACACACAGCCACCCATCCATCAACATGTCCACAAATCCATCCAACCACGCTACACATGTCCACCCATCCATCTACTGTAGAAATGTCCACCAATCCGTCCACTGTATGCACACATCCACCCATCTGTCCACTGTACACACACCCACCAAACTGTTCACTGTATACAAACGTCCACCCATAGACTGCACCCGTCCATCCTCTGCACACAAATGTCCACCCATCTGTCCACAAGTCCATCCATCTGTCCACTGTACACGTGAGGCCAGAGGGGTAGTCATGGCTAACGGTGGCTGCTCTGTTGCACCCTGGCCATCCATCTCATAAACACACTGTCCCTTCTGTGGTGCACTTGGTGATCCACATAATGACAGGCAGAGTCCAAGTCCAATTTCAACAAAGCACGTTTACTCAGCTCGTCCAGTTTAGTCACAGAAACAGCACAAGGTTCTTCACAAAATATCACCATTCCATTCCCTGTACTGTCCCTCACTTCTCCAGGAATATTTCAGGGTCGTACCATCGCCTTCGGTACCGCAGCTTCCTGACTGGTCAGACTTACCCACTTCAGGAGCTCCCTGTCCACTTCGCATCGGACGTTTGGGGTTGTTCCCACAAAATTAGCTGCTACCATATTGATGCTGCCCTGTATTCCTCCTCCACCTTGTGACTATCAGCCCATAGGCCCTGTATGGCTGGGCTCCCCAGCTTGAACGTTATGGGACAAAACTGTCCAGTCATGGCTCCCAGCCTTCTCTAACTCCAGGAAGCGCTAACTTATTCCTATCTCACTCTATTCTGGCCCCCCAGTGGGCCAAATCTGAATCCTACACTTTCCCTATATCTACTTGACACATTAACATCTGTATTACACAGTATGACAGCATCATAAAACAAATCAAATATACATGGCATTCCACAGTATCCCATATCAGATATACCAGCTTTGCAGGGACATGGGCAAGGAGTGTGGGGCATGAACTAGCCTCCGTACCCCCTAACACACACACATATGCACACATCTGTCCTATGTACACAAATGTCCACTGTTCACCACATCCGCCCATCCGTCCATTGCACACACACGTCCACCCATCCATACGCTATTCACGTCCACCCGTCCGTCCACTATACACACGTCCACCAATCCATCCATTTTGTACACATGTACTCATCCATCTTTCTACCCTACACACATCTGTCCATCTGTACACTTGTTTGCCCATTCATCCACTGACTACACCTCCACCCATCCGTACACTATTCACACGTCCTCCAATCCGTTCACTATACACACGTCCACCCATCCGTCCAACCTACACACGTCCCATCTGTCTGCCCTGCAAATATCCAACAAGCCATCCACCCTACACACGTCCATCTGTCCACACATCAGTCCATCTGTCCCCAGATCCACACATGTACACTCTATGTCTTCTTCATACATACAACATGACATTTAGTTACCTACCTGCAAAGTGCAGGAAAGTGCAGATATAAACCAGTCTGGTTCTTCCGAGGCACAGCTCTGCTGACCATCCCACCAGCACTGGTGTGAAAGTTGAGGCCCCCACAAAGCAGAGGTTAACAATGGCTGCCTGATGGTACTGGTAGCCAAGTTTTAAGGTGCAGAATAGGATCATATTACAGACAGTGGCAAAGAAGGTGAATCGCTCACACAGCTCCACCAGAAGCATGCAGATGATGGGCTGGAGACTCTTCCTGGCTTGAGTCCTTGATGACTCCAGATGAACATCTTTACTCCATGATCTGCTGCTGCCCCGGAGTGAGGAATGGAACCTAGAGAAGGGCACAAAGTGTGGCAGAGGCATGGTGCCCGCTCCAGGGAGTGTGGACAGTGAGCTCCTCAGTGTCCTCCAGGAATTCCACATGTATGTGACACTATGCGTCAGCAAGTCACACTCTACTGCTGCACCAAACCCTGCTGCTCTGTCATCATCGAATCTGTGGAGACCTCCAAGAAAGAGCACAGAGACCCCCTTACTCTGAGCACAGAGACCCCCTCTCTAACTCTGAGCACAAAGATCCCCCCAACTCTGAGATGAGACCTTCAGGAATGAATACAAAGACCCCCTTACTCTGAACACAAAGACACCCTCTTCTAAGGCCGGCGTCACACTCAGCGTATGAAAATACGGTCCGTTTTTTTACGGCCGTAATACGCAGAAATGTTCCCAAAATAGTGATCCATATGTCATCCGTAGGCAGGGTGTGTCAGCGTATTTTGCGCATGGCATCCTCCGTATGTAATCCGTATGGCATCCGTACTGCGAGATTTTCTCACAGGCTTGCAAAACCGACATCTAATGGATTTATGTGCTCAAATGTTCATTAAAATATATATACAGTATATATATATATATATATATATATATATATATATATAATATATATATATATATATGTCATTGAGACACACATACACACACACACATATTCCCGCGCTATTTTCTCTGCCAGAGCGGTAAAGCCAGTGACTGAGGGCAGATATTAATAGCCTAGAGAGGGACCATGGTTATTGGCCCCCCCCTGGCTACATACATCTGCCCCCAGCCACCCCAGAAAAGGCACATCTGGAAGATGCGCCTATTCTGGCACTTGGCCACTCTCTTCCCACTCCCGTGTAGCGGTGGGATATGGGGTAATGAAGGGTTAATGTCACCTTGCTATTGTAAGGTGACATTAAGCCAGATTAATAATGGAGAGGCGTCAATTATGACACCTATCCATTATTAATCCAATAGTATGAAATGGTTAATAAAACACACACACATTATTACAAAGTACTTTAATGAAATAAAGACACAGGGTGTTGTAATATTTTATTAGACTCTTAATCCACCTGAAGACCCTCGTTCTGTTAAAAAGGAAAAATAAAAAAACAACAATATCCCATACCTTCCGTCGTTCAGGTCACGTCCCATGATATAAATCCATCTGAAGGGGTTAAATCATTAAAGCAGTGCTCGTGCCTGTAAAACCCCGGGGAATGAATGGAAAGCAGGGTGACCTGCAGTTACCTTGAGTCGCGGTGATGCACCCTCTGCTGGATGAACTCATATGAACTCGAGCGAGGGAACTTTTCCCAGGCTCGAGTTCATATGAGGACATCCAGCAGAGGGCGCATCACCGCGACTCAAGGTAACTACAGGACTTTCCCCTGCACTCCATTCATTCCCCGTCTTTTTACAACCACGAGCACAGCTGCATTAGCAGAGCTCCTGGGTGTAAAATGATTTAACCCCTTCAGATGGATTTACATCGTGGGACTGCCAGAACAACGGAAGGTATGGGATATTGTTGATTTTTTATTTTTACTTTTTTACAGAACGAGGGTCTTCCGGTGGATTAAGAGAATAAAATATTAAAACACCCTGTGTCTTTATTTCATTAAAGTACTTTGTAATAATGTGTGTGTGTTTTATTAACCATTTCGTACTATTGGATTAATAATGTATAGGTGTCATAATTGACGCCTCTCCATTATTAATCTGGCTTAATGTCACCTTACAATACCAAGGTGACATTAACCCTTCATTACCCCATATCCCACCGCTACACGGGAGTGGGAAGAGAGTGGCAAAGTGCCAGAATAGGCGCATCTTCCAGATGTGCCTTTTCTGGGGTGGCTGGGGGCAGATGTTTGTAGCCAGGGGGGGCCAATAACCATGGACCCTCTCTAGGCTATTAATATCTGCCCTCAGTCACTGGCTTTATCAATCTGGCGGAGAAAATTCCTTACACGCCAATTTTTTCCGCGATTTAACCCTTTATTTTTCAAGCTACTGATTTAACCCTTCATTTTTCAAGCTACAGCGCCCAAATTTTGCACATACACACTACTAACATTAGTAGTGTGGAATATACAAAAAAAAGGGGATATGAGATGGTTTACTGTATGTAAACCATGTCTCATATCATGTCGGGTTTGTGAAGGAGAGAGGAAAAGCCGGCAATTGAATTCCCGGCTTTTCTATAGAACACCGCTGCGTATTTCTCGCAAGTTACACTGCTGGTCCGTGTGGAATCCGTATTTTTCTCGCCCCCATAGACTTTCATTGGCGTATTTTTTGCGCAATATGCTGACAAACGCAGCATGCTGCGATTTTCTACGGCCGTACAATACCGTATATTACGGATGCGTATTATACGACTGATAGGAGCAGCCCCATAGAGATTCATTGGGCCGTGTGTAATGCGTAATTTACGGACGTATTTTCTGCACTCATACGTCTGTAAAACTCGCTAGTGTGATGCTGGCCTAACTCTGTGCACAGAGAGCCCCCCGACCCAGCACAGAGACCCTCCTTACGCTAAACACAAAGACCCCCTCTCTAATGCTGAGCACAGAGACTCCCCCAACTGAGCACAGAGACCCTTTGACTGAGCGCAGAGATCTCCCAAGTCTGAGCTGAGACCTCCAAGACTGAGAACAGAGATCCCCCCGACTCCGAGCAAAAAGATCGCCTCCTGACTCTGCGCACAGATACCATTTAACTGAGCAGAGACCCCCGACATAGCATGGAGACCAATCCCAATTCTGAACACCAAGACCCCCCAAATTTGAACACAGAGAACCCCGGACAATGAGCTGTGACCCCCTCAACTCTGTGCAAAGACCGCCAGTCCTACCTCCTTGAGTCTGAACACAGACCTCCCCAACCACTAAGTAGAGAGTCCATTGGGTCTAGAGAGCTGAGGAGGGTAAATACAAATGATCCTTTAGAGCTCCTAACTTCGATCACATGGTCTGAAAAGACCAATGAGAAGACAACAGCTCTAATCTGCCAGGGGGGACGTCCATGATTGAGCATGGTTTCTGTCCCTTGCAACCCGGTCTCCATGACCTCTGTCCAACGCAGCTTCTGTCCCCACCGCTCATCCAACACATCCTCCATCCCCCGCGGCCCACAGTCCAATGGCCTGTCCTCTGTCCTTCTTGGCCCCCGGTCTCCTGCGGATCCTGTCTGCCTCTTCCTCTGGCCCCTGCTACTCTCTCTCTCAATGTGGAGACACAGGGTCAGATGGTGCTCTTGTCCGCTGGCCTGGCTGTCTTTAGAAAGACCATATGGACCAGTTCGCAGTACCACTGAACGCCCGCACTCTCTCCCCATGGACAGAACACTACTCAGACAACACAGGGTGAAGGTAAAACAGTATGGCAATAATTTATTGAACCAAAAGAGGGGAGAAGCCAGCGCTGCTTATGGTCAGAACCCGATACATAAAGTGCACATGCACATATTGATTTCTAACTGTATTTCAAAATGAGACATTTAGCAAACAATTGATCAATTCTTTGAGCCATCCCGCCACGTCAGGGCATTCTCATAATGGGGCAGTCCTACTCTACGTTTTTTATATTCGCTGTGCCATAAAGGCCTCCTAAATGTATTAAAAGCAAGACCACATTAAATGCAAGCTGTACCTGAAGTGTTCCTGAATCACTCCCATGGCGCCAGGGGTGCAAGCGCAGATAAAGGTTGACCAGGTCCGGACATAGACATTTCAGGTGGTATGTGGCTGACCACCACTGTTGCCGTGCGCTCTGGGTTATGCATGCCATTCCTTCTGTGTTCACTGTGATTGATAGGCTGCTGTACACATACATACAGCAGCCCTGCCCCAGGCTGTTTAATGGTGCCTCAGCCTGTCTCACTCTTTATCTGTGGTGCTGGCTGGGCAGTGTGGAGGTTAAACCTGAAATGTCTATGTCCGGACCTGGTCAACCTTTATCTGCACCACCATTCTATATGGAATACCAGACCACCAACACTGGATTGGATTTAATCCAGAAACCATGGGATGTGAAGGACACCACGTGTGGACGGTTCTCCTCAATTATGTGTGGAGTTTATTCACAGGGAAGACATGGAATATGCCCTGAGGAAACTGGATGATACAAAGTTTTGTTTTCATGAAGGTGAGGTCTCTTACATTCGTAGCAGCAAAGGAAGGAAAAAAGTTCCAGCACCAGGCGTCTCTTCATTAAAATCTTCAATATTATATTTCATGTCAAGAATAAAACATCATGCGGGGGCGCAGCCCCTAAATGCCTGACGGGTTTCGAACAAAGTTCTATGTCATAGGCCTATGAACAATACATAAAACACATCCCGATATACCTCTTCCATTAAGTGACACCATGTACACCTGTTACTTGTCATGATTGACACACATTCATTACGAATTCACTTGTGAGACAGCCGACCAGAAATCATGACGCCTACGTAAACTGTCGCCTCCTTGTTAACACAAAATACGTTTGTAAAAGACATGTCTACGCTCTCTCCCACACCTGAAATCCGCTGCCTCGGGGTAACTCTGAGGCCTCCCCGCTAACTCTTGGACCGCTCCAATCTGTCCTCAACTCTGCTGCTCGGCTAATCCATCTCTCTCCTCGCTACTCCCCTGCTTCTCCCCTCTGCAGATCCCTCCACTGGCTCCCAATTCCCCAACGAATCCAGTTCAAACTAACACTGATCTACAAAGCCATCCACAACCTGTCCCCTCCCTATATCTCTGAACTAATCTCCGATCCTCCAAGACCTCCTACTCTCCTCCACACTTATTCACTCCTCATCCAACCGCCTCCAAGACTTCTCCCGAATATCCCCCATTCTCTGGAATTCCACGCCTCAACACGTCCGATTATCCACCACCCTCTTATCCTTCAGACGGAACCTGAAAACCCATCTCTTCAGGAAAGCCTACAATAACCATTCTGCCGCCTCACCACCCCCCAAGCTGCTGCACCCCCGATCTTCTGTCTCTTCTCCATAATCCTGTAGAATGTAAGCCGGCATGGACAGGGTCCTCGCCCCTCTGCACCAGTCTATCACTGTAAATTTGTTTGCTGTAAACGATATCTATAACCCTGTATGTAACCCTTTCTCATGTACAGCACCATGGAATTAATGGTGCTACATAAATAAATAATAATAATAATACTTTCCCAGTACAGCAACTTTATGATTTCTTTCTAAATGGTAAAAGAAATAATTTAAAGCAAAAAAGGAAAAAAAAAATATCTTGCAAAATAGTTCTCTGCTTGTCTCTATATTGATTTATCCTTTATAAATGTTTGCAATGCAAAACTTTCAACCATTTGAAACCGCAGGAAAATATGCAGTTTTCATGGTGGAGAACGCTGCGATAATTCAGCCCTATAGGGAATCTAGCTCCCAACTCTATTATCCAGTAAGCATCGCCACACCTCAAAGTGCTCCCAGTCCCCGCCCCGGGTCACTTCCCCACTCTATCTATGCCTTTAACCCCATGGGAACTTACATCTCGCGCAAAATTATCGCAGCAGAATTAGCTATTTTTATTAATAGTGGATGGCGGTTTGAGCTTACATGTGAATTAGTGCTTTTTTTTCAATCGGTCCCGAGTGCTGGCGGCAGTTCCGGGACTTGATGCGAGAGACTCGTGCAAGTTTCTCGCATTGAACTCGCAAGTGTGACCCCAGCTGTACAAAGAGGATCAGAGTTAGTGAGGGCTAGGGGAGAATCAGAGCTTATGAGGGCTAAGGGTGAAAAGGGAGGATCAGGGTTGGTGTGGGCTATGAATGGACAGGGAGGACCAGGGGGGTTGGTGAGGGTTAGGGGTAACCAGGGAGGATCAGGGATGGTGTTGACTAGGGGTGGACAGGGAAGATCAGAATTGGTGAGGGCTAGGGTGGGACAGGGATGATCAGGGTTGATGTGGGATAGGGGTGGACAGGGAGGATCTGTATTGGTGAGGGCTGGGGAAGGACAGGGTAGGTCAGGGTTGGTTAGGGCTAGGGGTGGACAGGGAGGATCAGCATTAGTGAGGACTAGGGGCGCACAGGGAGGATCAGGGTTGGTGAAGGCTAAGGAAGGACAGGGAGGGTCAGGGTTGGTGAGGGCTAGGGGAGGACAGGAATGATCAGGGTTGGCGAGTGCTAGGGGTGGACAGGGAGGATCAGGGTTGGTAAAGGCTAGGGGAGATCAGGTAGGATCAGGGTTGGTGAGGGCTAGGGGATGTCACGTAGGATCAGGGTTGGTGAGGGCTAGGGGAAGACAGGAAGTATCAGGGTTGGTGAGGGCTAGGGGTGGACAGGGAAGATTAGGGTTGGTGAGAACTCAAGGAGGATCAGAGTGGGTGAGGGCTAGGGGTGGACAGGGAGGATTAGGGTTTGTGAGGGCTAGGGGAGGACAGGGAGAGGATTATGGTTGGTGAGGGCTAGGGGAGGACAGGGAGGACTAGGGTTGGTGAGCACTAGGGGTGGACAGAGGATTAGGAATGGTGAGGGCTAGGGGAGGACAGGGAGGATCAAGGTTGGTGTGAACTAATGGAAGGCAGGGAAAATCAGGCTTGGTGAAGGATAGGGGTGGACAGGGAGGATCAGGGTTGGTGAGGGCTAGGGGTGGACATGGAGGATCAGAAATTGCGAGGGCTAGGGCAGGACAGGGAGGATCAAGGTTGTTGATGGCTAGTGTTG